>NC_081823.1:5462500-6721250 GCF_030704535.1 Vitis vinifera
TAGTCATTTTCGAATTAAAGATTTGGGTGATTTGAAGTATTTTCTTGGCATCAAAGTTTCTCGATCGAAGAAAGGTATTTCCATCTCGCAACGAAAATATACTTTGGAAATTTTAAAAGATGGTGGATTTTTGGGTGCTAAACCTGTGAACTTTCCCATGGAACAAAACACAAAGCTCTCGGATTCAGGTGAATTGCTTAAAGATCCATCTCAGTATAGGCGACTTGTTGGACGCCTAATTTATTTGACTATTACTCAACCGGATATCACCTATTCGGTCCATGTGTTAAACAGATTCATGCATGCACCACGTAGACCACACATGGAAGCTGCCTTGCGTGTATTGCGTTATTTGAAAAATAGTCCAGGGCAAGGTTTGTTTTTCCCTTCTCAGAATGATTTATCTTTGCGAGCTTTTTCTGATTCGGATTGGGCTGGTTGTCCAATATCTCGTAGATCCACTACGGGTTATTGTGTTTTTCTGGGATCTTCTCTTATTTCTTGGCGGACAAAAAGGTAGAAAACCGTATCTCTCTCCTCAGCAGAAGCCGAATATAGAGCCATGGCAGGCACATGTTGTGAATTATCCTGGCTGCGCTCATTATTAAAAGATTTGAGAATATTGCATCCAAAGCCAACATTATTATATTGTGATAACACAGCAGCCTTACATATAGCTGCCAATCCTGTTTTCCATGAAAGAACCAGACATATAGAGATGGATTGCCATTTTATTCGTGACAAAATACAAGATGGTTTAGTTGTGACCAAACATATTGCCTCAACAGATCAACTTGCAGATGTGTTCACCAAGCCATTGGGAAAGGAAACTTTCTCAACTATGATACACAAGTTGGGAGTTCTTGACATTCACTCTCCAACTTGAGGGGGAGTGTTAAGAAGGAAAGGTCAATATTGTATTAATTGTATATGGCAAAATATATTGTATTAATTGTATATTTATTCAGTTGCCTTTTATACCTAGAATAGATTAGCATGATTGTAGGAAATCTCTTGTATCCTGATTCAATAAAATTATTCAAGGCAAATATTATTTTTCCTTTTTACACACTCCTAGTGTCTGGTTGGAAAGCATTTTCCTTTTTAATTCCTTCAGGAAATATTTTGCTGCTATATTTCCATTTTCACCATTTATGTCAATACCATCTTCACGCTCTCTTCGATGTTGCTTTTGATAAACAATATTCCACTTAGACTGCCTCAACCAGACTCCCATTTGAAGAGAGATTATCTTGCAGAAGTGGTTAACATAATTTGAGACTACAACAGGACTGGCACCATAAGCCAGCCTCCTGGGACCCACTGCAAGAGGTCCATAGCCTATACTCCCTGAGCTAAGAGAACCAGTTACCATAGGATTTGTAAGAATAGTATGTTCCCTCTCCAATGTTGCAACATCGAAACAGTGTATCAAAATTCAAAATGGTGCACATATCACATGCTTGATCATTAGGGCAAAAAACGAAAAAGAGGTTTGAGTGGCACTTTGTGTGGATAATTGAAGAGCTTGGTTTTGTCCTTCCTACCATTTCAATCCTTTCAATAATGAATGAGAATTCACATATATATTTGATTGGTCCAACTTTATAAAACGCGCCATGATTGAGGCCCTTTATTTCCCCTTTCTTTTTCTTTATTAACGAAGCAAAAGAAGGGGAAAAAAAAAGGTGTCTTAAATCATTTGCTTAAGGTACTCCCTTTTTTGCCCAAACCCCCACAATCCAGAAAAACTGTGGTTGAGGTTGTGATGATGGAAAAGAACAAGGTATGTGGCTCCATGGTCCATACTGGTTGCTTTCAAAAGCATGGGTTGAAGAGAAGATTGAAAACAACAGCAACTCCTGAGCCCCACAACATTCGTAAATTTCATTTCAGGCTTGACCCCTCCACCTCTTTAAGCCACTCATTTGCTTTTATACGGTTGAATCTGAGTCATTTTCCACTTCATATCTCAGATATTTTAAAAGTTTCATCTCCTTTTCCAGATCCCATATCTAAAAGTTTGATTCCCAATTTTCTTTT
Organism: Vitis vinifera; assembly: GCF_030704535.1. Lineage (NCBI taxonomy): Eukaryota > Viridiplantae > Streptophyta > Magnoliopsida > Vitales > Vitaceae > Vitis > Vitis vinifera. The sequence goes on from NC_081823.1 coordinate 5,464,544, forward strand.
ACAGATACACCAACAAATTAAGATGTGTGCAAGCTTCTGCTGCTATTGAAACCACCAAGTCTATGGCATACAAGAACTTTGGTATATTTTAAAAAATACTTACAAGCAAAAGCTAGAAAAACTATCACTAACATTTATGTTGGTTGCTCAAGTATTATGCTTGCCCACTTGTGCCTTGCAAGCAGAGATATTTCTTAGGATTATATCAACCTTGCGACTCTTGAAATTGTGCGTTCTTGAAATTGCAAATAAGTATGCATCCTTAATTTTCAGATATTCATGTTATGCTCCATAAGAAATTCAAAATTAAGTTTAGATAGTGATTCATGATTTGACGATTCACACGCTTGGGCATCTTACATTTCAATTGTGAGTTAATAGAGATTGTATTAGTAAGACTTAGGTAAGTTATATGTTTTAACATATACTAAATCAGACACCAAATAAAAAATAAAAATAAAAAGTTGGAAATTTGAATTTATCATAAAAAGATAATCTTAAGTAGTCTTTAAAGTTCAGTATCATAAAAGTGAATACTTCGAAGTTATCGATAAATCCTCTTAAGCCAAATGGAAGTTATTTTCATATTGTAAAATTATGAATATGCATGCTTAGTTGTTTCCCTCAAATTTCTCAACATCCAAACGGTCTTAAATTTTGAAAATGAATGGAGCAGTGGAGATTCCAAACAATCTTGTTTAAATAAAGTGGTTAATTCTCATTACATAAATGATTAAGTTATCTATATAAGTGTTTTATATCAAAGAATGCATCTTTATTTATAGATAAAGCTAAGGATTAAATTTGATATCTCAAAAAAAATGATTTAGTCGATTCAAGGAAATTGATTTACTAATTTGGTAATTTGCTTCCTTCGTTTCTTAATAATCCGTTTACATCAATTTGAATTGATTTAGTTTGATTTTTTCTTTCATAAAATTTAATTTTTCTAGTCTTATGAAATTTCACATGTTATTTAGATAACAATAAAATTTAATGAGTTGGATGTCACATATATAATGTAAGATTTCACTTATCATTTCTCAAACTTGAATTTGTTGAAACAAAAAGTTAAAATGTTGAATAATCAAATTTGATGATTAATTCCATAGTGATTCAATGCCACCAAATTTTTGGCATCTACAAATCCATTAGATCGAGTTCAAGGCAACTCCAACTATCTCAACAAGCTTCCAAAAATTCACAAGAATGTTAGTAAATAAAATTATTGGAACCGAATATAACCTAAAGTTCCAAATATAATAATTCTAATTAAAATTAATTTATTTTCTACTCATTCTAATTAAAAATTTTCATTAATAAATGATTTCACATTCATAAAAATAAGGGATTTCACATTCATAAATAAGAATAATAAATTTATTATTGTTAAAAAAAAAAAAAGTCTCATGTTGCCTTTGTCGTTCTTTTCATGTTATCGAATATTATTATTATTAGTTTTTTAAAACTTGTATTGAATTCATGCCTCAGTACACAGTCAGCATATTATAATTTTGCCCCTCCCTAAAAGAAATTCAAATTTCAAAAGAGTCTGAATATCTTAAACCAACTTTTTCCATCTAATCATGTCACCCAATTGAGGTGGTAGTGGTAGTGGTAGTGGTAGGCATGGAGTGATACTTGGTTAATTAAGCAAATACCCTCCATCTAGATTCAAACGTGGTTCTAATAATTGAAACAGACAATGAACAGAAGGCAAGGTCACTGACAATTGACATACTTTTTAGCTTTCGACACGGTTTCTGACAGGTTGGGGACCCACGACCACAAGGAAACGATCAACGAGTCTACTCGGAGTATCGGCCATTCACATCATTCGAAAAGAGGCACCAAAGTGGACAAGTTTGCAAAAAAAAAATATTTTGCTCAAATCCAAACACAGTACATGCTGTGATAATGGAGAGGAGTAATCCTTCTAGGCAGGAGGGTCCCCTCTTTAGCTTTGTTTTTGAATTACACCATTTGTAAGAAAATTAGTACCCTTAAAAAGAGTCAGGGAATTGAAAAGTTGCATTCATTCTGCAAAACCTTGCCTTGAAAATTTTAATTTTTTTGCTTCTCTTTTACCACAATTCCACAGATGGAATGTGTGATTGCATGCCTGAGTTCAGCAGTATCATCGTTTTCTGAACATCTTTGTGGCTTGATCTGCTCCAAAGTTGGGAATCCCTTCACCTTCAAGTCTAATTATAGTCATCTGCAACAGGAGCTGCAACGTCTAAACGATCTGAAATCCACAGTGGAAAGGGACCACGATGAATCGGTTCCAGGAGTAAATGACTGGTGGAGAAATGTTGAAGAAACTGGCTGTAAAGTGAGACCGATGCAAGCAAAGATAGAAGCCAACAAAGAGAGGTGTTGTGGTGGCTTCAAAAATCTCTTTCTGCAAAGCAGGGAAGTGGCAGAGGCACTGAAGGAGGTGCGAGGACTTGAGGTACGTGGAAATTGCCTTGCCAATTTGCTGGCTGCCAATCGTGAAGCAACAGCAGTGGAGCATATGCCTGTGGAATCAATTGTTCATCAACCCGCAGCATCCAAAAATTTAGCCACAATTATGAATCTGCTGAATGACGATACAGTTAGAATAATTGGGGTTTGGGGTCTGGGAGGAATAGGCAAAACTACTCCAGTTAAGAATTTGAACAACATGCTTAAGGATGCCTCTTCAACTACTCCACCTTTTAGCATTGTCATATGGATCACCCTGTCCAGGGAGTGGGACCACAAAAGCATCCAGGCACAAATTGCTCGGAGATTGAATATGAAGGTGAATACCGAAGACAGCACTGAGAGTCTGGCTGCCAGATTGTGTGAAAGACTGAAGAGGGAAGAAAAGTTTCTCCTCCTTCTAGATGATGTTTGGAAGGAAATTGATTTGGATGATTTGGGTATTCCCCGACCTGAAGACCACGTGGCTTGTAAAATCATATTGACAACCAGATTTTTAAATGTTTGCCGAGGGATGAAAACAGACAGAGAGATTCCCATTCATGTCCTAAACGATGATGAAGCTTGGAAATTGTTCTGTAAAAATGCAGGGGAGGCAGCCATTTTAGAAGACGTTGAACCAGTTGCGAGGGCAATAACTAAGGAGTGTGGAGGATTGCCCTTGGCAATAAATATGATGGGAACATCCATGAGAAAGAAGACTAGCAAACACCAGTGGGAGCATGCATTGAAGGAGCTGCAAAGGTCAGTGCCGCATAACATCTACGGGGTAGAGGATAGGGTTTACAAGCCTTTAAAGTGGAGTTATGATTCCTTGCAAGGTAACATCCAATCTTGCTTTTTGTATTGCTCTTTATATCCTGAGGATTTCTCAATTAAAATAAGTGAACTTGTACAATGCTGGCTGGGGGAAGGCCTTTTAGATGTAGATGAACAACAAAGCTATGAGGATATCTACAATAGTGGAGTTGCTTTAGTTGAAAATCTCAAGGATTGTTGTTTGCTGGAAAATGATGATGATGACAAAAGCGGCACTGTGAAGATGCATGATCTAGTTCGTGATGTCGCGATTTGGATTGCATCCTCCTCAGAGGATGAATGTAAATCTCTTGTTCAATCCGGAACTGGATCGAGCAAATTCCCAGTGTCCAGATTGACACCATCTTTGAAGAGAATTTCTTTCATGCGTAATGCATTAACATGGCTGCCAGATAGTCGGATACCTTGCTCGGAGGCCTCCACTTTGATTTTACAAAATAATAACAAACTTAAGATAGTTCCTGAGGCATTCCTGCTCGGATTTCAAGCACTCAGGGTCTTGAATCTAAGTAATACCAACATCCAGCGATTGCCTCTTTCCCTCATCCACCTTGGTGAACTTCGTGCCCTTTTATTAAGCCAATGTGGTAGGCTCAATGAATTACCCCCTGTGGGGCGGCTTAGTAAACTACAAGTGCTGGATTGCAGTAATAGTGGTATCCTGAAATTGCCAGAAGGGATGGAGCAGTTGAGCAACTTACGGGAATTAAACTTGTCAGGCACTTGGGGGTTGAAAACCTACGGAGCTGGATTGGTATCAAGGCTGTCTGGTTTAGAGATTCTGGACATGAGTGAGAGTAACTGTAGATGGTGTCTGAAGACAGAGACAAACGAGGGAAACGCAGCACTACTTGAGGAGCTAGGATGTCTGGAGCGATTAATTGTTTTAAAGATGGACTTGAATGGCACCACACATCCCTTGTTGGAATATGCTCCTTGGATGGAAAGGTTGAAAAGCTTCAGAATTAGGGTATCTCGATTTTATCACGAAAGTCTTCTTGTGAGGTACGCTGCTACTCGGTTCATTTTGAGAAAGAGTGAAGAAATTCTATTCAAGAATGATTTCAAGAATAAAGATGGAAAATTTGAGGAAAGAAAGCTTTTACTTTCGGGATTGGATCTGTCAGGCAAATGGAATGAATGGTTGTTGTTAACACGTGCAGCCGTTCTTGAACTGGAATGGTGCACGGGGTTAAATAATCTGTTTGATAGTGTTGGTGGCTTTGTTTATCTCAAGTCACTTTCTATTACGGATTCCAACGTCAGGTTTAAGCCAACAGGAGGATGTCGTTCCCCAAATGACCTACTTCCAAATCTAGAGGAACTTCACCTCATTACTCTCGATAGCCTAGAGAGCATATCAGAATTAGTTGGGAGTCTTGGACTCAAATTCTCAAGGCTAAAAGGAATGAGGGTGGCCGGTTGTCCGAAACTAAAATATCTTCTCTCTTGTGATGATTTTACTCAACCCTTGGAAAAGCTGGAACTAATTTGTTTAAATGCCTGTGACGATTTGAGTGCTATGTTCATTTACAGTTCAGGGCAGACCTCAATGCCATATCCCGTTGCTCCAAACTTGCAGAAAATAGCGTTATCATTGCTTCCCAACTTGAAGACTTTAAGCAGACAAGAAGAAACATGGCAACATCTAGAGCATATTTATGTGAGAGAGTGTAGAAATCTGAAGAAGCTACCTTTGAATGAGCAAAGTGCAAATACTTTGAAAGAGATAAGAGGAGAGGAGGAGTGGTGGAAGCAATTGGAGTGGGATGATGATGTTACCAGCTCCACTCTCCAGCCACTTTTCAAAGTTCCAGCTTTCTGAAGACAACTCGGAGAGAAGAGTTCAAACAACTTCCTCTTATGGGGAATAAACCCACTAACTGATCATGTGAGCTCTTCCGTCACCCATTTCACTTTTCTATTTCATTTTCTTTAACACGTAGTTTATTCTGCTGCATGAAGTGCTGTAGATTTCTCCTTCTTACTTCCACTATATACTTGGCCAAATACATTTAAATAAATTAAAGTGGCTATTCAACTAAAATCAATATAATTTTGTTGACTGGAATGATTATTTAGCTTAATGATTTCTTACAACACTTAAAAATTGAGACTGCTAATGTTAAGTTTGTCAGCTTCTTTAAACCTAATAGTATGAAGTAGGTCCAAACTTGCACTTTGTACATTAAATATTTCTAAGGAGTTGATTAGATCCTAACTTATAGAGACCAATAATTAGTTTTTACTTTATATTACCTCTACTTAGTTTAAGCTATAAAAACTTGGAAACTCAAACAAAAAGCTTTGGTATGTGCTTCTCTTTTAACACAATATGTAAACAAAGGTTATATAAACATATGATAAATCTGATACTATGGTTCTAAGAAATTACTAGAAAAAAAAAATGTTTAGGAGTATAATTTTGATAAGTTTGGTTTACCATGAAAAATACAAAAGAAAATCAAATAAGTTAAAAACTTATGCTTTTTCAAATTATTTATTCTTTATATTAAAAAGAGAAAACAAGTGAAACTAATGAGTTCGAAAAAACATATAAAAATAATTTCTTAATTATAAATTTATTTTTTCTCTTTATTTTATTTCCTTCAAATTTTTTAAGAATGAAACTCAGGGTTAAATAACTCACTTGCATGCTCAATCCTTTAAGGTTATCTCAATATATCCTACAAGTTGTTTAACCAATTGCCTTGGACCCTTAATTCCAAACTAAGTTAGAATCGAAGTATTGGACCTAAACATGTTATTTCTTTCTTATATGAAATAGATATTTGCTTCTGATTTATTAATTTGAACAAATTTGGTGTGATAATTGGTGAACGATATTAGAAGCTAGAAGATTGAGAAAACAAAATTAACACATTGTACATCGTAGTTTTATTTTGTTTCATATTAATCAGTGCTTGTTGTGTTTGAATTCAATTTGTGAGTTTTTCTTTTTTTTACTTATTTTTTAATCTAAATGGTATGTTTGTCAATTTTACTAATGATAATGTGCTTTAGGAGTTAAAGGGCTAACATAGTTAAAAGGTGCATGTGACCATTTGACATTGGACTATATGTTAAATTATTTATCATTTTCTGTAATCCACATTATTCAATGACTTTTAACTTAATCTTTATAATAGAGTCATTCTCCACTTAGATCTACTAACTCACCTCAACATTTTTTTTATTTCTTTTTTCAGATTCAGTTGATGTGGCTTCTTATGACAAAGAACAAGAACATGGTGTTTGATATAATGTTTGAGAGATGTTCTTTATTACTATATGTACATTAGAGTTTTGAGTTGTTATTTTGATGTATTTTGGGTGTGAAAAGTTGAATATTGTATTGTGCTTAAGCTTGAAGAAATTGGTGTGTGAGTATCATGGTGTGATAAAAGCCTTGGGTAATAATACCATAACAAGTTTGAAGCTATTAAATTTGTAAATTTCTGACATGTTAGAGCTCTCCTAATAATACTTTAGTACAAGAGTTGGTATGTAATAATACTCTTTCATAGTTCAACTTTAGTACAAGACTACAACAATAGACAAAAGAAAAGACCACTTGTAATTCCCCATAGTACACCAGTTAAAAAAGAAATGTAACTTTTAGGAATTTCAACTTTCATAGTTCATGTGAAAAGTATAAAGTATAAAATTATTCCCTTCATACACACTTAAATAGTAATTAACTGAGATTTCCAAACCTTTGGCTTCTATTCTACCAAAAAGTTGAGCCAAATGCATGGATCTGATGAATGATTAATTAGTGGGATAGATAGGCAATTTGAGTTTAGGGTTAGAAGGAAAATTACCTAACCAAAGAAGTAGGATAAGGGGTGGAGAGTGTTTATTTGGTACACAACCTTTTGACATTATGGTATGAGATAGAATGTCTAAGAATTTAGCCTTCAAAAAAACTCGGAAGACAAAATGCCAAGACTGAATGTGAGTCACCTTGAACCTAAACTCTGAACCACATTAATTTTCAATTCCAAAAATATGATCTAGAACATGGGCTTTTTGTTGTAGGAGATGAAGAAAAAAGAACATTTCAAGACATGCTTGTAGCTGAAATCTGAATTTGTCATCTTCATTAGGACAGAGACACCATTGTGGACAACTTGTTAGAAAAGAAAAAAGAAAAAAAAATTTGGTTGCATCCAAATACAAGAGCACTTGTAGCTAAAACCTCCCTACAAACATGTGATAACGAAGGGAAGGCTTGTGGGATGATATTTGAACAAGAAGCTCAAAGATTCTTCTTCAAACCAACATTATGGGATTATTGTATGGATCCTTGTGCCCAAGGACTCCAACTTGAAAAGGATCCAAGCACAAATTGGTCAAAGATCGAACATGGAAGTAAACATGACCAAAAACACCTCTTCACTCCTAATGAGAATGTTTGGTATAAAAATAAATGAGTTCAGCGTGGATTTAGGAAATTTTTTAACATCGGAGATGGATTCAAATATGACTTTATCCTATCTCAATTATATATAATGTTAAATAAAAAATATAAAATAAAAACTATTTTAATCAATTTTTTTTATTTTTCAACCTTTTTAACATATATAAAATATTAGTTCTCATAAAAATAAATTATAAATATTATGAATATTTATATATTTATAAATTATATTAATTTATAATAAAATTCAAAATTTTAAAAATTAAAATTTGAATAAAAAAAATTGAAACAAGGCAAGGGTAACCCATCCCAAACCTGTCTTATTGTCATCCCCAAGTGACAACCTAACCAATCAATAAAATCACACAAAGACATTAGGCCTTCAACTATGTACAACTTGGTCCTAGATAACATGTTACAAAGGAACAATTTTTTTTAGTTTTAGGATAGAGATCCCCTTGTTTTCATACAATCTTCTATTTCTCTCCTTTCAAATTGTCCAAAAAAAAAGCACAAATAAGCTATTCCCTACACTTTTTTCAATTTCATTCTAACAAAAAACCCATACCAACCTAACAAAGTCTCTCTTACTAAGGAAGATAATACCAAGGATACACCAAAGTGAGAGAACAAAAACTATCACAAAGCTTTTACTAGACCACATTGTCACATAATGTGGTCAATCGAGTCCTCCTAAATATGACAAAGAAAGCATCTTTTAGCCATGGACTACTCTCTCTTCTAGAATTGATCTAATGTCAAAACTTTATTTCATGGTAACTCCCAAACAAAGAAACTCACCTTAAGTACTTCTGGTCAAGGGGCTAAATTACCAGTTTCTAAGGAAGCACGAAGGTACTTCATGGAGAAGGAATAACGCTTTGTCTCCAATCAAATCACCTTATTTTTTCCTCCCCAATTCACTGCAAAACACTTTCACAATTTTAATCTCTCAATCATTTAGATGTCTAGAGAAGCTACAAGTCCACCAGCCACTAAGATTACACTGATTCCACAAATCTATCATCCACTCCTCCTTTAAGCTAGCTAAGGCATATAAAGAGGAAAAATAAGACACAAGATGACTCATTACCACATTAATTATCTTTCCAAAACTTAACCCTCTTTTCATTATCCAAAATAAATGAGACTCCAATGTTGACAATCATCCACAATTTCCTTATGGTTTTTCATAACTCAAACCAATACCCCTTGGAATACCACCCCCTTAATAGATGAGGAGGACATCCATGAAGGCCAAGGATAAGTTGGAGGTCTAAAAGGATGCCTTGGAAGATGTCAAGAAAGTTAATGTCTCATAACATCAAATGTTGTTTGAAAAACAAAAATTTTTAAAAATAAAAATAAAAATAAAACCATAAATTTTTTGTCCCTAATTCTACTCAGAAAAATGTCGGCATCAAATCACATAAAATGTGTCACAAGAAAATGCAACTGATTGTGTTCAGGGCAAAAAATAAAAAAGAAAGATAAGAATGGTAACAAATAAAATTAAATTAATGGAATAAAAGACTAAGCAACCAAGGGCTTATAAAGTCGTGCTATTATTTACATAATACAACTGATTATTCGGAACATATTCTGAAGTCTGTTAAGTCTGTTATTTACATAGTCAACAGAACATGAAAACCCCAGCAACTTAGTATTCCATAATTTCAGTTTCCGGTCAAACCCCCACCTATGCCTCACTCTTTACAATTTCCACCCATGACAGTGTTAATTAACCTCCCTGGAGAATAAAAGAATTTCTGCACACCTAAAAAAAATGTGAAAAAAGAAGTAAAGTTAAATCAATGATACTGCATGCAAACACGTTATTAAATGAAATATGCATTTCAAATTATGAAGGAAAAGAAAGAAAATCAAAAGGTGAATCGTATGTAGAATAAGTAAACACTGGCACTCATAAAAAGTAATCAAAATGGTTACCTCTAATCAAACTCATCATCCGCATCTTCTAATTGATTCTCCACGTTCAGGCCATCTTTGTTATTATTTACAAACTTGTGTTGAGCCTCCATCTTAAAGCTCTCTCTATTATTTACAGTCTTGAGCGTCTTTGTTTTAGGCCTGTCATTGCTATTTACAAAGCCCTTGTCTGTTTCTGGCATCCGAAGACCGTTCCAACCAGTTTCTTCGATACCAGTGGGATGTTCAGCTACTGCTACACCACCATCAGCTACTAAGTCAAGAGAGCCAGAGCTGCTCCTGCGAGATAGCCTGCCATTTTCAGATGGTCCAGACTTATGATGAAGTGGATGCCCATTTATATTACTATCTAAAACAGGAACCCTGAATAAGAAATTGTAATTCAAAAACATGAGTACAAAGTTCTCACTGTTAAAGTCGTGCATCAAAACAGCAATTAGCAAAGCATAAAAGAAGAAAACAATGCCAAAATATTTCGTGTGCACATTAAACAAGAAAATGTTGATAGATAGGACAAGAAAATGGCAATATCAGCCATTTCTCTGAACAATAATATGAAGCGAGATCAAGTATCCAAACTATTTCCAACAAATGAACAAGTGCATTCAAAAGAAGCAACACTTAGGTCCATCAGCAAAATAAATGGACAAACAGAACTTCAGCACACCTTGCTTTTTGAAATTTGGGAGTTTGAAGATAGTCAAAAACTGGAACTAGATCTTTTGACCTTGCTTCAATCATGCGTGTTGGAAACCTTTCGACCTCAATTTCCCCTCCCAAAACATTTTCTTCCAATCCATCAACCATCATCGTCTGGAAGTATATCTGGCAAGCAGTTTACAGGAACAAAGTGCATGTTATAACTTAAACAAGAAAGCTGAATGATCAGTAAACAAATATCTTTTTCAAGTTTCCTGCATAACATTTAAATACCTCAGGTTTTGCCCACAATGGGTTTTGAGCTTGATGCATCTGCAGTTCTGCTTCTGAAATATACAAATGATGCCTTTCCTCAGGACTGATCTTACTTTTTGAAACTCCACTCCTAGTCTCTGGGTGGAAAGCATTTTCCTTTTTAATTCCTTCAGGAAATATTTTGCTGCTATCTGTATTTCCATTTTCACCATATATGTCAGTATTATCTTCACGCTCTCTTCGATGTTGTTTTTGACAAACATTCCATTTCTGGACAGCCTCAACCACTAATCTCCCATCACCATCAGGAGTTGATTCATATCCAGTGGACAATCCAGAAACAACAGTGGTAGAATCTATTCCAGTTGAAATTCGCAAAGCGTATTGTATTACACAACCGGAAGGAGAGAAAACCAGAAGGTGGTATTTTTCCTTCAAGGAGCTGCTATTGGAAAATAAATCATTAGCTTTGCAGTTGTGGAAAGACGAAGCAATAGCCCCAGAAAGGGAACTCATCCTTCCGGTTGCAGCTGCTGCAGCTGCTGCAGCACCAGTTACAGTGCCTCTCCATCCATTATTTCCACTTCTTATTCTGCTAACAACAGAAAGAGTAACCGGGGGACCAGATGCACAAAAGTTTTGTTGACTAAGCATTTGTAGCCCAGAATTAGGTGGCCAGCGAACAGCTGGCTTAGTCGGTACACCCAATCCACTATTTTTAGCAGTAGGAGAAGAGTCTGAAGGCTGAAGATTTACTGATCCTCCTGAAGGGGATATAGCAAATAGATGGCTTGTCCCCCTTGAGGAGCTTATCATAATCCAATTGCTGTCATCACTGAAACTGATGTCCTGTATGACCTGAATTACAACCAAAAATTAACAATGTCATAGTAGTGCTCCATGCTAACAGTGACCCAGTAAATAAGAAAGGATTAAACAAATATATTGCCCTTACTGCATTTGTGAAACCTCGTTGCAGCCTGTAAAGATGTGCATAAGATGCACAAGTATCTGATCCAGATGAACTTCCAGCTACCCCGGGCATTATTCGGAAGACATTTATGTTGTGACCTTGAACCGAGGCTGTCACCAAAAGGGTCCCACTAGGATCAAAGCATAATGCTGAAATAGGACTTTTATGTGCTTTAAACTGAGTAATAACAGATTTAGCGATAATATCTCTCACAATAACCTGTTAAATCAAAGGAAACAGTGAGCGGAACTAGAATGGGAGAGAAGATGAACATTAAGACGGAAAAAGCATTCATTAGATGCCCCTGAGATTTGGGAAACCAAAAGAGCATTATTGGCACAGAAGCAGAGGCTTGTTTACAAGTGCAAAACTTTTGCCTCCTCAAGGATGTATTTGATTCAAATGAAAGATAAGTCATGAAAAATAATAACACTCACCAGACAGTAAAAAATTTGAGACATAAAATCATGTGTTCCAAGGAAAATTAAGGTAAAACTATGAGGGTGTTTGTTTTTTTAGCTTTTTATTGAAAGCAATTTGTTTTCAGACTTCAAGTTGTTTGTTTTTTTACTTTTTCATGACTCATTATAAACTTTTTGCTGAATAGAAAAAGCCAAAATATTTGGTTTTTTCTAAATGGAAAAAGTAAAATGTTGATTTTTCCTTACTTTTTAATTTTTTAAATATTATAAAAATAAACAACATAATACTTAATAGTATTAAGCATTAAAGTTCTATTTAGAATTAAGTAAAAAAACAAACACCACCTAAGAGAAATCTAAAACATGTATTAGAAGAAAAAAAAAATGAAATGCAGCATGCAAAATAGTTGTTTCAGTATTATGTGTAAAACCAGACTTGAGCAAAACCATATATACCATTCCAACATTGTCTGCATCTGGAAAATGGGCATTGACAGCTCCATTTCCCTTCCACCCAGGACCAGGACTCCCAGAATGTGGCAAATTATTGGAATCAGGTAGGAGCTCAGAGCAGTATCTGGACAGCTTCTTATATCCAATGTCTCCTAAGGACACAATTCCAGCTGCAAGTTGCTTGCTCGATTCTTTCGCATAGTGTGCAACCAGACTCCCATTTGAAGCAGAACCAGAGAAACTTCCAGAAGTTGTTAAATGTTGAGGACTAACGCGCCCATAATTTGAGACTACAACAGGACTGCCACTATAAGCCAGCCACCTGGGACCCACTGCAAGAGGTCCATAGCCTATACTCCCTGAGCTAAGAGAACCAGTTACTATCGGATTTGTGAGAATAGTATATTCCCTCTCCAATGTTGCAACATCAAAACAGTGTATCTGCAATATATAGAACCCACTTCTCACACTCTGAGCAGGCAATAAATATGGGATATTGAGATATGTATAACGTGAACATACCTGAGCTGCTTGAGAAATAGCAACCACTCGGGAGCTGCATCTTACAGAATAAACTACTGACCTGAACTTCAGAAAATGCACGAAAGACTGAGATTTCAAGGAATAAAAACGAACTACAGTAGGCATAGCACTGCCATTCACTGTATCATGGCTATTTGGGATGCCCTCCTTGTAAGGAGTGCCAAATCCATCCTGTATGTTACCACCTCCAGAAAGAGATCCATCTGAACAAACTACCAGTAATGGGCGGCTGTCTGCAAACTTGTCTTTGGATCCCTTTGATGCAACTGGGTTTGGTAGCATTTGCAAAAATGAAACAGGACCATCATGTCTGGACACTAGATCACGCACATTATCTGCTTCTTCAACATCCCAGACCTGGAATCCAGATCGATATCCAAGCAAGAGAACTTGCCGATTGATGTTTCCATCACATTCTAACTTGTCAAACCCAGCCCATTGCACCTTTATTTCATAAAAGAAAATACAAAAAAAGTAATAACCACCACTATCAGCTTTAAAACAGAAGAACTCTAAATGAAAAAGAATCTATCCAACATGAATTAGTAATTAGCATGAGAAAGTAGTCCATTGTCTAATTGAAAATATGAAATGCATCACCTTCACTCCCAGCTTTAAAATTGAAGCACTTCAAATAAGAAAAATATTATTAAACATGTACTTAATCAACTAGAGAAAGGAAGTAGCATAAATCCAATAAAAACTGTGAAACAAGGACCACAGTCAACAAATTTATCACTTGTCATTCCAGCTAAATCTGTTTTTGATAAGTTTGTCACAACAGAAAAATAATATATGTAAGTCTGAATCTTGACTTAAGCATGCAGCAAACAGAAAGTATAAAATTGTCCAACTTTATTACACACCCAGGACAAAATAACCAAGTCAAAAGAAATCAATAAAATGACACAAAGAGCAATGAAAGGGAAAAATTCTAGGTAATCAATAGATTGTCTCAATGTAGGTTGATATAAATCAGTTCCCAAACCAGATACTTTTAGTTTCCTTAAAATCAGAAATAGATTTTTTTAGCAAAAGGTGTTAAGAAATAGCTTCCTTAACACCTCCTTTACTTATGGCATGTAAAGGTGACACGAGGGATGTTGCATCTATCACAACCATAAACAGGGTGCATATGGAGGAGGCGTGTGCATTAATTATGGAACTCTTTTACTTGATTCTAAGTTCACTTCACATTATGACGATCACAAGAACCACTTCAAATAGTTTCAAATTATAATGAAGCGGTCTAAGGAACATCTCTTATTTCCCAAGAATTTAGATTTGGTTTATGATTAACAATGCATCACAAAATTTCCACTTATCAATAATGATACAAACAACCTCTACACAGATCACTTCAAAAATGACAAGTAGATCCAAGCCCATAATCCTCAATTTAGAACAACTTCACACATTTAATGATCATCTGAAAATCATACTCATATTTACGCATATATCACTTTTAGTCTATCTGCATCAAATCTTTCAAAACATGAACCAAATAGTGCATATAAAACCACAATTCAGATTTACATCTGTTAAACAATATCTTAGAAGCACTGTCACAGAGTTGCTCCATTTTGCACCTTCGAAAGGCCCAAGATGCATCAAATGTTACAAGAAAGTATCCAACATTATGCCTTCTCACTCAAATCAACATCTGCATTTTTTTCTTTTTTTGATAATAGAAAGCACCAGAAAAAGGTGCCACAAGGTATACACAATGTACATAAAAGCACCATAACAGGCAAGCATAAAGGAAAAGAGAAAACAAAAAAACAATCTCCCTCTCCTTACTTCAAGCTCAGCCAGTTTACAAAGCCTACATTTAATGTAGCACAATCGTCTATATACAAGCTAGCCCAATTCATGAAGTTATACAATCTAACTCAAGTCAAGATCTGTTGGCATTTTTATGTTTGCTTTCTTTAAACCCTACTCATATTACAAGAATAAAGCAGCAACATATTCAAAGATTAAGCATAGCAAGCTTGAAAAGTGCACAAAAGGCCAACAGCAACAAGCAAGGTTGAGACTTTAAAGGTGAATAATTACACTTCACAATCTAATTAAAATAGTGCACCATGCAGAGGGAGCAGCAAGATAGCATCCAAGGATCTGACCTTGAAATAATCAGAATACAGATTGGATATTGTGGTACGAATTGTCATGCGTGGTACGAATTGTCATGTGTTTGATAATTATGGTTTCATAATGAAGATGATAGAATTACACATTACAAAGCACTCATCCAAAACTGAAATCATTAGACTTGACAAAAATATTTTGCCAAATATTTATGGTAATAAAATAGATAATTATAGTAATGATCATGTTGTCGCTGATTAAGATTAGAATGATTATAATGATGACATGAGGATTAAATCCAGTAAGAAACCTGAACAAGGAGCAATGTCAACCACAATCCTTCGAAATAAACTAAAGGGGAAAAAACTTTGAAATTAAAAACCAACTGCATTGATGAGAAACACTGACACAATAATCTAGCAAAGTTAAATTCTTTAACTTAATGTAACGAACTGAAAATGTTAAAGCTTAATCAATATGTAGCCTATGCTGAATATCAACCAATCATCAATTTGCTAGATAGAAAAAGTGTATCTTATTTTCTTGTACAATTCCAACACTGTAGATCTTTAATATTTAATTAAAAAACTGATAATCTCTAAAATTTCTTATTATGGATCAAAATGCACTGAAAATCCTTTTACAAAAAAGAACTTAAACTACTGGACCAAACATCTAATAACCCCATAATTTTGTCCCTACTGTGGTTTGGTTTCCTTTGTCCTTTTGACTTCCAGTGCTCCTTACATACTTCCTATCAAGGATTGAAATATCGGTTTTTACGGATATATCGGTACTTCGATTTTACGGATATATCGGAAATATCGGAGAAATATCGGTGGATATTTTTTCACAAATATCGATAAAGTGAAAATTATTTAAAATTAATAGAAATGCTTGAAAAAACTTTAAAAAATGATAAAATAAGTAAAAATACACATTTTAAAGTTATCTTGTAAGTGTAATTGACATATATATAATTAAGAAGATATTTTAAACAAAGATATATTGGTAGATTCGATATTTGAATTTTAAAAATAATATATATGAATTTTGAAAGTATATAGAGTTAGAAATGAATTAAAAAATATTTGATTTTATTGAATAAAAACAATTTATACATAAATATAATATATATGATATTACAATAGTCCTTATACTAAGGAAGAGATCGATGTGATTTCATTATATTGTTAGATGAAGATGACCCAATTTGCTGAAGATAATGTTTATTTAAAAAAATTTAAAATATTTTTATTAAAACATGTTTTATTATATTTTAAATAAAAATTAAATTAATTTATATAAATATTTTATTTGAGATTTAATTTTTAAAATTTTATTAAAAACATATAGTAACAACTTTTTTTTATTAATATTAATTTATTTAATAATCAAAATAAAATTCAATAATTTATAATTATTTATATGGGTAGAGGAAAATTGCTCTCATGATTTGTTTTTTTTTTTTACCTCTACTAAATCTAAAAATTAAAAGGGCCACCCACTTCTGAAGTTGCCCTCCAGCCGAGAGAATTCCCCTTTCCCCTTTTCTGAAGCTGCCCTCCAGCCGCTGAAGCTGCCCTCCAGCCAAGAGAGTTCCTCTTCCTAAAAAGACCTATCTTCCTCTGCCACTCTCAATCCTCGCAGGTACTAATCTAATCACGTTGACATTATTTTTTTTGCAACCCCCGTTTGATTCCCAAGAAAATCCATCCCCCATTTGATTTCCGGGAAAATTCATTCTCGTTTGATTTCCGAGAAAATCCATTCAAAACCCCCAAAGAAAACCAAAAAATTTGCTTTTCTTTTGCTCCTTGTGTTTTCTGGATCTGTTTTAAGGGTCTCTTTGTTGTTGTGACATTGGATTTAAATTTCACGAACCCTAAATCCACGATTTTTGAGCCAGATTTTGTATCCTGTGCGCGGGCTGGACTGGTAGGAAAATATCGGGAAATTTTCCGATAAATCGGTATTTCGCCAATATTTATCCGATATATCGGCGATTTTGCCGATTTTTTGTCGATTTTTCCGTCGATCGATAATCGGTGACGATTATCGTTTCGGCACCGTCCGATATCCGATATTTCTTCGAAATATCGGCGACATTTTCCGATTTTTCAATCCCTGCTTCCTATACACCATGGATGCAGCCTATTTTTGTTAGACATTGCTTTCTATATATTTTTTGTCCACCTATCAAAAGAGGACCCCATATTGTCCAATCATGGAATCAAAGCACGTGATAAATCCTCTTACAAATACAATATATATAATGGGTCATTTACAACTTAATCCAAACTGCTGCTGAGAAGGCACAAATTCTTCATTTTGCAGGACCAGACACGTGTTAAGTCATATTACAAATATATGGTTGGCCAGCCATATTTCAACAAACAGCTAAAACCAATCTTTAACCATGAGAAGTCTTCTCAAAATCTAAGAGTATAAAGCTGATAGCCGCCAATCTTAAATTATTTTTGGTCAAACCACATGGCGACTCCTACAAATCCACCTCACTCAACCCAACAACTGACAACTCCAAATTGTCGGATTGCTCGATCACGCCACATGATGAGTCCCTTACAAATATAATAGAGTGAACCATTAATAACACAACCAAACTGCTGAGAAACGCCAAACTGGGGTAGGTCCCTCTAAGAGATCTAATAAAGTAGATCCTTAACAACTCCACCATATTGCTGATATGGCACGTGGAGTGGATTATGTTCCTCCCAATAATAAGGCCAAAGAAGGATCACAAGCTGAAATTAATAACCATAACATGCATTACCACCTTAGCCAAAATATTATCTTTTCATTATTTGCAACAGTAGCCCTCCAACCTGCTGTACCCACTTAGATTGGCTTGATCAAATCAAATGATCGTATTTTCCGATAATGGAACTTGATTGAAAATGTATTTTCTTGATAAAATTTTCACATTTTCAGTTTTCCTATAAAAAATTGTGCATGCAAAATATTCATTCTTAAAATTCAGGTGACTTAGACCTTTATAGCACAATATCCCTTTAACCCATGTAACATACAAAATCCAACCATTATTTATAGATTTCCTGGTTAGGAGCAATAAAGAAGAATATTAATTTTCCACACATGAAGGATCACTAAAGAAGAATATTAACTCAAATCAGACATGCAAAAATGTATTGCTATAATCCAAACATGAGCTGTTTCATTAATTTAATTTCCCGTTAAGGATTCCAATCCACAAACCACAAATGAGCACTATCATAAATGTAATTTCCTTCTAAAGATCTCACAACCAATCATTTAAAAACATTTTTACAACTTTGCATGAGATGATTACAATCACATAACTGAAATTTCCATGCCCCTTATTTTTCATTAAACAACATGCGAGCATTGTACTTTCATGTTCTCAATCTTGCATGAAAGAAATCCACAGTTAAAATTTCTAAAATTGGGGTGGCTTGCCACTTACAATTCTCCACCCCCCAACTCAGAACTGTCTTCATGACATACCTAATCTTACTGAACATGTTTACTCCTAATTAAACAATTCAATTTTTTTGATAGGTTCCTGATTAAACAATTCAATTGCTTTTCCTCCAACAAATCTCTATAAAACCATCAGACAGACAATAATATATCAAGTTTCTGATAAACATTTCAATTCGGCATCACAACTAAATCTTCAAAAACGCCCTAATCCCACTCAAAAGTGTGTCAGATTCACAATTCGTGGGAGCAACAAATTACAGATTTATCCATAAATTTACAAATGAATCAACTGGTACTCTAGAATCCTCAATATCTCTGAAATTGCAATTAAAATTATACCACGTCGCAGGCATCAATCATGCCAGCAACAAATTGGTGTTACACAAACTACGAAATGGACTGAATAAATTCAGAATATTAGAACGTTTTACACTCTCCAAACGCACAGAAATCACAATTTCCCATCATGAAACAACGTATGATGTTTAGGAACCAACTAAAAATTAAAAATGTTTTATTTTCTAAATAAATAAATAAATAAAATTACACCATATTTAACAGTTTTGAATGTTGGGAAACCCAGTACCTGATCATGGCTGGCATCATCATCTCTATCCACAATTGAAGACGCTGCCGAACGCACCGTCGACGCAACAGTGGAAGCACCGGACGACACGATCCTCAAATAACCCGAAATCGCCCGAAACGAAGTGGGAATGAACCCGTTGGTCCGACCCGAATGAGGCTTAGGGCCATCATTATTCCTCATCCCCAAAACGCAGAGAAAGAGAGAAACAAGCACACCCAGAAGGAAATGGAAAACTTGTGATTCTCCAAACCCTAGACTTCTTATCATAACCCCAGGCTGTTTCTTTGAGAAACCCACAAAAAGAAACAGCCCCAATTAGCAATCTCAAGTCACAAGTTTCTCCATCCTCATAAAAATCCAAAAAAAATTCAGAAAACCCCCAAAACGAACCAACTGACTCCAATCAAAACAAAACAAAACGAAACAAACCGCTTCGATTCCGTCGCGTTTCGCCCTCAATTTCCACCGAATAGCTTGAGAAAACAACAAATTTCAAAGCTTTAAATTTTTGCTGCTCTATATGGAACAAATAATTGAATTCCACTCAAAAACATAACAAAAACAATCAAGAAATTTTAAAAAAAAATGAAATCTTTTTGAATTAATGGAATAGAAATTTATAATCAAAGATTGGAATTAATAGCGATTAGTTGGCCGGAAAAAGGTGGCAGACTGGCCGGAAAAGAGCAAAAAAAAAAGTAGAGAGAGAAAGGAGATTGAGATAATGAAGAGATGGAAAGAAGAAATGAAGGAGTCTACGTTTACGTCTCTCTCTCCTTTTTTCGAATTGCCTTTGCCTTCCTACTTCACCAAAACATCCACACGTCTTGTCTCCATCTCTTCACCACCTTCATACCAAAATTCCCCTTTTACCCTTTCATCATCATCATCATCATCATCATCATCATTATTATTCTCATTATCATTTTTATCCTACACTATCAAGTTAATTAATTAATTAATTTTATTTCAAAATTTTAATTTTATTTTAATAATTATATTTTTAAGAGTAATTTTTAATTTTTTTCCAAATATTTTAATTTTATCCTTTTAATTAACTTTTATTTTTATCATGCACTTAATAAAACTTTATGTATACTAATCATTTTTTAACCTAAATTAATTAAAAGAAAATATAGGAGGTTTTGGGTATTTTTAAAAACTTTTTTATAAAACAGTTTTTAAAACAATTTTATAATATTTTTTATTTTTATCTAAAAATCCAAAAACAACAAAATAAAGTCATTATCAAATAAAATCTATAAAAATAATTTAGTTTTAATATGAAAAAAATAATATTAATAATTTTATTTAAAAGTATGCAAATTAATGTGTTCTAGAATTTAATAAAATGTGATGAAAACATCTTTGACAAACATATTTTCGAAATTATTGGGATGGGAGTTTAATGGCCGGCACTGAAATTGAGGAATTCTGATCCAACGGCACAGATGTTGGGAGTACATGAACTTAAATGTGGTGAGTATCACTGTATAATTGTTGAAATGATGGCCACCATATCAAACGGAGAAGGAATCCAATGAAATGGTACGGCCTTCTTCCCAAGCAATCATCTATTCATTATCTCACGAGATTTTGGGATTTTATTTATTAATAATATTTTTAGTTACTTGCCAAGAAAGCCTTTTTTTTTTACAAAAAATAATTGATTCGTCTCGTTGTAATATTTAGATTTTAAATTCTTCATTATAATGATCTCATACATAATAATGCTACATAATGTGGTATTTGAATCGGGTTTTTGAATTGGGTTTTTAAAAATTACATGACATGACATGTTAATTTTACTTTTATCAATTTAATAAATTCATAATGATTTTAGATTTGAGTTTTTTGTCGTGTTTTTATCAATTTAATAAACCTATAATGTTTTTAAATTTTATTTTATTTTTTGTTGTGATTTTGAAATGAAGCACTCGGAGGAAACTTTGACAATAATAATCTTGATCCAACATAATAAAAATGAAAATAATAATATTAATAATAATTATTCAAATATTAATGAAATAATAACAGGTTGAATAAAATTGTCATTTGTCTTCACTGTCACTTTTGACTAATTCAAAAGCAAAACTAACAATATACAAATCAATTTTAAATACAAAATTGGTCAAATTTATTATCTTTTAAGATAAATTTAATTTGTTCGAGTCAACATTTATGCCTTTTTTTATTATTCCCTAATATGGAACACACCATATTTTTTACTTTATGAGGGATTTACATTTCTTTACCTCTTTAAAGCAAAGAAAAGAAAATCCCGATCCATTCCCACTTCAATGGAAGTAGGCTTTACCAAATTTATGTCAACTTCCGACTACCCTTACACGATCATTTAATAAATGGTGGACCTATAAAAGTAGACCACTAAGCTAATTAAATCGCTCTATGTTCGATCAAATTTAGGACTATGAGACGAAAGAGACTATTTTGAAGGTTGTTAACAATAGTTTCAGTTAATTTTCGATTCATTCGAGAGTCGGGACTAGGTAGGCATTCACGTCAAATGTAATGTCCACATCTCATGCCACAAACTCATAAATAGGCTAAGATTTGGGCTTAAGTACGTAGCCCAATTTGCTAAATGGGTCATCAACGAATGGCCCATGTTAAAATTTTGGGCGAGCTCTACAGCCAATGATTTAGAGGGATGGGCATAATAGTCAATCAAGAAAAAAGATGTGAAGATAATTCATAAATGAGCACAGGATGTCGAAATCTCACGGCAAGATATACGAGAGGGAGAAATCACGTGGACACGAGAAGAAACTCCGCATGAAGCTTGAGGGACAAGAATCGGCGCCGACAACGGCTTGGTTGGTGAGTTGGCCTAATTATACCGCTAAGGCTCATCTTCATAATGGCCGTCAAAATGTAAACGCGGTTATGGTTGTGAAGAATTTAATGAACAATTTATAGCACTGATGAATTATGATTGTGATTTAATTATTTGAAGACACGAATAAACTATTTATGACATTTTTTCCGAAAAAATAGAGGAAAAATGTAATAAATTAAAAAATAATAAATTATTTGTATAAATGTCTTTAAATTTATTTAACTTATTTTTATCTAGATTAAATAATTTCAAATTGCATAAATTTTGAATTAATTTTAAATTTTTTAAAAATATTTTTTAATATTTTTTTCTTTTTTTAGTGCTTTTAATAAACCAAATATAGTTTTAGGTGGTGTTTGTTTTTTTTTTTCCCCTGATATTTGACTTTTTCTATTAAGGTAAAAGTAACTTGTTGATATCATCCAATTTAACTAAAATAAATTTGTTATCAATAGATTCAGTTTAATTATATTGGATAATGTCAACATGTTACTTTTAGTTGCCAAACATCACCTTAAGGTAATTGCTTAGAAATTGGAGAAGAATTTTACATGTTTTGTTAAAAAAAAAAAAAATTACAAATGGAGTTATCAATTTTAGTTTTTTCTATCAATTATTGAATAATAATTTATTTTTTGCATTGGTGACGTGTAATTACATATTTGATGTGTTTTAATATGGATCATGATTGATTGAAAGACTTAACATATGCCAAATAATTTGATGTCATACAAAAGAAGCTAAGTTGTCTATTTGATTGTATGGGTTGGAAAAAAAATTTGGTATGTATTTATTTTGGTAAAGAATGTTACTTAGAATATTCATATATTGATATTTTTTTTTATAAAATAAGGTTTTCTTATAGAAGAATGAAAGTTGTTAGAATATATTTATACATATTTTATATTAAAAAAGAAAATTTAAAATTTGCACGAAATACAAATCAAAATTTGTATCTGCTCTTATACTCGAGAATGACAATATAATTGTACAAAATTGTACTAAAATGGCATGTCCTTTGTTCATTAATTTACTTAATCTATATTTATGACACAATCAATAACATTATTGCTATAATAAATTAATATCAAAATCATATGAGAGAACCTTGGATAAGGTAAAGGTGAAGAATGCATTGAGAGTGAATTGTTTCTTTCTTTCCCGATTATATATGTAATTAAAAAAAAAGTAAATTATAAAAAATTGCATTATTTATTTATGTATAAGTTATATTTATTTTTAATGTAGTTAAGATTTAAATTTTAAAAAATTAATTAAATCAATGAGAAATTCTCATGCATGTGTCCTAGTTTATTTGGTTTTCAAAAAATACAAAAGAAAGAAAAATATTATTAAGGAAATTGGTTTTTCCTTGATTGATTTCACTATAAAAAATCAAATATAATTAAAATTAATTAAAAAAATTTATATTTTAAAACTATTTAACTTTATATAATAAAACAATAAGTGAAATGAATTAAAATATATATATATATATAAAAATAATTATTTATTATAAATATATTTTTTATTTTCTTTCATTTTTTTTCTTTTTTTTTTCACATTTTCTGATGACCAAACATAGTCTTCGATAAGAATAGAAATAAGTTTAAATCATAGGAAAGGATCCCATGGGAATGACTCTTCGGTTGCTATCCCTACTCGGGACTCTTTTTTGTGTTATTTGATGGTAACTCTTAAGAGGCCAAATTTGAGAATAGACTTTAAAAAAATTAAAAAGAAGAAAGAAAAAAAATTGTGAAAGATTAGGAAAATTTTGGTTCACCTTTTTCAACCATGCATGTAAAATGAGAATATGTGGGCTTGTTTCCCGTGATTTGACTTTCTGTTTTTCCAAACACCTACCAACCTCACATGTTATGGCGACTTTAGGTTTATATTGTTACCAAAAAGATGAGGCAAACAAACAAGGTTAACAAGTGGTCGTCACGGGAAAAAGATATGGGCAGGTACATGTTTTTAAAAACAATTTTGAAAATTTATTTTTTGTTATTTCATAGAATAAGAGTCTATTTGAGAGTTTGAAATGTTTTAAATATTTTTAAAAATAATTTTTATATTTCTAGCTTAATTTTTAATCATTATCTATATTTATATAATTATTTTTTGAAACAATTCCTAAGAAATAAATGAAAACAATAAAAACATGTACTTTGAAAATATTATATTTTTTATTTTTGAGAATAAAAAATAGAAAATAGTTTTCTTACCTTTTCCAGTTTTTTATTTTGAAAAATAGAAAATTGTTCTAAAAAACAATTGTCAAATGAACCTTATATATTCCAAAAAAAGTGAGTATATATCAAGTTTTATACTTAGATCACCCATTTATCCGCTTAGAAACTCAACTCAAATAACATCAGACCACAAGACAGATATTGTTAGGCAAGTGATTTAATTTTAGCCTAATGGTAGGTAGTTTTGCAGAAAATTTTTAATAAAAATATCTATTTCACATTAATTTAAATAAAAGTTTAAGAAATATAAATTGAAACTTAAATGATGTTTGTTTTTTTTAACTTAATTTTAAATAGAATTTAATTTAACTTAGGACTAAATAATTCTTAATAATATTGGGTATTAAGTTGTTTTTTTTTTAATAGTCTTTTCAATTAAGTGTTAAGAAAAATAATTAATTTATTATATTAAGTGTTAAGAAAAATAATTTTTAAATTAATTCTTATTTGACCAAAAAACATTCATGTATTTCTAGAAGTTTTAAGATAATAGAAATTATTTTTAAGTTGTTGAAATTAAAGTTATGGAAGAAAAACAAACAAGGTTCTAGAAGCTAAAGTGATAGAACAAGGAAGTGATAAAAACGGGGATTCAGTATGATTTGAGAGTTAATATTTTTTGTGGGTTTAAAAAAAATAATATAGAAAAAGTTATATATTTTGAATTTTTTTATTTATTTAAAAAATATTGAAGAATAAGTAATAATGTATATAAAAATTTAAAAATAAATATTTAAAATTTAAGAATAAATTGCTTTCTGGATAAGTTAAAAAACAAGCACCCTTTTAGCAAACACTCAAGTAAATTTTTGTAATTCACATTTTTATTTTTAAAGGAAAAGCAAATACTTCTAAAATTAAAGTCAAAATAATAATAAATCTTAATTAAGTTGTTGGCCGCGTTTGAATATATTTTTTGTTTTTTGTTTCTAAAAATAAAGACTTAAAGAACTTCTACATAAAAAGTAAGATTTATCTTATGTCGTCAAAAAAAGAACATTTAAAAATGAGATATCATAAGTAAAAATGTTTCGGTTATCAAAATTTAAAATTTTTGAAAAAATATTTTTTACAAATAAGATAAACACTTTCTTTTTGTACAAGTGTTCACACATTTCATGTAATAGTTTCTAGTTTAAAAAAGAAAGTCGCTAAAAAACCCATTTTTCCCTTTAAAGCTTTATAAATATCTTGAACCATGAAATGTGGAAGAATATTGATATCTAAATAATTGACCAAAATTAATATATATATATATATATAAAAGCTAAACTCATTAGAAAAAGGGGGAATACATAGACCTATAGTTCACCCATCTAAAAGCATAAAATCTATTGAATATACATGGATTTTTATGCTTAAACGAAACAAGAAAAATGAGATCAAAAAGTGTGGATACATTATGCTATCTAAT
Source organism: Vitis vinifera (assembly GCF_030704535.1). NCBI lineage: Eukaryota > Viridiplantae > Streptophyta > Magnoliopsida > Vitales > Vitaceae > Vitis > Vitis vinifera. The sequence continues at coordinate 5,490,209 of NC_081823.1, forward strand.
TTAAGTTGATAATTTTGTTTTATTCCTTTTTACATATGACTTTTTAAGATTGAGTGTCTCATTCTCTATTGAAGATATGAGGTTGCTATCTTATTAGCCAAAATAACACAAGTACAAAAAAGTCCAATAGATACTAATAGGATTTATATAAAATGTGTAGTGGATTGAAGGTTTTTTAAATTGAACAAAAATATTTTAAAAGTAATTTTAAAAACTTTTAAGGGTGCTCAAACACTAATAATAGAACTTTAATTTTGCACAATTGGATTAAATTTACAATTATAATTGGAATGATTTTATAATTGTAATTGGATTTATTTTGAATATCTTAATTTGAATCTACTAAGCATTTGTATTATATAAAAAAATAATTTATTAAAATTGATGAAATACTTCTCATATTTGTAAATTTACCATTTCCCATGTTTTTGTTTGAAGAATAACACATTTTTTATATAAATGTCTTTAATTATTTTAAGTATTTACAATACGTTTAAAAAAAATTGTTATTTTTATAAGAAAATAGTAAGGACATTTTTGTCAAAATAAGGCCAAAAAATAATGAAGGATTAGATTTCAAAATTTGAGTTTTCAATGACCTTTCTAATTAAATAACTCTCATATAAATGCCATACCAAAAATGCAAATATTGGAAAAACCTAATTAGTTTTCTTTGCGATCCAAACTATTAAGACGTTTGTCTTTACATGCTCTAGGTTGAGAAGAAGACATGCATCTCCTGAGATGTTAAGGGAAGACCCACTAAGAGCACATGTGATGCCATGTTGTAGATTAGTAATAGCATCCACTAAACAAATTTATGTATTGTACTTTCAAATAATGGATTTGTGATTAGAGATCCTTGACCCCATGGATTTTATATCCACACATTGTGTGGATGGTTTTCTATGTAAAAAAATATTTATATTTCTTATATTGATTGTTCTTTGGGCTTCTCTAAATTAAAAATAGATGGTTAAATAATTGAAGATATTTAATTTTGCACTCAAAAGGTTTAAACATCTATTCGCCCCTTTTAGGTATTTTCCATTCTAAATCAAATAACTTTCAATTATATTATTGAATCGATGTTGACCATCCAAAAACTAATTAGTGTTCGATAAGGATAGATCGAACCTTTTATGGCATTTGATAGTACACTACGTGAGCTTTTTCTAAGAGGCATCATTTCAGTGACCCATTATCGGGCTTAAGAGCGGTATTGTTGCACCCCAACAATCCCTCCCTTAACATGACGCTCCCATGACTCAAATCCATAACTCTTGATTGTGATACCAATTGTTGGATCAGGTTTTAATCATCTTGTTTAAAAACCAATTGATGTTTAGTAAGGGTAAACCAAACCTTTTATGACATTTGACATCACACCACGTAGGCTTGTACTAAGAATCATCATTTAGGTGACCCATCCTTAAACTTAAGAATGACATTGTTACACCCCAACTTAAGGTATAAAGCATGATTTGTAGTACAAGGTTTCTCACAAAGACTTAGAGAGCATTTGTTTTTTCGGTATTTTGCTTAAAGTAATTTAAGGTATAAAGCATGATTTATAGTACAAGGTTTCTCACAAAGACTTAGAGGGCATTTGTTTTTTCAATTTTTTGCTGAAAGTAATTTACTTTCAGACTTTAGATTTTTTGTTTTTCTACTTTTTCATAATTTATTATAAACTTTTTGTTGCATAGAAAAAGCTAAAATATTTAGCTTTTTCTAATAGAAAAAGTATTATGTTGGCTTTTCTTTAACATAATATAAATAAAATATTAAAAAAAAAAAAAATCTAATACTTAACACTATTAAGCATTAAAGTTCTATTTATAATTAAGTAAAAAAAACAAACACACCTTAGTATTGACTACAAGAAAACAAATTCTTCTATGATGGACATAGTCACATTTTATTACCTAATAAATTTAATAATTTTTTTTTAAAAAATAAACTAGATATGCTACTCATTGATATAATTACAACTTATCTATAAGGATCTATAGATAATGACATAGATGTAAAATCTCTTTCGAATTTAAAAAGCTTAACTTGAAACATTTATCCAAAAAATTTCTAGTTTATACTTGATTAAACAAAAATGTTCCTTACATATGGTACAATCATCTTAGCTAACATCTAGTAAAAGAAATAAATAAATAATTCAATTAGTCTATGTGGGTTTCTTAAGAGGTTAGAAACCAATTACAATTATTATAGTATATCATAATGAGTTGAATTTTATTGGAACTCCTAAATAGCTTATAAGAATGTTACTTATCTTAAATAAAAGATCCTGAAGTGATAAAATTTTGTTGAAAAACTTTCATATGAGCATATCCATTAAACTCATCGATGACTGTTGTTTCACACTCATTAATGATTATTGATTCACTTGATATAAAGAAGGGACCATTTTCTCCTCGTGAAACTAGTGAAGATTTATTTGATCCTGGAAAATCATATCTTAGTATAATTGGTGTCTTTATGTATTATAAAGTATTGATTTTTATCAATTTTCTAGCAAGTTGAAATTTTGCTCCAACCAAAAGACCTTGGAATGTGGTCAATCATGTATTACGGTATTTTGATAGAACAACTTATATAAGTTTATTTTAACCAAGAAATTCAAAATCACAATTACTTAAATATATAAGTGCAAGTTATCTTTTCGAAATCCTCATAAGGCTTGATCATAAATAAGATTTGTATTTATTCGTAACAATACTACTATATCACATAGACCTATAAAATAAATAATAGTTACCACTTCTTCAAATCATATTGAGGAATTTGCAATTTATAAAGTAGAGAGTAATGAAATTGATGTTTAGCAAGTACATTCAAGTAATAATTTAGAAGCAAGTACATTCCAATAATAATTACTACAACATTTAAGAAGTTAATATATAAGATTAAAAGGTTTCAACTCAATAATCTTTCAAAATAAAATTAGTGAAGATACTTATATCAACACGAGGGAAAGCATGTTCATAAAAAGACTTACAAGAATTACAAGAATATTGAACTTCTTTTACTTCATTTGGTTTTTCTCCCATTTTTCTTATAAGGTTTCAACAAGACTATTCTCTCCAAAGTATGATGGACATCCAAGGAGGAATGATATAAATGTCATATTCTTAATAAATAACCATCTTTCAAATTTTAACCTATTCCTTGCCATTTGCATTAATAAAATAAATTGTTATTGTCTCTCCCTCTATCGCTCTTATTTAAAGTCGTAAATATAAAATTTTCCTTGCAAGCCTATAAATGGCAACCTTGTGAAAGGAGCATTCCTAAGAGAGTATTTTTTATGTTTCTCTTTATTACCCCTTCTATTTTTCCTTGTCTTTTATTTTATATTATAACAAGGGCATTATTATAGTATTATTTCATCAATATAACCTCCCTCTTATTAGGATAAGTAAATAAAATAGGGTATGTATTATTGATGTACACATTTTACAATTCAAACATGATATTAACATATATCAAGAGGTTTCCTCTACTCTATCTCTTAGTGAAGGAAATAATACATACACCCAAGATGGTTGCTTAATCATATTCTAAGAAAAGGACAAATATTTCCTCCAAGATAATTGTAACTAATTATCTTTCTATATCGTTCAAAGGTATCACCTCAGACATAGTGTTTGATATAATAGTATAATGCTAATAATTCTATCTAATCAAAAGGTTTATGGCATAAGGGACCCAAAATGGACTCATGCATCTAGATGATTCCCACTAGCATTTTGGGACTCACTCCAAAGTTTTGGTTTGATGGTTGGAGATAAAGTCTTGTGATGAGATTGATATACATCAAACTCATTTTGGTTGAAGTGAAAAGGAGGAGGGTATTGTTTCTTTGCAACATGTATCATTGGTAGGGTCTTCAGTATCATTATGTCATGATTAATAAGAGAATTATTGTTTAAAGTATTCTAAAAAGTCTCAATTTAGATTTTTTTTATAGAAAAAATGAATAAATTTTGGCTATCATAAAGATTCTCTATTTGATCCAGTATCATTTTTTTAATCTCCTAACTTCTTAAGTTTTAATTTGTGTTTGGCAAATTTTCTATTTGATGCCTTTATCATTCTCTCTAATCTCCTTGCTTCTTAAGTTTTAATTTGTATTCAACGAGGATAGATTAAACTTTTTATATCATTTGCCATTAAATAATTCATTTTCAACTTTAAAAAGAAAAAAGAAACATTATTATGCTCCAACAATCTCTCCGTCAACATGGAGTTTTCACGACTTACTAGAATCCATGACATTAACTCTGATGTTAATTTTTTTATCGGACTTTGATCATCTCATTTGAAAATTAACTGATGTTTAATAAAAGCAAACTAAACGTTTTATGACATTTGATATCATACCTTGTAAGTCTATTTTAAGAGTAATAATTTGAATAACTCATTCTCAAGCTTAAGAGTGATATTATTGTACTCAATAGATACCTTACCATTTCACTAGGTTTGCCTCCTTCGATTAAAAACCTTAATAATATTTTAAATATATTTGTTAAAAAATGGTAATAATTCTTGTGTATTTGATCAAATATGTCAATTGTTTGATATAGATAATAATCAAATTAAAATAAATAAAAAGTATAAATCTAAATAGGATTTAATCATTAAATAACTAGCATTACCTATAATTTATTTAATAACAAATTCTCACTTGATATTTATATCCCTCCAAACTTGGAATATTATAATTTAATTAATCTCTTCATTCAAAATTAAATTCTAAATTCTAAATGGATCAAATATGAGTTAAAATAGGTTATAATTGTAATAAGTTAATTAACACATTTATTTAAATAATTAATTTTCATAAATTAGCCCAAAAATAATTTATTTATTTATTAAATTAATTATACTAAAAAAAATCGTTGAATTCGCCCATGGTTAGCAGGGATACAAAATGAAATAATGAAGCCACCAAAGAAATAGTGAAGCCGAGCCGAGAGGAGCCGGAATGAGTTGAGCGCCGCTTGAGACCAAAGTCCGGCTGGCATGCTTGGGAACAGGAAATCTGCGCCGTCATTTAAAGAGGTGAGTGGATAAGCTCACAAGTCACGCCACAGAATACGCGAAAAAAAAAAAAGAAAAAAAAAAGTGCATTAAAAAAATGAGCATCTTCTGATTAGCCTACCACGTGTACTCCTGTATCATTCACTCGTGGCCCATTCTTCCTTCTTGCGTTCCACGTAATCATAGCCACATACCAAACTCGGCCTTTTTTTTTTTTATTATTATTTTTTTTTATTCTTCTTATACTTTTATATTATATATGTTTGGTCTTCAGGTTTTAATAATGGGACTTTGGCGTATAACGTGTTACACAAGAAGTTTAATATTTACAATATATTGGTAGTTAAGGGTCGAAATATTATTTATAAATAAATTAATATGATTTATGAGATATAATAATTATTAGGAAATAATTGATTTGGAGCTGTGGTTATAAGCATGGATTGAAAAATCGGAAAATGTCGCCGATATTTCGTCGAAATATCGGTTATCGGGCGGCATGGAAACGATAAACGGCACCGATTATCGATCGACGGAAAAATCGGCCAAAAATCGACAAAATCGCCGATATATCGGCGAAATATCGGTGAAGCACCGAAAAATCGGAGAAAAATCGCGATATTTCCTACCAGTCCAGCCCGCGCAGTTGTGTTTTTCAGCCTGGCTCAAAAATCGTGGATTTAGGGTTCGTGAAATTTAAATCCAATGGCACAACAGCAAAGAGACCCCTAAAACAGATCCAGAAAACACAGGGAGCAAAAGAAAAGCAATTTTTTTGGTTTTCTTTGGGAGTTTTGAATGGATTTTCTCGGAAATCAAACGAGGATGAATTTTCCCGGAAATCGAATGGGGATGGATTTTCTTGGGAATCAAACGGGGGTTGCAAAAAAAAAATTAATAATAACATGATTAGATTAGTACCTGCGAGGATTGAGATTTGAGAGTAGCAGAGGAAAATAGGGCTTTTTAGGGATTCTCTCGCTGGAAGACACCTTCAGAAAAGGGTTCTTGATGCCCGAGAGAGAAGTGGGTGCCTTTTTTATTTTTTTTTTATTTTTAGATTTAGGGGAGATAAAAAAATAAAAAATAAAAAATAAAAAAAACATGAGAACAATTTTCTATAAATAATTATTAATTTTCAACTTTTATTTGGATTATTAAATAAATTTATATTAATAAAAAAAGTTGTTATCACATTTTTTAATAAATTTTAAAAATTAAATCTCAAATAAGATATTTTATATAAATTAATTTAATTTATCATTTAAAATATAATAAAATATGTAAAAAAATCATGAGAACAATTTTCCACTCTCTATATAAATAATTATTAATTATCAACCTTTATTTTTATTATTAAATAAATTAATATTAATAGAAAAAGTTATTATCACATATTTTTAATAAAATTTTAAAAATTAAATCTCAAATAAGATATTTTATATAAATTAATTTAATTTTTCATTTAAAATATAATAAAATATGTTTTAATAAAAATATTTTAAAAATTTTAAAATAAATACTGTCTTCAACAAGATGAACTCCCTTCATCTAATAATATATTGAAACTACATCGATATCTTTCTTAGTATAAGGACTATTGCAATCTCATATTTCTTAACTCAATTTTAACTTTATACACTTTCAAAATTCATATATATTATTTTTAAAATTCAAATATCGAATCTACCAATATATCTCTATTTACGATATTTTTCTTCTTAATTATATATATATCAATTACACTTACAAGATAACTTTAAAATGTGTATTCTTACTTATGTTATCATTTTTTGAAGTTTTTTCAAGCATTCCTATTAATTTTAAATAATTTTCACTCCATCGATATTTATGAAAAAATATCCACCGATATTTCTCCGATATTTCCGATATATCCGTAAAATTGAAGTACCGATATATCCGTAAAAACCGATATTTCAATCCTTGGTTATAAGTGCTCCACATAGTCTAATAAGAGGAATGAAAGTGATTGACACAAAACTCTCCTAAATGTTCCAATCAATGGAGTGACTTTCGTACAAGTTTTCAACGTGTGTGGAGCGTCTAAATCAATTTTTTATTTTAGGAAAATTTATTTAATACTTGATGTGATTAAATAAAAATATATAATTTATCTATTTTTTATTATAATTTTTTTATTTAAAATTTGATATTAATATATAATTTTTTTAAAATTTTTTTTTTTTTGTAAACTTGTCAATTCAATTTAATTAACACGAATCTAATCATACAAGATCAAGTTTGAAAATTAAATATAAAATTTAGATTTTTCTAGAAATATTATAAAATTTGATTTTGGCTATTATTCCATCTTATCTTTCAATCAAATTTATAGATATCTTTCCATAAAAATAAAATAAAAAATTAATATAAATTGTATTGTTTTTATGCTTAAGTCATATTGGAAAGACCCATTTAGTGGCAACGTTACTATCACTCCATTAATTGCACTTTTTAAATTTTTTATTTATCAACACTTTTATTTTTAAAAAATTGGGTATAGCTACTAAAAGCTAATCATTTTATATGATAATATCAATAAGAGGTATTTGGTAAATCTATTTAATGATTTAATATCACAAATTTAAGATTAAAAATGACTTTTTAATAATAAATCAAAATAGTTAACTTATTATTAATTCCATTTTTTTTTATCTTATTTGCATATTTAATAAGAAAATATTTAATAACTATAATTCCACATTCATGACTCATTTTTTATAAAATTAAATATTAGTTAAAAGTTTTAATAATAAACATTAATTATAACGAAGGTAAATATGTCAATTTAATAATTTAAAATAAAAAAGTTAATTTTATTCCACAACATTAATACTTAAAATAAAAAATAAATGATAAGTTTTATGTTAAAAATTTAAGAATAATTTAACTTAAACTCAACTTAATCATTAATTTTTAAATATTCAATGATTTATTTAATTGAAGGTTGATTTTTGTTGTTAAAGTATCTAATCATTGCATTAGACTATAATAATTTAATAATTTGAATTATCAAATACTTAAAAGTTCCTTGATTTACTTGTAAAGTACAACTTCAAGATAATTAAAAATAATGTTTTTAAAACCATAATATCACTAAGTATTCAAAACAAAACTCACTTGATGGAGAATGAGATTTAGAGTTCGTTTGAAAATCATTTTAGAAAACGATTTAAGTGTAAAAGGTATTTTTCAAAAAAATTAGGTATTTAATAAATTTAAAGAAATATTTTTAAAAATATGAAAAATCATTTGCTTGATACTTGATTTTTCTTAAAACACTTTTAGAAATAATATTTTCATGGAAAATACTTTTTAAAAAAATATTTTCATTAAAAAACACTTTAAGTTGAAATACTACCATTGAAACTTTTACAGAACGTAAGAAAATGTCAAAAATGTTTAATTAATTTTTTTTTTATCATTCATTTTAAAAAAAATTAAAAAATGTTTTACAAAAGTTGATTCTTTAAAATTCTAATAATTTGATATTTTAAAAGTACCCTATTTTCATTTATTTTTTAAATAGCCTGTTTTCTAAATATATATATATATATATATTAAAATCCCTTGTGGCCATAACTCCCACTTTGATATTTTGCAACTACCACTGCCATTTGTGATTTGCCAGCTACTATGCATTCACACCATCCACAAACTATTACCCAAAAGGAAGAAGAAAATACAAGTATGATGAGAAGAAAAGACCCCAGCAATACAAATAGGAGGTACAAGCCAAGGGGAGTAGTGACAAGTCATGGCAATTCATGTTGGACCACTGCAGAATGAGGCCGAGAGATGTAGTACCCTTTTAGCATTTCTGGGAATGACAGCTTAACTGCAGGACTTCATGTAGACATCCCCAAATATGCAGTAGTGGGTTTTTCAGCTTAATCATATGGGCCTCCCTGCCACCCTGGGTTTCCTTTATTTAAACCCAATAATTTGGAGAGCTCTGTATCGGAGATCATGATATATATTGTGGATTCAAATTCTACAAGTTTAAACTTTAAACAAAAAAAACTGATAGTTCAATATGCTAATAGAATCGGTTTTCAAATCATATCTTTGAACCTTTTTTCTAATACGTTGAGCTTACAAAAGAAACCCCCGTCTGAGACGAGGGTATTAGAAAGCATGATATATTAGAGCGTCGGTTAACATTTCTTTTTTAATTATAATCAATATGCCTTTCAATTTTTCCTCATTTTCTAAGTGGGTGAGGGTCAGTCTAAGCAAATTTTAAGGTTATTTTGTAATACATAGAAAAACTTGGTACATAAACTGCAATACAGGATCTGTTATTCAGACCCACAACAATTACCAAGTTGGTGTGCTAATTCAATATATTATTTGGCTTATTCATAAAGTCTCCAACTAAGATATTTAAGTTTGACCTCCTCTAAAAGGAATAAAGGCCCCCAAACATACAAATGCATGTGAAGTTTGGGCTGGCCCAAACACATTCCCAACTTTGGTGGTCCATTCCAATGACTGATTGGCCCATTCTACCATCACCTGGGGCTTCTTTTATCGCATTGATATTGGGTGTATTTGAGATAGTTTTTAATTCTCATAAATTAAAAGCCTTTTTATAAGTTTAATAAAAGTTTCTGCAATTAATAGGATAATTTTATTAGAAAGAATATATTTAAAAATAAAAATTTTAGTTTCGATTTCAATTTTTATTTCAAATTTAAAATTAAATGTTCTCCCAAATAAGGCCTAATAGTAAATTCAAAAGTAAAAGCAACAAATTCTATAATGTAATAAATATTATTATTTGGGAATTACATTTTTAATTTATTTTTTAAAATAAATATAATATTAATATTTTAAAAATTTTACTTTAAAAACAAAAAAATATGTAATAGTAACTTTTACAAAGGAATACTTACAAAGATAATCATCACTTGTTTAGTTTGCTTTGGCAAAACATACCTCAAATGTTTGTTTTTTTAACTTTTTACTAAAAACAACTTTTTTTTTTCAAAATTCATATAGTTTATTTTTAATTTTTTTATTAATTTATTATTTATTTCTTAATTTTTTATTGAATATATTTGATTTTTTTTTTCTGAATACTAAAAATAATCTATCGATTTTTTTACTTCTTATTCCTTAATATAAATAAAATATTAAAAGAATAAACAACTTAATACTAAACTCTATTTAGTTTTAAGTTTATACTTTATAAAAATCAAATATTAAAAAAACAAACAATTTAATAGTGATCACTATTAAACGTTATTTAGTTTTAAGTTCAAACACTATCTTAAGGATATTTGGTAAAATTTAATAATTTAAGTTAATTTTAAGTTAAATTATATTTAAGTTATTAACTTAAAACTTATTATTTAATTATTACTTTAAATATTAAGGTTGTTTGATAAAATTAATTAAAAATATATTCTAAATCATCAAATTGACATATTTATCTTCATAAATTATAATTAGAATAGAAGAGTTCAAGTTAGAGTAGAGGTCGTAGAATAGTAAAAGAGATTATATAGGTAATTGGGATAATTATGAGTAAAAAGGTAAAATAAAAATGTGAGTTTAAAAATAAATTAATTATTTTTATTTATTACTAAAAGTTGTACGTTTTTACCAAATATACTTAATTTTATTAATAACTTAAATTAAGTTATTAAGTCATTAAATTGGTTATCAAACACCTACTTAATCTATTTTTTATTTTTGCTAGTTTTTGATAACCGGCTAAAGACTTTGTAATATTTTTTTTGGCAAGGCTGGAGCGTAGATTACAGTTTAGCATGGTTCAAAAGTTATAATTTCATGGCTATCTACTTCGAAATTTTCAAAATTTAAGGTAAATTTGTATTTTTAAATTATTTTTAAAAATAGAAAACAAAGTGTAGATTATAGTCATTCTAAATTTATAATTTCATAGTTATCTACTTGTAGACCCCCCCGAGGAGCTGGAGATATTTTATGATTTTTCTTGGTTGTTTTTCGGAGGGACCTCTCAAGTAGGCTGCTCTGGGGGCAGCTAGAGAGGATAGGGGGCTCGGGCAGAGAAGTGCGGCTGATGGGAGAGGCAGTAGGGAGGCTTGCGGAAGAAGCCAAAGAAAAAGCTAAAAAAGAGAGAAAGGAGAAAAAGAGGAGGGGACGACAAGGAGAGCTGGAGGGGAGTCTCGGCTGCTGGTTTTTTTTTTTATTCTGATTTGCCAATCGGTGAGTTTTTTTTATCACGCTCATTACAAGATATTTAGAGATTATTGGATGTTTTGTTTCTTCTGTTGTTATTCAGATATTATGGGATGCATTTCTTTTCTTTTCTTTTTTCTTTTTTTGTTGCTTGTTGTTGTTTGGAATCGATTTGCAGCCTCTCCACCAGCATGAGTCCATCGTGGAGTCATAAAACATGGTTATTTAGGCTCGTCTCTTTGTTTCCTTTCCCATGCTCTATTTTTCTTGGTCGCTTTCCCCTGCTTCCCCTATGTGTTTTTAGATGCGTATTACCACAACCCATCATCATACCCACTATCAATACCTATTTATCTCTCTGACCACTATACTCGTTTCAGACCTCCATGCATGAACTCATCATGCTAACCACCTCCACCTCCATCTCTTTTTTTTTATTTATCTCCACCTCCACCTCTTTGTCTTTCTCCAACACCGAGGCTTCCACCATCACCACCATCCCCGTTAGCCTCAGTTTTCGGCCATACTATAGGGCGCCGGAGAGGTACCTGCATTTCGCGCTCACCATGGGCCATCCGCTTCGCCGTCGACATCGGGTGAAGGTGGAATCCATGGCCGGAACTTGCGTGAGCCTTTGGGCAAACATGCCATCACCGTCGCCGGGGCAGTCTCCTGGTCCAACTCCACCCCCTCTACAAATACCACCGCGCCCTCTCCATTCTCGCCGCCACTTCTTGTTTCAGTCTCCTAACAAGAATCCATTCAGGCATATGCGTATAATGTTATAAATTGGGTACCTGCCACTTTTTTCCTTTCTTTTAATATTACACATTCACACGCAGTGGGCATGGGCGGTCAAATGAATGGAAGATTTGCCCTCCAGCTTATAATGGCCACGTGCCATCATTTTGGTTTTTTTTTATCTTTTATCATTTTTTTTTATTGTTTTATTATTTTTAATGTTAAAAGTTTTGTTTCTTTGATTATTTTATTTATTCTTTTATATATATATATTCTCCATTAACTCTTTTAAACTTTCCTAAAATTTCAAAGTCCCAAATTTATTTATTATTTATTATTTATTATTTATTTATTTTAAAAATGTCATTCTCGAAATAATTTTCTAAAATTCTAATTTTAAATTTAATTTCCTAATAATCATTTTTTTAAATTTAATTTTCCGAAAATTCCTAATCCCGAAAATTTCCATAATCCCATTAATTTATTTAATCATTAGTATTTTATTTATTTATTTCAAAACTCCATTTTAAATCAATTCATTTAAAACTTTCGATTTCTGAATTAAATTGCTATTTCTGAAAATTCCGATATTCACATTAATCTATTTAATTATTATTATTTTAGTTATTTATTTCAAAATTCCATTTTAAACAATTCTTCAAAATTCCAATTTCTGAACTTAATTTCCGATTTCCAAAATTCTAATTTCTTTCAAATTTAATATCCAAAATTCCAATTATTAAATTTAATTCTCAAGACTCCCGTCTTCAAATAATTTTCGAGACTTCAATTTCCAAATAATCAAAAATCTAATTTTCTCTCGAACAATTTTAATTTCACTCCGATTTTTAAATAATGTTATATTTCTTTTATTTTTTATACAAGCAAGAATGATGAATCTTCATAATTCCTAAATAATGGAATTTGTGATATTAATTCATGCAAGATTAATCGGGCTTTGGTGGGGGCCTCACATACATGATCTTATGATCTATTGATTGATTTGATTGATTAACTTGGTTATCATACATGATTTATTTATCTTGTTCTCCGACATGCATGCTATTATTTCTTAATTGTGCACTAACCTCTCTCTTGATAGCGCATGATGGCTCGTCGCCCAGGTACGCACCTACTTTCACTCTAGTAATTGTCCAAGCATATTTTGATTCTCACGTGTGCATGATTTATTCTGGCTACTCATTGATCTACTCGTCCACTGCCATGATTGCTTCATTTTATTAGTAAAGACCCGTTTTTAGGGACTTAGAAGGGTGCTACGGTTTTTACCGTACCTTCCTAATAAGTAACCTGACCCCCGAACCCGATCCGGTTTTTCACAGACCACCTTTTCCAAAGTAAGGAGTCACACTTAGGGTTTTTCTTTCTTATTTTGTTTACCCTTTTAAAAATAAAACAAAAATAAGTGGCGACTCCAAGTCATGTTTTTTTAATAAACCAAATCGTTTTTAAATGAAAAATCGAGCTCGCTATCGAGTGGAAAACGCATGAGCTGAAAATGCGGGGTCCACAAAATGGCGACTCCACTGGGGAACATTTAGACGGTCAAGCTTGAACTTAGAGTGAAGCAAACATGGCATTCGATTGGACGATCAGTGGATGCCCATTTCTTGATTGCACATTGAGGATATTTGATGCATGCTCGGATTTTAAATCCACTTGAGACTTTGACACGTCGATCGTGTTGATTGATTTATATTGATTGAGGATTCTGATGCCATGATTTCTCCTGTGTTTCATTGATATATTCATTTGAGACATTGGCATGCTGGATTATTGATGATTGATCTTATTGCTTTGCTTAGCACGTTGACCCTGATTTTGTCATGATTGTTCTGATCACTTCGCATGCATACACTCACTACTGTACATCATTCGACTCGACATGCTGATCCACTTGTTGGTATATTATTTTGATCATCCTTGAGCGTGTTGTCTTTGTATCACTATCCATCTGATTGTCGTATTCTCGCTTATCTTGTGTGTGTACATTAATGATATATCTGAGATCTGCTTGACTGTGTGATGCATGTCTGTCCTTCCTCTGCATGATTGCATGTCGCTTGTTTATGTGGGTCGCACTTCTATCCCCCTACCTCCAACTCTCTTGGTTTCGGTCATTCATTTCATCCCGGTTCTCACAATTGCAAGTGTGAGACTTTCTATGTGCTTGCTCACTGACCGAGTCAGAGATTAGGAGTAGGGTCTGGCGACGGGCTATATCGATGCACGGGAGCATTCTGGAGGAGATCGACACTTTGATGTCGATTGGAGTCCGATCATTGAAGACCTGTATAGCCCGGAGTTAGGTTTCATGGATATTTGTGTAGCCAGTGTGTTTCATCTTCCCATTTTAGCTTCCTAGGTCTATCGGATGCACCCACACCGTTCACTGTGCACTCTAGCTGACCATTGAGCGTTGCGAGTTTGAGAGCTTTCACCATAGGAGCCCCCTGGGATGCGAGGTAGTGCATGTGTGGAGGTGATGACCACCTTGCATGGAAGCGCCCCGTCTCTTTGGAGGCGTGCAGAGGGTTGCGTGTCGCCGGAGGGTATGATCGCTTCTGCTAGGGATCTTTTAAAGTCTACCCATATCTATTTGGAGCCACCTTGACTTCATAGGTTGAGCCGTAGATCCTTCGATTAGGACTCCCTCCCTACACGTGGGTGCATCTGAGGGCCTTCAGAGCCTCATTAGTTACAATTCGGATCTAGTTTCCCTTTTTTTTTTAGTCTCCAGTTGAGAGTGCTCGGAGATCGGTATGAGTTTGAGTACGGTTGGATCACCTTTCGTCTTGTCGTCTTAGTTTGTGCTTTTCACTTGATGAGTTTAGCATGTTTTCTCCCTGGGGTTTTCGTTCTCATTTCTTGGCTCGATACACCCCTTCACTTTGTTGTCACTTACTCGATGCTTCGAAATATGTTCATCGATCATGATCATCATCTTTTCACACTGTACACCTATCACGAGCCCGATACCTCATTATTTGTTTGATCCTTGATTCAATTTTCGACTCGATGCTCATATTTTCATTACGGAAAGGTGAAAGACACATTTTTCACATCCACACATTTTTTGAGAGATTCGCCTTGATCACCTTATTATTATTTCTCTTATGGAGCTCGAGTTGAAGGTTGATTCAAAGATATATGTTTATTAATGGAGTACCGATCTCGTGATAGTGTGTTTTTTTGCACCTCTTTTATCTCAGATTATTGATGGAGATTCTTTGGTCACATTTGTAGCCATCTCGCAGTGGATATCTTTGTGATTCTAAAGTTTTCGTCATGTATCCAAATTTCTGATTGCCACCTCAGGACCATGTGCTTGTATGTTGTATTATCGTCTTTTAGTGTTCTATCTCGTGTCCTTCATCCGTTTTGTTTGCATTGTAGGGAGTCAGTTTAGGAGTCGGTTGAGTCTGGAGTCACATTCCTGGAGGAGAGTTCGAGGACGATTGATCATAGCAGATTCATATCCGAGTTCAGACAGTTCAGTTGAGATGTCAGACGAGCTAGCTTCCACACTTGCTTCCATTCAGGAGTTCATGGCCGGAGTCAGTAGACGCTTGGATCAGTTAGAGAGTTCTCGCCAGGATCCTCATCCAGCTGGCATGGTCACTGACGAGACTATTCCTCATGCATCTCAGACAGCACAGACTCGTCCACCTGGGGTTTCACTTAGCACTCCATTCCATCTGGCAGATCATTATGAGACCATTCCACCACCTACTGTCACAGTGCCGCCTCCCATGGTTCCTACTATTGGGGATACTCGATTGGCCGAGCAGGAGGCCAAGGTTGAGAGGCTTGAGTCCATGATGAGACAGATCAGATTGCAGGACGGAGGTTTGACTTGGGATGACAGAGATGGCATACCGACGGCTAGCTTGCCCGCCAAGTTCCGCATGCTAGACATTGAGCGCTACAGTGGGATTGGTTGTCCCAAGATCCATTTGAGACTATACAGCACAGTCATGAGAGCACATGGGATAGATGATGCGCAGTTGGTGGCCCTCTTCCCTATGTCACTTAGTGGGGCAGCTCAGAGATGGTTTGCTTCAGTTGAGCCTTCGAGACTCCGCACTTGGGAGGATGTGGCTCGTGAGTTCCTGACCCAGTTCGCTTTCAGTGCCGATATTGAAGTATCTAGACAAGAGTTGGAGGCCACCAGACAGAGGCCAGATGAGTCTATTTCTTCCTTTGTCACTCGTTGGAGGGCGAAGGTGGCTGGTATGATAGACCGGCCTAAGGAGCAGGATCAGATTGATATGGTTCTTCGGAACCTACAGCCGAGGTTCGCTAGACGTCTGGTGGGCATCCCATTTCAGGATCTTAGGAGTTTGGTTCATGCTGCTTTCAGTGTAGAGGAGGCTATGGCTCGAGGATTATGGACAGATACTGCTACTTCCCCTGACAGTAAAGGGAAGAAGCTGATTGGACCATTGACCAGATCTGGAGAGGTTGGTGCTATTAGCTATCAGCACCGGAGGCCCGCGCATCACTCAACTTATAGGTCTCCTACAGTCAGAGCTCCTTTCTCTCTTCCACAGTATCGGTATCAGCTGGATTATGCTCAGGAGCCTTACATTGCCTAGACTAGCATGCAGCCGCGACCACCACATCTGAGAGCCGCTACTCACCCACCGCCTAGACCATATGCACAGAGGCCCCCGAGACAGTTCACTCCCTTGGGCATGACTTTGACTAGAGCTTTTGAGAAGCTCAGAGACGCTGGAGTGATTGTTCCTTTGGCGCCGAGGCCTTTGCCCCATCCTATTCCTCCTTATTTCGGTTCACATGAGCACTGCTTGTATCATCAGATTCTAGGGCACGATACTGAGCGTTGTTCAGCACTCCATCATGCGATACAGGACTTGATCGATTCAGGGTTGGTCGACTTGGCTAGGCCAAGTGTGACCACCAATCCCCTGCCTGCACATTCTACACATGTAGTTCCTCCTCCTCCTGGTCTTCAGTAGATTGATTTGGATGTTGATGGTATTGATGGTCGCATGGTATTTTGGGACACCTCAGGTTGGGGACTTTGTTTCAATTGACATGGGTACATCATTTTGCAGCGATCTAGCTCAGAGCACCTTTCATTTTGATTATGGTCGTCATCAGAGTCGTTCCCGTTCAATCGAGTCTAGTTTTTAGTTCATTAGAGTGACTTTGTTGAGTCCAGTTTGGTTCAGAGTCATTGTTTTTCTAGTCGTTTGTAGTTCTTTATTGCTTCACACATGATGTACTCATTTGGTTCATTCAGTGACATGATATTTTATTTTGAGTATGTGTTATTCTCTTTTCTCATGAGTACGTTTTACATATTTTGTGTTGATGTGTGCTATGCTTTCGATATGAGACATATTTTCACTTTGACATCATTGATCACTCTGGCCTGACCTATCATAGAGGATATTGAGCCTTTTGACCTAGGATTAGGAGATCGACCCAGGGAGTTCGAGACTGTGACCCATTTTACCTTCTGTTCGGGGCAGTACCATATCCATATCCATATCCCGACTCTATGGACTTGTCGACCTACCCATTTTGAGCCTGACATGACACCACCCCTTGGTACCGTTATACGACCTTTACCATTCTTATTCGTCTTCGTATATTATAGTACCATTGCCTATTTTTTCCATCATTTCCTTGATCTGACCTGGTAGTGTCCGAGATGGTTTGACCTGAGGTGAGCTCTACACGATGATAGATGGATCATGATGAGAGAGTGGCTTGATTGCTTGACGATGTTGTTGAGACAGAGGAGTCGTCATGGAGCATCCGGATTTGAGTCATTACACATGACTTTAGAGAGCCAGGGTGATTAGAGATGGTTTTTTTTTATGAGATGATGGTGAGTGGCATATGACGATAGGGCGAGGTGATTGTCAGAGGACATTGATGATTATCGCAGAGCCTCGGTGGGAGCTTTCACGTGATTTCGGAGGAGTTGACATGACCTTGTTGGATGGATGCTAGTCTTTAGTATTGACCATGTGGGATCTTGAAAGCACGATGTTTGAGGTTTTGGTCAAAGGATGGGTGGCCATCATTTCATGAGCCTATTTACTTTATCACCCTCACATATAGAGTTACCCGTTGCTAGCCCTTTGAGCCTCAAACGAGCACATAGCCTTTTCTTTCATCACCTCATTTACCTATTACACCGGGTTGGGGACCCTGTAGTGCTTGCATGCTATGTTTGGATACGTCATGAGTTCCAGACCTAACATACATATTCGAGCCTCATTCTTCACTCTTCATTGTGATATTTTCCACTTGGACATCATCTCATCACTATTTTCCGATATCATATATCACCACTTGTGATATTCGTTCTCTATCTTTTCTTTCATCATTGCTTACTCGACATTATCCGTGTTTCACCTTGAGTGGTGGTTTTTCACACGTCACTGCATGGAGGATTGTCACATTCTTTCCTATCATTCACCCCCCATGGACAGTGGTTTAGAGATGTTATTTTGAGAGGTTGTCTTGTTGGTGAGGATTCATGTTACATTTGTATGTGGAGAGGGTTTGATCATTTGGGTATGTATTTTCATGGGAGTTCATTCATTATTGATCAGAGTATGCGCAAAAAAAAAAAAAAAAAAAAAAAAAAAAAATGATGACGAAAAAAATGAAAAAAAAAAATATAGCGCATTGTTCATTTTATCGTTCTTCATTGGGCATATGTATGGACGTGCCGGGTTGCTTCATCGAGTTCATGTGTTAGAGAGAGTTCGTATGAGAGCTTTTTTCTGAGATTCATCTTGATGTATATTTTGGGTGAGAGTATGAGTCATCCATTCGATTTTTGTGAGAGAGACGAGCGACCTTTCTTTAGTATCTCTGGGTCCCTGTTCTATCCATCATTCCATCTATTTCGGATGTGACTACTTTCTATGCTTTGATGTAGGTTGACCATCACTCATTTTTCTATCTCTTTGTTTTCTTGTATCTTTGTCTTGTTCCTCCATTCCACCCTACTTCATCTGATTTCTTTCTTTTCTCATCCTTCTTGATGTTTGACTTGAGTTCAGCATCTACACTTTATTCTTGCTTATCCGATATGTTCATCCCTTTATCATCACTTTTGGTGTGGGGACCCCTAGGTCCGAGACTCATGACGTTTTCTACGCATTACATCTCATGCATGAGGGGTATGGGGATTATATCATTGGGATTTTTGAGCCTAGTTTCCCTTCGTTTCTTTCACCCTATTACCTTAGCCTACGTTACGTCCCGTGTCTGAAGACTACCCTGAGGCCATTACTTCACACATTGTGTTTGACAGCTCACACGTGGGCAATACTCGAGATTAGTCGGAGATTATTCCTCGGAGCATGATGGATAGGAAGTTGAGATGATGATTTACACTGGGGCATACCCCTATTATCAGTGATGGATTTTCATAGGCGACATTATCTACATTGAGGCATACCCCACTTATCGATGACAGTTTCTTTCGAGATGATGTTTTGCACTGAGGCATAGTCGGTTTGCTTCTTTCACATTGGATTATGATGGATCAGGAGTTGTTGGATGACCCTACACTGGGGTATAGCCATTTCAGAGAGCGCTTTTATTGGAGATACAGTCACTCTACTCGATGCTTTGCATTGGGACACGTTCCACTCATTGATAGTTGATTTTTGAGATGACGATTTACTTTGAGGCATGACCTTCTCATTGGTGACGGACTTTGATTTTTCATTAGAGCATAGTCACTTCAGGTAGTTTATACTGGAGCATAGCCACCTCATTCACATTCATAGAGCCTTGGGATTCTGATTCATATGGATTATGTTGAGATGTTTCCATTTTTGGCGTCAGGAGTGGAGATCGATTGATTTATTGATATGCACTTTGTGTGGTCCTTTTCAGCAGTTGTTGACTTGGATGCACTGATTTACACCAGGGCATAGCCGGGATGGAGAGCATTTTTCATTGGAGCATAACCACCCTATTTAGATCCTTTACACTGGGGCATGTTCATCTTTTGGAGGGAGATCAGATTGGTGCTTGACATTGGAGCATCTGACGAGTGATATGGAGATCATCGGATTATTTCATGTCGTCCTCATTGCATACTGGGGCATAGCTGCCTAGTTGGATGTTTTGACATCGAGATTTGACTTTCTGTTTGTGATTACTGCTTTTCGATGGATTATGGAGCTCTTGATACCTCGGGTTTAGTCTTCTCGGCATACTTGGACGATCTTGGATACATACCTTTCATCTCGTACTCAGTTATTTCACCCTGGATACTTTCATGCCTCCTATCATACCAGAGCCTGATCATCACCTTATTTTATCCTACGCATCCCACCGTGACACCTGACCTCACCCTTATCTCGATTAGGAGGAGACGTGGATCAGTCCTTGATCACTTTGGTTGTGTTTTCATACATCTTTCGGACTTTAGGTTCGACATCTTCCATGATGGCAGGGCCTGACAGATTGCTGATTTATTAGTGACGATGTTTTCACTTTGACAGTTGGCATGTTGAGTATTGTTTTGCTTACTCTTTGCATTTTGAGCACTGATCACTATTGTTGTTATTCACTAGTTAGTTTTGTTTTGTCAGCATGGTGTCACAATACGTGGTCCTGTTTGGCATTACCCATCTGAGGTTGGACATTTTCATTACATGATGGATGAGCATATTTCAGAGTACAGTGGTTTGGAGGCATTTTGCATCTCTGCTTATTCGCCATCACATACTGGGGCATACCCTACATTCGAGAGCATCGGGCTTTACATAGTCTTCATTCACTTTTCATCTAGTTGTCGACCCCAGGAATTGCATATTAGGGCATACCCTCCTTCCTTAGGATCATCGGACCTTTCACAAGCTTCATTATCTTTCGACCTAGTTGTCGATCCTCATGAGTTGTCTTACTGGGGCATATCCCCTCCAGTTGAGTTTGCTTGCATCATTATCTGAGTCATCCTTTGGTTGTGGGTCACTTGATCAGGTCATTCATCGTCTTATTCATTCGAGTTCAGTTTGAGTCGGGACCGCACCTATATCAATCGGTCATTTTCCTATCAGTTTGAGTGTGAGTCGGGGCCGCACCTATATCGATCGGCCATCTCCCTGTCATGTCAGTTTTCGAGTTGGGATTGCACCTATATCGATCGGTCATCATCCTATTAGTTTGTGTTTGAGTCGAGGCCGCACCTATATCGATCGGCCATCTCCCTGTCATGTCAATTTTCGAGTCGGGACCGCACCTATATCGATCGGTCATCATTTTATCAGTTTGAGTTTGAGTCGGGGCCGCACCTATATCAATCGGCCATCTCCCTGTCATGTCAGTTTTCAAGTCGGGACCGCACCTATATCGATCGGTCATCATCCTATCAGTTTGAGTTTGAGTCGGGGCCGCACCTATATCGATCGGCCATCTCCCTGTCATGTCAGTTTTCGAGTCGGGACCGCACCTATATCGATCGGTCATCATCCTATCAATTTGAGTTTGAGTCGGGACCGCACCTATATCGATCGACCATCTCCCTGTCATGTCAGTTTTCGAGCTGGGACCGCACCTATATCGATCGGTCATCATCCTATCAGTTTGAGTTTGAGTCGGGGCCGCACCTATATCGATCGACCATCTCCCTGTCATGTCAGTTTTCGAGCCGGGACCGCACCTATATCGATCGATCATCATCCTATCAGTTTGAGTTTGAGTCGGGGCCGCACCTATATCAATCGGCCATCTTCTTATCAGTTCAGTTTCCGGGACCGCACCTATATCGATCGGTCATTGTTTTGTTAGATTGAGTCGAGTCTTGTTCGATTTCGAGTCACCATCTCCCTTCATTTTGGACGTTTAGAGTCGTTCTCTTCACCTGATTGCTTAGTGCTTATCGCCTATTCATCATTGCTCTTCTAGACTTCCCCTCTCCATTGCACATGACATAGTTCTTTGAGTCTGCGACGCATATTTCGATCATGTTGTTGGGCACCCTACACTTGGCATTCTCGTATAGTTCACATAGGGCAGTCTCCTTCGGGCACATTCTTTCTTGTACTCCAGGGTGGTTCGACCGTTACTCATCTTTGACATTGATCTTCGAGTCACTTTTGGAGACGTCTTAGAGGGAGCTTAGATCCCTAGTGTGGCTGCAGAGGCATTTTGAGACATCATTTTGTTTTAGGGTTAGAGCCTTTGTGTTAGTCTGCTAGCCTGAGTGAGTTTGCATTTCACTATTATCCCTATGGGGGTTTCCCTGGTTCTTCGGTAGAGTTCACTTCATTCCACTCACTATTCACACTTTCTTTTCATTCCAGTATTCATATTCCTTGCACTCGTGAACTCTACCGAAGAGGGGCATATTTGTAGACCCCCCCGAGGAGCTGGAGATATTTTATGATTTTTCTTGGTTGTTTTTCGGAGGGACCTCTCAAGTAGGATGCTTTGGGGGCAGCTAGAGAGGATAGGGGGCTCGGGCAGAGAAGTGCGGTTGATGGGAGAGGCAGCAGGGAGGCTTGCGGGAGAAGCCAAAGAAAAAGCTAAAAAAGAGAGAAAGGAGAAAAAGAGGAGGGGACGACAAGGAGAGCTGGAGGGGAGTCCCGGCTGCTGGTTTTTTTTTGGATTCTGATTTGCCAATCGGTGAGTTTTTTTTATCACGCTCATTACAAGATATTTAGAGATTATTGGATGTTTTGCTTCTTCTGTTGTTATTCAGATATTATGGGATGCATTTCTTTTCTTTTCTTTTTTCTTTTTTTGTTGCTTGTTGTTGTTTGGAATCGATTTGCAGCCTCTCCACCAGCATGAGTCCATCGTGGGGTCATAAAACATGGTTATTTAGGCTCGTCTCTTTGTTTCCTTTCCCATGCTCTATTTTTCTTGGTCGCTTTCCCCTGCTTCCCCTATGTGTTTTTAGATGCGTATTACCACAACCCATCATCATACCCACTATCAATACCCATTTATCTCTCTGACCACTATACTCGTTTCAGACCTCCATGCATGAACTCATCATGCTAACCATCTCCACCTCCATCTCCTTTTTTTTATTTATCTCCACCTCCACCTCTTTGTCTTTCTCCAACACCGAGGCTTCCACCATCACCACCATCCCCGTTAGCCTCAGTTTTCGGCCATACTATAGGGCGCCGGAGAGGTACCTGCATTTCGCGCTCACCATGGGCCATCCGCTTCGCCGTCGACATCGGGTGAAGGTGGAATCCATGGCCGGAACTTGCGTGAGCCTTTGGGCAAACATGCCATCACCGTCGCCGGGGCAGTCTCCTGGTCCAACTCCACCCCCTCTGCAAATACCACCGCGCCCTCTCCATTCTCGCCGCCACTTCTTGTTTCAGTCTCCTGACAAGAATCCATTCAGGCATATGCGTATAATGTTATAAATTGGGTACCTGCCACTTTTTTCCTTTCTTTTAATATTACACATTCACAAGCAGTGGGCATGGGCGGTCAAATGAATGGAAGATTTGCCCTCCAGCTTATAATGGCCACGTGCCATCATTTTGGTTTTTTTTTATCTTTTATCATTTTTTTATTGTTTTATTATTTTTAATGTTAAAAGTTTTGTTTCTTTGATTATTTTATTTATTCTTTTATATATATATATATATATATTCTCCATTAACTCTTTTAAACTTTCCTAAAATTTCAAAGTCCCAAATTTATTTATTATTTATTATTTATTATTTATTTATTTTAAAAATGTCATTCTCGAAATAATTTTCTAAAATTCTAATTTTAAATTTAATTTCCTAATAATCATTTTTTTTAAATTTAATTTTCCGAAAATTCCTAATCCCGAAAATTTCCATAATCCCATTAATTTATTTAATCATTAGTATTTTATTTATTTATTTCAAAACTCCATTTTAAATCAATTCATTTAAAACTTTCGATTTCCGAATTAAATTGCTATTTCTGAAAATTCCGATATTCACATTAATCTATTTAATTATTATTATTTTAGTTATTTATTTCAAAATTCCATTTTAAACAATTCTTCAAAATTCCAATTTCTGAACTTAATTTCCGATTTCCAAAATTCTAATTTCTTTCAAATTTAATATCCAAAATTCCAATTATTAAATTTAATTCTCAAGACTCCCGTCTTCAAATAATTTTCGAGACTTCAATTTCCAAATAATCAAAAATCTAATTTTCTCTCGAACAATTTTAATTTCACTCCGATTTTTAAATAATGTTATATTTCTTTTATTTTTTATACAAGCAAGAATGATGAATCTTCATAATTCCTAAATAATGGAATTTGTGATATTAATTCATGCAAGATTAATCGGGCTTTGGTGGGGGCCTCACATACATGATCTTATGATCTATTGATTGATTTGATTGATTGACTTGGTTATCATACATGATTTATTTATCTTGTTCTCCGACATGCATGCTATTATTTCTTAATTGTGCACTAACCTCTCTCTTGATAGCGCATGGTGGCTCGTCGCCCAGGTACGCACCTACTTTCACTCTAGTAATTGTCTAAGCATATTTTGATTCTCACGTGTGCATGATTTATTCTGGGTACTCATTGATCTACTCGTCCACTGCCATGATTGCTTCATTTTATTAGTAGAGACCCGTTTTTAGGGACTTAGAAGGGTGCTACGGTTTTTATCGTACCTTCCTAATAAGTAACCTGACCCCCAAACCCGATCCGGTTTTTCACAGACCACCTTTTCCAAAGTAAGGAGTCACACTTAGGGTTTTTCTTTCTTATTTTGTTTACCCTTTTAAAAATAAAACAAAAATAAGTGGCGACTCCAAGTCATGTTTTTTTAATAAACCAAATCGTTTTTAAATGAAAAATCGAGCTCGCTATTGAGTGGAAAACGCATGAGCTGAAAATGCGGGGTCCACACTACTACAAATTTTTTAAAATTTAAGGTAAATTTATATATTTAAAAATAGAAAACAAAAAATACTCCAAACAAATCACATAAAAAACTATTTTGCTTCCTATTTTTCTACATACATGCAAAGCTTTGGAACTACAAAAAGTCCCTTATGTTAACATAAGAGACAAATGCTCGGGTCGGTCCAATAACAATAAGCACACAACAATACCCTTCTCTTGTAATTTCCCTCTTCTCCCATTTTGGCATTTTACAGATCAGACCAGCAAACCCCCAAACAGAGTAATGGATTCCCACACGTAATCAAACTTGGAACGCAGAGTTTTGGGTCAAAATGGCCCATTTTTGAAACTTAATGTTCAAAATGGGCACATTTTGAAACTATTGTTCAAAATGGTCTCTTTGATGCCACGTAGGCGCCACATCATTAAAAAATATTTTTTTTTTCGTCATTATAGTGAAAGCCGCAGTTGGAAAACGCGGCTTCATTTTTGCACTAAAGCCGCAGTTGGCAAACGCGGCTTCATTTTTGTACTAAAGCCGCAGTTGGCAAATGCGGCTTCATTTTTGCACTAAAGCCGCAGTTGGCAAACACGGCTTCATTTTTGTACTAAAACCGCAGTTGCCAAACGCGGCTTTAGTTAATTTTTTATTTAAATTTAAAATTTAATTAAAAATTATTAAATTATAATTTATGAATGAAATTTAAAAATATACTTAAATAATAAATTATTTATATTTAAATTTAAAAATCTAGTATTATTTCAACAAACATAAATTGATAAATAGAAGATATTATAAATGAATATTTGATTTATTAATAAATTAATAATCTTAAAATAATAAATTTATATAACATATAAATAATATATAAAATTGTATAATTGATTAATTTAAGATATTTAATTTGTTAATTTTTAAGATAAATTTATCATAATATAAATAGATTAATATCTTAAAAATTAACAAATTAAATAAATTAATCAATTATACAATTTTATATATTATTTATATGTTATATAAGTTTATTATTTTAAGATTATTAATTTATTAATAAATCAAATATTCATTTATAATATCTTCTATTTATCAATTTATGTTTGTTGAAATAATACTAGATTTTTAAGTTTAAATATAAATAATTTATTATTTAAGTATATTTTTAAAATTTCGATCATCAATTGTAATTTAATAGTTTTTAATTAAATTTGAAAGTAAAAAAAAAATATTATAATTGAAATCTCAGTTATTAACTATTATACTATTATTTCGATAAAGATAAATTTATCATAATATAAATAAATTAATATCTTAAAAATTAAAAAATTAAATATCTTAAATTAATAAATTATACAATTTTATATATTATTTATATGTTATATAAGTTTATTATTTTAAGATTATTAATTTATTAATAAATCAAATATTCATTTATAATATCTTTTATTTATCAATTTATGTTTGTTGAAATAATACTAGATTTTTAAGTTTAAATATAAATAATTTTTTATTTAAGTATATTTTTAAAATTTCAATCATCAATTGTAATTTAATAGTTTCTAATTAAATTTGAAAGTAAAAAAAAAATATTATAATTGAAATCTCAGTTATTAACTATTATACTATTATTTTGTTAAAGATAAATTTGTCATAATACAAATAAATTAATATCTTAAAAATTAACAAATTAAATATCTTAAATTAATAAATTATACAATTTTATATATTATTTATATGTTATATAAATTTATTATTTTAAGATATTAATTTATTAATAAATCAAATATTCATTTATAATATCTTCTATTTATCAATTTATGTTTGTTGAAATAATACTAGATTTTTAATTTTAAATATAAATAATTTATTATTTAAGTATATTTTTAAATTTCATTCATAAATTGTAATTTAATAATTTTTTAATTAAATTTTAAATTAAAATAAAAAATTAACTAAAGCCGCGTTTGGCAACTGCGGCTTTAGTATAAAAATGAAGCCGCGTTTGCCAATTGCGGCTTTAGTGCAAAAATGAAGCCGCGTTTCCCAACTGCGGCTTTGACGAAAAAAAATATTTTTTAATGATGTGGCGCCTACGTGGCATCAAAGAGGCCATTTTGAACTATAGTTTCAAAATGTGCCCATTTTAAACATTAAGGTGGTGTTTGTTTTTTTACTTAATTCTAAATAGAACCTTAATACTTAATAGTATTAAATATTAGGTTGTTTTTTTTTGTAGCATTTTATTTCTATTAAGTATTAAAAAGCAAAAAAAATCATTGTGTTATTTTTTCTATTTAGAAAAAGCCACATATTGACTTTTTCTATTTAGTAAAAAATTTATAATAAGTCATGAAAAAGTAAAAAAATAAACAACCTAAATTCTAAAACTAAATGGTTTTCAGCAAAAAGCAAAAAAAACAAACACCACCTAAATTTAAAAAATGGGTCATTTTGACCCAAAACTCTGGAACGCATGTTACCATTTCATGTGCTCCACGTCACCTTTCTCAGCTCTTTCCCAAAGGGCTTCGGATCTCATTTGGATCTGTGCTTCTATCTCAAGTACCCGTTTCTTTAGTCCTTTCTTCATTAACACACCGGTCCCATCGTCTCACCAAAGAGGTCCTGCCAAGCAGCAAAATTATTAAGGTTTCCGACCATAATTCATAATTATTAATTATTTTTAAGAATAAAATTTTACCCATTAAATTAAATAAATTTTTTATTAAAAATATTTCGAGTAAATATATTATTATCCAACACACTCTAAACGTTAAATAATTTACTCTAATAAGTCAAATTTTATTTATATAATTTTTTTTGTTATATTTTAAAAAAATTATAGCTAAGAATTTTTTAAAACTAAAAATAAAAAGCGATTTTAAATAGAATTTTAGTGGCTTGTTTACTTTATTCCTTCGAAATGCTCATATTCCAAGTGTTTACTTTAAGTTTGGAATCAATTTTGGTCCCACAAATCAATTTAGGGATTGGATTTTTGACTTTTTTTTTTAAATTATGATTATCCTAATTATTTAGTTTATTTAAAAAGTTATCTTAATATTAAAAAATTATTCTTAAGCCATAAAAAAAAATTATCTATAGAAAATTATTCTCTTATATTAAAAATTGAAATGGAAAGTATAATATATTTTTTTTCTTCCAATCATTTTATTCATATAAAATCTTTTAAAAATAAACTAATAAATTAAATATATTAAACTTCATAAATAATTACATAGTAAAAAATATTTAACAAATTTTGCTAAAGTATAAATTAGTAATTTTTTTTTTTACTTTTACTTACTTATTTTTAATTAAAAAATATCTAAAATAAAGAGAAACATTTACCTAAAAAATTCAAGTTGTTAAATGGTTGTTAATAATAAGTAAAAATAGTATTTTAGAAAATAAATATACGACGGGTTGAAAATTATAAGTATTTTAAATAAATTTCTTTTATATATTTTCATAAAATTCACTTCCCCACTCATTTTTAGGTGTCAATAAACTTTTAAATATTATAATTTTTAAATTTTTTATTAATTAAAAAACTTGGTGTGGAGTTGGCAAATTATTTATTAGTTTCCACACTCTCATTTTCCTACAAAGCACACAAACAAACCGACAAATCAACTCCTGACACACTCCAGATCCAACGCCCTCTCCACTTTCTTCGCACGTGCCACCTCCTCCCGCTGCGATCTCTGGCACGTGACGTCCCCTCCACTTCTCCCTCCCCTATACTCACACCTGAAACCCAGCCTCATTTCTCAGGATCCGAATTCCCCGAATTCTGCCGCCCTCCGTTCCAGATCTAGAAGATTCCAGAAGGTAGCCGAAGCTTCTGAAGGGGGCACCTCATGGAGTCCATAGTCGCCCTCGCCTTGGAGTACACTCTCAAGTATTGGCTCAAATCCTTCTCCAGAGATCAGTTCAAGTTGCAGGGTCGTACCGTACAGCTCTCCAATTTGGGTACTTTTTTGTGTTTTGATTTCTAGAATTTTGGACGCTTTGATGTGTTTGATCGGGGGAGTTTGTTTTTTGAATGTGAATTGGAGGCGGTTTGCGTGGTGGATTGGTTGGGATTTTAGGGTTTTATGTTTTGATTAGGGACAGACGTGAGATTTGATTGGTGATTTGTTTTTGTGGTTGGTAGATATAAATGGAGATGCTCTTCATTCGAGTCTTGGATTGCCGCCTGCTTTGAATGTCACGACAGCGAAAGTCGGGAAATTGGAGATATTGGTTCGTTTTTTATAGTTCATTTATCATCTATTATTGATCTTGTATGTGACTGTTGATAAATTTGGGGGAAATGGGAAAAAAAAAGAGGAGGTTTTTATTTTTATTTATTTTAAAATTATAATCGTTTGTGTTGGTTAACGAAAAAGTTTATATATACTAAACAAATTTTGTGTTAGGCTTGTTAACTAAAGATTTTTGTTTTGTTTTGGTTTATTATTGTTTTTATTATTTTACAAATATTGAAAATTCCAAGATATTGAATTTGAGGTTTTGTTGCATTTCCTCTGGAGCAAACAGTGGATTGTTCTTTGTTTTACTAAGTATTACGAAGTCAGGGTGGTTTTACTTAGCAGTTCGTTCTCTCTCCAACTGTCTTTTTTTATTTTATTTTTTTTGCTGTTCTAATTATTTTTTTAATTTCTATTGGTGGTTTTTAGCTGCCATATGTGAGTAATGTACAAATAGAGCCGGTTGTTGTTCAAATAGATAGACTTGATTTGGTTTTGGAGGAGAATTCAGATGTGGATGCATGCAGGAGCTCAAGCAGGTAATGCCACTGAGGTCTTGGTTTAGCTTAAGTTTTATGATTGGATTGTTTTAGGCTTATTATTGGTACAGTTGGATTTTCACTAGTAAATACTTGTCTTTTTGTTACCACACTTGTAGTACTCAGTCATCCACCAGCTCAGGAAAAGGAAGTGGTTATGGATTTGCTGATAAGGTTAGTCTGTCTTGTGTGCAGTTGAATTATGCATTTCAATTATGTGTTGTTTGTCTAGTGGAACCAGAAGGTTAATAACTGCTTGCACGTGTATTGTTCTGTTGCTGTTGTTCTTTTCTCTATTCTCTCTCTTTTTTGTTGTTCCTTTATACTTTTGATTTCATAAATTTTTATGATTGTTCACCATAAAATTATAGAATGGAAGAAAGAGTTGTGCAGAAAGGTATTTTTGCCTAACTAAGAAAATTAGCATGGAACAAGAGGATACAGAGAGATGGCACAAGTGGCAAATAATCCCAATGGAATACTTATCTAAAAAAAAAAAAAAAAATTCCCAATGGAAGTTTGTCCCAAAAATACATAAATTCTTTCTTCATTAGAGAATCTATCAATTTCTCAGCCATCAGACTCAGGAGATAGCTACAAGTAACAAAATGTTCGCTATACATACCAAAACATGGATTCCCTTAGGATTAGACTATTTTTCAAAAGTTTCTCCCAATGTCTACTTTAAGCTTTCTTTGGAAACTTTGTGAAGGGAGACTAATAGTAAATTGTAACCTGTAACAAGTTTTTTTTTTTTTTTTTGGATAATGGGGAATCCTCCCTGATGGCAGGGCATTTATCCCAACTACTGGTGAAGCAAAACCTAGGCAGTCTGGGCTCAACCCTCTACTCTGCATTTGCATTTTGGATTTCTTCTTCCTATAATATCCATTTGAGTGGCCCCCTTCAAACTTCTATTTATTGAAACTACAACCATCACTCTGTTTCCCTTGATGTGGAGGGACTCCAGTGTTTCCAGTTTCTGTACTGTTGCCCTTCTGAAATTTCTAAATGTGGAAAGCTATTGGGAATTGTTTGAGCTTTTGTGGATACAACCCATGGAATGAGATAAAACTTTGAAAGCCCATCTAGACCTGTGCTCCCAGTCACCCTGAAGGGAAACCAAGAAAATGCTCTTTCACTGAAACCTCTTCCTTTTGTTGTTACGTCTAGGTTTCCATTGAGAATTATTAAAAATATCTAGTGAAGAAACCTAGGACTGTTAAAGAAGTCAAGGATATAAATACAAATACCCCTTTTATTATGTTGTACCCTTGATATCTAAAATTTGGGTCTTTTTTAGTCAGGTGTTTTATTTTTTTATTTTTTATTTATTTTATTTATTATTATTATTTTATAGGGGATTTGGATCTTTTTTAGTTGGTTGTCTGTATCCTAAATTTTGGAGTCAAAATAATTTGAGTCCTAGATATTTATTTGCACACAAGTCCAAGCAACATAGCTACAAATGATGTTTGGGAATAGAAGGCTCCATTTAATTATGTGGTCCAATTGCTCTAGAAAGACTAAAAATTGATAATATCATTGTTTTGATAAGTAAGAGAATGCAAAAAACACACAAGAGTACACAAAAAGTTTACAAAGAATGAAGCAAGCGAAACAAAAAGGAGGGGACACAAAAAACCACACCCTCCCTCAACAAGAACCTGACCAATGTACAATATCAATCAAAGACAAAGTGCTTCCATCTATGCACACTTGAATCCACATAGCAAGAGAGCTTAGGAAATTGATAAGATCATTGTTGCTCACTTAAAGTCATTGTGGGATCATGTACACCCTTGAATCCAAGTGTTCTGTGTTTTTTTTTTTTTGGAAATTGAAAATGTTATCATGTTTATGTGTAAGCATGGTGTAAGATTTTGGTTCCATTTTTCACTTCAATGCTATCCCATTTAAAGTATAATGGTAATTCCTTCAATCTTCTCTCTTGCCCTGCCATGGCCCTTGCATTTGTTTATATAAGCTTTTTCTTGTTAATCTTGAAATGAGTGCCTGTTTTCTATATATATCATTCTTCAGTTCACACACCGGCAGTGCCATTCCATTTTAACTCGCCATTGCGGTTGCAATAATGTCAGGTTTTTTATGAAGTTGTCTTGCAAGTGGACTATAATTATTTATATTCCATTTATAAAAATAAGTTCAGGCATGAATAGGGTCCTCTTGGTTAGGTTTAGTTTACTTTCTTTTTCTTCAATATAGAAAAGAAAAATCCCCTACTCAGACCAAACTCGTCTTGGGTTAGGGCAGCTGAGTTTATTGGCATTCCCTCTTCACCAGGCCCAGATTTTGGTAGCAGGTAAATTTGGGCTGTGTTGGGACGGGTTGCATTGTGTCACAAAGTCATCCACCTCAAAATGCCAATCTTTTTCCAAGGAAAAAATAAACTTTTTGAAGGAAATTTGCAGGATTAAAGGCCCACATAATGATAGAGAATATGGATCAACTCCACAAAAATGGATTTCCTCCAAAATAGCCCTCAAGATAAGAGCAAAGTCAAGAAGATAAACAAGGCCCAGATACTAAAGCACACAGATCTTGAAATATAGACCAATCTCTTCTTGTTAAACCGTACGAAGGATTCAAAACACCTCAGGGACCAAGATGCTAAAAAACAAAGTAGAGGCTTGGAAGCATAACCTACCAAGCAGGATGTTACTGGCTTGAGTTAGTACCCAAGATAATGTGACCAAGACTGCAGAAGATGAGGCCAATGCAGATGCTGGAGAAAATATCAAGAAGATGCAGGAGAAATGATGAGTGGGGTGTTAGGGTTTAAAACGTTTTGAGAGTGTCAGTGGAGAGATTTATGGAGAACATGTTATTTATATGGGATTCCTATGGGATTTGTAAAAGTTGAAGGGTAAACTGCAATGGGGTGGTGTAGAATCTGATCCTGCCCCAAACTGTTCTGTGTCTTCAAATGCCTCCCTGAACTCGCCTTGAACCCAAATTTGGCTTCCCTAAACCTGTCCCAGCAGTGATGGCCTGGCCAGATTACTGATAAACCCAACCCACTGCATACCTAAGTGAATATAACTACCCTTTTTTTTTTTTTTTCTCCTATCAAAAAAAAAAATAACTACCCTTTTTTCATCATTTGTTGCATATTTATTTCATGAGTAATCCAGGATCATTCATCATGTGCAATTGTATTAGAATGAGTGCCTAACAAGAATGGGGTGCAATCCATGTATGCGTGAGGTATACAAGTAACAAAAGCACGAAAGTAGAACCTATAGCCCTAACTAGTTAACCAATTTCCATTTTATCAACAAGGTCCAAGAAAGACCAAACACTTAAGCTCACATCCTCTTTTATCCACTTATGCACCAGTTGACATCCAGAAAACTACAACATATATGATACTTCCTTGTATTCTCATTGATTTGAGTTGGAAGGTGTTCACCCGCTTTTCTAAAAAGTCCATGTCTTTTGTATCCAAGCTCCTAGTTGCTAAACTGCCCCCAAGAGCCAAAAAGATTGATGGCCACTGTTAATCTTCACTGCAAAATAATTTTTTGATATTTATTTTTGCTTCTCTTGTATTTAATCTTGTTTTGATTACTACAATTGTATTCTCACATCTATGATCATATTTTTAATTTGAATGGCTAACAATTGCATTCTCATTTTTATGATCATATTTTTATTTTGATGACCATCCATTGTGAATGTTGACTGAGGAAGAAAATATTATTTTCCATGGGAATTGACAGTTTTCTTGACCAAACTTTGAAATTATGTAGTGGATTGAGAGGAAATAATAATGCTTGCTGTAATATTATATTAGTCATCTGTATATATGCATAGTGTCTAGAATGCCTTATCCAACCATGCAAGTCCAGTGACAAGCATCTTGCTTTACCAATTTAACTCCCAAAAGCCATGGTTTGGGTTAATTCTTGGAGTTTCAAACTTTATTTATTTATTATCACTTTTTTAATTTTCTATTTTTTATTTATAGGTAACATTCTTTTTCTGTTCTTAGGACTTGAACCTGAAACCTCCTATATTCCCAACCCAACCCCTTGCCACTTGAGCCAGGCCTTAAGAGCTTGGGATTTCAAACTTTGCTTATTCTAATTTCATCCATGTCTTTTTCAGCCTTGCTCTTCCCTTTCTAGCCTCAACTTATACAATCATACACTTCCCATTTTGCTGTTATTAGTGTAAAACATTTTCAGGATGCTTTTTTCTGTGGATTTGTGGATTTGTGTAAATGTTATATGTGTGCTTCCAGCTTGATGCTGCTATCCTTTATGTGGCTTTGAGATTGGATGATACATTTCTTTCTGTTATAATACCAGATTGCTGACGGGATGACTCTAGAAGTGCGCACTGTCAATCTTCTACTTGAAACTCGTGGGGGTGCTCGATGCCAAGGAGGAGCAACTTGGTAATTTATTGTTGCCTCAAGCCATTTGTACATTTGTCTATGATATGTTTGTCTGTGTCTTAGCATATGGATTAATTCAGATTATGGTTCACCTGGTAGATATCGAATTATTGCCATATATTGAATTATTGCCATGTACTACATACTGATGTTAAATTCAGTGGTAAATTCTCCTGACAAGCAAGTATTCCTTGGAGTTGGAACATCATCTTCCCCATATAGCTACTAATAGAACTGACAATTGGATATTGAACACTGGAAAGGTTATTCTCAGCTGCAACCGCCTTACATGGACACAGTTTCTGGTCAGCATGAAGAACAGTTGTTTTCCCTACTAATGACAATCTTAAAGGAAATTTTCACTGGGAAACTATGTTAAGATCAATATATAAGCAACTCTTAAATATTTGGTGGTCATTAAAATTATTTCTTAAAGTTATGAAAAATTATTTGATGTTCAGTTCTCTCTCTCTCCCCCCCCCCCCCCCCCCCCCCCTCCTTCCCCCTAGGAATGAACCTTGTCTTTCATGCACTACTCATCCACTTGTGTAGGGCTCTAGATGAAATTTTTTTGATAGTTGTGAATTCAATGTTAGTTACAACTGCCAAAGATAAACTTTCTATTAGTGGTTTTCCTTTTTCTCATTTTCTTTGTTTCCTATTAAGCAACAATTTGAAACTTAAAGAGAAAAAAAGGAAAAAAAGAAAAGAAAAGAAAAGAAAAGAAAAGAAAAGCTACATCACAAAATAATGTTCTTATCAAACAATGATTTGAAATTTGGAAAAACTAAAGGAAAAAAAAAAGCTTTGTCAACATTTCATCATATGACCAATTATCAAATGAACCCTTGAAAAATAAATGATTGAGTTGAAATTCTAGTTACTATAATAAACTCTCCAAATGACAGTTTCAAAACCACCTGCAGAAGGTGACTAAAGTTGACAATGAGGTACAGTAAATTGAAGACCTTAATTTGGACAAGAAACCTCTGTGTTGCTTTGCTGCTGGAAATTGCACACAGATTTGAATGTGTTAGTATGGTTGCTCGGCACCAAATTTTCTTCATCAATTATCTATTGTCTTCATGTTTTGCTTATTAGTTCTGTTACTTCCTGATATTGTTTTGCAGGTTGAGATGAAAATAATAGAAGCAATTCAGAACTGAGAACATACCTAAATGGAATGTTGTCCAATTGTTTCTAATGCTTTAGCTTGAGAAAGATGCTGTCATTTTAGTTTTGTTTTGCTATCATATCAATTGTAGATCTCTATTGGCCAAATTATCTTTCATGTACTCATAGTCTTCTCTGGCAGTATAAATAAGTAATTGAGTATTTATTTGATTTTATTGAAGCTGCTTACATTTACAAAACTTTATGAGCCTGTGCTTCGGCAAAGTTTGAAAGTTAAAATTATTATATTGCATTACTTACCAGTTATGGACACTTCATTCTTTTCTTTTCACCAGGGCATCACCTCTGGCATCTATAACTATCCGCAACCTTTTGTTGTATACCACGAACGAAAATTGGCATGTAAGTCATTGGAACCACACATACTACTTGGATGCTTTCTTGAAGAGAACGGCTTATTTGAACAATCCTCTGGTTACAGGTTGTGAATCTTAAGGAAGCGAGGGACTTCTCCAATGACAAAAAGTTTATATACGTATTCAAAGTAATAATTCCATCTTTTATTATACTTATATGTTTGTGTGTATTCTGAAACTATTAGCCATTATTGGCATTGATTTTCCTTAAGCCCTCATGAGTTCTCTTTTATAATTATTTCTTGCTTCTTTTATTCTTGATGTTTATACTAATGCTGTACTGGTGCTAAATCTGTCTACACCAGAAACTTGAATGGGAATTTTTGTCCATTGACCTCTTGCCTCATCCTGATATGTTCATGGATGCTAATATAGCACACCCTGAAGAGGAAGTAAATAGGAGAGATGAGGATGGTGCAAAGCGAGTGTTCTTTGGTGGAGAGCGTTTTATTGAAGGAATATCTGGAGAGGCTTATGTAATGCAAACCTGATATTTCAAGTTGATTCTTGGTGAACTTTGATTTTCTTAACTGCTTTGTGTTAGATGCCTATATAGATTTTTGTATAGAATGTAAATTGCCCAGTGCCTCCTAACTTTCATCATGATCAGATTACAGTACAGAGGACAGAACTAAACAGTCCACTGGGGCTGGAGGTTCAACTTCATATTACAGAAGCTGTTTGTCCTGCTTTAAGTGAACCAGGTAAGCAATGGAAATGTTTTCAAATATCCCTAGTCAAATGGCACTTACATTATGGATTTGACATAACATAATATGAGCAGGATTGCGTGCTCTTCTACGCTTCTTGACTGGATTATATGTCTGTCTAAATAGAGGAGATGTAGATCCAAAAGCTCAACAGGTTTTTTGTCACCTTAATTGTTTTTCTTTTGATCAAACTTACAGTGGAAACACCATCATGATTAATTTTTAGGAACAAATCTTAACTGAACCCCCCTTCTCTCTCTCTATCTCTCTCTCTCATGAATCCTGGCAGCGAACTACAGAATCAGCAGGACGTTCTCTGGTCTCTATTATTGTGGACCACATATTTCTCTGCATCAAAGATGCTGGTTAGTCTTTTCCTTTGATCTTGTATGTAATTGTCGTCATTTATGTTTGTATTGGAACCATTAGTTTCATTGTTTTGTTCAAACTTATTCTTAATAATTTGTTTATATTGGGTAGTGCATAATTTTCTTCGGTCCCCAGTTT
Organism: Vitis vinifera; assembly: GCF_030704535.1. Classification (NCBI taxonomy): domain Eukaryota; kingdom Viridiplantae; phylum Streptophyta; class Magnoliopsida; order Vitales; family Vitaceae; genus Vitis; species Vitis vinifera. The sequence continues at coordinate 5,527,093 of NC_081823.1, forward strand.
TATTTGACCTCAGTCCTATTTGTTAAGAACATTTACGAACCGTTCCAATGTTTTTGCAGAGTTCCGGCTTGAACTTTTGATGCAGTCACTCTTCTTCTCTCGGGTATTGTTTTATTGAAGTTCCATATTCTTGGATTTGTATTAACATTAACTTTTTTTTTAATCCATTTTCATAGGTAATAATAAATGAATTCCTAAGCAGATATGCAACACATCGGGAGCAACTCAACGCTGTGTTTTAATACATCATGTATTTTGATTAACGATGTCTTATATGTTGCTCCCCTCAAATTAATAAGTGTTTTATAATCAGATGACTAGTGACGTGAAAGATTCAGAAGTCAAAGCTGAGTTATATGTAGAATAACATGGTTTGTTGGTGATGGAAATAATTATAATTAAGTATATATTTCTTCATGTGATATTTACATGATTTTGTATGTAATAGAATAATAATTTGTTTTAGTACAATTCACATGCTTCGTGCCTAGTTTGATTCAGACGCAATGTTTCTTAGGGATAGAAACAGTATATAAGTAATATATATTTCTCTGCTTTTTATTTACATGCTTTTAGTCATAAGAATTTGTTTTGGTACAATTCACATGCTCCTTGATTTGTTTGATTAAGAACACACGGAATCCTTTTATTGATGGAAATACTTCTATTGCAATAAGTTATAGTAGTGACTAGTGACCTTCATCAATGGCAGCTGTAGATTCCTTACCCTGAAGATTCTTTTGTCTGCTTCTGTGTTGGTTCTTGCTAACTTGCATGTCATGGTTCTGAAATAGTCTATGGGTGTTTTTTCATTCCAGTCCAACATTTCATGTGAGGGTATACTTTTCTTGCAGGCCAGTGTTTCTGATGGGGAAAAGACAAAGAACCTGAACCGAGTTATGATTGGTGGACTGTTTCTAAGGTATAGTTGCTTGTATTTTATTTTAAAATAGAGTTGGTACCAGCAAATATTTTCTTTTAGTCACCATGAAACTTCATTTTGAGTGGAAGATACATTTCTTTGAGCATGCATTTCTTTGAGAAGTAACAACACATTTCTGAAGGTAAGAAGAAACTACTGAGATATTTAAGGGAATAGATTTTACAACATTTGAGAAGAGATGACCTTGTGTATATGCTGGGGAACTTTTCTGAAGCTCCTGCTCATGGGAAACTTCTAAAATACTTGCCACTTCATCCTCATTTTCTTTCTTTCTTTCTTCCCTTTTCAATAATTCTTTACTGACCTTTTCATTTGGTTTCCCATTTAAGTTTTATGTTGCTTTCTGTTCATTGCACTGAAGTTTCCTTTATGATAGGTAGCATCTTTTTCTCCTAGGAATCAAACCTGAAACTTCCACATCCCTCCCAACCCTTTGCCACTTGAGTGAGGCCTCAAGGGCATTTGATTGAAGTTTTTTATCATATTCCCTTTGTAAGATACCTCTTTAAATAATTAAATGTGGCCTTCTCTTTTCTCTTCTTTTCCTTGTATATTTCACATGTATTGGTTTCTGCCCCTCCTTTTTGTTGTACCACTGCAGCTAGACTCTCTAAATTGGAGTTGATTAGAATAGGTTAATTTTATTTCTATTCTATTCTTTTTAAATTTCCAACTTTTAATTTTCCATTTTTGCCTTGTATGCTTTGTAAGTACTTTTCTATGATACGAATGCAATCAAGCTTTATCAGTTGTAGTTATTTATGATAATTTGATTTTTGTTTTTATTCTATTTCTTTTAGGCAGTGTTTTTTTTTACTTAATTCTAAATAGAACTTAAAACTAAACAGTGTTTAATAGTATTAAGTATTAAGTTGTTTGTTTTTTTTTTTTAAATATTTTATTTCAATTAAATATTAAGAAGTAAAGAAAAACCAACATGTTATTTTTAGCATTTAGAAAAAACTAAATATTTTGACTTTTTCTATTCAATTAAAAAATTAAGAAATAAGTAATAGGTCAACAAAAAATAAACTATTTGAAATCTTAAAGCAAGTTGCTTTTAGCAAAAAGTTAAAAAAAAAACAACTCCTCCTGAGTCTTGGTTCTATTAAGGGTAAAATTTTGGATCTATATAAAAGTTGACTTAAGGTTAGCTTTTTGGATCTATATAAATTTGACTTAAGGATAACTTTTTGGATTTGTATAAAAGTTGACACATTCTATTTCTAATTATGCTTGCAATGCATTTGGTGGACCAATTAATTCAGAATATAATATCCTGCGATTTAGCAGAAACAGATTGTTAGGATAAGGCTTTTAAGTTTCTCCCTTTGTTTTTTCATGGCTGTTCTTTTTTAGTTGATTCCACTTCATTGTAATTTTCAAAGGAAAGATTTGGTTTATATGTGGATGGCTTGAATGCAGGGATACCTTTTCACACCCTCCATGCACCTTAGTGCAACCGTCAATGCAGGCTGTCACAAAAGATGTTCTGCATATTCCTGAATTTGGTATCAGTTGGTTTATCATTTATTCTGTAGAAAATTATAACCGTTTTGTAGCCTTTGATTATGCTAAAATTGGATATATGTCATTCAGAGTTGGGGCTTCCATCTGTTTCCTTGAACAGGTCAGAACTTTTGTCCGGCAATATATCCTCTGGGTGAACAGCAGTGGCAGTTACATGAAGGTATTCCTCTAATATGCCTCCATTCTCTTCAGGTTAAGCCCTCCCCAGCACCACCATGTTTTGCTTCACAAACAGTGATTGATTGTCAGCCACTTATGGTATGAATCAACTACATTGATGTGATTCCTCTCTCTAACCATTTGTAAGATGCTTTTTTTTTTAATTATCGTTTTCCTTTCCTTATACAGATTCATCTTCAGGAAGAATCCTGTTTAAGGATATCTTCCTTCTTAGCTGATGGAATTGTAGTCAATCCTGGTGCTGTGTTACCAGATTTCTCCGTTGACTCCCTTGTATTCACCCTCAAAGAATTGGACATCACTATTCCTATGGACACTGGAGAATCCAATATCTCTGCTGGAGACAGTAACTCTACTCATCAGAGCTCCTTTGCTGGAGCAAGGCTCCATATTGAGAACTTGTTCTTCTCAGAATCTCCAAAACTAAAGCTCAGGCTACTGAACCTGGAGAAGGATCCTGCTTGCTTCAGTCTCTGGGCAGGTCAACCGATTGATGCCAGTCAAAAGAAATGGACCACTGGAGCTTCTCAACTTATTCTGTCTCTAGAAACATGTAGTGACTTAACTGGACTTCAAATTCCTCTTGAGCGGTCTTCAGGTTCATGGAGATGTGTTGAGCTGAAAGATGCTTGCATTGAGGTAGCTATGGCAACTGCAGATGGGAGGCCATTAATAAGTATTCCTCCTCCAGGAGGTGTTGTCAGGGTAGGTGTTGCTTTTCAACAATATTTATCCAACACTTCAGTTGAGCAATTATTTTTTGTCCTTGATCTCTATACGTACTTTGGTAGAGTCAGTGAAAAGATAGCTATTGTTGGAAAAAATAACAGACCAAAGACAAGTGAAAATGAAGCTTTGGCTGGAAGCCTGATGGAAAAAGTTCCTAGTGATACTGCAGTAAGTTTGGCAGTGAAGGACCTCCAGCTTCAGTTTCTGGAATCTTCATCCATGGATATTCATGAGATGCCTCTGGTTCAGTTTGTGGGAGACGATCTGTTCATCAAAGTCACTCATAGAACCCTTGGTGGTGCCATCGCCATTTCATCTACTTTACATTGGGGGAGTGTTGAAATTGACTGTGTAGATACCGAGGGAAACTTGTTGCATGAGAATGGTACAACTTTAACTTCTACTGAAAATGGTCTTCTGTCAGCTGGGAGTGGGTCCCCTCAACTAAGACCAGTTTTTTGGGTTCAAAACAAATGGAAGCATCGATCAAATGGTATTGCTCATGCAATTCCATTGCTAGACATAAGTGTCGTGCATGTGATTCCATATAATGCACAGGATATTGAGTGTCATAGTTTGAGTGTGGCAGCTTGTATTGCTGGTGTTCGTCTTGGTGGAGGAATGAATTATGCCGAAACCCTGCTGCATCGATTTGGAATCCTTGGGGCTGATGGTGGTCCTGGGGAGGGGCTCTCCAAAGGGTTAGAGAATTTATCAGCGGGACCATTGTCAAAACTTTTCAAGGCATCACCTCTTCTTGTGGATAATCTGGAAGAGAGTATGTACCAGTAGAATTTAGAAATTTTGTTTAATTGGTCACACCTTCATATATATGCTGCTATGGTTTTCTCTTTTATTAAGATTTTCTGTTACTTTAATCTCACTGCAGCGTCTTAAATTGTTTTTTTTTGTTTTTTGGTAGATGGAAGTTACAGAGATGGGAAAGACAATGGTTTCTTGAATTTGGGAAAGCCTGATGATGTGGATGTGTCTATAGAATTAAAAGATTGGTTATTTGCTCTTGAAGGTGCACAGGAGACAGCAGAAAGATGGTGGTTTTACAATGATGAAAATATTGGCAGAGAAGAGAGGTGTTGGCACACAACTTTCCAGAGTTTGCAAGTGAAAGCAAAAGGTAGTCCAAAGCGGTTGCTGAATGGAAAAGGAAAATCACAGGAAACACAGAAGTATCCTGTGGAATTGATCACTGTGAGTACTTTATATGTATATAAGTATATACACACACATTTTCTTTTTTCAGCTTTTAGATGATTTCATTAGTTAAAGCTGATATGAAGCATTTTCAGTACAATTCAAAGTCTTGGGAAATACTAGCCTTTGAGTGAACTTCTATGCCCCTTTTTTAAAGACCACTTTTCTGAGGATTAAAGGATAATTTGTGGCCTAGTAGATGTTTTCTATTTCAGGATGTGATTTGGTAGATTGAAAGTAAATCACAAATGACTCAGCAGAGGCCGATTATTTTTTGGTTTTGCTCTTATTTGGTTGGTTCTAGGTATAAAGAAGTGTACCCCTCACCCCTACTCCTTGCTGATTTCTGTTTTGTGTGGATTTGCTAATGACCCTAGTTACCTTCCCCTTTCTCTTATTCTGTTATAAATTAATGGATCTTTTATTTAAGATCTCATATGCTGTAAGAGTGCTTGCAGGTTGGTATTGAAGGATTGCAGATCTTGAAGCCCAACGCTGCAAAGGGCATTCTTCAAGCTGGCTTTCCTGTAGAAGGAATCAAGGAAACTGTTGAGACCTCTGGGGGAATAAATTGTGAAGTTAGCATCCTAGTCTCTGAGGACAATGCTCATGATGAAATTGGCAAATGGATGGTGGAAAACTTGAAGTTTTCTGTTAAGCAACCGGTAAGAGATTTAAACTTTCTGAACAATTTTTAAATTATATTTTATTTTATTAGAAGGTTCTGTCTTATGATGATTTTTACTCTGTAGATTGAGGCAATTGTGACCAAAGATGAGCTGCAATATCTTGCTTTTCTATGCAAGTCGGAAGTTGATTCAATGGGCCGAATAGCTGCTGGAATTCTACGGGTGCTCAAGTTGGAGGGATCGGTTGGCCAGGCAGCCATAGATCAACTGAGCAACCTTGGTATACTCAAAAACTTTGATTCAATTAACGAAATTCTCATTGAAACAAGAATTAAAAAATTGGAAATTCTATTTTTTGGACAGGTTGCCAGAGTCAGGGTTCTAGATTTGTTAAGCCGAGGGTGTTCTGTGTCAACTCAAGAATTTTAAATTCTTAAAACTGGAAATGATAATAAGTGATGCTATATTTGCATCTTTAAAAACTCAAATTCAAAATTCAAAATTTAGAAATATGCTAGGAACACTTGAGCATAAGTTTATGCTTTATAGATTTGGGATTTAGGTCAATTGCTCACATGTATTAAGAAAGAGAAGATCTTCTGTCATCTTCTGTTTAAGAAGGAGCTGCATGTTTATTTCTGGTGAATATGTTTGTCAATTTGAGTCCAGACGAGTCATATGTGGATTTGAGGGATTTTCTTACACAGTTGTTAAATTGATGACTTGCAGGAACTGAGGGATTTGACAAGATTTTTTCCCCAGAAATTCTTAGCCCCCATAGTTATGCTAGCAATATTGGGTTCACTCCTGCGAATGGTAATGGTCAAAGCCCACATCCATCCTTGGAATCAACCGTGTTTTCACTTGAGGAGGCGGTCTTGGATTCACAGGCAAAGTGTACTGCTCTTATTGCTGAGCTACGGAGTTCAGAATCTTCCCGACACCATCTTGCCAGTGTTAAACAGCTAAGTCAGAAACTTGAAAGTATGCAGAGTTTGTTGGCAAAATTGCGGACCCAAGTTTGATACAATTTTCGTGTAGATTTATTGGGGTAGAAGGATCCCAATGATAGGGTTTGGTCATTTTTTCTAAAAAGAATCTTGTATGTGTATATATTCACACATATCGATACATGTAGAGTGTATGTAGCAACGAGGCAGAAATAAGAGATGTTCATCAATCCAATTGGAAATTTTGTATCCTAAAAGATGGCAGCTTCTCTATGTATTGTTTTCAAGAATGACGGTGCGTTTGCTTTACCTACCATTAGTTCCAATAATTGATCTTTACACATTACGATGTGTAATATTTGTGGATTTGTTTTCATATATCCATCCCCTTTTTTAAACACCTAATACATCATATCCAAGTTATATATCTAGTTTTCCACGGCATATCCAAACGTGTCATAGATAGAGGTAGGGATTTTGTCGAAACTTATTCCGTATAGGTTAGGGGTCCATTGATGAGAAAGGGGCTGGGTGGAGGGATGATGGCTTGATTTTTATGGACTTCATGCCTTTTCTGGTCTAGAACTTCAGATGGACAGGGATCAAATCAAATGTGAATGATGCCTGATGACAAGTGAAATTGATTACATGATTTGTTAATCTTATGCTCGCACGACCATGTTCATTTCTTGATTTGTTCATTATATGCATTTATTATGGAAAATTGGATCTTATGAAAGTCAAAAGTAGCATTGATTTATTGCTAGAGAATCTAGATGTTGTTTCTCTTGGTCTCCACTTACGAATACCAATGCTGATTTGCTAGCCAAGAGAGGAGCTAAGCGGATGATTTCTATTGTAGGGAACTTTTTTGCGGGGAATTATGCAATCATATATTAAAAAAATAAATAAATAAGGGAGGTTTCTTGAAACTTTGTTTTTACCTGTTTCTTTAGTAAAAAGTAAGAAAAAATATTATGTATTCATGCATTCTAATAATGTTTTTGCATTTGTTTCAAAATCACCCTCCTCAAAAGCTGAGGACAAGTACATCTACCACTTCAAAAGTTGAGAACAAATATACCTATTGCTTCAAAAGTTGTTAACAAGTACAAATACCACCTTTTTTTTAATCTCTCACGAACCCTCTCACACATCTCATTTCCTTTATCATGATATTTATATATTTTCTTTAAGAATCTTAGGAAAGCAATTGGAGACCCTCCCCTAACCCAGAATCAACTTTAGAACTCTAAGTACATCCTACATTCATTCCTATAGGTTCCAAGCTCCCTATTTCCCTTTTCATGGTTTAAATATTCCTTTAGGAACCCTCAAGAAGTAATTGGAGATTGTTCCCCACTTCGGAATGAACTTTGAAACCCTAAATACATTCTTAAAAAAAATTGATACATAAAAAAATTTGAAAGTCATTCCTTCACTTTATCTTTACTTTTATATTTCTTCTCCTTTTACTTTCATTCATATTTTCCCTCGCATTTTTTGGAACCAAACATAACCTCAATTTATTTTATAGTTTTCATTATGTAAACTTTAATTTTAAGTTTTATTAAGTAATATCGAAATGAAACTTAAAATTAAGAAATAGAATTTAGACTTATGATTAGGCCCAAAGCTGGGGTCCACAAACTGACCCCGAGGCCCATGGGGTCAGGTTTTGAACCTTAGTTTTGGGAGGGAGGATGGACTGGGACTGACCCAGCCCGAAATCATCTATCCAACTCAAAAAGCCCACCCAAAGCCCAAATTAACACTCCTAACTGTGTCCCTCATTTTATACAATAACCAATGTCTCCCCCTTGCTCTCTTCTACGGTGAACCCGAACTTGTGTCAGAAAATCCTCGACCGGCCAATAAGTTTTTCGCAGACTCTCAAGCCACCATGGGAACAGTGAAGCAAAAGATGCAGGTATAGACTTCCAACCACTTTGGGGATATCACAACATAAAGACCACCTCTAAAAGCCATAGAAATTGCACAAATAGAGAGATTTTCAGCAATCCCAGGCTCAAGTCCACCAATGTCAATTGTTGCTCAGTCGAATCAAATGCTGCCTGTAAGAACATAAACATCACAGGCAAGGAGAAGCACATCACCAATGCATCTGACAATATGCATGCATGCCTTCCGCGCTGCCTCTTTCACAGAGAAAGAAAAACCCATCTACCCCCAGTTTCGTTGTAACCACCAGGAATGATGAATGCTTGTGAAAATGATATTATATAATACGCATATCCTATCCTATCCTATGCTATCATACCAACCATAATCCTAGATTAGTTTGAGATTTGGTCCTTAGATTTATTGGCATTATGTGACACACTAGAATATTCAAGCCTTCAAACATGGAATTTAAAGAGTTTTAGCAGGCTTGACTCAAGTAATTAGCAAGTCAAGATGCTGACTACAAGTCACACATAATCTAACAGAGCTTTGGAATTAAATAAGAGCTCATTTGATGTTTATAATCAAAAGAAAAAAAAAATAGTATTCAACAGTCTTAGAGACTACAAACTTAACCAGCATATATTTCAGAATGAAACAGCATGCTTGGGTAGTGAATCTGGTGAAGCCCTGTGACGAGACCCTTACGAATAGCTCAGGGTGTTGCAACAGCATCCCATCGCCAGATTGTCCCATCCTCACAGCAGCTTAGAATGGTGCTGGAACATAGACAGACAAAGGCAGCGAGAGATGACAGATTTATGAGGTTAGCATTTGTATACAACATCAGGATACTAAGAGCATCTTAAGTTGGGATGCTAAAGAGGATAGGCTATTCCATGTGCTAAATTTGGCAGTATCTTGGCAATGCCATTTCATATGCTAAAATAAAACTAGTATTATGTTTCGCATTGTGCATTGGGATGATTTGGGTGCTGGGCAAATATTTAATATTTTTTGCTTTAGCATTGATGGTTAGCATTTTGCATTCAAGATATGCCCTAAGGTGCAATATGAGAGTCACCTTCCGTCAAAGGACATGGCAGTCTGCCTGATTGGAGATTTTGATTGAATATGAGACAACCTGACACAGAAAAAATAAAAAATAAACAGACAATAAAAAACTGTGAAATTGGTGGGGAATCCGAGCCAATTCATATCAATGAAGAACAGCAAACAAAATAAACCTTGCAATGAGAACAGGGGGGCTGGACTGCAGTTCCCAGACATAGATCTTCCCTTCTCTATTCCCTGTTAAACACAAGAATCCACAAATAATTGTGTCAAAACCCTTGAAAACATAACTTTAATGGATGCAGTAATTAGCTGGAACTTGCAAGAAACAGTGTTATTGAAAACCCACTACAGGATGAATGTTAAAAGAGACATATACACAAAAAATAAAAACAAAAATAAAAGAAAAACTTAACATCCGGAAAAACTAGAAAATAAAAAATTAAGAGAAAATTATATTGGAACCAAAAAATGGAGAAAACTAAGTTTCCATTTTAGCTAGCATAATCTGCATTACCTATAGCCGCTGCATTATAATGGAAATCACAGGAGAATTTGATAAACCAAATATCACACTCTGGTACAGGATATTTCTGAAGAATGTCGACGGAACCCTAAACAGAAAACATTATAGAATTTAGTAGTAGACTTCCATAACAGGGACCTTACACAGGAGAATAAATTAACAGAAAATAAAGATGCAAAATAAACTGAAATAGATCATAAAGTTGCAAGGGAAGAGAGAAAAACCTAACCTCGCCAGGAGACTGTTCCTTGGTTTTGGGTTCCCATAACACAATTTCATTATCAACACTCTGGAAAAAGCACAAAAGGTATGCACTGACATAAGAATTATCAGTATCTAGCTTCTGAAGAAAAAGCTATCTAGGGTATGTTTCGTCAACATATAATACTTCTTCCACTATGTAACTCCACTTTCAGTTTTAGACCCACAAATAGAGAATTAAGCAACATATTACCTTGGACAGGATAAAATCACCCAGCCACCTATTACAGTCAACATAGTTTGAATGAACGGATGCTATGAATACCTGCAATAATAAAAGTAACCTCAGAGACAAATAGGAACACACACTCACATGACATGTAAAATAAAAATGACAGCTACTCACAGGAAACTGTACATATTTTGTCGGAAATTTAGATGGAAGATCCGTCCATGTGAAAGATTTCTCCACATACGTCCAGAATTCTGCAACAGCCTCATAAACATGACAAAGGGATTGTGATGAACAAACTGATATTTACTAAATAATCAACCAAGTAGCTAGCCACAATTCATGTCCAACGATATAAGCAACTAGCCCCCCTCTAAAAAAAAAGGCTCAAAAATCAAACAAATCAAAAATTGATAAGAGGAAAAACTTTTAAATAGTAAAAGAGAAGAGGCTATTTACAGAAAAAGCAAAAGCACAGAAATGTCAGCAAGAGGTAATATAATTAAAATTAGAACAAAACAAGTATAGAACACAACAAAAATACTCTCCCCTCATACATGTTTGAAAAATATAGCTATTTTATGTTCTACACTTGATTTATTGAATATATTTTTCATACAAAAATTTGTATTTTAAGATTCATACTGACTCTGCTCTTTGTATACATTTTAGCTTCTTTTTTTTTTTTTCTTTTTTTTTCTTTTTTTCTTTTTTTTTTATCAAAAACAAAATATTCATTGAAAAAGATTTAATAGTACAATCCTTCCCAGTTATACAAACTCTGATCAAAAGAACAGATGAGTTCATTTTCTCCAATATACCACAAGACATATACCTCAATATAGTACCACATAAAACTATACATATTAGCTTTATTTCAAGATAAATTAATTCATATATTAACTACCATATATACTAGTGCATCTATTTTATAGTGTGAATTTAGATAACAATCACATCAAATTTAGATAACAATTACATCAGGTAGAATGTGATTGCTGTGACCACATAACCTAGGGGGAAAGGAAAAACGAAACCCCCACCCCAAAAATAAATAAGAAAAAAATAATAATTTTGATTGATAAAGTCTCACTAATATTAACTATGTATATTTTTTTATCAGAATATTAACTACGTAGATTTTAGCATAGATGAATTTCAATTCTTCATTTTCTTCTTTCTCCAGTCACTTTCTATCTCGTATTTTTCTTTATTCTTCAAACTTTCATACTACTTATAGCAAAACCAATCTAAACAATGGGTCAGATTCATTGGAACAATCCACATAACTATTAAAAATACAATAATAACACTAGCAAGAAAAATAACATGTGCTACCTTTCATTGACCAAATCTTAACGGTGTTGTCCATACCACAACTCGCAATGCGATATATGTCTGAAGGGTGAAAGTCCTACAATAGTCATCATAAACTAACGGTTAGAGATTAAATTCCTTAATATAAGGCACAAAGGAAACAGTAACAAAACCAGATGGTGAAAAACAACTAAAAGCAACAAAGGCTAGTCAAAGGCTTTTGTAGTCAACACCTACCACACTCAAGACTTCATTGCGATGACCCCCAGCTCCAGAAAATATCAAAATGCATATTCCCGTGTGAACATTCCATAACCGCACTGACTCATCCTGGTTGATTTTTTTTCCGTAGATTTAACCACCATTATAAATTAAAAACTTTAAAAAAATATCTGACACCTACTTTGCTTGCAGACACCACAAGTGATGGTCTCAGTGCCTGAGTCCTGATTTCATTAATCGAGTCCCCATGGCCAACAAAACTCTGCATGTACAAAAGGATGTTAGGGGGTAAAGAGAAAACAATTAGAAAAAACACCTTTTATTTTAAAAAGCATGCTATATACAATGCATTAAATGCCACTTGAATACCACCAGTGAAGCAGCAGCATTGGGTTTATACCTCTTGCTAGTAGACTGGACCAGGTACTGCAACTGCTATATAAAATAAGAATGCTAGTCCCAAAAATAGTACCTTGTGTATCTTCTCATTGCCAGTATCAATGATACGAATTATACCATTGATTCCTCCAGCCACCAAGAATGGGATGCCATCAATACTGCATGCCCAACTCAAAGTGTAAAAAGACTCATCCTTCTGATCTACAAAGCACATGGAAATCCCAAAATTTCTTCAAGAACACTTATACTTTTGCATTAGACAGTATACAAGCATAACAATAAGAAGTCATTTGATGAAGGTTCTTTTTCCTTACATCTTCATCAATGTAAGACTGCAAGACAGCAATGACGCCCCCTTCAAGACATTGGTAAACAGTTACCTGAGGAAAGATTTAATATTTCCATTACACTGGATACAAGAGGAAAAGGGAGGGGGAAATGTGGAAATTGTAGGTGTGTTTATTTTGCTAGAAAATGAAATCATGGAAAATGAGGTAGATTAACAGTGCTTTTGACTATGGTGAACTGAACTATTTATTAGAATAACATGACATATGTGAGAGACAATTGTTTAAAGCACTTAGAAAGCTATGTGAATTCATTTTGGAACTGCATAGAATAAATTGTGAAAAAAAAAGTGTTCATCTTCTAGCATGAAAATGCTAATCTTCAAGCACCAATAAGTCTATAACCATTTTCAACATCAATGTTGTCAATTGGGAGAATTTTCTGAAATATTATTAATGTTGAAATAACAGGAGTACAGGGCTAAATAATGTACACAGCTAATTACAAAATAAGGAAGCTAAAAAATAGGTAACTTCCCTAAATCGGATTCCTACAAATCAGGAATATACAAGCTAAGCAAATCTCCTAAATATACTTCTAACCAAATACAATTGTACAAAGTTTCCTTATTAGGAATAAGAACGTTTTCCAAAACTCCCCCTCAAGCTGGTGAATGGATGTTTTCCATTCCCAGCTTGCCCACTATCGTAAATGTTGCAATAGACAGTCCTTTTGTTAGAACATCAGCTAGTTGTCCACCAATAGAGACAAATGGAGTGCAAATCAGTCCACTATCCAACTTTTCTTTTATGAAGTGTCTATCAACCTCAATGTGTTTGGTCCGATCATGTTGTACAGGGTTATGTGCTATATTGATAGCAGACATGTTGTTGCAATAAAGCCTCATAGGTGTCTCCCACGTGATCTTCAAGTCTTCTAGGATTATCTTCAACCACAATAATTCACAAATTCTAAGCGTCATGGACCTAAACTTGGCTTCCGCACTTGATCTAGCCATAACATTTTGTTTTTTACTTCTCCATGTCACTAGATTACCACCCAAGTACGTGCAATAGCCTGATGTTAATCTCCTGTCCACCACAAACCCAGCATAGACTGCATCAATATAAGCTTCAAGGGTCAACTTCTTTCCCTTCTTAAATAAAATTCCCTTTCCTAAAGTTCCTTTCAAGTACTGTAGAATCCAATACACAATCTAGAGATGAATTTCCTTAGGATCATGCATAAACTAGCTCACCACACTAACCGCATAGGCTATGTCAAGTCTAGTGTGGGACAAGTAAATGAGCCTTCCTACAAGCCTTTGATAAGTACCTCTATCTACCACCATATCTTCCAATGCCCCTCCAAGTCTATCATTCTACTTTATCGGTGTCTCAACTGGCTTGCATCCTAGTTTGCTTATCTCCTTTGACAAGTCCAACACATTTTTGTTGAGAGATAAAAATTCTATGCCGAGAATGAGCAACTTCAATGCCAAGGAAATACTTCAATTTTCCAAGATCCTTAATTTCAAATTCTTTCACAAGGCATTTCTTCAAGGCTTCTCTCCTTTTTGTATCGTTTCCAGTCACAATTATGTTGTCCACATACACAAGCAATGTTGTCACTTTCCCTAGCTTTGCTTGCACCCCATAGAGAGCATAACCTTGATAAACCTCCCAAACCAAGCCTATGGTGACTGTATCAAACCATATAGATATTTCCTAGCTACAAGTCGAAACCATAAAGAATTTCCATATATATCTTCTCTTCAAGATCACCATGCAAGAAGGCATTTTTAACATCAAATTGTTGTAAATTCCAACCAAGATTAGCCGCCACTGACAACAACACCCGAACTACATTCATTTTCGCAATAGAAGCAAATGTCTCAAGGTAGTCAATTCCATAAGTCTGAGTATAACCCTTTGCTACTAATACAACCTTGTACCTTTCAAGCAATCCATCCACCTTATATTTGACTAGGGCTTCAACCTAGGCAAGTTAACCCGACATAATCCGAATCTAACCCGATATTTAGGCGAGCTTGGGTACTCTCTTATGTAAGTCAAGTTGGGCTTGGGTTCATATTTATCAACTTAATTTAAATTTCGGGATTGGGCAAGGGCAACCCAAATTAACACGAACCTAACTATATATATATAACTTAAAAAAAAAAAAAAAAACCTTTACAACTTTACCTATTTGCTTCTTCCCATTCGGGCCATTCCATTCTTCATCATTTGCTCCCAAAATTGAAAATACCCATTACACAAGTTGTAGACCCTAGTTCCCGATTATTAGTTCGATGTTGCCCCCAATATTCATAGTTGTCGGCATCATTCAATGTCATCGTCATTCAACTCTTTGACTATGGCTGTGGATACGTATGCTTTTCATTTTAATCTCAAACTTTGCATATTTTTGGTGAATAGATTTTTGGGTCTTGAGGACCAAGATTCATATGTTCGAACACCTCTTCCCCACCATTGGTTCATTCATTGTCATTCTCTCTTTTTCTTTTGTTTTTGGTGTTTTGAATTGAGGATTTGGAAATTCAAGGGTTCAATTTCAAAATGGGTTGTAATGGGAATGGAACAATGTAATGGAATTTAGCTTTCTTTATTTTAAACTCGAATTTAATAATTTTAATTCAAAATGAGCTTGGGTTGGGTCATACCTTAGGTTGATGCATTTCAATTTTGGGTTAGTCCTGGATTGGCTCTCAACTTGGCCCAACCCGCCAAATTGTAGCCCTATATTAGATTGTAAAGACTCAGCTACAACCCACTAGAGTCTTCCCTCATGGCAAGACCACCAAATCCCATGTTGCATTCTTCTCAAGAGCATCGACTTCAACTCTCATAGCTTCCCTCCATTTCTCATGACCAAGTGCCTCATATAATGTTTTAGGTATAGACACGGTGTTTAGGTGAGTGAGGAAGGCTTTATGGGCAGTAGAAGATTTATTGTAGGACATAAAAATGTATATGAGGTGTTGGGTGCATGTCCTAGTTGTGGAGAGCTATGGGTAAATCATGGTAATTTGTGTTAGGTACGACTTTCCATGGTAATTTAGGGTTAGAAACAGCAAAGGGAGAAGTGGTTACTTCATTACCAGAAACCAGTTCAGACTCTTGAACGCGAATAGGTTGAATGATGGAAGCTTTCCTTCTTAATCAAACTTGCAATGGATGAGTAGAACTTTGAAGTTGTTTTTCCTTTTCCATTACTCTTACAACAAGAGATGCACACAGTTCAGACTCATTTAGAATAGGGGCTGAAGGTTCAAAAACAGGCTCAGTGACCAAAATGGACTCAAAAGGGGTGAACAGTACTTGACTTGAGGGCAAATTTGTCACAATACTTGACTCTCAAATAGGCAAAGAATAATGTCTAGAAAACATAGGGAGATCAAGTAAGAATGAGTCTCTATCCTTATCCTCCACAAATGATTTCTCCACTTAAAGATAAGGATCAATGAAATAGTTATCTTTCTCCACAGAAGTGACATATGCAGAGATATAGAATTTCTTGTGGAAGGATGATAACACTTGTACCCTTTTCGATAAGTAAATAAAGAGTATTAAAAACAAAGTGCCAGAAAAGTGCTTCAAGGTATATAGGGAGTATACAATGAGCGCCAACAACACCACAAAAAAACAAAGAAAAAACACCAAAAAGGCACCCCTCAACAAGACCCTATCCAATCCACAAAATCTACAATTGAAGAAGAGTCAAGATCTATAAACAAATTGGACCAAGCCCAAAGATTACACAAAAAATCCAGTTTAATTCTATGAACATAAGGCACAATATTTTCAAATGCCTTACTATTCTTTTCCTTCTAGATTGTCCAAAAAGATACAAGGGAGTAGATCTCCACACTTTTCTCTTTTTTCTACCCACACCAGACCTATGCCAACTTGTAAGAGTCTCTCTCACCGAGGAGGGAAAAACCCAAGACAAGCCAAAGAGCGAAAAAATGAGGTTTCAAACAGCTCTAGTCTTGTCGCAATGGATGAGAATGTGATCAACTGATTCCTCTTCTTTGCAACAAAGGAAGCCTCTATTTGCCATAACCCACTCTCTCCTTTGGATGTGATCCAAAGTTAACACTTGGGTCTACCCACAACACTTGTACCCTTTTTGAATAGAAAAATGCCTCACAAAGACAAGCCAAAGAGCACTAGGGTCTAATTTACCCCTGTTTTGAGAATGAATGTAGACAAAGGCAACACAATCAAAGATTTTGGGGACAAAATTGTTTGAAGTGTTGAAATCTAAAAAGAATGTAGACAAGACTTGCATGGGACTTTTAAAGTCAAGCACTTGGGAAGACAATATGTTTATGATATGTGCAGTAGTTAAAAAGAAAGCTCTCCCAAATGATTTTTGGGAACATTATTTTGAATAAGAAAGGCTCTTGTGGCTGCTAAAGGATGATCATTTTTCCTCTCTGCAACCCCATTTTGTTGGGGTGTGTTGACACAAGATGATTCATGAATTATGTCTTCCTTTGGGAAGGATGGAGACAGAAGTTGATTAAAGTAATCCCTTGCATTATCAGACCAAAACCTTTTGATTTCAACCCCAAGCTAATTTTTAACCATTTTTTTTTTGATAGGAAACAACAAAGAGATATATTGATAAAAATAAGAAGTACAAGAGAAGCATGAGGCATCCTCCCACCAAAGTAAAACTAAACAACAAGAAAACGAAAACAAGAAGCTACAAAGTACAAACATCAATAAACTCAACTCTGATTTGTTTTTTTAAAAGATAAAGTCATGTCACTCAAGTACAATCATCAATAAAGGAAACAAACCAATGAGCCCCAAAAATATTTGAGATTGTTGAAGGACCCCAAATGTCACTATGAATTACAGAAAAACAAACATTTGTTCTTTTATTGCTTATTTGAAAATAAGCATGTTTGTGTTTTGCCAATTCACAAACAACACAATGCAAATGTTTGACACTCATTTCTTTGAACAATAGTGGAAAATTTACTTTAAGAACGCTAAACGAAGAATGACTAAGACAATGGTGATAAATTCAGATTTTGTCTTTATTTGACATGGAAGACTTAGAAAATAATGACAAAAATACACTATTCTCGTTTCTAGATTGTCCACTCGACTCTTCAAGATAGTAAAGTCCATCTTTCTCCCTAGCACATCCAATCCTCTTCCTCAAATCTTAGTCCTAAAATGCACAACATGAAGGATAAAATACCACAAAGCAATTCAAATACTTAGTAAGTTTCTGTATTGATACAAGATTTGAATATAACTTAGGCACGTGGAGGGCCTTTTTGAGGGTGAGATATTGATTAACATGAATATCACCTTGGCCAGCTACGGTTGTTGAACTTTCATTGGCTATGATGATTTTTCAGTTATTAGGACTTAGGGTGAAGGAGATAAATTGTTGGGAGTTATAGGTCATGTGGTCGAAAGCCCCTGAATTAGTGACCCAAGAACCGGGGTGGATTTTATCAAACATTTAGAGCATAAGATAAGAGTCTTACCTAAGAGCATAGTTTTAAAAGGTGCTCAAGGCGCAACCACTCCCTAGCTATAGTTCCTTGCTTGCCAAGACATGCACCTTGTTAAAAAGGCACTCCTTATTTACTTTACTTTTCTTTTTTTTAAACACCTTTATTCTTGAAATTTCTAATTTAAAATTTATATAATTTCATGATTTTTTTGTTGAATGTTTCTTTTAAATGTTTGGAATATTAAATTTTTCATTGATTTGATTAAATTTTGAATCATAATTTATAAAATTGATATTGAATGTTTCTTTTAAATGCTTGGAATCTTAAATCTTTTATTGATTGGATTAAATTTATAATCATATTTTATAAAATTGATACGCATCCCAGGTCAGGTTTCACTTCACTCAACCTCGTGCCTTGTGTTACACCTTGCGCCTAAGCTATAGGAGACTTCTACGCTTTAAGTGCGCCTTACGCCTTTTAAAACTATGCTTGAGAGTGCCAGAGAACAAGTACCTATAGCTCTAGGCTTCTCCAATGTCCCCAAGAGGTTCCTTAGCTTTCCTACTTCCTCCCTATTCAACTCAGCTTGTTCTTGAGGATTACCTTCACCATCAGGTTGTGTTTGAGACACATGAGCCTGTCCATTTGATGATCCACCCCTCATGGATCAGTTTCTACTATTTTGCTGCTGTTGTGCCCTTCCATCAAGTTTCCAACACTTTTTTTAGTATGTTGAGGCCTTTTGCAATATGTGCACCATAAGGAATCCTTATTAATGGCTCTGGACAGCTTTAATTGGCCATTTTCTCTGCCAAGCTGTTGATCAGGTTTGCACCTTCAGGTTTGAATTCTTTGTCACCAAAGCTGAGCTCAAAGTCCCTAGAGTCTCAATCATTACATCACATCTGCCTTCTTCTGCCCTTAGTAGAGCAATTGTCTCTTTTAAAGAAGGAAGGTCTCCTTTTCCCAATATTTGCACTCAAATAGGATCAAATTCCATATTCAACCTAATAAGAAGATCATGGATTCTATCCTTCTTGACAAATCTCTTCAGGAGAGATGAATCATCACTGCACATCATTTGTATGTCTTGAAAGAGGTCCATCTCCTGCAACAGTCCCTTCAAATAATTTGAGTACTCTGTGACAGAACGAGTACCCTATTTTGCACCTAACATCTTCATTTACCTTTGAATATGTCTCACAAACAGAATCCCAAACATCCTTGGTGGTGTCAAGAAACATACAGGTGTCGTTGATCTTTGGCACCAGGTTGTTCCACAACTTGGACATCACCTTTAAATCTTCTTCATCCCATGCCTCGAATTTAGGATCTTTTCGACTTGGTCCAATACCATTTAGATGACTCAAATTGCCTCGTCCTTTCAACAATGTATGGACAAGTTGAGACCACTTTAGATAATTCTTACCATTCAATCGATCGGCAGCCTGGATGTTTTGTAGATCTCCTGTAGAATGGTTTAGATGTTTGTTCTGTTATATTCGTTTCAAAGGCACTGGTGACTTCGGCAGTTTCTGACATATCTTCTATGAAAGGAATGAAATTGAGGGAAAAGAAGCGGGATCGAATAACACACCGATTTCTAGGGCAACACAGGCCAATTGAATGACAAAAAGATGTTCAAGCAGAAAAATGATGACAAGAAAAGCTTGAAATTGCAGAGCAATCAATACCAGTGATCAAAAGAATCCCAAAGAGCCTAAAGCTCTAATACCATGTTAAATGGAATGATTTTCTAAAATATTATTGATGCTGAAATAACAAAGTACAAGGCTAAATATCATACATGGCTAATTACAAAATAAGGAAGCTAAAAAATAAGTAACTACCTAAATCAGATTCCTATAAATCAGGAATATACAAGCTAATCAAATCTCCCAAAATATACTCCTAACCAAATACAGTTGTACATGGTTTCCTTATTAGGAATAAGGACGTGTTCCAACAAATGTTCCAAATCCAGCCAAAAAGAAAGTAAAAAATCAGCTAGAATATCAATTTCATTGTGACAATTATATTATAACTAAATGGCTATTGAGACTTACACCTTACGGCTCACCTCAAAGTGACACTCTGTGAATTAGCCTTGAGATTATAGCTAAAGTTATGGTAATTGAGGCTTACAGTTTTGAGGTTATAGCCTCAAAGTTGTTGAATCCTGAGCCTCAAATATCCAAAGGGTTTTTGGTCTTTGTAGGCTTTTAATATACATTTTATAAGAGGTTTAAGCCTCAACATTCAATAAGTTTTAATGGGCTCTATCATCCATACTTTTGTAGGTCTTTGATATAGATTTCATGAGTTTGTATTGGGTACTAACTTGGTTAAACCTTTTATGAAATGAGAGCTTAGTTGACTTCCAATTAACCTTTTAAATGGGACGGAAAAAGAGAGATTGAGAAGAAAAAATAGAAAGGATAATAAAGCACTTGGATAGGAAAATAGAGAGAATAATATAGCACTTGGATAGGATAATCATTGTATATAGCAAAGAAAAATGGATTGACATTAACAATGATAGAGAGAATAATAGAGCACTTGGATATAATCATG
Source organism: Vitis vinifera (assembly GCF_030704535.1). Classification (NCBI taxonomy): domain Eukaryota; kingdom Viridiplantae; phylum Streptophyta; class Magnoliopsida; order Vitales; family Vitaceae; genus Vitis; species Vitis vinifera. The sequence continues at coordinate 5,547,513 of NC_081823.1, forward strand.
ATTCATTAGAGGATCCTACTAATGATAGTAGTGGTAGTTTTAAAGATTATTTGATAAATATATGAGAGAGAGTTAGATTATAGATGAGATAAAAAGAACTAAATTAGAAGTTTTTTTTTGTCTTTTTTTTATAAGTATCAATTAGAAGTATTAAAAATGACATACGATTAATTTGATTGTTATATACCATATGGTTTTCTTATTATTTAATTCTCAAGTGATTTTATTAGTATTTCTCTGATTTTTTTTTTTTCATTTTATTGTTATTAAAGTCAAAGGCACGGTATGGTTTTCTTATTATTTAATTTTCAAGTGATTTTATTAGTATTTCTCCAATGTTTAAAAAAAAAATCATTTTATTGTTATTAAAGTGGAGGCCTACGCTTCGTCTCATTTAGGCAAAATGCCTCAAGACTGCCCTTAACCTTTTGAAACATTGGGAAAAATGCCCCAATACCACTTTAACCTTTAAAAACATTGATTAGAAGGAATTCTATAAGCAAAAAAACAAACGCATATCCTTTATGGGTAGGGCCAACTAGCATGTATAACAATACTTCTGAAAGAAAGTATCAACAGTGACCCCATATCAGCAATAATACCAGAACCTCCAAAACACATCTAAAAATGAAACCCTAGTTGTATCTAACATTAGAGCATCTATCAGCACTTGAAATCAAGAAGCAGCTAAGTAATGATACAAAGTTGTATAAGCACTCAATAATCAGTATATTGCCAAAATAAAATCCCATCAAGAAATCAAACAGTCGTAAATTCTTCCTCAAGCACGCATGTTTGAAGCTGCACCAACTAAAAAAATCAATTTAAAAAGGTCCAACTGTTGAGCTCAACTCAGCAATTTCAAGTCAACTTCTCTCAATTCTCCAAAAGCTTGCCTATTTCTCAGTTACCCAAGTGGCATCCAATCCACCTCTCTCAAATCACTCTCTTTTCACAACCTGTAGGGTTTATGCGTCTACATCCGCCAATAACCAAACTGTCCCAAGGTCGATCTTAATCTCCACGAATAGCTTAACAAAATAAAAACTTGACAGCAAATAGACAACACCAAAACGAAAACCCTAAGTTCCAGACAAGCATCTAACAAAGCAAGAAACGAAAAATGCGTTTGGTTGGAGAGATAAATGGGAGAAGTACTCGATTGCCGCCGACAGTAGCGAAGACATTGAAGTAACGAGAGTCGATGAAGTTGAAAGCGACGGCGTATATGGGACGTTTGCCCTCCTGAAGACGATTGGTGACTCTGTAATCTCTCTTCTTCGACGGCGTCAACGAACCCACCACTGGTTCGCACCCAAGTGTGATCTTCGCCATTCTGCGCACAATGGCACCCACCGCTCTGCAAAGCGGCTATATATGTACGTATTGTGCGCCACCTGGCCGTACCTTTGGTTCAGATTTCTTAATTTTCGAAGAAGCTGAAGAATTGGGACGATTTTATTATTTTAAAATTAAAATTTTAAAAAATAAAAAATATATATTTTTATTAAAATCATTCGAGAAACTTTTTTTTATATTATTATTATTATTATTATTATTATTATATCATGAATATATATTTTTAATATATTTGCATTGTGTTGAACAAGTATAATATTTTGATTAAAATCTTCGAAAATTTAAATTTTTATTAAATATCTTTTTTATTTTGAATAAAAAATGAGATAAATAAAAATTAGAAATGAGAATAATATAAAAAATATTTGAAGAAATTTTGAATCAATGGGAATCCGACGTATTTAACCAAAATTTCAAAAGAGGAAAATAAAATTAACTCATAAAATTGTAATTTTATTTTCTTGGTATAATTAAAAATCTCGATAGATTAGAATTAGACAAATAATTTATTAGTACAATAATTTTGTAAAGAGATAGCTACTTTATGGTATAATTGAATAAATGAACTTAAAATATAGAACATCTCAAGCCATCATTGAACATGTATATTGAGAATTTGAGAGAGGATCCATCATGCATCCTAATGTTATGCTGCCGTCCATCCAAGAAGGATAAAACACAGAGTGAAATAAGTGTCTTATCCTCTTCCTCTCACCAAACTCCAAAGTCCCATGGCATCCACCTTCCTCCGATTCATAACCCATGTAAACCCTCTTCTTCTCCACCATAACCAACCTTCCCAAACATCAAACTCACTTCTCCGCATCCATCACCTTCCCAACCCTAAACCCTTCACTGTTAACTGCACTACTCCACCCTCCTCCCCCGACCCTCCAGATTTCCCAAACCCTTATCCGAACTCGGATACTACCAACAACGTAGAAACCTTCCCCATCGAGAAGCGAAGAAAATCTGAGATAATCCGTGACAGGAAGGCCAGGACCAAGCTTGAAAAGCCAGAGCCACCTAACTTTGAAGTGGGGTGGAAGAGGAGCAAGGTGATAGAGCTGGAGAAGCCAAAAGGGTATGTGATTGCGGACTTTTTGGAGAAGTTGGAGGAGTTGATGGGGAGAGAGTTCGGATCGACTGAGCTGTTGGCAAAGACAGGAGAGATAGTGGCTGAGAGGGCTAGAGAGGAGGCAGAAGTGCTGAGGGATGAGGGAGAAGTGGACGAGAGACTGGTGACGGAGCTGTTTAGGGTGTTGAGGTTGATGGAGATGGATTTGGCTATGGTGAAAGCTGCTGTGAAGGAGGAGACACTGAGTGAGAGGCTTAAGCAAGCCAAGGCAAGGTGCAGACAAGCTATACTCGTTGCTAATTCTTTCTGAATTTTGATCGTTACTGTAATTTAAGTCCCAGAAATGCTAGATTCTTTCCCTTTCTTTCTTCCTTTCCTTTTTTAAATAACGTTTTAATATAGAAAACTAGAAGGCCAGTTAGATATCATGTACTGGGCGAGATGCGGATTCCATTTTCACTAGGGATTGGCCTCAAAGCATTGGTTCAGTCCAATTTTTGACAATGTATTGACCATCAAAGCCACCAGGAAAAAAAAAAAAAAAATCAAGACAATTTGAAAATGCATGATACTGTTTTAAAGATATTTTTCACTTAAATATGTGGAAGGGAAAGTTACCCACATTCACTTATCAATGGTGAAAGATAAATAAACCATAATCCTAGAGTTAAGAACTATTCACACTAAAGTTTATGAACTCTTTCCCATATTCATAAAATACCCCGCCGTTGAGCCCTGACCCAAGAGGTAAAGGGTTGGCAAGGGTTTGAAAGAGGTTGGTAAAACTAACATCTATAACCCCCGGAATAACATGGTACCATCTCCTGGATAAAAAAAGAGTCAAGGTCAAAGAAAAGGCAGTGATAAGTCCATGCCAGATTTTGCAATCACAGTTGATTTTCGCAGACAAATGTTATTTAATTAAGAAAGAACAGCCTATTCATACATACAAAAAGAGGATCTCTTAATTCTCTTGAAGTATGCTGAATAAGAAAAAGGATCCAATAGAGGACCCTCAATGACATGGATTTCTTATTGCAGGAACAAATGTTGGAGTGTTCAACTCACTCCTTCCTTCTCAAATCTTCAGATCATTTGAAGCATCCCCCTCCTTCTTCTTCTTGCCCTTTACAGAGGACTTCGCATAAGTTGTTTGACATGCCTTGATGACACAGCAAACATGGGGATCATCTTTTGGTATTTTATGTAGTATGTTTGCAGCAGACTTGTGGTCTCCACAAGCCAAACAGGCCTGATACATCCTGCACAAGGATTCCAAAAAAAATAAAAACAAAATATCAATTTGCATATCTTATATCCCAATCTCTCACAAAATATCATGGTAAATGAAATGGTGATACATAAGAAAATCAGCAACAATTGAACAAGACTATTCCCTTAAGCAATGATGGTGATTCAGCCCCTGCACACAAATTTGCAAGAGCACAACTCTAAAATCTGTCTTAACATGCTCATGTTGTAACTTTCTAAACTTGTCCATAACCGCATGCTCTTTCCCACGGATATCATATCATTTCCCCTTTTTGTTATACTAAGCAAGCCAACAATTATTTGATGCCATGTAACCTATCACTCAACTAGTTTTAACATTTCCACCATCTATCTGGTAATGAGGCTGTCATTCACTCTACCAATTCACAGATATAAGGTGCTGGAGAGCAAGGTTGGAAAACAAGAATACCAGGGATAACTTACCTTAAGAAACTTAAAACATTGTGAGTAAAGCCAGCAGTCTGATACTCTCTCCAAATCAAACGAGAATTATCCAAATCTTTACCATTAACACAAGCAGCAAGGAGAAAATCAAGACTTTTTCGTGAAGGCCTAAGGCCAAGCTCTTCCTTTATGGCAGTAAGTAAATCCAGGCCAATCTTCAAATTCACAGGCTCTATCTCCGCAATTAGGGAAAATACCTACACCATGAGTTTATAATAATGAAACCAAAGCCTGGAAGGTCATTATGCCAGTCCAGAAAATATGCCACAGCATCATAATAAAGAATGATCTATTTCAGCACACTAAGACAACATATATGAGGAATACTAATTCACAGATCATGATGGAAGAAAAAGTAAGCAAGTTTTGCAAAATGACAATTCATATAAGACAAAGTTTGAGTCCCCAGGTAAAGACAAGTAACCAAAATTATAATGGATTAGCTTCAAACTAAAATTTTTTAGCAAATGAGGGACAGGAGAAAAGCAATACCTCATCAAGAATTGCTTCCATAGCCAATTCATTATCATGGAATGTGTCCTTGAGTTGCTTGAGTAAATCAATGGCAGAACTAATCCAAGAAAGTAAGATATAATCAAACTGGATGATGTAAAAAATTCTGACAAGAAAGTGTACTGATAGTGTTTTCAAACCTCAAATGGTTGTATCTAACACAATATAAAAGGATCCTGCAGCTACCCTCAACACGATAATCAGGATCATTCAATTCCTCAAGTAGCTGAAGCAATCTAGTCAAGTCTCCTTCAGATTGGTGGTATTCCTGAGGAATGAGAAAGAAATGTTATAGTGCATACAAAGAAAAACATGTGAAGGACTAAAGATAGGTACTTACAATAAGAAGTATAATGGCTTTAGGCTCAAGATTGAATCCAGAATTTTTTATTTCTTCATATATGTCAAAGGCATCAGAGATTTGCCCATGTAATGCAAGAGCTGAGACAAGCACACTTTTAATTTCATTCAAGCTCTTAATTGGCACTCCTTTATCCAAGACTACCTAAAACAGAAAATGATATGTTAGATCATTAGAATATTTATTTACATATCAAGCAGTACAATGACCAAGCATACATCAACAGAATATGATTCCTGTAAAAGAGACCTAGTTAAATGCATTATGGAACAGCAATGATTATCGAAAGGTAAAGTATTATGTAACAACAAGAAACAGAACTAGCAAGGGGCCAATGTGTCTAAATATATACATCAGAAATTTCATCCATGCCCGAATACGCAGATGCTTACAAAATTCCCAAAGGGAAAATGACATAGCAAAAAAGATAACATATAAGAGCATATAGAAGAAACAACAGCATAGCATAGCACATTCTTTCAGAATAAGATTTAATTGCATTGTTGAACAACCAATATTCCTAAAAGCTTTGTTAGGATTTAAGACTACAATGCACATCAAGTTCTAACACCCCCTGCCCCCTCATACATGACACCATAGCTTCACCATGAGAGGTACAGACAACATTAGCTGCAAATACAAGTTAAACCCAAGACCTCCAATTAACCAAAGCTCTAATCATATGTTCGACAACCAATTCTCCTAAAAGTTTAAACTGTTAGAATTTGAGACCACAATGTATACCATGCTCTAACATGTATGATAGATTGTTGAGGAAGCCTGAAAGGTAGTGCCTTCCAAATATTACATGTGATCAATATTTCTAAAGACATTTTAGCACTTAAATCTATTACCCTTTTGCTTATCAATAATATATATGACATTTTAATAGCATCAATCATAGAGGAAGCTATTGCAATTGAAGAGAATAGAGACGACATAAGATGTTTGCATCCTAGGTAATGCTGACAAATGAGAGCAGTGTAAAAAGAGACCCATAAAAATTTTGAATATAAATATTTAAGCCACCTCAAAAATGCATATCAGTGAGACAACTTCCTCAAGGGCATGCATAGGTATGATGTGTTTCGCAAGAAATTAGGAACAGATGGCAAAAAGACACCAGTAAACTGAAGCTAGGACCTCATAAGAGAGCAACAAAATTACTCATCTAGAATTGCAGGCAACCAAGAAATAACATTCTTGTCATCGAGAGGTCTCTAGATGAATGGCAAAACGCAACTTAAAAATGCATTAATCCCCACTTCTTGGCTCAGTTAAATGAATCCTTTTCCACCAATTGGTTCAATTTGGGGCATATCCTTCACTAGATCTACTTGTTAGGACATGCAAGGTGGCCAGAATGTGGTATTATGAAGCACTCCCACCTAGCAAGGGATTATCAGCTAGTGAAAATCTGAACACTTGACTCTCTAAACTCCCCTAATGGGGTGGCAGATAGATAGCAAAAACCACAAGGCCAGTGATAGATTGGAAAAAGAGAAATTATCCATATGTTACAATAAGCTACAGCCCACCTCTATTTACATGTACAATGTTAGCATTAAGAGAAAAGATTGGGCTGTAACATCTTATGGTTCTCATTTTGCAAGTCAACTAATAGCAATGCAGATTGGTTGTTAGATAGTTAAGATGTTTTTGCTTGTCATTTCCATGCCTTACTAATGACATCACTGATTATGTTAGCCAAGAGGGAACTTGGCAGCTAGTTTCTTTTATAGGGGACTTTTTTTCTCCTAAAACAGTATAGAGTTTTTCAGGATTTGTAAATATCTTTCACTCCAAGTTTAATTATGCAGCTTATTCATTTATATCTTAAAGTTACATGTACTTTTTGTTTTCAGTCAATGTTTTGTATATTTTGGAAGGACTCTGCATCCTTGATTGTACTTATCAATTCATATCAATTAATTTGTTGTTTCAAATCAAAAAATAATAATTTTCAAGTCAACTACACAAGAAAAAGGGGGGTTGGTTGGATGAGTTTAACTATCAATTTGCATCATCTTCTTCAAAACATTTTAAAGAGTTCTTCATAGGAATTTTATTTTAAGACTTTTTAGTACAATATATATATATATATAAATACATTAATTCCTTATCCCGTTCTAAGAAAGCATGCTAATGGAGGATGATTAAATTTTCAGCACTATAGAAGTTTATTTACTTGCAATGTGATATAAAAGAAGTCAAGGAAGACAAACAAAAAAAAAAAATTCTTGGCAATCAACCAAGGTTCTTTTTTTAATAAGCAAGCAAAAATTACATTAACAGCACCTAGCAAAAAATACACACCAAAGTACACACAACATATATAGAGGATGCCAACAGGAAAAGAGAAAAACAAAAGAAGGGAAAGGGGCGATGTTACTTAGAAGAAAGCAAGCGCACCTTTCAGAGAAACTGGGTAGCAATTTTAAAGTCTCAACAAATTCTATTAGCAAATTTAAGAAGTTATGTAAGTTTACATAGACTGATAGAACTCAATTACCTAATATGACTAAGACTCCATTTCATAATAGAAATATGACTTCCTTTTGTGATCAAATTAGATAAAGCAAATAGAAATTTGACAAATGAATAAACTATTAGAATAAATAGATTCCAATTAGAATAACAGATTGCTAGTCTTACTACCCATGCCAACAACATAGAAATTACTAAATTGACTTTGCAGAAATATTTTTTCCTTTCTCTTTCGTAAGTTTTCGAAGTGGGCTTCCTATGTTATTCCCCGTCATGTGCTATTGCTGATCAACTGATCATAGAGGTGATTCTCTGGACAGGAGGTAAACCCATCCCCACTTGGTTGCCTCCCCTTCTCTTATATGCATGTGCCTGTGAATGCAAACACTAGGGCTGCAACTTGAGCAGGTTGATGGCTAACTCCAAACGGAACCCGAATTAAAAAACTATCAACCCAAGTCCAACCCAACTCAATCCCTAACCCGAGGTATTCAACCTAACCTCATTTCTCTAAGCTCAGGTTGAATTTGAGTTGGTCGAGTTGGACTTGAGTTGGTTGGGTTGCATAATTCAGAATTCATCCATAATGTCTTTTTTTTTTTTAAAAAAAAAAATTCTATATTTATATGAAAATTTAAATAGTGAAGAGGGCAAAATTCCAAACTGAGCTTGGGTTGAAAACACCTAACTCAAGCCCAACTCAAATATTGAAATTGATTGCCCAAGCCCACCTAAACATCGGGTTGGGTTTGAGTTGGGTCGGGCTAACCCACCCAACTTGCACCCCTAGCCAACACACGCCACTCTTCAAGCTTCCAATTGGGTAACCAAAAAAAATTTCAATGTAGCGGTAGAATAAATGATAAACCAATAGCTTCAACTAAATTTCTATGATATGCACTTTATTGTGGTCTTTTTGAATTTATTTATAGCCTTAAAAACCTAGCATCATTCAACTTAGACCCAAAAATTTGGTGGCTATTATTCATATCAATTTTCAATTTTTTTTTCAATTTTGGAGAAACCTGTGCCATGAATGCATACATCTTTCACATAGAAGACAAAGACGAGTATTTCTTAGGTCTGATGCTGCCATCTACTTATGTTGTTAAGAAATAGGGAAACTTGTTTAGATACAGAACACATGAAAGCATACCTGTTTTGCCTTCTCAAACTGTCCACAACTTGCATATGCATTTATAAGTGCCATGAAAACATGCTTCGTCACTTGAACTCCAGCACACTTCAATTTTTCATAATACTACAAGCAGACCACTGCATTAGCATCTTTGGTTGTAAAATGCTCTCAGAAAATATACCAACATCAAAAGAGAACATTACACTACTATAAAATCATTGCAGAGATGTGTAATCTTAAGAACATCATTTTGTCAATGGCCTGAGCACCAAACCACAGAATTTTCACTCACTTGTGAGAGGTAGAGAATGAAGAGAAGGGTAAAAACCAAAACAGTGAATGTGGTATAAATTAGACCACTTGTCTAAAATTATGAGGCCCATGCTCTTCAAGATTGCATGTAGGTCAGACACAGATTTATCAAAACATAAGTCTCTAACTACCTTAATAATATCCTCCTCACATTCACAGTTGTTTAGTAGATAGCAGAAGGTCTGAGAATCTGGTTTTACATCTGCATCTCCCATTTGCTTCAGGACCATTAAACCACCATAAATGTTTTTCTGCAGAGACAAGTAGATCGATACAAAATAAATGAAAAATCAGAAGCATAAGATGGTTTTTCTTTGGTCAAAGAAGTGCAAATCATTTCTCAAATTTGGTCTACGTTACTTGTGAAAATTTACTTCTCAAACTTTCATTCCTTCTTCAAGGGGAAAGAATCCTTTAAGGTAGAGAAATTACTTTCCAAAGGATTCAAGGTTACAAATAAAAACAATAACTTCGAACATTGGGAAATCTAAGCAAAATATTTGGAATCAAAATATATTTTCATGAAATCTCAAGTGGTGGTTAAAACATTTGAATAAAATATTAATTAACTACAGTACTTCTAAGAAGCAAATCAAACAAACGTCATAAAAATATACAGAACTGTTAACAATAATTAATCCTAAACAACAAATGTAAAACTAAGACCCCTCAAAAAATCAAAGTCTAGCCATGGATAATGGCCCACAACAAGGTTATAATAACAATTAATCTTGAGGCTTATGAAGCCGCCACTTCTAATAGGCATATTATGTGTATAGTTAGTGGGTAGTTACTAGACCATTTGTTTGTTTACGACTCTCTTGCTTACTAGTTGTGCACCTTTCCCATTGATCAGTATTCGCAAGCTGATCCTTCAGCAATTCAGAGTATGTTAATAATTTCTTTTAAGGTTAAAGTTAGGACAAAAGGAGTAGGATCCTATGGACATGTATAGCCCTTGCTCTGATTAGAGTTTTATGGTAGGAGAATAATGCAAGGATGCAAAGATGATTAGAGTTTTATTGATAGGTAATATCAATTATATTAACAGCAGTGACCAAAAGAACATGCAAAGGTTTACATGATGTATACAAGCCGCTTGAGGCCAAAATAGCAAATGAAAACACAAAAACCAACTCACTCACCTTACTTACAGCTCAACCAAACAATAAAGTCAACTAATGACAAGGAGTTATCTCCTATATGCACCCTAACCCATTCCAGGAGCAGCACATAAAAGATAGTTTAATTGCTTGGTCCATTATTTCAATGTCTTCAAAGGCTCTCCTATTTCTCTCCTTCCAAAAGATCTGAGATAAGTACAAAGGAGCAGTGTTTCATACTTTTTTCCTCTTCTTCCCTACAAAGGATCCATACCAACTAAGAAGGACATCATTGACTAAGTAGAGCATCACTCAATAACACCAAATAGAGCAAAAATTAATTGTCATAGTATGGCTACTCTGAAACGATGAGAGAGGATATGATCCGTTGTTTCTTCCTCCCTTTTACACAAATCACATCTACTCAGTAGTCACCAACCCCCTCCTTTTGAGCTGGATCCAGAGTTAAGAGTTTTTTCCCATGAAGCTTCCCAAGCAAAAAAAACCTTACCTTCATCAAGACCGAATGGTTCCACACGATGATTCATGCTAGAGACACCTCCATTCTACAATTTGTTGAGGAGTTAAAGGATTTAACTGCAAAATTGCTACTCTTTGATACTCGCCAAATCATGATGTCCTCCACAATTTTTAAACTAAATGTTTTAAAATTTTAAAAATACTATTTTCACTCATAGCTTTTAAATATTTACAATGCATGATAAGATATAATTATACATTAGACTTTTTTTATATAAAACTATAATCATCATCAATATCTTATCTTACATGTATCTTGTGGTACAGATACAATAGATAATTTAATGCACAATACAACAATACATTTACCTTTGGCTATTTAATAGTTTCTAAGAAAATCAATTTTGGAAACAAAATAAAAGATAAGCATATTAATTGAATAAAAAGTAACTCAAGGTTAGAGACAAAAGGGAAATGATGAGATAACATAATCCTACATGAATATTTTTTTTTTTTTTGATAAGTAAACCAATATGTATTAAAGAAGAGGCCAATAGCCACACAACATACAGGAGATATACAAGGCAGCTATAGCCTCACAACGAAAACAAAAGAGACCAAGAAGACCTCACCCCCCCAAGTGGAAGCTAGCCACTCTAGAAAGCCTAGAAGGGAGAGAGAGTTATCTTCAATATCCAATCTAGCCCAACCCCACAAATTACAAACAAAAAAATTCTTTAGCTTCTGAATATGTAGCACACCCCCCTTAAAGGCTAATCTATTCCTCTCTTTCCAAACCGTCCAAAATATACATAACGGTATGGCCTTCCAAATCTTTTTCCTTTTTTTTCCCACAAAATGACCTCTCCAGCTAAATAAGACCTCCTTTACAGATTCTAGAAAGACCCACTTAACACCTACAAGCCCAAGGACTAACTCCCAAAGGGCTCTAGCCACTATACAGTGAATAAGGACATGATTCACAGATTCTTTTGCACAGCCACACAAAAAACAGCAATTAGGGAATTGTCATCCTCTTCTCTGAAGTCTATCAAGCGTTAACACCTTCCCCCATGTAGCCTCCCACGCAAAGAAAGCGACTTTGGTAGGAACACTATCCACCCAAATGCATTTTTCCGGAAAAATGGTGTCCATAGGATTGACTAAGCAGTTGTACGCTTCCTTTACTTTAAATTTACCGTTTTTTCCTCCTTTCCAAGAGACTGAATCTTCCTCCAAAGACGGCCTAAGCCCTCTCAGCTTAAGGAGCAGATCTCCTACCATGCCCACCTCCCAGTCATTAAAATTCCTCAAAAATCTTAGATTCCAACCTCCTTGATCCGAATTCTGATCCCACATCTCCTCCACCATAGCATTCCTATTAGCAACCAAGGCAAAGAGGTGCGGGAAAGTTTGGGACAGCGCTGTACCCGCACACCACACGTCAGTCCAGAATCTGATTTTAGTGCCCTTCCCCACCAAAAACTCCATGTTATCCCAGCACCAATCAGTCTCCTTCATGATCTCCTTCCACACCCCTACACCAAACGCCCTATTAGGCTTTTTAGACTTCCATCCATCATCTTCTTGCCCAAACTTTGCCACAATCACCTGCTTCCATAGATTCTCTCTTTCACAAGCAAACCTCCATACCCATTTACCAAGCAAAGCTTTGTTCAGGAGGTCAAGCTTCCTCAAACCAAGCCCACCCCTCTCTTTGTCCCCACACACTATCTCCCATTTCACTAGGTGAACTTTCCTCTCCATATTTCCCCCTCCCCATAGGAAGTCTCTTTGCAATTTTTCTAGCCTTCTAACCACAATCTTCGGCATCCGGAAAAGAGACATTTGATAAATGGGTATGCTGGCCAAGGTGCTTTTAATAAGAGTGATTCTACCACCTTTGGAGATAAATTACCTTTTCCATAGCGCAAGTCTTCTCCTCACTCTTTCTTCCACTCCATCCCACATCGAAGAGGTCTTGTTAGGAGCCCCTAAGGGTAGGCCCAAATACTGGGACGACAAAGATCCCACCCGACACCCTATCTCCACTGCCAACTCCTCAATATCATCCACCTCACCCATCGGGATGATTTCACTTTTGCCCAGATTAATCTTTAGCCCCGAAGCAGCTTCAAACCAAAAGAGGATCCAACTTAAATGACTTAGATGGTCCTTATTAGCCTCACAGAAAACAATTGTATCATCTGCAAAAAATAAATGAGAGATGTTCAAAGCAATCCTTCCGCCCTCCCGAATGTTACACCCTGATAGGAATCCCCCTTCAACAGCTCTCCTAATAAGAATCCCCAACACTTCCATTCCCATGACAAAGAGGTAAGGAGATAGAGGATCTCCTTGGCAAAGCCCCTTAGAACTCGGGAAAAAGCCAGCAGGAACCCCATTCACTAAGATTGAAAATTTTGCTGAAGATATGCAACTCCACATCCAACCCAGCCATTTTGGCCCAAAGCCCATTTTTTGTAGAACCTTCATTAAGAACTGCCAATTCATGTTGTCATAAGCTTTCTCAATGTCCAATTTGCAAATGACCCCCTTCTCTTTTCTTTTTTGCCATGAATCTATCGCCTCATTTGCAATTAGGGAGGCGTCAAGAATCTGTCTGCCCTTCACAAAAGCATTTTGAGCAGGGGAAACCACTTTCCCAATCACTTTTTTCAGCCTATTAGCTAGGACTTTAGCCAGTAATTTATACAACTCCCCCAAGAGACTAATAGGCCTAAAGTCCCCAATATCTTCAGCCCCACCTTTCTTAGGGATTAGGACCAAGAATGTATTATTTAGGCTCTTGAGAAAAGTGTTTTGCTCATGAAACTCCTTAAACATTGCCAAGATCTCCTCTTTAACAAAACCCCAACAACTTTGCCAAAAGGCTACTGTAAAACCATCCGGCCCCGGGGCTTTATCCCCATTCATCTCCATCAATGCTGAATGTACCTCCGCCTCAAAGAAAGGGGCTTCCAAATTTTCTGCTTCTTGGTGGCTGATCTGATCTAAACGCAGCCTCCCAATGTCAGCCTGCCACCCCGAGTCTTCTGAAAGCATCTGCTGGCAGGCATTTGCAATTCTTCCCTCACTTCCTGCTCCTCAGAAAGACACACCCCATCAATCTTAATTCTGTCCAAATAATTATTTCTGCGATTTGCATTTGCCATACGGTGGAAATAGCCCGTATTTCTGTCCCCTTCCCTTAGCCAGATCTCCCTTGATAATTGTCTCCAATGAGTTTCTTCCAAAAGCACCCATTTTTTATAGTTTTCCTTGGCCTCCTTTTTTAATTCCGTTTCCTACACTGACAGAATTCTGTCACTTTCCACAAGGTCCCAGAATTCCACTTGTTGCAAAGCTGCTGCTTTATTACACCCCAGATTCCCGAATACCTCCTTGTTCCAGACTTTTAGTTTCTGTTTAATTTCCTTCAGCTTAGTAGCTAGTCTAAAACTAGCACTGCCTCTCACCTCAATCTCCCACCACCAACTTCTAATCAAATCTTGGAAGCCCTCAACCTTAAGCCACATATTCTCAAATCTAAAGGGAGAGGGACCTCTTCTCAGACCACCACCCTCTAATAAGACAGGAAAGTGATCAGATAGAGGCCGAGGCAGTCTACTCTGAAGAACGCCACTGAACTGATCTAGCCAGCTAGTGTTCACCAAGAACCTATCCAATCTAGCCCAAGACTGATTGTTAGGACCCCCACTCCAAGTAAACACTCCCCCTTGCAGAGGAATATCCATCAGCCCTAATTCATCAACAATTTGAGCAAATCTCCTCATGGCTGAGGTTATTCTTCCTTGCCTGCTCCTTTCTCTTTGGAACAGGGTGATGTTATAGTCTCCCCCAACACACCACGGGTCTTCCCAGAGCCCTCTGATCGCCCTAATCTCTTCCCACAAGCACTCCCTTTCCTCTTTAGTGAAAGGTCCATAAACTCCCGTGAATACCCAAACAGTTCCATTTTCTACATTTCTGAATCTGCAAGATAAGGAGAATTGGCCCTCCTCCCAATCCAAAATCTCCAAGGTCCTTTTATCCCAGCATATCAGAATACCTCCCGCAGTCCCACTAGCGTCCAGGGCCCTCCAATCTAAGAATCTCCCCGAACCTAAGCTTCTCACCACACCCTCCGACATTTGTTGGATTTTTGTTTCCTGGATACACATTAGATCCACCCTTTGATTCCTTATGAAAGTCTTAATGATTTTTCTTTTCACTTTTTCATTCGCTCCCCTCACATTCCAACTCAGCAATTTTAGCTTCATTAAACCACTGTAATTTGGCACCCTTTACCCTGTGAGGGGTCTCTCTGCTTCCTTCCCTTCTCATAATTCACTGAAGACTCCAACCTCTTTAATTCTCTTTCAAACTTTGACTTTTCTAGCAACACCTTACCATGTATTCTCTCCCTTCTTTTCTTGATTTTAATCAAAAAATCCAGGATTTCCTTTTCTAATCCCTCAGTCGAAAATCCCAAGAAATGACTGAATTTTGCCAGGTTGCTTTCCTCCCATCTATCCTCCTTCTCACCTCTAAAAGCTTGAGGATCATTCAAACCTGAGCCCCACTCCTCACCCCTAGACTTATCACTGCCACCATTAGTCTCTACCAAATCCCAACAGCCGTTTTTGTTCCCCTCTGTTCCATCTCCCAATAAAACACACAGGGGAACCTCAAACTGAGGCCCCTCCCCAACAGATCTTGAACGATCGCAATGCTCCCCCTCCGAAGCCCGATCAAAAAGAAAAGGAATAAGATGAGAAGACCCAGAAACCCTTTCACCCCTCCACAATGAGACAGACCTGTACCTCAGAGCTTCCTCAACTAGCGTCGAGTCTGTCGCCGAGTGCAAGATCTTCATATTTTGCTTCCTCAATTCCTCTGTCACCCAGTATTTGAGAATTTCTTCCTCCGTGTTGCTCTCGCTATTGGAAAAAGGAGTGGCCAGCGAACTCACCTTCATCTGATGGCCTTTGTTAGTGCCTTGGAGCATTGACTTGCTTGGGCTGTCATCCAGATCCATTTCCCCGTCGCACGATGGGCTTTCCTCCTCGGCGGTCCACCATTTTCTCGACGACCCAACCTCAGGCCCAGCTACTTCACCCATCACTTCTTTTAGTTTTAAATTTAGGCCCACTGTTGTCCCTTGAGTGTAAAGCCCACCCCCCCTCTTTTTTCCTTTTAAGCCCAACTCTGGGCCTAACGACGAAGGCCCAAGATCCACAACTTCCATGGATGGACGGGCTCCCGATATGCCTTGCGCCCGTTTGGCTAGCTCCCTGCCCAACTCTCCCTCCTGATCCCCCATCCTTTTTTCTAACAGGAGCAGCGCCTCGAGCCGAGAGTTTTCCAACTCTTTCTCCACTCGCGTGTCAGCGCGTGAAACACCATCACCCCTAACCTCTCCTCTTGTTCTCTCATTCGCTTCACGCCTGTTTTCCTAAGCCTTTCTCAGAGCCGGTTTCAGCTCCCACCAGAGGGCAAGAGAGTACACCTTCTCCTCAACTGCAATCTCCAACACACTTGGCAGGTCTTCCTCCTCTGTTCTGATCAATATCTGAGCCCATTGAAGCTCCTGCAACTTTTCCGTCCGAGGGTCTATTGCTATAAATCCGCCACACTCCTCCCCCACTCTTCTCAAAATGTTCGGGTTCCATATTGATAATGGAAGCCCTACAATCCTGACTCAAATTTCATTTGTAATCTCCCTCTCTTCTGAGCAACCGTTCCTAGGGTTCCATCTCTCTAATCCCAAATGAATCCCACCAAACAATCGTTTCCCAAAGGACATTACCCAAATAGCTTCACCCAAAAGCTTAAACTCCAGCAAAACCTTGTTCTCTTCCAGCCTTGCCAGCCCTAGATTGCCTTTCAGACCCCAAATTTTTACCAGCGATCGCCCCAAAGTCTCCAGGTCCTCTCCTCCTGTTGAGCTAGGGTCCCAACTCCCAATAATGCAGTGATCCAATTTTCGCAAGTTGTTTTGGATTTCCTCCTTTCTTACCTCCATTCTAACTAATTTTTTGTCTCTGTTCTTCTGTCTCTTCACCACTTCCGCGTACGATCTTTCCAAAACAAGTTTCCCCCCACCCCACTCTTACTGCTTGTGCTCCTTCCTCCCAATGAAAGCTCCCATTTGCTGTAGTTTCTCCGCCATGGTCACCCTTCCCCCTTTTTCTCCCCTACCTTTCGGGATAATAATACTATGCTGCTTCTTCTCCAGATCGACCACCCCCAGCCTGAGAAAAAGCCCCGCTTTGTTCTCATTACGCACCAGGGAGTAGGATCTCCCATTTTCTTTCCAATCCCTTTCCCATTTTCCTCCTTTCCCATCCTTAATACAATGGTCTAGACTCTCCAAGAGAAACCCTAGACTCGCCGATCCCAATCTAACCCAAGAAGAGATCCCTTTCTTTTTCTCCCAGATCGCGACTTGTATTTTTCCCCTTTTCACTTCTACATCGATCTCGAAAATCTTGGATTCCACGACGAAAGTATTCCTCTCCCTTTTGCGCACCTTTTTGATAAGCGCTATTAATATATCTTTTTGACGTACTTATCATAAATAGATAATCCCACATGAAAATGATGCTCACTTGTTCTCAAAGGAACAAATGAAAATTTGAAATTTAAGTAAATCAATTCTTGAACTGAATATTGAGAAGTTTTTATTTGAATTAATTTTTGGATGCTTGGCCAAATATATGGATCTTTCTTTTGGAAGTTTTTGCCTTTGTGGGAATGATGACTTGCTGAAATTTGGAACTAAAAATTATAATTAAAAATTTAAAAGATTCATTTTATGGTTCTTATGTGTTGAGAAAGTAATTTTTTTTCTTATCCATAAGGACAATCCTAGAGATTCTATGGCTCCTTCTCAGAAAGTTAAATATATTCTACTCTAATTATAGGAAGATTTTATGGATTTTGTCTATCTCCTAGCATTAACTTTCCTTTTGTTTCGATTGTATATTATTGTAGTTTCCTTTTCTTGTAACACTTTGTTTATACATGTTGTAAAACCTTTTTTCTTTTCTAAATGAATCAAGGAATATTGATTCCAATTTTACCCAAGGTATCAAAGCAATTGAGGGTTATAGGCTAAGGGTTTTTTTTATTGGCCTTCATTGCTAGCGTGTTCCCTCTTAATCTATCCAAATGTTTGATGTAACATCTTAAAATTTTGATAGATGAGTAGGGCAATCATCTAGCCCTTGTGAGAATCCTTCACTTCAAATTACCATACATAAGCTAAAAACAGCCAAAACTTCCTACAATCTGAAAATTTTGATAGATGAGTAGCCATTCATCTAGCCCTTTGTGAGAATCCTTCCTATACATAAGCTAAAAATGGCCAAAACTTCCTACAATGGTTCCAATTCGTGAAGTTTTTATCAAGGGTAGCGAGAAGATGGAGCTGCTAAATGACTCAAGGAAGGTACCAGATCCAGAGGACTCAACTTTTTTTGGCTTAGGATGTAGATAACTCCATATTCATGTCTCAGCTCATCAACTTCATGGAACCAGATATCAATCAAGGCTATATGTTTTCCCCCTACTGCTAGAGATTAATAGGAAGTTATGATACTTACCTACTGCAATATTGAGAATGATCCTAAGATTTAAGATCTGAAGTGCCAAGTTCATAAGACCAAGCAAGGCAACATGACAATGACTGCATATCAGAACGCCATGAATTGATAATGGCAAGCAAGAGATCTTTACCAAGACTCTTGAGTGAAAGTGTGCAACAAATAGTGCTAAGTATAAACGAGTGCTAGAAAGGAACAAACATTTGATTTTTGCAGGCCTGAATGCAGAACTAGATCAGGTTCATGGCCAAATCCCAGCAAAATAACTGAGGCTGTCTTAGTCATCGTCAAACCCCAGGCTTCCTCATTAAATGGGCAAAGGAATGTTAGAAAGAAAAATGATGACAAAGATTAGTTATGGTGCGATCCCTATAACAAATCATGTCATACAATAGACATATGCGGGAAGTTGCAGGGAAAGCCTCAGGGTTGGAGCAAAGGAAACAAGTTTTCTGGAAAACAATAGTCAAGGACTTCAAGCCATGGCTGAACTACCAAAGAATCAGGCCACTTGCTACTCAGGGAATCCAAAATTTCCTCTTTTACAAAGGAATTGTGTATGTGGAGGAGGATTGGCAGTGCTAAAGAGGTGGACAGTCTATATATCCTTGAGGAGGAACCCAAAGCCATGAGGAGTATATCATCTTGAGTGTTCACCAAAGTGAGACTTCTTTGCCTTCTAAGGATGAAGTCATATTGTAGCACTTTAGGTTCAGACATCCTTGTTTTGCTTCCCAAAGAAGTTGTTTCCCTTATTATTCAAGAATAAAAGTACTTCAGATTTTTAATTTGAAATTTCTGAACTTTCCAAACATCACAAATAAACAATCAAGTCCTTTTTCTATTGTGCATAGTGATTGTGGGGTCCTCATGTCAACAATATCATAGGTGCTAAATGGTTTATTACTCTCATTGATGACCACACTCGTGTGTGTTGAGCATATCTCCATAAAGATATATCCGAGGCTACTAAGACCTTTCAAAATTTTTATAAGATAGCTCAAATCAAGCCCAATTCATAATTTCATATCCTAAGGACTAATAATGGAAAAAAGCAACTTTCAAAAAAATTTTGGAACTTATCTTAGAGAACATGAGATTATCCATCGAACTTATTGTGTTGGCACATCCTAACAAATGGGATAATTGAGAAAAAACAGATTTACTAGTAGTTGCTAGGGCTTTGATGTTGTAAATAGGGGGTTTCAAAACAATATTGAGGGGAAGTCATTTTGACAGCCTCTTATTTGATCAATAGAAATACCCATTAGATATAAAGAATACATTCCTCCACGATGATCTAGAGGAGGAGGTGCACATGTAATTACCTCTAGGTTTTGAAGAAACACTCGGAAGGAATAAGGTTATGTAAGCTGAAAAAATCACTCAATGGTTTGAAACAATCCCCTAGGACTTGGTTTGAAAAGTTTACAAAATCTGTCCACAAGTTGGGATATGTGCAATGCCAAGATGATCATACTAGGTTCTATAAACATGCTGAGGGAGGTAAAGCAACTATTCTTATTGTTTACATTGATGACATTAACTAGTACCGATGTTATTCAAATGGAAAGTTTAAAGTGATTACTAGCCAAGGAATTTGAGAGTAAGAATTTGATGATCTTAGATATTTCCCTGGGGTCTAGATCAAAAACAGAAAATTTTCTATGATAACGAAAGTATACCTTAGACCTACTAAAGAACACAAGTATGTTGGAAGGCAAATTGGGAGACACTTCACTAGATACAAAACATAAACTTGGAGTAGCATTAAAGAGTACTATCGTGAGTTAAGGGAGCTATCAAAGGTTAGTCAGCAAGCTAATATATTTCTATCATACTACACATAATATTGCTTTTGTTGTGAGTGTGGTTAATCAATTTATGCATTCTCCAACAGAATTCAAGTCTATGGCATGAGGAATTTGTGAACTAGCTAAAGTTGCTAATGAAAGACTTAAGGCAGTTGATGATAATTCTATAAGGCTATATTGTAATAATATAGGAACTATCAATACTGCTTACGACCCTGCCCAACATGATAGAGCTACACACATTGAGGTAGACAAACACTTCATTAAAGAAAAGCTAGAGAGTAGCTTAATTTATATGTTGCTTATCACCCAGAAAAACAATTAGCTAATGTTCTAGCTGATGGACTTCCATGATAACTATTTCATTCTATGATCAACAAGCTACAAATGATGGTTATTTTTTAACCAGCTCGAGTGGTGTTGAGAAAGTAATATTCTTTCCCATTCATAAGGAGGATCCTTAGGATTTCGTGGTTCTTCATTTTTGTTTAGATGGTCAAATATATTTTGTAAAACCTCAGGTGCTACCAACTCTCCTAAAAGCAATTGCTGTTAAGTAAGACGTATACCCTAATCTTATAGTGCATTCACCCAAACGCCCACAACAAACACAAGGGGAGTTAATAGACACGGTCAACCCTTCGATCTACCAACAGTCTTCCCCCCAGCGACACCCCTGAAGTTCGAACTCGTGACCTCGACTCTGATACCACTTGTTGGAAAAATTAGGCTAATTCAACCTAAGGTAATCACCTTATAGGGAGGGTGAATAGGGTGATGGTCTCTTTTTGCAAATTTAAATTATGTGAATGTAAGAGACAATTATATACAAATATATAATAAAATAACATAAAAACAATTGCATATAAAGTAAGAGAGTAGGGAAGAGAGAATGCAAATAGAAGATTTTATAGTGATTCGGCACAACCCGGCCTATGTCCACTTTCCTTTAGCTTCAATTCCAAGCTTGAGGTTCCACTAATTCAAGGCTTCCAACACAAGATTTCAAGCAATACATTTGGGTTATGGTTTCAATCCACCCTCTTGGACTTTTCGCTCCAAGCACCCTTTACAATTCTCAAGAGATACCCCACTCTTGAACAACCCCTCAAGTGATACCCCACACTTGAGAATTCCTAAGTGATATCACACACTTAGACTTTTCTTCTCAAAGATTTACAAATGAATATAGGAAATATTCTCACAAAATCCTAGTACAAAACTTTAGGCTCAAATGTACAAGAAAAACTAGGATTGAAAAGTGCACTAATGATACACAAGTTTTAAAACAATGGTGCACTCAAAAACACTCCCAAGGCTCAAATATATTCAAGAAAGGTTTAGGAAGGTTAAACTCTTGAAACAATAAAGATTGGAGCCTTTTTATAGAGGAAAACGACCAAACTAACCGTTGGGGGTTCGATCGGTCAAGGTAGGAGTTAACAACTATGCAGGCACCTAAGGTAAGGCAATCTATACATGAAGCAAACAACAATCACACCAAAAACAAATAAATAAGTAAATCCCCGTTATACTTTCTTCATATAAGATAAACTTATGTTCTTATTTATTTATTTCTTTTCTTTTAACAAAATATAAAATAAAGCATAACCACAACTAAGCCATGCAAGTAAGTGATCAAGTGCTTTGCTTAAGTTGGAGGTCATAAACAAAAATGAGGAACACATTTAAGGTTGGGATCAGAACCAATGTTTTAAAAACCGGACCGGATCGGCCGGTTTGACTAGTTGGACCACTGACCGAAGCCTGGCATCCAGTCTAGCTTGGGTATTGAACCAGAGTACGTATTGAACAAGCTTTAAACCGGGCTAATCAGTGGTTGAACTATTGAACTGACAAGCTAGTTTGCTGATTTTAGGCTCATTGTCCCTTAGTTCTTTCCAACCAAAACAATTGGACCCACCCCAATATCACATTGGGTGTCTTTTGCTATAAGCCCACTCGTCACCACAAACACATTGTGATGAAGAAGGAATTTAAAGGTCTCATTAGTCTCACTTATTTTGATGTGGGATGCATCATTTTGAGTCTAAGAAAAATTTTTAAAAGAACAAATCATGGGTGTTGAACTTTGGACCTCAAATTCAAAGCATGAAGTGCATGCTACTCCACTACTTACATTTTATTATTCAATGATGCAAACAAATATAAAAATATATCCTTTACAAATATTTTGTAATATTCTTATCTAAATAATATAAATAAAATAATATAATATTTTCTAAAAATATAAAATTAGAATATAAATAACTTTTAATATATAGTTAAAATTAAATAATTAAATTTTCTTTCATTTTCAATATATTTACATTTAAACATTATACATATTTCATTTAATAAAATTAAAAATACTAATACATTGATTTAATTTGATAATATCAACAATAAAAAATAAATATTATTAATTTTTAATATATTTATATATATCTTAAACTTTTTTATAATTATGTTAATAATATATAAATTATATATTTATTACATTACCAGTTCAACCGTAGTTCAACCACTGATTTAACCACGATTTAACCATTGGTACGACCAATGAACCATGAATCGGTAACTTTTCCAGTTAACACCTATTTCTTATACTGAACGGAAGTGACTAAATAAAGAGTAAAATATGTTACTTGATAGCCAATATAAAACAAAGCCTCAATTTGAACCTAAATGGGTAAACGGTTTTTTGTTCTCAATGTTACTGTAGCAGTGCTATTCATGGTAATGGTACTGCAAGAAGTTACTGTCACAGTTCTCTTAACAACAACTGAAGAAGGGTAAGTATCTCCCCCAACTAATATTCTTCCACAAAATGAACATCATTCCAAAACCTTAAACTCATCTTTTAGCCCACTATGTACGAAACAAAACTAGGGAGATATTAGCTCCTAACGTTCTTCCATAATCCTTTACCATCTGCACCGCTCACTGTAAATCGCCAATCTCCGCTCTCAACCCCATATTTGTGTCCCACACTCCACAAGCTATTTTCCAAAAGGGCTTTGTTAAGGAGTTTCAACTTCTATAACCCAAACTCCCAATCCCAAGTACAAGAAACCACCCCCAATAAACAAGATAAATCTTTCACCCCCTCAAACTCATCTAACAGGAAGGATGCTGAGGCTTCCACAATCTATTATACACCAAAACCAGAATCAGAAAGTCATGAAATAATACAGGTAATTTTAACAAAGAGCATTAGATCAACATAGGTCTACCTCCTTTAGATAAATAATGACACTTCCAAGTGACCAATCTATGTACTTCCTCATCCTTCTATTGTACTTCTTAAATCCTAATTTATAATTATTATTATTTTTTCGATAGGTAAAAACAGAGTATATATATAAAAAAAGGAAAATTCTTAAATCCTAATTTAACATATTACTTCTTGTTTCTCATCAAAAAAAAAAAAAAAAAAAAAGGTGGCCAATCTATGATCAAATCACTCTGTAACAGTCATAAACTTGAACATTGGTTGTATAGGAAGGGCCAAGTTTAGAAGTGGGTGAATTTCTCTTGTCGCAGCCCAATATAAATTGTCACTCAGGCAAATTCTAACTGCTATATTTGTTGAAAGCGTACCTTGTGGGCTTTGAATCCAATTTCAATTAGGTTGGTTCTTAATGTCTCTCATAATCTATGTCAAAATCACATCTTAACACAATGTTTGATAAAAAACCAAAACTCATTCTTCAATTTTTCAAATCATTAACACTAGCTTTACATGGTCAAAACATCATTGACAAACACTATTACCACAATTAAGGCAAAAACTTGGCCTCCTCCACATAGATGCACTTTAGACGCATGCTTATGTATGTCTGTTCTGTGTATACAACTTTGAATGTTAAAATTCCTAAATGCCAGGTACCCTAGGAATGGATGACAAGGAACAAGCTTCAAAATTTCAATATATAAATTTAAGCCAGAAAAAGAATATATATATATATAAGAATGTCAGCTTTAAAATGCATCAGAAAACCATAAAATGCAATAGAACAGTGTTGTACCTCATACAGAAAACTATCCATTTGCTACCCTTCATGATAAGAAAATATAATAAAAGGAGAAAAATAGAGCAACAAAGTTTTCAATAAACCAATGAAGTCACCTCCCGAAAGTACCCGCCCATTATTGCATTGTAAATGCCAGCTGTAGGTGTCAAATTTATTTTCTTCATATCTTTGAGAAGGTCATATGCACCATCAAACTGCATCAAAGGAGTAAAAACAAATATGAGCTGGTATATTTCAATTTTGGAACTACATGGTCTATCAAAATACCAAAAAAGAAATGGGTACATGCACATGCATGCATCCACGAACCAGATAGAAACTTACATCTTTCATTTTCACATGCAAATTTATCATGATTCTGAAGGTTTCACAATTTGGCTCCAAGCTCTGATGACAGATCACTGAATAGATTCGATGGACCTTAAGATTGAATGCAGCAAAAGAAAGAGCTCTCACATTAGAACATTCAAATACAATGAAAAAAGGCTTCAAACAGGAGTAAAAATTAGTAATGTGAGAAATAATAACATAAGTTGTCTTCCTGCAACCTTTTTAGTCAACACAAATATACTAAACTATTAGATACATTTAAATGAATACAATATCCCTCAACACAGAATTTTGTGAAACATAACCCAAGTTTCATTCACGACTTTACAAATGAAATCCTAACCCAAAATATATGAATAGCAAAAAACTAACAGCTAGAAATCAGGGCTTCTCAGTTAGATCATAACAACACTGGGATATCATCCATCCTGCAAAGAGTGTAAGAATAACAGTCTCCCTCTCAACTATTTCCATACTTGATTTGCCACCACACTGGATGACTGTTACCAAAAGCTAGAGACAGAAAACCAAAAAAAAAGCACAAAAGGATATCCAGCATTGATTTAGGATCATGGTCATGAAAATTTATGTATGCAAATCATGTGAATTAATACACTGTTTTCCAACATGGTATGAGTCAAAATGTGAAGTCCATAGCATTCATAAGTCAACTGCTAGGGGGGAAAACAAAAATTAAGCACAAAACAACATTTAGCATTATTTCATGATCATGATTGTGAAATTTTTTATATGCAACACTGATGAAATGGTTGGCTGGTGTTCTAGTGGTGTGAGGAATAGGGTTGGGGTGGGGTAGTGGAAGGAAATAAAGAGAAACTGGGAAGACCTTAAAAGTAGCACTTAATTTGCTATATGCAAAGGAGAGTGAAGTTCTGAAAGAATACTTGGTGCGGTAAATCATCCTTGAAAGTCTCCTTTCCCTTGTAGTTTTCTATAGTTACTTCAAAAGATGCTTTGGTTGCGGATTTGCCGGGAGAGTCAAGTGAGGGAGTGCATTGGAGAACCTAGGCAATTCTTATGAGGCTTCAAGAGAGGTCAGTGAAGAGGAAAGGGGAGGATAGGTTGTTTTGATTGTTTGAAGAAAAGAAAATCCAAACCTTTTATTTTTATTTGGAGCTAGAAAAAAGAGGGACTTGTCCTATGAAAGTAATTTAGAACTCATGGATACTAACAAAAGTGGGGTTCTTTGCTTAGGAAACAACTTATGGAGGATTTTGATTTTAGATCAATTAAAAAAAAGGCGGTGATGGAGCATGGTAAATCAAAGGGTGAAAAAAATCAATTGATCACATCCTTTTCCACTATGCTAAAACAAGGACCCTGTGAAGTTTGTTATTTTTTTTTAATATAGTTAAAAATAGGTATGTATAAATTAGTGAAAGAAAAAGGTACACCAAAGTACACAGGACGTATACAAGGAGCACCTAAAGCAAGGCCTCAACAAAAAGAGCACAAAAAACACTCTTGACACTCAACAAGACTTCACCCACTCTATAAAATCAATCATCGAACCTTCACTTAAGTACAATCTAACCCAAGAAAAAAGATTATAAAGGAACAGAAGTTTTAACATTTGGTCATTTTATTCCTTATCTTCAAAAGCTTTTTGATTGTGTTAGTTAGCTATGGGTTCAGTTGTGCATAGCTGTACCCAGTTCAGCCATGTACAGCTGTGGGTACAGCTGTGATGTATAGTTGTGAATATAGTTGTGTATAGCCGGTTGTGTGGTTGTCGATTAGTTGTGATTTATTCTGTATAGTTGTTGATTATTTTGAATAGTTGGCTATCCTAAAATAGCCTTGTGTACCCTGTACTAGGGTGAGCTGGGTTTATTTGCTTAAGTTTAAGAATGATGTTCTACATGTTATTCCTCAATTTTTAAAAATGATTGCCACACAATTTAATACTCAAGGTTTTTCACTCTGGCAATGGTTATGAGTTTGTGAATCAATCCCATACTAATTTATTCAAAGAAAATGGAATCCTCCACCAAACAACATGTACATACATGCTACAACAAAACGGCATAGCAGAACGTAAAAACAGCCATATTCTAGAGGTGACCTGGGCTTTATGCTTTACTATGTGTGTTGCAAAATGTTTATGGGCTGAGGTTGTCATGATTGTTGTCTTTCTCATCAACCGAATGTCTGCTTGTGCCATTGATTATCAAACTTCTTTGTGAATGTTATCACAGTTTCGCTCTATTCCTTCTGTTTTGAATCTTTGTCCCAAAGTTTTTTGTTGTATATGTTATATTCATATACACTCTCATCAAAGGGATAAGCTTGATCCCCATGCTTTTAAATGTGTCTTTCTTGGTTACTCTAATTCAGAAATGGGTTATAAATGCTTTCATCCTCCTACACGCAAATACTGTCCCCATGGATGTTCAATTCTACCTAGGAATGTGTCTCTGGTTCCTCTTCAGGGGGAGATTACTAGTAAAGAAAAGGAAAGGTTATGGTTAGAAGAGAAGAGGTTATGAATTTCAGGACAAGGGGAGGATTCAATTGATTTGGGAAAAGGGGAGTCTTTTGACACTCCCAACCCTAAGGCGATTGTCTTTGCATTTGAGGAAAGAAGGAATGAAAGACCAGCCAAATTATTTCAACAAGGTTATACAAGGAAGAACAAAGATGCTACTGTCATACCCCTTCCAGGTTCCAATACTCTTCTTGATGATACTACCATGCCATCGGATGACTCTTATGAGACTAATCCTAAGGTACATGTTTCTTCACCTTTAACGTTTGAAACTGCTACCTTGAATCCACACAATGGTGAATAAGGTAAGAGATATCATCTTCATGATCATAAAGAACCTGATAGGTTGAGTTTCTAAAAATCATCCTCTAATGTTGTCTATCCCATTTTTTATTTTGTCTCTTATCATCACCTATCTAAGACCCACCTTGCTTTTGCCCTTCAGTCATCCTCTGGGTTTATTCCTAGTAATTTTCAAGAAGCCCTTGAAGATCCCAAGTAGAAGTCTGCTATGGTAGAAGAAATGAAGGCTCTCCATAGGAACTCTATTTGAGAGATGGTCAAGCTCCCTCAAGAAAAGAAGACAGTAGGATCTAAGTGGGTGTTTTCAGTAAAGTACAAGTCAAATGGGACAACTGACAAGTAGAAAGCTAGACCAATTGCCAAGGAATACACCTAGACTTATGAAATTGACTATCAAGAGAACTTTGCTCTTGTGGCCAAAATGAACACTATTAGAGTCATATTCTCTCTTGCGGTCAATCTGGACTAGCCATTGCGACAATTTAATGTGAAAAATGTCTTTCTCCATAGTGATCTATTAAAGGAGGTGTACATGGCCCCCCCCCCTCCGAGGTTTACACCAAAAGGAGGCAAGGTATGTAAACTAAAAAAGACTTTGTATGGATTGAAGCAATCATCAAGGGCATGGTTTGGTAGGGTGAGCTACTTGATGGAGTATGGTTTTAAACAATCGATGGCAGGTCACACTCTCTTCTCTAAGAGAGATGGTGATGGCATTACTTTGCTTATTAATACATTGATAGCATAATTGTTACAAGTAGTAACTCTACAAAAATAGAGAAGCTTCAAAGCTATCTAGCCAAGGAATTAGAAATAAAGGACTTGGGTGCTCTAAAATACTTCTTAGGTATTGAGGTGGTCTCGGTCCACTCTTCCTCTCACAACAAAAGTATACATTAGATCTTTTGGTTGGAACTGGTAACTCTGCTTGCGAACCTGTAGATACTCCCATTGAAATAAATAATGGCTTGTTTGTCTACCATGATCAGATTCCAACAAACTAAGAAAAATATCAGAGACTAGTGGGGAAATTAATCTATCTAACCCATACTAGACCTGACTTGTCATATGCAATTAGTGTTATAAGTCAATGCATGTATAATCCAAGTGACCAACACATGAATGCAGTAAATCGTATCTTGACCCATCTGAAGTCCTCTCCAGGTAAAAGGTATTATGTTCCTCAAACACAGACATCTAGCTATTGAGAGTTGCACAAACTTTGACTTTGTTAGACCTAGATTAGACAGAAAGTCTACCTCGGGGTATGTGTCATTTGCAGGAGGAAATTTGGTGACTTAGAGGAGTAAGAAACAAAATGTGGTCTCATTGTCTAGTGCAGAAGCTAAATAATGTGCACTCCATCATGCAACTACAGAACTTACTTAACTAAGAATTCTCTTAAGCGAGCTTGGGTTTGGTCCCAAGAAACCTATGGTGCTCTTTTGTGATAACACGACAACAATTGAGATTGCAAATAATCCGATACAACACAATCGAACTAAGCATATTGAACTTGACAGGAACTACATCAAGGATAACCTAGATTCTGGCATGATAAAGGTCCCCTACATCAAGAGTGCAGATCAGTTGATGGATATGATGGCTCATGTTGTTACTAATGGTCCATTCCATGCATCATTATCCAAGTTAGGCATGTGAGATATCTATGCACCAACTTGAGGGAGAGAGTCAGCTCTAGGTTCAGCTCTGTACAGTTGTAGGTACAATTGTGTTCAGCTCTGGATACAGTTGTGCATACATCTGTGCATAGTCGGTTGTGTAATTGTCGATTAGTTATAATTTATTTTGTATAGTTGTCGATTATTTTGTATAATTGGCTATCCTAAAATAGCCTAGTGTACGTTGTAAAAAATACCCTTGAGATATATGAGAATGTTCATTCAGCAATTTCTCAAGTGCATTCTCTCCAAATTGTCAAAAAAATGCAACGAAGAGCAACTTTCTACACCTTTTTCCTTCTCCTCCCTACATGAGTCATGCCGAAAGCGTAACTTACACCAAAGAAAGGATCACCTAATCTACACTAACTAAGAAAAACAATAGGTGTCATAGAATACTTGCTTTAAAGCAATGAAGAAGTGATCAATAGACTCTCCCTCTTGTTTGCACAGATAACATCTATTCACCAATGGTCATCCTCTCTTTTGGAGATTATCTAAAGTCAAAACTCTTCCTCAACTAGTTTCCCATGCAAAAAAGCTCACTTTGGATAAAAGCCATAAATTCTAAATAATGTTTATTGGAAAAAGGACCGGTCTCCCCACTTCCAAAACCACATAGAAAGATTTAACTAAAACAATCCATTTGTAGAATCTTTCCAAACCACCTTGTCATTATCACCCCTTCTAACCAACTTCCCTCTCAGCATGGAGAGAAAAGTCTCAACAATGTCTAACTCCTAATCATTAAAGTGCCTAGTGAAGCTCAGGATCCAATGTCCCAGCCCTCCTATGTCATCCCACAACTCCACTACCTAGGCCTCCTTTGACAAAGCCAATGCACACAAAGAAAGAAAGGAAATACACAAGAGCTCCTCCTCACACCATCTTTCCATCCAAAACTTAACCCTTCTATCATTACCCACTTCAAAGGAGGTTCTACTAAAAACAATATCTTCTTCCTAATGGCTTTACAAACACCAACCCCATAACCACCCCTAAACTTCACAAGGGTGCCAACCCGCTCCTTCTTTCTCATACTTCAACTCTATAATCTGCTTCCAAAAAGCATCCCCATCAGAAATATATCCCTAGCTCCACTTACCAAGGAGGGCCTGATTCAGGAGAGAGAGACTTCTAACTCCCAACCCCTCCTTTCTCTTATATGTACAAACAATTGACCAACTAACCAAATGAGTCTTTTTCTCCAAAGTCTCACCTCCCCAAGGAAAGCTACTTTGAATCTTCTCTAAGCTCAATCTAACCTTTCTAAGGATTACAAATAAAGACATGTAGTAAATTGGCAAGCTCAATAAAATACTTCTAATCAACATAAGCTTCCCTCTTTTTGAAATATAATGTTTTTTCCACAATGATAGTCTTCTACAAAACTTCTCTTCCACTTCATCCCAAATTGATTCTAATCTACAAGTTAGCATGGAACTCTTGTGAGAAGAACCATAGGAATGCATACAAGGTTGCCCCTTTCTACTTGTTCTGAATCATTTGGAAGGAGAGAATTCACAAATTGTTTTAAAAAATGGAACAATTAGAATAGCTTCTCAAAATCCTGTTCCTGCAATCTCTTTGCTTTGGGCAAGAAGGTTCTAAGATGAGACTTCAATGACCCTTTTTTTTTTATATCCATTAGATCTTGTTGGTTGGTTGGGTTCTAGTTAACAGAAGAGAGCTGTTTTTTTGTTATCCCTTCTATTTCCTTGTCATTTGGTGACATTTGTAAACTTTTGTTAGGCATTGTTAATAATATTTTTACTTTTCCATCAAGAAATTAGAAAACATGGTATATGCCAAGATTTGAAGTATATAACACTCCTAAATTTATATCAACATGACAAGGACACAAGACATAATTCTCATATGATATAAAGGAGAGTGGAAGAAGTAGAAAGAATTCAACGTACCAAGTTAAACTCAAAGCTCTCCTCACTTGCACGTAGTATAGAATGGAACATCTCTATTGATAAGGTTAAACCTGCTTCACACATTTGGTCAACTATATCAAGAGCTGCATGCACCTACATTGAAATAATTAAAAATATAACAAATTTCAACAGAATCTTCTAATGAACAAATAGTAATAGGGAACCTGAAAATTCTACTCATTTAAGTCATTGGAATAGAGAGGGGAGGAAGAAGGAAGGAAGAGAAGGTGGGGGGAAGGAAAAAACTCTGATAAATTCATACCTTGAAGGAATCGCAACAATATGTAACAAGCTTATTATATGACGTGGATGAAGGTGTCACAACCAGTTGCGCATGCAAGTCTTTGAATTTTAAAATAACATCTTCAACCTTCAATATTCAGCAGTCACTTGTAATGAGATATAAAAGCCTTCAGATAAACAGCATAAATGAAACCAAAAATACTAGTATGGGGAATTTCTAAACACCCAGCATCTTCCAGTTAATGAAATCAATATTACAACTTCAAATAGCATGGAGAATGCAGATAGACTGATACAAAATGCATATACCATCGCAGTCCAGAAAAAAATAATTCCAACACTCTTTGACAAATTGAATAGACAAAATAAACTCGAAACAATTTCCAACTTTTGATAAAGCATTCGAAAATGAATAAAATCCATGAAATTCCAGAATTTTCATTTGGATATCAGTCCAATTTCAGTTTTATGTTCAAAAGACAAACAGAGACACAGCTTGCATATCTGCACACACATCCTACTAAAATGAGAACATTTTGGAAATCCATAGGAAATATACTAATTTTTTAAAATCTCAGATATAATTGACTGCCCTTGCATGAACACATGCTAGCAGTTTTTGTAGTTTGAGCATCAGGTTTTCGATAAGCAAACAAAGGATATATTAAAGGACACCTAACCAAAAGAGGGGACAACCTATGTACATGGGGGTTTATAGGAGTGCCCAAAAGAGAGAATAAATCGAATCACCCATCCAAAAAAGGGTAAAAACTAAAACCAACTATCCACAACTCAGACTATTTTTATTTTTTTTATCAGAAACGAAGAATATTGTATTAATAGTAGTAAAGATACAAGAGAAGGATGAGAGGTCCTTCCCTCAAAATACAGAATTTGATCAAAGTAAAAATACACCCCTCTAAAGAAAATTATATACAAAGATAATCCCCAACCATCTCAAAGTTTTGAATCACAAACTGTAGTCCAGTTGAGTTATAAAACACTAAGAGGAACTCCTCTAAAAGCAACAAAACTAGAGGCCCATAGAGAGGAATAGAAATGAAGTAAATCCCATAACATCCCCTCCGATCTCCCCTCATCCTCAAAAATCCTAGTGTTTCTCTATTGCCACACAATCCACAACAAAGTGCGGCAAGTGATTTGCCAAAGTGTCTTGCCTCTAATTGAATTCCCCAAACCTCTAAATGCAATAATCATCATGTCCTCGATACTCCTTGGTGGAACCCAATCCAACCTTGCTAGATTGAAGAGCTTGTGCCAAAGCCCAATAGTTAAAGGGCAATGTAGAAAAAGGTGGTCAATCGACTCTCCATCTCCTTTGCATAGCATGCACCACTAAGGACAAAGGGATTCATAGGGTCTTCTCAACTACAACTCAGACTATTTATGAAATCCAACAGTGTACAATACTCCAACTGCAAAGGGACTCCAGAACATTCCACAGCATCTTAACACAGTCTCCTTCAATTTTTTATCAGAAAGCACTTTCTCCTTGAGAATCCAGGCATCATGCTCTCCAATTGCACCAAAACAACAAAGGTAAGCCATTTGTCATACCTTCCACTAATGTTGGTCCAATCCTAGATTCTTCCATCCCCAACAGAAGATTTTTACAGAAACCAGAAAGTACCCACTGTAGCTCATACATAGTCCATAACATGTCCCATAGCTGTCTGGTTTTTTTACAAAGGATACGAATGTGATTTGCTGATTCTTCTTTAAATTCACAAAAGATCATATTTGTTTACAATTGCCCACCGTCTCCTCATAAGGAGATCAATGGTTAGTATATTTCCCACACTTGCCTACCAAGCAAAAAAATAATAGTCTTTAAAGGAACATAAGTACTCCAGACTTCTTGAATACATAAGAAATTATAAAAGGATTTCTACTGGAATCTTTTCTTGGAGCCTAACAGCCTGAATGAGATCCAAGAACTCATCCACCTTCTTCATCTCCTAATCCTAAAAGTGTCGTATGAAATCAAGGGATGAGTGTCCTCCAGCCTCCCCAACCTTCTACATCTGACACTTCAGCATTTTTGGACAAACTGAAACTGTAAAGCATAGAGAAGGCTACTTTCAAAGGGCAGTCCCCTAGCCATCTACCAACTAGAAATAAGTCATCAGCCCATTCCTGACCAGAAAAGAGTTTTTAAGGCTGAACTGTTCCCATAATCTTCTAATATTTTGTTTTTTTATCAGTAAGTAATATGTATATTCAAAAGAGGCGCTAAAGAAGCGACTCAAATAGTTACAGTATAGAACAACTCACCCCCTTACAAAAGAACCCAAGCCACTATGAAAGCACAAAAAACCCTCTCCCATAATCTTCTAATATATTTCCGCATTCCTGCACCAAATGCCTCATGCTAATAGCATGAGAATATGACCAGTACAAACTACTAATATTAATATTGTCCATGCATATTTATCATTTCATGATAAATTGCTGATCCACATGAACCACCAACTAGTTAGCCAAGTTAGCTTTTCAACAGAAAGAATGTCTACACCACTAGAAAGCCCAACGATCATGTGAATCCAAATATTTTACGGTCTAGCCCCTTCTACCCTTACAATTTAACTTTCTCTGTTGCCCACAAACCCCAACCCAGGTGACAAGGGCTTGTAGTGGGGCTGGAAATTCAAAATAGACAAGTTTCCGAGCAAAATGTGTGTCTGCCTGTGTGTGATTTTGTCTTTTGAATTAAATAAGTCTTAACATGTTTTTCTACTATATTAAAGTTATTTTCCTTTTTGTTACTAATATTCCAGTATTGTCATGTTTGCATGATGAGCTAATACCGTAACAAAGAAACCATTACCTTCAGCTGTGTGTCATGGAAATTTCACAATAAAGACCACATTCCAAAACAAGCCATCTTCAACCCACACCACATAATCCCCCATCGAAGCCTCTTGTCCACATCAAAGATGCCGGAATTGATCCATACAAAAAGCTAGCCACATAAATGTAGTTCCAATGGTCATCATGCAAAACTTTTCCTTCCCTTTCAATGAATGATAAAAAAGATATGTAGCCATCGCACCTCTTAGCCCTGACGTTCAAAAAGGACTTCACTCTAACAACCTTCTTCCAAAACTGATAACAAGGGGTTCACTTTACTAAGTAATTGACCAAACAACCATCAGTTGCACAACTTTCTAGCATCATTTCAATTTTCAAATCCAGTAGTAGCATTCCTCTGTCATCTCCTAAACTCATTGTATATTAATATAAAATGCATATCTATAAGGATTGGTTATTAACTCCTAGCCCATCAAAAAAGGAATGAAATTTGGTTGGAATCATAACAAACAACCAAACAACAAAGAAACTCTCACCAGTTCACTAGGGAAGACATCAATACCATTGTCAAAAAACATCACTAAGTTGAGAATATCCCCA
This sequence comes from Vitis vinifera, assembly GCF_030704535.1. NCBI lineage: Eukaryota > Viridiplantae > Streptophyta > Magnoliopsida > Vitales > Vitaceae > Vitis > Vitis vinifera. Next base: position 5,581,984 of record NC_081823.1, read on the forward strand.
AGATATCAAGTACCATACGACCATCAGAAACAAAAACTTAAGATCTATTTGGTAACTGTTTTTGAAAACTGTTTTCTATTCTATAAAACAAAAAAAACAAGAAAGTACGTTTGACAATCAAAAAACATAAAACAATTTCCTGTTTTTAAAAACAAGAAACAAGGTGTTTTCAAATAACATCTTTTAGTTGTTTTCACTTACTTTTTTATAATTAAAAACATTTCACCCAAATAGACATTTGTTTTACAAAACATCAAAAAACAATTTTTGAAAACTATTCTTAAATACTGTTTTTTAAAACTATTTTCGAAAACAATTACCAAACAGGGCCTTAACGTAAGCAAAGGTTTAAGCATCTTATACATAAAAACATAATGAAGTTCCGATTGCATTTGAAGCAAGAAAGCCTCAGAAAATCATGGCATCAAGGACATTACCAGCATTCATGAGAAGTTCCTCACCGCTAAATTTGGCATATTACTAGCATAATAAAAGATGAAATCTGAGATCTCTTCTGCTCCATAATCTGCATTTTATCAAGATCACCACATTATAATATATAAGACAAGGAACCGCAAAAGCAAATACAACCTCAGTCTGCAGTCAAATTCTGATGTTCATAAAGTACAACAGGTTCCAGAACCTCGGTAGCTTATCCATAAAATGATTAAAAAAAAAAAATTTTAAAATGTCAGAGATAAAATTTAAAATTTGTTCAGAAAATAGCTTCATTAAAATTGTAGATAACATTTATTGGAGAGGAAGATACTTGAATTAGAGCACATACAAGGGAACATGAACTTTAGGGTGACACGGACCTTCTTCATCAGAAACCCAGATCTTTAATTTAATTACTTAAAAAGTTAAAACTACTGAATCTTTTAGAAACCTGAACGCACTAAAATAAAATCAAATTGACAATTTTGTTATAAACACATGATCATGAGTGTACCGCAAGCTTTGAATGCCGAAACAAACTTCTCCATAAAGGACGCCAGAGACAGCCTCCCCAAAGATTTAAAGATACTTGCCACATAGTCCACTGATGAAACTTTCGTTATGTCTATAATTTCTAACACTTTCAAAAGCTCCTCCTTCCGGCCACTTTCACAAAGTGCTAAGACATAATTTTCTGCAATATAAACAGTATCTGGTAAGATATTGTAATTCAAAATGGGAAAAACTGATTGACTATTATTATGAAAAAAGGTGTCATAACCTTATCAAAAAAAAAAAAATGAAAAAGAGGTGTCATAAAATAACTTTGTCTTCAGGAATCTGTTCAATTTTAAGAGGATCTAAAAGTAATAAAAATCATAATGATATTGGCAGCAGCAAGGCCCTATGAAGATCAAGAATCTTGAATTGTTTTAGATAAATGGCAATTGATATAAACAAGTTAACAGTGACAATATAGAATAGAACAAAAATCCAAAATTAATATTGCATATCACCAAAGCGAATGACTAAACTATTCAGATGATAGCGAGCAAAAGTTGACAAACTAACAAGTATCAGCCTTTTAAGATATAAGTAAGACTTGGCTGGAAAATAAAGACATAAGTATTAAAACTCATATCAATGAATAGTTTGTTTCTTAAAAAAAAAAATGTAAGGATTATTAGAATTACAATATGAATGATACCATACAACTGGATATGTTATTAGTACTTGTCAGTCTGCAGTATTTGTAGCATTTTTTTTTCGTAAGTAAGAAAAGTATTTGCAGCATACTTATACCATGTGCTTTGCTTTCCTTTTTTTTCTTTTGATCAAAAACTAACCATTCATGGATATCAATTTTAGATACAAGTGAAGGATGAGATATCCTTTCAAAATACAAAGGACGATCAAAAGAGAAAATCTAACAAGAACAGCAAAATAACTAGATTGAACAAGTATGAGACAAGAACATGTATGAAAGATGCAGCAATGTACAATTCAAAGGGGTAAAAAATCCCTTCCAAAAGAAGCAACCTGCTTGACTCCATGCTTAGCTAAATGATCAGCAATCTCGTTAGCTGAATAAGGGAACCAAGTAAGGGAATAATCCAAGCTGCTAGCCAGATCTGGAATTTTATGAAGCCATATGTTGTATTTCCATGGACCTCTCCCCAACTTAGACACCCATGAGACAACTATGGCAAAATCTCCCTCCACCAAAAAATTTGAAAGATCCAAATCCTTCACTTGCAATAAGCCCTCCAATAGAGCTAAGGTCTCATCCTTAATAGCTAACCCACTCCTATCGATTTAGAGAAAGCTCTCAGTACTATACCATGGTGATCCCTAATCACACCTCCAATTCCCAACTAACCTAGGTTACCTAGACCACACCCAACAAAATTTAACTTAATTGAACCTAATGGAGGTTGTTAGATAGTGTACAGTTGTTTAGGTTATTTACTTTTCCTTTTCCTTTTCTTTCCTTATTGTATTGTGGGTCCCACTAACATGTATATATATACCCAAGTCCAATGTGTATTACTAACAGTTTTTCAATGACAAAAATTAGGGATTCTCTCTTTTCTCTCTTTTCACATGGTATTAGAGCCTAGGGAGAAAAAAAAAACCCTAATTATTTTCGGTTTATCCGTGAATCAATTTTGGGAAACCTTTCAGTGATCGTGTTTCATTCCAATCACCTTTCCCATCTCCTAAAGCTTTCCGATCAATCGTATCGCCGTCAGAAAACCCTCACCGTCGGCGACTTTTTTCGATGAAGTCCTTTTCCAACACCGACCATACCATAAGGTGCGCAAGGAGGAGATCTTCAAGTTTTGTCAAAGCACCGGAGGGAGATTCTCAGCCACGCGCCGGCCACGCGCGTTTCTTCTCCGGCGGCCTGAACTTCACGCGCCGGCACGTGAGGGCGCGTGGAGCACTTTTCGGCCACGCATTTCCACCTCCCGCCTCGCCTAACGCCGTCTAGCCACCCTTCATCTGTGTTTGTGCCATCCGAGCCCTGAAAGTGCATTTTTTGGGGTTTTTTGTCTCCGTCGGCCCTCTAAACAGCCTTTCCGGCGACCTCCAATGACTTCCTCTCCACCCCGAGCCCTACACATGTCTTAGGAAGTGTTCTTCTACCCTTCCGGTAGTGTCACATTTGTTTTTCTTTACTATTTGGTCTCTCACAGCCGCGAATCCTCGGTTTTTCTTCGTTCAGCCGCGATCTAAAACCGTATTAGGGCTCTCTTCGATCCAAACATATTTCGTTCTCCAGATAAGTAGATATGGCTACTAAAAGTTCCATTTTTTCCTCTGTCATATCTAGATCTCCTATGATTACTTCGAAAAAATTGGTTGGCAGTGAAAATTATTTGTGTTGGTCTGCCTCTGTGGAGCTTTGGTTTATGGGTCAAGGTTATGAGGATCACCTTGTTACGCAAGAGGCGGATATCCATGAGGTTGACAGAGTACAATGGAGGAAGATAGATGCACAGTTATGTAGTGTGTTCTGGCAATCAGTTGATCCTAAGATTCTGCTCCATCTTCGGGCCTACAAAACATGCTTTAAATTTTGGAATCAAGCGAAAGGGTTATACACGAATGATATCCAACGTCTTTATAAGGTGGCTTCATCTATTGTCAATGTCAAACAACAAGACATGGATTTATCTACTTATATTGGTCAGATTGCCCCTCTTAAGGAGGAACTCTTGACCATGATGCCTCTTACTACTGATGTTGGGGATCAACGAACACAGATTGACAAGTTCTTCATGGTTCTTACACTTATTGGCCTCCGTCCAGATCTTGAGACCGTCCGCGATCAGATTCTTGGTAGTTCCTCCGTTCCATCCTTGGATGATGTGTTTGCTCACCTCCGCCGTCTCTCCTCCACTCAAACTTTGCCATCTGATAACACTTCAGATTCTTCTGTGTTAGTTTCTCAAACTAACTCTCAAGAAAGACGCAGTGGTAACCGAGGTAGAGGCCAACGTCTTCATTGCACCTATTGCAATAAGCTTGGCCACACTCGTGATCGGTGTTATCAGTTACATGGGCGGCCTCCCCACACTGCCCACGTGGCCCAGTCATCTGATCCTCAACCGCCTCAGCCTCCCAATTCCTCCACATCTCGTGGTATTTCCCTCACTGACAGCGAATATGACGACTATCTCCGCTATCAAGCCACCAAGTAAGCTTCTGTTGCTTCTGTTGCCCAGACTAGTAATGCTTCTGCTTGTCTTACCCACACATCTTCTCTTGGACCTTGGATTCTAGATTCTGGCGCTTCTGATCACATATCTGGTAATAAAGATCTTTTCTCTTCTATTACTACTACATCTGCCTTACCTACTGTTACTTTAGCTAATGGTTCTCAAACTATGGCTAAAGGTTTTGGTTTAGCTCATCCTCTCCCTTCCCTACCTCTTCATTTTGTCCTTTATACCCCTGAGTGTCCTTTTAATCTTATTTCCATCAGCAAAATAACTCACACTCTTAACTATTCTATCACTTTCTCTGATAAATTTGTGACTTTGCAGGACTGGAGTACGAGGAAGACGATTGGCATAGGACGTGAGTCTCAAGGCCTTTATCACCTCACCTCGCCTTCAACTCCTGCAGTTTGCATTTCCACTGATCCTCCCCTCCTCATCCACAGTCGCCTGGGCCACCCTAATTTATCCAAGTTCCAGAAAATGGTCCCTCGTTTTTCATCTTTGTTATCTCTTGCATGTGAGTCCTGCCAGCTTAGGAAACATACTCGTGTCTCGTTCCCAAAGCGTTTGAATAATCGGGCAAAGTCTCCTTTTGAACTTGTCCACATTGATGTTTGGGGTCCTTGTCGGACCGCGTCTACTTTAAGATTTCAGTATTTTGTCACTTTCATTGATAACCATTCTCGATGTACTTGGTTATTTTTAATAAAAAATCGAGCTGGGTTATTCTCTATTTTCCAGAAATTTTATGCTGAAATCCAAACTCAGTTCAATATTTCTATTCGTGTGTTATGCAGTGACAATGCCAGAGAATATTTTTCTGCACCATTTACTTCATTTATGTCCCAACATGGGATCCTTCATCAGTCTTCTTGTGCTCATACTCCTCAACAAAATGGGGTAGTTGAACGTAAGAATTGACATCTTGTTAAGACAGCTCGTACTCTCCTTCTCCATAGTAATGTTCCTTTTCATTTTTTGGGGGACACTATTCTTACAGCATGTTATTTGATTAATCGTATGCCCTCATCTGTATTACACGATCAGATTCCTCATTCCCTTCTTTTCCCTGACCAACCACTTTATTTCCTTCCTCTTCATGTTTTTGGTTGTACTTGCTTTGTTCATATTCTCACTCCTGGACAGGACAAACTTTCTGCCAAAGCCACAAAATGCATCTTCTTGGGATATTCCAGACTTCAAAAGTGTTATCGTTGTTATTCATCTAAGATTCATCGCTACTTTCTCTCCGCTGATGTCACTTTCTTTGAGGACTCACCATTCTTCTCCACCTCTGAGTCTCTTCTTGTTTCTGAAGTCTTACCCCTTCCCATTATCTCCCCACCTGATGCAGTGCTTTCTCACCCACTTCAAGTTTATCATCGTCGTCATCGTGTCGCTGTTCCTCCTTCTTTGGCCAAGGTACCTGCTGACTTACTTCCTATCCCTTCGGCTTCTCCTGCCCTAGCTCTGCCTCCTTCTGCTGACTTACCCATTGCTCTTCGGAAAGGTAATCGATCTACTCGTAATCCTCATCCCATTTACAATTTTTTGAGTTACCATCGATTATCTTCACCCTATTCTGCATTTGTTTCTGCTATATCTTCTGTTTCTCTTCCCAAGAGCACTCCTGAGGCTCTTTCCCATACAGGCTGACGACAGGCAATGGTAGATGAAATGACCGTTTTACACTCCAATGGCACTTGGGATCTTGTTGTTTTACCCTCTGGTAAATCTACAGTTGGTTGTCGTTGGGTCTACGCAGTTAAGGTTGGCCCTGATGGTTAGGTTGATCGCCTTAAGGCCCGCTTGGTTGCTAAAGGCTATACTCAGATTTATGGTTCTGATTATGGTGACACTTTCTCTCCTGTTGCCAAGATAGCTTCTGTTTGTCTATTGCTCTCCATGGCTGCTATGCGTTCTTGGCCTCTTTATCAGTTAGATATTAAAAATGATTTCCTTCATGGGGATCTTGCTGAGGAAGTTTATATGGAGCAACCACCTGGTTTTGTTGCTCAGGGGGAGTCTGGTTTAGTGTGCAAGTTACGCCGTTCTCTATATGGCTTGAAACAATCTCCTCGAGCATGGTTTAGCCGTTTTAGTTATGTTGTTCAGGAGTTTGGCATGTTCCGCAGTACAGCAGACCATTCCGTTTTTTATCATCATAACTTTTCGGGGCAGTGTATTTATCCAGTAGTTCATGTGAACGACATCGTCATTACAGGCAATGATCAGAATGGTATTCAAAAACTAAAGCAACACCTTTTCACCCACTTTCAGACTAAAGACTTGGGGAAACTCAAGTATTTCTTAGGGATTGAGATAGCTCAATCCAGTTCCGGTGTGGTTCTTTCCCAAAGGAAGTATGCTTTAGACATCTTGGAAGAAACTTGTATGTTAGACTGTAAACCGGTAGACACTCCTATGGATCCTGTGGAATTCCGGGTTTATGGATGATTGTAGGATGAAATTAGAAGATATTACAAGCTGTAATTAGAGATTTGCTAGCTGTAAATAGTTGTAGATTATTTTCTATAGATAGAAGATAGTTTCCTCTCTTGTGGGATCTGACAGAGTTTTTTAAGGAATTACCAGGTTGTTGGTAATCTCCTATTTTCCTATAAATGTATATTTCTACAAAGTAAATAATATGAAAGAAAATTCTCACAATTATCTTCATGGTATCAGAGCAATTCCGCCTGGACCTATCACTTCTTTCTCGGTTTTAATCCAGAACCAATTTTCTGGGTGCAAACCAATCTTCTTCTTCGTTCCAACTTGTTACTTCTTTAAGTTTTTGTTTTTGAGTCTAGTCTCTCATAGGTATCACTTTTCCCTATGGCCTCGGAAACCAGCAGCAGCGTTACGGGAACCATGTTTGGCCAGGAACTCATGAGCAATGGTGGTGCAGAAGGTTCATCATTCCTCATCACTCGGCACAAGTTAACTGGCCACAACTACCATCAATGGGCGAAGGCAGTTCTGATGTTTATCACAAGCAGAGGTAAGGATGAATACCTTTTCAGCACTACTGAACCGCCTAAGAAGGATGATAAAAGATTCAAGGTTTGGAACACCGAAAACAATCTGGTTATGTCTTGGCTGATCAATGCAATGGACACAGAAATAGGTCAAAATTTTCTATTTTATGATACTGCACATGAAATCTGGATGGTAGCAAAGGAAACATACTCTGATAGTGACAATACTGCTGATCTATTTGACATCAAGGGAACCCTACATGATCTAAGGCAAGGTGAGATGACTGTGACTCACTACTATAACACTCTCAGTCGTTTTTGGCAACAATTGGATGTGTTTGAGACCATGGATTGGGAGTGCCCAGGAGATGCTAGTCGATACAAAAGGATTATTGAAAAAGAAAGGGTCTTTAAGTTCCTATTGGGATTAGACAAATCCCTAGATGAAGTAAGAGGGAGAATCCTTGGAACCAAGCCTCTCCCTACTATTCGAGAAGCTTTCTCAGAGGTTAGAAGAGAAGAAAGCAGGAAGAAGCTAATGATGGGAACAAGGCCATTCTCCAATGTTCAGGAAGGATCAACACTCATCTCCCAAGGCTCCACAAACATTCAAGAAGGAACTGCCCTTGTTTCCCGAGGATCTACCTATGATGCAAGGCAGAAGAAAGGAAGACCATGATGTGATCATTGTCGCAGACCAGGTCACACCAAAGAAACATGTTGGAAAATACACGGGAAGCCCATTGACTGGAAGTCAAACAAGGAGAAGGAGGCACGAGCATTTGTGGCAAATCCTGAAGGGAAAGAAAGAAGTACCAATGATTCTGCTCTCTTTAGCAAAGAACAAGTGGAGTGGCTGCAAAAGATGTTTAGCCAAGGATCATCCACTAACCCCGTTATCTCAACCGGATCCGCTGCTCAGAGAGGTAACTTCCTAACTGCTTTACACACAAAAACTGAAGATTCATCAGGTTGGATCATCGATTCGGGTGCCTCCGACCACATGACAGGTGATATATCAGTACTCCATGATTGTAGCCCATGCTATGAGAATTACAAAGTAAGAATCGCTGATGGCTCTCTTTCCACCGTGACTGGTATTGGAAGAGTGATTATTTCCGAGACCCTAACTCTTAATCAAGTTCTTTTGGTTCCCAAGCTCTCATGCAATTTACTGTCAATCAGCAAGCTTACCCAAGACCTAAATTGTGTGGCTAAATTCTCTTCCTCTCATTGTTTGTTTCAGGATTTGGCTTCGGGGATGATGATTGGCAATGCTAAGGAAAGCAAAGGACTCTACTGGTTTAGGGCAGCTGGAAAACAAGACTCTCAAGCACATCATGTATCTTTCTCTACTCCTGATCCTAGGTTAAACCTGTCTTTAGATTCAAATAAAGAAAGTACCATCATGTTACTGCATTATTGCCTAGGACACCCAAATTTTACGTACTTATCAAAGATGTTTCCAGCACTATTTAAAAACAAAAATCCCAAACTTTTCCAATGTGAGATTTGCCAATTTTCTAAGCATTGTCGTAACTCTTATCCATCCCAAAATTACAAACCATCAAAACCTTTTTCCATTATTCATAGCGACATTTGGGGACCCTCTCGTGTTCACAATATCTCTGGGGATAGATGGTTTGTTAGCTTTGTTGATGACCATACTCGAGTTACGTGGGTATTTCTCATGAAGGAAAAATCAGAGGCAGGTTCTATCTTCAAATTCTTTCATTCCATGATTCAAACACAATTTCAAGCTAAGATCCAAGTGTTTAGAATAGACAATGTCAGGGAGTACTTTAATGTTATACTCGGAAATTATCTTCTAGAAAATGGGATTATTCACCAAAGTTCCTGCATTGATACCCCACAACAGAATGGGATAGCTGAGAAAAAAAATCGACACCTTCTAGAGGTAGCCCGATCTATTAGGTTTACCACTCATGTCCCAAAACAATTCTGGGGATAGGTTGTTTTAAATGCTACATACCTAATAAATAGGATGCCTTCTAGAGTCTTGAAATTTGATACTCCATGCCAAACCCTTTCCAAAAACTTTCCTCTAAAGCGGATTATAACTGATATACCTCTCAAGGTCTTTGGATGTTCTGCATATGTTCATCTCCCTCCGCATCAACGAAGTAAACATGATCCCAAGTCTGTCAAGTGTATCTTTATTGGTTATTCCTCTTATCAAAAGGGGTATAAGTGCTATTGTCCTTCCACTCGGAAAACCTATAACATTATGGACGTGACCTTTCTTGAGAATGTACCTTTTTACACCAAAACTCATATTCAGGGGGAGAATCCAGTCAATCAGCAAGCAGAATATCAGTTTTGGGATGTGCCCGTGCCTGACTTTGGGGTGCCAGAACCTAATTTTTCCAGTGAACCATCTATGGCACCGGATGGACCACCATCAGAGTCACGTCAGATTCAAGGAGACAAGGAGTCCATTGGCAAAGAACTTCAAGTTTACTCAAGGCGTCAGAAGAACCCTAAACCGGTGGACCTACATCCTGAGCTTCCTCCTGTGCCTTGTCAAACTGATGACCCGAAATCAAATCCCACCGAAGTCATTCAAGGTAATATTGATTCTCCTGTTATTACTGATGACATTGACTCTATGGATGATCTCAATAGGCCCGTGGCCCATAGAAAGGGAGTAAGATGTTGTACTCAACATCCCATCTCAAAATTTGTGTCCTATGAGAAGCTATCTCCTAATCTTCGAGCTCTCATCACAAATATGGAGAGTATTGCTGATGGGGGAAAGCCTTTTAAAGTTTATTCAAGGAAGAAAGGGAAGACCTAAGTAAACTTTAAGTAGGATTAATATTAATTAGAATTGAATAGGGATTGGTAATATTAATTAGAATTGAATAGGGATTGGTATTTGTTGGAGTCTAATTAGGATTAGCTAGTTGAGTTATAATATAATTAGAATTTGAGTCATGATAGGTTATTAGAGTCCTAGTAGAATAGGTTATTAGAGTCCTAGTAGACTTTGGATTTCTTAGAGAAGCCTATAAATAGGCTAATCAATGTAAATCAAAGGAATGAATTTTGATGAATAATATTATACTTTCTTTCATTGCAAGGTTGCAACCCTCAATGGTGAGACTCCATTGATTTTCTTCTAGGTGAGACTCCTAGAAGGCCTTAGTGAGACTCTAAGGTTTTCCATCTTTTCTTCATTGTTTCTTCTTTCTCTCTATTTCTTATCTTATAATTTTCTCTACCATAAAGTTTATTCCTTGTTCCTCTCCTTACACCCTAAAAATAAAACCCTAGCCCACCTACCCTTGAGTGTAAGCAACCATCCTAGGGTTGTCCTACATCAATTGCTCTCCCAAACTGCATGCAAGAGGCCTTACAGCATCCTGAGTGGAGAAAGGCAGTGAATGAAGAAATACAAGCACTGCAAAAGAATGACACTTGGAAGATTACGAAATTACCACAAGGAAAACACCCCGTGGGTTGTAAGTGGGTCTTCAATGTCAAATACAGGGCAGATGGGAGGATAGACCGGTACAAGGCAAGGTTGGTGGCCAAAGGATTTACACAAACCTATGGGATTGATTTTCAAGAAACTTTTGCACCAGTTGCAAAGTTAAATACAATCCGAGTCTTGCTATCCTTGGCAGCCAACCTTAATTGGAATTTGCATCAACTAGACGTCAAAAACGCATTTCTCAATGGCGATCTTGAAGAAGAAGTCTACATGGAGATTCCTCCAGGCCTAAAACTCTCCAGTAGCAACGACCTAGTTTGCAAACTTCAGAAATCACTCTATGGGCTTAAGCAATCCCCAAGAGCTTGGTTCGAGAGGTTTACTAAGGTGATTAAAGGAGAGGAATTTTCACAAGGGCAATCTGATCACACTCTTTTCATTAAGAGATCGCATGGTGGTAAGATTACAGTTCTTATAGTCTATGTTGATGATATAATTGTTACCGGGAATGACGAAGAGGAAATTTCCCGATTTAAAACAGTTCTAAGTAAAGAATTTGAGATTAAAGATCTAGGAACTTTGAGGTATTTTCTTGGCATGGAGGTAGCAAGGTCAAGCAAGGGTATCTTTGTATCACAACGAAAGTATACTCTTGACTTGTTAAAGGAAACAGGAATGCTTGGATGCAAACCCTCTAATACTCCTATGGATCCATTTAATAAGATAGGCTCAAAAGAAGATATGGTTGTTGTTGACAAGGGAAGATATCAAAGACTAGTTGGAAGGTTAATCTACTTATCACACACAAGACCTGACATCAACTTTGCAGTGAGTATGGTTAGTCAATTTATGAACAATCCCACCGAAGAACATCAAGAAGCCGTATATAGGATACTACGCTACTTAAAGATGACTCCAGGTAAAGGATTATTCTTCAAAAGAGTGGCAAGCCATGACGTGGAGATCTTCTCAGATGCAGACTGGGTTGGTTCCTTAACAGATAGAAGGTCTACTTCAGGTTATTGTACCTATGTCTGGGGCAATCTAGTTACTTGGAGGAGTAAGAAGCAATCGGTTGTGGCACGCAGCAGTGCAGAAGCGGAAGCTCGTGCCATGGCCCATGGAATTTGTGAAGGGATATGGTTAAAAAGGCTGCTTGAAGAACTCCAGCTCGCTCCTCACAAACCTATGAAGTTGATGTGTGACAATCAAGCAGCAATCAGCATCGCAAAAAATTCAGTCCATCACGATCGAACCAAACATGTTGAGATTGATCGTCACTTCATCAAAGAGAAGATAGAGCAAAAGATCATAGAAGTGGACTACATCCCTACACGGCAACAAATTGCAGATATAATGACAAAGGCTGTTCCTAGAACCAAATTTGACACACTTCTCTCCAAGCTGGGAATGATTAACATTCATTGCCCAGCTTGAGGGGGAGTGTGGAATTCCAGGTTTATGGATGATTGTAGGATGAAATTAGAAGATATTACAGGCTGTAATTAGAGATTTGCTAGCTGTAAATAGTTGTAGATTATTTTCTATAGATAGAAGATAGTTTCCTCTCTTATGGGATCTGACATAGTTTTTTAAGGAATTACCAAGCTGTTGGTAATCTCCTATTTCCCTATAAATGTATATTTCTGCAGAGTAAATAATATGAAAGAAAATTCTCACAATTATCTTCAGATCCAAATGTCAAACTTATACCAGGACAGAGGGAGCCTTTAGGAGATCCTGGGAGATATCGGCGACTTGTAAGTAAACTGAATTACCTCATCATTACTCATCCAGACATTTCTTTTCCTATAAGTATTGTTAGTCAATTCTTACAGTCACCATGTGATAACCATTGGGATGCTGTAATCCGCATTCTTCGATATATCAAAAGCACACCACGCCAAGGTGTGTTGTACGAGAACAGAGGTCATACCCAGGTTGTTGGTTACACAGATGCAGATTGGACTGGCTCACCCACAGATAGACGTTCCACTTCTGGATATTGTGTTTTTATTGGAGGTAACCTAATATCCTGGAAGAGTAAGAAACAAGATGTAGTGGCCAGAGCTAGTGCCGAAGTCGAGTATCGAGCTATGGCTCTAGCAACATGTGAACTCATATGGCTCAAACATCTTCTTCGGGAGTTGAGATTTGGAAAGGATGAACAGATGAAGCTCATCTGTGACAACCAAGCCGCTTTGCATATTGCATCCAATCCAGTCTTCTATGAAAGAACCAAACACATTGAAGTTGACTGTCACTTCATTAGAGAGAAGATCGCATCATAATGTGTGGCGACTAGTTTTGTCAATTCAAATTATTAACTAGCAGATATTTTTACTAAATCTCTCAGAGATCCTAGAATTAAATACATTTGTAACAAGCTTGGTGCATATAACATATATGCTCCAGCTTGAGGGGGAGTGTTAGATAGTGTATAGTTGTTTAGGTTATTTACTTTTACTTTTCCTTTTCTTTCCTTATTGTATTATGGGTCCCACTAACATGTATATATATACCCAAGTCCAATGTGTATTATTAACAGTTTTTCAATAACAAAAATTAGGGATTCTCCCTTTTCTCTCTATTCACAGAGGTGAAGTTCATACTAAGGACATCTTAAAACCTACCCTCTTTGCTCTCCAAATCATATTCCAATGATGTTATAGAAGATTCAATGGAGTGCCCTCAAAAGTAGAAGAGGAAGAAGGCCAAAAGGATGAAGAAAAATGTATCATATCCCAAATAGATTCCAAGGTCATCCATTTATCTTAAAAAATTCTTATGTACCTCTCCCTCCAAACCATCCATAACAATGCAAGGCAAGCCACATGCCAAAGTAACCTTCCTCTAGGAGTATCCCCAAACCCTATAAAAGAAATAAATACTTACCATACACTTGGGGGAACCTTATCTATCCTAGCAATGCCAAATAGATAATCAATTGATTCCCCACAACTTAGGCATATAACACAAAGACATTAGATAAGGCCTTTGTAAGGCTTACTTAACTATAATAAATCATTGATGTCGATTTTCTTATTGGGTGCCGGCCATGCTAAGGCCTTAACCTTATATGGGGCCTTTAGAGCTCCAAATGAACTTGGCAAAAAAAGGGGGGTTTGAAATTGGGGGCTTAGAAAGAGCAAAAAGGAAAAACTTCACTGAAAAAAAAGCTTAAGGAATTCAATGACCAAACTCTATCGTCAAGGAACAAAGTTTTTAAAGGTGAAACCATAAGGTGAGGCATTTCTATTCCCATGAGGCAAGGTGTAACCATCAAAGCATTAAAGCATATGCCATGTGAGACCCTAATATTTATAATTAATAAATATTTTAAAATAATTTAAAATACACAAAATATAAAATATAAAACAAATGAAAAACCTCATAACAAGTTAATTTAAGCCATAAAAAACCACACCATTAATTCCACACTTTCTTTTTGTTAGCCATCGCCAAAGACACTTGGGTAGCTAAGGTGTGGAACCAAGATGGGGAAAGGGGATGTTGGAACCCTCGATTCTCAAGGCAACTCCATGATTGGGAATTAGAAGAGGTGGAGGCTTTTCTCAAGCAATTGCAATCACAAACTATTGATAGTGAAATTGAGGATAAAATGGTATGGCAAATCCAAAAGGATGGCTTTTTTTAAGTTAAGTCTCTTTATTCCTCCTTGTCCATTGGAAGCACAAAAACCTTTCCTTTAATCATTATTTGGAATTCTTGGGCTCTAGTGAAAGTCAAATTCTTCACTTAGAAAAGCTACTTGGGGTAGGATATTAACTTTAGACCAGCTTAAAAAGAGGGGGCATATGATTTTGAATAGATATTATATGTGTAAAGAAGAAGAAGAAATGGTGGACCATATGCCTCCTTCACTACTTGAAAGCAGTAATCTTATGCTAGCTGATTTTCGCTCTATTTAGAATAAAGTGGGTATTACTCCTTCGTAAAGAAGGTCCTTTTGAGTTGGCACTTGGCATGGAACTTTCATAAGGGGAAAGAGAAAGAAAGTGTTGAAATAATGCCAAAGTTAGGACTTTAATTTAGGAATAAAAAAGAAGAGATCATTTAGGATATTTCCTTATGATTTAGTTTCCTAATTTTAGGAGAGAATTAAGCTAGATTGATTTTTTCTTATTCAGTCATTTGTGTATATATATGTGTATGGTGTGTACCGATTAATATCAATAAAGGAGTTCAGAAATTTCTTCATGGTATCAGAGCCAGTTTTCTGAAACCCTAATCCCTTCTGGCCATCTCTTATTCAGGTCATCACTCATTCCGGCCAAATCTCTCTGGCCATATCTCAATCCGATCATCTCTCTCTCTCTCTCTCTCTCATTCCGGTCATCAGTCCCTGTTCTCAGAGCCAAGGGAGAAAACGCTTTCCGGTCAGTCGAATCGTCGTCAGAAAACACTCACCGCCGGCAAATTTTCCGGCGAACTTTTCCGGCGACGGTTTTTTTCTACACCGCAAGGAGCGCTTGGAGGAGATCTCCAATTTGTCCCAAAGCACCGGAACCAGAAACCCATCCACGCGCCGCCCACGCGCGTTTTTCCGGTCGGCGACTGCATCTCACGCGCCGGCGCGTGAGGGCGCGTGAGCCACTTTCCGGCGACGCGCTTCCTCCTCCAGGCTCGCCTGACGCCGACCAGCCACCCTTCCTACCTGTTTGTGCAATCCGAGCCCTGCACGTGCCTCTTTTGGGGTTCTTTTGCTTCCGCGGGCCCTCTGATCAGATTTTCCGGCGTCCTCCGACTATTTTTTCTCAACTCCAGTCCCTGCACGTGCCTTGAAAAGTGTTCTTCTACCTTTCCGGTCCATGACAAAATACGGAATGGCATCATCACAAGTATCCAGCGTCACGTCACCAGAATCAGGGGGCAGATCTGAAATTCCAAACCTTGGTGGCAATGATTCCTCTCCTATTCTCATCACAGGACACAAATTAAATGGTCATAACTATTTACAGTGGTCACAATCTGTGTTGCTGTTCATTTGCGGTAAAGGAAAGGATGAGTACCTCACTGGAGAAGCAGTCATGCCAGAAACTACAGAACCGGGTTTCAGGAAGTGGAAGATTGAAAACAGCATGATCATGTCATGGCTTATCAATTCCATGAACAATGACATAGGCGAAAATTTCTTGCTGTTTGGGACTGCAAAGGACATATGGGATGCAGCCAAAGAAACTTACTCAAGTTCTGAAAATACTTCAGAACTGTTTCAGGTTGAATCAGCTCTACATGACTTCCGTCAAGGAGAGCAGTCAGTTACTCAGTATTACAACACACTCACAAGGTATTGGCAGCAACTTGACTTATTTGAGACTCACTCATGGAAATGTTCGGATGATGCAGCAACATACAGGCAAATTGTGGAACAAAAGAGACTGTTCAAGTTCTTCCTAGGACTAAACAGGGAATTGGATGATGTTAGAGGCCGAATCATGGGCATTAAACCCCTGCCAAGTCTCAGGGAGGCTTTTTCAGAGGTTAGGCGTGAAGAAAGTAGAAAGAAAGTGATGATGGGATCAAAAGAGCAACCTGCCCCAACATTGGATGCCTCTGCCCTTGCTGCTCGGTCATTTAATAGTAGTGGTGGAGATCGTCAGAAACGGGATAGGCCTTGGTGTGATTATTGTAAGAAACCAGGCCATTATAAGGAGACTTGCTGGAAGCTTCATGGCAAACCTACTGATTGGAAACCAAAGCCAAGGTTTGACAGAGATGGCAGAGCACACGTGGCTGCCAACTCTGAGAGCACATCTGTTCCCGAGCCGAGTCCATTCAACAAAGAGCAGATGGAGATGCTACAGAAATTATTAAGCCAAGTTGGCAGTGGCAGTACTACCGGTGTAGCCTTCACTGCTAATCGAGGAGGAATGAGGCCGTGGATAGTAGACACAGGTGCTTCTGATCACATGACAGGAGATGCTGCCATTCTTCAAAATTACAAGCCAAGTAATGGTCATTCATCCGTCCATATTGCTGATGGTTCAAAGTCAAAAATTGCCGGGACAGGTTCTATAAAACTTACTAAAGACTTATATCTTGACTCTGTCCTCCATGTTCCAAACTTGGATTGTAATCTTTTGTCCATTAGCAAATTGGCTCAGGATCTCCAATGTGTTACTAAATTCTATCCAAACTTGTGTGTTTTTCAGGACTTGAAATCGGGGAAGATGATTGGTAGTGCTGAACTGTGTTCCGGGCTCTATCTCCTTTCATGTGGCCAATTCTCAAACCAAGTCTCTCAAGCAAGTTGCGTACAGTCTCAGAGTATGTCAGAGTCTTTCAATTCTGTGTCAAATTCTAAGGTCAATAAAGATAGTGAGATTATAATGTTACACTATCGCCTTGGTCATCCTAGCTTTGTTTACCTTGCAAAATTGTTTCCCAGATTATTTATCAATAAAAATCCAGCATCTTATCACTGTGAAATTTGTCAGTTTGCAAAGCATACTCGAACAGTATATCCTCAAATCCCATACAAACCTTCGACTGTTTTCTCTCTAGTACATAGTGATGTGTGGGGTCCCTCCCGGATAAAAAATATTTCTGGCACTCGATGGTTTGTGACATTCGTTGATGATCATACTCGGGTAACATGGGTTTTCCTTATGAAAGAAAAGTCAGAGGTCGGGCACATTTTTCAAACCTTCAATCTTATGGTTCAAAATCAATTCAATTCCAACATACAAGTCCTCAAGTCAGATAATGCAAAGGAATACTTTACTAGTAGTCTCAGTACTTATCTTCAAAATCATGGCATTATCCACATAAGTTCTTGCGTTGACACCCCACAACAAAATGGGGTGGCCGAACGCAAGAATAGACATCTCTTGGAGGTTGCTCGGTGCCTTATGTTTTCCTCTAATGTTCCAAACTATTTCTGGGGGGAAGCTATTCTCACAGCTACCTATTTGATTAACCGTATGCCATCCAGAGTGCTTACCTTTCAATCCCCACGTCAACTTTTCTTAAAACAGTTTCCTCACACCCATGCCGCCTCTTCTGATTTACCACTCAAAGTATTTGGTTGTACGGCATTCGTTCATGTGTATCCTCAAAATCGTAGCAAATTTGCTCCTCGAGCAAATAAGTGCATTTTTCTAGGGTATTCTCCAACCCAAAAAGGGTACAAATGCTATTCTCCAACCAACAAAAGATTTTACACCACCATGGACGTCTCTTTCTTTGAACATGTCTTCTTCTATCCCAAATCTCATGTTCAGGGGGAGAGCATGAATGAACATCAAGTTTGGGAGTCTTTTCTTGAGGGTGTACCTTCTTTTCACTCAGAGTCACCAAATCCTTCCCAATTCGCGCCCACTGAGTTGTCCACACCCATGCCGCCATCAGTTCAGCCAGCCCAGCACACAAATGTTCCTTCTCCCGTGACCATCCAGTCTCCCATGCCTATTCAACCTATAGCCCCACAACTTGCTAATGAGAACTTACAAGTTTACATCAGGAGGAGGAAAAGACAGGAATTAGAGAACATAGGTGAGGATAGGGCTGGAGAGGTGTTAATTCCCAGCATTGATGATTCTACTTTGCCAATTGCATTGAGGAAGGGTGTTAGGAGATGTACAGATCATCCAATTGGGAACTATGTTACGTATGAAGGGTTATCACCATCTTACAGAGCATTTGCTACTTCTCTTGATGATACTCAGGTTCCCAACACAATACAAGAGGCATTAAAAATTTCAGAATGGAAGAAGGCAGTACAAGATGAGATTGATGCACTTGAGAAGAATGGGACGTGGACTATCACAGATTTGCCGGTTGGGAAGAGGCCTGTGGGGTGCAAGTGGATTTTCACCATAAAATACAAAGCAGATGGATCAGTCGAAAGATTCAAGGCTCGTTTGGTAGCTAGAGGGTTTACACAATCCTATGGGATAGACTATCAGGAGACTTTTGCTCCTGTTGCAAAACTGAACACTATCAGGATCCTTCTCTCATTGGCTGTCAATCAAGATTGGTACTTGCAACAACTGGACATAAAAAATGCGTTTCTAAATGGGGACCTAGAAGAGGAAGTCTACATGGAAATACCACCTGGTTTCGAAGAAAGTATGGCAAAGAATCAGGTTTGCAAACTCCAAAAATCATTGTACGGCCTTAAACAATCTCCTCGAGCCTGGTTTGATAGATTCACAAAAGCAGTCCTGAAGCTGGGCTACAAACAAGGTCAGGCTAATCATACTCTATTTGTCAAGAAGTCTCATGCCGGGAAATTGGCCATATTGATAGTCTATGTCGATGATATTATTCTATCTGGAAATGATATGGGGGAGTTACAGAATTTGAAGAAGTATTTGTCAGAAGAGTTTGAAGTTAAAGACCTTGGAAATTTGAAATATTTCCTTGGTATGGAAGTGGCTAGATCAAGGAAGGGAATCGTAGTCTCTCAAAGAAAATACATACTCGATCTTCTTAAGGAGACCGGTATGCTTGGATGCAAACCAATTGATACTCCTATGGATAGTCAGAAGAAACTTGGTATCGAGAAAGAAAGTACACCGGTAGACAGGGGGAATTATCAGCGGCTTGTCGATCGCTTGATTTATCTCTCACACACTCGGCCAGATATTGGCTTTGCAGTGAGTGCTGTAAGTCAATTCATGCACAGCCCCACTGAGGAACACATGGAAGCAGTCTACAGGATTCTTAGATATTTAAAAATGACACCAGGGAAAGGCCTATTCTTCAGAAAGACAGAGAACCGTGACACTGAAGTATACTCAGATGCGGATTGGGCAGGAAACATCATTGACAGGCGGTCCACTTCCGGATATTGTTCTTTTGTCTGGGGAAATCTTGTTACCTGGAGGAGTAAGAAGCAATCAGTTGTAGCCAGAAGTAGTGCAGAAGCTGAGTACAGAGCTCTTGCACAGGGAATCTGTGAAGGGATTTGGATAAAAAGGGTTCTTAGTGAACTGGGACAAACGAGTTCATCTCCAATTCTGATGATGTGTGATAATCAGGCAGCTATAAGCATAGCAAAGAACCCCGTGCATCATGACAGGACCAAGCATGTTGAGATTGACAGACACTTTATCACAGAGAAAGTGACTAGTGAGACGGTCAAATTAAACTATGTTCCTACCAAGCACCAAACCGCAGACATCCTCACCAAAGCTTTACCTAGGCCTAACTTCGAAGACTTAACTTGCAAGCTGGGATTATATGATATATATTCTCCAGCTTGAGGGGGAGTGTTAAAATAATGCCAAAGTTAGGACTTTAATTTAGGAATAAAAAAGGAGAGATCATTTAGGATATTTCCTTATGATTTAGTTTCCTAATTTTAGGAGAGAATTAAGCTAGATTGATTTTTTCTTATTCAGTCATTTGTGTATATATATGTGTATGGTGTGTACCGATTAATATCAATAAAGGAGTTCAGAAATTTCTTCAGAAAGCTTGGAGAACTACTCCCTTATGCCTTTTTTGGACCATAAGGATTCTAGAAGGAGAGAACTAAGCGAGTTTGAGAGTACCGAAAAAGTAGATCAAGCACTCAAACAATCCTTTTTGTATAATTTTTTAGAATGGGCTAGAGCATACACAGGAGTTGATTCCTAGTCGATGTTGGACTTCATTAACTAGTTGAGTTCTATATAGTGGATGGGGATTGTTTTGTGCACCCATTCAATTGGTTATAGGGTGTCTTCATATATATCATGTATGCTTTTTTTTTTTCTTTTTTTTTATCAGATACGAAGAAAAATATATTAAAAGAAGAAAAGATACAAGAGAAGGAGAAGAAACAAGAGAAGGATGAGAGGTCCTTCCCACAAAAACAAAAGAGAAAACACCCAACTTTAGAAAACTAAATACAAAGAAAAATCCCAACACTCTCAAACTTTTGAAACGCAAACCGTAATCTAGTTGAGTTGTAAAACACTAAGAGGAACTCCGCTAAAAGCTGCAGTACAAGAGGCCTAAAGAGAGGAATAGAAAAGAAGCAAGTCTCATAACATCTCTTCCGTTCTCCCCTTATTCTCAAAATAACTATTGTTTCTCTCTTACCACACCATCCATAACAAAATGAGGTAAGCGATTTGCCAAAGTATCTTACCTCTTAATGAATTCCCTAAACCTTTAAAAACAATAACCATCATGTCCACAATACTCCTTGGAGGGACCTAAGCCAACCCTGCTAGATTGAACAGCTTGTGCCAGAGTCCAATGGTAACAGGACAATGAAGAAAAAGGTGGTCGATCGATTCTCCATTTCCTTTGCAAAGAATGCACCATCGATTCTCCATTCCTAGTCGATGTTAGACTTCATTAACTAGTTGAGTTCTATATAGTGGATGGGGATTGTTTTGTGCACCCATTCAATTGGTTATAGGGTGTCTTCATATACATCATGTATGCTTTTTTTTTTTCTTTTTTTTTATCAGATACGAAGAAAAATATATTAAAAGAAGAAAAGATACAAGAGAAGGAGAAGAAACAAGAGAAGGATGAGAGGTCCTTCCCACAAAAACAAAAGAGAAAACACCCAACTTTAGAAAACTAAATACAAAGAAAAACCCCAACACTCTCAAACTTTTGAAACGCAAACCGCAATCCAGTTGAATTGTAAAACACTAAGAGGAACTCCGCTAAAAGCTGCAATACAAGAGGCCCAAAGAGAGGAATAGGAAAAAAGCAAGTCCCATAACATCTCTTCCATTCTCCCCTTATCCTCAAAAATCCTATTGTTTCTCTCTTACCACACCATCCATAACAAAGTGAGGTAAGCGATTTGCCGAAGTGTCTTACCTCTTAATGAATTCCCTAAACCTTCAAAAGCAATAACCATCATGTCCACAATACTCCTTGGAGAGACCTAAGCCAACCCTGCTAGATTGAACAGCTTGTGCCAGAGTCCAATGGTAACAGGACAATGAAGAAAAAGGTGGTCAATCGATTCTCCATTTCCTTTGCAAAGAATGCACCATTGAGGACAAGAGGGATTTGTAGAGTCTTTTCAATTGCAACTTGTCATTGGTGTTTACCTTCCCATGTACTACTAAACAAGCGAGGGCCTTAACCTTTGAGGGGGCTTTTGAACTCCACAAAAACTTGGTCGGAAGGAACAAGATAGGATTTGAGACTTTTGACAAGGGCAAGAAAAAAAATTTCACTGAAAACAAGCCTAATGATGATAAAGACCAAGTTTTTGTATGCTTCAATGCACTCTTTTGTTAAACGTTATTCATACAATTTTTTTTTTATCAAAAAATGTTATTCATACAATGAATATTTACTTATCAAAAAAAAGTTCCACACTTTCATCCAAAAAAAAATCAACTATGGAATTTTTTTAAATCAATTATTATTTTTTTTATTATTTGGAAAAAAAATGAGACATAATGGACATGAAATTTTATAAATACCATAACCTAAAAATTCAATTATATAATATTTTTAGTATTTGAAAAAGTAAACAAAAAAAAAAAAAAAGATATAATGGAATTGAAATTTTATAGATACCAAGTTATCAAAATTTCTTAACAAAAGGAATATTTTCAAAATTAAATGTTAACCTATAATAAATTTTATGAAGGATAAATATAAATATCTAATTAAAATCAAACTAATTGATTTTATTTCATTTGGTAATTCGTCATATATATATATATATATATATATATAAAGTGAGCCTCAAAAAAGGATTAAAAAAATGAACAAAAAAAAAAAGGCATGCATAACACAAATTGCAAAAAGGAAAAAAATATTATTAAAAATATTTAATTAAAAAAAACCATAACTTTTAAAAAATAAAAATAGAAAAGGGTAAAATAGAAAATATTTTAAAAAAAATATGTCTCTAACTTTTAATCATTGACCAATCATGTGTTTGATTCAGTTCACTTTTTTTCTTTTTTTATGAGAAACAACAATGTAATATATTAAATAAGGATTTAAAAGGTACAAATGAAGGATGAGAAATCCACCCCAAACAAAGAACTAAACAATTGGAACCTCCAAAATACTAAGTAAACCTATACATCATATGGAAAGTACACAAAACAATCACTCCTTGCTAGCCCACACCTTTGGATCTACATACCGACAACCAATCAAGTTAAATCACATTAAGGAGAATGCCCTTAAAAGTTATGGTGCAAAAGGCCCAAAAAGAAGCAAGGAAATGAATGGTATTCCAAAGAACCTCTGAAGTCCTCACCTTATCCTCAAAAATTTAGGCATTTCTTTCATACCACACAACCCAAATCAAAGTCAAAAAAGCAATTTTCCATAGTGCTAAGCCTCTACTAGAGCTTCTCAATCCCTTATATGCAATGGTCATCAAGTCACAAATACTTCTAGGAGGAACCCAATCTAGCTTAGTCAATCAAAATCATCTATATCATAGCCCCAAAGTCAAAGAACAATGTAAAAAAATATTATATACAAATTCTCCAAGTTCAATGCACAACACACAAGCATCAGGACTGAGGGTTTTATAAGATCTTCTCAATTATAGCATGTCATTAGTGTTTACCTTATTGTGTACCACTAACCAAGCAAAGGACTTCACTATAAAAGGGACTTCCAATTTCCAAACAAAATTAGTAGAAAAGAAAGGAACTGAGTCAGAATGATTGAACAAGGCTAGAACGAAAGGCTTTACTGTAAATAAACCTAAAGAAAATAAGAACCAGACTCTCGCATTTGGAGCGAATAGAGATAAGTGCAAGTGAGTAAGAGAGGTCATGAGTCTTTCTAGATCTTCTATCTCAAAATTAGAGAGCTTATGACGAAAGTTAACTTTTGTTCAAGGGAGACAAATATTGGATGCAATGCTGATTGCTAATGAAATATTGGATGAGAAAAGACGCTCAAGAGAGGAAGGGTTAGTTTTCAAATTTGATCTTGAAAAGACTTATGATCATGTGGATTAGGGTTTTCTAGACCATGTACTGGAAATGAAGGGTTTGGTCCTAGATGGAGGACTTGAATGAGAGGTTGTTTGTCATTGGTAACTTTTGCAATCCTAGTAAACGGAAATGCCAAAGGTTGGGTTAAAACATCTAGAGGAATAAGACTAGGAGATCCATTGTCCCCTTTTCTCTTTACCATTGTAGTTGATGTGTTAAGTAGGATGATGTTGAGAGTTAAGGAGAGTAGGTTGTTGTACGACTTCTTGTAGGAAGAGGTAGAACTAGAGTGGCTCATTTGCAATTTGTAGATTATACCATCCTCTTTTCGAGAGCCTATTTGAAAGAATTGCAAACTCTTAAGATAGTTTTGTTCGTGTTTAGGCAAATATTTGGACTTAAGGTCAATCTTGGCAAGAGTACACTCTCTGGCATCAACATTACTCAGGTTCAACTCACTAGATTGGCATTGTTGCTTGATTGCAAGGCTCTTGACTAGCTTCTTCCCTATCTGAGTCTCCTATAGGTGGGGAACCCAAAGACTTGTGTTTTTTGGGATCTGGTGATTAAGAGAATTTCGTGAAGGTTACATAGGCGGAAAAAAGCTTATTTGTCATTAGGTGGAAGGATAACTCTTATCCAATAATGTCTATCCCATATTCCTAGTTATTTGCTCTCCATGTTCAAGATCCCTTTTTTAGTGGCCGAAAAAATTGAGAAATTGTAAAGTGATTTTCTTTGGTCAGGGATTGGGGAAAGTAAGAGAGACCATCTTATTAGTTGGGATTTAGTGTGTAAGTCTAAGGTGGAAGGGGGTTTGGGAAGATCTTCTTAAGGAATCATACTCTATTAGGGAAATGGCTATGGAGATTTCCGAGGGAAAGTTTTGCTTTGTGGCATCAAATTATTCTAAGCATTTATGGGACACGTGCTAATGAGTGGGATGCCAACGCTATAGTCAAGTGGTCACATCGTTGCCCATGGAAGACCATTGCATAGGTTTTTTAGGATTTTACCAAGTACACTCGATTTGTGGTGGGAAATAGGGCAAAGGAGAATCTGTTTTTAGGAAGAATTGCGGTGGGGGGATCAACCTTTGGATTCTCAATTCCCAGGTCCATTCAAAATTGTCACACTTAAAAACCTTCCTATCTCATCGATTCTTGGGTCTTCTTATCATTTCTCTTAAAAGCTCCTTGTGTAACATGGATGGTTTCATGAAGGACACCTCGTAACCGCCCTAATAAGATTTTAGCTATGACCTTATACAAACTTGTGGTCAAGTTAATAGGTCTAAAGTCGGAAATCTTTTCAGTTTGACTCTTTTTAGGCACTAGAGCCATGAAGGTGGCATTGGTGCTCTAATTAATTACCCCACTTCTGTGGAATTTTGAGAACACCCTCACTAAATCCTCTTTGATATCATTCCAACACTCTTAAAACATATCAACCCAAGTGTCTTGTCCCTATCTAACTAAAAAATGGCTTTATGAATCTTCTCAATAAAGAGGAGTGATTTGATTCACCTTTTAGCCGCTTCTAACATCAAACCGTTGTCGAACCAACGAATCGAATAGTCAAACCGGAAACTAGCTAATTGAACCATTGGTTTGCACTCCCTTCTTTTTTCCCCAAAATGTAAAGTGGTGGGCCCCAATTTTCAAAAGTCAAGTCGTCAACAACCATTTTCCATTTTCATGCCGCCCTACTCCACTTTCAAATGTCAACCACTCAAATTTCAATAGCTTTTTCTTTTGTTTGCTCCACTTTTTAATTTCATGAGGCCCCACTCCACTTTTAACATGGACAATTAAATTAGAGCATATCCCAACAACACCCCCCCACGCCAATATCCTCTTAAGCTTATGCCTTAAATGGAAGTGCACCCTAAGTAAGCATTTTTTTTTTTTTTTTGATTGGAACCCTAAGTAAGCATTATGTCACGGACTTAGTCGTTCACTAAGCTCGTGCGACACTTAGGCAAGTCAAGACGCTTGATCTTGCTAAGTCAGCCTTGCTCCCAATGCTTAGCTTGCTATGCTAAGATGCTCACGATTCGAAAGCTTAAGAAGCTTAGTAGGCAACTCTTTAAAGAATGGAAGCTCTTATTAACTCAAGGAAGCCTTTACAAGTGCTTGGAAGCTCGCTTGCTTGGTTAGGAAGTGATTTGGGTGGTGCCTTGGCCAAATGAGGACCTCACCTATTTATAGGCACCAATGGAACTATCTGGAACCTTGGAGGGTTCCTTATAAATCAAGAATATTCTAGAACATCCTACCCTATTCTATGTACAACCCTATGTACAAGAATATACAAGAGATTCCTAAAAGTCTCTAGAGAGCCTTGGACTCCTCTCATGCCTTCCACCATAGTGTAGAGATGTGTGGACATCTCTAAGCATTTCTAGAACCTTCCACACTCTTCCCACCAATGGCTTAGTGTAGATGGCTTTAGGAGTCTCTAGAAGCTTCCCTCCTCCTATATAAGCCCATGGGGAGGGTCATTTGAAGCACCTTGTGACAATTAGCTTACAACTTTTGGAAGTCTTGCTTTTTTCCCAACACCTTGGTGTGTTTTTTGAATGCCTCACTCATGGACACACCTTGAAGCATGCCTCAAAGACACCTTTGAAAACTTTATCTAGGAAGGAAGGCAATAAATACAAAAAGGTAAGAGATGAGATGAGAAGTTCGAGCTTTTCAATTTCCGAATCAATAAGAGTCTATTTAGGAACCATTTTTTAAAACAATTTTCTAATTCAAAAAACTCATTTGATAATTTTTTTTACTAAAGGCGGTTTTTTTATAATTTGTTCTCAAAACCTATTTTTTAGAACAAATCAAATGTACCTTCACGTGTTTTCTATAAAGTATTCAAAGAAACAATTGAAAATATGAAGAATACTTTTGGAATTTTTGCATTATACATACCTTCACAAAACCCTTTTTGCATATTTGAGTTTCCAAATAGAATTTTATTCTTGTAGACAATTGAAAACTATTTTTAAAAACTATTCTCAAAAGCTATTTTTTTAGAATTGTTTTCGAAAACATTACCAAACAAGTCCTAAAGTTCCAATCCAAAGAAGAAGAAAAATCAAAAGCAAATGAAAGAGAAAAGCCTCTCAATCTCACAATTCTGAAAGAGTAAGGATTTTTTTTCCTTCTTTTTATAGGAAAAAAGTAGACTTATATTAATAGTATCTCAAGAAAGGATGCACCAACAAGGGCGGAGCCAGCTAGGGCTGGGGGGGGTGCAGTTGCCCCCCTTGAAAATGTTAAAAAATAAAAAACTCCATTTCTTACCAATAGGGACTCAAACCCAAGACCACCTATGCCCACCCTCAAAAATGACCAAGTTGGACCATTGGGCTAAGGCCTACAGTTATATTCAATTGGCAAAATTTGTATATGTATTAAAGGTTGCCCCCCTGAAGTAAATCGTTGGATCTGCCATTGTGCACCAAAGTACATGAAGTATACAACAAGCAAGAAAAATGAACAAGGGAATCTTACCCACGTTTGTGGATTCAAACAAAAAATTTAAATAAATTCAAGGTTTGAAGCTTGAAATAAGTTAAGAAATTTGTAAATAATTACTTCTTTAAAATGTATATGTTAGTTACTAAGAAACTTCAAGAAACAAGAGATTTAATGATTCTAAACGAAAACACAAAGTAAATTCACTTAGCCTTGTGAAAACTCATAATGGTCATACTAATGCAAGCACAACAACAACTGTAAGGGTTGATAAAGATTAGAAGTCACTCAACCAAGGGAATAAACTCACTAGAGTTTTTTTTTTTTTTCCTTTCATACACAAACAAAGAAATATGTTCAAGTGCCTAGCAAAGGGGCACACTAAAGTACACGGGATGTTTACAAGAGAGCCAAAAGCAAAGAGCAAGAAAAAGGAGGGGGGGGAACAACTTTTGATTTTTTTCATTCCAAAGAGTCCAAAACAAACATAAAGGATTAGCTTTTCACAATTTCTTCCACTACTTCTCAATGAAAAAAAATCTACTAACTTAGAAGGATCTTTCTTATTGAAGAATTTGGTACCTATACCATTCTAAACAAGGACAAGACCAATTGCCATACGATTCTTGATTAAGCACAATGAAGAAGGATGTTCTCAATAGATTCTTCGTCACTTTTCCACAACAAACATCTATTTACCAAAGTCCATCCTCCCTTTTTTTTATCGATCCATAGTCAAAAAAAAAAAAAAATTCAAAGCTACTTCCCCAACACCATCCAAGAGCAATAGGATTTAACTAAGAAATTGTAACTCTTTGGAGCTATTGAATTACCAATTTTCTTAAAAGCTTAAGCTTATAGGATTTGGGCTCATAATGTATATCATGTTCTCCAACACCCTCTCACACATGTAGCCTCCATTTTTCATGCTTACATGTGGGCTTAATAAATTAGGGAAATAAACATTTGGTGGTAAGGCTTGAGCAACCGATTTTCCTGCAAGCTTAAGGTTCACATTGTATATCATGCATTTTAACACCCTACCTCATGTGTAGCCTCCATTTTTGGGCTTACACGTGGACTTAACAAATTAGATAAATAAACATGCAATGGTGACATTCAAACACTTGACCTCCTACCAAACAAGGCATCGATACCATGCTGAATAGACAATTTTCTTAAAAACTCAAGCTTCTTAGCTAGCACAGTACCTTTATAGGGAAGAAAAGGAAAAAGGCGTGGAGAACAGCTCCTTCGTGCTTATTTTGGACCTTATGGAAGGAGAGAATAGGAGAGCCTTTGATGATTCTAATTTGGTGGACCAAGCTATTTTATGGTCCTTTACGTACATGCTAGATTGGGTCATGCGGCATTTAGGTTTTAGCATATTGTCTTTATTTGATTTTATTGATTGGTTCAGGCGCAAGTGAGGCAAGTGTGTTGTTTTTCTAAGTATCTTTTTTGGCCTTGCACGCCTTGTCAACATCGTGTGTACTTTTGTGTGCCCTTCTTTAGGTGTTATTAATTAAAATTGCTTTTATCTATCAAAAAAAAAAAAAATTCAGGTCAGCTAGATGAATTTCCTTTCTTTTTCCCATCAGCTTTATCTGAGGTCATATTTTCACCTAAGCATGGTCCTCAAGTGCCCGTCTCTGAATGAGAGAATAGTATATTGTACACCACCGATGTGTTCAAAGCATTTAATTGTAAATAAAAAAATAACAAATCATAAAAAACTAACAAGGAAAACCACCATTCTAATCCTAGTTAAAAAAAAAATCACTCTCATAAACCAACTTAATTGAGCAATGTAAATTACATCATGTTAGTACCAAAGCATAGCCAAATCTCTCTTTTTTAGAGTTCATTGGTGGCTTGGCAGGACATAGGCTCTTTTAGAGCTGTCTATTCAGCTTTCTTTCTCTTTTACCCTTTTGGCTAACCACTACGTAGCCTTCTGATATACTTGGGTTGTTCCTTCTTTTTGCTAGGGGTTTATCAATATAATCTCTCAATTAAAAAATATTGGAGCAATTGCCCAATCATATCCTTGGACCTCAACATAGTACATTAAGTAAAATTTCCACTCTAATAGAAGAGATATAAACCGTATCAGGTTAATATCAAGAGTAATGGTCTTAAGGGTGCTAACTGTAACTACCACCCAAGGACTTCATTGAAACAAGGTTGAAAAGGTGACTCCCTACCAGCAAAGGCACATCATGGTGAAACATCAGCCAATCAACGGTTTTAGTTTCTAAAACATTACTTATCAGATAGTTTTTTTTATATGTAATATGCAACTTTTGGCTCTGTTTCAGTAAAGCTAATTTAACGAGGAACCAAAAGCATGTAAAGCAACATGCCAAGAAGGTTTCATATAAAGCATAAGCTAAAGAACAAGGATATAATAAGGTGCCAAATTATATACCTGTTAAATTGGGTTTGTCTGCACCATCATCAGCTGCAATGCCATTACAGAGCTCCTGAATCTTTTCTTCATTATTAACTCTTACCCAGAGCAGCATCTCATAATAACCTAACCTTGAAAGTGATCTAGAATTCTCGTCTGTAATAACTCCATGGAAAAAATGGAATTCTTCTATCATACCCATATCAATTAAATACATAAAAAATGGACCATAGGTTTCCTCTTCTATGTGAAAACCCTGTTCTTTCATTTCTTCAAAAAGTTGAAAAGCCTTGTAGATCTGTTCTAATGAAGCTTCTTCATCATCACTTGTTCTAGCCTTCTCTATGCAAATTCCTAATAATGCCTTGTATTCCTTCACACCTGTTTCTCGTCCCAATTTACCAAATACCTGAATAGTAGCTTCTGTACCTAGTTTCTGTGCACACGTCTTAACTAACCGGTCAAGACGACCACCCTGGGTATTCTTGAAAACCCATTTTTGCTTCCTTTCACGCGATACTTCTTTCCGGCGTAGTGATATATTGTTGTGTGACAAAGTCGGAAACCATGGTACATCCAGTACCTTTTCCAGAGGTTTTTCATCATTAGTCAGTTGTGAATCAGGTGAACCACCTGGAAATGGAAACAGCAGACAGATAATGACACATAAAGGAAAATTGGCTCTAATACTCTTGCACTCACTTACTATACAGATGCAAGTAAAAAAATACATCACATGAGAACAGGGGCAATTTAGCAGTTAGTTTTTCAAAAATTCCTTCCTATCTCCAAAATAAATCAGTCATTTTTAGTTGTTACTGTTAGAGTGGGAAATGGAACACATGGTGCCTGTTTGGTAACAAAAAATGAGAACTGCTTTGGGTAACAAAAATGGAAACTGCTTTCGGTGAGACGGGCCATTTTTTTTTTATAAGCAAACACATATATTATCAAAAGGCAAAACGCCTCAAAGTATACAGGAAGTATACAAGGCGACGGGGCCTCACAAGCTTACCAAAAAAACAACAAAAAACCAACCAACCCTTAGCTGGAGGCTATCCACTCCAGGAAACCTATAAGGGAGCGAGACTCCGCACCACTATACAATTTTGCCCACCCCCACAAATTACAAACAAAAGAATGCTTAACTCTTTGTATAGCTAACTCCCCCCCCTAAATGCTAATCTATTCCTCTCCTTCCATACCGTCCAAAAAATAAATAACGGTATGGATCTCCAAATTTTCTCCCTCTTTTTTCCTACAAAGATACCCTTCCAGCTAATAATCACCTCCTTTACAGATTCTGGGAAGACCCATTGGGCTCCAACTAAGCCAAGGACAATCCCCCATAACACTCTAGCCACTGTACAATGTATAAGGAGATGGTTGACGTTTTCCTCATCCATACCGCATAAATAACAGCGATTAGGAAGCTGCCACCCTCTCTTTTGTAGCCTATCAAGCGTGAGAACCCCCCCCCCACCCAAGTAGCTTCCCACGCAAAGAACGCAAGCTTTGAAGGACTTCGGTGAGACGGGCCATTGATGGGCAGAAATGAAAAAAGTACTTCTGAAAGAAATGTTTGAAACTTTTGTCATTGGAGAAGTTAAGGAGGGACGTAATATGAGGCTGTTGGATCACAAAAAAGAGAGCCGTTTTCTAAACATGAACACAGAAAACATCTACTTTCCATACATGTTCTTTCCAAAACATTGAAATATTATCTTCCATTTTTTTCCAAAGTGCACGCCCTTAACAGTTGAAGACAATAAACACAGAAGATATTTATTATTCTCATTCTTCATAAGGAAAAAAAAAATCTAAGAAAACCATTTTCATTTCCCCTACCCTATAGGCCCTCCAAATTCTCACTTTCCTGGTCAAGAAACTTTAACCGCCCCACCAAACATGCTTTGTTCTGCTTCATTTTTATTTTTCCCTTTCCTAATAAAAAAAAATGAAAAACATTTCCCATCCTAATGTCCGCGCGCTGATTAGCCAAACAATAGTCATTTGGTTGCCAAGAAAACATGGGCAGCTAAAAGGAAAATAAGAATGGAGTCTTGAAGCTACTTGGTTTCAAAAAACAGTTGCAAATTTCCAAATTTCCGCGGCTTTTGCAAATAACGGTTGCAAAATTCTTTTACAAGTCCTTCCCTCGATTTCCCGCCATTTCAAAAAAATCTCCGATTTACAAAAGGAAAATACCGCACAATATTGACGACAACGTCTGAGACAGCTGCTTCGTCGAATCCTCTGCAAGCAACGTCACAAAAACGCACAAACAAATTCAATCAGCTAACTTGAAACATTTCCAACCGATCGCATCACTCACTCAACCCTAACATCCAAAAGAAAATTGCAGTCCACGTGGCTCAACAAGCCCCTACCTGGATGCGACGTCGTTTCAGAGCCAGTGCCCGAGGAGATGCTCGTCTTGGGTGATATTTTGGGGAATTCGGAGGAGGAGGTGTCAAGAGAAGAGACGAAGTGCTTTAGAGTTGCGTCGTCTGCGGGTGAGGAGGAGGGTTTGGAGCGGGCTTTGACGGCGGAGCGGAAGAGTGAGCTGAGTGCTTTAGCTTTGGGATGTGGCATTTGGGAGCAGAGGTACCTGGGGTTTTGGGAGGTTGGGGTTTTAGCGTCGTCTTTGTGTTTAGGTGTGGGTTCGAACGAGGGATTTTTTATGTAAATGATATTTAAAAAAAAAATTAAAGAGAATGCTCTATAAAATATTAAACTCATAAAAGCTGTATAGCCAACAAAAATTATTTTATATTTTATATCTAATAATAGATTAAAAATGATGAAAACATCTCAAATTTTGTAAAACTAACATTCCCCATTTTTGAACTTGAAGAATAACTCATTTTTTTACATAAATATTCTTCAATATTTTCATTATTTACATATATATTTTAAAGGAAATGGTTACTTTTGCAAAAAAAAAGATGAGGGTATTTTTGTCAAAAAATTATATTTTTAGGTTGAAAAAATATGAAGGGTTAGTTTTTTAAAGTGGAGAAGATTTCATCCCTTTTAATCAGTTATCTCATTAAACAAACTGGTTTTTAGGATAATATTAACAAATAATTTTATTAAAAAACACTAAAAACAAATGAGTTTATATGTGATTACTATGAAATACATCGAAAATTTCATAATTGAACTGTTAAAAAATTGTAACTTATGATTTTGTGTTTCTTTTCAACTAAATATTTATTGAAAAATAGGTCAATACATTGAATTGGTGAATTAATTTAACTCGTTTCAAGAACCTAAAAAAGCCTCAAAAAGACAAAAAAACTTCAATAAGTCAAAACGTTGAAGTCATTAATAGTCTCTTTCCACCCACCCCTTTCTTTGAAGTCTATATAAAAAAGATACTTTATAAGAAATATTAAGTTTCTAAATTATAGCGTTGAAGTTTATGAAAAAAAAAAAAAAACATTCATTCCCTTATTCCATGGTAATAGGGTTAGACACGGTTTAGTTCACATGGAATGCATGTAAGGTACTATTGTTGCCACTCCAATCCTGTTTTATCATGGGAGACATACGTCTTACAATTCTCAAAGCACCAATGAAGAAGACGAATCTGTTTTAAAAAAATGGTGGTTTCACAATACTCGATTTTGTCTATTCTTTAATTTTTTTTTTTTGTTCATTTATTTATTTATTCTTTATTTTATTTTATCTTCTAACTAATTAACCAAGTTTGGTTTTACAATGTCATTTGGCAGATGTCACTTTTTTGCATGCGAGATGATTTATGCTAGGCTTCAAGACTTTGAGCAAACATTTCACATTCTCGACACATGCTTTCAAATATCATAGAGGATGTCATTTCACTTATTTAAACTTGTATTTTGTCTACATGTATTGCATTACATAATTTTATTCAATTACTTGCAATTAGCGATGAATTGTTTGCTTAGTTTATTAATAAAAAATTTGAACTAAGATACATAAGTAGTATTCAATATTATTAGTAGGAGAAAGACGATTTACTTGAGTTATACTTGATGAATTTTGTAAGACCATATTGTAAATGAAATTAATTGATTATATTAACTTTTAGCTTTTAATAAAAAGTAATAAAATTACAAATTTTACTTGATTTATGTAAGTTGCATTATAAATATTATTTGGTTTTTTAATGGTAACTTTAATATATTATGTCATGTATTTATTTTGTGGTAAAATATTATTTACGATAAATATTTCACAATTATTTTATAAAATTTTACGAGTTTACACTATTTTAATAGGAATGTTTAGCAAACAAATCTATTTATTTAAAATTAATGAAGGTAGATATTAGTTGAAATTAATAAGGTTAGATATATTAATTTTTATTTTTAAAATATGATGTTAATAAAACTTATTTAATTTAAAATCAATTTAAATTATTAAATAATAAATATCAAATTTTATTGAAGATATAATCTTTAGATACGAATAATATGATTGAGAGTTTGTTATGCGTGGAAATGAATGAATATTAAAAATAAAAGAATAAATAAGCAATGATACTTTGGAAAGAAAAAAGATATACAATATAGAAATGGTATATTTAAATATAATAATAATAAAAAATTAGAAATGGGAAAAGCTTATGTTTAGTATTTAGATATCGTACTAGAATGCTTCTAATAAAATTAGAAACATTTTGTGGCAAAAGATACAAAAACACTAGAAGGCGTTGTTTGTTTTTTATTTAATTATGGAGTTTAAAACTAAATAGTATTTAATAGTATCAAGTATTAGGGTTGTTTGATTTTTAATGTTATATTTTTATTAAATATTATTAAGTAATAAATAAATAAATAAATAAATATATTAATTTTACTTATGATAATTGATTTTAGTATTTATAAAAAGTCAAATATTTTAAAATTTTATTGAATAAAAAAATTTAAGAAATAAATAATAATAAAAAAACCAAAGGAAGTTGTTTTCCATAAAATTTTTTAAAAGTAAACAACACCTAAATGTTTTTTCTTTTCGGGGCCTATGGTAAAAAGCAATAAGCATAAGAGTTTGTTTGGTTATATAATTTTATAATTATTTTTAAAATTTTTTAATAGTGTTTGGCTGTTGTCTATAAACAATTTTTAAAAATAAAGTGAAATAAATAATAATTTTCAAAGAACAAATAGAAATAGTTTTCATTAAAATTTTAAAATAAAAAGAAAACATGAGCCTGTTTGCTCTGTTTACTAAAACTTATTTTTAAAAAATATTTTAAAGTTAAATAATTCAAAATAGATTTTAAAAATAAGTTTCAGAAAATAGGGTAAAATGGATGCTTAAATTTTCAAAAGATTTGTATTTCATTATTTATTTTTCTATTAATATAAATTGTGTAATAAATTTGATTAATTCATCAAAAAAGTGACTTTTTTTATTGATAAAAATTTATTGTCGTATCACTAAGAAATTTACTATAATAATAATATATATATATATATATATATATATATATATATATATATTTTTTTTTTTTAAATTTAATTTCATTTTTATATTTTATTTTATGATATATAGTTTTTGGACAATTACACGAGTATATATAAAAATTAAGGCTTTATTTACATTGTCAATTTTAAAGCATATTTGAAATCGATTTTATAAACGTTTTTTATTTTTTTAATACTTAAATAATAAAAATTTTTAATTATTAAAAAATTACAAATTTATCCTTAAACGGGCTCCTAGTAATTTATCACATTGAATAATGTTTTTTCACGTATTTGTAAACTGTACACAACTACAGAAACGAGTCAAACGACTGGGGTTACATGTTTGATGTTTCCTAATTTTGTTTATAAACAATGCCTAGAGAGAAAATGATGATGCAAAAGGGGCAAGGAAGGAAGGGTCTCCGATAGAATCCAAACCCTGGCATTTCTACGGTCTTAGTCTTCAATCGCCGGTTGGCCGATTCATGCTTGTCCGGTGCCATCTCCGGTGCTTCCGGCTCCAGGTAAAGTGCATTTTTTAGCTCCTCAGAAGTGCTCTTCGCACTGCATTGAGTATTACATCTGTCTATTGAAATTTGTAGCTTTTGCGTAAATTAAACTGGAGAAGTAGAGCACTTTCCATCTGTTTGGTTACCGAGAGAACCGAGGGAAAAAATAAACTTAATTCTGAATGATGTTATATTTTGTTTTTGTCAGAAAAGCTCCAATAGTCGTAGTGGTCTCAGGCGAGTGGGGTTTTTTAGGTCTCTGATAACAAAAGAATTTTCGGATTTGAAACTTTAATTCACTCTGTTTTATTGTCTTTTCTCATCAACCAACCAAACCGAATCTTCTTGTTTGGATTACTTTTTTTTTTTTTTTTTTTTTTTTATAATCAGAAACTGTCGGGTTTTCTATTTTTATCAAATTGTTTGCATTTTTTTGTTGGATTTTGTACATTAATTAATGATGTCTATGGTAGCTAATGAAGTAGATTTGTAGTTTAAGGGGAAGACCCGCTAGCATCAAAATTGAAGTTCAGGGTTTGAATATGTTAGAATTTAAATAAAGCGAGTTTCCAGGATTAAGGAAATAGGTTGTTAAACTTCTAGACAGGCATCAAAGTTGTGGGTTGGTTGCTGAGGTGAGGTGTTGAAATTTAGAGTGAGGTTTATGACCAAAGGACTGGGGTTTATGTGAAGAAAATTAGTAGAGTCAGATATTTAAGCTAAAAATCTAAGCTTTGAAGGTGAGTTCTCCTGTATGTATACTCCCACACTTTGTTTGGATAAAGTAACAGGGGAGAGAATTTATTTATTTATTTATTTTTAAACAGAGAATCTTAAATTTTCTTAGTTAGTTTGCCATCGAGAGTTCAAACCAAGAAAAAGGGGGGGCTTGTTAGAGAGAAAGAGAAATATAATGATAATAGTAAAAAACTTGAGCTTTTTCAAAATTTTCATATGAGCAGGTAACTTCTTTTGTCTAGAAACTCTTCAAGGTCTCTTTGGATCTAGGACATGAGGAAAGAGTAAAAGTTAGAAGAAATATCAATCTGTATTGTTTGGTTGTAACAGAAATAGGAAGGAAGGAAAATATGATGAAAAAAATAGGAGAGAATCGTATATATTGAAGCTGCATTTTTTTAGGCAAATTAGAGATTTATTGGGTAGGCACTGATCAGAAAAGGGTGCACAACCCATGTATCCCTTTGTTATATTGGGTTCTTTTTGGAAGAAAAAGAAATTGGAAGGAAGGTATGTTTAGCTGATTTGTTGACCCCACCAAAAATTTGGGTGGTTTTTCTTGAGATATTGCATGAAAAAAATTTCAGGGGTTCAATTATTAGATTTCCATGGATGTTGGGTCTCTTGCATAATTTTTTTATTTTCCTTTTTCCTTTTTCCTTTTTCCTTTTTCCTGCATGGAATACCATTGGTTCAGAGCTGATGTTTGGAAGACATATAATGTATTTATATTTTCAAGTGGGAAAAATTTGTGGACTATGTATACATATTTTGTAAAGTTTATAGTAAGATGGAGGGGTTGTGAGGAATGGCAAAACTCCCTTTAGATTAAAAACATGTGGCTTAAAGTGGAAGGCTTCAAAGACCTGCTTAAGACTTGGTGGATGGGCCATGGGTTTATAGCTTTTTTCGGTTATATCTCGACCTCTAAGTTGAAGGCCTTGAAGATGGACTTAAAGGCTTAGAATAAGGAAGTCTTTAAGAATGTTTTAGTCTAGAAAGTTGAAGCCTTAAATTGTATTGATTTTTAGGTTGCTCTTTGAGAAAATAAAAGCTAATCTTAATAGAGAAAAACACCCAAGAGTGGGGGGGGGGAGGTGAATTAGCGTTAAAATAATTTTTTTTTCAAACACAATAAATTTAAGCACAAGAATCACAAATATAAAGAGAGAAGGTTAGAGAAAGCAAACTCAAGTTTTATAGTGGTTCGACACTTCCTTGCCTACGTTCACTCTTCTCAAGCTCCTAACCAAGTGAGGGTTCCACTATACTTGAAGCTTTAATCAAATTTCTAATCACCTTTACACTTGGATTCCGGTTCCAATGGACTCTTACACAATTCTCTTCAAGTCTCTACTCACTTGAAGGTTCTAACACTTAAATAACAAGTTTGAAACTCTCAACCTAACTCAACAAGGGCTTAAATACAATTTAAATGCTAGGAAGAATCACAAGGGTGCACTAAAGAATATGCAAATAGAGATTTGATGCACCAAGAAAAGAATGAGAGCTTTTAAGGTAAGAACAAGTAGGTAAACAAATAAATGCAGACGTTCTTTTCCTCATAAATGAAGTGGAACTCTCAATTTATAGGTTTCTAGCCTTGGGAGCCAAAATGCCAAAAAGACAGCCTCGACCGGTCAAGCTTGGGGTCGATTGATTCACTAACCGTTGGGCATTAAATACATGATAGGTGACCGTTAGGTTTCAATCAGACCTCGACTGGGAATACATATTCTTCGACTGGGAAAGAAAGGCTATTGGAAGAGAGAAAATTTTTGCATCTCTCGGTCGGACCTCAACCCGGAAGGGTCAACTAGTCGACTAGTGCAACCGATTCAATAGTGCCTCGATCGGTTCACCATTTTTGACCCGAAAACCTATCTTTTTCTGGTCTCTTTACTTCTAACACTTAGGCAAGGTCATTAGGTAAATTAATATGCCAATTTTGAAACGATTTGTTTAAGGTTCATTGGATAAAAATCGGGTTTAGATGGAAATGTTACTTAGTGCATAAACTGAGTTTTTAAAGATGCATGAAAAGATATGAAAATCCTAAGTGCACCCATGCATTCATCTTATATATGTTTCTTATGATTAAAGGTCTTCCAATTGTCTTAATTGTGTATCCATTGGGTCATTGATGAATTTCTAAATTAACACCTAAAATTCTTTATAATTCAAACCAATTAGTAACTTAACTATGGTTTGTTATCATCAAAATGCGATCAGGAGAACCCTTGGGCTAACACTCTTCTTGTTGAAGAGATTGAGGCTAGAAGGACTATAGCAAGTGGAAAAGGCTAGAAGAAACCTCTTAGGGGCAAAAGTTTAGAGAATTATAGCTAAAGGAGGGTGATAAAAATACAAAATTTTCTCCCATAAAATGGCTAATGAGCACAACAAAAGAAGAAATGTCATGGCTAGAATAAGAGTGGATGGTGCTTGGTAATATGAGCAAGAGGGGATTAAGGAGGTGGTGTCTAGTTCTTTTCGTGATCTTTTTGTTGAATTAGGGGATTAGAGATCTTGTATCAATGGGATTTCCTTTGAACCCTTGGGTAGGGAGGAAATTGTGGCCATGGAGGTGCCCTTTTCAAAGTAGAAACTCTTCTGTACTCTTTTTGCCTTGTGTTGGTATAAAGCCCCTGCGATGCATCGAGACTTTGAGAAGATTAAAGTGGTGGGTTTCTTTGGGAAATTCATGGAGCAAATAATTTTGTTTTTTTGTAAGAAGTTTTAATGTCACATTCTTGGTACTCTAGAAAAGGGGGAAATAGGAAAAAGAAGAAAAGAGGGGGGAGGTGTTGGTTACTAGCAAATTTGTTTGCAAAAAGGTTGTGGATAGAGTGGTAGACAAATTTTGGATGTAATGCTTATTGCAAATGAGCTTATTAATTCAAGGTTGAAGGGCTTTTTTAAACATGTGCTTATTGATTCAAGGTTGAAAAGCTTTTTCAAACCTATTTAATGTAAGCTTAATACCAAGCCCATGACCATGTAAATTGGGGTTTCTTGCTTACAATTATGGGAAAAAAAAGGCTTGGCTAGAAATGGGTCAGGTGGATTAAGTGGAGTATCTTGACGGTGAGGTTCTTGGTACTTGTTAATGACTCTTTCTCTCCTTATTTATTTTGGTGATGAAGGCTCTTAGTTGCCTTCTAAAGAGAGCAAGGTGAGGGGTGGAACTATCTCACCTTTTGTTTCTCGATGATACTCTTATTTTTTTGTGATGCTTGCCAATATTAGAGGGGCTGGATAAGGTGGTCTAGAGGGGCTGGAAGAGAGAGTGGCAACTTCTTGATGAAAGCCTACGATGCTTTGATGCACTGATGTTTCCTTGCTTGGGAAGCAACTTGGAAAAAGATTTTGACTTTGGATGAGTTAAAAAAGGAGAGGGTGGACATTGGTGTACAAATGTTTTATGTATAAAGACGAAAAAGAATCCATTGATAACATCTTCCTGCACTATGACAAAGCAAGAATTGTGGCAGCTTATCTTCTCATTTGGGATTTCTTGGGTGACACATTTGTAAGTGTGACCCTTTTAAGTTGGCATAGATTCTTTGTTGTTAGACTTTGTGGATTGGGTAGGCTCACGATGGGTGCGCTAGCGGGTTTTTGTGTCTTCGCGCCTTTTTGTCCTTTTTTTTCGTATACGACATGTATACTTTCTTTCTTTTAATACAACTCTTATTTACCTATAAAAAAAATGGATTCTTTGTTGGGAAAAAGTGGAAGAAAGTTTGGGAACTATTTTTTTTTTGTGTGTTTTGGACTATTTGGAAGGTGAGAAATCAAAGATTGTTCGACTGTATAGAACAATCAGATTAAGTGTCAAATCCATTTTTATGTGTAATTTGTTAGAGTGGATTTAGATGAGGCATTAATGTTTATGTTAGATTTTGTTGATTGGGTACAATCTAAGCAAGGGAAGGGAGTCTTTTTTCTTTTCTCCTGTTTCCCTCTTCTTGTCCTTTACCTTCTGGCACTTCTGTATATGTCTTGTGTACTTCAGTGCGCCCTATTGCTGTGCACTATTAATGCATTTCTTTGCTTGCCTGTTAAAAAATTAAAGTTTACAGTAAAAAGATTTCTATTACTTAAGGAAATGTATCAGCTGCTGATAATGTCATTCTTTATCAGGATACTGAATTAACATGATGCTCTATTCCTTTTGGTACACTAACTAATGTTTTTTATAGGTATATTAAAGGTTTGAAAAGGTTGTAGCATCTTCCTCAAGAATTCAACAGTAAGGTCGATGGATCGACAGGCTCATGATTATGCTGCTGCTATGGCATTTGCTCAGCAGCAGCAACAAGCAGCTAATGTTCAACAGCAGCAACCTTTTGGGTTTCATCCACAACACCAACCGTTCCCTCCATCAGTGCATGGTCCTCCTTTTCTACCCCCTCATCCTTCTCTCCAACAGTATCCTTTTCATCGCCACATGCCACCACAATCACAGCAACTCCATCCCCATCCTCCACCACATCCCCACCTCCTTCATCTCCAGCAGCAACAGCAGCCTCCATCTGCTTTCCCTCCTCATTTACCCTCTCACCTTGTTCCTTCACCTTTTCATGGTCCTTATGAATCTGGCTCGCCCCCATCTGCCCCTCCTTCTGATCCTGAACTTCACAAGCGGATAGATAAGCTTGTTGAGTATGCTGCCAAGAATGGCCCAGAATTTGAAGTCATGATCCGTGAAAAACAACAAGACAACCCAGCATACAGTTTCCTCTTTGGTGGTGAGGGGCATAATTATTATCGATATAAGCTTTGGTTATCTACACGTTCCTCAGGTGGCCCCTTCAACTCTCCTTTCCCTCCCTCTTCTATACCTACGATGCATTCTCCTATGAATCCCATGATGAACCCATCTTTAAATGCTCCTCCAGCTGCTGCTGGGGCTTCGGCTTCAATGTTGGGCACGCCTCAAATGCATCAACAACCTTCATATCTACCATTTTATGACCAGCAGCAGCAGCAGCATCCTCAGCCTTTCCTAGGACATGGTCGACCAGATTTTGACCCCTCATCCAAATCTTTCAAAGGTCTGTCTGGACCACTTCCATCTGATGTTGCTATGGAGCTGAGTAATGTTCTGAACAATCTCACTGGTACCAAAGAGTCCATTAAAGGTGCCAAGATTTGGTTTATGCAGAGGTCTCCATTTGCACCAGCTTTGGCTGAGGCACTTAGAGATAGGGTCTTTGCTTTGGATGATTCTGAGAGACAATTGCATATAATTTACCTTGCCAATGACATTCTTTTTGACAGGTACTTCATCTAGTCCTGCACTGATCACTATTTCATCATAGTTCTGATTGCATTTCCTGAAACAATCTTATATTTCCTAGGCACTTGTGGTTAGCCCCTGATGGCCCATGCCTGCCCCCCATCTTTTTAACTTGATAGCTTGGATCTCACACTTTTGTACCCATAAAGCATATTTTCTCTTGATAATTTTGGTTTTTGAGGATAAATGCATGGTTAGAGCAATGAACAAGGTTGAGCTCAAACAAAGTCTGAATGCGCCATGCTTAAACAGGGATACTAGAGCTTAACTCAAGTCCATCCGAGCCAAGCTTGGAAACCCAAAATTTGAAAAAGGTTGAACTTGACCAAGTTTAAGCAAACACCGTAAACTTTGAGTTTACATGTGGTACCCCTAGTTAATATATCTCTTTTTTCATATCAAAGATATCTATAAGCAAACACTATGATTAAACAGAGATGTGGAGCTTGAAAGCCCAAAATTTGAACAAGGTCGAACTCAACTAGAACCAAACAAACACCATGTTTTTTTGATAAGCCAAACAAACACCATGTTGAAACAAGGATGTGGATCTTAAGTCAAATTCAACCAAGCCAAGCTTGAAAACTCAGAATTTAACTGTCTTGGCTTGTTTGAAGCCCTATTCCCTTAGTTCTAACCATTTGGGTTTATGGTTGGACTTCCTGTAATCAGGGGTTTTCTTTTATGCTTCTCCAATGTTTTCTGGCAGGATCGCGAAATTGACCGATTGAAATAATATGGTTATGGGGCCTGGACCCTGGGCCAGGATGTATTGTAATTGTGTAATCCAAGCACCGGGAGATAAATTTTCCTGCTTAAATACATCTGATTTTTTTCTTGAAGAAAAAAGATTTCTAAATATATACTGCATTCTGATGCTGCTGTGCAATTTCCTTTGGATTTTCATTGATCTTTACCATTTGGAATTTGCAGCTTGCAAAGGCGGATCAATCCACATGAACTTGATAATGAGGCCCTAGCATTTAAACCTGTCTTAGGTTCCATGCTTGCAAGGATTTACCACAACCCTCAAAACAAGGAGGAAAATCAATCACGATTACAGAAAATTCTACAGTTCTGGGCTTCCAAGGAAGTTTATGATCATGATACAATTTATGGGCTTGAGGGTGACATGATTGGTGGACCCCCAGGCAATTCTTTTTCAGGCCTTCTCAAGGAGTTATCTGCTGTTCCTGCGGATCCCTCAGCTGTTTCAGGTGGTGCCATCCTCCCCCCTGCAAAACCAACCTCACATCTCTCTCATTGACATTTCATTCATGACATACAGAATAATGGGTTGAAACCTGAGTTATCTGATTGTTGTGTATTTTATACAATTATACTCGTGCTAATTTGGATTTGCATGAAAGAAACAATTAAGTTTATGGCTGTACAATGTTTACTCACTGTTCGCTTCATGCAGGATTGCCACAAACAGCACACCATAATGTACCACAGTGGCAGCCCGATAAGCCAAGTTCTATGCCAAGTTTACTAGAGCAAGAACAACCTGATAAACAAATGCCTTCCCTTGCAGCCATGCCGCCGTCCTTGGCTACACAGCAATTTCTTCCGAATGCAGTTCCTGCTGGTCCTTTCCTAGGATCAATGCCCATACCATCTTCTGTTCAACCAGCAAACCAACAACCTGCACTCCATTTGCCTACAGCCACTGGTCTTGGTGAAAAATTACCTCCATATCCTTTATTCCCACCTGGTCTTATTCCTGGAATGGTAAGAAAGATGCAGATTGGTAGTGGTGTGCCCTACTCCCCCATGAGCCCTTTGGACATCCCAACAGTTATACCTCTATCCAATGTATCACCATCTGAAATTCTTGAGAGAGTATCAAAATTCTTTAAAGAGATTGGAGAGGTCAATCCTTCTGAAGGACCGATGGAACCATCTGATTCAAAAGATGAAGACGATGAGTATGAAAGAGACCCTCCTGTTCGCAAGGGAGGAGCTTGCATTCCTCCCCCTCCTAACCTGCAGGTGGATCCTGAAACAGGGACGTATTCTGATGGAAGTGTAGAGCGGAAACCAGGATCCAGTGGCTCAGCACGGTTGG
Source organism: Vitis vinifera (assembly GCF_030704535.1). Lineage (NCBI taxonomy): Eukaryota > Viridiplantae > Streptophyta > Magnoliopsida > Vitales > Vitaceae > Vitis > Vitis vinifera. Next base: position 5,625,467 of record NC_081823.1, read on the forward strand.
GACTTGGGGCCACAGCTAATCCAAATGAAGTGAGCCAATACGATGATGTTTACAGTTCTTATAGGAAACAGAGAAGCACCACCTACCATTCATCAATGAGTGCTAGAGTGGGTACAAGGTGAAAACCACTTCAATGTATTGCTAATTGCCCACAGAATTTCCAACTGACAGTTTTTCTTCTGTTCTTCAATTTTTTTTCTTTCCTTTTTGGTTGTATGCTGATCTAATGACTGAGTATGTAGCAGCAGCATCAGTAAGTAGTTATTTGGTGCCAATAAAAGTTGATTCAGCTGAATGTTGGAGCATACATGGAGTTAGGATTTTGAGTGTTGTAATCTTTTTTATCAGACGTAAAAGCTAATTACAATACCTAATTTTTCAACTATGTGCCAAGACATTCTACTTAATAAATTTGTACTTGAGCTTACTTCATGAATGGGAAAATTTGCAGCAACTGGATAATAAGAAAACAGGTATCCCCTACCATGAAAACTCATAACATGGATGAAAGGCTGATTGGGTAAAACAGCATTCATTCCAGTATTGAATGCTATTGCAGTTGATTGTAGTACAATATATGTTAGTACCTTGGCACTTGCATCGTGGTATACCTAGGTTTCTCTACTACTAATAGTTCCCTAGAATAAGATGCAAACTGCAGTTATGAAGCAGGTCATGGCAATGGTGTCAAAGACGACAAATTTCTTAAGATGTTTGATGAGAGCCTTATGCTGGCTTTAAAGCTCAGCAACTATCTGTTTATGTCCACATCTCACAGCTACATGGAAGACTTGAGTTCTGATGGGAAGTTGGCTTGAGGAGTGGGCTCGAATTTTCATTGACAAGCTGCTGGAGCAGATTGATATTGCATGTTATTGCAGACTGGTACACTCTTGAATCCATGAAGAAACTTTTGCAGCAAGTGATTGAAACAATACTCTGGGCTCTCTTAAGGACCGAACATAGTTAAGATGTCCTGAACCAAAGGATTGGACATCTCAAACATCTAATTATGTTTGGCCTTCTAGGATTGGACACCATGAGTTTCAATTTTTTTCCATTTACATAACAACTTTTTATGACTTATCATTTTAAATCATATATACATTCTTCTTAATTGTTTTTCAGTCATTTTTATAAAACATTAACCGCTCTTGATCATGAATTTTTAATCTTACCGTTACAATCATACTAGCATTTTTAAATCTATTTATTTATTTTTTCTGATTATGGATATTGTTCTGTTATATTTTCTCCTAGCAAATTATCAAAATTCTGCTTTATATTTAGCAAATAAAATGAAAGAGGTTTTGCTTTAGTTTTAATAGAGCTACTTTTCTATTCATGCAAAGAGTTTGAGTATCTTTCAATTAAGAAATCAAGAAGTATGTCACATTTCCCCTCTTCTTTTTATTCAAAACCGGGGGACAACATTTGTAGTACTACTCACCATTATGGCCTTTGTTCTTGGAACTTCTAAACATTAAGGTTATGTCGATTAAGAACAATATGTTTGATGGTGATAAAAACAATGCCAATGGCAAAACCAATGTTGATTTCTTTCTTACACCCTTAAGATACAAATTCCTTATGTTATTTTATGTTTCTGTCTCTTGATGATGACAGAAATTGCTGCCTTCTTGGTGAATTCCCTAGACTTTTTTATTCCATCTATTAATAATATCGATTTTTATTGATCAAAGTTATGCTTTAGAGGCATTTGAAAGAATCCTCTAGTATATGTTATTTGCAATTTGAGTACAAAAGAAGTCTCGATACTTCACAAGACTACTCCATCTGAGCAACTTTAAATAATAGATATAGTTAAGCGGTACTTTGATACCATGTTGGACTACCAGCCTTTTTAAAAGCTTAAGGTCTTACGATGTGAGCCCATGGTGTATATCAGACTAACTAGGCTCATGAGTTCAAGATATGTATCTGTTAATCAAAGGACTTTTTGGTTCATATATAGTACATGATATTCTCATATTTGAACCACCAATTCTCTGAATGGAGGTTGGTCCAGGACATAACCTCAATAAATGTCCTCAAACTTGAGGGAGAGGGAGATATCCCTATATTACATGAGCAATTTATAGAGGTTGTAAACCTTAAGAATTTGGATAATAGCTGAAGTGTGTACTGCAGAGAGAGCCTTTGTTGATTGTTTAGAGTGCTTCAAATAGAATTTTTCTGAAGATAATTTTGATGGTTCTTACCCAAATGAATCCTTCTTACTTCAATAAGCCCTGCAATAAGATAGAACCAGGACAGACTGGTGGTTGCTGGCTCAGAGTTAGTGGGAATTGGGAAATGCTCCAATCATTGTACTTGAAGGCATTTCTTTTAGAGAATGGGGCTAAACATGACTGAAGACATTATTATTATTCTATTGCAATCTCTCCAACTCAACCCCAACACACCTTCCCCTTGTTGGCTTGTTGTGCATGACAACAATAAAAACAAAGCTGATGGAAAAATCAATGACAATCACTTTCTCACTCTCTTAAGATATGGTTTCCATCTGCAATTTTGTTTTTCTTTCTTAATAATGGCAGAAGAGTTTGATGATTCTATTTGCTGAGTTCCCAAGGCATTGTTGTTTCCACAAATTTCTTTTCTATGTTCTTTCCTTATGCAACCATATCAATATTTGTTGATTAAAATTAATCCTTGGATTTAGGGAAATTGTCATTGGATTGTGTCTTGATTCGATGAAATCTATGCAGCAGAATGGTTGATGCTGAGCATATTCTAAACTAGGGTCTGGCTTGCTGTATCCTTGTAACCATCTGGATATCAAGTTTCCAAAGCAGTGAAAGGAAGCCCCAATGCAGAGTACTGTTGCTGGCCCTGTTGCTGCAAAATCAAAATTCAGAACTACAACTGTGATCATTTTATATGCAGCTAGTGGTAACCCATTAAGCTAGAGAAGTTGTCATCTATTGATGCAAATGAGATAAAGAGAAGATAAACATGGATGATCTTTGCAATAAGTTGATCTGTACTCGAAATGAGAATTTGTTTGACGTGGAAGACATTATCATCAACATTCTCTCAAGGCTTCCTGTTAAGCCCCTTATGATATGCAAGTCTGTTTCTAAACAGTGGTGGAGGTTGATTTCTAGCCCAAATTTCATGCGTTTGCAGCTAATCCGGTCCCAAGAAAATCCAATTTATGTTTTCTATCCTTATTCCTGTCGGTGTCACAGTGAACATTTTCTGACCAAAATTGATGGAGAAACCACTGAAACTCTTCCAGGTTGCAATAGACGTTACTTTAAAGGTATGATTTGTTCCTTTAATGGTCTGATTTGTTGCATTAATACTGAAGGCATCCGTTGTATAAGTATTCGAACAAGTCTTCACCTGGACATACATATCCGCAACCCTGCTACTCGAGAAGTCCTGTTACTTCCACAAAGCCGTGGATCAAAAGAGTCACCTAAGATAGGTGTTGCTTTTTACCCTAGAACCAATGAATATAAAGTATTTCGGTTTTTCAACCCAGCAGGCAAATCTCATGATAAGCATAGTGAATGTGAGGTATATTCATCAATCACTGGATGCTGGAAAGGAATAGGTTGTGTTGCACACAGTCCGTGGAGTTCGAACCATATATGCATTAACGGGACAGTGTATTGGTTCATCAGATCAGAAAAAAATGGATTGATTATCGTCTCCATCCTTGCAGTGGATATGGAGGAAAACTTTAGTGTAATTGGCATTCCAGAGGAAGCAACTCTACACACTTTCTTAGTTAGTTTTGAAGGTTGCTTATCCCTAGTGGCTGGAAATGTATTTGACAAAAACAGATTTGATAAGTGGATTTTACAAGACAGTAAGAAGTCTACTTGGGTCAGGAAATGCAGTGATTACATGCCCATTTTAAATATTAAGCAAGTTAAACATGTAGCTGTACAAAAGAATGAAATTCTATTTGCAAGTATGAAGCAGTACTTTTTCTATAACATGTGCAGCAGAACTTGGAGAGAATTCAACTGGGTACATGATTTCAGAAAGAGGCTTTCTATTCCATTGGCATACACAGAAAGCCTCCTTCCTTGTAAGTGCTGAAACTGGTTTTCCATCATATAATTTTGTTAACTTACTTTGTAAGAATGGTGGGATTTTTTCCCTGATTATGGATACATGTTTTCCCATACCTCCTCTCCATATTTAAAGTTAAAAAATGCAAGAGTTTTCTCTTTTAGTTTGAACTACATGATTTTAACATTGATGTGAGGATATTCTGAGTGATGTTCTACTTAGAAATCAAAGAGTTGCTGATGTTTTCCTTTTTCTTTTAACAGGCAATGGACTCATTGGTTCTTGAATCAAGGACTTCTCCAGTACAAGGGCAACAATCTCTGTCACTGCAATGGTCGTTATTGGCTTGTTTGCATTTTCTTTCCAAAACTTGTGAACCGATGTGTTGTTTCATCATGATAAAATTGTCACTGAAGTGATTAATCTTTGTGCTCAACCCTTGCATTTTACCATGTGTTTGCTCATTACTTGTCAATCATCTTTGTAGAAGTGTTCTTGCTGATTACAGATGTCTTCTCTGTTTTTCCACGAACCGTTCAATATGTGATCTGATAGCAGTGCTAATACTTTGCTTTTGGAGAGCATTGCTTTCTACTGTAGAAGTCCCAATGCCACTGAGACAACAAGCTTTTCTCAAATCTTTTCCTTCCTGCTGTATTATGTTGTTAAAGCCTAGGCTTCTCCCCATGGCATTTTTTTTTCAGTTTTCTTACTGAGGTCTTGGATACCAGAATTTTTTTATCCATGTTGATAAATAAGGAGACCATAACATATATAATGTGATGGTATCTTAAAGAGTATTCAGCTTCTGGAAGCTGGATTTTGATGGTTTGTTGCTTAAACAATCTGGCTCAGCTTCAGTAGGTTTTGCTACAAGGGAGGAACAGTTCAGATGGTTGTTGCTGGCTAGAAGTTTGTGGGAACTGCCTGTTAAAGTTTATATGCTCACAGAAGGTTAAAATATGGTTGAGAGCAGTTTGTTATTATTTTATTTGCATTGTTGTTGTGCTGTGCATGCAACCATAAAAGAGAAGGCTGATGGAAAAATCAATGTTGGTCATTTTTTTACTCCTCCAAGGAACAATTTTCATCTTGTATTTTTCTGGTTTTTCATATTGAGGGAGGAAGGCCGATGATCCTATTTCTGCACATGCAAGCTTCAGCTACCACCTTTCTTCTTCAGGCAAACACTTGAAATCCACTCCAAGCTTTGATCTCAGCCTCTTCTTGAGTTCACATAAGAAGAATATTGGGTTTTACTCCAATAACTTGAATATGAGACCACTATGAGAGCTAAGATGAAGAATTAAGTGAACCCATTTGGAATATAAATTTTTCACTCAAAAATTGATTTTCAATTTAAAAGCAACAATATTTCACAAAGCAAACACTTTCCGATATGGTAAGAGAAACTTGAAACTAGAAAACCCAGAGTTTTCTATCTTATAGTAGCACTTACCACTTTTGGAAAGAGGGCTTAAGTATTAAGGTTTTGAAACTCATCTAATGACTAAACTTTGTTTGAAAAATCATGAAAATTCGCAAATGTGATTGAAATTTGATCGATAGGATAAAACTAAAAAAATTTGGATTCAACAAAAATTGTTACCCTTTAATTTGATTGATCATAAACCGGCTCAAATATTTAAAACACAATGTTTTATATTCTTAAGCTTTAATTTTATTTTTCATAAAATGATAAAAATTTAAAATACTTTTGATCAATGTTTGTATCATCCATCACCACAAATGTAGTTACCAACTCTTTTAACCATCTTTAAATACGAACAATTTGAAAAAGGCAAGCGTCCAATGGAGGATTTGAAGAGTACAAATTAAGAAACACATTGAGAATTTTGACCCAGAATTGTTAACCCAACTTTTATAAACTTTATGCGGAAATAATTATTTTTAAAACCAATTTTGGATACATAAAACAAAATAAATGAAGTACTAAAATAATAATCATATTCTTACCTTGATTTATGATACTAGTAACACTTTTGAACTGAGATTGAGTCACCTTGTGAATTGGATTGTCAAGGTCTTCAACTCACTACTCTCATATAGTGGATGAGTTACTTGTATGGTGTATGTTGTTGAAAATAAAACAACAAAAAGACATAAGAATAAGAGTGTGACTTAGGACTTCAACTTATAAAAAATTGTAAATCTTTTAGTCTTCCCATCAAAGACTATATGAAAGTTATACTCATTATTTACACCTATTATGTACAAATTAATGGGTAATGGTGGTTATGAATTTGAATGCATCTCTATAATTGCGGTTATACTTTTCCATTTTCATCCATTACTCATAAACATAATGTACTAAATAAATTTTATAATGACGGGGTTACCAAAGTTGTAACACCACATTCATATGAGTTAAATTTTCTAACTCCTCATTTATAATTTGAGTCTTCCATACATAAGACCATTGAATGCTCAATCAATTGATACCCTTAAATAATATTTACACAAATGTAATTATATATGACCACACATTATAAGAAAAAAGCTAACAAGAATTGCCGAATATGCTTATAAAAATAATAGAGTCCATTACAACAACTACTAGCTCCAATTGATTCCAACTACATGGAAAGCTAAGTTGTGATAGAGAATTAATTGAAGAAGTAGATGTGGATTCTTGTCGACAATTTTCTTAAGTAGATTGATATTTCCTGCTTATGAAGCTTGGTATGGTCTTGCATTCATGCAGGAGCGAGTTGTAGCAAGCCCACTGGAACAGAGTTTATAATGGGGGTTTCGTTTGAATTTATCCTCTATGTTTTTTTTCTTAAATACTATGTTGGTTTCACCTTCTAAGACATGTGAGCAGTTAGGTGACTTCTGATTAAATAGGGTTTGTTTGAGAAATTGTTTTTCTAAAATCTTATCAAATAAAAAAAATTAATAATTTTATTTAAGTAGTATTTTTTAGAAACAATATTTTTTAAACTTGTACAAACTAAAATAAATAATCTTAATGAGAAATCTAATTATCATCAAATTAAAATAAAAATAAAAATAAATTATATTTTAATCACAATTTCTTAGGCATGAAAGTAGAGACGTTTATAAGGTAAACCCCAATTTTATAATACTATCATAATTACAAAATAATTAAATTTTAAGTTGTTAAAAATTAAATTTTAAATTAAAATAATTATTTGAATTTTAAAATGAATCCATCTTTATTTGTAATTGTATATAAATAATTAAATCATTTACAATAATTAAAAACAAATTTCAGGAAAATACGACAATACTAACGCTTATATATTGTATTATATTTATATGGTTTTGTTTTGTTTTTTTAATTTTTTTTATTTATTAATAAAAAATGTTAACTTTTGTTACAATTTTTTTTTGAGTCTGATGCTAAGTGTTTTGATAAAATTATTAATTTTTTTTATTATGATAAAATAAAAATTTTTGTTTTAATTTCATATTTTAAAAAAGACACATTATTTTTTTTTTATATAAAAAAACTTATTTTTATTTATCATTGATTATTATCTTTATTAAACTAATTTGTTTATTTAGGTCATTTACTTTTTCATTTTATCCATTCAACATTAATTCTTTATTTATCTATTAACTAATAAACATAAACAAATAGAATGATAGATCGTTCCTAATATCATCCGTTATGATAATTTATTTATTTTGATTTGTTAAAATATTTATGATTATATTATTAATAATTTTACTACTAAAAATATTATTAATATAGTGAAACAAAATAGATAGAGAAAACACTTTCGAAAAGGAAGGGAGCAGTTTTGGATCGAGCAAGGAGCACTTTTTGTGCACCTAACCTATTTTGAAGCTTGATCTTTACAGATAAATAGATTTTCAGTTGCTTATTTTGAGTGAAATTTGGGTCAAGAAATAAAATGATAATATGCCCATAGCTGAAAGGAAGAATGAAATCTTATTCATACTTATGCAAGGGTATCTCGTCTATAATCTGAACAATGGAATTGAAGGGAAAATGTCTGGACTGGCACTTCTAGAGGTATTTGTTCTGAGGCCTTTGCATTTACTGTGAGAACCCTCCCTTGTACTTTCCGTACTCCTAAAGAAATGATTGAGGACAACAACTATTCTATTCCAATCTCTCCAACTCAACCCCAGCCCCAACTTTCTTACTCCCTTAAGATACAGATTCCATCTGGTATTTTTATCTCTATCTTAATGGTGACAGAAACGTTTTAAAGGTGTTTGATGATAAACACGGTAAATGACTGAAATCCTCCTTACCAGATGAGGAGATAACTCTTCATTATATACACGATAATTACAATTGTAAACTCCTACATAATAGGAAAGAATCAAATACAAATATTGAGCATATCCCTACAGCTATACAAACGGATATTATGCTATACAAACGGATATTATGCTAACAGAAAAGGAATGCAGCACGTATCATGGAGAATTTGATTCTCCCTTATCACCCCCTTATCACCCCCCTGCAAGGTGAGCATGGTAGAAGGGAGAACGCTGAGCTTGCTTCGAAAGAGATAGAACTGTGGCTTGGTAACTCATTTGGTCAGTGAATCAGCAAGCTGTAGATGGGAAGGAACAAAATCAATTTTCAAAGTGCCTTTATCAACAAGTTCACGAACAAAATGGTAGTCGATTGCAATATGTTTGGATCGAGGACGAGTAATCGGATTGACTGCCATAAAAATTGCACTTTGATTGTCACAAAGAATTTTAGGTGGCACTGAGAGTGTAACATGAAGGTCCCGAAGCAACTGAATAATCCATGCAATATCAGTAGTAGCAACAGCTAAGGAGCGATATTCGGCTTCTGCACTTGAACGAGAGACAGTGCTTTGTTTCTTAGAAGACCAAGAGATTAAATTAGCTCCAAAAAAGATAGCATAGCCGGTAGTAGAACGACGTGTATCAGGACATCCAGCCCAGTCCGCATCAGAGTAGCCAAGAAGATCACGAGTGGACTGTTTGTGAAGTTGGAGACCATGATGAGCAGTGCCTTTAACATAGCGCAAGATACGCTTGAGAGCACGAAAATGATCCTCGGTGGGAGCATGCATGAACTGGCAAATGGAGTTGACACTGAAGGACAAATCAGGCCTGGTGATCGTGAGGTATTGAAGGGCACCGGCAAGAGAACGAAACAGAGTAGGGTCGGAGAATAGAGTCCCTTCGGCGGATAGATGTTGTCCAACAACAAAAGGTGTAGAAATAGGCTTGACATCAATCATTGAAGCACGTTGCAAGAGATCAAGAGCATACTTCGTTTGACTGAGAAATAAACCCTTCTCATTAGCTTGGACTTCAACTCCGAGAAAATAATGAAGATCACCCAAATCCTTCATGGAGAATTCGTTGGAAAGCCGAGTAATAAAGGTGTGAACCAGAGAAGGAGTACTTCCAGTGATGATCATGTCATCAACATAAACAAGTAAGTAAACAGTACCAAGCGAGGAGTGATAGACAAACAACGAAGAATCAGCCTGACTAGAGTGAAAACCAAGTTTGAACAAAAATGAGCTAAATCGATGAAACCAAGCTCGAGGAGCTTGTTTCAAGCCATAAAGAGCACGTTTTAGACGACAAACATGCTGAGGTAACTGTGGATTAGTGTAGCCAGGCAGTTGTTACATGTACACCTCTTCGTTGAGAAAGCCATGAAGAAAGGCATTTTTAACATCTAGCTGATGTAAACGCCATCCAGAAGTAACAACCAAGGATAGAATGATTCTGACTGTAGTAGGACGCACCACAGGGCTAAAGGTGTCACCAAAATCAAGACCATGAACTTGAGAAAATCCTTGAGCCACAAGACGTGCCTTATGACGCTCAATAGACCCATCAGAGTGAAGCTTTGTTTTGAAAATCCAGCGACAGCCAACCACATTATGATGTTGAGGACGAGGTACAAGAACCCACGTATCATTTTTCTTCAGTGCGTGAATTTCATCATCCATAGCCGAGAGCCATTCAGGGTGTTTTGCAGCAGACTTGAAGCCGCGTGGCTCTTTGAGAGCAAGAAGAGCCTGAAACAACTGAGAAGAAGACGAGATATGCATAGCATGATACAACCGTGGTTTGAATATACCAGCTTTCCCTCTAGTAATCATCGGATGGCTGGAAGTGGTCACACGAGGAGAGGACGAAACTGGTGAAGGAGTGGTCGAATCTGTAGCAACAGAATCCAAGAGAGAGTCCTCATCAAGAGGAACTTGCGGACCAGGAGAAGAAGTCGAAGACAAGTGTGGAATATCATTGCAAGGCAGACACAGTGAATTCGAGAAAGATGGTGAAGGCAAAGAATCTGAAGTACTAACATTAGAAGAACTAGAAACACATTCCTGAGACTCAGAAAAATGAATATAGTCAATGTTAGATGGCAGATTTTGCACAGAATCACCATTATAGGGAAAGGTATGTTCATAAAACTGCACATGTCGAGAAACATAGACACGATGTGTCTTACGATCTAAGCACCGAAATCCTTTATGAAGGGTACTGTAACCTAAAAAGACACAAGGAGTAGATTTTGGAGACAATTTATTAGGTGAGTAATCTCTCAAATAAGGGAAGCAAAGACACCCAAAAGTACGAAGCATAGAATAATCGGGTTGCTTACCAAACAGGAGCTCATAAGGTGTTTTGCCAGCAAGAAATGGTGACGGGAGTCGGTTAATGAGAAAGACGGCAGTAGAGAAAGCCTCAACCCATAAGGAAAGCGGCACACGAGCATGAAACATAAGAGTAAGACCTGTTTATGTGACATAACGATGCTTATGTTCGGCAATTCCATTTTGACTAGGAGTGTAAGGACATGCCAGACGAAGATCAATGCCACACGAATGCAAATGAGAGCGAAACTTATTATTTGTAAACTCAATTCCACCATCACACTGAAATGATTTGATTTTGGCGGAAAACTGTGTCTCAATAAAACGTTGTAAATTGATGAAATTATCAAAGAAATCAGATTTGTGTTTTAAAGGAAATATCTAACTAAATCTAGTACAATCATCAATGAAAACCGCGTAGTATCTATATCCATTAAAAGAAGAAACTGGTGACGGACCCCATAGGTCACAGTGTAAACGATCAAAAGGCATAACACAACATTCATTATTTAGAGAAAAAGGTAAACGGTGGCTTTTGCCGAGTCTACAACCAACACAAATTTCAGAATCATTGTTCACCAATTTATTACTACAAGAAATAGATCCTAATTTAGAAAGAGAAGCAACAGTAAGATAATGTGGATGACCAAGGCGAGTATGCCATAAACGAACAGATGCTCGCGGTGAAGAAGTAGTGGACACTAAGGCATGATGATGACGATCCAACACGTAGAGACCATTTTCACATCTTCCGACTCCCAATACCACTCTTGTGACCCGATCCTATATGGTAAAACCAGAGGAAGAAAAGGTAACACAACAATTATTGTCTTTAGTAAGTTGACTAATAGAAATAAGATTTTCTTAATTCTAGGAACAACTAAGACATTAGATAAAAGAAGAGGACTAGACGGAACAAGAGATGAAATGGAACCAGTGTGAGAGATTGCTAAGGACTGACCATTGCCAACCATGACACGTTCATTACCAGAATAGACAGCCGGTTGATTCACACCTTCGGTGTCACTAGTCATGTGGGACGTTGCACCAGAGTCAGGGAACCATTCAAAGTCATTAAAATCCTGAATCGAGCAAGCAGAAAAAGCCTCAGCAAGGTTAGCCGATTGCTTCTTCTTGAGTTTCAGGAAATTCCAACAACGTTTAGCCAAGTGGCCCTCTTTGTCGCACAACTGACAGTGGACGGAGGAGTTGGATGATGACTTTGAGTTGGCAAACAGTGTAGGAGAAGCTGAAGACCGATGCTTCACTTGCTTGTGACCAGCCACTTTAGAAGTTTGCTGTGCAAAATAAGCAGAGTTGGAAAATGAATGGGAGACTGACCGTTCAAAGATTTCATGGCTCAAAGCTTTCGGAACAATTTCAGCAAAGGATGGTAGAGGAAGTTGTGACATCATGGTGGTAGAAAAGATCTTATAGTCGGGTCCCAATGCACGTAGGTACCAGTGGACTTTATCCGTGTCGTCAATGGGACGTCCAATAGCAGCCAGTTGATCGCAAAGGCCTTTGAAGGTGCGAGAAAACTCAGCAATGGACTGAGAGCCACGGTGCATCAGCTGGAGTTCATCCTTGAGTTGCAGTTCGCGAGTCTTTGATCGGTGTGAAAATGAGACTTCAAGCGCATGCCAGGCCTCGTGGGAGTGACGGAAACCCAATACCTCACTCATAGATTCCTCTGTGAGAGAAGAATAGAGTAAACTGAGCAGTGTCTGATCGGTATGCAGCCAAGAGGTATATGTAGGATTGGATTTTGGGGTGCCATCAGAGGCAGTAATCATGGGAGAAGGAGCCGTGATGCTACCGTCCAAATAACCAAAAAGCTCTTGACTAGCTAGCAGAGGAACGAACTGATTTCTCCACAATAGATAATTGGAGGAGGTCAGTTTAATGGTGAGCATATGCATCATTATATTGAGCGGAAGAGTAGGAGGTGAAGAAGACGAAACAGCCATGGTCAGAATTGAAAGAAACCATGCTCTGATACCATAAAGGTGTTTGATAAATACGGTAAATGACTGAAATCCTCCTTACCAGATGAGGAGATAACTCTTCATTATATACACGATAATTACAGTTGTAAACTCCTACATAATAGGAAAGAATCAAATACAAATATTGAGCATATCCCTACAACTATACAAACGGATATTATGCTAACAGAAAAGGAATGCAGCACGTATCATGGAGAATTTGATTCTCCCTTATCACGTTTGACCATCCTATTTGCTGAATTCCCTTGGCTTTGTTGTATCTGCAAATTTCCTTTGTACGCTCTTTCTTTTTGCAACCAACTTCAATCTTTGTTCATTAAAATTATGCTTTGAATTGACTGAAATTTCCCTTGGATTGTGCACTGATGTCATGCAGTTTATGCAGTAGAAGTATTGATGCTGAACGTGAACTAAACAAGCGCTATCCATGTGGCCCTCCAGATGACAAATTCCAAAGCAGTGAAGGAAGCATGAATGCAGGGTACTGTTGCTGACTTTATTGCTGCTTGATTGAAATTCAGAACAAACTGCTAGAGAAGTTGTCATCTCTTTGACACAAATGACGTAAAGAGAAGATAGAAATGGATGATTCTTGTAATAAGTTGGTCTGTGCCCGGAATAAAAGTTTGTTTGACCTGGAGGATATCATCACTGACATTCTCTTAAGGCTTCCTATGAAGTGCCTTATGTTATGCAAGTCTGTTTCTAAAAATTGGAGGAGATTAATTAGCAGTCCAAATTTCAAGCGTTTGCAGCTACTTCGGTCCCAAGAAAATCCTAGTTATGTTTTCTACCCTTATGTTTGTTTGTGCTGCAGTGTACTTTTTCTGACTAAGGTTCATGGAGAAACCACTGAAACTATTCCAGGTTGCAGTAGACATTGGTGTAAACACATGATATGTTCCTTTAATGGTCTGATCTGTAGCATTAGCTACAAAAGCTTCTTTGAGAAGAAGGTACACATGGGCATTGTTATCTTCAATCCCATTACTCAGGAAGTCCTGTTACTTCCACAAAGTCGTTTATCAGCAGAGGCACCTAAGATTGGTGTTGCTTTTGGCAGTAGAATGAATGGCTATAAAGTATTTCGGTTTTTCAACCCATCTGGAAAATCTCAGGATAAACATCATGAATGTGAGGTATATTCATCAATCACTGGATCCTGGAAAGGAATAGGTAGTGTTGCATACAATCCCTCGAGTTCACAGCATATATGTATTGATGGAACGGTGTATTGGTTCATCAAATCTGTAAGAAATGGGTTGATTATTGGCTCCATCCTTGCAGTTGATACGGAGGAAAACTTTAGTGTAATTGGCATTCCAGTGGAAGCTACTCTATACCCTTTCTTAGTTAGCATAGAAGGTTGCTTATCTCTAGTGGCTAAAAATGTATGTGACAACAGATTTGATATATGGATTTTACAGGACAGCAAGGAGTTCATATGGGTCAAGAAATGCACTGCTTATATGCACGCTTTTAACATTAAGGAAGTCAACCATGTTACTGCACTGAAAAATAAAATTCTATTTGCAAGTGGGCGACGATATTTTTTCTATAACATGTGCAGCAAAACTTGGAGAGAATTTGACTGGGGACGTGATTTTCAAAAGAGGGTTTCCAGTCCATTAGTGTACACAGAAAGCCTCCTTCCTTGTAAGTTCTGAAACTTGTTTTTTCATCATATAATTTTTTTCAACTTCCATTGTAAGAGCGATGGGATTTTGTGCTTATTATGTATACATGTTTTATCTTCCTTATAGTGACTTATTGCTGCAGCTTCATATTTAAAAATGTAGGATGAAAGAGTTCTTTGTTTTAGTTTTAATGCAGTGACTTTACCATAGTGTTTTAATAAAGTGAGTTCCTGACAATTTTTCCTTTTCTTTCAACAGACAATGGATTAATTGGTTCTTAAATCAAGGACAACTTTACCACTATTGGAACAACAGTCTCTTTTAGTCTCATGATCTTCATTGTGTTGTTTACATTTCCTTTTCCCAACTTGTGCTGATGTATTGTTTCATCATAGAGGGTGTTTGTTTTTTTAGTTTTTTATGAAAGCAATTTGCTTTTACACTTTACATTGTTTGTTTGTTTTTTTTTTTTTTTTTTAAATTTTTTTATGACTTATTATAAATTTTTTGTTGAATAAAAAAAGTCAAAATATTTAACATTTTCTAAATGAAAAAAGTAACATGTTGATTTTTCTTTTTTTTTTTACATTTTAATACTTGGAGTAAAATCTTAACTTTGGAACAACTTCAAAGGAGGGGGTACTTATTGGCAAACGGGTGTTTTTTATACCTTTTTGAAATAGAGATTTTTTATACCTTTCTGAAGTAGAGACGGTGGATCACTTTTTACTTTATTGTGTAAAGACGCGGGTTATGTGAAATCTTATTTTCTCCATTTTTTGGTGTGGTTTGGACTCTTTCGTGTACAGTGAAGAAAACTCTTATTGGGTGGCATGTTGTGGGGAAAACTTGTAAAAAGGTTGGGCAAATGGTCCCCTTATGTATATTTTGGTCAATCTAGAAGGAAATGAATTTGTTAGCTTTTGGGAATGAGGAGTTTTCCCTTAAAAAACTGAAATATTCTTTTGTATATAATCTTTGGTCTTGGGTTAGGGTGTCTATAGTTTTGAGCCTTTTTTATCTTGTAAGTTTTTTAGATTGGTTAAGCTCTAAGTAAGGGAAGGTGGTGTGTTTCTCTCCTTTCCCTCTTGAAGTGCTGTCTTTGGGTTGCTTTTGCATACTCCTTGTATACTTTGAGGGTACTGTTTTTGGTTCTTCCTCTTTTCGTTTAATATACATCCTTTTATCTATATAAAAAAAACAAATAACCTAATACTTAACACTATTAAGTATTAAAGTTCTATTTAAAATTAAGTGAAAAAACAAACACCACCTAAGATTGTAGCTGAATGCTTATTCTTTATTGTTGATCCTTGTTTTTTACCATGCCATGTGTGTGCCCCTTGTTTATTATCATCGTAAAATTTATAATGACATGTGCTCTTACCAATTATGGGTGTCTTCTCTGGTTTTACATCACATTAGTTACTGACTGTCCAAGAGTTGATCCATAATCAGTTGTAAGACTTGCTTAGACCGGCTATTTCCAAATGTTTTACACAATTTTACGACAGTCTTATAACCAAATGAAATATTTGGTTGGAGAACATTGCCTCCAAGTATAGAAGTACCAAAGATGCTTAGGAAATAAGCTTCCTCAGATCTTTTCCTCCCTGTTTTATTATGTAAAGGCTTGGATTCTTCCCATGCCAGTTTTTTTGGTTTTCTTAGTAAGGTCTTGGATACCAGAACTTTTAATCCAAGTTGATTTTATACAGACTCCCTAGCATTTATAATAGTGATCAGGGACATGGACACTATAGACTTAAGTAATTTCTAAAACCAGAATGTTTTAACAAGAAAGAGGTTTCTGGGCCTGGAAGTAGTGGTCATTAGAGCATGTAAAGACTAATTCATTCAAAACTTAAAAGAAGGCTGAGTTTTCATAGAAAGTTATTTCAAGGAGTGGGGCTGTATTTTCATCAAAAAGTTGCTTCAGGGATCGATACGACCAGTTGTTGCAGATTCATACAATCTTGAATTTTAAAAATTGAATAAACATTAGAAATTATTATTTATTTTAACAAAACATTGTCAATATCTTCTAACATAATTATTTCAAAAATATAAATATAATGTAGTTTAATTCTTAAATATTGAAATAAAATATGTTTTGGATGAAATCAAATAAAATAAATATTCTTTTAGGCTTATTAATATCATTGACATAAATATCAATTTGTTTAATAAAACAGCCCCTACATACATATTACTTTTTTTTCTATCATTTTTTTTAAAGTTCTGATTAATTATGTCTCACCAATATTTTATGTCAAAATAACGAGTTATTCGTGTATCCATAAAAACTTATTTTTTTAATTAATAAATATAGTTCGAAAAGGAGTTAACACTTTTGAAATTCAATAATAATAATAATAATAATAATAATTTTAGTTCTTTTCATATATTAATTTGTCTTTTATGATTTTTTTAATAAATAATTTTTTTTTTTTGGCTTTTCTTCATTTTTTGTTTATTTTTTCATAAGGTCTATAACTTTAAACTAAACAAGCTTGAATATATATGTTTGTAATAATCTTATATTATATTAGTAGTTAAACACAATTGTATGTCATTTTTTTATGTTTAATAATAAATTTTCAATATTAAAGCTAGAATCTATAAGAAAATCAACAAAAACAATATATCAATTTAGAAATTATGAAATCTAAAATTTATATAAAAAGGTTAAAAAAAAATTATTTATAAATATTAAAAAAAATGAGAGTTAAAATAAGATAGTGGTTCTATGAAAATTTTAAAAATAACTAAGATATGAAAAAAAAAAAAAAACAAGTTAAGTGTAAATTGGTGATAAGTTTTAATAAATAGAGATCAAATTTAGAAAAATTTAGTTTCTATTTTTTTTATTTAGATTTTATTTTTAATTTAATTTTATTTCATGTAACTTTGGTTGATTGGGTCTTGCTTAAATTCTAATACCATAATATTTGAAAATTTTTGTGATAATTGAATCAACTTTCAATCGAGGTCCATAAAAGGAAAATAGAAGAAAAAAAGAAAAAAAAATCTCTTTCATTTTATTTTTTAATTTTAAAATATAAAGCTAAATTGTATCTAAAATCAGGAAAAATCCCTCCATACTTGCAAGAGAGGTACACCCTAATTTACATTTCGATGCTTACATGGGAGGAGGCTCTCTGTGTATGCCATTGGAAGAGAAAACATGTCTTCACGACCATGTTCCCAGTTGCATCCTCTCCAAGTTCTGGTCTCCATGTTATAAATAACAGAACGTACCCAATTTGCAAAAAGAATTTCATTCTTTTGCACAGTTACATAGCAAAGGTGTTCAATCTTAAAATGTCGGGGGATATTATCACTCCATTTCTTCACCCAAACTGACTCCTTACTATCCTGTAAAGCCCATATATCAAGTCGGCCAAGTCCACGTCGAGCCACCAGACACAAACAACCTTCAATATTCACCAAGAAAGGGCGCATAGTTTCTTCCTTTGGAATCCTAATTATGCTAAAATTTTCCTCCCTATCAACTGCAAGGATGTGGCCGACCACCCGCCCGTCTATTATTGATAGGCTAAACCAGAACACCGTTTCATTAATACATACATGATTGGAAGAACTATAGGGAGTGTGTGGAACAGTACCCATGGATTTCCAGGATCCAACGATGGAAGAATATACCTTACATTCATAAAGTTGCTCTTTTCTGTGGCAAAACTGAAATACTTTATATTCATTGATTGTAGGGCCAAAAGAAACACCAATCTTAGGTTCTGATGTGGGGGTTGGTGGGAGTAACAGGACTTCTCGGGTGGCAGGGTTACAAATATGTATGTCAAAGGTGCTACTATCTTTAATCCATTCATAAAATATAGGGCCGTGGAAGTAAATACAACAGATCAAACCATTAAAGGAACAAACCATACGTTTAAGGTAAAACCCATCACAATCAAGGAAACTTCGAGTAGTTTTTCTTTCAGTTTTGGTGAGCAAAGGTATGTTGTCGTCCGAAGAGGGATAAGAAGGATAGAAAGCATAACTTGATTTTTCTCGAGATTGGACTAGATGCGAATGCATAAAACTAGGACTGCAAATTAAATCCCGCCAATATTTAGAAACGGACTTGCATATCAAGAGGGATTTAACAGGAAGCCTTGAGAGAATGTTGGTGAGGATGTCTTCCACTTCAAACACGTTGTCATTCTGGGTTACCCGTATCAACTTGCTCCCAAAATCATCCATTCTTATCTTCCTCTACCTCTCTTTTAAGAATCCTCTACCTCTCTTTTTGTATCAAGAGCCTGCCCCCGCCTTCAGTAGAGAGAAACAAAAATACGGCAAAAGAAAAGAATTTTAAGAAGGGAGTAAATAAGAAAAGAATCCAATAAACCTACCTTCACTATGCAATTTATATATACCTTGAGATGTAATGTATTTAGTAATTCCAAGGCCAAAAGAAACTCCAATTCTATTTGTTAACGACTTCTTAGATGCCATATTTATGGACTTTCCTTTCAATATCTATATCATTCAATAAAGTAGGTAATTATTAATAGGAAGTAGTATAAAAATGGAGAGTTTATGAGACGTACGGAAATAGGATTATTAAAAATTTGGAAGATTTATCCAAGAGGAACACTTAAACCCTGCCAAACCCCTATATGAAAATACGGAAGACGAAGGCAGAAAGTTGATCTGCAAGTGAGCGATACTCTCTCGAGGCTTCCTGTGAAGACCTGATTGTATGCAAGCATGGATGAAAGTTTCCATTTTTTTTGCCGAAATTTCGCGCCAAATTTCGGGTTGATAAAGGCCCTTGCTTGGTCAATCTTGAAGGCCACTTATCTCTAGTGGATGATTGTATGCAAGGAAAAAACTCTACGCCCTTGCTTGGTCAATCTTGAAGGCCACTTATCTCTAGTGGCTGCAAATGGTGTTGATAAAGGCAGATTTGATATATGGGTTTTACAGGACAGCAAGAGTCTATTTGGGTTTTACATGCCCATCTTTAATATTGAGTTAACTATGTAGCAGTACGAAAGAACGAAATTCTATTTGGAAGTGTCAAACATCATCTTTTCTATAACATGGTGACCAGAACTTGGAGAGAACTGAACTGGGAACATAGTTGTCGAGATAGGTTTTCTTTTCCAATGACATATACAGAGAGCCTCCTCCCTTGTAAGTATTGAAACTGGCTTTCTTATACCTCCTTCTGGTGTTTTATCACAAATCTGCATCATATTTTTTTAAAAATGAAACAAAATGGTTCCCTGTTTTAGTTTTAATCAAACGAATTTACCATGGACTTTCAAAGTAATGATTTACTTAAGAAATCAGAGAGTTCCTAATATCTTCTCCTTTCTTTTAACAGGCAATGGGCTCATTGGTTCTTAAACTGAGGACATCTCTAGTACTGGGGCAAAAACTCTTGGTCATAGATCTTCATTGGCTTGTTTAGGTATTTTTTTCTAATCACAGTAAAAATTAGCTGAATTGCGCAATCCTTTTTGCTAAATCTATGGATTTTATGGTTGTTTGCTCCTTGTTTATCATCTTTGTAGACTTATGGATTCAAGTGAAAGAATTGATGTAAGTATTTGGGAAAAGGATTTGCGAATGTACGTTATACACAAATTTTTGGGCAGTGTTTCTGCCTAGTGAAATATTTAGTTTAAGAACATTACTTGACCAATTCTACAAGTACAAAAACTGCTTATGCTACAAGCTTTCTTAAAGGTTTGGCCAGTTCAAAGGCTAGTTAGTTAAAGCTGGATTTCGACTGAGGTTATTCAAAGGCAATGCTGCTCTTATATTATGATAACGTGAGAGGATGTTGTGTTTTATTTTACTTGTCAGAATCAAAGTCTTGGCTTGACTTTTCCTGAAGGCTGAAGGATTATATTTCCATGAGAGAAGGGCTGAGCTGCCAATGGTTCTCCTCTTTCAAAACATGTCAATATCAAAAGTCTTGGCTTGAATTATTGATGTCGATGTGTGCTGAGATAATAGATAAGCAATCTTCAAGATCAATGAAGAAGAGGTGTTTAGTAAAATAAAATAACGATGGCGGGTGTAGTTTTGCTTTTTATATTTTCAAAATAATGATTCCGAAGATCAATAAGAAAAAATATTGCTTATCTCAAATTTACTTGAATTTTTATTTTAGTTTATTATTATTATTTATTTTATTCCTTTTACTTCAATCTAATCGATAAAAAACCTTTTTTTCCTATTTAAGTAGATATTATGTACGAAGAATATATCAATTTTTAGTGATCCAAAATAGATACTATGTTTGCATTATAAGATCGACTAAGATATATCTTTATAACTTTATATTTTTTTCCTTTAGAAAGAATTTTTTAAATTACGGTAAAATTTTGATAGAAATAAAACTTTTTTGTTATATGGTATATCCAGCCCAATATCTAATTGATTTGATAAATCCTAACACAAATTATCTACCCAACGAAAATCCTAAGGATTAATACAATTAGGGGAAATGTTCAAAGGCATCCACCAAACCAACCTGATGAAACATGAAAGAAAAATGCCTGTAATCCATAGGTGACCAAACCAATCAGCATCTACCAGAACACTTCGATGGTCTATGAAGAAGAAGAAGAAGAAGACAAACACAAGGTAAGAAGCAAGGATTGAGCAGAAACAGTAAGCACTTCATCTAGTTGCACTATGATGAAAGGAAATACTACAAAACAAGCCAAAAGGACCACAACAATCTGCAGCACTAAACATGTTGTCCTCGATTTATGAATCAATGCGTCCATTGCCTGTTAAAGAAAGAAGAAAATATCAGGAACTCTTTGTTTCTTTAATTAAAAAAAAAACATATACTTAAAACATATTTAATAAAATATAAGGTATTTAAATAATATTAAATTTTATTAAAAATTAAATAACATATACTTCATATAATTATGCAATCATTTGTAAATTAATAACTACTTGATGAATTTAAAAAAAAAAAGAAAATCAAACAAAAGATAACCCACTACTAAAAAATATCTTATAAAATATCAATTATAAAATTACTCAAAATTTTTTATAAACATTTATTTTGTAATGTATATTAGTATTTAAATAAAATTAATTTTATAAACACTACATAAAATTTCAAATAAATACAAAAAAAAGAAAAAAAAATTCATTCAAGGTGCATACTTATCTAAAGTTTTTTTTTTCTTTCACATAAAATTACTTGTTTAGGTGGGACAAACCCGTAGTTTTGCTTTTTCGAATTCTTACACAAATCAAAGAATATTTTTATTTTTAAAATTTGAGGGCATCTTAATGATGGCTCCGCCAATTATTTATTTAAAGTTAGTTTAAGGATTTGGAGTTTATCGAGGATAAAGACAAGAATTTAATTTAGGGTATTAAAGATTAAATTAGCAGTTACCTTTATCAATTGATGGATTTGAAATATTTGTAAGATTTGATGATTAATTTAAAGTTACCTTTAATAATTTTTTTAAATATTAAAAATTTATTATTAAATATAAAAAATTATATACAATTGTGTTTATATGCAAGGGCTAAGATTTTTAATTTTCCCGAAAATTTCATAGAAGTTGATGTTGATCCAAGGGCTAAGATTTCACCCATGTTTTTAAAAAGGAATCCCACGTACTATTTTAAATTTACATTACTCTTTTATTTTATATTATCCATTTTTTAAAATTAATTTTCATATTTATTACATTAATCCTATTTTAAAAATTATTATCACTTTCACTTTTAATTTTTTAATAGTTATCCTTTTATTTTTCTTAAATTTTTAATATTTTTATTTTAAAATATTAAAAATATATATATTTATTCAAAATTACTCAAATATCAAAATAATTAATAAAGTTCTAATATTTTATAAAATTATAATTAATTTGATAAGATAAATTTTTAATAATTTAATAAATTAATGTCAATAGGAAAAAATTGTCACAACAAATTTTTAATAAAATTTTAGAAATTTAATCCCAAATAAAATATTTTATATAAACCTTGAAAATGATATAATTTTTATTTAAAATGTGATCAAACATGTTTTAATAAAATTTAAAATAAATGAATATAAATATATTAAAAGAATTTAAGATATTTTTTCTAAAAAAATTGAAAAATATTGTTATTAGAAATTTTAATATAGATTTTTTTATAAAATTTAATTTTTTTGAAATTAACAATCTGATTTAAAGTCAGATTTGAAGAATTTTAAAATTTGAAGAAACATTAAAAATTATTATTTATTTTAACAAAATATTTTCAATATCTTTTAACATAATTATTTCAAAAATATAAATATAATGTAGTTTAATTCTTAAATATCGAATAAAATATGTTTTCAATGAAATAAAATAAAATAAAAATTCTTTTAGGGTTATTTTTGTTCAATAAAACAACCCCTACTTGCATATTACTTCTTTTTCTATTATTTTTCTAGTTTTGATTAATTCTGTCTTACTAATATTTTATGTCAAAATAATGATTTATTCATGTATCCATAAAAACATATTTTTTTAAATTAATAAATATAGTTCGGAAAAGAGTTTACACTTTTGAAATTCAATAATAATAGTTATTTTAGTTCTTTTCAAATATTAATTTGTCTTTCATGATTTTTTTAATAAATAATTTTTTTTTTTGCTTTTCTTCATTTTTTTGTTTAATTTTTCATAAGGTCTATCACTTTAAACTAAACAAGCTTTAATATATATGTTTGTAATAATCCTATATTATACTAGTAGTTAAACACAATTGTATGTAATTTTTTTATGTTTAATAATAAATTTTCAATATTAAAAAATTATTAAACTTAGAATCTATAAGAAAATCAACAAAAACAATATATTAATTTAGAAATTATGAAATCTAAAATTTATATAAAAAGTTAAAACAAAAATTATTTATAAATATTAAAAAAATGATAGTTAAATTAAGATAGTGGTTCTATGAAAATTTTAAAAATAACTAAGATATGGAAAAAAAAAAAACAAGGTGAGCGTAAATTGGTGATAAGTTTTAATAAATAGAGATCAAATTTAAAAAACTTTAGTTTCTACTTTTATTTATTTAGATTTTATTTTTAATTTCATTTTATTTCTTAGTTAATTGGGTCTTCCTTAAATTCTAATACCATAATATTTGAAAAAATTTATGATCATTGATTCAACTTTCAACCCGTGCTCCATAAAAGGGAAAATAAAAGAAAAAAAAACTCTTCCATTTTATTTTTTTAATTTTGATACATAAAACTAAATTGTATCTAAAATCAGGAAAAATCCCTCCATACTTGGAGGGTACACCATAATTTACATTTCAATACTTGCATGGGAGGAGGCTCTCTGTGTATGCCATTGGAAGAGAAAACTTGTCTTCATGAGCATGTTCCCAGTTGAATTCTCTCCAAGTTCTGGTCTCCATGTTATAGAAAACAGAACGTACCCAATTTGCAAGAAGAATTTCATTCTTTTGCACAGTTACATAGCTAAGTCCTTGAATATTAAAATTTTGGGGGATATTATCACTCCATTTCTTCATCCAAACTGACTCCTTACTATCCTGTAAAGCCCATATATCAAGTTGGCCAAGTCCATGTCGAGCCACCAGACACAAACAACCTTCAAGATTCACCAAGAAAGGGCGCATAGTTTCTTCCTCTGGAATCCTAATTGTGCTAAAATTTTCCTCCTTATCAACTGCAAGGATGTGGCCGACCAGCCGCCCGTCTATCATTGATAAGCTAAACCAGAACACCGTTTCATTAATACATACATGATTGGAAGAAGTATAGGGACTGTATGGAACAGTACCCATAGATTTCCAGGATCCAACGATGGAAGAATATACCTTGCATTCATAAAGTTGCTCGTCTCTGTAGTAAAACTGAAATACTTTATATTCATTGAGTGTGGGGCCAAAAGAAACACCAATCTTGGGTATATATTCTGATGTGGGGGTTGGTGGGAGTAACAGGACTTCTCGGGTGGCAGGGTTACAAATATGTATGTCAAAGGTATTACTATCTTCAATCCTTTCATAAACAAAAGGGCCGTGGAAGTTAGTGCAACAGATCAAACCATTAAAGGAACAAACCATACCTTCAAAGTAAAACCCATCACAATCAAGGAAACTTTGAGTGGTTTCTCCATCAGTTTTGGTGAGCAAAGGTATGTTGTCGTCCCAAGAGGGATAAGAAGGATAGAAAGCATAACTTGAATTTTCTCGAGATTGGACTAGATGCGAATGCATAAAACTAGGACTGCAAATTAAATCCCGCCAATATTTAGAAACGGACTTGCATATCAAGAGGGATTTAACAGGAAGCCTTGAGAGAATGTTGGTGAGGATGTCTTCCACTTCAAACACGTTGTCATTCTGGGTTACCCGTATCAACTTGCTCCCAAAATCATCCATTCTTATCTTCCTCTACCTCTCTTTTTGTATCAAGAGCCTGCCCCCGCCTTCAGTAGAGAGAAACAAAAATACGGCAAAAGAAAAGAATTTTAAGAAGGGAGTAAATAAGAAAAGAATCCAATAAACCTACCTTCACTATGCAATTTATATATACCTTGAGATGTAATGTATTTAGTAGTTCCAAGGCCAAAAGAAACTCCAATTCTATTTGTTAACGACTTCTTAGATGCCATATTTATGGACTTTCCTTCCAATATCTATATCATTCAATAAAGTAGGTAATTATTAATAGGAAGTAGTATAAAAATGGAGAGTTTATGAGACGTACGGAAATAGGATTATTAAAAATTTGGAAGATTTATCCAAGAGGAACACTTAAACCCTGCCAAACCCCTAATATGAAAATACCCAAATCCCTAATTTCACCGTCTCTCTCCTCTGCGTCTAGCCCTTTTCCTATTGAAGACGAAGGCAGAAAGTTGATCTGCAAGTGAGCGATATGCTCTCGAGGCTTCCTGTGAAGACCCTGATCGAATGCAAGTCAGTTTGCAAATTTTGGCGTGAGCTTGATTTGCAGTCCTTACTTCAATGGTTTGCAGTTACAGAGATGACATTTGATGGAGATGACATTTGTGTAATTTCCCAGTTCTGGTCTGATAATAAACTCTTTCTTTCAAGACTCCAAATATACTAATCGATTTATGTACTAAAAAAAACTATTCAATAAAATATTAGATATTTAAATAACATTAAATTTTATTAAAAATTAAATAGCATATGATTCATATAATTATGCAATCATTTGTAAATTAATAACAATTTGATAAATTTTTTAAATCTAAATCATTTTAAAAATATGAAAATCAAACAAAAATAACCCATCACTAAAAAAATATTTAATAAAATATCAAATAAAAAGATATCAATTTTTTTTTATAATTTATATTGGTATTGAAATAAAAATAATTTTCCAAACATTAAATAGGATTTAAAATAATAACAAAAAATTTATAAAATTTATTTGGTGTGGACATTATTATAGTAACAATTCAAAGGTTTGTAATTCCATATTTTTTCATATTTAAGTTTAATAGAACTTTCATTAACCATGACGACCAAAAAAATAATATAAAAATAAAATTTGAAATACAAATAAAAATAAATTAAAAGGATAAAAAATATTGATTTCTAATCCAAGTCCATCATTATGTAGTCCTAAGTATGAAAATAAAATAAAATAGAAAAAATAAAACTAAAACCCATTATTCCATCTTCTTCTTACAATTTTATGGTTTTTTAATATAAAAAAAAAATGAGAATAGTGGTTTTATGATTTTTTTTTTTAACCTAAGATTTGAAAAAAAAAAAAAAACAAGATAAGTGTAAATTGGTGATAAGTTTTAATAAACAAAAATCAAATTCAGAAAAATTTAGTTTTTTTTTTAAATTTCGATTGTATTTTTAATTTAATTTTAAATTAGTAAATTGACTCTTTCTTCCACTTCAAACACATTCTCATTTTGGGTACACTTGGACTTACTCCCATAACCATCCATTCTTATCTTCCTCTACCTCTTTTTGTATCAAGAGATGGATGATGACTTCTTCAACAGACCTACCTCCCATAATCATCCATTCTTATCTTCCTCTTCCTCTTCCTCTACCTCTTTTTGTATCAAGAGATGGATGATGGCTTCTTCAACAGACCTACCTCCACTATACAATTTATATATCTTGAGATGTAATATATTCGTTTAAGAAAGGAAAAACAAGTTATAATGCTAAAAACATTGATAAAAAATAAATTTCATATTTTATCAAAAAAATTAAATAATATTTTCAAAACAGAATTTTGGATTAGAATTCTTTTAATAATTTTAGAATTTTTTTTTTTTTTGCTACAAATTTTAAAAAGTCAATAAATTCACTAATAAATTTTAGAAGTTTTGGAAATAACTAAATGTAAACCACCTGAGAGTGATTTTTTTAAAATTTATTTAAAACCTATTTAAAACATGAGAAATTATAAATAAAATTAATTTAACAAACATTAAATAAAATTTATAATAAAAAATTGTATAAAATTCATCTAAAGCTTTTTTCTCACGTAAAATTACTAAAATCTGTACTGATATGTAGATGTGTAATTTGATTGATATTATATATATATATGTTATGATCACTTTATTATTATCGACTTGAATTAAAGATTCAAGGTGTCCAAGACCTCCATGAGAAAATCTGAGTAAAATGGCACGGGAAGAAGCCAAGCCTTCAACAATATAACAAAACAGGAACTAAAAGATGTGAGAAAGCTTATACCCTAATCAGCCTTTTTATAGCTTTTAGAGTAGGGCGAGCGATGTTCTCTAACCAAATATTTCATCTAGCAATAGCAAACCATGCAGAAAAGACTGGTCTCAAAGCAAGTCAAAAAAATATTGGAGCCACCTCTTGAGCAGTCAGAAATTAACATGGTGACAAATCAAAGAAAAATGCTTATAATCTGTAGGTGTCCTAGGCAATTAGTATTATATGGCGTTGTTCTCCTGATCTGCCGAGATGATGATAATAATAGCAGCAAGGATTGAGCACATGAAGGCCATGAGAGTGAAATAGATTGATGTCCTTGATTTAAGAATCGATGCGTCCATTGCCTGTAAAAAGAAAAGGGACAATATATATCAGCAACTCTTTGATTCCTTCATTAAAACACTACTCAGAAACTGATTAATTTTCTTAATTTTTTAAAATATGAAGCAGAACTGTAATAATTTAATCAACTTGAAAAATCTCTCCCTACTTGCCGGGGAGGTAGAACATGATATAGGTTTCAATACTTACAAGGGAGGAGACTCTCTGTGTATGCCATTGGTAAAGAAAACAGCTCTTCCGAATCATGTTTTGGATCCCGGTTGAAGTTTCTCCAAGATCTGGTCCCCATGTTATAGAAAACATAAAGTTTGGAATTTGCAAAAAGAATTTCATTCTTTCGCACAGCTACAGATCTAACTGGTTCACTATCAAAAGTAGTGGGTATATAATCATTCCATTTCTTGATCCAAACAGACTCTTTGCTGTCTTGTAAAGCCCATATGTCAAATCTATTTTGATCAAGTTTATGTAGAGTCACTAGACACAGACAACCTTCAAGATTGACCAAGAAAGGGTTTAGAGTTTCTTCCTCCGGAATCCTAATTATGCTAAATTTTTCCTCCCTATCAACCGCAAGGATGTGACCAACTAGTCGTCCGTCTATTATTGATATACTGAACCAATACACTATTCCATTAATACATACATGGTTGCAAGAACCAGAGGGACAGTGTGCAATAGTACCAATGGATTTCCATGATCCAGTGATGGAAGAATATACCCAACATTCATAAAGATGCATTTCTCTGTAGAAAAACTGAAATACCTTATATTCATTGATCGTAGGGCCAAAAGAAACACCAACCGCACCTGGATATTTTGATTCGGGGGTTGGTGGGAGTAACAGGACTTGTTGGGTGGCAGGGTTGCAGACCAGTATGTCCAAGGTACTACGTCTAAGGCCTTTTCCGATGACAGGGTTGTAGATATGTGTGTCCGGGGTTCTACGTTGAATCCATTTACGTAAGAAATGGGTTTGGATGTCAATGCAACAGATCAAACCATTAAAGGAACAGATCATACCTTTAGAGTAAAACCCAGGACATCCAGGAAGAAAACTTTCAGTGGTTTCTCCATCAGCTTTGGTCAACAAATGTATGTTGCCGCCTCGGAGGGTATAACGATGGAAAACATAA
This sequence comes from Vitis vinifera, assembly GCF_030704535.1. Taxonomy (NCBI): domain Eukaryota; kingdom Viridiplantae; phylum Streptophyta; class Magnoliopsida; order Vitales; family Vitaceae; genus Vitis; species Vitis vinifera. The sequence goes on from NC_081823.1 coordinate 5,654,005, forward strand.
GTGGGATTTTCTTGAGATTGGATTAGATGCAAATTCATGAAACTACGACTGCAAATTAAACTCCACCAATATTTACAAACGGACTTGCATATCAAGAGGGATTTAACAGGAAGCCTCAAGAGAATGTTGGTGAAGATTTCTTCCACTTCAAACACATTCTCATTCTGGGTATACTTCAACTTACTCCCATAATCATCCATCCTTATCTTCCTCTACCCCACCTTCAGCAGAGAGAAGCAAAACAAATCGCAACAAAAAATAATTTTAATCTCTAGGATGGAATAAGAAAAGAATCCAATAAACCTACCATCACTATACAATTTATATTATCTTGAGATGTGATATATTCAGTAGTTCCAAGGCCAAAAGAAACTCCAAATTCGTAGGCAACTTCTTAGATACCATATTTATGGACTTTCCTTTAGGTATTATCTATATCATTTAATAAAAGAAGTAATTATTTACATTCCTTATCAAAAGAAAAAAGAAATATAATAATGCATCAAATTTAACGGAAAAATACTAAAAACATTGATAAAAAATAAATTTGATTGAAATTTTATCAAAAAAAAATTCAAATAATATTTTCAAAATAGAAATTTGACTAGAAATTTTTTTAATAGTTTTAGAGGTTTTTTGCTACACCTTTTAAAAAGTTAATAAATTCAATAATAACTTTTTAGAATTTTTGAAAATACCTAAGATGATGTTTATTTTTTGGTTGAATAATAAAAAAGAAAAATTTTTATTTTTTTATTCAATTATAAGCAACTTGTTGATATCGATTAATATAATTAAAGTGGACTTGTTATTAATAGGTTCATTTTAATTATGTTAGTGGATATTAACGAGTTACTTTTAATTGAATAGAAAAAGTCAAAATAATACTATCTAAATATAAATAATTTTAGAGTGAATTTTTTTATTTTATTTGAAACTTATTTATAACATAAAAAGATGTACTTCATTGTAAATTTGTAACGGCTTTATTAAACCTAAAAATCTCAAAGTTACACAAAAAAAAAAAACCATTACTTAAAAAATGTTTAATAAAATATAAGGTATTTAAATAATTTTAAATTTTATTAAAAATTAAATAGCATATACATCATATAATTATGTAATCATTTTAAAATTAATTACTACTTGATGAAATTTAAAAATCTAAACATTTAAAAAAATTAATAACTATTTTATAATTTATATTAGTATTTAAATAAAATTAATTTTATAACCACGAAATAAATTTTAAAATAAATACGAAAAAACTTTATAAAATTTATTCAGCGTCCACAATAATGTAAAGTTTTTTTTTTTCACATAAAATTATTTTTTTAGGAGGGACAAACTTGTATTTTCGCTTTTAGAATTCTTAAATAAATCAAAGAATATTTTGGAAATTTGAGGGGCATCCCATTATGGCTCCGCCAACATATATGAAAATTATTTAATAAATTATTAAATATAAAATTATCAAAATTTATTTTTACTAAAATTTATTTTATAATGTATATTAGTATTTAAATGAATTCGATTTAAAAAAAATGAAATTTAAATAAAATCTAAAATGTAAAAAATTATAAAATTCATTTACTGTCCATAATTATATAAAGTGTTTTCCCATATAAAATTATTTTTTTAGGAGGGACAAATTTGTAATTTTATTTTATAAAATTCTTAAATAAATGAAAGAATCTTTTTATGTTTTTGAAGATTTGAGGGGCATCCCATGATGGAATCCCCCATTAGAATGCTTATATTTTCATATAAAAATTTAATAAAATTTCAGCTTAACCATGGTCAACAAGATGTCTAAAAAATTAATATAAAAATAAATTTAAAATAAATTCAAACTATATAAAATATTTATTTTTGCCCAAACTTTATCATTAAATCAATAGCAAAAATATAAAAATAAAATAAAATTTAGAAAAATGAAAATAAATTGAAAAGATAAAAACTATTGATTTCAATTCAAATCCATTGTTATGTGGAATAGTAAATATTAAAATAAAATAAAAATAGAAAAAATAAAACGAAAGCCCGTTATTCATATTTGCTTTCCTTTTTTTTGTCTTTTATTTTCTTCTATTGAGATGAAAAGAGGTTAGTACGACATGTAGAAATTTTGGAGCCTCAAGCGAAGCGAAGAAAAATCAAAGGCAACTAACTAAAGCAAATAAAAAAAAAAAAAAATGTCTGTAATTAAGAGTCCGTTTGGTAATGATTCTAAGAAACGTTTCTAACTTTATTAACATTTAAAAAGTTTTATTATTCAAATGTTAAAAATGTTAGAAATGTTTCCTAAAATCACTATCAAATGCACTCTAACTAAAGTAAAAAAAAATCAAAGAAAAATATTTGTAATCCATAGATGAACAAAGCAATTAGTATTTGCCACAATACTTTGACGGTCTACAAAGAAGTTGATGAGATAAACTAAACAAGAAGCAAGGAATGATGAAAAACAATACTCCAAAACAAGTCAAAAAGATCACAACAATCTGCAGCATCAGTCATGTTGTCCTTCATTTATGAATCAATGAGTCCATGGCCTGTTAAAAGAAGAGGAAGAATATCAGACACTCTTTGATTCTTAATTAGGAAAAATCCCTCCATACTTGCAAGGGAAGTACAACATAATTTACATTTCAATACTTACAAGGGAGGAGGCTTTCTGTGTATGCCAGTGGAGGAGAAAACCCGTTTACACGACCATACTCCCAGTTAAATTCTCTCCAAGTTCTAGTCCCCATGTTATAGAATAAATACTGTTTCCAACTTCCAAAGAGAATTTCATTTTTTCGCACAACTATATATTGAAATTGTTCAATTTTAAAAATGGGCATATAATCACTCCATCTCTTGACCCAAACGGACTCCTTGCTGTTTTGTAAAGCCCATATATCAAATCTGTTTTCGACAACTCCATTTTCAGCCACTAGACACAAACAACCTTCAAGATTGACCAAGAGAGGGTATAGAGTTTCTTCCTCTGGAATCCTAATTATGCTAAATTTTTCCTCCCTATCAACTGCAAGGATGTGGCCAACCAGCCGTCCGTCTATTCTTGATCTGCTGAACCAGTACACTGTTCCATTAATACACACATGGTTGAAAGAAGTAGAGGGTGCGTGTGCAACAGTACCTATGAATTTCCAGGATCCAGTGATGGAAGAATATACCATACATTCATAAAGTTGCTCTTCTATGTAGAAAAATTGAAATATTTCATATCCATTGATTGTAGGGCCAAAGGAAACCCCGAGCTTAGGTGCACATTTTGATTTGGGGGTTGGTGGGAGTAATAGGACTTCTCGAGTGGCGGGGTTATAGATAATTATGTCCATGTGACGACGGGGACTACGTCTAATAACACATGAACGAGACTTACGAGGGGTAGTGCAACATATCAAACCATTGAAGGAACAAATCATATCTCTAAAGTAAAACCCATCATAACTAGGGAAACTTTGAGTGGTTTCTCCATCAGTTTTGATCACCCAATGTATGTTGTTGTCCCAGAAGACATAGGAAGGATAGAAAACATAACTTGGATTTTCTTGAGATTGGATTAGATGCAAATGCATGAAACTAGGACTGCAAATCAAACCTTGCCAGTATTTACAAACGGACTTGCATACCAAGAGGGATTTAACAGGAAGCCTTGAGAGAATATTGGTGAGGATTTCTTCCACTTCAAACACTTTCTCATTCTGGGTTACCCACATCAACTTGCTCCCAAAATCATCCATTTTTAATATTTGATCTTTCTGGACCTCTTTCTCTCTTGTATCCACCTGTAACATTCAATAGAGAAACAAAAATATGGCAAATAGAATTTTAATCTCAAGAAGGGAGTCATTAAGATCACTATATATTTATCTTGAGGATGTAATATGTTAGGTAGTTCCAAGGCCAAAAGAAACCATAATTGTATTTGCATACAACTTCATAGATACCATATTTATGGACATTGCTTCCCATATTACCTGTATCATTTAATAAAGTAAGTAATTATTTAATAAAGGAAAAAACACTAAAAACATGGTATTAAAAAAAAAAAATTGAATTTGACTAAAATTTTATCAAAAAATTCAAATACTATTTGCAAAACAGAAATTTAACTAGAATTTTAAAAAATAATAATAATTATAGAATTTTTGGAAATAACTAAATATAAATTATTTGAGAGATTTTTTATATTTAAAACTGATTTATAACATGGAAAGATATTGATTGTAAACTTGTAACTAAGTTAAACAAAAATAACGCATTACTAAAAAATATTTAATAATATATAAGATATTTAAATAAAATTAAATAGAATATATTTCATATAATTATCTAATCATTTGTAAATTAGTAACTACTTTATGAAATTTAAAAATCTAAACATTAAAAAAAAATTTAAAATCAAACAAAAGAGAACCCACCATTTAAAAATATTTAATCCAATATCTAATCATTTCTAAATTAGTAACTACTTGATGAAATTTAAAATCTAAACATTTAAAAAAAACAAAAAAAAAAAGTCAAACAAAATAATTTGTGTCCATATTTATGTAAAGTTTTTTTTTTCACACAAAATTATTTTTTAAGAGGGACAAACTTGTATTTTTGCTTTTGAAAATTCTCAAATAAATCAAAGAATATTCTTATTTTTTAGATTTGAGGGGCATCCCGTGATGGCTCCGTTATATATAATAATAGGTTAACCATCGTCAAGATACTTAAAAAAAATCATTTGGTCAATAATAATATAAAAAAAAAATCAAAATTTAAAATAAATTTCAAAATAAAAATAAAAATTAATTAAAAAGATAAAAATTATTGATTTTTATTCAAAATCCATAATTATGTAAATCCCAAATATGAAAATAAAGTAAAATCCGTATTTGTACATGACTTCTTAGATACCATATTTATGGACATTGGTTTCAATATTACTTATATCATTTAATAAAGTAATTATTTAGGTTGGTTATAAAAAATAAGAATAAATATTTTATTTCTATTATTATTTCTCTTAGAATATGAATGAATTTGGTGATAAAAATGGGAATAAAAATTTTATTTTCATTAATATAAATCAATTTGGTGATACCAATTTTTACGTTATGATAAATATAAAAATGTAAAATTGAAATTATTATTTGTTTTTATCCAATATTTTGTAACAATGGAAATAAGAATGAAAAAGGTAATAAATGGATGATAATATTTGTATATATAGTTTAAAATAATTTTTATTTTTATTTTTAAAAAACTTTCAAACTATACATAGTTTTAAATATTTTTTTTCTTTCATTTAAATAAAACATCTTCTGATTTTTTTTCTAAATAATAAAAACTTATTTGGTCATATGATTTAAAAACAATGTTTCATTTTTTAAAATAAAAAATTATTATTTTTAAAAATTTATAACACTATTTGGTTGTTATTCTCCAAACACGGTTTAAAAAATAAAGTGAAATATAGAAAAAGTTTTTTGAGAACTTTTGTTTCATCTATTTTCAAAAGCAAAAAGAAAACCTAAAGAAACTAGAAATAATAATAAAAAATAAATAAAGTAGCACATGTAATGAATGCCACCACATTAATTATAATAAATGTTAATTAAATATTATTTATGACTTCCATTAATACTCATTAATGAAAATCATTAATATTATTTATGAGTTCCATTAATATTCATTAATGAGAATATTAATGGAAGTCATTTGGAAAGCCTATAAAAGGAAGAAATTTTTTATTTTCTCTTATTCTCTCTGTCTTTCATTCTCTCAACTTTCTCAACTCTCTTCTCTGAATCCTTTTTCCCATTATATATATCATTAAAGTAAGATATATTTTATTTCTACTATTTTATTTACGTTTCATTTATCTTTGTTTTACAACACGTTATTAACACGAATTGCTCTGAAGGTAATTCCCGTATCTTAAACTTGAAATTATTTATATAGAATAAAATTTTACATATTTATATTATTGTTGATTTTGTTTTGTTATATATTATTAAAATAAACAAATTATTTGATTTTGTTTATAATCAAAAGTGATACCAATGTTATTTATTATAACTGATTCTAATAATATTGTTTTGTCATATATATGAAGTTATTTGATAATGTCGAATCTCATAAAACTCGAATTTGTGGCACTTGACATTTCAGGAAAGAATTATCTATCTTGGATCCATGCAATGAATTTTGGAGTTACGATCAAAGAAGGAAATCAAGCATCCCTGCAAGATCATGCAAAAGCACTGATTTTCCTTCGTCATCATCCATGAACGTTTAAAAAATGAGTATCTAATGGCAAAAGACTCTTTTACTTTATGGAGTAATTTGAAGGAAAGATATGACCACCAGAAAACTGTGATTCTCCCAAAAGTTCGATATGATTGGATGCACATGAGGTTGTACGTTTTAAAACTGTTAGCAAATATAACTTCGCACTTTTTAAAATCAACTCTCAATTAAAATTGTGTGGAGAAAAAAATCACAAAAGAAGACATGTTAAAGAAAACTTTTACAATGTTTTATGCCTCAAATGTGCTCATGCACAAAATATTCTGAATTAATATCATGTCTTCTTGTTGTTGAATAAAATAATTAATTAAAAAGAAACATTATTGATTTTTATTCAAAATCCATAATTATATAAATCCCAAATATGAAAATAAAATAAAATGGAAGAACTAAAACAAAAACCCATTATTCCGTAGATATCCACTTTCCCTTTCTTTTTGTCTTTTATTTTCTTCTTCTTAGATATTTTGTCATATAAAATAATTTTAAGATTTTTTAATTAAGAAATATAATACTAAAGGAATTGCAATTTTGAAATCCGATTAGAATAGTTATTTTAATTATTTTCAAATATTAATTTGTCCTTTGTGATATTTTTTAAATAAATAAATACATTTTTTTTTTGTTTTATTTTTCTTGACATCTATAACTTTAAACTAAAAAATTTTAATATGTATGTTTGCAATAATATTCCTATATTATATAAGCAATTAAAGAACAAATGTATATATATTTTTTATATTTAGCAATAAAATATCATTTAATATAAGGGCTTGATAAGAGATTAATGTAGAAATTATGAAAACTAAAATTTATATTAGGAACAGTTGGCTAATCCCATTTAGAACTTAAATAAGGATCCAATAAATACAAAAAATTAGTTTAAAATGACTTTATTGTTTTTTTTTCTTATAAAATCATATTTTTCCAAGTTTTTTTACAAGACAGATGAATTTTAAATCAAGAATTTATTAGTGAGACTAATAATTTTTAAATTATCACTAATGATTTTTAAAAATAATTTAAAACTCAAAAAAAATATATAATCACTATAAAGAATAATATACCATTAATCGAATCACTACAAAATAAAAGATTGATTAAACATATAGTCATGACTTAAAATTTTATAAATTTTCTTAATGGGTAAATGTGGATTTTAAATTAAGGGAGAAATAAGTAACATTTTAAAAGGGTGTTGGATTTGAGGATTTGAGGCATTTTAACCGATCTCACCCCTGTAAGTACATGGCTATTTTTTTCACAAGAAATGACCAAACCATTGGTACATTTTATCATCCTTTAGTCAGGTAATTAATCAACAAGTGTATTACTTCCTGAAAAGTGTTCTTTGAGATGTAGAAGTGGTTGAATTGTAGACCTTTAACGGAATATAGTAGTAATTAATTCTACATTACAAGAACTAATTACCTGGAAGATCCCGTGGCTCACAGTTGTTGGATCAACATCTGCAATTGCCCGGCCGGTAAAAAGTAGCATCCCATATCTTTTCACTACAATAGTAGTAGCTGCTACTCCTAGTTAGTGCCTTCGCATTTCACTTAAGGCTTTTGGATTTAAATATTTGTTGACTATATCGACTGCAGTCCACAGTTACAAAAGAAATGGAAAAAAATAAAATAAAATAAAATAAAATTACAGACCATCTATTTGAATAACACCCAATCGGTCTATAATTTTTATCTTTTTGTTGTTTATGGTTTCTGTGTGTCTTCAACAGAATAACAGTACACAAGCAATGGCAACAAAACAAAATGGGAAAAATGGCCAGAAACAGCCAGCAGAATCTAGAAGGATAAATGTATGTCCTGTACTTATTTATTAACCACCACTGACAACTGTAAATACAGCTACACCTATTTAACTCCAACCCATTACATCAAAACTCAAGCTCAGCTTTGCTTCCACAACAAAACAATGCATGATGAGGTGTCGACTCTTCAAGCACATTTCCTAGAACACAGCCTCATTTTTCTCTCTTTCATTTCAAACTATATGTGTGGGCCATCACAGCTTGTAAACCCGCCAAAGACGCATAAATTGATCAAGACATTTTGATCTGGATTTGCCGATGGATATGTACTAGAAATTCAACATAGGAGAGTCCAATTGCAGTCTTGTCTTCGACCATAAATGAGAAGAAGAGCATCCCTTTGTACAGAAAGGACAAACACAGGTTGAATTAAGTTAGTCATAACAAAATCACATTTTCATACAATTCAAAATGACATGGCACTTGATCACACATTTACCTCCCACACCCCTACTTGGATATGAAACAAGTTCATATACTATAATAAAAAATAAAAATAAAAAAGGCACTTCAGTTTTACATATAAAAAGATGATGTAAGAGAAGTTCTGCAGGCATGCAACAGGAAAGTGTCTTTAACATCAGGCAGTTTGATCCATATCCCAATTCCACTACCTACTGCTTCATGAAAGACCAGACGTGGGTCCCAAGTGACCAGACCAGACTATAATTTGCTAATTAAAACAATCCAAATGTCTTGCAAGTCCCCCTTAAATTTTTATTAGTGGAGTCAGAATCTGGGCATCCATGAAAATGAAAATTTTCCATTCTGCCTCATATTGCAACTGAACATTCAAATTGGTAGTGAAAATTAGATCACCAGAATAAACACTAAATGATCATAGTAATGCTAATAATACTTAAAAACAACCGAATCTTCAGGTTCAATCTATTGTGCTTTGTCCAACTGTCAATGCAGTTGAGCGCTAGTTTGCATGAAGTCTGTTCTAGTGCAATGACATTGAGACCCTCCTTGTAATCATTAAAACACCCTATTGTGATCAACAATAAAATAACAGAAAAAGTTTTTTCCCCTTTTAAATCCACGGAGAAACATGACAGACTCATCTCAAATAATGTGCATAATTTAAATGGGAAGGTTTAATTTCCATGGGACATCCAGACAGCACTAAAGATCTCTTTTCAAATAATTTTGGATGAAAGAGAATAGTGGATGACACAGGTCACATTGAGTGGAATAATCTGATGATATTTTGGTTCACTGTGTATAGACACACTAACACACCAGTCTTAATTTCTTTGTAATTTTCGTAGAGGGTTGTTTTAATTGACTGACCTGATGCATCTCCTTTTCTGCATAATTTTATGCTGCAAGAAAATAAAAATAAAATTTAGAAACATAAATAATTTACAATCAACAAACCTAAACCAAATAGGAAATTATATTTAATTATGAAAATGCTGTAAGATCTTTAAACAATATCATTCGTACCGGAGGTATGAACATCTTTGGCGCCTTATCTCATTTACCAGTTCATTTAGTTTCTTTGACAAGGGATTGTCATACTGCTGCAGCACAAACTAAACAAGAAATGAAAAGAGGTTAAAAATGACACAACACCAACAATACATGAATATGAGGAAGTTAAAAAAGACAAGTTGGACAGCCAGGTCCCCAGAAAATGAATCTTGTGGCTACATACTATCACTTGTTAGAAATTCTGATCCTCTACAATTCTTAGCTAAATCATAGAAGGAACCTTAACATTTCATCATTAGGAAGAAAGGAAAATATGGATATGGACATCCATAAGCACTCTTTTAGCAGTATACTTAATAATCAAAATTGTAAGCCAATAATCAACATAGCTTATTTATTATTAAAATGTAGTAAATAGTTCATCCTTACGGCTGCACTTGTGGTATGGGTTGCAGCAGGGTTATAGGAGATTTCAAGTTTGACTCCTACCAAGGGCAAAAAAATATTTTACCTACTGAAGGAAAAAGAAAAAACATACGGTAAAGGATCAAAATCCTCACATGATTCTGGGACCATCTTATTTCATGCCTTTAGATTGGAAAGTTCTCAGAGAGACAAAGTAAAAGGCTACATGAGGTTTTCAGATCAGAGTTAACAAATTCATCTGATAATCAAGATTGTTAGATTGAGTGATTTAAATTCTAGATCATCTTAAGATATTCCTGAACCTCATCATGTGTCAAGTTCAAGTGCTCAATGCTATGATTCTTAGGGTAATATTCAAAATGTTCTAAACAATAATTAATAATATCTGTCCAACAATTACTTCAAAAAAAAATAAAAATAAATAAATAAAATAAACTACCTGACTAGGAATTACGTCAACCGAAGAAATGCCAAACAGTTGTCGCATGATATCTGGATTCACCGAATTCCCAATATAAATCAAACCATCATCACCATTCTCCAGTAGATAGATTCCATCATCGCTAACATGCTCACTGGAAAGTGGAATTGTAGGAGGAATAAGAGGCCTGTCCCCTTCCTGTCAGTTCAGAAGAAAGATGACAATGTTTTTAGAGCATATTAAAACAGAAACAAGCATAAAACGATATAACACCCTTACATGTGAATTAAGGTCATGGATAGCCATCATCCTCGGGTACACCAGAGGTATTGCCAGAGGAGTAGAAAGTGGGGAAACATAATTGATCCAAAATGACCGATCATCTATTCTCCCATCAGTTCGCAGTCCAATACTTTTGATCAATGCTAAAAAGCAAGAGAAGAATAATTATCAATTCCTGTAGAACATCTTTTCTGAGAAGACTTATGTTATATGTCTTCTACAGTTATTGCTCAATAAAGGGAGATGCCAAGCTTTGATAAATAACATGATTACAAAGAAAAAAAAAGGGAGGGGGGTTGAGGAGAAGGGGAATAAAGTTCTGAGAAGAAAAAAAAAAAACTCATCTAATTTTAGGTTGTCAACAAGCATTTAATTAAGCATCGCAATTTTAAAAATAAGCTCCAAAGATTTGATATTGTATGGAAGTAACAAAAGAAGGGGAAAAAGGAATTAAGCTTCAGTCACACTATGATCACTTAAAGGACATGTGGTGATGGTTCAGCATCACCAACTGATCCATCTTTTAAGACAATATGTTATCCTAGCCAACTCTAAAAAAGGTGCCTTCAATAGAATATGTATTCCACACACTTCTTAGACTACTACATTTATAAAGTAGAAAATGGTCAAGAAGTTGATTCTCCTGCCCCTAAACAAATAAAAAAAAATATGAAATGAAGCATTTGGTCCAAAAATGGAAGTTCTATCACCAAGAATTATAAGCAGCAAGGGATATACCAAGGGTGTATAAAGGCAGAAGTTTAAGTGCCTCAGGAAGAATTAGTTGTCCAGATGATGATACTGTTGCACAAAATTTACGATATGAATGCAGAATGTTAATGCAAAGGTTCGTCACTTGCTCCCTAACTTGTGAGAGTGGTGTTGAAGGAATTTCACTTGCCGCTGCACAGGTTCACATAAAAATTAGAATTATGAACTATGTATTGTATTCTGAAATTACAGAAGAAAGAAGATATCATTCCCACTTGCATTGGATGTTGAATGAGAAAATTAATCATCATAAACTGGGTAAATGCACATCATAAAGGCAGTAAGATCCACAGAGCAAGGGCAGAAATACAACATAGAATCAGATACCTTGCTTCAGAAAACATGCAAATTGAGTATCCAAGTCGGCTGAGCGGAACAAATTACTTAGCATACTTGTACATGGTAGAGAGAGAGTAGTAACTCGAATTCTTCTCTGGCCATAAACAGTGGTGTAAAGAAGGGCACACTGGACAAAGACAAACATAATATAATTAAACGGTTAAGAGTGATAATTTACTCTATACTAACTAGCTTAACAAGGTAATAAGCAACATGAGGATTCAAAACTTGGCAGTGATTGCAGAGAAAAGTAGTTTGTACCTGAAAAGCACATTCGGAGCCATCCTGCAACTTATCGTCATGTTTTAATGTTACCATGATAGCTTTGTCACAGTCAATCTGCACAACAGGAAGGCTCAGTTAGAGACATCACAAATCTATACTAAAATAAACAAGCAAACTCCAATTTTTCAAATCAAATAAATTAGTAGCAATAGGAGAAGAAAACAAGAAAATGGAAGAAGAGAGCAAAGGTAACACAGAAACAATTAAGTCAACACCAGGACTGTTCTCAAAAAGCATCCATAAAGCATTACAACAAAGAAAATGTCATCTGTACTGATCTCTGATTGAAATTTTCATTTTGATAGGCTGCCCCTACTTGAAATTGAGCTATGCAAGGGAGAAAATTTTAATATACAAGAATAGTCATGAAATCAATCAAATGACCAATAAACTAGGATTCAGACATTTCTGCAGCAAATCAACCAAAGTTAACCACCATAACAAACTAAACATTCCCAACAACTAACCATTCAGTGGATCACCTAAAGAAGACACAAAAGGACAAAGCTAAACTACAAGTAGTATACATATTATCTTAACTTGAATGACGCAGAAACTTCTTCAATAAAATCAGCGATTGTGGACATAAACTTCTTTGACAAAAGCACTAAGAAAAAGTTTTAGTCTACAATGGCATTAGGGCCATCATTTTTGGCTTGAGATTTGGTCTAGCAAAATTTTGAGACTACTCAAATGGAAAACCACAGATGGTAATCAAAACATGTATCATATTGTATCCTAACTCTCTGTCTTGAATCATGTTGTGTATCATTTGTATCATATTGTACTGATTTCTCTATATTCTGTATCATGCATTGTGTTGCATAGATTGAGAAATTTTTTATAGGATATTGCTTTAGGTTAATACTCTAATGATTTCACACAGTCAACATATCATTCCAATCATACTTTAAAGTAATATTCTAATGTTTTTTATAAATTTTGGCAAACTGTGAATGCATCATATAGGTCACACTAATACATTTCGTAAGTGTATTATATCTAATATATTATTATATTGGGTTAATTTCATTCACCTCCCATGAGGTTTGGGCTAAATACACCTAGCCACCATTAGTTTGAAATTTTATCGAATACCTCCCTTATTTTTAAATCAAATGGGAGGTGAGTGAAATTTACCTTTATTGCGTATTATGGGATAAAAAATAAAAGGAAAAAAAGAAAGAAACAGTGTGTCTTAGCAAGTAGCACACATTGCTTCTTGTGTCCATGCCTCGAATGTCATATAATACTAAAACCCATGAAATGGTGGGAATAAGGTTACATAGCTCAATAATAAAACGCCAGCTAACAAATTCCCCTCAAATTATATTAGAAAATAAAACCATGATCACACTCTAAGTCTGGCTAACATTACACTATGGTTCAATAAAACTCAACTATGAAAAAGAATGAAAAGCACCACTAGGTTGCATAAGAATAACCAAATATTCTGTAAGAGATATACAAACCCCAGGTAAGTCAACATCTGTTGGAATGCGTCTGCAAAAGTTTCCAGAGTACTCTTGAACTTGAAGACCCTGTAAAAGATGGAAAAGAAATTAATTTGTATAGCACAGATTAAAGATAAAAAAAGCTAATTATCATACAAAAGAAAGGAATCAAGCAACTAAAGTTCATACAACAAAAGAAATTACCTGGCTGCATCTGACACGCATCACTGCCTCAAAACCTTGGGGCTTTGTGATGTTCCATCTAAGGTCATTGTAAAGCTTAGCAGGATCAGAAAGGGCTGAGAAGGGGTAATAATAATACACCTGAAAGTGAGGGCAACAGTTTGCATTAACCTCTTATTTTTGAGAGCAAGTTCTAAAAATGGAGCAAGTCTTGAAAATAGAACCTTACGACCATAAAAGATTAAGTCTTGGTTTGGATATATCCAAGTTCTATAAAATTGGAATGTTGAAAATTTGGCATCTGATTGTACAATTTCACCCATGGATGGATGATAAAGAGCCACAAAAAAAAAAAAAAAAAAGAAATGGAGAGAAAAGTATACACAACTCCAATTGGATTGGTTTGGGAGGATTACCAGTGTTTGGAGCAAACATGACCTGTGAAGAATCCCCATGTGTTTTAAGAAAACTGTCATTAACATTCTCATACAAGATAGAATAGAGTACTTCTCGCCTCTTTACAAATATCTTAACTTTGGCAAAATATGTTGCCTTTTTCCACAAGAACGTATTTCAGCACCAATTCAATGCCAAAAGGGCCCTCAAAGTGGCAATTCAAGTGTGTGTGTGTACACAAATATATATATATATATATATATATATATATATATATATATATATATATATATAGAGAGAGAGAGAGAGAGAGAGAGAGAGAGAGAGAGAGATGATGATTTTTTTTTTTTTTTTTTTGATAAATAAAAGAAGGCATTAAAAGAGCAATTAACGCAAGAGAGTACACAGGACATACACAATGAGTGTCAAGAGGCAAAACAAAAAAGAGGGAAAAAAAAAAAACTACTCCCTCCCTCAACAAGAACCCAACCAATCTACAAAGGCAAGAATTAAGATATGATAGAAGTTGAGAGCAAGATAGTGCACAAGAAAATTGCAAACCACAAATTGAGTTATGAGACAAAAGTCCAGAGCAGGATAGCACATACAGAAGATGGAAACCACAAAACTAGGGAATGCTGGAGGAAGAAAAGGATTTGGAGCCAAAGGACTAGGGATGTGCAAGTGAATGCAAATGTTTTCCCCTTTTATGGAGTTCATGGCCAAATTCCACCTATATGTGATTTGAAATATCAAAAAGAGATGTTTTACTTTAGATGTTTTACTTTTTTTCCTTCAAATACTCAAAATTAGGAATCCACACATCTAGGACACAACCTCCATGAACTTCTTTTAATATTAAGGTTTATCATTCCTTTGATGTCCAGCAGAGTATAAACAGGCAAGGAAGGATGCAAATTGCTTGTGGCCTTGAGATAGGTGAAAGGACATCCAGGCCAGAGAAAGTGAAATAGGACAGGCAGATCATAAATGCAAACTTGATGTTCAATGTCATCATGTAGTTTGGAAAACCATGTATGCATCTAGAAAAGAAGTTTACAACGTTTAAAGGGCACATACTTCCCCAAAATCACATTTTCAAGAAGAAAACAGTGCTAAGTTACCATGATCTATGTTGCATGTTTTGACTATATCCAGTTCTGAAACAGACTGGGCTACTCCAGCATTCAGTGAGCTAACTAGGAATAGGTTTTCAGTTCTGCAGGTATTATAATTGGTATATTCCATCTTGCTGACCCTTCTAAGAAATTGTGCAAAAAAATTGATGCTTTGCATACATTCAGCAATTGAGTTGCACCTCCCCTTTTTTCCTTAGGTGCCTGTTTGATACATATTCTTTGCATATCAAAGAAAGACAAATAAAAAATTGTGTAACAGAGTAAAACAGAACGATTACAATTATCTGTCCTGCTTTTGTCAACACATATCTGAAATATACACTTTCAAGAAACAAAATAGACAGCTGTAACTAGCTAGCACTCAAGATCTGTTAAAATATGGGACCATCAAGTACCCACAGTTACATCAACTTATTTGACAACACAGTATGGCATAAGATATGAGTCACTCAACGGTACCTGTCCTCCTGTAGTTCTTGGGATGACAGCAATAGATGCAATATCTACATAGGTTTGGGTAGTAATAAAAACATCAACACAGACCTGAAAAAAGTTTAAGATATAAAGATTTACATAAATCTATGAGTACTCAAATCATAACCCAATCAGAATCATAATAAAACTAATTGCTTTACCTGATACTCAGCAAATTCAATTGCCATTGTTTTCAGAGTTTTGTCTGCTGGTTGGAGTAATTTATGGGCCTCCTGAAATAAAGTAATAAACAAAAAACTTCATTCTGAAACCACAATATAAAATTTTCATTATACCAAATGATTTATGTTGAAAGAGACAAATGAACCCACAAAACTTGATAGGAAACTGAGAACTATCACAGTGGAGGCAAAAGAACAAGAAGAACCAACTGAACAATTGATTATAGAGATTAAAAATATAAAATTTAATAACACACACACATATATTCAGGGAAAAACACAACATGATAACATAACGAATATATCATGCCCCTCCATGTGCTAAGCAAATTGACATGAAACTGCAACAACTGAAAACAAGGGCAAAAATTAAACCTGATAATTATAGAAGATACACATAAAACTAGAAAAAAGGAATGGACAGAAGAAGTTTGTGGAAATTAAAACCATTGCCTCCCAAAAAACAGAACAATATTAGATAAGAAGGAAAATCACTTTTTATTTACGAAATTTAGGGTAGTTAGATCCATCCAGGGTATTTACAAAGTTTATACTTCATTACAATGAAGTAACTAAGTCCTTTGAGAAGAACATTTCATGAGGACCAATCTAGTATAGCAGTTCTCTTCCTTAGATGTGCACAAATTAGGGTATAGGGACTGATGTGTAGGCAAATGACCATCTCATGCAGTAAAATGAGGATTGGTGCAGTTTCATAATTCCCAACGGAAACAGATGGGAGGAGGGACTGATTATACAAGAAATGCATACCTTCTCCCCTGCAGTGATATTAGTTCTTCCTTCAGCCTCTCTGGCAGAAAGGGCTCCGATGCCAACTGAAGGCAAGACTGTACACAACATAGTGGTATAATCATCAGAATACTTCAATAAATAAATTTCAATAGCATACTATGGAGCTAAAAGATGAAATAAAAGAGAACAGACAAATTCATTTGAAATGCTAGCTTTAACATAATACCGTGAAAAAACATGTCAAAATTCAAGATGATGTTGTTTAGGTTCTTAAATTCCGAAGGACCCTTGGTGATTGGGATGTGGAAAGTATTTGAGTTTAGGGAATCTAGTAAGAATATGTTACAAATAAATAACTCAAAATACTGCAAAGAAGAAACTGTAGAATTAGTATGAACTATTCAAATGACAGCAACTTTTGTTGCATTAAATAAAATCCAAAACACGGGTAATGATAATATCCTCAAAACAACATCATTATTAAAGTTTGAAATGAATGACATTGCTAATCAGCTTATCTACCAATATGGATTTCCTAGATCAATTTAAACCTGTGATGTTGGTGTATTCAATAATATTTTATTTCATATTAATCCCATGGCTTAAATTTCCAGAAGATGATCTATTATTAAGAGAACAATATACGACGCATCTAAGTTGAATCTATTCCTTTCATCTAGAAATTTTTAGCAAGTCTGACCTTTCTTGGTTATGCAATCCTTTTAGTATCATACATACATACATACATGCATGCATGCACACACACATACACATGCTGTTTTATAATTCCAAAAGAATGTCTAGATCAATATTTGAAAGATATGATTTGATGATCTCTTCACCATCAAATTCCCATTGGTTTCTTGGTTCTAAGGTTAAAAGCAACTAATCAGAAGTATAAAAAACAGAGATTGGTGTGAAGGACTGTGAGAATAGTCTAAGGTTGTGAAGGACTGTGAGAATAGTCAGTGTCAAGGCATTCTTAGGTCAGATGCTTCTCTATAAATATTTATCTGTGTGTGTTCATATACACACTATTTTCCAATTCCAAAACAATGCCTAGTTCTTCTACATTGGAAGATATGATTTGGTGATCTGTTCACCAACAGATTGCCATTAGGGATCTTGGCTGTAAAGTTCAAAGCAATTCATTAACAAGACAACCAACAACAGAAATGGTGCAGAGCTATGCAAAGTCTTTTTGTAAGCCATTGTCTCCAGGAGGATCAAACACCTTTCTGACAAAGAAGTTTCAGGTTCCAGGGCCCTTTGAAGGTCAGTCTCCTAGCTTTCTGTAGAGAGGAGGAGAGGTGGATTGGGGTGGTGGGTGGGTTTGGAAGAAGATTTTGATGACTAGTCCAATTCCAAGGGAGTTGGCAATTGGCTAATTGGTACTGTTCGTATATATGGAGGAGTCAGCCAACCACATTTCTCATCCATTATTAAAGGGCCTACAACTTATGTTTAGTAGGCATGACAGTTTTTTCAGCAAAAGGCACTTAATGACACGGAGGACAACATTTTCATGTTTGATGTGGGACTTGTGGAAAGCAGAACAGAAGGATTTTTTAAGATTATACAAACACTAAAGCCCGCCAAGGTGGCCCAGTTGGTTAGGGTGAATGCTAAGATGTGTGGTAGAGGCGTGCGGTTCTGGGTTTGAATCCTGCCACTGGTTAAATACCTTAATTTACATGGTGTTGGTTGTTGGCGCAGTCAGTACCCTAAGATTTGGGTCCCCATAGAAAGTCCTAAGGGCTTGGCCATAGAAGGTTCTTTAGTTATAAAAAATAAAGGTTCTAAGCAGGCCTTTAAAAAAGTCTAAATTCTTTGTTTGCATGGTCCATGGATTCATTGAAGGTGGAAAAGATTCCTTTTCTCAATTTTCCCGAGTTCGTTCTGCCTTGTGAAGTTCTTTGTATACTTTCTAGGCATTATGGTTGCTCACCCTAGACATATTTTAGTTTATACCTCTTGCCTATGAATTAGGAGGGAAGACAGCAACAACAGAGATTGAACCCCTTCGAAATTTTCCCCCAAGACCATCCATCAACATGATCTTTGTGTATCTGATTCAGCATACGACTGCAACATCAGAATGTGATAGGCACCTAATTGAAACATATGATGTTTGCAGCTACAGACCTAATGAAGTTAGATAGAAAACTTCAATGTCTGATAAAAAAGACAACTAGAGATGTAACCGATACGAATTCATCAACACAAAATAAGTATGGCATACAAGTTTATGATTTAATTACACAAGACAGATTTAATAGAAGTTTGCAAGCTTGCCTGACTGAAACACCAGAAGTTTTCCTCCAGTACTCTTCATCGCTAAGAAAGCAGCCTGAAGTATGAACAGAATAATGTGACTATCAAAAAACATGTATGAATATTTAAATATCCATCAACCTATATGCACGTGTGAACAAGATATACTGACAAAGTTTCACAATTTTCACTGCACTGGCTGACATCTACAGACTACAGCAAGAAGAAACTCATGTAATCAAATGAATGCAAAGAAATACGTTTTATTTATCAAGTTCATTTTCATCAGATAATAATAAACCTCAGAAACTATCATTTTAGCATTTTTCACTGCACCAAGCACCATACACCGCATTACTGCCTTCATCTCAGCTCATTTTTTAAAGCTCATTGTGTTAAAACTGAGGTCAATCCATAAAAAATAATCATCAAATCGAGCTATCTGGGCCTTTGAAACCATCAATTTTCAAATGCTCATGTACATCTAATATACTAACTTGCACAGCAATTCTTTTCTTTTTCATAGGAAAAGCCAATATGTTTGAAGGCGCTCAAAGATAAGGAGAATGGTACCCAAGTACAAAGTAAGTAAACTCAAAGATTGATTTGAATTAGTTGTGTTAGAAGAATTTTATACTTTCATTAGGTTTTTATTTTCTTCTTTCTTTTTTTTTTTCTTTTTTTTTTTTTTTTTTTTAAGATTTCATTTTTCCACATATTGGCTTACTAGGATTTCCTGACTTGAGTTGGACCCACCAGATATAAGAAGTGTTACACAATGCATTTCCTAGATAGCAAGGAATAGCTAAAAAAAAGGTTCATAAAGCTAACTCGAAGCAGTTGGACCAAGGAACAAAATATTGATATTAACAAGAATGGTAAGGTTCAAATTCATAGTGGAAATATCAATATAACTATAGGGATTCCCAAAGATACTCTGGCATATCTTAAATACTTTATTGACGTTGACAAGTATCCAACAAGATGGTATGCAGCAAGGTTCAAAGTCATGGTATCGATCATTGATTTAGAAAGTTCTAAGGCACATTGGTCTTGACATCTCAAATCGATATTGGGCAATATGCAAAATATACCATTTAAAAGATCAAAAAAGTTCTAAAAAGAGTTACGAAAATTATCACAAAAATAAATACAATTAGATAGACAAAATTTAATAAGATAAATTCCTCTTATATGTAACATTATTCAAATGGTAATAGCAGAATGCCTTGGAATGATCTATAACAATATTAAGAATTTCAAACTTTTTTATTTAGTAACCTCATGCTAAATATTTTTTTTTCTTATCTTCAAAAAATAAAAGATGTAAATAATAAAAAGGAATTTGTTTTCTATATAAGAAATTCATTTAAAATAAGTATTTTCAAAATTTTAACATACATTTTCAACCATTAAAAAATACAACCATTTTAAAACCATGAATCATCTTTAAAAAAATAAACTTTATTTTTCTTATCAACTATATTCAAAATAAAACAACTATAAAATTAAGAATTTTATTAATTTTATTTTTATTTGAATAAACATAAAAATTTAATATATTTTTTAATACCTCAATCCATTAATTGCCAATTTCTATATCAATATTCATACCCTATTTTTTTCATATAAACCAAGACATCCATTATCCATTTTATTTAGTCTCAATTTCCATCAAATTGACATTATCCATTAAATCATAAATACCTTCAAATACTAATTATCCAAAAATAAATATCCATCGTCCATACCCAAATTCCTATCAAATACCCCTTACCATTTAAACCCAAATACCCATCAAATACTTGTTACCATTTAAACTCAAATAGCCCATCAAATACCCATCCCCATTATCTGCACAAATAGCCATTTTCACTTCCAAATACGCTCAATTTCCTCTCTAAGGTCTGAAAGCTCTTCAGTGAAGATGAATCAGCCATGAAGATGCAAAAGCTCAAGTCTAAATTGAAGGATAAAGATGCAAACAAAGGGTACCAAACGTACTCTCTCTCCTTCCAATCTTCATTTTCATGGCTTTTGATCTTCTCCTCTTCTTCACCGTTTATTTCTCCAGGAGCACTGACATCATTGTCTTCTCCATTGCCCAAATAGCTCAGTCTTTGCATCATCTCAGAGTGCTCTCCCAATCTTCAAGGGAATCGTGCCAAGACTACTGATATTGAACTAAGTTATCAGTCCAATACCAAGCATGGCCTAGGCAGATACAATGATACGACTCAACTGAGTCGCACCAGTTTGTACAGAGATTTGTGCACCTTGGTATATGGTTCAGTTGCATTTTATGTGAGTGTGTGATTATCATTAAATGCCAAATCTGGTTTACACCCCATGATACATTTTTAAGACATTTCTATACCCAAAATGATATGTTTCACATTTTAATTTGCATTGCATGCATCATGCACCACTAGAATATATAATTACCTACTACAGAATAGCATACCTGGATTGCTGCACCGAAGGCTGATTCAGCAGTTCTATTATTCTGAAACATGGTTGGTATGTTTTCCAGTAACAGCTCTAAATGTTGACGACACTAAATCCTCAAAACAAAACAACAAATTTAATTAGAACCATTTGCAGTTTCCTTAAAAAAAGAAATGGACTATTGGATAGAGTTCTATTTTCTGTTTATTGTTTTTAAAAACAGAATTTAAGAAAATCTTAAAGAACCTTGTTTGGTTGTTACATTTTCACTTTTTATTTGTCAAACTCAGCAACATTATGTTGGATTATGGTGTTTTCTCATATTTGGCAGAGAGAGAGAGAGAGAGAGAGAGAGAGAGAGAGATTTCAAAAAAGAAAAAGTGATTGTCACACATGTTTTTTCGACATTATAAAAGACAATTTTATACAATTTCTTAAAATTTTCCTGTCATGAGATGATGAAATGTGCGTGCTTGTCTTTTGTTTTGCAAGTACAGTTAATAAGTGGTACTGCCTTGCCTGTTTCAAAATTTTGAAATTATAATAGAAAATGTTCTAATAAAAATATATAAAATAAAAAGCGTTTGTGCTTTCTGTTTCAGAAACAGCAAAAAACAAATGTTCATCCAATGGCAATTATTCATAAGTGTGTGCTAAAACATAGTCTAATACACTTGAAACATATATATTTTAAAAAGAATTGAAAAATTTGCAGTCTAAAGTAAAGCTAACCTCGGAAAGCTGAACAATTACATCAGTCTGGAGGGGAGTGTAAACATCTTGTACATCAGGAACAATGAGCATTAGAGGCTGCAAACATACATTGGAACACAAATTGATCAGAAAATTTTTGAATGCTTGTGTCGTTCAATCACAGAACATTAATGTTAAGTTATAATCAAATCATTAAATTGCTAAAGATGGGATCATTAAAATGACAATTTTTGAACTACCCACAAATACAACTTAAAAATGACACAAAATTAATAGTTCTGGATTGAAGAGAACAGTGTCCGTGCCATATTCATACTTTGTTAAATGGGTTGTATTTGAGTTGAAGTCATCAATCCAAACACAACCCTTGACCTGATTAACTTATCGTGCCGTGTTAACAATCATGATTGGATCTATATATAACCCATCTAATTATCATGTCATGTTAACACAAATATGACCCAACCTATATATGACCAACTTATTTGCATAGTTGTAGATTTTAATTTTTTTTTTTTCTTTTCAAAAAATAGAACAGGGCTTTTATTAATTTATAAACTGTCAGATTTTCAATAAATCATTTAAAAAAATAAGTTAATTTATAATTTATGTAAATTAGAAGTCTTTAATATATTGAGTCATAATTGTGTTAGGGTAATATATGGGCAAATGAATTATGTGTGCCAATTTCATGTTAATTTAGTATAACTCAATTCAATCCAATTCAACATATTTACTAACTGGGTCACACAGTAACATTGTGTTACCTATATAATAGACAAGTCCACGACCATTAAACAAGTTGTGTTCGCATTGAGCAAATTTTATCATTTTTTAGCTCAATACAATATGAACCCAACACAACACAATTGCCAACTCTACCCCTAACATCATTGTCACCTCTATTTTTAGAAATCAACAACATTAATCCTTACTTGAAGCTACACACTTACAACCATAGAGGGAAGCACCTTGAGCCAATTCTCAAGACAATAGGAACATTTGTGTCCCCTCAACCCTCGAAAACCTAATGACAAAGGAGGATATAAAAGACATAGGTGAAGCCTATCAAAAATAAATAAATAAAAGACATAGGTGAAATGACAGCAAGAAATTGCTCCCCCTAAGCATCCAAATATATAACCTCTGGATACTTAACCTGGAGAAGAACTGAAAGATTTTGAAGAGGTAAGGCCCTTCCCCTGTCCACAGACCATCACCCCTTGTCAGGGGAGGAACACTGGCTATCCTAATGTTAGATTATCGTATTATCATCCTTGACATATTTTTACACATAGCATGATCAGACACCAAACTTCCCTGTCAGAAATCAGCATCCCATTGATGATACCAATAATTTGTGATTGCTGAAGAGTGTACAGATGCATGACACAACTAACCAGCAACCAAAAACTAGAACAGAATTAGCATGAATTCACTTCTTAATTATTCAATAAATTTTCCCTTATTTATCAAAGCCATAATCTGATTCAATTGCAACTTGACGTTTTACCTGCTGTAATGCACGTTTCAGATTATAAAAATGGATTGTAGAATCAAATGTTGCTATTCCCACCATTGTTCGAGGACCTTCCTGCAATAAAAAAAGTAATAAATATGTCAGCCATCAAAACTCCCTTCTATTTTACATATGTACAAGTATATAACCCCTAGATACAGCACAGTAATGGACCAGCCATAGGTACAGTTGCATGTCGTTTCATCAATACCATGAAAGGATGAAAAAAACATACAAAACATACCCATCCATATTGAAGACAGCCTCTCAAGATACCTGTTTGGCTAGGTTTTCATCTGTACTCTTTAGAACAAACTGGATTATAAATACCTCCATCAATTTGGAAGTTCCCTAAGAACTAAGAAGAGATGTATGCACCTCAAGAATTGGGGGTCTTCCACAATCAACCCTCAATGCACCTTAAAACTGTTTTCTTCATGTGCTCAATTTCATTACTGAAACAATTGAGCAAAGGAATGAAAGCTCGTAAACAAAGTAACAAGCTATAAAAAGATGCGACATTTTTTTATCAAAAACAAAAAATGTACTAATTAAGATAAATGAAACATGAGAAGATTTCCTTTAGAATGTAACAGTGCCTCAAGGTTGAATGTTCCAAAGAGGAGATTTTCTGATATCATTAATGAGTTAGAGCTAAGGGATCTCCCACCGGGAGGGGGTCCATTTACTTGGTGTGGAGGGCAAAAAAAAAATCTCTTTGTCTAGATTAGATCAAGGGAGGGAAAGTCACTTTAGAGGGGTGATCCAAAGGGTTCTGCCAAACCCTTCCATCCGAAGAAGGGGATTGGAGGCCTGGAGTTGTTGCTTTGGCCTTTTGAGTTATTGGAGGGTGAGGCCAAGAAGTTAGAGGGGGTCTTCTCAAAGGATGAGGTGTTGGGTCAGAGCCGAATGGTGACAAAGCTCCAGGTCCAAGCGGTTTTTTGATGGCCTTTTGGCATTTCATTTGGGAGTTTGTAAAAACCGAAGTGCTAAAATTTTTAAATGAGTTCCATGAGCATGGTAGGTTTTTTTGAAGCCTAAATGCAACTTTTCTGGTGCTTAAACCAAAGAAGAATGGTGCAAATGAGCTTAAAGATTTTAGGCCAATAAGTTTGGTAGGAAGCCTTTATAAGTTGTGGCCAAAAGTGTTGGCCAATAGACTAAAGAGAGTGGTTGGTAAAGTGGTTTCCAAGTTTCAGTATCCCTTGTGGAGGGAAGACAAATTTTGGATGCAATGTTGATAGCAAATGAGGTTGTTGACTCAATGCTAAAAAAGAGGGCTTGTGGGTTGTGTAAACTCGACATTGAGAAGGCTTATGATCATGTGAATTGAGGTTTTTTAGTAGCAATTCTTGGCAAAATGGGGTTTGGTCAAAAATGGATATAATGGATTAAGCGGTGTATCTCTTCAACCAGCCTCTTTGTTTTGGTTAATGGATCTCCTACTGGACTCTTACGAAGCTCTAAGGGATTGAGACAAGGGGACCCTCTTTCCCCCTTTTTGTTTGTGACTGCTATGGAAGGTCTCAATAGATTGCTTTTGAAAGCCTGGGAATGTGGTTTTATTTTGGGGTTCAAACTTGGGGGAAAAGGGGGTGGGGGTGAAGAAGTCTCTCACCTCCTTTTTGCTAATGATACAATTGTTTTCGGTGAGGCCTCTCAAGAATAGGTCACTCACTTAAGTTGGCTTCTCATGTGATTTGAGGCTATTTTAGGGTTGAAGATGAATTTGGAAAAGAGTGAGATGATCTCAATGGGGGAGGTGGACAATTCAGAAGAGTTAACTTGTGATATTGGTTGCAAGGTGGGAAAACGGCCGACTTCTTACCTAGGGCTTCCCCTAGGGGCCCCGCACAAGTCTTTGGTGATTTGGGATGTGATGGAAGAGACAACACCTCAAAAAAGGGAAGACCACTTTACTTTGTAATACTCTAGCCAGCTTTCTAATCTACTTTATGTCACTGTTCACCATCCCAAGAATTGTTCGATCAAGATTAGAGCAGATCTAAAGGGATTTTCTATAGGAAGGATGGGCCTTAGAAAACGAATTACACTTAGTGAAGTGGTCAACAGTTTGCAAAGCTAAATTGAAAAGAGGCCTAGGTGTTCGTTCCCTTTCTTTGCTGAATAAGGCCTTCCTTTGCAAGTGGTGTTGGCAGTTCTCCAATGAAAAGGAGCCTTCGTGGAAGAATATCATTAAGGGAAAGTTTGAGGAGGAAGAAAGGGGTTATAGATTGGGTGTATTGAGAGAACCCTATGGGGTTAGGGTTAGGAGAGCGATAGGGAAGCAGTGGGATATGTTCAATTCAAAGGCTTCCTTTGCAGTGGGATATGTTCAATTCAAAGGCTTCCTTTGCAGTGGGAAGCAGGAGTAGGGTAAAATTTTGGAAAGATAGGTGGTACAACGAGGAGCCCCTATGTGAGACCTTCCCGTCCTTGTTTGCCTTATCTGATTCGAAAGAGGCATGGGTAGCTTATTTGTGGGAGCAGAGAGGGAAAGGAGGTAGTTGGAACATCCGTTTTGTAAAGAATCTAAATGATTGGGAATTGGTTGTTATGGAGCAATTCTTACTCAAACTCCAAGGACAAACAATGAAAAGGGAGAAGGAGGACACAGTGGTTCGGAAAGGAGATAGTAAAGGGGTCTTCTCTATGAGAGAGCTTTATTCTTTGCTGAAGACAGGGTGTGTCATCCCTTTCCCTTTAAAGATTATTTGGAAGTCTTGGATTCCTTCAAATGTGAGTTTTTTCACTTGAGAGGCATGTTGGGGAAAGGCGTTGACTTTGGATCAACTACAAAGAAGAGGGTGGACGTTGGTCAAGGTGTTCCTTGTGCAAAGAGGAGTTAGAGTCTATTGACCTTATTCTCCTACATGTGATATGGCGAGGAGTTTATGGTAGTTGGTGTTCTCCATTTTCGGTATTCAGTGGATTATCTAAAAGTCGATTAGGGAGACTCTCCTAGGGTAACATGGCTCTTTTGTTGGCAAAAGGCATATTAAGACTTGGAGAGTTGCTCCTTCATGTATTTTTTGGACGATCTGAAAGGAAAGGAATAGAAGATGTTTTGAAAGTGAGGAGTTGTCTTCTCAAAGGATAAAAAAACATCTTTCTTAACAACTTCTCTACGTGGGTTAAGGTGTACATTGGTGGAGACTATATGCCTTTGGTTGATTTCTTAGATTGGTTGGGCATTTGTTGAGGAAAGGAGTATTTTTTTGTACCTTCTTTATCGTTTTTTTGTGCTCTTTATATACTACCTGTGTACTTTTGTGCGCTCTTTACATTTTTTAATACTCTCTATTTCTTATTTATAAAATAAATAAAAAATAAAAAATAAAAAACCTCTCCAAATCAGTTAGGTTACAATAGAAAATAAGATCCCAAAACAAAAAAGCATCATTACCTAAAATAGCTTAAATAGATTGATTTCTATTTGTGGTGACTCTAAAAAGTCTTGGAAATTGTGAACATAAAGGTTGGTCCTCCCCACCATAAATTTTTCCAGAAAAAAAATTCTGATCTCATCACCCACCACAAAGTCGATGTGTGTAGAAAAGACTTGGAAAATAAGTGCAATGGTCTTCTAAGGGCAACGATATGACCATCTAACTATGTCATTGGCATCCCAACCATTAGGATGTATCTCGTAGATACTCAAAATAACTTGATGCAAAAGACTGAAACTGTCCTTAGGATATCTCGAAAGCCATTTTTTTTTAATAGGAAACAACAATGAATTAAATTGAATTAGAAAATAAGAAATACAAAAAAAAAAAAAAAAAAAAAAGATGAGGAATCCTCCCATAAATGAAAGCTAAACAAATTGAATACCAAGAGCAAAAAGCTATGTAGTAATTACAACAAACAACCTCTCCTATACCCCCTGTATACTTTGTGGCTTTTTGGCCCTTTTTATATATCGTTGTTTATCTATCAAAAAAAAAAAACAACCTCTCCTATAAAGGGGGGTGTGTTGAATTTTCAGAATCTAAATAATTTTTTTGTTTGTAATTTATGGAGCTGGGCTAGATTGTATATAGGTGAGGAGACCCTATCCCTTATAGGCTTTTTGGAGTGGTTACCATCCACTTAAGGAGTGGTGAGTCTCTCTTGGTTTTTTTTTTTTTTTTTTTTTAGAGGTCCTAGCCGCCTTGTATATCACATGTATGCTATGTGGCTTTTTGCCTCTTCTTTAATGAATTTCTGATTTACTTATCAAAAAAAAAAAAAAGCAACCTCTCTTACTAACCCACACCCTTGGAGTTACACACCACTAGCCAATCTAGTTGAACCAAATTAAGGGGAATGCCCTTGAAAGTTGAAATGAAAGAAGCCCAAAAAGATATCTCCAAAGCCACTTACCTAATAAAGCTTGATTCCTCAGGGCAATTTTCCCAAGTCCTAAACCACCAAACTCCTTAAGCCTACACATTAGATCCCACCCGACCAAATGATCCCTTTTACCCTCCCCAAAACCCAATCATAAGAAATCTCTTTGCATTTTTAAAATCCTTGAAGCTATTGATGTTGGAATCTGAAAAAGGGATAAGAAGTGGCTTAGGATGTGCGACAAACAAGACTAAATTAAGGTAATTCTACCTCCTGGGAACAAAAAGACTGGATCCCAAAATGAGCTTGATTTTGGATCCTCTCCCCACCCAAAAAAAAAAAAAAAGAGGAAGATCCAAATACATTATAGGTCAACAGATATTGCACAGTGAAGCATCAAAGTCATTCTAAAGGTTTGATCTTGACTCATGTTGATTCCAGAAAGAGTGTTCTCATTTAGATTGATTCTTAGCCCTAACAGGCGCCCAAAAACAAACAAAATTAGCTTAAAAGTTTGTAGCTCTTCCAAGGAGGCTCTAGAAAAAAAGATAGTGTCGTCAACAAATTGTAAATGAGACACTCTAGTCCTATTTCTGCCCATTAGAAACCCCTCAAATAAGTCTCTCTCCTCCGCTCTCACTATCAACCTACTTAAAACATCAGCCACAATGGTAAAAAGAAAAGAGGATCTCCTTGTCTTAAGCCTTTATGTACCTTAACCCAACCCTTGGCATTTCCATTCACTAAGACCACAAAAGTTGTTGAAGATAAACATCCCCTTATCCAAGATCTCCATCTTGAACTGAAACCTTTTCTTTCAAGTACATGGTCTAAAAAGCCCCAATCAACATGATCATAGGCCTTTTCAAAATCAATTTTGAAGACTACCCCTGCCTCTCTTGATCTCCTTTTCTCATACACCAACTCATTTGCAATTAATATAGCATCCAAAATTTGCCTCCCCTCAACAAAAGCTCCTTGAGACATGAAAATAGTATCTTGGAGAACTTTATACAACCGCCCTAGTAGTACCTCGGCTATGATCTTGTACAGACTGGTAACCAGATTGATAGTTCTAAAGTGTGAGATTATATTGGTTTGACTCTTTTCTGGCACCAAAGCAATGAAGGTAGCGTTGGTGCTTTCAAATTGACTTTCTTTTCATCCATCTTTCACCAACCAAATGGAGAATAAGAGGGAATAAATGCCTCGAAGAAAAAGCATTGGCCCAAAGGAAGAAGCAGAATTCTCAGTAAAATTAGTGGATGTGAATTCAAAGGCAGAAAACTAAATCCAAGTTGAATATCTAAGGTTTAAAGTACTTGTATGGACATGATATGTATAGACAATAGAGATGACAAAAGAGGTAGACAAAGGTACATCCCTCCCTTTTACCACTAAGGTTGCTCCCCAAATCTAATCCAATACCCATTGCTCACAGCAATTAGACAAAAGGAGACAACTCGTTACACCCTTTAGCATTTCAAATGAACTTCCAAGGTCTACATTAGCTTTATGCATTTCATTGCATTCCAACCATAATTATCTAGACCGTGATTTCTTTGGATCATGGTATGTTAAAACAAGTGTTGCTCTTTAGGGAATCTCCATAACCACTTCCTAGCAGGGGTTGTAGTCCTAGAGATTACATTACTGAAACCTAGTTAACCAACAGTACAATAAATCATACTGCCCCCCTCCATGTTTTTGTGGTATACTAAATCAATTCAGGGTCCTTTTGTTTAACAAATCCACTGTATGAGTCAAGGGGAGATGCAAAATACGATTTGAGTACTTGGCAGTGAAACATAGGACCTGCTGTTCTATCAGTTGTCTGCCCTGTATGACTTCAAAAACCTAGCTTATACTTCATTCAGGATATTAGGACAAGATGTTTCACCATCTGTGCAGGTTTTTGGCTCCCAAGAGAGAGTAATTGCTAGCCCTTCACCTTGCAATTAACTCAAATTGGTTTTCTTCCTTCAATAATGAAATAAATAACACCTTTCTGACAATTACTTGAGTAGAAAAAATAAAGGATCCAAAATAAAAAATTGACAATTTTAGAGCAAAAACACTAAATAGATGATGGCTGTCTAACACACTTATAAGAAAGCAAAATCAAATGGTACAATTTCCGCAAACATATATAGAACTCACAGGAAGATCAGTGATAACTTGAGTGATTGCACTGCAAGCTGCTGCAGTTGCACCAGTCTGTATTGCATTCATTGATACATCGATCAGAAAGAAAAACACAGCAGGCATTGGCTCACGCACCTGGAAATAAGACAAAGCATGCAAAGAATTACTTATCTTTAGACCCAAAAACCCCCATACCAAAGAACAACTTCGATGAAAGAACAGGAGGAATGGTTTCCCAACAAAACAATAGGCAGCCACTCTCAACCAGTTAATACAACATTAGGTAAGATTAAATGACCATATAACACAGAATATAAAAGTTAGGCTATAGATGTTCTTGTGATAATGAATCCCCACAACAAGATTTGAACACAATATAAACTTTCCACAAGTTAGAGAAAATGTTCAAGGGGCTTCCCTTCCTAAAAATAACTGGTTTTAAATAGAAAATCTATGCAGCATGTCACTGCCAATAAGTTCAGTTCCAAAAATATTATTCTTTTGGTTTCCATTTCGAACTCTTTAACAGAGTACCGATTTGCATATGGCTGACCCAATATAGCTTCCAAAATAGGTGGAAGAGTTAAAATAAACAGAAAATGTCCTATGACAGAAGAGCAAAATAGAAAATCAATACCTCAATTCATTTTGGGCTAGTGATATCATATAAAGCAACCTTCAATAAATAACGAAATGCAAAGAAAAATCCAAGAGCATAAGGCAGCATGTTGCACCCATTATTTTGGACACTAAACAATAGAAAACAGAAAACCAAAAACATAGGCCAGCATGTTGCACCATTATTTTGGACTCTCATTACAGGCCATAGCCTTATCTCCAACCAACAGGAAGGAAAACCTTAACATTTTCTTTATTCTATTCTTTTGTCCTTAATAATCTAAGTAATGCAGAACATTGCCCACTAAATAGCATTCTTGGTATATGTTAGTCTTTATTCTATCTTGAATTGGCTTGTAACTGAGGATTATTCTCATGTCTTATTGCCAGTATCAGTAAAGGGTTAAAGTTTGTCTGATTTCTTTTAGAAAGGGGAACATGATCCTCAAGAAAATGGCTCGTTTGTTGTGTTGTACTGCTGAAAAGATCATTGATCACCTTCTAATTCACTGCATCAAGGCTAAGGTTTTGTGGGACTTGTTGTTTACCCTTTTTAGTGTGTCCTGGGTTCTTCATTCGTCAGTTAAAGAGGTCCTTCTTGGGCGGCATGGCTCGTTTGTGGGCAAGAAGAGAAGAAAGGTTTGGAGAGCAGCCCCTTTGTGTCTCTTTTGGACAGTTTGGAAGGAAAGAAATAGGATTGCTTTTGAAAATCAGGAGTTCTCAATTCAAAGGTTGAAATATTCTTTTGTTAGTAACTTTCGGTAGTGGGCTGAGTCGTGTATAGATGAAGGATCTAATTCTTTAATCAACTTTTTTGATTGGTTGGGCTCTAGTTGAGGGCGGGTGTGTTTTTTTATCCCCTCTCTCTTTTGCTTTTGCCTTTAGGCACTTGTTGTATACTTCCTATATGCTTTGGGTCAATCGTTAGGCGCCCTCTTCTTATTAATATATACTTTTTCTGTGTCTTTGCCTATCCAAAAAAAAAAAAAAAATGATCCTCAAGAAAATGGTATGGCCTATATTGCGCACCTAAATTGATATGGGGAATGGATTTCACACAATATGAACACGTTGGCATGCAAAATCTTCAAAATAAACAAACAAACAAATAAATAAATAAATAAAAATAGAACAAATAGGAGAAGGACACAATTATGCTTCAACCTCTACACTAATTGGAAACCCCAAATGTCCCATTTGGAATGAGTTCTGGGAAATCAAAAGCTCTTTTTTAAGCCAAATAAGAGCTTTTCTATTTAATTAGGTAATTTTATTTATAGAAATTTTTGCTTAAATATCAATAAGGAAGCAAAAGATTAACAATGTGGAAGAGACAATATCTCTTTAAGGGCTGAAGGCTTACCTTGATCAAAAGCACCCTATCAAGTCTTCCGATTTATTTCATGTCTCTTTTTATCATTCCTCGAAAAGTGCGTGCAAGACTCAAAAAGATCCAAAGAGAATATTTATGGGGCGGTGGTGCCTTAGAGAAAAGGCTTCATTTGGTGAATTGGAAAATAGTTTGTGCTAAGAAGAAGGAGAGAGACCTAGGAATTCGTAGTCCTGTGGCCCTTAACAAAGCTTTGCTTAGGAAGTGGAGTTGGAGATTTTCTAAAGAAAAGGAGTCCCTTTGGAAACAAGTCATCATTGGCGAGTTTGGTTTAGAAGGAAGAGGGGTGATGTTTGAGAGAAGTGAGAGGAGGCTATGGTGTGGGGGTGTGGAAAACCATTAGAAGTGAATGGGAGGGCATACGATGTAGATCTCGCTTCATAGTAGGGAATGAGAGGAGGGTTAAGTTTTGGAAGGACTTGTGGTGTGAGGACCAAAAGTTGAAAGAAGTTTTCCCTAATTAATTCCTTTTGGCAGTTGATAAAGATGGTTGGGTGTCAAAAGCTAGGGAGGAGGGTGGGGAGATGGGTAGTTGGAGTCCTAGCTTCTCAAGACATCTTAATGATTGGGAGATGGGAGAAATGGAGTCCTTTTTTTTATAGAGACAAAAGCTTGTATTAAGAAGCACCAAAAAAAGGGGGCGTACCCAACGTATACAAGCAGTATACACAAAAAAACCAACCCAAGCACCAAAAAATAAAGAAAAAGCCTAGAAAAAAGCAAGGCTTTCCACAATAGAGAGTCTCCAAAAAATTCAAATGAGAGGGGATCACCACATCCAATAACTATTTAGATTGCTCCACAAAGGATCTAAAAAAGAGAACCCTCAACCTTTGGTCCAACAATTCTTCATCTTCGAAGATCCTTCGGTTGCGCTCTCCACAAATACGCCAAAATAAACAAATTGGAACCAACCGTCAAATTGCTCTCTTCTTCTTCCCTAGTACCTTGAATTTCCATTCTAAGAGAGGATTTCTCACTGAAACCAGGAACACCCAAACCAAACCATAAGTTGTTAACAGCACTGACCAAAGCAGTCTTGTCCTATCACAATGAATCAAAATATGATCAGACTCTTCACTATTTTTACAAAGAGAGCATCTATTAACCAAGGGTCATCCCCTCTTCATCAACGTATCTACAGTTAATATCTTCCCCCACAATACTTCCCAAGCAAAAAAACGAGTTTTAAGAGGGGAACCTAATCCCCAAACCTCTTTAGCTAGAAATAAAAGATTGTTCTCAGCCCTTAGAGAATTATAATAAGACTTGACACTATACTTTCCCCTCCCATCATTTTTCCAGATTAAAGTGTTCTCCCCTTCATGCACTTTTGATGAAGAAATGTGTTCAAAAAACAGAGACACCTCCTCTAGCTCCCAATCTTAGAAGGGTCTTCTAAAAGAAACCTCCCAACATCCACCTCCACCCCCTTCCCTTCCCCATAAATCTGCCACTATTGCATTCTTGTGGGAAGAAAGCTTGAAAAGAGTTAGGTAAACATCCTTCCACTTAATCTCCCCAACCCAATTATCCCACCAAAATCTTGTGCATCCACCATTTCCAATGCAGATGCTGGTTCTAAGAAAGAATTTTTCCCAGCCTTTTCTATTGTCTTTCCAAAGACTTAGCCCATAAGAATCCCTCACCTCTCTAGTGGTCCAACCCCCCTCCACCTCCCCAAATTTTCCACGAATGACTTTCCTCCAAAAACTTAGCCCTTAAGAAATGGAGTTCTTGTTTTGGAAACTTCAACTTTTGGTTGTGAGAAGAGATGTGGAGGATATTTTGAGTTTGAGAGAGTAGGAATGGCTACTTTTTTGTTAGTTTCCTTTACTATTCCTACATGAGGGCTTTTAGTGATCTTTTCCCGTGGAGTATTATTTGGAGGTCTTAGGCTCTAGTGGTAAGTTTTTTTGCTTGGGAAGCGTCTTGAAACAAAATTTTGACTATCAACCAGCTGAAAATGAGGGGATGGAATATACCGAATAGATGCTACTTCTGCAAAGAAAATGAGGAAACCAGTGACCATCTAATTCTATTTTGTAACAAGGCTAAAATGTTGTGGAATTTGATCTTCTCCCTTTTCGATGTGTAGTGAGTTTTGCATTCCTCTGTTAGGAGGAATTTGCTTGGTTGGCACGGAGCTTTAGTGGGTAAAAGAAGGGAGAAGGCCTGGAGGGCTGCCCCTTTATACTTAATGTAGACTATGGAAGGAAAGGAATGGAAGAGCGTTCAATGATGTCAAATGGTCCAACCAAGCTATCAAATATTCTTTCTTGTGTACTTTTGTGAATTGGGCTAGGGTGTAGATAGAGGATCACACTTTGTCTATAATTAACTTTATAAATGGGTTGTTTGTTAAGTGGAAGAATTTCTTGTCTCCTTACTGCCTAGTTTTTTAGGCGTTTGTTTGTATACTTTGTGTGTACTATTTTCGCCATTTTTAAGTGTTTCTAATGCAAACCCTTATTTACCTATCCCAAAAAAAAAAAAAACTAAGGAAGCAAAAAATAAATGTTGCTTCTCATGGAACCCTTTTTTAGCTTATGCAAAAAACTTCATACATAAAAAACTTTAATAATATCAGGATCTAGCTAAAGCTAAAAGCAAAAAGCCTTTTTTTTATAAGCATGCAATATATAAATATATACATATATATATGACTAAAAATATACAAAAAGAGTTACAACGGGGGCACGCCAAAGTACCCAAGGAGTATACAAAGAACGCCAAGCAAAAAGAACAAAACAAAGAGACAGCTCCTTCATTCTTCCACTTCAAACCCAACCAATCAACAAAACAAAGAGACATAGCTATCTCCTTTATACAATGCCTAACACATTCCAAAAAATTGCATATAAAAAAGGATTTGAGCATTATTATCAAAAGCCCTTCAATTTTGTTCCCGCCAAGTTGTCCAAAATAAACACTAAAGGGCAATCATTCATGCTCTCTTCTGCCTTTTCCCAACATAGGAGTCATTCCAACTAAACAACATCGGTCTTGTTGAAGAGTGGATCGCCCCAGCTATCCCAAAAATGGAAAAGACCAACTACAACAACATACTTGCTAAGGTGCAATGCAGAAGAATATGGTTAATGGATTCTTCTTCCCTTCACAAATGTAACATTTGTTCCCTACAAACACCCCTCTCCTTTTTAGAAAATCCAAGGTCAAAATCTTTCCCAACATTACTTCCCATGCAAATATTACATGTGTTGGGAAAGGTTTTTGCATGGAAAGTAAAAAGCTTCAACCAAGAACTTTCCACTTTTAGACTCCAACCAGGCTCCCATCCTAGGTAGCCCGTCTCACCATACGCTTTTGAAGATCACTCCTAAAGGCCTCCACCATCTCTAATTCCCAATTACAAAATTGTCTTTAAAAGCAAGGGCCCCAAAGTCTCCTCTCCCCAACCTACTCCCATGCATCTACTGCCCACAAGTCTTTTAAATCAACTCATATAATATAAGGAAGGAGTCTCTCAAAGAAGAGTCACCATACTACCTATCCAACCAAAACTTCCCTCTCCTTTCATTGCCTAAAATAAAGTGAACTCTACTTTTAAAAACCTCCCATTAGTTTCTACTTGTCTTCCATAAGCCTACACTAAAACCTTCCCTTAGCACACTAGAGCACCATCCTCCCCCTTCTTCCCCAAACTTCCCAATAATAGCCCGCTTCAATAGAGACTCTCTTTCTTAGGCAAGACTCCAACTCCACTTGCCCAAAAGAGCAGTGTTTAGAAGAGTAAGATTTCTAATACCAAGTCACCCTTTTTTCTTAGGCATGCATACCATAGATCAATTGACCAAATGAAGTTGAGCCTCATTTGGAAAAAAAGGCTGCTTCCTGCTCCTTAGAATCCCATAAAGCAATCTGCTTCAAAGCCACTCCTTTCCTAAATGAAGCATTCCCAAATACCTCCTTATTCCAAAAATTTTAGGCCCTCAACTACTCCAGCTTCCAAGCCAACACAAAACTAGAAGAACCTTGACTCAATAGCCTGTCCACCGGACTTTAATCTACTCTCTGAAGCTTTTGCTCTAAGCCACATATTTTCAAACCTAAAAGGAGTTTTGTGTCCCCCCCCCCCCACCCATTCTTCCCATCTCCATCTAACAAAATTGGGGCAAGATCAAACACTGACCCAGTCAGAATGCTCTGTAAAAGATCACCAAAATGACTATCCTAATCTTTCAAAACAAGGAACCAATCAAATCTTGAAGCAAATTGATTATTTATACCTTCCCACCAGGTACAGGGTCCTCTAATTAGAGTTAGATCATGCAAATTAAGCTCCTCAGTTCTGTCCAAGAAACACCTCATAGTAGATGAACACTTGGGACACTTCCTCTTTTCCCTCAGAATCTTAGCATATTGACAGCTTCATGGACACACCAAGGATCAGTTCAAAACCCTCAAATGTCAGTCAATTCTTCCCAAAAGTCCTCTCCCTGCCCCCTTAGAAAAGGCCCATACACCTTAGTAAAAATCCATACAAAATTATCCTAATAGCTCATGAATTGGCAAGAAATGGAAAAGGCACACACCTCCATCTCGATAACCTCTAAAACCCAACTATCCCATAAAACAACTACTCCCCTAGCTTCCACCAAGCCCCACTCAAGGAATCCATTGACCCCTAGAAAGCCAAAAGCAAAAAGCTACCCCAAAACAAGGTTTTCTTATTCACAATTTTTACAAATTAAATTTTATCTGAACAGTTTTAATCTTTCCACACTAAGGAAAAAAAAAGCCATCCTAGAATGCGTCTACAATATATCCCCACAGTTTCAGCCACATGTCTGGAATTAGACTTCTTTTAAAAAATTTAGACAGGTGCAGTGTAGTGGGGTCAGTGTAGTTTGGTTTCATTGGTTTCTACCCTCAAACTCTATTTCCCATGACTATGGTTGGCATTCAATAAACCCCTACCTCCAACCCAACAGCGAGAAAAATTCTCTTTTCACATGATAGAAAAAGACGATGCTAATTAATATAAAACCCACAAACTTAAAAATTTAACTAACCATGTATTCCTTTGAAGCAACAAATTCCACTGTTCCTCTACATAGCTCAGGCCTTTCCTCAGCATCTCTACGCCTGCCATCTGGCCCCAAATTGCAATGGTAGTCACGAGGTGTTTCATCAGTAAATCCTGCAAAGAAAATGGTAGGTATCATAAAAATACAACCTTAATAACTGTTGAGTAAGAGCTAAAAGTGCAAATTATTTTCAAGGAAATGTTCTAATGATCCTAATGAGTGATAGGATTTATTTGAAAATATAGGGCTTTTTTTGTATGTCAATAACAAGGAACATAGAATTGGAAAAGCTCCACGCAATTATGGCAGTGTGCATATGACAATAGGGATCTATGCATTCTCAAAAGAAATAACCAAGATTTAGAGACATTTCCATAACACATCACTACAATTGAATCAAGATGACAAGTCCAATAACTTTTTTAAGCAAAATTTAACAATGATTGGTGAATAGATCACGGCTACTAATCTTCAAATAAAAAATGTAACTATAACAACGAAAGAAAATCTTGACAACAATAAAGCCTAAATGTAATATATTTCAGGAAACTTAAAAACAATCAAATAGATTAAATTACAAAAATGGAAATAAAAGAAAAAAAAATTTCCAGAATGGATAAAATATAAAAGAAATAAATAAATAGAATACAGAAACAGCTTATACTCACCACATAAGTTACAGATGAAACGCCTTCCCTGATCAATAAACTTCATGAAGGGATTAATGTAACCTTTGCAACGGGAGCATCGAACAGGACCACTTTCTCCAAAATCCACAACCTAAAAGAAGAAAGTTAATGTAAAATGACTCAAATGAGAACTACACTGCATGATTGAATATCTTATTTTATATAGCCAATGCAATAAACTATTGGGATTTTATCTTCCCAATACATTGTGCATTTTTTGGCAAATTCAGAACTACTTCCCACAAAAAGAGAAAATTTCCCATTTTCCTGTGAAGCAAAGATCGCATATTCAGACATTATTTTATGTTATAAGTAGAACCATATTGAAGGAGAAAGAATATGCAAAGCAATTCAAAAAAGGAGATCAAAAAGGGCCAGAAAAGGTCTTCAACCTAGAAACAAGCAAGTTAGGAACAAGACAGAGTAACCAACCAGAAAAGCAATACTAAGCAAACAGGTGGTCCCATGACAAAAATCCAAGGAATTAGATGTCCCTCAGCATGGATCTAAGTGAAATACACCCCCCAAAAAGCAAGTCAGGTCATCAATCTGTCTACAAGTATGCAAGTATCCCCAAGAGCATCTGATTTCATTTTAACCCAAGTGCTCAATGATCCTCTCTTTCAATCAGAAAATTAGGCATTTTCTCAAAACTAAAAGCCAAATGAATATTTGTAACATTTTCTGCCACTGAATAGCCTACTTAATATTCAAACATTCCTAATTTGTGTGCAATTATTTGTTTTTTCACAGGCGAGTTACTTTTTTGAATACCATAAAGAAAAAATCGCTACAATTGTATTTCTCCTTCAAAATTGTTATTTATTCCCGTCCATATGGAACTCAAAAGTAAATTGAAGTAACACCCTCCTAGATCATGAAACATACCGTTACCAATTCACTAAACCCATAGTTGTGAAAGGCGCGCCTAGGCTCCGGGTGGCGCAACGCCACCCTCCAACACCTTGCCTGAAGGCAGGCGATGCCCTTCACGAAGGCGCCACTTAGGCGCGCAAGGCGCAACGCAGTCCACAGGTGCACCTAGATCCCCTACCTCCTTCTTCTCCTTCTCTTCTTCTCCGGCGTCGGGTTGCAGAGGGCAAAGAGAAGCCCTAATTTCTTTTTTTATTTTTTGGAACCAAAACAACGCTGTTTTGGCCCTGTTTTCCCTTCCAGCCCCCTTTTCTGGTTGTTTTCAACCCGACAACTCTGCCAAATTTTCCCTAGCCTTAACTGTGTAGTGGAGAGGTGAAGAAGATGAAGAAGAGGAGGAAAAATAGGAGAAAAATAGAGGAAAAATATATGTAAATTACGGTGCGCCTCACTTCACTAAAGCCTGTGCCTTAGGTGCGCCTTGCACCTCAGGCTCCGGGACTACTTTGCGCCTTGATGCGCCTTAAGCCTTTTAAAACTATGACTAAACCCTCAAACAAAGAAGCCCATTGAAAAAAAAGGAAGATCTATTTCTTCTCCATGCTTACTTCTAGACATATCTAAACACCCTCTCAATAAAAAAAACTATTACATTCCTCCTTGCTCAAATCCCTAAGGCAAACGATAATGGTCCACTTATAAGCTTTTCAAATTCCAAATCATGCTTCACTAACCAGTGAACAACCAAAACCCATTTTTAGAGAAAGGCATAAGAATAAATAAACCTAGCATATACAAACATGAAAGTGAAAACAAAATCATTCACCAAAACCTTAAAGAAAGATAGGAAAATAAAGCAATCAATTCATTACTTGGATGGGCTCCTCAGATGGATGAGGAAGGGCCAAAGGTTGGACCAACAAGGCTAACTGCATTCCTGATGTTGTCAAAAGATCAGCAGTGCATGGGATCTGTTGAAGCAACATAAGAAATTGATAATAATATCAATGGTCTCGATCATTTTAAGCAAACAGATCACAGTAGTATATTCGAGCATTTTAAACAGTTTATTATTACCTGATTGATGGTGCACCTCATGTATCGTGGACTGCAATTCCCAGTATCCCTAACAATGTAATCACTTGTGGCGGGCTTCACAAAAATACAAGTAATGATGAATCAGAAAGAGCAAAGATAAACAACAATAATAAGTCCTATAGCTGTCACTCTACATCACATCAGGGTAGGCACAAATGCAACTAAAACCAGGAGTTAAACAACATATTAGAACATAAAAAGATCCAGAACATAAAACCAGATGTCACATATCTCTGATCAAATAAAAAAATTTCCAGCATTTTTAGCTCACTGGTTAAGTGGAATACCGGAGGAGGGTTAGCCTGATTGCCCTGACGAGTTTCATGCAGAATCACAGAGGTATTTGGAATGGGCCGAGGAATTTGATTAGGATCAATCTTTGATGGACCTGCCAAAGGTGCTCCAGTTTGACTCATAGCAGGTGGCATAGCAGCCATAGATTGATTTGGCGGTGGTGGTGGCATTCCAAACATTCTAGGTGGTTGCACAGAACCAGGAATTGTTGGTGGTGGAGCCACCTAAACAAAATCACAGAATCACAAAAGCCAGACTCTCAGAGAAATATGAAACTGAAAGACAATGCATGTGATGAGGACTCATTCAACAATTACCAGAAATGGTACTCATGTCCTCAAACAAGAAGATGTTTAGTTCAACCAACATTACAAAGCAAATATAAATCAAATAATCATATGGGGGAAGCTATTACCCCTGAATGCCCATGTGCTTGTTGAAATGTATTTTTTAGTCCCATAAGAATTTTCTCAAATTTCAACTGTTATTGGAAATCAAACTCAGGTTTAATAAGAATCTGAGCTTTATTTATAAGAAGGCAATTATTCAAAAAAATCCTCAAAAAAACAAAAATATGTGCATGCGTGTATAGGCAAACAAAGAATATATTAAATAGTCTGCAACAAAAAAAAGGGGCGCACCCTGCATCTGCAGGTGGTGTACAAAAGGCACCAATAAAAGATTATCTGCAGTGCTAAAATTAAGATTATGCACTGTTTCAATTTCTTATCAAGCATATCCAATCCAAAGGTTAAAAAACCCTTTTGTTTGTATTTTGTGTCATGGACTAAGATGTTTATAGAAGATGGTCCTTTTACTCTAGTTAGCTTCTTTGATTGGTTGGGCATTCATTGAGGGTGGGTAGTATTGTTGTAGCCCTTCCTGTTTTCTAGCCCCTTTTTATCGGTTGTGCCTCTTGGTGGTTGATGTATGTCTTGTATACTTTGGGTTGCTCTTTTTAATATATATACTTCTTTATCTATAAAATAAAATAAAGTAAAGTAAATAAACATATATGCAAGCAAGAGAGAGACATTTTGAAACAAGAGTGCTAGCATTTATTTAAAATGTTGGTGTTTAAATAAATGCAAGCACTCTAGTTCCAAAATGTCTCTCACTTGCTCACATTGATTTAGAAATTAGCTGAAAAGCTCAAAATAAATTTAAAGAAAAAAAGTGGTTATCCAATAACTAATTAGAGTTAGTTTTTGCCTCATTTGCATCCCAAAATACATGACACATTATATTTTAATTTTTACAATCAAAGTAACAATTATTTCCTTTTTTTTCTTTTTTTTTATAAGTAAACGCACAGAAAATATATATATATATATATATATAAAGGGTACCTTAAGGCTGACCTGAAGCATACATGGGGTATACAAGAGGCACCAAAAAGCAAGAACAAAAAAAGAGGGGATACGAAAAATAATCAACCCTCATCTAGAACCCAACCAATCAAAAAAGTTGATTAAAGGAAGAGGTCCTTCATCTATAATAGACTTAGTCCAAAACCAAAAATTACATACAAAATAATTTTTCATCCTATGAATCGAAAGCTCCTCATTTTCAAAAGCAATTCTATTTATTTCCTTCCAAACCGCACAAAAAAGACATAAGGGGACTGTCATCTACACCTTACTACGCTTCTTGCCCATGTTGATACCATGTCAACCAAGAAGGGTATCTTTAACCGAATAAGGAAGGACCCACATCACTCCAAAAAGAGCAAACAATAACTCCCATAAAACTCTTGCCTTGGTGCAATGAATTAGAATATGATTTTTCATATATTTAATATCAATTAGGTTTCGATGATAATTGGTCAGGCCTTGGGTTTGCTCCCCAATGGTCACCAGTTCGAGTCCCCTCAGGGCCACTGGAGGTTTACCCGGTCGTTAACTTCAGGACCCCGTGGGATTAGTCGAGGTGCGCGTAAGCTGGCCCGGACATCCACGGTTATCTCAAAAAAAAAAAAAAAAAAAAAAAAAAAAAAAAAAAAAAAAAAAAAATGATAAAGGCAATAAAGGTCCCCCGTTCTCATTCTAAATCACTATCCTCATGTGGCTATAGAATCTATCACCAAATTAAAATACTATATTGCTCGTGATCATTTTCAATAACTTCGATTAACCAACTGTTCTTTTTTGTTGATTTATCACTCTTAAGATATTGAGAATGGAAATTTATAACACAAGAGTTGATGAATTTTTCTAAAAGATTTTCCAAATATTTTGGGTCAGTAAATTTTATTTTTTTTTTTGTGTCCTTTGGTTGGCCTTGGCATACATTGTATGCTTTCTGCATCCTAGGTTGCAGCATGTTTATAAAAATGAACTATTTCGCCATACAATTCAAAGAAACATAAATTCACAATCATCCTTGTGAAAGAAAAAAACACAAAAATTAAAATCTCAAAGCTTACCTGCCGTGGTTGCATTGGCCATGTCTGCAGGCCATATGGAGAACCAGAAGGCGGTGGCACACCTTGAGGTGCAGCTGAAAATGGCATGGCTGTTGGGGCTGTTTGCACTGGAGGACCTGGTGGAACATTGGGAGCTGTACTTCCGAGGAGAGTTCGCATGGTTGGAGGCTGGGAAGGTGCCTGAGTTGACATCATTGTAGGGGGATGCCCAACTGGTGTTTGCATTGTATTGTCAGCCGAGGGATACCGAGGTCCACCTTGCAATGCTGCTGATGCAAACATAGGTGGCCCATTACTAGTGGGCCCACCAGGTGCACTTGAAGGGGGAATTATCGGACCTGTGGACAAAGGAGAAGATGCAAACACACCAGGTCGGGCAGCCACCGGGGGAATAACTGGGCCAGCTGAGAAACCAGAAGCTGGGAATGCACTAGGAGGTGCGGCAGAAGAGGAAGCGAATGCGCTGGGAGGTGCCCCAGAAGAGGTGGTAACTTGACCACCCATAGGAGAGGGAAAGGACCCAGTAGACGGTCTCGACCCAAAGGGCAGAGCCTGACTGATAGGATAACCAGAGGGCCTTCCTGGAGCCATATTCGGAGGGAATGTGGATTGTGGAGGTCCAGATGGAGCCATTCCTGGCCTTGCCAGAACACCTGACTGTGGCCCTGGAGATGGCCCGGGCCTAGAAACAGGCGCCCCTCTAGGAAAAGGGGCAGAGTGCTGAGGAGCTGAATAAGGGGCTGATGAATGGGAAGGTGGGGATTGAATATAAGAGGGAGGAGGTCTAGGGGTAGAATTGGGCACAGAAGGTGGCCGATTAATTTGCAGGTTTTGCATATTTTCAGCTAACGAATCAGGCGTTCTTTGATAATTAGGATTGTAATTAGGTGGTGGTGGCGGTGTATTCGTGGCTCTAGGTGCCCCTGGGGGGACAGGAGCTGCCATTGTTAAATCAAATCAAACCAACAGATCCCTTCTTCAATAAATCACACTAAATTCGCCGAAAAACTCAACAACATGCGATCCAAATCTACAAATCGAGAAACAAAACAAATAAAATTTCCAATTAACCTAACAAAAATCACAATCAATAAACAAACAATATAGATACCATCAAGATTTCATCCCCATGTACAATCAAATCAATAAACGAATTTAAACAACATCAGAAAAAAGAACCTAGAATCGGACAGATCAGATCTGTCAATCGAACATCAATCCAACAACAATTAGGGTTTGGATCGGGGCCGATCGCGATAAGGGTTTTGCGGAGGGAGATCTCCG
Organism: Vitis vinifera; assembly: GCF_030704535.1. Taxonomy (NCBI): domain Eukaryota; kingdom Viridiplantae; phylum Streptophyta; class Magnoliopsida; order Vitales; family Vitaceae; genus Vitis; species Vitis vinifera. The sequence continues at coordinate 5,697,853 of NC_081823.1, forward strand.
AATAAATTAGGGTTTTGCAGGAGAGGGGAAGAGTGCGGAAATGAGATCGGGGAAGAAAGAAGAAGATGGCAGGGGGTTATGTAGATATCTATATGTATGTATATAAAAGTACAGAACGAATGGTTTCTCCCTGCATTTTCTAAGGAATCAAACAGGGAAAAAAAAAATACATAACAGAATAAAATCCCAATTAACGGAAAATTACCTAATAACGATAGAAAAAAGAGAAAATATGATTGCTAACTCTGGAAATCTCTTTGCCGCATGAGAGTTACGATCAGACTTCAAATAGGTCCAGAAAAACTCTCCCTTCTCTCTCCAGACATTACTGACATAACTCTGTCTTTCTCCGTTTCTCCTTTTTTCCAAAAAAAAATATTATATTTATATTTTATTTAATAATTGTTACTCAAAATTATAAAACTAATATTAAAAATATTTTTTAAAAATTTTTCAAAATTCAATTTTTTACCGTTCTGAAAAACAATTAATATTAGAAATATTATTTTTCAAAAATTTTCAAATTTTAATTTATTACCATAGAGGAAAACAAATATAAACTAATAATAATCAATTTTTGAAATTTTTAATTAGAGCCTCAAAATATAATTTACATTTACCTAATTATCCACTCGAATTAACCATTTTAATTAATTTTAAAAATAAAAAATTTAGAATTTGATAATCATCCCTAAATTAAAAATTTAGAAAATAACTGATTAATCCCAATAATTGAACACATATTTCAATCACAAATTTATAAATTCAAAGGTTTTCTAACATAGTTTGAACAATAAAGCATAATTATAATTAAAAATCCTAATTATTACCCATTACCAATTTTTTATTAATTACATAATTAATTATTATAAAAAATTTATTCTCATAAAAAAATTTGCTATGATATGAAAACATGTTAAATTAATTAAACAATCCATTTGATAGTAATTATAAGAAATACTTTTAGGTTGAAAAGTATTGTTTTTTTATTTAAAAAAAAATATAGCCCTATTTGGTTTTCATAAAATTGGACAAAAAGAAAAAAAATATAAGAAAGTAAAAAATAATTTAAATTAATTAATTATTTTTATTCCCTATTTCAAATTCACTTTACTTGTTTTGACTCATCCATATCAATATTAAATAATTTGAAAATCTATAAATTGTTGATTAATTTTAATTATATTTGATTTAAAAAAAATCATGGGACAACCAAATATAATAAAATCTTTTTTTTTTTAATATTTTTTATTTTTTAATATTTTCTGAAAATTTGACAAAATTTAGGAAAATTTTTAGAGTACGTTTGGCAAATTATAGGAAACACTCTTTAATTTAAAAAATGTTTTTAAAAAATAATTAGATATTTAACAAAATTTATAAAATACTTTAAAAAATATGAAAAATCACTTGAACTATTAAAAAATCACTTATAATATTTTTTGAAGAAACATCTGATTGGTGGATTTTCTAAAAATACTTTTAAAGAAAATACTTTAAAAATATTTCGAATAAAAATACTATCAATATACTCTTCAACCATTTGACAGTGATTTTAGAAAGTATTTTTAATTTTTTTAATAATTAAAATTTTGTATCATTAAAGTATTAAAAATGTTAGAAATATTTTTTAAAATCACTATCAAACACATTTTTAAAATTTTGAAAAATCACATGTTTTATAAAGAAACATTTGATAAATTATTTTTCTAAAAATATTTTTATAGAAAACATTTCAAGTAAAAATATTATTAAATCCACTCAAAAAATATATTTAATAATAATTTTAAGAAGTGTGGTAATGTTTCAAATACTTAAAAAATACAAATTTTTAATGTTATAAATTTTAGAATTGTTTCCTAAAATCACTGTACCAAACGGATTCTAAAGGTGCCAGATAAGCTGCACATCAGAGTTCAATGGAAGGCCGGCCACCACATGCTCGCCATTGGGCTTTACCACTGCTTCTGGGCTTGCTACTGGGTCTGCTGTGGGGATCGCATGTTTTCCTAGCCTATACTAACCTTTTAAAGACTTAAACAAGTAGCCCCCATTTGCTCCAAACCCAAACACTGATAGAAAAATATTTTGGGCTAAGTTCACGGCCAGGCCCCAAGCCCATTAAATAACTTAAACACGCCTGATCCAACTCTCCCGATTCTTAGAATAAGGCGGGGCATGGTCCAGCCCTTGGTTGGGAATTTTTTTCCATCTTATATGCAAATATTGGATTTTATGTGGAACAACATAACTGGGAGCATTCCAAAGGAGATAGGAAACATTACAACTTTAGAACTCTTGCTCCTGAATGGCAACAAGTTAACAGGTTCTTTACCAGAAGAGCTCGGTAATCTTCCAAACTTGGACAGAATACAGATTGACCAGAACCAAATATCAGGATCAATTCCTAGATCTTTTGCGAACTTGAATAAAACAAAGCACTTTCACATGAACAACAATTCAATTAGTGGGCAAATTCCATCCGAGCTCTCCAGATTGCCAGAACTTGTTCACTTTCTGCTTGACAATAACAACCTATCAGGATATCTTCCACCAGAATTCTCTGAAATGCCAAAGTTACTTATAGTTCAGCTCGACAACAACCACTTCAACGGGAGTATTCCAGCTTCTTACAGCAACATGTCTAAATTGTTGAAGTTGAGCCTCAGAAACTGCAGCTTGCAAGGAGAAATTCCCAACTTGAGCAAGATACCATATCTTGGTTATTTAGACCTCAGTTCGAACCAGCTTAATGGAACCATACCTCCTGGTAGATTTTCTGAGAATATTACAACGATAGATCTTTCTAACAACAATCTTACTGGAACAATTCCTGCGAACTTTTCGGGTCTTCCTCATCTACAAAAATTGTCACTGGAAAACAAAAAGTATTCTAATTAGTCAAATAATTTAATTTTTCTCACATTAATCAGAGTATTAACATCAACTTGAGATATTTCCATGTTGGGCATGATTTAATTGTATCTTTGTCCACAAATTAAAAAAAGAAGGCATATAATATGGACATTTTGGACAGCCACAGATTAGCTGTCCATATGTGACAAATTTCCAGGTTCTATACACCATAACCTACTGCCCTTAATTCTCTCTGGATATCCTAGAAAAATGAAAAATGCATTTTCTGGCTCTCAATTCTGTCTTGTCTTTACCTAATATGGGCATAAGGTATACAACAAAACATCTTTCAATTGAGAGTCTACTTTTGTACCTGTCCATAATTCTTGGGGTGTTTTGAACCCAATGGCTGATGTAGGGCACCTGTTGATCAAGTAAACTAAGTCATCACTGCTTTCCCCCGGGAAGTACTTGGCAAACCTGTATTCAACAACAGAGAGCAGACTCTTTCTGAAATTGGTCTATTTATATAATGAAATAATCCATTTTATTGCACCAAAACAGGTAAAACTTGATTCTCCTTGATTTTCTAAGCACACAATGCTCACAAAACTCAAGTTTTTCAATCCTTTCCCTACAAAATAAACCCTGCCTCTGTAATTGATACAATCCCCTTTCACTCACATGCTACAACTTAGTTTTGTTAAGATCATTCTTCATTACAGGATCAACCTTACCAACTGTTGTTTCTCCTATCAATGAGTGCAAATTCTTCTTTTTATTCCAAAGTTCCATTAATTTTCAGCTTTAAATGTACAACCACTTTGATCAAGCATTACAAGAGAGATACAGTTTCCATTTAGCTGGGGAACATAGCTCACCTCTTGCAGAACTCTTTCAAAGACATCAAACATTCTGATTCTAATTGACCCCAATACCAATGACCTTGCAAGCTTTGTTATTCCCAAGAAAGGAGGTTCCTCCATCCCACCTTTTAGCTGAACACAGGGAAGAGCAACCAGAGTAATCAAATCTTTGCTTCAATCAACCTGTGAAACCTCTATGAGATCATACCCATCAGAAGCCATAGTTAACAACTGTCTGAGTTACACCTCATATATATATATATATATGGGTTCAACAATCCTCAGTATGAGCTCCAAAACCACACACTACATTTTTAATACGAAAGTAAATGCTACTTTAAGACCCTTTAAATAAACTAATGGTAAATGACAATCATAGTGAGACTTAAAATGCATATAGCAAAGCTCAAACTAAGAAAAAAAAGTGAGCCTGTTTTTCACATAACCATAGTCAGTCAAGCAAGGCCATCTCTGAATAGTGTGAAATGATGTAAAGTTCCATAAAATACATAACAACCTTGACTCAGAGGACTTCCAATGGTATCTATTACACACGGTACATCAACTAGATTAATAATATCCCAAAATACCTGAAATTCTGGTTCTGTCTCCTCCAGACTTGGGAAATTAATGTGATAATTTGGAGATCCATTTGCACTAGGTTAAAAGCCATGCAAAGGGACACTCTTGTGTCAGCCTGTTTATTTGTTGTGCAATATCCAAAATGAGTATATTTTGGTTTTGGTTTTCTCTATGATATCCACGAGTGACCAAACAAATTCCTCAGGGAGAATAAGAGGCCCCAGCAAGTAGAGGAGACTTGGGAAGAGACAGCCAATAAAACAAACCATGATAGCAAGCTCCATTGAGTGTGATAGAACAGTGAACAGTCCAGTAAGGAATGCCAGTCCCATTGAGGCAAGTGACATCCATAACAACTGCAAGGCAATAAAGTGCAGATTCCATTTATTTTTCTCATCATTCCAAGATGATGTGAAAAGAATCACTGCAGCAGTCATGGACGTAGTCATAGCTACTGTATCAGTGACAATAAAAGCTTTGAATGCTGCTTTCCTTGTTAGCACTGCCATCCCTTGATGTGGACCTTCACTTTGGATGCCCCCTGGAAGGGTGAATGCCGCTGTAAATGTGACTGTTGCAACTAATGTTGCCATTACTATGAGGGTGCCAGCCATTTCTTTACGCCTCTTGTCCCGTATTGATTCTATTATAAGATCTTCTTGTTCTAGGATTCCCTCTAACTTTTTAGCTTGCTTTGCACTTGCCGCCTTCAGAATTTCTATGGTCCGTTGCTGCAACAGAGGAGGCCATAAATGAAATCTCTTTTCTGGTAAGGTTAGTAGTGAAATGTTACTACAGAAGAGTATACTAAAAGTAGTTTGAAAACCTTTTAACACATCAAACACATTTCATTTTTATAGTAAACAACTAAAAGATGTAATTGTCTCAAACTGTCACTTGGAAGGGATGACTTTTTCTATATTTTTATTTATTTGTCTTTTCTTTAAAATAGAAAAGAATTATATGTACCTTTTTTGCTTCTATCTTTTCATCACCGGCACAACCAGTCTTGTTTGGAGTTGCTTGGGCTTGATTCCCATCCGTGCCTTCATTTCCTTCATTACTTGGTGAAACAAGCTGCCAAAAGTTAGAGACAATGTTCATTTCTACTATTTGATTGCAATGAGAAATGGAAAGGCATTTGTGAGACTAATAGAAAGCAGAATGCTTATCCATTTATTCATACCTGAAATTTCCTAGCAATATCCAGGACTGTTTCACCTTTTTTATTGATTGCCGTAGTATCCATATTTCCTGTTTGGACAAGAGTACTTACGATGCTGCTGTGCAATTTTGCTGCTGCAAGATGCAAAGGGGTGTTTCCATCCTCATCGGTCTCATTCAATAGATCATTCACCATGAACATATTTTGAATATATCGAACAACTTTAAGATGTCCATTTTGGGCTGCTACATGAAGGATATTTTGGTGGTGATTGTTGAGTAATTCGACCCAATAGCGGCAGCGCTTGACAAACAATTTCAATACATTCAGATGCCCATTTTCTGCAGCCATATGAGCCGGTGTTGCTAAATTGTTATCGAGGAAAGATCCATTGGAAGGTTTTAGTTGTAGTAAATGATCGACCAAGGCTAAGGCACCGGAGGCTGCAGCATAGTGAAGAGGACTTCTTCCGCAGCTATCTTTTTCATTCACCAATTCCGGCATATGTTGGATTATAATTTTCATAGTCTCTTAAAAGGTAAAAAGTTCAATTAGGAGACAAAAGAAGGACACGTGTTAAATAGATATAAAGAAAAAAAATTAGAAATTTCCTAGATCACACAAATTTCTACTTGGTGCCCTAACAAACAATTGGGGAATTGTTGTTGAGTTATACAAATGAAAACGCCGGATGAAACCAACCAAGGGGATCAAAGCCTAAAAAAGGCAAAAAAAAGAAAAAGAAAAAAGGAGAAAGAATCTTACTCAAATCAGCTCTCAGAATGGCCCTATGGAGAATCGTCTGGCCGTCGGAACTTCTATGGAGAAGAGAATAGGGATTTGAATTTGGTAAGATAGTTTTCACAATTTCACTTGCCCTCACATCAACAGCCATAAAAAGTGGAGACTCCCCAGCATTGTTGAGTGAAACAAGCAGATCTGAGTCATTTGCTTCCACCAATACAAGCACAGTAGAATGGTGACCATTTCTAACAGCTTCATGTAATGGCGTGTTGCCTTCCATGTTTCTCATTCTCAGTACCTGTTGTATCCCTCCAGCTTCGACATCTGTGGACTGGGTCGCCCAATCAATAAGAAATTTTACCACATGAACATGGCCAGATCTAGCTGCAATGTGAAGTGGGGTTTCATGTTTAGAGTTCTCAGTGAGAAGCGAAGCTGGTGTACCCTCGCTGAGTAACGCTTCCACCATTTTCTTGTTCCCTACTCTTGCAGCAATATGAAGGGCTGTGTTCTTCCTGTGACTTGAGTCAAAGCCGACATGTAAGTTCAGGTTACTGATCTCATCGTGATCTACGGCTACGGCTATCGCCTGATGCACGCGCTGGATCAAGATGTCGAAAACCACTGAAAACAAAGCATCGGCCATTGTCTCAGGGCTCTCTACCGAATGCCCTCTCTCACATACATTGAGAATGACCTAGAAAAACCAAGTCATTGTTAAATCTTGACTAATATTTTAATATTAACTAATATTTATTTTTATTAATCTTAAATAAGACATTTCTTTATTAAATATTAAATCTTAGGTAAAATATTATAGATACACGAAATAATTATAAAATATTTACTATAAAAAATTAGTGATCTATGTAGAGTCATAGTTATAACATATTGGTAAATAAGATAAAAAACTACTCATATTAAAAATAAAGTACCTATTTTGACTTAATATTTAAAAATTATTTTAAACTTACGTTGTGATATTTTAAGTTATTTTATTAAGTGGTGGTGGTGGCGGTGTATTCGTGGCTCTAGGTGCCCCTGGGGGGACAGTAGCTGCCATTGTTAAATCAAATCAAACCAACAGATCCCTTCTTCAATAAATCACACTAAATTCGCCGAAAAACTCAACAACATGCGATCCAAATCTACAAATCGAGAAACAAAACAAATAAAATTTCCAATAAACCTAACAAAAATCACAATCAATAAACAAACAATATAGATACCATCAAGATTTCATCCCCATGTACAATCAAATCAATAAACGAATTTAAATAACATCAGAAAAAAAGAACCTAGAATCGGACAGATCAGATCTGTCAATCGAACATCAATCCAACAACAATTAGGGTTTGGATCGGGGCCGATCGCGATAAGGGTTTTGCGGAGGGAGATCTCCGAATAAATTAGGGTTTTGCAGGAGAGGGGAAGAGTGCGGAAATGAGATCGGGGAAGAAAGAAGAAGATGGCAGGGGGTTATGTAGATATCTATATATATGTATATAAAAGTACAGAACGAATGGTTTCTCCCTGCATTTTCTAAGGAATCAAACAGGGAAAAAAAAAAAAAAACATAACAGAAGAAAATCCCAGTTAACGGAAAATTACCTAATAACGATAGAAAAAAGAGAAAATATGATTGCAACTCTGGAAATCTCTTTGCCCGAGGGTTACGATCAGAATTCAAATAGGTCCAGAAAAACTCTCCCTTCTCTCTCCAGACATTACTGACATAACTCTGTCTTTCTCCGTTTCTCTTTTTTTTCCAAAAAAAAATATATTATATTTATATTTTTTTAATAATTGTTACTCAAAATTATGAAGGGAGAATTATGTTTTGGGGGTAGATGACCCCAAATTAACAAAAGGTCCATATAAGTTTTCAAATTGAGTTGAAGGATATGAAATAGTAACGGACAAATATATCCTTTAAAAACACATATAAAATATTTTATAAAATTAAGTTAAATAATTTTTTTTAATAATTTTTTTTTTCAAAAATACTAAATTAAATAAAAGTAGTTTTCAAAAATATTAAATTAAATTAAAGTATTTAAAAAAATATTAAATTAATTTTTTAAATATTAAATTAAATAAATTTATTTTTAAAAAATATTAAATTAAATAAAAGTATTTTAAAAAATATTAAATTACATGAAAGTATTTTTTTTAAATATTAAATTAAATAAAAAATATTAAATTAAATAAAAGTATTTTTCAAAAATATTAATTTTTTTTCTCAAAATCAACAAAGGGCATTTTTGAAAATACTGAAGGATGATATCCTTCAACTCAATTTCCATACTTTCATTGGGTCTTGGGCTCAATTTGAAAAGTTACATGGACCTTTTGTTAATTTGGGGGTCCATCTTACCGAAAAACAATTAATATTAGAAAAATTATTTTTCACAAATTTTCAAATTTTAATTTATTAGCATAGAGGAAAAAAATATAAACTAATAATAATCAATTGAAAATTGAAAATTTTTAATTAGAGCCTCGAAATATAATTTACACTTACCTAAATATCCACTCGAATTAACCATTCTAATTAATTTAAAAAATAAAAAATTAGAATGTGATAATCATCCCTAAATTAAAAATTTAGAAAATAATTGATTAATCCCAATAATTGAACACATATTTTAATCACAAATTTATAAATTCAAAGGTTTTCTAACATAGTTTTAACAATAAAGCATAATTAGAAATCTTAATTATTATCCATTACCAATTTATTATTAATTACATAATTAATTATTATAAAAAATTACTATCAATTAAGGAGGTCTCAACCTCCGGTGTGTCATTACTATATATCAATCATATTACTTATCTAATATTCCTTTCAGTTATATATGGGTGGTATTGTTTTGAATCTTGGTCTAAATTGACTTGTCATATTTTGTATTGTCTCATTGGATTGATGAGTTTTAATTGTTTATACTCTTATCCCTTTTGTTTAAATATTTATTCAATGGAATAGATTCGACTTTATTTTTACCTTTGTCCCATTTCTTTATATATTTGTTTAGTGACGTAAATTTCCCCATATATTTTTAATTACTCGATTTATAATAATTTATCCCATTCGTTTATACATTTGTTTAATGATATAGATTTCACTTATTATACATTCATTTAATAATACAAATTTTACCCTATGTTTTCAATTGTTCAATTCCAAGTTTGATTGGTATCTCATTAATAACATTTTCCTAGCGAGGAGGTAAGAGGGGAATCAAAGGCATAAAATTATGCCTCAAACCTTTTCTAGACAAATAATGATCCTTCCACAATCATGTCTTGTCATAACTTTGACCAAAAACATATCTTTATACCACTTGAAATCTTGAAGTGTTGGACATCTAAGATTATTAAGGATTTCAAAAGTTCTTTTTTGAAAATAAACTGAATCACCTATAAAATGTTTTGTTATTGCAAATATTAATGTATTGACAGCATCTTCTTCATAAGTTTGGACTGATGTTCCTTCTTCTTTTACTATTGTCTTTTTTGCATTTAATATGTATTCTCTGTCATTTTGACTCAAATAATAATCTCACCAACCTTTAAGTAACCCAGTGAATCCTATTACTAAGGCGCCCGCAGCATGAAAGTTAGAGTTACTAGTCTTGATTCTATAAGCGTTAGCAACCATCATCATTTCATGAAGTAAATTAATTATTTGATGTTCACTCATTCCATCTATATTCCATTCATAAAAGCTACTCTCATCATAACTAGCAGCTAATTGATAATTTCTTTCTTCTAATTGAACATCAAGAAAAGAGGGTTTTGAATAATAATTTTTTCTACTTATAAAATTATTAGAAATTGCATTGACTGTTGGAGGGGTTTTTTCTATTGAATCATGAGACATTTCTTTTATTAGAAATGATAAATTATTTGCCTTATCTTTGCCTTATCTTTTCATTTTAAAAAGTTAAATGATAAATTAGAAAGTTTTTCTAACACTTCAAGTTCTGATATACATTGCATCCCAATGGATACAGATCTTGAAAATTTCATTTGTAGGAAAAAACCAAAAGAATCTGAAGATACATTTTCAAAATCTTTTCAAAATGAATTTCAAAAAGAAAAATCAAATCAAAATGAAGATTCAAAACTTTCTGAGGAAAGCCAAGAATTTCAACTTTCTAGATTTTCATTTTTCAAGCAAAAGAATTTGAATCTTCCTCATAACATTAGACAGATGATCAGTGAAAAGGCTCAAGCTACAGGGGAAGCAAAGCAAGAGCATATCATGTAATTTCTTGCTGACTGTAACACTTTTGGAATTCCTATTCAAGGGATGAGCTTTACCTGGATTTCTCATTATGACAACACTTATAATAATTGTCCAAAGATCGATCCCTTGTGTAAGCAAATTCCATTAGAAAGGCATGACTGTAAGTGTGCTCTTACTTACAGTATTTGCAAAGCCAATATTGACCTAGACAGTTACAAACCGATAATCATTAAGTCCAACAATGAGTCAATCGAACTAACTCCTTCTCTTCTCATGGATTATGGAGTTCTTTATCAACTAATTTTCTCCAATCCTAATCAAACCGATGGATTTGGAAGAAAATTAGTAGTTTGTGTTTTAAATGCCTTCATCAGAGATTTCAAGTCAGTTGAACTCATTATAGAAAGCAAACCTCCTGAATGGTCAAATGATGGAGGTGTTTACCTTGCTCAATATCTCATCATTCTCAAAGCCAATCAAAGAAAACATCAATTGTTTGGTACAGAGAGCCCTTGACCTTGTACTAAATTCAGTCTCAAAAAACAAATCAGACATTGGAGATGAAGAATGATTGTAAGAAATCTTGATTCTGAGATTTATAGTTCTTCTAACTATAATCTTATTGCTGAAGATAACATTCAAAAAATCATTTTTGCAACCAATCTTCCTGAAGTCCCTTTTCTTTTTCAGACTCAATTTACTTATCTTGTTGATAAGTACAAAAAGGAATATGTCCTTGAGGAAGAAGCCCGAAGAACTTTTGAAAAATATCTCTTAGAAATGCTAAGTTAAGAGATATCAAGAATCTTTTGTATATCTGTACCTTTGTAAACTGTTCCCTTGAGTTTATCTAAAAAAAAAAAATCCAAAAAGTCAAAAGTCATGAATAGTAGTGAACAGTAAACTTTGTCTACTAATTCACTTGGCAAGCAACGTGGAGAAAGCAAAGAGAAATTTTCTTCTCAAGCTTCTGACAAGGAAAAAGAAAGTTATTCTCTCTTTACAGACTTCAAGGCCACAACTGTCTCCACATGTGATGAATTTCATAAATTTTCAAGAATGAAGAAAAGCTCACGTTTGAACCCTCTCCTATAAATAGAACTCCAACCTTCTTCATCAGGCAGAGCTGGAAAGAGAGCTGGAAAGAGAGAGTGTAAAAAGTGAGAGTGAGAAATTAAGAGTTCAAAAATTTTCTCTTTTAATTTTCTTCCTTTTGTATTCATCAATCTGAGTCATCCTTCTACTGTCAACCAGCTTGTATTCATCAACTCTCTGTAATCAAGGTATATTTTCAATAAACAATATTTTCAGATTCAAATATCTGTGTTTTTATATTTAAATTTCTGCAATAAATTAGACAGAATTAGACATTAAATATTTCCGTTTTTATGCTTGGAGATCATTAGATAGGGTGCAAATGGTATCAGAGCCACGTTTTGCTTGAGAACTAAGTGGTGTTACGAGTTGGAACAGTAATTAATCACAGATTTAGTCCTGACTTAGTTCGGGTTGAATTTCCTGTGAATGGATTGGTCAGCCTGTGATAGCGGTGTTTAAGGGCAGAAGGAGCGTAAGTCCCGTGTTGATCCGCTTGTGGTGGTCCCTGTTCAGGAAATTATCTGAATTGATTAAGGATAAAATTGTGATTATTTTTTGTTACAATGAGTAATATTATAAGGAGATTAAGTAAAGGTAGTTCTTCCAGATTTCTTAGGTATAATAATAGTTCTGCATCATCATCTCATGATTTTGCATCACTGACACAAAATATTGTTAATAGTCAAGAGATAAATATAGCACAAATGGAAAATCAATTACATAATTGGTCAATTCCTCACATGAAAATTAATACAATATATCAACAAGGAAATTTTGAAATAAGTCAAAATTATTCAATAAAAAATGAAGAAAAAACTATATCTCTTAATCAAAATTTAGAAAGTCTTCAATTATTAAGTCAAAACACTATTAATCATCATAGGAAGAAATTTAATTATATTCATATAGGATTAGTTCAAGTTGCCATAAAACCTTTGTTTCGTCTAAGTCTAGATATTCCTGTTTTTGTTTGTTTAAAAGACGCTAGGTCAACAAGATTTATTGATTCTGTCCTTAGCATGATTGATTCAAACCTTGCCAATGGTCCCGTTTATTTTAATTGTTTCCTAAACTTTTCTATGAATATAAATGACCCAAGTATTCTTTCAAGTTTAACCTTAAACATTAAAACCAAAAATATGAATTTTGTAGAAGAAGCTCAAACTATAACAATAATTTATAGGATATATTATAAAGTCATGACAATTCAATTAAATCCTAGAGCTATATGTCAAAAGATGAAACATTATTATTACAATATAATCCTAATAATACTCAAACGATTGGTTTTGAAAAAATAATCAATTCTACAAGTCCTAGAGGGTAATGTTATCCTTCTTATCTATTTTACAAATTGATCCGTCATACTAAATACAACTATTTTCTTGTTGTTTTTATATCTTTACTATTCATTTATCTTGTTAAATACACTCATATTCTTGTTTTTTTTTTTTTGCATTTCTTTATATGTTATTTTTATCAAAAAAATCTTCAATTATCATTTTTTAGATAAATATTAGAATTATTTTTTCATTAAAATAACTAATAAAATTTTAAAATTCTAACAATGAATTATAATATTTTAAAACTCATACATTTTTTTAATGAATATTAAATTATTAAGAATAAATACACAATAAATAGATAATTTAAAATGATAGATGTCATAAATAATAAAACATACATGTATTGAGATAATATTTTATTCAAAATTATAAACTATGGATATAATGTTTTTAATGAATGTATATAAATTGTATTATTATTAAATACAATTTATATATATATTTTAAATAGCCCATTTAATAAAATGTAGGCAAATTCCATGTGAGAAAATGTGGCTAGGGCTCGTTTATTACCTGTTTTATTCCCTTGACCGATGTGATATCGCTTCACTAAGTATGGAGGCAAACATATCATTTTTTAGAGCACGCCAATATAATTATTTTATATTGTGAAATCCACATTGAAAGCCTGAATCCTAGAGTAGTGTCCCGATTTTCAGCAGCTTGGTGGGCCATCATGTTGGGTCCTCCAACTTTGATGGTATTCATTGGTGCTTGAGCCTTGATCCTTCCTTTTTAGTGTGTTTGTTTCTTAAGTATCATTTTTGTGGATTCTACAATGATAATATAGTTGTTATACATTCAGGTGAAAAAGTAGATAACCATTTTCTATGTTTTAAAAACAACTTTTTCGCTATAGTGTTTTATTATTAATTATTTTTTATACTTATATAATTATTTTAAAAAAAAAACTCTCATACAATAAATAAAAAGTTGAAAATAATTTAAAAATATTTTTTGAAAATACCATATTTTTTATTTTTTGATTATCGTGTGATATTTTTATTTTGAAAAACATAAAACCAATTTTAGAAATTATTGGCTAATATGATTAATATTTTATTTATTTTTTAAATAGCCAATTTAATGAAATGTAGACAAATTCTACGTTAGAAAATGAGGCTTGGCCCCTCAATCGTAATATTAGCAAGGTTAAATAACATTATTTAAAGACTTACATACTCCCCTTTGTGAATTCTTATGATTTGTTTAATTTGTAGCCTATTACTATTTGTTTTATTACCTTGGACCGGTGTGATATTGCTTCATTATGAATGGGGGTACAATATAATATTTTGGGCTATGTTTAACTGTTCAAATATAGCATGTGATAGGATAAGATAGATAATATTATATCCTATTTTATGTTCAATCAAACATGGAATAAGATTAGTGATGAGATATATCATTCATCTTTTTTTTCTTTTTTTTTTCTTTTATCATTTTTATATGAGATATGTTCATCTTATACTAAGATATGAGATATACATATTCTATGTATCATAAATTTATTTATTTTTATTAATTTTTATTAATTTTTTTTATATCCTCATTTTGGAAAATATATTTTTTATTATAAAATAAAATTATGGTTAAAAAAACTAAAAAAAAAATTATAAACTAATATTAATAAATAATATATGAATTATTTTTATATATTGAATAACATAATATAAAAAAAAATTATTTATAAAGTTTAAACATTTTAATCATAAATATTATTAAATATCTCAATTTTTTAAAGTAAAAAATATTGGAATGTGATATAATTTTTATTTAAAATATTAAAAATAATATATATTTTATATTTTCAAAAAAATTATTTTACAAATTAAATATAAATATAATATAACATAACATATCACATTTAATATGTTATCTTAAAATATCATATTCATGACATATGTATATCCAATGATATAATATCCTTTCTATCCAATGGATTATGACATACCCTCCTTCTCTCTCTCTCTCTCTCTCTATATATATATATATATATATATATATATGTTTTATCCGATCACGGCAATCAAACGGATCCTTAAAGTATGCAATTGAATTATTTCATACTGTGAATTCAACATTGAAAGCCTATATCCTAGAGAAGTGTCCCCATTTTCCGCAGGCTTGGTGGGCCATCCTGTTGGGTTATCCTCTACCAGCTAAGGACTGGGCCGAGCCAGGCCGGCCCATCCAAGCAATATTCCTAGTGCGACAAGACCCAGCATAACATAGGCCCAGGGTGTTGCGTCATGACCAGCTATACCCAAAAACAATACAAAATATTGGTTAGAAAAAAGTTCTAAAAACGTAATTTTTTTTTTTTTTTTTGCAGGAAATGAAACAAACAAAATATAATCCTTTATTCAATATTTCAATAAAATACACAAAGTAAGTGATTTGCTTCTTCTGAAGATTGAACATTTCTAAGATTCTTTCAATTGAGGGACCACAAGAAGAGTAGGGCCATAATAGATTATTAGCGGTAAAATACAGCCAATGCAACAAACCACGATAGCAAGAGGCAACTGCTCTGACAAAACAGCATACAGACCCGTCACGAATGCTATTCCCTTTGCCATAAGTGCCAGCCATAACAGTAGTAGGGAGTATCCAAGAAAACTCTTTATAATTTCCTCATCAGTCTGGAACGGCATGATGATTAGGATCAGTGCAGCCATCATGGATGAAGTCATAGCTATTGTGTCGGTGATGATGAAGGTTCTAAAAGCCATATTCCTACCTAACACCACCATGCCTTTATGTGGATCTTCAGCTTGGAAGCCCCCAGGAATGGTGAATGCCGCAGCAAATGTGACCGTTGCAATCAGGGTTGCCATTAAGATAAGAGCGCCGGCCATTTCTTTGCGCGTCTTGAAACTGTTGATTTGTTTAGAAGCACGTTTCTTTCTATCCAGGATATCCTTTGGGTTTCTAGCACTCTTTGCATAGGCCGCCTTCAAAATATCTATGATGAACTGCAAAAGAGACCATATATCATGTATGAATATTCAAAAGTTGACTTCTTGTAGGTATATTGTGCCTCAAAGTAACACCACTTCCATTCTTATATAAATTTTTGCAGAGGGCTCTCTAAGCCGTTAAACAAAGCCTCCTAATATGCTTGGTTTAAGGCATATTGAAGGTTGTGAGGATGTTATCTAAACAGTTTGAGAATTTAAAATTTGTCTTAGAGGAAGCTCTTTAATATCTACACATCAGTTAATAGGATTTATTACATTTTACCCTCAACTTATATATATCGTGTTTTGCACATTACCCCATCGAGTTTAAAATCGAGCAATGTACCCTCCAAGCTTTAAAATTGCATGCGATGTGCATTTTTTGAGTCACAACATTACATTTTTTGATGGAATGACATGTGCTCTCCATGTGACCGAGGGCAAAATGGTAATTTTTTAATAAGTGAGGGCGAAAAAGTCATTTCATTTTAAAACCCCAAAACCCTAACCCAACCCTCCTTCTTCCTTCCTTCATTTTCCAGAAACCATATTTTCTTGGCAACCAAACAAGCTTGACCAAAATACTTTATCAGAAAACCTTTCACAATCTAGAACTTGGGCTCTTAATCAAAAAGAAAAAGAAAAAGAAAAAACTAAAAAAAGAAAAATCCATGGAATGTATGTCCAAAAACATTTTCTATTAAAACAAGCATAAATCCAAATGAATCTGAGAGATATCAAAATTGTAATAGACTGTGGAGAAGTAATGAATGAAAAACAAAGATGTCCAACAAAAACAAAGGGGAAAAAAATGCCATAACAAACTGTAAATAAGTTTCCCCAAAATTTCCTTAACTTTTTTGAAACATCAAAACGAAACCTATTCTAAGACAACAAACTGAAGCATTATATCAAAATTTTCATCTATCTTCTTCATCGATTTTAAAAAAATAATTTCCCCAATTTTTCTTCAAATTTTTTGAAACATCAAAATGAAACCCTAACCCTCTTTGCCAAAGATTTTTCTAGCCACCAAACTGATAACAAAACAAAAAACATATTGTTGAACTCCATGTCTTATCTTCAATGTTAGTTTTTCAATGCTTGCATGAGATTTTAGGGTTTCAACTCCAATTTGGAGATTCAGCAAGAGGAACAACAATGAGAGGAGAATGAACGAGGAAGAGGACAGGGCTGGAGGGGTTTTGTTTTGGTTGCAAAATTACCCTTTTGCCCTCACTTAAATAGGTCATGTGGGGAGCACATGTGTCTTTCGTCTAAATATGTAACATCGTCACTCCAAAAATGCACATTGCATGCAATTATAAAGCTTAGAGGGTATATGTTTGATTTTAAACTCGATGGAATAATGTGCAAAATATGTTATAGGTTAGGGGGTACAGTGCAAATAAGCCCTAGTTAATAATAATATTTACAAAAATTCATCAAAATTAGTTGCAATAACACCATGACCATAAGGAATAATTCAATTCTTTATCTTCATGTACCTTTTAACTTTTTTTTTCTATATAATTAAAAAACAAAAACTTTTATATAAAATAGTATAGACTTACCTTATCTCTTTTATAATTTATTTTAAAAAATTTTAAAATTTAGTAAAAAATTTTTGACAGCTTAAATTTTAAAATAGTTTTTAAAAACTATTACCTTTTTTTCTTCTGTTTTATATAAAAGTTATTATTATTTATTGATAAAATAGAAATATAAAAATGTATCATAATATACATGTATGTACGTGAGTTTCATTTATTTTATCCTCCTCCTCTTCCTCATCATCATTCAAAGAACTTCTGTCCATCGCTCTCTTTGGCGAAAGAGGTTGCACAAAAACAAGAATGAATATAAGTACAATTAAAAATAGAGAATGAAATAGGTGTTGTTGGTTTTGAAAGTTAAACACAATCCATTAAACAATTGGAAGAGAATACTATGATAATTTCTTATATTATTTAAACTATCATAATTTTTATATCTAATCACTAAAGACTACTAAAACCTACTCACCTCCATTGTCTCATTTTATTTGACAACTTCTTCAAGAGCTTGAATTATATTAAATAACTTACAAAAGGATTTCAAATGAAAATTAACTATATTTATAAAAACTTTTACTAGTTATAACTAAATTAATAGCCATTAATTCCAAGCATGCCCCTTAAATATGTTTTTAAAACTTGTTAAATTATTGAATTGAATTACCTAACAAACACAAAATTAAATACTTAATCAACAAAAAAGTTTGAAGGAACTCAAATTCACAAGATGAAAGTATCACAATAGGCTACTTATTTTAGATTTAAGTGAATGCGATGCCTCACTAGAAAATCATGAACCTAATAGTGCTCTTTCCATCATTCAACTCTTTAACCCAATAACTAGCACTTAATTCAATGAGTATGAGTTGTTGATGGATAAATAATATATAACATACTGCATCTTTCATGTAATAAAAAATAACATTTTTCGGGTTTTTCTTTTGGCAGTCTTCATATGGTGGTCCCTATTAAGGTTTTCATGAAACAGGCAGCAACTTAAACTCCATAGAGAAAATAAGGCATGTACTTTTGTAGGCTACTTATGAAACCCTTGAATATTGTTGAACTCATGGAGAAAATCAAACACCATACATATTTAGATTATTTCCTTGGACAATTAAATCATCTATATACAAACAAACAAACAAAATTCATCTTTCTCTAGCTAGTCGAGGGTGGATTAATTCGGCTCAACCAATTGGGAACCGGTTCAACTGGTTACCTTTTCTTGGTTGAGGACCAGTCAAAAGGTGTAAGGTTTTTCTCTCTTTTCTAGAAGGTTAGTGTTCTTGGTCGAGAGAAACCCTTTCCTGGTCGAGGGTACGCCTTTCTCGGTCGAGGTTTAGTGAAACCCTAACAATCATTTGTGGGGCATTAATTGTCCAACAGCTAGTCAACTAATTGAACTAGAGCTCAATCGAGAATGCCACTTGGTGTAATTTTTAGTGTCTGAGGTTGTAAACTTATAAATAGAGAACTCTCATTTATTTATTGCCTTGAGAACACTTATATTAAACTCTTTACTTACCTGCTTCTCTCATTAAAAACTCTCTCTTTGGTGCATTGATCATTCACTTTCAAATTCAATCCTAGTGCATCTTTGTGATTCATCATAACTTCTTTATATTTGTTCATTTATTGAGTTAGGTTGAGTGTGCTTAAACTCTCATTTATTTGAGTAAGGTTAAGTGTTACAGTTTCAAGTTAGGATTGAACTTGAAGAAAGATTTGTAGAGCCCAATGGAGCCGATGAATCCAATTGTAAAGACTTGAAAACTTGGGTTGAAAGTTTCGGATTAGTGGAACTTTCACTTGGAAGGAACTTGAGAAGAGTAGAGATAGGCGATAAACCACTATAAATCAGTGTTTGCATTTCTCTATCTCAATCTCTCTACATTTATTGAACTATTACTTGTTTATTTAAAGGTTTTTCAATTTTTATTTTTTAAAACTCAATGCATGATTACTACCAAAAAGTGCTATTTTGTAGACCTAATAATAATGGTTTTAAGCACCTTTGAGTAGTAATCATATTCATTTAACCCAATTAATTCATTAAGGTCCTTAGTAATTGGTTTTAACCATTTTTGTGGCAAGTTTACATGTTTTTATCAGCTTATGAACCAATTCAAGCATGCCAATTGATGGAGGAGCTATTTGGGCGAGTTAAGCAAGGATTTTGGATGATTACAGGCTTGAATTTCAAGTGGAAACACGAGCACAAGCAATGGAGAAGAGGAAAACAGAGTGAAGAAAACAGCTGCAGTCTTCTTTCACACTTTTGGAGCACTTCCCGAAGTCCATTTTCTACATGCTATATACCATTTGAAAGCTTAGGAAGTCAAGAATCCAACGCTTCAAACCGTGTATGATTTGGAGCTGAAATGAGGAAGATATGGCCTTCGGAAGGCAACTGCATCATGCCAAATGACCAATTTCGCAAGGTGAAATTCACATTGCGAAATTCCTTTGAATCCTCTGTTTCTCCACGCACGCACCACCGACTTCCCAAATATTTTTAGCTTGATATTTTCTCATGTAAATTCCTTTTGTAACCTTGTATTCAGCCGACATAAAGCTTTATCTTGTAATTTTGCTATATATAGAGGTGCACAACACCTCCAACAGGGGAAAATGGGATGATTGGTGATCGATCCTCTGTACATTAACTTAGAAATATATAAAGCTTTGTTTTTCTCTTTTCTCCTGTTCTTCTCCATTTCTATTTTCTTAGTAGCCAAACAGCCTCTAAGGGCTTTTCCTCAGAGGATGATTGGCTAAAACTTTTAGTTTTTCAAAGTATGGATGTTATGTGATGGCTTGGATGCAATCCCATGGAAATTTCTCGCACTTGGAAGGTAAGGTAGTCGTTTTTCATTAATGGTTCATTAATGCAAAGTTTGGTTTTTATTTCCTTTGGACAACTTCCAACGACCAATACTTGATAAGCTTTTGGATTTCTATCCATTAGTTATCTCCTACGAGCTATTGGAAAGTGAGGTTTTCAATT
This sequence comes from Vitis vinifera, assembly GCF_030704535.1. NCBI lineage: Eukaryota > Viridiplantae > Streptophyta > Magnoliopsida > Vitales > Vitaceae > Vitis > Vitis vinifera. Next base: position 5,718,294 of record NC_081823.1, read on the forward strand.
CCAAGTTTTGCATTAATCCGTTAGAACCAATTTCAATGGCCATTGAAAGGTGAGTTTATCACCTGGAATGACTTTGAGTTGCCAATATTTGGTAAGCTTTTGGCTTTAGACCATTAGTTATCTCTTACGAGCCATTCAAAAGAAGTCTAAGGTGAATAACCATTGATGAAATTAACTACCATCTGTTTTGCCATTTTAAAGGATTAAAACTTGATTTGCTAAATCCATACCGGTTCGGGAAGCAAGCATCACCATAGTTGCAACCCCAACGCGAGGAGCCTATCCTTAGATTTCCAATTTGCATAAGAGCCAGAGCATAGCTATCCTATCTTTGAGAAACTTGTTTTTACACCCTTTTATTTTAGTCTTTAATGTTAGCTTAGATTAGTTTAAATCTTTCTAAAACATTTTCATCTTCTTTTAAAGCTAACATCCATAAGAAAATCACCTATTTTCCTAATTTGAATATCACTTGTGTTTGCGAAAACCCTTCCCAGTGAACGATCCTAGAACCACTATGCTATAGTAGCTTGGCTACTTTAGTAATAGTATTTAAGGTATAAATTTTGTTGATACGCCTTTAAAGCTAAGCTACCATGAGTCGCATCAATGCACCCTCCTTCTTAGGTGATTTGCTTATTTAGATTAGCTTTGTTTCACAATACTACTTCCATTCTTATATAAATTTTTGGAGAAGACACTTAAGTTATTAAACAAAGCCTCATAATATGCTTGTTCAAGGCATATTGCAGGTGATATGATGTTATCAAAATAGTTTAAGAATTTAAAACTTTTCATAAAGGAAGCTTTTTTCTACATGGTTAATGATAATATTTTAAAAAAAAATTAGTTGCAATAACACCAAGACCATAGGCACTCATAGAAAATTCAATTCTTTATCTTCATGTTCCCTTTAACTTTTTTTTTTTTTGATATAGAAACAATGTAAATCTAGTTTGAATACACTTCTTGTTTTTGGTTTTTAAAAATAAAACATATTAATAATTTATATATAACAAGAAAAAACAAGAACAAAATATAGTAATAATTTATATATAACAAGAAAAAACTCTTATACAAAGAAGTATAGACTTACCTTATCTATTTAAGATTAAATTTCAACTTTTTTTTAAAAAAATTTAATACAAATTTATTGAGACATCAAAATTTTAAGTAGTTTTTAAAATTTATTAGCTTTCTAATGTAAATTTTAAAAGTTTTTATATTTTATACAAAATTATAATTTTTTATTTTTAAAAATAGAAAACAAAAAAGTATATCCTAACCACGTATATTTACCTGATTTTCTTTTATTTTATCATCATCTTTCTCGTTAGAGCTTGTGTCCACTGCTCTCTCTTGTAAAAGAGACTGCACAAAAACAAGAAGGAATATCAATTTTTATTATTTAAGTACAATTCAAAATAGTGAATGTAATAAGTATTGGTTTTGAAAGTTAAACATAATCCATTAAACAAGTGGAAGAGAATACTATGATAATTTCTTATTTTATTTAACATATCATAATTTACATATCTAATCACTAAAGAGTACTAAAACCTAACTGACTTCCATTGTCTCATTTTATTTGACTACTTCTTCAAGAGTTTGAATTATATTAAATAACTTATAAAATGATTTCAAATGAAATTTAACTATGTTTATAAAATTCTTTTATTGATTATAACTAAATTAATAATGTTTGATTCCAACAAATTTTTCATCACATCACTTCACTATGAATAATTTTTTCCATCCAATCTCACACTAATAGATCGAAGAGAATCATCTCTTTCAACAGCCATGACGGATAAACAACAAATAACCACTAAACAAACGAAAACAATAAAAACTAAAGAAAACAAATATAAAATCAAATATCATGATTAGGTATGAAAAGCAAACGCAACGCCCTATAATAAAAAATGAATTTTTTTTTTTTGGTGCAGAAACTATGTATGAGATTAAACTCTCCTCAATGAAAGAATAAATTAGGAGTTCCATTAAAATTAATTGTGCTTTGATGCCATGTGAGATTCAAAGAATTATAAAGAGAAAGAGGAAAGAAAATTTAGGGTTTCTTATTCAAACACCTTAAAAAAAAGGCACAAGACAAATAGAGTTTAAATATGTTAAATAAAAAAGAAAAGAATTAATTTACTCTACTCCTAAAAGGAAAAATAATATAAACTATTTAAGAAGAAAAATTTCAAATTATTCCAAATGAATTTGAAGGCAACATTTTTCTTACCTTGTCTGCTGTTTTGTAAGAGTTGTCTTCCTGTATCTCCCATGCTTCTTTGGCAGTATTTGCACGCGATATCTTCTCAAAAGTATTTTCATCTATAGCTTGATAGATGAAGCTAAGAGCTTGCTTATCTTTCTTGCTTGCATCACTAATATAATCCCTTTGAGTCTGCGATGGCTTACATTCATCTTCAGGCACTTGAGAGCCTTTTTTTGTGACTTCCCATACACTTTTGGAATCAAGCAAAGTCTTCATCTGAATGCTCCAATTTTCGAAGTTGTCTTCTTTGAGTAGAAAGGCTTTTAAAAAAAGACTTCTTAGTAGTCATATTTCTCTTGTAATCCTAATAGGAATTGTTGGAGTAAAAAAATAATTAATAAGGATAGAGAAAAAAAATCCAATAATCTTACTGACTTTGAAAAAAATTGTAATGAATTATAGTAGATGTGAATAATTGATATATATATATTTATATGATGATAAGTAGTAGATATTGATAATTAAGGGTTTAACTCTAATTTAACTATCCAATCTAATGACAAGGAATTTTATTATTGTGGGGATCCGGACTCCTTCCATAAACGAGCACTGAATCCCGTACATACAAAACCTAACCGGGTAGGCTCCATAAATACACGTCGGTTATGCTCACTCTACTGTTATGCAACATCAATGAGATGTTACTACATTAAAAGGAAAGTTTAAAATGACGAGAATGGAAGGTAAGTGGTTTTTCTACATTTCTTTCTTCTTAAGGCAAAATGGCTTCAACTAACTTAACCATCGGAGAAGTCTGCCCAAAACCCATCCGAGCACTCTTTTGCAGGGTGTTCAAGGGTATTCAAAGGAGGAGAAGTTAGAGCAGCTACCCAGGAGGTCACACAGAAGAAGGGCTCAACAATTGTGATTCAAATTCAATCTTGGGAGGAGATTTTAAGCTTGATAATTGTTTAACCAAATTTAATTGAACTAATAGCCATCTATTATCAAGTAAAAAGGAGGAAAGCCATGGGCAAACCTTCATGTAACACATAATAGGAATGCTTTCATACCTAAGCTACGTCGAGAGCGGTTTTACCATCATTGTTGATGGCCTTGATGTCCACCTTTCTTGTCAAAGCAAGACAACGAACCACACTGGAATGGAAGTTCATGGCAGCAAGATGCAAGGGTGTGTTTCCATCCTTATCCGGCTCATTGATCAGGTCATCTGCCTCCCCCAAACTCAGAATACATTTAACCACGATAACGGACCCATTTTGTGCTGCTACATGAAGGATATTTTGTCTCTGTTGGTTGAGTAGCTCAACTGAATGAGGGCAGGCGTTGAGAATTGTGATCAAAGCCTTTCTTCTGCCACATTCCGCAACCAAGTGGGCAGGGGTTGCTTGATAGTGATCTTGGAGAAGCGCAATGGAAGAGTCTCGTTTTAGCAAATGACCGCAGACTATCCACACAAGGAAACCGGAGGAGGCTACAGCATAGTGAAGGGGAGTTCTCCCATAACTGTCTTTCTCATAGTTCAGTTCTGGCTTTTTCTCCAGTAGAATTTGTACAGTATCTAAGTTAAGGGAGAAAAAAAAAAAAGACAGATATAAATTAAAATAGAAGTAGATTAATGAAAATTGGATATGTCTTGAAACAAAATTAGAAACATTTATCCACCATATGCTTGTTCAGATCAGAAACTATTGAAGTAAAAGTTATTTTTGATTGGCATAAAAAAACAATACATGGATATTCGAATGCCATTTGATCATAATTTATATCATGAAAAAAGATTTGGCCTCGATAAATCAGATTCAGAGCCTCAGCAATTCTCATATTAGGACTGCCTAATGGTCAATGCAGAGGAAAAAGAAACCAAGGAAAATGCAATCTTACCTAAATTAGCCCTAAAAACGGCCCTGTGGAGAGGTGTCTCGTGATTGGGACCTCTGTGCAGGAGACAGGAGGGCTCTGATTCTAGGATCGTTCTCACAATATTTACATTAATAGCCATAGAGAATGGAGACTCCCCAACTTTGTTCCGTGAAGCTTACAAATCAGAGTGATTTGCCTCGACTACTTTTTTCACAAGTAGACTGGTGACCAAGTGGTGACCACCTCTAACAGCTTCATGCAATGGCGTGTCGTCTTTCATATTTCTCATACTAATTACCTCATATACTCCTCCATTTTCAACGTCTAACTTCTCAGCATGGTAGATGAGAAATTCTACAACATCAACATGGCTAATACGAGCTGTCAAGTGCAGTGGGGTGTTGCCTTTGATGTTCTTCTCAGTGAGAAGGGACGTGTTTCGATTCAGTAACTCTTCCACAGCGCTCTTGTCTCCCATTCTTGCAGCCAAATGAAGGGTTCTGTTCTTCCCGGGACTTAGGAAACTGGTGTCGTTGTTTAAGCTCAATTCCTTGATGTAGGGACCCCCCCGATGACACGTGGCACGCACCGCTGTCCGGATCAACTCTATCCATACCCCCAAGAGGACACGTGGCACACACCTCTATCCGGGTCCCCTAGGGGGGGCACACGACACTCTTAAATATCATACCCGGGCGATGCTCTATCCTATTCGGACCAATTGTCCGGATCATTGATTGTAACGAGCAAGCCTTGCTGAGTCATCCCCGACAGCCTACCATAACCCACGTTCCGCCGCCTGCAGAGCGAAAGGACAGGAGCGATGACAAGTCACCTCCCACAATCTCTGACAACCGCCTGCAAGGTGATGATGACTCTGCCACCACCTTGAGGACATCATGACAAGCCAAAAAGTCTTCCCACCATTAAAGAGGAGAGCAGAGTTTCTGACATTATATAAAAGGGCCTTCACACAAAGAAGAAGGTAAGCGAGAGATCCCAAGAAAAGGGCAATAGCTTGATTTTTTGAGCCATGACTAACAAAACCATCGGAGGGTGTGTCCGGACATCCTGTCCAGACATCTTTTGTAGGATCGACTGAGCCAGAACTCCTTCTTGGTTGATAGCACGCGTCCACTTGGCAGTAGCAGGGATCCTTGGGAAGCAAGGTATCAACATTGGTGCCGTCTGTGGGAATTCTCTGATTCAGTCGACGGCAAAGATGTCCACACCTTCCAGAGGTCGCTCGTCGGCTAGGGGAGACGAAGATTATTTTGAATGCGCGAAGCCATCGAAAGGAGACAGTTGGAGAGCGAGCGACAAATGCAGGCTTTCCTCCAGGAAACAACGAGACTGAGAGAAGAAAACGCTGTGTTACGCATCCAGGCTTCATCGACAGGACCTTTTCGTGGTCAGCGCTCAAGAGGCCAATGAGCAAACTCAAGGCCTGACCCAGAGTCAATATACCCTGGGACTGCGGGGGTCATTCCTGAGACGGGCAATGTTAGACCACAAGAAAGGCACACGCCCATGCACCAAGCCCCCCAGGAGGAAAGCTCAGACTCTACTCGTCTCTCATCAAAGAGACAATGCGACAAAATGCCCCAGTTGTCGGACGCGATGCGCACGAGGCTAGGCCCACAGGGACCTGGGAAGACAAGGCCGCCAGTAGCCACAACCTAGGGAGCGCACCCTGACCCCTTGGTCACACCCATGGTGTAGAACGTCCTTCCGCACCAAGCGGTACAACAAGCTGGGAGAAACCCCCCAAATGAGCCACCCATTGGCTCCATCAGCAAAAGGCTGGACGACATGCTCTCCACGCCTTTTTGCTCACATATTATTCATTACGACCCCCAAGGGGATTTCTCGTGCTTAAATTTTCCACGTACGATGGGTCCAGCGACCCCTTCGACCATATCATGTATTATCGACAGCTCATGACTCTCGATATAGGAAACGACGCGCTGCTATGTAAAGTATTCCCCGCCAGCCTACAAGGGCAGGTTCTCTCATGGTTTCATCTCCTACCCCCCAACTCTGTTGATAATTTCAGGGACCTGTCGGAAGCTTTTGTGGGACAATACTTATGTTCCGTTGGGCATAAACAGAACATCAGCACTCTGCAAAACATAAAAATGCAGGAGAATGAGTCTTTAAGAGAGTTCGTGAAGCGGTTTGGTCAGGTCGTCTTAGAAGTAGAGGCTTACAGCATGGACGCTGTCCTTTAGATCTTCAAACGAAGCATTTGTCCAGGTACCCCATTCTTCGAGTCGTTCTCTAAGAAGCCTCCTACGACAATGGAAGACTTGTTCCGGCACGCGAGCAAATACTCAATGCTGGAGGACGACGTGCCCGCAGCCACCTAACAAATCTTGGTTGCCGGTCAAACATCCAGAGGTGGTGCGGAAAGAAGTTCCAAACTTTCTGACCGGCCAAGGCCGTCCGGTTGAAGGCAGGAAGAACAAAGCCGTCCAGAACGGTCGCCCCTCACACCCCTTTCCATATCCTATGAGAAGCTCTTCCCTATGATCCAAGACCTGTCCGACTTTAGGTGGCCCGGACCCCTCAGAGCGGACCCAACCCAGAGGGATCATAGTAAGAAGTGTGCCTACCGTAAGGAGCACGGTCACACTACGGAGACATGCAGGAGCCTCTATTATTTGGTGGAAAGGCTCATAAAGGCGGGACATTTGAAGCAATACCTCCACTCAGACGCCAGAGTTAGAGACACTTCTCGAAATCACAACTCAGGAACCCTCAGGATCCCAGCCTCCCCCAAAGCCATTATAAACTATATCCACGGAGGACCACTGGATGAGGAGTATGACTCCAAACGAAAGAGACAGAGGCTATTGCGGACAACATCGGTATGTGAGCGCGTCAACTCCATACGACTTGGGATAGCTGGTGGGGGCCCCCGGCCCATAGATGGGACAATCATTTTCCCCCCAGCAGACCCAACACGAATATTACAACCTCACCGCGACGCCCTCATCCTATCCCTGGGGATGGGTGACTTCGATGTGAGACGCGTCCTAATTGACCCGGGCAGCTCGGCCGATCTTTTACAAGCGTCGGTAATTAGCCACATGGGACACGATCTATTCGGCCTCGAAAACCCTGGGCGAATCTTGTCCGGATTCAATGGAGCGGCGACTACCTCCTTGGGAGATATTGTGTTGTCGGTCCAAGCAGACCCAATCACTCTCAACGTACAATTTTTGGTGGTATAAGATTTATCACCCTTCAATGTTATCTTGGGGCGCACATGACTGCACTACATGAAAGTCATCCCCTCTACGTACCATCAAATGGTAAGCTTTCTCACTGAAGATCGGCAAATCGACCTATACGGCAGCCAGTTAGCCACTCGCCAATGCTATCGGATAGCGCCAGAAGTAGGGACCAGCTAGGAGGATAAACCCCTTCCTGAGCCCACCCACGCACTTGACCAATAGCAATTACTGAGTTCGGCGGACAAAGATCCCCCGGCAGCGGATCCCTTGCGGACGATCCAGATTTCGAAAGAAAGTACTCACCTTACACACATCAGTTCCCTCTTGACACCGGAAGAGGCCAAAAGCATCCAAGATGCCCTCCAACAAAGCCATGACGTTTTTGCATGGGCGCATTCTGATATGAAAGGAATTCACCACTCCATCGTCTCTCATAGGCTTAACATCTTGCTAATAGCAAGACCCGTCTGACAGAGGATCAGACGTTTCCACCCAGACAAGCAAAAGATTATTAGGGATGAGATTGACAAATTGCTGGAAGCCGGATTCATTAGAGAGGTGGAATATCCGGACTGGTTGGCGAATGTGGTAGTGGTCCCCAAAAAAGAAGGCAAGTGGCGTGTGTGTGTCGATTACACCAACCTTAATAATGCATGCCCAAAAGACAGTTTCCCTTTACCGCGGATAGACCAAATTGTAGACTCCACCGTCGGACAAGGAATGCTCTCCTTCTTGGATGCCTTCTCCGGATACCACCAAATCCCCATGGCCCCGGTCGACGAAGAAAAGACAGCCTTCATAACGCCGCATGGACTTTATTGCTACAAAGTCATGCCATTCGAACTCAAAAACGCTGGCGCCACCTATCAGAGACTGATGACGAAAATCTTCAAACCTTTAGTCGGCCGCACAGTGGAAGTATACATCGATGATATCGTGGTTAAAAGCAAAACTCAAAGGGAACATGCCCTCCACTTGCAAGAAGTCTTCCACCTCTTAAGGAAGTATGACATGAAGTTGAATCCGTCCAAATGCGCTTTTGACATAAGTGCTGGCAAATTTCCGGGATTTATGGTCAGCCAAAGGGGGATAAAGGTTAGCCCAGATCAAGTTAAGGCAGTCATGGAAATACCACCCCCTAGAAACAAAAAGGAATTACAGCGCCTCACAGGCAAGCTCGTCGCGCTAGGACGCTTTATAGCCCGCTTCACTGATGAATTGCTACCCTTCTTCCTGGCAATACGAAAAGCCGGCGTGAATGGGTGGACGGACGGCTGCCAGAACGCTGTCGAAAAAAATCAAACACTACCTCATGCAACCACCCATTCTAACCAGCCCCCTCCCTAGAGAAAAATTGTATATGTATTTAGCTGTATCAGAGTGGGCAGTTAGCACTGTTCTATTCCGCTGCCCCTCGCACAAGGAGTAGAAACCCATTTACTACGTTAGCAGAGCGTTGCGGACGTAGAAACAAGGTACTCAAAGATGGAGTTAACGGTTTTGGCCTTTCGAAGTGCCGCCTAGAAGCTCCGCCTTACTTCCAAGCCCACCCGGTGGTCGTGATGACCGACCAACCTCTTCGCAACATCCTGCACAAGCCAGACCTGACCGGAAGAATGCTTCAATGGGCCATAGAGTTGAGCAAGTATGGAATTGAATTCCAACCCAGGTTGTCCTTGGAAGGGCAGGTAATGGCTGACTTTGTGTTGGAATACTCCCAAAGACCTGCCCAACACAAGGAACCACGCGGGGAAGAGTGGTGGACTTTGCAGGTTGATGGAGCCTCTCGGTTATCAGGATCCGGAGTAGGGCTCCTGCTGCAATCCCCAACATGAGAACAGTTGGAGCAAGCTATCCGACTGGGATTCCCCGCGTCTAACAATGAAGCAGAGTATGAGGCCATCCTATCCGGGTTGGACCTCGCCCTGGCCCTGTTTGTCTCCAGGCTCCGAATCTATAGTGATTCCCAACTCATGGTAAGACACGTCCAGAAAGAATACGAAGCTAAGGATGAGCGCATGACGCGATATCTGACTAAAGTAAGAGACACCCTACAACAGTTCGCCGAGTGGACGATCGAAAAAATTAAATGAACTGAAAATGGACGTGCCGACGCCCTGGCAGGCATAGCCGCTTTCCTCCCAATCAAAGAAGCCATATTATTGCCCATACATGTGCAAACCAACCCCTCCGTCGCAGAAGCCTCCACTTGCAATACCATTGAGGCAAACCAAGCAGACGGCCAAGACTGGACGGAAGCCATAATTAGGTATCTCCGGACAGGCACTTTGCCCGAAGAGCCCAAGCATGCACATAAGACCCAGGTACAAGCCGCCCGTTTCACCCTGATCGGGGGGCACCTGTACAAGCGATCCTTTACAGGCCCATACCTCAGGCGCTTAGACCACTTAGAAGCCCTGTATGTGTTGGCTGAGTTACATGAGGGGGTGTGTGGAAATCATTCCGGAGGTCGATCTCTAGCGCACCGGGCTCACTCGCAAGGATATTATTGGCCCACGATGAAAAAAGATGCGGCAACTTATGTCAAAAGGTGTGACAAATTCCAAAGGCATGCCCCCATACCGCATGCGCCGTTGGAGACATTAAAACCAATTTCTAGCCTCTGGCCATTCGCGCAGTGGGGCATGGACATAGTAGGACCCCTACCAGCCGCAGTTGCTCAGAAGAAATTTCTGCTTGTCGCCACGGATTACTTCAGTAAATGGGTGGAAGCTGAAGCATACGCTAGCATCAAGGACAAAGATGTCACCAAGTTCGTATGGAAGAACATCATCTGCCGCTTTGGAATCCCTTAAACCATTATAGCTGACAACAACCCACAGTTTGATAGCATCACTTTCCGGAATTTCTGTTTGGAACTCAACATCCGGAATTTATACTCCACACCGCGTTATCCTCAAAGCAATGGACAAGCAGAGGCCACAAACAAAACCCTAATAACTGCCTTAAAGAAGAGGCTTGAGCAAGCCAAAGGGAAGTGGGTAAAGGAGCTACCCGGCGTCCTGTGGGCTTATCGAACCACACCCAGACGACCGACAAGAAATACTCCATTCGCCCTTGCATATGGTATGGACGCAGTCATTCCTACAGAAATGGGGCTACCCACTATCCGGACCGAGGTAGGAAGGCAGGGTGATGCAAATGTGGAACTAGGAAGAAATTTGGATTGGGCGGACAAAGTAAGAGAGAGTGCATCCATCCGGATGACCGACTATCAACAAAGGGCAGCCGCTCACTATAACCGCAAGGCAAGACCCAGGAGCTTTAAAAGTGGAACGCTGGTCCTTAGGAAGGTTTTCGAAAACACTATTGAGACAAGAACAGGAAAGTTCCAAGCCAATTGGGAAGACCCCCATATAGTATCCAAGACTAGTGAAAGCGGAGCCTATCATCTACAGAAGCTAGATAGAACCCCGCTGCTTCGTCCATGGAATGTATCCAATCTTAAGCAGTATTATCAATGAAAGGAAATGAAGAGTAAGCAAAAGAGACAGAGAAAATGTAATGTATTTGTAAAATAAGGAACAAAGTGTCTTTACAAACATAGATGCCCTATACGCAGCAAAACAAAGGAAAAATTGTAAAGTCTGCACAAAAAGAAATCTCAACTAGACGGACCGCCAGGTGCCGAATCCTCCTCATCAGAAGGGAAAGAAGGAATATCATGCATAATTCCGTGCTTCTTCATACAGCAGTGGTAGACGAAGAAGTACATCTCGTCCGCCTGCTGCTGGTATTCTTCCTCCATCTCCTTCTTCTGTGCGGCGAACCTAGCCTCCATCTCCTCTTTTTGAGCCGCCAGACCCGCCCGCAAATCCTCAGACTCCTTCTGGGCGGCGAGGCTAGCCCAAAGTTCTTCCGTATCTCTTTTCAACTGGAGGATCTCCCTCCCAACTTCATTAACTTGGCCCTCCAAGGCTTCCTTTTCTTTCTTCAAAATATCCGTCTCAGCTCGGATAACCTCCTTCTCCCCCTCGACCCGGCATAGCTGCTCCGAGCCATCCGCCACAACTTTCTGGGCAGTAGCCAGCTTGGCCTCAACCTTCTTCAACTGGGCGCGCAGCTCCTCGACGCCACCCGGATGCTGGGAGATAAATGCACGCATGGCCTCCGCCACCTGCAGCCGCTTGAAAAGCTGTTCGCGTGTGCGCATCATGTGGCGAATGTTGGCTATGACCTGGGCAAAGCGACAGCAAAACAACAGACCATGTTACAATAGAAAAGTGGTAACTGCTAAAAAAACAAGAGAAAAACAGCAAAGAAGTATTTACCACTTCTGCAGTTTCTAGGATCGTCCGTTCCTGTAGGGGCTGAGAGTAGGGCACGACGGACTCAGAAGTACCAAAAAGGAGTCGCGCCTCTGCGTCTGTGAAGCATGGCACCCCCTTCAGCATCTCCATCAATTCCTCCCGGCTTGGAGGAACTGCTGCAGCACGACTGCTCTTCTCGTCGGGAACCCCCTCTGACATAGGGGTGTCCACCACAACATGGGAGCCAGGCCCCGGAGTGTCGGCCTGAACCATGGTCGCCGCGCTAGGCCCTGCAGCATCCGGCGGAGCTGCTGAACTTGCGCTGGGACCATCCTCATCCGGACGGGTCGCAACTAACGTCGAAACCTCTGGCGCCGGGTCCTCCCCACCCCGATCCGAGCAGACTTTCTTAGTTGGGGGAGGCCCAAGGTCGATGGGGACATGCAGTCGTTTGCCATGTCTTTGCATAAGCCTCGCCCTAAGGTCACTTGTGTTTCTCATCTCCTCTGGCTCGTCCACGACTTGCAAGCCAGCAGACTCCGGGTCAGGTTGGGGAGAGCTAGGTCCTTGGTGAAAGACTACAAGCTGAAGGAAACTGGAGGTAGCCTCAGGTTCCTCAACCTCCTCAGACTCTGGAATAGTGTGGTCCGGCTAGCTGGGCCCGAACCTACAAGACGAAGACGAAGCCTTAAGAGTGGGGGCCGCAATCCGGAGCACCTGCGCAAGTGTCTTCTTCGTCTTCTTCTTTTCCTTTGTGGTTGGGGGACGAGCCGCTGGAGGAGAGTCGCGCTCCTTCTCACCAAGTGCTTTCCTTAACGTCCCCTCCTGCCTCTTCTCCTCTCGCTGATCAAGGCGCTCTTGGCGCGCCTTTGCATCAGCCTTGCGAGCCCTCTCGTAAAAGGGCAAGTCTTTCAATACAAAATGCTCTCCAGACACTACCCGTTTTGGCGACCGCCTAGGGAGAATGTTGGTGACGTACGACTGAGGCTCCCGGACAACCGCCAACAAGTTTCGGGCAGTAAGCAACGTTTGATGATGCCTCTTAGCTATAGTGATCTCGAATAACTTGTTCAAGCGGTCGAAAAACGTTTTTTCCACCCGCTCGACCAGGCGACCCTTCTTGGTCGTATCTGCGTTGTCAACAACCAAAGACGTTAGCCATCTGATAACACTAAAATAAGATGACAACAGGCAAACGCTGGACAAACCCCACAAGCTGCCTTACCCGGGAGCACCAACGAACGATTTGGGGAAAACATTCTCTCTGGATGCTCCGACAGTCCAGCCTAGACACCCCTGACTAATACATGCCCCTTGGCTCTCCCCTTCGTCGAATCTGTAAGATGAGTCACCAATTGGAGGGACGACATATAGGCAGCCAGGCTGAAGAGGTCAGTCTTCCCCTTCTTGATAGAATATATGAAAAGGACCTCCAACAGTGAAAGGTCCAAGTTAAACAGTATGCTCAGAATGCTGCACCCCATCAGCACTCGGACTATGTTGGGATGGATGTAGGCAGGAGGGATTTGGGTGAAGTGAAGAAACTCTTTGAACAAGGACGGGAGAGGGAACCGGAGCCCCGCATTGAATTACTCCTTGGAGAAGTAGATAGCGTTGTCCGCGGATTTCTCGGTGGATACGACCTCTCCGTCCACAAGCTGAACGGACACGCCATTCGAAATGCAGAAGCGTTCACAGAACTGCCTCACGTTCAGCTTGTCAATAGACTTTTCCGCATATACCACCCCAGACGCATCCTTGCCGCTCTGCCTGGCTGCACTGGACGAAACAACGTCTTTTTTCGCAGGAAGCGTGGGGCCGAAACGGAACCTGCATGGCAGGATGCCAACAGTAAAAAACAAGGACCCGACCCCACAGCCCTAACAACAAAAACACTCAGAAAACCTAAAATACCCAACATCCCCATCCTAACCCTTGGCTCTACCCCAAAGCGGGATCGGTCACCCGCAAAAGGTGCAGGGAGGCAACAGGAACCCTAACACACCCAAAACAAAAAACAAAACCCCCCGAAAAACCCCTAAACGCCAGTACCGACCCCCAGTCACAAGTAGCTTACCCAACAAGCCAGAAACAATCAAAAAACAAACACAACGGGGAGAAGGTAGGAATAGAGAACGTACCTAGCGCAAACTGGCAAAACGAAGATGAAGGCCACGATGCAGTCATCCTCACGACATGAATGTCGCTAGCAGAAGCCTTAGAACTTCACTTACAGGCGAAGATACGCAGAAAGCCGAAGAGAAAGCACTACCAGTAGAAATGCAGAAGGAAGAAATGTAGGCGTAGGGGGCTCGGTCTGCTATTTTAAGAGAGACAGTTCCTCGGTATTCCAAATGCCCAGCCGTGCCGTTATTGAAAAGACACGCTGCCTGGGAATTCCCAAGGACGGCGGCTCTTCATAAATGCCCTTATTCTTTTTCACCTCCGCACCGCCACATGGCCCAATAAGCGCAAAAAAGTAACCTAAGTTTCAAAACCATCATTTTTAACTCGCCCATTTTGCCCGGGCAAAATCGTCAAGTTAAAAAGAGGGCATTGTAGGGACCCCCCCCCCCCCCCCGATGACACGTGGCATGCACCGCTGTCCGAATCAACTCTATCCGTACCCCCCAAGAGGACACATGGCGTGCACCTCTATCCGGGTCCCCCAGGAGGGGCACACGACACTCTCAAATATCATACCCGGGCGATGTTCTATCCTATCCGAACCTATTGTCCGAATCATTGACTGTAACGAGCAAGCCTTGCTGAGTCATCCCCGATAGCCTGCCACCGCCCACGTTCCGTCGCCTGCAGAGCGAAAGGATAGGAGCGATGACAAGTCACCTCCCACGATCTCTGATAGTCGCCTACAGGGTGATGATGACTCTGCCACCACCTTGAGGACATCATGACAAGCCAAAAAGTCTTCTCACCATTAAAGAGGAGAGCAAAGCTTCTGACATTATATAAAAGGGCCTTCACACAAAAAAGGTAAGCGAGAGATCCCAAGAAAAGGGCAATAGCTTGATCTTTTGAGCTATGACTAACAAAACCATTGGAGGGTGTGTCCGGACATCCTGTCCGGACATCTTTTGCAAGATCGACTGAACCAGAACTCCTTCTTGGTTGATAGCACGCGTCCACTTGGCAGCAGCAGGGATCCCTAGGACGCGATGTATCAACACTTGAGACTATACTTTATTTTTGGTATTACGAGTCCATGCCTTGCCAGCAATAGATTCCTCCGTTCTAGAATATCGTATTTCATATTGAGCTTTCGAGTAATACTTCACCGATGCTTAATTGGATTCGGGAGAATCAGAGCGTCATATATGGTTTGTGTTTCAGCAGTTTATGTCTTACGTACATATCACTTTCTTATCTCAGAAATGAAAAGGACAAACAAAATTACATCATGTCAACATGAATAAAATAATTCAAAAGATAGAAAAAAAATTATTAACCATGGTATGAAGCAACCCACGCTCGCCACTTGGCTTCAATGATAAGACAGAATAGACCACCACTTAGTCCTCTTCTTCCATGTGTTGAATACTGTTGACTATTGAGAGGTTTCTTACCCCAAGGAGTTTCTCATTTGGATATTTGTTTGGATCCCCACCTTCCCAGTTGCCAACCCTCTGATTGTTGGGAGGGGACCACCCTTGAAGTGCATGCCTCGAACATTGACAGTTGTGGCAGAGCATGAGTGGATGCGAGACTGAGCCATTGCTTATTCAGAGGAGCTCCAGAAAGTTAATGTGGATGCGGTTCTTCTTGATTACAAGAATGTTGTGCATGAGTTTGCTACCCTTGTTGTGCTCCTCAAGACACCACAGGCCCAAGCCTGTGCTGAGGACATTGCCATATGGGTCAAAAAGTATATTTCACTCAGAGGCCATGAGTTTTCTTATTGACTATGCTGACAAAAAGGGGAATAAGAGTATTCGTAGAAGGAAAGGAATATGGTTAAACACCTATAGGAGCAGTTAGTTGATGTAAGTAGAGCTTTGCATGGTATCCCTTTCAGTGGGCTGAATTTTAAAATGAGAGAGAAGTTTACTTGTTTATATCAAAAGCTTGTAGAGTATAACATCAGGCTGTTCAATTTATCTGGTTTTCTCTTGTCATTACTGTAAAGATAAACAATTTCTTTTTACGATGGTGCAATTATTATGATCTGTGCGAACGATCATTTATTCTTTTATTCATGTTCTTTATGTCCATGTTGAAATGTGTTATTTAACTAAAAATTGCATCAAATGCATTTCATTTCCCTTCTTTCTGATATATCTCCAAGGAGTATACTTCTACGAACAATTTGTAATCCCTCTGTACCCTGATTCTCCATGGCAGAATATACATAATGTTATCTTGATGTCAGTAACCCTATATTGGCTGCTCTCTGCACTATTTGATGCACTGTGCACCTATATCAACAGCTTCTAAATACCATGGAAAGCCACACTTACTACATGGCAAGGACAAAATTGCCTTCCCTTGGAACCTAACAAGTCACACAAGAAACAATGTCGTTTCATGTCCTAGTGTTCCCAGGTGAAAGGAAAAAAAAAAACAAAACAAAACAAGAGATGCTTACCGCAATTCAGAAAATGACAGTCATGTACAGTTAAAAGTAGTGTCCTAAGCTGAGGGGAACATGGGGAATGTTATTAAATTCTGAAATCTTAGGGATTCCACGAAGATGGCAAGACATATCTGTGATTTCTCTATGCCCAACATTGCTCTATGCTTTGCTTGTAGCAAGAGAACTTTCAACCCATTTCTTTTTGCCTCATTTCCTCAGTGTGTGTGTATTTCAGAGGTACTCTAGTTATGATATGCCCTATTTTAACTATCTCTCTTTGATGCTTCTAAAGGAGTGTTCATATATGTATTTGAGAGGTTCTGCATTTGTGAGTTGTCATCTCTAACTTTATCATTTTTTATTCTAAATGAATATGGTAACCTTAGCAACACATGAACATTGAATTAGAAGAGGTACTTCATTTTATTATTTTCCCAAATTTCTAATTGAACAATATCTTGGGCATTTTATTTTCTCAAGCATCACTCTTTATGTAAGTTGGTTTCAATCAAAGTTACAATGTTTTCCAAAATATTTGTGGGCAAGTTGTCTGACATTAAGTTTAATTAGTCTTCATAATCGTGTAAGGATTTTACCCTTTTTATAGGCCTCCAAAAGGGAAAGTAGACTTGTGACTAGTTCCTTAGGGATTAGGTAGTTTAGTCATAGTGGGTGAACAATACTACCTTTTCATGTGGGAAAGGCTCAAGGTTGGATGGTTGGAGGGTAGTACTTTGGGATAGTCTGTTTGTGTCCACTTCATTGCCCTTTAACCTTCGCTTCTTATTAGATAAAGAGTTTGAAGAGTGGATGTTATTTTTAAGGAGAAGGGTAACTAGAAATGATGATTATTTGAGTGCTTGTTTGTTGTCTTGGTCCTCTATTTGAAGGACCAAACTTCAAAGGTTAAGTTGTTTGTTTTTTATGAATTATCTATAGTGAAGTAGTTTTCTATAGATATTGAGCTTGTCGAAGCTAGTTTAGTATGAAGAGTCATATTAGGGTGCGAGGCATAAGCAAAAGTTAACGTGGAGACCTTGGTTGTTAAGGACTTGGTTTGTGATTATGCAACTCTGTTGAGATCTATACATGATAAGGTTGGGTTTGTTAAGGATCACAAGATCCGTTTGATGTTTGATGTGAGCTTGTCTGTGGGTAAGCCTATGTCTTGATCTATGTTGGGAATAGTAACAAAGAGAAGTCATTTGTCTTGATCTCATCGCCATATCACATACCTAAATAAAAACAAAATGAAGTCTATGAACCGGTCGACCGGTTATCTTCTACCGGTTGTATACTTATCTCAACCGGTAGCCACTGCCCCTTTTGGTTGCTGCATTGTCAAAGGGGCAGTGGCTACCGGTTGAGATAAGTAGGCAACCCGTCGACCGATTAATATTTCCTTGTATAAGTTGTAATTTGTTTGGATTCCTCCATAAATTCGTGTATTGAAGGCCATTTGGTATTTTGCTACATGTAATTGCTCTTTCTTTGAAGGGACATCATTGTGGTAAACGAACATCCATATAAACCAACCTTTAGTTGCGTGCAAGAGGTTATATATTTTATGAGAAGGTGCGTTAATAATAAAGGTCGCATTGAAGGCCTTAAGGTTGAATTTGTGTCCTCCTAACACGGAAGTTCAAAAGCAGTAGCACATAAGGTAGGGATAATCCAATGGGAATAATGTTAAAGATGATGGTCAATGCAATGACACTCGACTAACATGGTGGTCAACTCTATCAGGTAGTATATGCATAGGGAATAAAATTTGTTTGGTGTAAGTGATATGAATTTTATAATTGAAAATGTATGTATAGGGATGAGTATAGCTGAATGTTTACTAATCCATATTTAAAATACATTTACACAAACTAAATATTATAAGCATTAGAAACCTCTTAATCCAACTTCAAGTCTTCAAATTGTGATCTTGTAATGCTCGAACAATCATCTATTGAGTAATCATGACATCCTCGTACATTGTGATGAATAAGAAGTTAAGGTCTATACAATTTGGGTTTCAATCCTCATAGGTTATCCATACAAACTAAATAAATGAGTCACAATGATTATAAGTATTTAAAACCTCTTAATCCAACTTCAAGTCTTCAAATTTTGATCTTGTAATGCATGAACATTTATGTATTTAGTAATTACGACATCCTTATACATTATGATGAAAAAGTAGTCAAGCTCCGTAGAATTTTGATTTCATTTCTCGTAAGTTTAAAACACACTTGGACATATCAAATGAGCCACGCGTCCTCCATTGATAGGGTGCAAAATAATTATTTAAAAATTCATTTATATAATTTTTGGTATATATGGAATATCATGTCCCTTTCATGGCATTCCATGATATTTACTCTATTTAGGAGACTAACATGACAAGATGAGAAATTTCACTTACTTTGAATAAAATGAGAGCGGAATGAAATTAATAAATGATAAAAGGAAGAGGAAATATTTGATAAAATATTAAATTAATAGTAATTAATTATATTTATATTAAATTTAAGTGAGGTGAATAAAATTAATCTTAGAAAATAATGATGTTCAAATTTCCTGGGTTGGATTGAGTTTGGGTTCTTTCTTCTTTGTATTAGACTTGAGCAAATTGGGTCTATATGATTCAACATGTACTTATATTTTGTGTAAAATACATTTTTTTTGCATATTTATACTAAATTTAAAAATAGTTTGGGATGATAATTAAAATGGGAAAAAAAAATTTATGTATCTTTGTAAAAAAGGAAAAAAATTATAATTTGATATTATTATTGTAACATCTACAAAATTAAATAAAATAAATTTATTAAATAAAATAATTTAAACTATAAATATTATAAAAATATTAAATTGGATTTGGATTAGGTTTGGGTTATTCGAATTTTTATTTGTATTTCACCTTAATTAAGTTTGGAAATAAAAATTTGTACCCAAAGATTATAAATAATTGTCGAACCTTATCCAAATTAAGGTTGGCTTAAGTCATGACAACTTGCCTAAATTGTACCTCCTAATTCCGATTATCCAAAAAATACTTGTATGGTTTAAGTCACAAGGGTACGAAGAATGTGAGGAATTCTCACATGCTTCGTACCCTCCCAATTCTCCACTTGTTTGAAGTTTTAAAACTTTTTTGGGACTTAATATGACTTGGATATTATTTAAATAAGTTCATTACACTTAGGAGGTGGTCAAATGATTTCCGAAAAAATCCAAATCCAAATATACTCAAAAATCCAATACATTTTGAGGGTGTGAAATGGATCAAAAAATTCAAAATGAAAAAATCTGTGAGGGGTGTGGATTTCCATATTGTTAGTAATTATACCTTTTTCGTATTTTCAATATTTCAACCAATTTTTTTGAAAAGCTAAGAAATAATTTAATCATATATTCTCAATTAATAATTAGTACACAACTAATTTAATTTTAATTTAATATATATTTTATAAAATTTAGTTCTAGTTTTCCCATTTTTTTTACTTCATAAACCAATTATATTGCTTTTCACACTTCAAATATTCGTCAAATTTTGTCAACAAATTATTTGATGTTAAAATAAATTAAATTTACTTTTCCTTAATTTATAAATTATATCACCAAATTCTTTATAATTTTTTTAAATTTATTTTAAATTTAATTTTTATGTGGGATTTAATCACTTTATAGTACAAAAATAAATAAACTGTAATTATTTTTTTTTAAATTTTCTTTATTTTTCTGTTTCATAAAAAAAAAAATTCCTAAACAAAATAATTACATTAAACAAACTTATAATTGGTTAATGTAATAAATGTAACAATGTGTGTTGCATGAGATTATTTCCCATGGCAACTGGTTGGGTGACCTAAAGAAGTGGTCTTTTCGGTACCGTAGCATAACCCTTTTTTACAACTAATCCCTAATGTTTTATAGAATTGTAAACCTAATTTTATTTTAAATTTATTTTTAATCTTTTTTAATATGTTTTAAAAATAATTTTTATATCTAATATTTTATTTTTTTAGCATTCTACATGTTCATATAATTATTGTTTTAAACAACCATAAAAAAACAATTAAAAAATATTTTCTAAAAAACACTATGTTTTTTATTTTTAAGAATAAAAAACAAAAAGCAAATTTTTGAATGTCAAATGTTGTTTTTTTTTTTTTTTTTTTTTTTTTTTGTGTTCTGAAAAATAAAAAATATTCTTAAAAGCATTTGCCAAACAAACCCTATATGACTGTTTCCACCCAAAACATGAAAGCAATGCCTACTTTCTACAATCTTCTCCACTTTTGAAAGTATTCTCCCATCTCTAATGAAGAAGAATTTCTTGACCAAGACCTGAACTCTAATTTTTATCACCACAACTGAGAAGCTGGCCTAAACCTTTTCTCAAACATCATAATTTTAATAAACTGCAGAACTACAAACCATTGTGGACTTAGCCATTAAACATGAAGAATGCAATCCCATATCAAATTGAAGCATTAAGGTGCAGGAATGCAAATAGGGGTAAATAACCGTTACTGATTAACCAGATAGCCCAAAAGTCGATCACATGGAAACCCACGTCGTAAAACTGTTTTTTAAGTGATTTGTCTACAATGCAACAAAACCACATGTATGTCTGCAACATATATTACAATAATGGTATGTGCATTCCAAGTTAGGATTAAGCTTCCTCTATATTCAATGGGATGTGTGTTAAGATATAGAGGGAACTGAAGGCATACTGACTAACTACCGTTATCCAACGAACAAAATAAACTGGATTCATCTTTGATATCTCCTCCAACAATAATCTGGATTCAGCTGCAAAATGGAATGGAACAACAGCCCTGGCTGTTATCCTATGCCTTTTCTCATTCATGTACTAATGCTGTGCAACACTAATCCGAAAAAGATGAGGAGCCCAAATAGCTTCCTACATTTTCTGTTGGAATAGGTTCTCTTCTCCCTCCTGCAGAGAAGATTGGGTTTTAAAAACATCAGATTTTGAATGCCAGAAGTTCATCATTTTTTTTTTCTCCATAGAACCCAACTAGGCTACCAAATAAGTAACCAACTACATATGAATTAATGCATCAATGACCAACTCTTTCAAGTTAACTAAGATTTGGACAAACTCATAGATATTTCAATATTGTAAAGAGTTTACCTGTGATTTCAGCTTATCAAGCTCATCAGCAGAGTACCCAAATATTCTCTCTGCTTGTTCATTGAACAGAGAAAGCCAAGCTTCACCACTAGCATCTGAAACTTTCACTACCATTATGTACCTGGAAAACAAAACAGAAAGGAACAAAGAAACATCACTCATAGGATAACTTTCATGAATTTCAACTACTATCGCTGGATTCTTATTGATTCAAATTCCATGAATCCCTCACCTTAAACTGCACTCATCATCATTCTTTTGGCATCCTTCACACCAATAGCATCTGTGACTTTCTTGTTGCATGTCTTACAAGCCCGATACCACATTGTTTGATCAGGCTTGATGAAGCTTATGCATGCTCTGATGCTAAAAAAGGAATGTTGTACACAGACAAGCCCACATTATCAAACCTGAATATGGTTTTAACTCAAAACTAAGGCTAAGACCAGTTTGATCATGTTAGGTTA
Organism: Vitis vinifera; assembly: GCF_030704535.1. Classification (NCBI taxonomy): domain Eukaryota; kingdom Viridiplantae; phylum Streptophyta; class Magnoliopsida; order Vitales; family Vitaceae; genus Vitis; species Vitis vinifera. Next base: position 5,740,131 of record NC_081823.1, read on the forward strand.
TTTTAATGACAATAATTATTACCTTGTCTTCACCCAAAGATGGGTTGCTGGTTACATGAGCAAGGGAAACCCTGTCATAGTACATGGACCTCACTCCACCCTTAGATGAAGGACTGATATCAAACCCAATAGAACCCTCCCTTCTCCAACTTTGAGAGATTTAATTGCAACAATTGGAAATTTATCAGCATTATCCAACAATTCCTGCCCTACATTAGTACCATGATCATTCCACAAAGAGACCACAACACTCTTCTTCCTACAATTCAAACATCCATAAGTTCAATATGAAGAGCAACATTAGACCAAACTGACCAGTGCAAAAAATAAAATATACACTCACGTCTTGTCCGCAATAGTAATATCACGCTTAGGAACAATGTCTTTGTTACTCTTCCTTCGTATGCTCATTGTAGGAGAGACACTTTGAACAACTCCGCTAAAATCTGGAATTAATAATGATATGGGTCATATTACACAAAATAACGAGTGAACAGAAAAATAATCCTTTTGATATGTAATGGACCTTCCCCAATTGTCTGTGTTTTCTCTCTATGATCATCCATTGAAATTTTGGAATTTCGGTTACAAATTCCTAGTATAGCCAATATAGAACAACTACAAACCCCATCCATCATAAAAATAGACAACTCTGTTCAACACACCTCAGACATGTCTCTCTATTACCATAGGAAAACAATCATTAATCAAATCAAAAAGGAAAAACAGCTGCAGGGATGCAAAACTTTGCATTGGAATCTGGAATGACCTAGTTGCTGAGTATAGCTTAACATATTAAAAATTGAACGAGGGAAAAAATGTGGGTATACAGACCTGGAAATAATGATCACAACTGCCTCCACTCTTCGCCAGCATAAACCGCTATTTCCCCAAGCTCTTCTTCAATCTGGATCAACTGAAAGAAATTCAGCAGTTAATTTCATATCTTCCTTGTTGTACATCTAAACCACATGATTGCACAAACTTGCGTTTATGATCAAAAGCTAAAGACTTTTCCAACTGTTGACTGCATTAGCTAAAAGACTAAAGGATCATGAAAGAGCTGGGTTTTGGGGTTTCATGCGCTTTTTTTTTTTTCAGGAGTCAGTGATTCACGAATGTATACTAGAATAATGACTAGGGAGAAACAAAATCAGGATATGTTACTTAGAGTTCTTCCGACGTTGCATTATATTCTCCTGCTAATTTGGAGCTTGCTTTTCTGTATGTGGAAAAGCTCTTTCTGCCTCCAAAGCTAGGGAGAAACTGCTTTGTCAAAGCATTTTTCAACCCAAAAAGACCCAGTTAACACTCCGCTTGTTTTTTTGGAAAACAAAATCTTGGAAAGAGAGGACACTATGCCATCAGATGAGCATTACATCACAACTATGGTAATATCTGCAAGTTACTTGAATATTTGCAAAATATTACACAAATGAAATATGAACATCCTTACCATTTTCTGGAAAGCAGTCTCCTAGATAATTATTTTTTTTAAAAAGATCTGGAGATCAAGAAAAAGCATTCTTTATCCTAAAAATATCCTTGACAGTAAACATAACCTGAAGAATTATGTAGTAGTGCAATATACAAAACTACAAATTAAATTAGCAAAAAAATACAAGGGTCAGAAAAGAGGAAGATGCATTTCAAAAGAATCCATTATGTTTTCCAAGGCAATTGAAAAGAAGTTCACCTCATGTAGTTTTATCATGGTGTTTCGGAAAAGTAGACACTCAAACTGGAAAAGGTATTGGAAATGTTTTCAGCACAACAGGTTCTCCATTAACAAAAATCTTCACAAACCTTTAAAATGAGGAAAATTAGGATGGCATTATGTTCTAGGATGCCACTTTCCATGGAAGTAGGTTGTGCATGCCCACATTGGTCATCTCAAATCATGCAAGTTCTTCAATTATATAACTTACTAATAAATCATAATGATAAACAAGCTCATCCAATAGAGTTAGACACTTCTTTTCATGATTTAACTTCCCATCTAAGCAACCCGAGCCCTAGTATGTAGGATCCTGTTTAAGATTTCCAAAATTCTGAAATTAATTATCAATTTTCATTTCTGAAGCACTCCAAATTCCTTGGATTCCAATTTTGTCTTTCAAATGCTAGGAAAAGAAGGTAATAATTTAGAACAGTGCTTACTGCAATGTCCTTCTGGGAAGACCATTGTAACATTTATTTTATTTATCACCAAAGATGCAGCACACTCCATGCCTATGTACCCACCGCCAATCAGAACAGCATTCCCACCAGTACAAGATTGCATGACATCAACAAGCCTGGTGGCATCAGCCAAGTCACGTAAATAACACACATTTTCAGCATCTGATCCAGCCACTCCAAATTCCTCAAGCTGCAATGCCTATACATAAGATGCAATTGATTAGTCAGTCAACAAATTATTAATTAAATCACTATCTTTAATAGGTGAGAATTGGCCTCAATAATTGGTCCTTATAAATTAGTGCCACTCCCAAATTCAATATTTTTATTGAAAGATTGAGAGCTGACCATGAATCACAAGAAGACATTCTGTACCATTAAACTGACAAACTTCACCTGATTCTGTTTCAGTCCTTTCTTTGCTAATTTTGTTGTTGAGATATATGCAAACGTATTGACACAAACATCGTATGTAGATATATATATATATATATATATATATATGTAAATGGTATAGCCTTTTAAATACAAATAAAGTTGCTCTGAAACATTCGCTTAAAAAAAAATGTCACCTTTCCACCTTTAATCTGGGCTCTGATTACTTGGGGATTGGCCTTAAATTCAATGTAGAAAGCAACAAGATCAGCTTCTTAATGACAGATTCAAAAAGGCTTGATACATCATACCACAATCTTCAAAAAATTAAATTCTAACAAACTTTTAATGTTAACTAAGGATTTTGAGCGATTTGAAAATTTTGACATTCAATATGTCGACAGAAACTATGAAATTTCTAGTATTTGGGGAATGCTGTTAGGAATTGTTGTAAATTCAGGATTCTGTTTTTTTTTATCCTTTAAATCAAGATGACAACCAAAATAAATAAATAAATAGACAAAGAATTAAAATAAATAAATAAAACCTGATGCTCAAGCCCTACACCACAAAGACACATGCAACCACAAAGCACAAGAAACAACTGATTTCTGTTTTAAAACTAAAAGAAAGAACAGTTACAGAAGCAAAGGAAAACAATGTGGGTATAAAACAATTTTAAGTCTTTCCAAAGAAAAAAATTCATCTCTCTTATAGGGATTAACCATAAGTGAAAATATCTCGCCTATCTGATGCACTACAAGGTAATCGACTGTTGAAAGATCAGTTTTCAATACCCGAACACCTGTTGCAATGATGAGAATCTTGTAACTTATTGTTTATCCAGTTGCTTTTAGTAGTGTCTTCCGCCTCACATCAGCAGATTTGACTCCAGTACCAAGGACAAGTTCAATTCCTATGCAGAGTCCAAAAGTCAGGTACCATGCTGAGAACAGATATATATATATATATCTTCCATGTTCTTTTATTTGATCGAATGATATGCTTGTACTTTTAATCAGATAGAAAGCATAGATAGAAAAATATTTAAAGCATAAACAACAGTAAGAGACTTGAGATCAAATTGATGCTATTTAAGGCATAAATAAAAGGAAGAAATTCAAAATCAAATTGAAGAAATAAGCATTAATACAAAAATATTACATGAGGAGATGCAGTCAACTATTTTCATGAAAAATCAGCAATCATCCATAATTCAACAGTTAAAGTTTTTTAACAATAATGATATGAATATGATATTAGAAGTTATAACATTAAGAAATTGATATAGACAACAGAGTTCCTTAACATTTCAATTTCAATGAATTGACAGATATCAATTAGAGCCCTATAACTTGGTAGCGGATTGGAAATTAAAAAATTTTTCAATTGCACATGAAGGAAAAAAAACAAATATCACTGCTCACCATGTGATTTAAGCATACTGGGCTACACCTATGCCTAATTTGAAATGCAGGAAATAGAAATAATTGGATCCACTAAGGTAAGATAGGGAAACTAAGAAGTACAAGAAGCTGGTTACCACTCACAAAATGTAGAGACAGTTCAGTTATCAATCAAAATTCCGTACGAAAAAGAAATTTTGATATTTGTTTCTATTCAAACCATTTAAAAACTTTATTCACGCATTTTCCTAAGGACAATCTTAAGTATTTTGCCGAGACTTGATATTAAGTATCAAGTGCAAATAAGTCAAAACCAGTGCAGAAAATGAGATAGAACCTTTTCATCCAGATAATACTAATGATGTATCTTAATAAACCTGAATTATGCTAGCCAATTAATTCCCATATCAGTAGCCTTTCAATGGATGGAAAAAACTAATATGCAAGCAGAGAAGGCAACATACCATAAACTAAATTCCCGAAAACCATGGTGACCAACGATCATAAGTTGGTATAATGAAGTCCTCTGTCTGTACACTGCATATGGTGAATGAAAAACACAAGAAACTTTATTAACAATGAGGATAGTTTTTCCCAATAGAATATACTAACTAAAATAAGCACCATCAGGGTGTACAAACATGAACCAATATGCCACAACTATTTATGAAGGATGGTCAACATTCAAACAAGCTTGTTTAACAAAAGGGAGAGAACGACAATTCAAATTTTTTTTTATAAATAAAATGGAGAGATTTACCTTGGCCAAATAGTATGCAGAATAAAAAGCGAGTTCTTCAACATAGACAATAGTTTCTCATATTGCATGGATCTCATAGAACTACGAACCTGCCAAGAGGTAATGGAGTAACCTTTTAAGGTCAACCAAAATTTCATATACCAATGTATGTTTTGTATAAACGGCTAAATTAATCTAAAAGCACCTAACCTAAAAAGCATTTATTATGTCTGTATATAGTTTTTAGAGAGCTCTCGTATTAGGCATGGCTAAATTTACAAACAAAAATAAAAAAATGAAGAGTTATATTATAAAGTTTGATTGATGATGAGAATGTCTTATGATCACATCCCTTTCTCCAGCATCCACAATTTCGCAATGTCAAATTTCTCCCATCTTCCTCATGGTGGCTTCATGCTTGTGAGGAATCATGTTTTCTGAATGTTGGCTGCAATTAACAAAAAAAATTATAATATTAATAATAATGACACTAATCATGAGAATAAAAACTTTTAATAGAAAGTGACATTGTCTTTTATAGGCGACATCTACTATTTAATAAATTGCAAGTAGCTTAAGTGGGACTACCCGCAGATGTCATAGTCGACATGCCTTCATGACCGTATCTCTAGCATTGTTTGCGGGATTCATAACCAACGTAACAACCAGCCTCAAGCGATAAAGGTGCATCTTGTCCTGCACACCAAAAGTCAAAATCATGGCCATTTGTTTGGTGAATACTGCAAATGAACCAAGTTGTACAATGTTGGTTGTGCTTACCTCCGCGATTGCTTGTGCTAGTGTGGCCCCATTCCAATGTTGCATGTACTTTATTGCAAACATGCCACAATCAAATCTACACCACCAATAGCATTACACCAATCATATGAATACAGCAAGCATAAACGATAAATACATCACTAGCACATAGTTCAAGATACGTAAAATTATAAGGCCGACAGTGATCTACCCATTTTGTTGTTGCACAAGTTGGGGTTGTACATGCTCGAATTTTGAGACCTCCACTCGTCGTAGCATGCCATGAGCATGAAATGCTTTTCCAATTGTCTCAGACAATCGTCTTGATACGACACTTATCCCATTGCCCCTTCTTAAAGGCAACGAAGATAAGATTTCGACTCTGGACGATGGAATATTCAGCACATGCACGTGCCAATGGTTGTTATCGCAGACGGGAAAGAAAAGCTACACGGGGATTGTTGACATATCCATTAATAGGTCAATAGGGCAAAATAATTAGGTCAAAAAATGAAAAGAGGATTTGGCTAGGAAAAAAATCATTGTAGTAGGGTTCAATTACCAGCTCGCAACTTGAGAAATCATGGCCCACATATTCAGCATCAAGGAACATCCGACACCGGTCCCTTATTTCATGCTTTTTTGCCTTTGTCGTCAGGCTGGCCAGCACCACCTGTCAATTTTTTGTAACAGCTCACCACATTGTCTCCAATGTAAAATAATAGAGAAACGTATTAAACAATTATGATGAAGGACTCACAGAGAATGATGGGTCAAAATAGTGTGCACGCGGTGGTCTTTCTTGTTCTACATTTAGCATTCGACACACAACCCCTATAATCTGAAAATGGACACATGTTAATTAGCAAAAAAAAAAAAATCTTGTGATTCATATATAACCACCATGGGCCTATACGGAACATTTGACACATACCATACTGTTCACCCAACGACCTCCATTGAGCGAAGAAAGTTCATCCCGTGTGATGTATGTCCCATGCATATGACACAAGATCTCACTGCAATGTAAAAAATGCGTGTAGTCAATAGCCATAAAATGTAACAATAATGCTCGCATTAACATTAGATGGTGAATTAATATGAGGTACCTTGGGTCACCGCCTTCCGACAATGCATAATCAGCAACCATCCTTTCTTCATGGCTGATTTTTGGAAATTGTCTAACACATTGAGAGACGAAGGGGCAAATGGCGGCTGGCTTTACAAGCCTTTTCGTCGTGTGTTTAAATCTCCGTCTAGGTGTAGATTTAACCAGTTTGCTGCCATGGCCTTCTTCAACACCAATTTGTACCCCTTTAGGTGAATGAAATTCAGCACCCTCTGTTGAAGGTGGGCATGGCTCTTGTTCAGTAGACGGGCCATCATCGGCTGCTGCATTGGTGGCCCTTTGTTGGCCAGAACGTGTCGTTGCTGAACCGCTTCCTTTTCCCATTAGTTGATCACTAAATGGATGCACATTGGTGCTACCCTCTTCTTTGTTTATGTCGACATTAACTGCTTCATCTGGTGGGGTAAGTGCACAGCCACGTTGTCCTCCACTAGACCTTGAACGTAGTGTGGCAATGTCTTGTGCCACAGATGAAGCGAGGCTAATAAGATGCTCTAAATTCCGGATCAACCGTGCTTCAATTGTCTATTGATAGCCACAATGAGTCACAATTAGCATGGACAACTTTAGGAGGATGGTGGTCAAGATTGTTTGTGAAGTAATAAAGTCGTAGTGTGATGGCGTACCTCAGTGGGGTCATCAGAATGTGAGCTTCCTGCCTCACACGGTCGTGCATCATTACGTACATGTGGGTTGCTTTGCTCTAAAACCTGCCCATACATAAAAAAATATTAATGATAACACGAATCTACGTTTATGGAGTAGCTAAAGTGGACCATACCTGGACATGACCATAATTGCCATAAGTTTGTATTTCGGCTGCCAAGCGACACTTGATGTGCTCATCTGTCCATGCAGCACATAGTGGACTGCGCACTTCCACTTTGAAAGACATGAGGTAGAACTTCGTCATATAAAAAAGCTGAGCAGTGGGAAGCAAATATAAGTCTGTTAGAGAAGCTATTAGAATATCAACAACATAAGAAATGAATTTGACAGACGCATGAAATTTTAGTGGAGAGAGTGAGAACAGAATACCTGAAGAAACAGCAAACAACCTCTAATGTATGTAGGGTGAGTATTCCGGTAGTCCCTTATCCCATCCTCTAGATATTGGAGAAGAAACTTGGCCCAATTTATGCGGACACCCACATCACTATCCCAAATTGTGTCCCACAAGTCATGCATGCCTTCTTGTTTTGAGTTTGGGGCAAGGATAGTGGCACAGGCGAAAATGAGGAAACACTTCATGAATTCATCGCCAATGGGTAGATCATGCAATTTATCTTCCAATACTTTTATGTTGTATGTGCAATTGGGTGTGGCGCGCCTATTGTGAATGACAATGTCAACGCCTTGGTCCGGGATGCCCAGGACCTCTCTAACATCTTGGGGCGTGATTGGGACAGCAACATTAGTTTGCATACATACGCGGTGGTAGCCAATGTCGTAATTGGCGACTATCCACGTTAGTAGGTCATAACGCAACTCTCTGCAGCCAAGTTGCATCAATCCTCCAAATCCCATACCGCTAATGACATTTTTCTTCTCCACAGAAAGGGTATCTATGATTGATAGGAATTTTTTTCCTGAGCAGCGGGATTTGGGTAACTTAACCTACAACATGAAATGAGGAAAACATATTAAAAATATGTCACAATTAATTATTTTTGGCTAAAGGGGAATGGATTTTTATGTACGTTAAAGGAGTTTAGAATATTTTACCGGTCCAGATCTTGTTGGAACATGGCTTCTCCGCTTTCTTTGTCTGCTGTCCATGTCTTTCTTATATCGACTGGTGGGTGTCTTTTTCTATTTTCAGCACTGGTGTACAGTTGAAGTTGGGGAAAAGTATGCACCAATAGCTGCTATATCTGCACAATTAATAAATGGAAGTTGAAGTTTGAAGCTAAAGTATAATCCTATGTATAAATACAGTAGAAAACAAATAATTAGTTTCAGCAAATGTAGGATTTGAAAGTTGAAGGCACTCCACAACAATTGTATTAAGTCTGGTATTATCATGATCAACAACACAATCAGCATTTAGTGTTTGTGTGTGAGGATCACAAGAACAAAATAAGAATAGCAGTAAGAAATAGGACAGAAGAAAATAGAGAGTTCTAAAACCTGAAGAGAAAGATTAAAGGATGTGTGAGAGAGCTAAGGGTTTATCTACATTGTATTTGCACTATTTATTGAAGCTGTGGAAATGCCCTGAAAAAAATAAAGAAGCATCACATGCTGATCAATGTACTTAACTTTGAACTACCATCTGATGTGTTCCTTTTTTTTAGCATAAGTGCAGAAAAGTTGCTTGATTTAATGGATTTAGCAACTCAATTCCAATAAACATCATGAAGGAACTTTATATAGGTTGTGATCTCAATAATCTGCACTATTGGGCCCTCTAGTCCTCTTAATCCTTGTGGGTGGAGTGAGCAGTAATACAAGAGAGCTTCCAAAGTTCCTTCATGATGCACCCAAGGAATGGATATATTTGCTGAGTCATTGTACCATTGCATCAAACCCAAAGGAGTTTGGAAAAACAATGGCCTAGTATTCATGTATCATGTGGCATTGTTCCTGCATCATCTGTTCATGAGTCCATATGTGACAGAGCTTTCATATATGTATCCACAGATTGCACTTATTCAAAGGCTTCTATGGCATGCTCCAAATTGAGCGTCATTAAAATAGACCGTAAAAACATGTCATTGTTTTCATGAGGTCATTAAAGATATTAGGTTCTCTTGTTATCTCTGTTGATGTGCAGTCCTGCTTTTTGAACTAAACAGAAGAAGATATATTGATATTTTATTTTTAAGATTTTTACAATAACAAAGTAGGTTTGGAATCAACACATGCTGTTTTTTTCTTTTCAGGCGTATGCTGTGGGGAGAGCATTGACTGAAAAGCTTAAGGAACTTATACCACGGCAAATGTTTAAAGTTCCAATCCAAGTATGATCCATATTCACTATTAGTAGGCACTGAAATTCCAAGTACTTGTGAAACCACATTGTGAGAAGGATCATTGTTTTCTTTACAAGACTTATCTATATTCACAACTTCTCTTTAGGAGGATGTTTCATTTTCCTCTTAATGATCTTAGATAGTCAGAAATGGATGGTCCAGAGCCTCCCAACCAATGAAAATGATATAGAATAATAATGGTTCAGGTAAAATTAATTATATATTGTATTATGTATATTATATTTTGTTTAAGTATAATTTTAAAAAATTAAATATAAAAAAGGCATGTCCATTCCAATCAGCTGAGCAAGTGAGTATGGAGGGGGGAGGGCCTTAAGGGACAGTAGATTTGACAATTTGCTTATCATATTAATTCCCAATTAAATTTGGGTAATAGGGGACCACTGCCATTTTTTTTCATCATTCAGATTTATGTTTAATGAAGATAAAAGGAACCCCTAAAAGCATGCTTTGTTTTTAAGATATGTAGAAAGGTAAACAAAAACCAACAATTCAGGCATCAAATTTACCCCAGGGCCGGGGCCAAGATGCTCCACCACTGTTGGGTGTGTAATTCATCAGAGAATGACAAATGCTAAGTTTCCACTTCTGTCATAGCTTGACAGGACATTGGAAAAGAGGTGATGAATCTAATATTTTTCCTGGGGGCCTATTATTGATGCAAAAACTGTATGAATCTTAGAAATTTTTGGCATTGAAAAATTTTTAGCATCATTATGAGGCGATCTTTCCATTAGAAATGCAAGCACTAAGAAGCATTATAAGCCTGGCTTTCCATGTTAATGTTCAATATAGGGCTGCCTTTATGGCTTTCTACATTCAGTTTATGTTTTCATATATGGGGAAAACATGAAACTGAAACCCCTCTCTTACGTGTGTATCTAGAGTAACAAAGAGAATCTTGAATTTCAAAAATCCATGGTTTTAAAACAGGTACAACCAAAATATGATGAATGCAGATTCAGGCATAACAGGACTGTAATCCACATTCCTATTGTTCATATTATACTAAAAATAGGGAAGAAATTGGAAACCAACAATTGGGGTCCAAATTGACCGCATGTGCAATGGAAGCTAGACCTTGGTAATAGAGAACATGCACCAGCATATTGCGAACCGACCCTACCATGCCATAAGAGGCTTGCCTAAGAGACATGGACCTATGATAGACTTACAATTTGGTGTAGTTTCTACCACTATTGTTTCTTCCCAACAAACTAACAAAGGGATAATGAAAACCAAAATCATTAGCTCTCAAAGGCCTCATGTTTAAAATATTTGGATATAGGAGCTTTTTAGTAAAAAAAATGTCAAATGCATCCAATCCATAAGGGAAGAAGAAGAATCTGGTGTAGTTAGATTAATTGCTTTGAACATAAGGTCGTAAATCTATCTTGTTAAGGAGCTTATAGATTGCCATTATAGTTGACCATGCTATGCATATTTGGGAGGGATAACATTCTTAATATTTGTTGTGGAATTGATCAATGGTGGGTTTTCCTGAGATGTAAACTCAACTTCAGCTCATATTCTGATTGCTCAGAAAAGTGGAAGTGGTAAAAGCACCAAATTGTCTTCATTAGTGTGGGAACATAAGGTTATTGGGGAAACTGGATGTTGTCATTCTTTTATTTCCCTAATGCTCCAATTGTTGATGTTAAAAGTGAAGATTGGAATATGTCAATGGTTGGGAAGAGTATGACAGCATAAACTAGGAATGGTTGGATATCATAAAAAATAATAAAAACCAACCCAAATGATGTGCTTACCCCAAGGGGGTTCTTTAAGGTATAGGAAGTCAGTGTATCTCCTGCAATGGTGTGATAGGTAGAAACTCGACCCCTCCCAAGTCGCAGCAAAGCCTACCGACGTCTACTACAAGAAGCAGAGGGCAAACCATTAGAATCATATTGAGGTTATGAAACATACTAGCCAACACAGGGTCATAGTTGATGTAGCATGACAAGACAATAAACATGAAGAGTATATCAAGGAAACAACAAAGGTGTAGGGGAAGAGCCTGATCATAATGAGCAGAAGCATATGGATATTTAGCCATATATTGGGATAGTAGCAACATATGTCATTTGAATGAAAGTTTTCCAATATGTAGGTTTTTTGTCACTATGTCTATAAATGATGGATTTTGTTATACAACATGCAGAAGCTTTGTTGAGAACAGCTATAACATTTGGTATTGCTTTGTACGACAAAGTTCTTAATAGATAAGAGCATCATATTTACCATATACCTTAAATTAGAATTTAAAAGTAGTCGAGTTTATGGTTTTATAAAAAATTTGCCTACTAAGAAATAAAGAGAATGAATGATGAAAACAATTTCCATGTAATATTACCCATTACAACACAGTAATGATCAGTGTTACAAATGTGAACTTGGTTGGCAACAACCTTTAGAAAGAGTATTCAAAACATGTAATGGATATACAATGGAACATAGTTTCAATAAGGAAGAATGTGACAACATTGCACTTAAGATAAAGGATTCTTGCACGTTTTCCTGTTGTGCCCGGAAGTATGACATCTTGAGCAATAGACAGTCCGTTTATCTTGAAATTGGGACTCAATGCGCTTCTTCCTTGGTTTTCCGGGAGGCTGCTTGGTATTGGGGGGGGGTGGGGGGGGTCAAGAGAAAGGAAAACTTCACCGGTCATAAATCGAACCAAACCATCATTATCGACGCTTGGCATGTCATGGGTCTCTATACCGGAGAAGGAGCCCGAGTAAATCAACTCTTGCATTGAAATTTTCTTTCAAGTGACGGTAATAGTAGGCGTGGTTTTCAAGCCCAAACACTTCAGGAACACTACGAAGGAGAGCAGGATGTCTATCCGAGATAATAACGACTTCCTTATCTCCAACAACCTTCTCCAAATTTTGCAAAAACCAAGACCAATCGTCATAATTTTCTGAGCTCATCACGCCAAAGGCTAAGGGGAACATGGAGTCATTAGCATCATATGTGGTGGCCGAAAATAACGCACCCCTATATGGCCCACTCATATGGGCAGAGTCAATAGCAATGATTGGCTGACACCCCAATGCAAACCCTTGGATAGAAACCGAATGAGCAACAAATAGTTGCTCAAAGTGCCCATCACTTGAATGTCTCACCTCAATAATGCTTCCCGGATTTGTTGCAACCATTCTCTCACACATCCAAGGCAACAATTTGTAATAATATTTGGGCTCTCCATAAATGCGCTCATTTGCCTTCTCCTTGATATTCCATGCTTGAAGATACGTCAATTGCATGCCATGTTGCCTTTGAAAGTCCTTACAAATTTGACGGGGTTGGTAATCGGGAGTGGACCGGATGACATCATCGATAAGCATAGAAGCACGGTTGGATCTCACTAAAGGTTGGGATGCGGCAACATTTTCCAAACTATGATTATGGCGGTTTTGAAAAGTGTGAACCTGAACGATGTTCGATTCCCCAATAGCGCGAGCTGTGACTTTCCAAGGACATTCATTAACAGAGCAAACAACTGTCATGTGTTTTGGACTATTCCTCTTGAAGCAATAACGAAATCTACTAGCAATTGACATCAAATAAACGACATCACAGAACTCAAAAGCATTGGGGAAGGTATGTCCACTACCCATAATGGAATTTTCAAAAAGCCTCGAGTCACGCTCGAGTATATTTGATTCTGCACACCTTTGGGAAAACCCATATGACTCAATTGTAAGAGAGTCATTACAGATATCAATTGGCGGATCACCACCGGAGGAAAGTAGGTGTGCCGAATTCGAACCAACAATAGGAGTAGGGGCACTACAAATGAATAAAAAAAAATTAATCCATCTACATATATTTGAAGAAAAGTTAATAGACATAGTGAATGTGATGTTTGTAAGGCTCTAAGTACCTATTCGGTGCTATACAACCTTCAACAACTTCACTTGATGACGAGACATAGACGCGACAAAACATTTCATTGAATCGAAACATCTTAAGTAGGGCTGCGTCATCATGCAAAGGTAGTAGACATGATGGGTCAAACTTCACCGTGAATTCCAATTTGATAGAATTCCGATCGAAGTGCAGTGCATCACACAATTTTGAAACAAAATCACTTTGTGACATATGTCGGCTAACAACCATGGATTCAGTACGACCTCCCTGATATTCTACAAACCCTCCAACACATTTAATTAGCTGACCGCCTTCATGAATGTAACAGAACATGTCCTCTTCCATCTCCTTAATTAAATAGAAGCTTGTTACAAACAAAAAGACAACAAAAGTAAATAGGGAATATGTATGAATATAATGATGTTGGAAAGAGGAGAAGAGGGAATCGTGAGAAATGTCATAAAGGGGTCATCCTCAGGCCATGTGATATTTAAATTAAGGTAGTGCATGAATCCCTTTGAAGAGTCGTATTTTCCTATAATATTCATGGAATATGGAATAGGATTCATTTCCACTATTTTTGATGGGTGTAACATTGTTGTAGATTTCATGGTAGATTTGCCTAGGGTGGAAAATGTATGTTAATTATCACTAAGCTTTCCAACAACTCAACCAAAATCGCTGAGTGGTGTTAAAAATCAAGCGTTAGTCAATATGAGATATGTCATAAATACTCAAATAACGGTGTAAATGTGGACAGATTGTTATGCTGGGAAAACTGCTAAAATCTGGGTTATTTTTTATACAAACTAGGAATCAGTTTATGGTAGCAGTCAGCCAAGAAATTAGGTTGATTTTTTCTCGGTGTCAATTAATCTAAATAAATGATACCAAGTTCGATGTCCTACTAATTGGAAAAGGAGAAGTAGGTTCATATTGTTGTGTTGGGATGGGCACATCAAAACACAATTTTCTTTCGATGGGAAACATATGATTGTAAGTACTATGGAATAAGGATACTATGAAAATGATCATAGCCATTGTCATGTCAGTCTCAATGTAATATAGGTATTCGTATGTTGATATGTGTGAACATCCAGTTGCTACAAATACATGATGTCCCTAATAAAACATGGAAAGAGTGTGGAGTAGAAACAAAATCATAATTGTTATCGTTTGCCAATTAGTAAAAAAAATATCCAACATAAATATATTCTTAACAACAATGCCACAAACAAAGTGATGATTACATGTTCTCGGAAAGTGAAGTCAGTGTCTTAGGGAAGATAGGATGTACATAACAGATGATAATATAATAAAGAAAAGATGATTGCGGAAACATCCCAATAATTATTGTTTTCCCCAGGATGCACTTGATGCTCTACCAAGAAAGAGGAAGACAGAGACAGAGACACACATACAGAGAACAAATAAGAAGCAACATAGGAAAAAACGAATACCTCAACAACAATTCCCAAGTAATCTATGAGTGATGGAATATTGCCTTCAGGAAACAGTCCATATATATCTGTAATCCAACAAGGAGAAGTCGAGAATGGGCAGGAATTTGAAAGATAACAATACATATATAGTTAGGAGAAGTCCATACATATATAGTACAAAAAACTAGTTTCCTTATGTGGGATATCACACATGTTCACTTTTATGTTGACAATATTGGCTTGGCTCAAAAAAGTGGTTCTATTAGAGTTGTAAATGCGACTCCCTATAGTGCACTTGACTTCATGTTTAATGAGAAGATTAAGACTGTAAAGTAGGAGGTTCAAGAGGTGTGACAAGGAATTATTTGGAACGTTGTAGTCTCTAAGGCTAAGGGGATTAGGACATTGGGAGCTTATCTTTTGTGAGGAGGTTGGAGGTCGATGTGCAATTTTCCATTTTCGCAAGATAGGGAAACTAGTTGGTGCCAAAAGTCCAATATTTTGTAATGAAGAAGGTGACAAAAACATAAAATTTGCTAGGGCTCTTTGTATAATTATCGTATACTGGAATGACAACCAATGATTAAAATATAAAAAATTATGGAAATATCGACAATTGGATTATATGGAATAGTGGATGAAAATTTGGATAAAATATATAAGTGGAATGAAGTTGATAAAACCTTGTATAAATGTTAGGAAATGCTCTAATAAATGATAAAACGAACAATAATACATTTATTAAAATTGTTTTGTTGAAGAAAATATATATATAATGCTGATATGTTTATGTATGTTTTTAAGTCTAAAAAAATGTTAATAATTTTATTTACATGTTCACATTTATTTTGTATTTAACAATTCAATAAAATATATAAAGAAAGACTCATCAATGGTCTTATTATGATTTTTTTTTTCCCAGATTTTGAATAATTTGTTGAATGAAATTTGAAAAATAAAATAATTTAAATTAATTTTAAGTAAAGCCAAATGAGACATGTATATGATTATATTCATATATATTCTAAAGATGCAGGATTGAGAAGGAATAATTGCTGAAAATCCCAATCAAACTAAAAAAGAAACAGAAAATATCTGATAAAACCTGAAAAAATGGGGAAAAACAGTCAATGATTTGATATTTCTGATTCATGTTTCATGTTGGGGTCCACCAACACACAATATTTTGATGAAATAGTGGTAACTTTGAAGGACATTTTCATGTTTCATAACAATCACTTTATGTTAGACATTTTTTATACTGTTATACCTCACTTTTGCCTCAAAAAGAAAAAGAAAAAAGGAAAAATACATTTTGAAAATATTTAATGGGTATGAAGGTTCAGTGTGGAGAATACCTAATGATTCTTGGCTATAAAATGTAAATCATTGCTTTTCCCATGAGTGGGAACATGATCAAAGAAGACATCATAAAAGTGCTCGAGGGATCCTATGATAGATGTCATTTTAAGAAAATTTTGACTACTGCATTTATTTGTCTCATTCCCAAAATGGAGAGGCAGTTGAAGACTTTTTTTTTTTTTTTTTTTTAATACTAGCCCTGTGGAAATTGTTCATAAAAGCATTTTTTAAGTGTTAAAAGAAAGATTGAAGGATGCATTATAAAAGTTGATATCCCACAGCCAAAATGCATTTATTGAAGAAAAACAAATCTAGGATGCTGCTTATTGATGGTACTCGGCATGGATCCAAAACATTCAAAGAGTGGTAAAAAGACTTGATTGATGGAAAAGAGCATCTAGCCAATATATGGTCACAGTCAACCAAAACAAGCGAGCTGGCTAAGTATTCACTTTTCAGGACCAGAGAGCAATCACAATCAATGCATTGTCTAGGTTAAAGGGAAAATTTTTCCAGAGCAGTTACGAGAGCATTCATCAGACAATGACATCAATCCAAAATTTTAGATAAGGTAAGACAAATTTGTATTCTTCCATGGAGGTACTTATGGTTTTGGATGCTGAGAAATCCCCTATCCATAAAGGCAAATGAGAAAAAAGAACCAACTAAAATATGAGATGGAGTCACTCTCTCACTCGGGTGAGAACAAGGAAATAAGTAAGATGCATGTGTGCTGTCTTTTGGTACCTTGTTTTTCCTTTTCTTTTTGTGGTACTTCAGAGCAGTGTCTCTCTCCCTTCCTTACACACACACTCGCTCTCTCAGATGAGAAGAAAAAACCAATAGGCTCACAACAAGAAATTGTTATTTTGTTACTATCAATTATGTTTGTGGGCTTATTGTGACTACTAGTTTTCAGAACATTTCAAACTTTTCATTAGACACATCATCCAAGTGTGATGGAACTTGTTAAAAGAATCAGAATGCATAAATTAGCAGTTAGACAATGTGGCAATCATTAATTGCAATATATGTTATCCAAAATGCTGCCATAATAAGTGATTGAAGTCATGCCTGTCTGCAGGTCTCTTGGTGCGCTGGCAAGAGCTCATTATACTTTATTTGCAGATCTAACATGTCAGCTTGTAGCTTTTCATATTCAGACACAGTTGGACCACCTAACTTCTGTTGGACAAACCTGCAAAACAATATATATAAGAAGTTAGGTTATGACATTTGATCAATATTACATATTTACATGTGTGAGTATGATTGTTTAAATGTATGTACATATATTACTACAGATCATATCTCCAAGCCATTACAATCCCCTACTCAACTGAGACGTGGTATGGAATTTCCAAGCTTGTTTTTCAATGGTCTTTGCTAAACTGGATTATTTACCTTTCACCAGTTGCCGATTCCTTTTCTTATTAGTATGGTAAATATGATAGTATAGATTTTAATCCTTAATGGAAATCCAAAAGCTGGTAATAAATAATTTGAAATTGTTTCAGTTTTTCAAGAACACAATGCCTAGACCAAAGTGATGAACTTACTCAACATCAGAGGAGGGTTTGTCATTCTGCTCATATAGTACAACAAGGACTGCACAATAAGCACACCCACAAAAAGCCCACATTATGAGACAGGAAATTCATAAATCGGTTGCCAAGTGCATTTTAGTAATTCATAATCCAGAAAGTTAAATACAGCAGAACCTTTGGTCAGAGCATCAAGAACTCCACTAGATTCTAAATACTTCCTAAAAGCTTCATTTTTCGCCTTTTTTTTTTATAAGCAAACGATATATATAAAAAGGCAAATAAGCCTCAAGGCATACAGGAAGTATACGAGGCTACCACCCCCTCAAACAAAAAACAACACGACCCAAACCCTAATTGGAGGCTAACCACTCCAAGAAACCTATTAGGGATTTCGACTCCATATCAATGTACACTTTAGTCCATCCCCAAATAATGTATACAAGCGAAGTTTTTAATTTCTGATAAGCCAACACACCTCCCTTAAAAGCTAGCCTATTCCTCTCCTTCCATATAGTCCAGAAAATGAATAACGGGATGGACTTCCACACTTTTTCCTTTTCCTCCCCACGAAAGAGCCTTTCCAACTACTAAGAACCTCTTTTACAGAATTTGGAAAGACCCACTGTACACCACACAACGCAAGAATGATGTTCCACAACCCTTTTGCCACTGTACAATGTATTAATATATGATTGATCGTTTCCTCTTCGCACCCACACAAAAAACACCGATTAGGTAATTGCCACCCTCTTCTTTGCAGCCTATCCAAAGTGAGGACCTTCCCCCAAGTAGCTTCCCAAGCAAAAAAGGCAATTTTGGTTGGGACTTTATCCACCCAAACATTGCTATGAGGAAAATCCACTCCTTGAGAGTTTACCAACACATTATACGCTTTCTTGACTTTAAACAGCCCGTCCTCACCTTTCTTCCAAAAAACCGAATCATCTTCCAAATTTACACTATAATCCCTCAACTCAACTAAGAGATTGCCCACCAAGCCCAACTCCCAATCATTCAAGTCCCTTAACAGCCTTAAATTCCACCCTCCTTGACCCACATTCTGATCCCAACATTCCTTCACTGTGACATCCCTATGGACAGCCATGGAGAAAAGGTTCAGGAAGCCTTGGGACAACACATTGTTACCGCACCAAAGGTCAGTCCAAAACCTTATTCTGTTGCCTTTTCCCACCTTGAACCCCATATTTTCCCAACACCAAGTGGACTCCTTCAGAATCTCCTTCCAAACTCCAACTCCAAACGCCCCATTTGCCTTCCTTGTCCTCCACCCAAGCTCCTCTTTCCCATACTTAGCCTCAAGCACTTTTTTCCAAAGCTCCTCCTTAGCACGCGCAAATCTCCAAATCCATTTGCCTAGGAGAGCTTTGTTCAAGAGAGTAAGTTTCCTTAGACCCAACCCTCCCTTTTCTTTATCCGCGCACACCACCTCCCATCTGACTAGGTGAACCTTGTTATCCCCATTGGCTCCACCCCACAGAAAGTCTCTTTGAAGCTTTTCAATCCTTCTTGCCACTGACTTAGGCATACGGAAAACCGACATTTGATACAAGGGGATGCTGGACAGCGTACTCTTTATAAGAGTAATTCTCCCTTCTTTGGATAAATATTGACGTTTCCAAAGGGCAAGCCTTCTCCTCATTCTCTCCTCCACCCCAACCCAAACGGAAGAGGCCCTATTTGGCGCCCCAAGGGGCAGCCCCAAATAAACAGTAGGCAGCTGCCCCACCCTGTACCCAATTTCAGCCGCCATTTCCAGCACCCCTTCCACCTCCCCTACCGGAATTACCATACATTTGTCCAAGTTAATCTTTAAACCTGAAGCTGCTTCAAACCAAAAAAGGACCCAGCCCAAATGCAATAAAGCCTCTTTCTTAGCTTCGCAAAAAACAATTGTATCATCCGCAAACAGGAGATGAGTAATATTAACAGCCTGCTCTCTTCCTCTCCATATCCTGCAGCCATGGATGAATCCCCCTTCAATGGCCCTTGTGATGAGCACACTTAGAACTTCCATACCCATGATAAATAAGTAGGGGGAAAGGGGGTCCCCTTGCCTTAACCCTTTTGTGCTTGAGAAAAACCCAGCTGGAACCCCGTTCACCAGCACTGAATATTTGACAATGGAGATACAATTCCACATCCATCCTATCCATTTTGACCCAAAACCCATCTTTTGCATGACCTTTATCAAGAATTGTCAATTGATGCTATCATACGCCTTCTCAATGTCCAATTTACAAACTATACCTTTCTCTCCCCTTTTTTGCCAAGAATCTATTACCTCATTTGCGATTAGGGAACCATCAAGAATCTGTCTCCCTTTGATGAAAGCATTCTGATCAGAAGATATGACCTTTCCTATAACTTTTTTGAGCCTATTGGCCAGCACCTTAGCCAATAATTTATATAGACCCCCAAGCAAACTGATTGGCCTATAATCACCTAAGTCCTCCACCCCCCCTTTCTTCGGAATCAGCACCAAAAAGGTATGATTCAAGCTCTTAATGAAAGAGTTCTGTTCATGGACCTCCTTGAATAAACCCAAAATGTCCTCCTTGACAATCTCCCAACTATTTTGCCAAAAGGCCACTATGAATCCGTCCGGGCCCGGGGCTTTGTCCCCATTCATCCCCATTAATGCTGCATAGATTTCAGTCTCAGAAAAAGGAACCTCAATGCCATAAGGAAAATGTAGAAAGTTATGACTTAATATAGGGAATGGAGGAATGAAAAGAGACTATCAGCATATGAGATAAATTCATTATGCATAAAGTTGATCAGATGACAAATTGAAGCAGAATAAATTCTACCATGAAGAAATTCTAGCATGTTTGAGGAATGGAATCAATTTTCATGTTGGAGGAATCAAATTTTGGTTTGGAATGTTGGTAGTATAAGTTTGAGCCAACACTTCAAGTTTCAGCGAGAGTCACAGGAGTTGCGGGATGAACTTATATTGATTGAGGTTCTTAATGTCTTCATCCTATTTTTAAGCATAAAGACGATAACAATAACAACAATAATAGTAGCAGCAACAATATTAGCAATAACTGAAAATCAGTTTTTAATTAATCAAGCTATCTACCCTTTACATTCAACCTATGTTAGAGTTCATGCTTCTCCCGAGCTCCTTTTTTTTTTCTCAAGGAAAACAAAATCAGAAAGAAACTTCCCCATATCAAATGATATATAATATCACAATGATTGTGATGTTGCTAGCTATTTAATCAAAAAGGTTGTTTTAAGTGGGTGAGCGGCAGGTCTCTCATGCCCATTTACAAGAAAGTGGAATCCAAAACTGAAGTCGATTACCTCAATTCGGAAAACGTATAGCCATTAGCAAAATACCTACAATCTTATCTTGCAAGTACAGTAGCTATCTTATTTTACCATTTCCAGAAATTATTTCCCAAACACCAAAACAAGCCTAAAAGGAAGTCCCATGTTTAGAGTCCAGAGCAGTTCTACCATGTCAGCGAAGAAGATAGAGGGAATCAAAAACAGTTTTAAATTAAATAACCCTGAAATGATAATAAAATTGCATCTTATCTTGTTTGTTTTGGAATGATATGCATCCTTCTTTGTACTTATCAGCTCATTTAAATTAACTTTGTTGTTTCCGATAAAAAATATGCATTAGACAAAAACCTCACAACTGAATGCACTTCTATTTTTTCAAGAAGACTAAACATCTACCCCTATTTTTTTTTATAGGTAAATGAAGATTGTATTAAATTTAAAAAAAAAACATACACACCGCATATAACATCAAGACCCCACAGAGCAACTCTGGCAAAGCTCGCCTAGTACCACAGGTTACTGACCAAAAAGACCCCATAGAGCTAAGGGTCCCCAATCTGAAGGGATCAAACTAAAAGAAGTACCAGTGGACTCCTTAAAGAAGTGAGGCCCATAGACTACGAGAGACAGAGTTATTTGCTGTCACACAAGGTGATAAAAAGTAAGCATGAGTTGTTTGTGTGTACGTGTAAATGTATTTTGTCTGTACCACAACGCCATTTTTTTTCACACTTCTGTAGCATAACTATCTCAATATCAATTCCAAAAAGCTCCCACTTAGCATGAATAATCTTGAGTTAATTTAATCAATTGGAATTCAAGCAATCTTGTTGTATTTTATTTTGTTGTTTAAGTCTAGAAAAGCTAATCAGCATATTGTCCTTCTTAGTAATAAGGTACAAATAGCAATGAAATAGTATCTTAAGGTATAAATCGTTCTATCCTCTAAAGCATTATGCATCTTGAACTCAATTAATTTAATTTAAGTCCATATCAGAGCGATGAAGCTTAGGATGGATATATCAGTTGAACTCATCCATAAAGAGCATAGCATCAAACTCTTTTATCATCCATGATAGATTTGCACTTGGTTCTTATTTTTCTTTCCATGGGTGTTATGTATGTACTTTGTTGAACTCCTCATCATACTAAAATTCTCTACTACTATAGCCCTTCAGCCTCTACTGTGCCTCTCTCAATTATTGTAGGAGCCACCACAGCAGCATCCAATATTGACTATGTCTTTAAGGAACAGCATTGGTTTTAGTCCATTAAAAGTGAAATCAAGACCAAATTCAAGCATAATACCTAATTTTCTTCCACAAAAATTTTCATCAAGTTGGTTGAAGGTGTGGGTTTAGATTTGAATGTGTCATCCGAATCATAAAGCCTTTGGTTCCTAAAGATGTTGTTCTTTAAGCAAGCAACCTCTGTACAATCATTGAAGATTCTTCTTTACAAATAAGGTCCAAAAGTAGTGCTTTTTCAAACCTAAGTTTAGGCTTGGTGTTCCTTAGTTGGGTGTTGGTACAAACAGGTCCCATTCTTCCTCAGTCGGGTGTTGGCATAAACGTTTTTCGATATCTCAGTAACATGCATAAACTCATAAGTTAGGATAAGGATCGTGCTATGGTGCTAGTGATGTCCAATCAAGAACAACCACGTGGCCAAAAAGTTCTTCCTCCTTTCTAGCTGTCTTATTTCTTTATTCCTTCATTCATTGATCTAGATTTAATCATACGTCTTAGAATTTTCCCTAAAATAATTTGAAGTGTGATGAAAAGCAATTGATATTATGGTTATAGGCTACAGACTACAGTTATCCTATATAATTCAAAAAATATCATGGTGTTAGTGGGTTAGACAATAAAAATAAGAGATAGTGAATTCAGAATAGTTTCTATTCACAAAAGTGGTCTCGGATGGGTGCATGTTACAATCCTTTTACCTTGCAAACAAGTATGAAATCAAGAAGCACTACTAAGAAAAGTAAATGGGGAAAATTTTGAAGGCCAGGGAGTTTTCTATATGCTCTGAGTGCAATGTCATGAGAAATCATGAAGGACAAGAAATTACAGTAATACAACACTAAATGTAAGTGAGGTTTAGAGAACCATGAAGAAAGGAAAGTTAGACTAAGGTTAAATTGATTGTATGGGCACATAGCTAGAAGTAATGTAATTATGTAATCTGTATAGAGGTGGAGATAAATTAAGAGGAACATAAATGGGGATTTGTAAAAAGATAGGCATCAAGGTTTGTTCAAGTTCCGAATGATTGATATGTTTGCAAAAAACAACAAAAGGCAGAGCTCCGTCAAGCCTGCAGAATCTGAGTGGTTGGGAGTGGGATGGGACTTGGGAGACACCCATCTAATATATAGGGAAAGTTGTGTTTCCCCCCCCCCCCCCGTTTTATGGATCTGTTCTAGGGGCCATTAAAATTAAATTTCGCAAACCCTAAACCCACGATTTTTGAGTTAGGCTGAAAAATACCATCTTTGCCTGCAAATCGTGATCAGATTACCAAATAGCATCTTATTGTGCCATTGGATTTAAATTTCGCAAACCCTAAACCCACGATTTTTTAGCCAGGCTGAAAAATACCACATTTGCCTGCAAATCGTGATCAGATTACCAAATAGCATCTTATTGTGCCATTGGATTTATATTTCGTAAACCCTAAACCCACGATTTTTGAGTTAGGCTGAAAAATACCATCTTTGCCTGCAAATCGTGATCAGATTACCAAATAGCATCTTATTGTGCCATTGGATTTAAATTTCGCAAACCCTAAACCCACGATTTTTTAGCCAGGCTGAAAAATACCACATTTGCCTGCAAATCGTGATCAGATTACCAAATAGCATCTTATTGTGCCATTGGATTTATATTTCGTAAACCCTAAACCCACGATTTTTGAGTTAGGCTGAAAAATACCATCTTTGCCTGCAAATCGTGATCAGATTACCAAATAGCATCTTATTGTGCCATTGGATTTAAATTTCGCAAACCCTAAACCCACGATTTTTTAGCCAGGCTGAAAAATACCACATTTGCCTGCAAATCGTGATCAGATTACCAAATAGCATCTTATTGTGCCATTGGATTTAAATTTCGTAAACCCTAAACCCACGATTTTTGAGTTAGGCTGAAAAATACCATCTTTGCCTGCAAATCGTGATCAGATTACCAAATAGCATCTTATTGTGCCATTGGATTTAAATTTCGCAAACCCTAAACCCACGATTTTTTAGCCAGGCTGAAAAATACCACCTTTGCCTGCAAATCGTGATCAGATTACCAAATAGCATCTTTTTAAAAAAAAAAAAAAATCAAAATGTTTAGAGAGCTCGTGAACAATGCAAAACAACCTTCAGCCCAAATCTTTTCTCAACAGCCACACAAAGCCTTAAATGGAAAACTCACCTGCGATTACTCCAAAAGGAAGACGAAGCTCTATCGCGGTTTCCAGAAACGATCCATGAAATTGCAGATCACGTTAGGGCAAAAGAAGAGAAAGTCGCGGAGTCCCCAAATTTCAGAGTTTATAGGTCGGGTGTTGCGTGGGTTTTCCTAATTTCCTAACTTTAAAGTTCAGGATTGTTGTGTTTATTTACTAAAAGCACACTTCCGACATGGAGAAGGAGATGGCTGCTGACATGGATGTGGAGGGGTAATTTTGAAAATGAAATTATAAAACAGTGGATAGTGCATGAAAAGGATAATTTTTTTGCAATAGTGGACATATTTTGGGTTATACAAAGTTGGGTTCTGAAAATGCTATTTTGTCCAAATGGGTGGGCCAAAACACAACTTTCCCTAAAAAGATTCCACACGTATTTGAACACGTTAAGAGGCAACAAGACAAACCATTTCAAGATTGAGAGCTTAAGTTCAAAATAATCCATCGGTGGAAAAAAATGGTAAGAATAGTACCAATCTTAAAATATTTGTGAAATTAATCTTTTGTATTGGTGTAAGTGTCCATATGATTTTTTTTTTCTTTTAGTGTAAAAAATCATCATTAATCATGATGATTTTAAAAGTTATAGAAATATCCTTAAAATTATTTTTAATCTACGTCAATTTTAATGGTATTACGATTATAATATTATTTTAAAAATATTTTTATTATAATAACCATAAAACCATAATTAGTAACTGTCGTTTTGAAATATCATAAAAACCATAGTAACAGACGGTGGTTTTACAATTTTCTTTAAGATCACAGTCACAGATTATGATTTTACAATTTTCTTTAAAACTACAGTCATAGACTGTAGTTTTATAATTTTTTTTCAAACTACAATTACTAATTATGGTTTCACAAATATTTTTAAGGGGAACTCATGTAACCATAACTAAAAAAAGTATGAAATTTTAGAATTTTGCTTTTTATTTTTAATTTTAGTGTGAATTATGGATGTACCAAAATTTCTTAACGATATACCAATTTTCCTTAAAGTTCATTTCGAAGTGGGAAAAATTTCTTACAATTTTCCATTGTTAGTTGAAGTTTCTTTTTTTTTTTTTTACAAATTATCCTTAATAAATTTTTTCATTACAACCATTTTAAATTATATATATATTATCTTTATTTTTTTCATTTTTTTTTTTTTTTGAAATTTTGAGAAAGTAATTTGGCCTACATGCATTTCCATAAAAATTTATATATTTATGGTAAATAAAATATTTATTTGTTTTATAAATATTTTCATATATGAATTAAAGAAAATTATTTATTCATATTATTTTAAAATTTTAAATAACTAAACAAATTGTTTATATTATTTTAAAATTTTATATTTTCATATAAAAATTAATGTCAATGATTATGATTTTAAGTTATTTCTTATTAAATATGATTTGAACTTATGTCTTGGTTAAAATGTATAATTTTTTAATTATATGAAAGAAAAAATAGGTAATGGTTGCAACAATTTGTTTATTTAGAATTTCTTTCAATCATTTTTAGACTAACTTGTTTTTTACTTTATCACTAAAAAAAAGTACACAAAAAATTTAAAATATTTTATATTTATAAATAATGTATTGTAAATGATAAATTTACAATTAAATTTTGAAAAATGCGATGGTACCTAATAATAGATATCATATTCAATGGGTCCTTGTCTAGACCATTGAATAAACATACAAAGAAATAAAATTTACAACTCTGTTCTTAAAGTATGAAGTAATAAAACTTTTGTTCATAATGTGATGATTTGTTATTAATCAACTATCAAACTTTAGTATGTTACTGAAAGGATGATAATCCTCAAATTTTATATAATGAAATTTAAGAAAACCTAATATTTAAAAGAAAAATAGAAGACCATAAAATATTGATTGTTGGTATATCTTTGAAAGCTCAATTAAAGAGAATACACAAACTCTTCAATGCTCAAGCACATTAGTGAAAACCAAAAGAATTGGAGTTGTGTTGTTAGATGTCACTCTTTAATAGCCAAAAAGATCTACATTGAACTTCAGCTTCTTCAAGTTGGCCACAAGGTAACAACCTTCAATGCACCACACCATTGCAATAGGAGGGGGATTGTCTGTCACTTTGTGAAGAGGTGGTAAGAGTGCAGATCTCGTCCAAACCTACTTAGATGAAGTAGCAAGACAAGACATGTGAAGGGGAAACTTGAAACTTTAAGGTTATGTTTGGCTCTCGAAAAGTATTAAGGAAAGAAAAAATTATTAAGGAAAATGATTTTTTGATATTTGGTTGTCCTATAAGAAAATATAAAAAAATTAAATATAATTATAAATAGTAACAAATTTACATATTTTCAAATTATTTAATCTTTATATCAATGAGTTAAAAAAAGTGAAGTGAGTTTGAAACAACAAATAAAAATAATTTATTGACTTTAAATCTATTTTGTATTTTCCTTTACTTTTTCTTTCTTTTTACTTTTTTTTATTTTTTTTATATTTTTCCCCTTATATTTTCCCTTAAATTTATTAGGAACCAAACATAGCCTAAATATGTTGTGGGAATAATAATAGTTGTCAATGTTTGAAAAATCACTCAATCCACAAGGATTGATGACCATAACTTTCTTAATTTAACAAATACTAATTAGATAACTAATCGTCAATTTACAATGTGAGCATAGAAACAACAAAAATTAGAAAGTCCACACATTTAAAAAGAAAACGAGAAAAAGTTAAAAGTTCAAAATTCACCAACCTTCTAAATACATGTTCTTTAAGCCCAATTTCCTGAGCCTATATTGAGGTAGTCACCAACCACTTCGAACTACATTCGACATTTGAACAGATTCCACAATGATGAATTTTTCAATACTAATTCACTGATGCTTAATTTGATTGGGGAGAATCAAAGTATCGTATATGGTTTGTGTTTTAGCTATTTATGTCTTGCATATATTCTATATTGTTACTATTGGGTGAATGAATATGGCCTAGAGATGGTTTATATGATAATGAGTACTATTAGTGATGGCTTGGTCCCATATCTAGTGTGAACCCTATATCACATGTTTGTCTTTGATGTAGAGGGGCTACATAATTGAGAGCAGGTCATCTTGCTCTTTGATTTACTTCTTCAAATGTTGTGACTTTTTTACCACATATATATGTTACTATTAATTCTAGGGATAAGATATTAGTTTGTATATTGCTCTTTGATTGGCTTCTTTAAATGTTGTGGATAAAGTTTTGGCAATATTATTGTGAAAGCAAAAATGCATTTGGTTGGATGACATTATATTGATTATGAAAGAAGTGACAAAACCCCATAGGTACCCCTTCCTAAAATTTTTATTCTTTACTTATTTTTAAAAAGTTGGAATGTACTCTACTACGACTTTTTTCTAATTTCCCTTAAGGGCCTTAATTAAGGAGCTTTGTGGGGGTTTGTTTGTTTGATCCTACAATTCTGTGACATACGATGAGAACATTGTATTTCCATGAGGGTGGTTATGATATCCCATATCAGATAAAAGAATTTTTATTTATTTTTACTATAGACTTCTCTTAACCATTTAGATGCATTTTAAAGTAATAAGAACTCTTTAAGTCTAGAGTAGACGATATCTACATAATTGAGGATAGGTCGTTACACTCATCACATTTCTGTTTTTTCATGACATATGTTACTATTAATTCTAGGGATAAGATATTAAATTGCATCTTGATCTTTGATTGATATGTTGTGGCTTTTTCATCACATATGTTACTATTAATTCTAGGGATAAGATATTGTTCGCATCTTGCTCTTTGATTTTACAATTAATTCTAGGGATAAGATATTAAATTGCATCATGATCTTTGATTGACATGTTGTGGCTTTTTCATCACATATGTTACTATTAATTCTAGGGATAAGATATTGTTCGCATCTTGCTCTTTGATTGGCTTTTTCATCACATATGTTACTAATTGTCAATCTACAATGTGAGCATAGAAACAATTAAAATTAGAAAGTCCACACATTTAAAAGGAAAACAAGAAAAAGTTAAAAGTTCAAAATTCACCAACCTTCTAAATCGGTGTTCTTTAAGTCCAATTTCCCGAGCCTATATTGGGGTAGTCGCCAATCACTTCGAACTACATTCAACATTTGAACAAATTCCACAATGGGTTTTTTACTAATTCACCGATGCTTAATTTGACTGAGAGAATCAGAGCATCGTATATGGTTTGTATTTAAGTTGTTTATGTCTTGCATATATTCTATATTGTTACTATTGGGTGAATGAATATGGCCTACCAAGATAGTTTATATGATAATGAGTACTATTGGTAATGGCTCGGTCCCACATCTAGTGTGAACCCTATATCACATGTTCATCTTTGATGCAGAGGGAATACATAATTGAGAGCAGGTAATCTTGCTCTTTGATTGACTTCTTCAATTGTTGTGACTTTTTTACCACATATGTTACTATTAATTCTAAGGATAAGATACTAGTTTGTATATTGCTCTTTGATTGGCTTCTTTAAATGTTGTCGATAAAGTTTTGGCAATATTATTGTGGAAGCAAAAATGTATTTTGTTGGATGACACTATATTGATTGTGATAGAAGTGACAAAACCCCATAGGTAATAGCCCTTCCTAAAATTCAAATTGAAAATTTGAAATTGGGAATTGATAATAGAGATGCATTTACCATCATGTATGTGAACATGCAATACTTGAAAGGTTTTTGATACTTAAGGTGAAGCAAACCCTCAAATAAGAATATGTAATTATTTTCTAGTGATTAATTTTTGTTTGTAAGATTTATTTGTGGTTTCACATAAACTAATATTCTATTCAGTTTCCTTGTTCTCTTCTTTTTGTGTTATCCCAGTTCTTTTCTGTTAATAATCTGTTAGGCTTTTAAGACTACAATCTACAATAGTCCAATATTGAAAACAACAAACAAGGTATGCAGGGACAGCTAAGGAAAAATCAAAAACAAGAAAACAACAAACAACATATTAGCAGGAACTGCAGCTGACCACATACCTCTGCAGGCACGCCTTTGTGCCTACATGGATTAGCTAAATGGAAATCTTATTTCTTGCAAGGGCTAGTTTAAGGATGAAGCTTGGATTTTCATTGAGGGAGATTTATATTGGTTGTTTTTGCAGATTGGTATAGTCTTGGACCCCTACAGAAGCTTTTGTAGCAAGCAACCGCCGCTGACTTATCCTTATGATTTGCCCTCTTGGCCTAATAGAAATTTGCTCTTATGTTTTCTTGGTTGAGAATTTAACAATATTAGGTATAATATATTGATATGAAGTCGCCCGAAGTTAGGGAAGAAACTATGTTATTCAAATTCATGCAAATTGACCTATTTAGATACCCATAAAATCATATTGAAAGTCAGTGTCTTTGCCTGACTAATCCTAAAAGGAGGGATCGGATGACGTATTGCATTATGGTGGTAGAACAGGTAAGTTTCAAATACTTATCCTCTTCAAAACGTGCCTATAACATGTGAAACCGGACTTGAAGAGTACTTAACTTGGGTGATGTTTTGAGGGGAATATATCCTTGAGCACTTGAATTCACAGAGACCCCTCCTCATCCTGCAAATCTGGGGACTGGTGTTAAATCTCATAATTTCAGCAATGATTGATTTTTTCATTATGTGTATATATTTTTTAATTTTAATTTTAACCCAGCAAGCAACAGTCATTTGGTGCATTTCGGTATGTGTTGGGCTTTAAGAATTGAAGAGTTCTGACATTTTTCCTCCTTCATTTCTTTTTACACACAAGGACTCGTTGGTTCATTTACATAGGGCAAGCTGCTCTTGGCCTTTTCCTTGAAATGAAAGAGAAAACAAAGATCGATGGGCTAGGCTCTTTAGGCCAATTAATTAAGAGAGAAGACTGAGCTTCAAGAACTAGCGAAAATAGCCCTGGTCAAGGTGTGTGAGGAAGAAATGCTTGCTCTCAGCCTCGAGCTCTCTCTCTCTATATATATATATATATATATATATATGAATTTCTCTTGTGAGGGCTTATTGGGTTCGGAGTGAATAATATTTACACAATTGGGAGTGGGTCCTTCATAAGGGTTATTGGACCATCTGTATGTATGAATTCTGTTTAACCTTATAAATGTATTTTTAAAATTGTAAGGGTCTATTGGATTTAAAGTAAACAATATTTACATGGTTGGAAGCAAATTGTTACTGAATAATATGGAGAAGTGATGTAATAATTTGTTTAGAAGTAACTAAAAATCCCTATAGAGGACTTGTGATCCTAGGATTTGAAACAAAATTTCAAATGGCACCATTCCAAGTCCAAATCGATGCCATTTCGAACGTGATCCTATTGATTTCACTTTGCTGTAAAGTTAAAATTTTTGAGGTCATGCATTGAATAACAATAGCAGAAAAGATAAGTCCATACACAACATGAAGAGACAAGGTTTTAACATATTGTATGGTGCTCCTCTTTGTGAAATATGTCTTTGTCAGCGGAAGTCTGGTATGGAATTTCCTATCTTTTTGAGGAAGCGGGAAAAATTTTCCAATGTTCAGAAGCATAAGAACAATTTGTCAGTAAAGAACTCTTAACAAGTTGGCTACTGTTTCTCATGGTCTTCAGTTTAAGCGAAGGAAGACTTATTTGTTGATTGTTTAGCAATGCTTCCGATATATATGATCACCTTTTCTATCTACTAGTGGTTGTATTTTGTTGATGTAATATTGCCTGGATATTGGGAACAAAATTTATCACTAATTTCTACAACAGATGTCCTTGCTTGACTAATTCTCGAAGGATGGATGATGTTTTGCATATCTGCCATAGGAAATGTGAGATGTCATTGGTTCATCTCTCGTTGAAACATGTCATTGTCATATTAGATTTCTGAATTAATTTGAAAGATCAAGACAGGAGGTAAGGACATGTAAAATGTAACATGGGTGATAAAACTTTAGAGACTTTGAAGAAACGTTATCCATTTAATATTTTTCTGGTTTTATCTTAATGTTGACAGGATTTAACGTCTGCTGAATAGATTTCACTTTGAGTTTAGAAGACTTAGCAGAAGATTATGTATTAGGTAAGACTTCAAATTTTAAAATTAATGTCAAGCAATACGTTTCCTTTTTGTTTAGTTTTGAGACGACAGATAGCTAGGCTAATCCTTCTGGATCCATAATCTCTAATGTTAATATAACTGGCGTTGTTACTTGAGGCTTTTTAGATTGAAGAATCCTTGTTTGCCCTTCTTTAACAAAAGGGATTTGGAGTAAAAGAGAGTTGGTATCATGTTGGGCTGTTGGTTATGCAGATAGATTCTCAAAGCCGCGATTTGTTGATATAGGAAGAAAGAGAAGAAGAAGAAAATGGCTTCCTGTCAAGACCCTGAGGATATGCTGAGTCAATTTCTAAACTTTGGAGGAGATTCATTTGCAGTCCTAACTTTATTCATCTACAGTTAAGCCGGTCTAAACAAATTCTCAGTTACACTGTCTTTCCTTCTTATTTTAGAAGATCAAGTGCAGAATTAGTGAAAATTGATGGAGAAACTATTGAAATGATTACTCTTCCAGGACACGAATACCTTTACAATTGTCAAATGATTTGTTCCTCTAATGGTTTTATATGTTTGCTTGACTACCATGGACCTACTTGGATATCTTTATCTGCAATTCTGCTACTCGAGATGTTGTCTTATTTCCCAAAAGTTGTCCCCATGATGAGGGGCCTTCATTTGGAGTTGCTTTTGGCCGCCCGCGATAATTGAATATAAACTATTTTGGCTTTTTTTTATGCAAGAAGCCAATACCAAGGCGTATCTAGTCAATGTAAGATATATTCATCAATGACTGGATCCTGGAAGCCTATAGGTTGTATAGGACATAGTCCCATGAGTTGGAAACATGTATCTATGAATGGAACAATGTATTGGTTCCTCATTAGTTCAGAAAAGGAAGCAATATATCCTGGCTCCATCCTTACGGTAGATATGCAGGAAAATTTAGAACAATTGATCTTCCAAATCCCTGAATACTTGTTATTGCAGCGAGTCCATTTGGATCAAGAAATGCAGTGTGGAGATGCCTGTCTCAGAAAATGGACATGTTTCCTCAGTAGCTGTCAGAAAGAATGAAATCTTATTCATAGTCCTACATATGTATCTTGTGTATAATGTGAGAAATGGTAATTGGTGGGAAGTCCAGCATGATGTTGTTACAGGGTGTGTTCCCGCTGCATTTGCATTGCCTGAGAGCCTTCTTCCTTGTAAGTCTCAAAGTGGTTCTATGTCATATAATTCAGCATTAATGGTGTGGTTTGACTGATTTATGTGCATGCTTGTTTCTACCTTCTCCTAGTGACTCTTGTGGACTGCTTTGCATTTATAAACTAAACCAAGCAGTTTCAAGTTTTAGTTTAACCAAGTGACTTAGCAATTTGACTCCAGAAGCTTTGGGTAGTGTATTTATTAAAGAGTCGAAGAGATTTTGATAGTTCCCCTTATTCTCTTCGAAGTACTTTATGGGCATTCTAGAAAACATAACTTAGGCATTTTGGTAATATCTCACCATAGAATGGTAGCTTTTGTCTTCATACTAAAGGAAAATCCAGAAAATATGTTTCTGAATCTTTGCCTATTCATCAAAGAAAACTATTTCATTAAGAAACATCAAACTAGGAATCATTCTCTTTTAAGGGATTTCCAGTACTTAGTGGCTTTAGACCCTTTTGACTTAGATTTCTCTCATTGAACTCCTAAGGCTGAGATCTGGTGAGGAAATGTGAAAGGAATTTTAATGGGGAAAGGAGGATTGAAATAGCTATGTTGAGGCTTTTAAGGCTGGAAAGATTGCAAGGAGCTCTTTGTCATGTGTCAACAATCTCTACCTTATATCTGGATTACCCTGATCAAAGGGGGCTTTAAATGCTTTTCACTTGGATCAAGTTGGAGCAATGCCTCAAGTTTGCTGCTGGCATTTCCACAGGGTTATCATCAGGTGGAATTTTCTCCACCTTTACAGTTCCATTTTCTGCCAAAACATCCTATCATTTGTATTTTTTTCGTTCTCTCCTTACACACTTGACTCTTGTGCAAGTGTATTGTGGTCTGGTTGTCATAACTGACCTCCACTACTCTTTGCTCCTCCAACAGTTCATTAATCAGACCCTATAGCCACATGGGCTTTTTAGTTCCTTCACTCACTGCTATTCTCAAGCAACAACATTATACAAACAAACACATATGTACCTAACTTTCCTTTATTTTATCCCTATCATCTCATGACTTGTGTCCTTTGTCTTTCTTTGGTATAAAAATGAAAATGAAAATGTAATAATATTTATGAAAATGAAAATGTAATAATATTTTTTTAAAATAATCAAAATTAGTTGCAATAACACCAAGACCATGGGGAATCATAGAAAATTCAATGTTTGTATTTTTTTTATTCCCTTTACCTTTTTCCGAAATAGAAAAATATAAGTCGCGCTTGAATATATTTTTTAATGTTTTTAAAAAAACAAAAAATAATACTAATTTCTATATAAAAAATAGAACTCTGATATAAAATAGTATAAATTTACCTTATATCTTTAAAAATCAAATATTTTTTTTTTGCCAAAATTTTAAACAATTTTGAAAAATCATTACACTTATTTTTTGTTTTAATAATATCAGTGAGGGTGCATTTGTAGGGACTACAGTTGGCTTTAATTTTCCTCCATGATTTGTAACTCATGCAGCTAAAGGTGGACGTTATGCCATGTCCTATAACTTACCCCTCGTGTAAGAGGGATTGAAAGAGAAAGAAAGTACCCTTGATTGAAAAAAAAACCTAATATAATGACTTATATTGTACATCAATATGATTCATCCATTGTAGTCTAGTTGGTTAGGATATTCAACAAAATTTTCTTTTTTAATGTGGTTTAAGGAATGCGCCCACCTTATAGAAGAATTAATGTATGTTGTATTTATTTGCCCTCATAATTTGTTTTGTTGAGGGTTCACTATTATTTGATTCACCTTTTCTATTTGCTAGTAAGTTGATGACTATTATTTGATTCACCTTTTTCTATTTACTAGTAAGTTGAATTATGTTGATGCAATATTGCTTGAATATTGGAAACAAAACATTTTTAATGCTCATTAGTGGTGTATATAGAAGAAATTTAAATTAATTTATATTTTTAATGCATATATATAAAAGAAAAGTCCAACATATTACTTTTTAAGGTTTTTATATTAACTTTCACAAGATTTTAGCAAAATTCAAAATTTTCATAAGCAAATTATATAGAATGATTAAAGAATCCTTACTATACATGATGTATATAAAAGAAAAGTCCAATATATATTACTTTTTAACGTTTTTATATTGTTAAGAGATTTTACAAAATTTGAAAAAATTTTAATAAGTAAATCATATAGAATGATCAAAGAATCCCTGATAAAAATGAGACGCTTGAAAGTGGTCTATAGGGAATAAAAAAAAATAAAAATGGAGATGCCAATATGGTTAAATTATTTCTTTTTAAATTTTGTCATCTCAAAGCTAACCCACCTTCCACTTGTAATAGATGGTACGTATTTCCATAAATTCTATAGCACATGCCAATGTGGTCTAATTATTTCATTTATAAATTTTGTCAGTCTCAAACCCAACCCACCTTCCACTTGTTGGTAAACAAGATCAGCAGAAGAATTAATATTTATCATATTTATTTTACCTCATAATTTGTTTTGTTGAGAGTTTTCTATTATTTGATTAACTTTTTTAATTTACTTGCGAGTTGTATTATGTTGATGCAATCTTGCATGAATATTTGGAACAAAATTTGTCACTAATTTCTACATGGAATGGCCCTTTTTAAAACCTATAGTTTCAATAAAGTGAAGTGATTGTCAATTTTTAAATTTTTTAAAATATGGCTAATATAGAAAATATAAAAAAAATAATTAAAAATAAGAGAAAAATATAAATGAAAGAGTAATATAAATTTAAAATAAAAAATAAAAATTAAACTAAAAAATAAATATAAAAAGATAAAAAATATTTAGATGAAAAATCTCAAAATTTTTATCATTGCTTATAATAAGAGCAAAAAGATTCAATATCCTTAAAAATGAAAAACAAAAAAGCATTATTACTTTTTATTTGACATAAAATAGAAATATAGATTGAAAGAAAAAAAAAAAAAAAAGTTAGAAATGAGTAATACTTAATAGGGAATAGAAAAATAAAAAAAATACAAAAAATTTGAAATTCACACTCATTTGTGTCTATATAAGGGTTAAGGGTATTTTAGGTATTAATGAAAGAGATATCCTTTATCTTAATTTTCATACTTTATTTAGGTCTTGGACTTAATATGCATGATATATGGATCAAATGTTTGGGCAAAACACAATTCCCCCTATTTTTATTTGCAATCCTGCTACTAGAGATGTTCTCTTACTTCCTAAAAGCCGTCCACATGATGAGGATCCTTCATTTGGACTTGGTTTTGGCCCTGGAATCAATGAATATAAAGTATTTTGGTTTTTTTATGCAAGACGCCCGTATCAAGGCATATCTTATCAATGTGAGGAATATTCATCAAGGAGTGGATCCTGGAAACGCATAGGTTGTGTAGCGCATAGTCCCATGAGTTGGAAACATGTATCTATTAATGGAACAGTGTATTGGTTCATCACCAGCTCAGAAAAGGAAGCACTCTATCCTAGCTCCATCCTTGCAGTTGATATGGAGGAAAATTTAAGAACAATTGATCTTCCAAAGTGTTAGTTCCTGAATACTCGTTCTTGGTTGAACTTGAAGGCTGCTTATCTCTCATTGCTCTACATGTTGATAATGTCCACAGATTTGAATCATCTATGCAGTGAGAAGATGCCTGTCGCAGAAAATGGGCATGTTTCCTCAGTAGCAGCACGAAATAACGAAATCTTATTCATAGTCCTCAATAGGTATCTCGTCTGCAATGTGAGAAACGGCAGTTGGAAGGAAATTTGGCGTCGTGATGTTGTGGCGGGGTGTGTTCCTGTTGCATTTGCATTCACAGAGAGCCTCCTTCCTTGTAACTCTCAAACTGGTTCTATGTCATATAATTCAGGAATTATGGGATTTTATTGATTATGTATCATACTTGTTCCTACCTTCTCCTATTGATCCCTAAGTTTCTTTAAATAGGTACTGGAGTTATTGGTTCATAAGCAGAGGACAATAGCAGGCCAACAGTCGCAGCCTCTCATGATCTTTTTTGGCATGTTTGCATTTTCTTTTTAGAATTTGAAAACTGATGTATTGTTTTACCTCACTAAAACGTAGCTGAAGTTTTTTGGTGTTTGTTCCTTTACTCTTAGCTTGTCTTTGCTCCTTATGTATCACCATTGTAGACTGTCTGTGCGCAAGTCTACGTACAATGATTTGTCCACCACTGTCATATTGAATTGATGTTATAACTACTCTGTTGGGGTTGCTTCTATGTGCTACTGCGTTTATAATTAGGTTGTTGAATTGATGCTATAATTAACTGATCAATTGCAGGAATTATTTAGAACGACTTACATTTAATTTCTTACTTTTATGTCTTTATCGATAATCCTGCTGCTTTCTCTTCATCGTGGCTTCACTTAAAAAAAAAAAATGTTTTTAACTTCTCAAAAATTGATCTAAATAGGACTATATATCATAAAAAATAGGTAATAATATTATGTTTTTTAATAATATATCTCACATTTATATTATAAAAAATTTAATTATATTTTTCACCTTTTTTTTAGGGTTTACAAATTACATTTAAAAAAACAGTTTTTTCTTTTTTTTTAATCAAAACAATTTTGAAAAAAAAAAAAAGAAAAAAGAAAAAATAGGAAATTCAGAAAATAAAAAAAGAAAAAGAAAAAGAAAAATTATTTTACAAACTAACATAACCTAATATTTCTTATAAAAACATTTCATTTTCTTATCCCTTTCCATTTTAAAATTTATGTTGTGAGATTTAGTGGATGTTTGGTAAATCAATTTATTAACTTAAAGTAACTTAATAACTTAATTTAAGTTATTAAGTAAATTATGTTTGGTAAAACAACTTAATGATGTGATTTAAAATAAAAAAAACAACTTTAAGTAATAAGTAAAACTAATTAACTTATTCTTAAATCCATATTTTTGTTTTACTTTTTTACCATCATTTGCTCTAATTACCATTTTTACTACATTATGACCTTCATTGTTATTTTGACCTCTTTAACCCTAATTATAATTTATAAGGATAAATATGTTAATTTGATGATTTAAAATAAATTTTAAATTAATTTTATTAAACAACTCTAATGCTTAAAGTAAAAAATTAAATAATAAGTTTTAAATTAATAACTTAAGTATAATTTAATTTAAATTCAATTTAAGTCATTAAATATAAGTATTGAGTTTTACCAAACACGTACCCTAGTTAGTAGAAAGTCAATAAACATTTATAAGGTTTATCAATTAAGTAAATATCAACCAAGGTAAAAAAAAAAAAAAAAGCAGAAAAATAATTCATATTAAGAAATTTAATAAAAATACATGAGGTTTAGCTGTATAGTTACCTTAAACAAAAGAAGAAAATCTCAATTCTCAAACCAAGGAAAACCAAAATAGGAAAAAGGAAATAACTTTGAGAAAATGATAAATTGATTTATTGCCGAAATGAATACTTCATTTTTATATTTTTAGTTTAAATCTTGTTATTAATTTTAACCTTTTTAAAATTTTTATTTCTTATTAACTTATATATTTTCAATTTATATTTTGTATTAAGAGACTCATTTAAAGTAAGTAGACATTTATAAGGTTTGTTTTACTGTAACCTAAACAAATTAAGGAAGGAAGTCTTATAATTAGGAAAAAAAAAAATTTATTAAAGAAAGTCGGCAAAGACATTCATGAGGTTGGGTTGTATCGTTACCTTAAACAAATGAAGAAAATCTCAAACCTAGAGAGCCCATGTAGAAATGAAAAAGGAAAAAAAAAACAAACATAGAATAAAATAAAATATGACAATCAACTAATCCAATAGAAGAACCATACAAGAGCTCATTATATAAGAATGGGGAGCTGCATGGCTAAAATGGATGCAGATTGCATGTGCTGAAACAATGGCTCTTTTGAAGATAGAATTAATTGTTGTACTTATGAGCCTTGTGTTCTATTCTTTGGTTGTTGCAGGTGCCTATGGCGGCTCTCAAGACTCAGAACCCAATCTCCATGTTCATTCAGGCTGGAAGTATGAGAAGCCTTCAAGCATGGGGTTTGCTGATAGAGAGACTTTGATGAGGAAACTTGGAGGAGGTGACACAAGCCTTGGGGAGAGTTGGTTGAATCGTAAAGTAAAAGGGGAGATTATTCCTCCCAGTGCCCCAAATCCTACGGGGAACCCTTAGGTGCCCCTATATGAAAAAAGCTCATCTTTTCTAGGGGTTTTGGACTAGAATGCTTTGGTTCCGGAATGAATGACTGAATGAATGAAGTTGTGTGAATGGATATATAAATAAAGTGCATGTCCCACAAAAGGTGTTTTATTTATCCTAAATAAATGTTATTGTTTTTATAACTATTTTGAGATCGATGTATTATTATTGTTATGAGTTTTAAAGAGTTTGAGGAAAAATGTAAGAAAAAAAAATAGAGAAGAAAAATAATAAATGTTAATGGAAAAGAATTGAAGAACTTCAAGATGAATAGTTAACTTGTAAATCCCAAAAAAAAAAAAAGAATACAAAGATTGATGGACTTTTTACCTTTGGAAATATGAGAAGTAGATTTTAATTAACAATTAAATAGTTAATTTCCAAATTGAAAATACAAAATATAGAGATTGATGCTTTGTGAATATGAGGAGATTTTAATTAACAATTAGACCGACTTGTAAGATATCTTTGATTTGAACAGGAGAAATTTGAGTTAAAACTTTTAAGATGTATTTGGCATGTGGGAATAGAAATAAAAATAGGATGCAAAGGAAAGTGAATCATAATTCTATATATCAAGATTTGATTTTCATCCTCTTTTCATTCTCAATGAATATAAATGATATTGTTTTTTCATCCTCGTTCACTTTTTCAACACTCTGTTCTTTCTCTTTTGTTTTATTTTTATTTTTTCTCTTTATTCTATTTCTCTCAAACTTTCAAAAAACCAAACAAATAGTATGAAATAATTAATAGCAAAGAACAAATAATATGAAACCAAACAAATTACATTTGGTAGAAGAAAGGGTAAAAATAATAAGAAAATAATGGATAAAATTGTTTTAAAAGCTTTTTGTCTTTTTCTTAGAAGAATACATTTAGAAAAGAATTGAAACAAATGAAACTTTAAACTTAATAAGTTTTTTTTAAAATATATTTTAAAATTTATTCGTCTTCTACATAATAATGCGCTCATCATTTCTCAATTGACCCATAAATGGTTCCCTTTTAAATATTTTTATTAGTAAGTTATGTTATAAAGTCCAAACCATTTGCATTAGGATTTTTGTATCAAAACTAAATAAATAAATCTGCATGGAAGATATGAACATTACATATAACATAGGCACAAATTTTATTTAGTATTGTAATACTCTTTTCTCACAAAAAAAAAAAAAAGAATAACTTAATAAATATAGAGGTTAGTTGTTCAATATTTATGAGTAGTTTAGAGTAGACATTGCTTGAAAAGAAGTTTAAGTCTACATTGAGGTGAAAGTGAAAGTTTATATAAGGTTCTTAAATGTATGAGATCAGCCATATTGCAATGTAAGCTATCAAGATTTTGGGAGGGAGTAGAACAAAATAAACAAGGCAAGAGAGAGTTGGAGAGAGTGGTATAATAAAATGGAGAAAATATATGAGAACAGAAAATTCTTTCTTTCTTCGTTTGATAGCAAATTGAGTGTCTCTATATAGGTATCTTATCTATAGAAGGCCAACCATATAAAGAGTTTGATAGAAGAGTGGAGCTGAGTAAGAGACACAAAGGGAATTAGAGAAAGTAGCAATAGAATTAACGAAAGAACCCAAGGAATGAAACTTTTTTATAGTGTCAAAATAGGAACTCCTACATTAATATATCAATGACAAATGTCACAAGGATACAATAGTCTCTCCCCTTTTGTTCAAGTTGAGATGGGTTCAATGTATGTTAATCTCATGTAAGGATGGAAATATCGGTACTAGATATGTCTATACTTGAATTTTACGTATATATAAAATATATTTGTAAAATATCGATGAATATTTTAACAAAAATATCAGTGGAGCGAAAACTATTCAAAAGTCATGGAAATACTTGGAAAACTTAAAAAAAAAATGATAAAATAAGCAAAAATATACTTGTGAAAATTATTTTGTGAGTATAATCAACATATGTATAATCAATGATATTATTTATCAAATTTTTTTAGAAAAAATTATCTTAAATCCTTTAATATGTTTATATTAATTTATTTTAAAAATTAAAAACTGCTTTTATTAAAACATGTTTATTACATTTTAAATAAAAAAAATAAATAAATTGATTTATATAAAATATTTTATTTGAGATTTAATTTCCAAAATTTTATTACAAATTTATGGTGATAACTTTTTCTATTAATATTAATTTACTTAAATAATTAAAATTATATTAATAATTCATCTTATCAAATTAATTTTAATTTATAAATATATTAAAACTTCATTAATTTTTTATATTTCAACAATTTTTGAATAAATTTATATTTTTAATATTTTAAAATTAAAATATTTAAAACCAAATAAAATTAAAAGGATAAATATAAAAAAGTTAAAAGTAAAGTGATAATAATTTTTTAAAATAGAATTAATGAGATAAATATGAAAAATAATTAAAAATAAAAGGATAATATAAAATAAAAGGGCAATGTAAATTTTAAATAAAAGATAAATTAGAAAAAAATAACTAAAAAAACACAAAAGGCCATTTTTAAAAAACATAGATAAATATTAAGAAAAGATTGACAACTTTTTTCAAAAATTGGAGATTTATCGGTGATTTTTTTTTAAAAATCACCGATTAATCGCCAATTTATTGGTGATATTTTTAAAAAATTCCAATTTTTTGTTTTTTTTTTCCAACCCATTATCAATTGGGGGTTTGTTTGGCCCCGTAAGAATGATTGTCTGTTTGGCCTCACAATCTCGTGGGACACAACGTGGACGTTGTGTCTACATGAGGGAAAGGGTTTGTGATATCCCATATCGGATAGGGGGGAAAGTTTTTGGCAAAATAATTGTATATATTCCTCTTAACCCTATAGACGCGTTTTAAAGTCATGAGGGATCCTTTGGGTCTAAAGCGGATAATATCTACACAGTTGGGAGCGGATCGTTACAAATGGTATCAGAGTTGATCCCCGACCTCGGTGTGGGGTTTGTTTGGCCCCATAAAGATGTTTGTCTGTTTGACCCCACAATCCTATGGGACATAACGAGAACGTTGTGTCTACATGGGTGTTTGTGACATCTCACATCGGGTAAGGAGGAAAGTTCTCAGCGCTATATAAGTATGAACTTCTCTTAATCCTGTAAACGCGTTTTAAAGTCGTAAGGTACCCTTTGGGTCTAAAGCGAACAATATTTACATGGTTGGGAGCAAGTCATTACAAATGGTATTAGAGTCAATCTCCGACCTCGGTGTGGGGTTTGTTTGCCCCACAATCCTATGGGACACAACGAAGACGTTGCGTCTGCATGGGGGGTGTTTGTGATATCCCATATCGGATAGGAGGGAAAGTTTCTGGCGCTATATATGTATAGACTCTTCTTAACCTTATTAACATGTTTT
Organism: Vitis vinifera; assembly: GCF_030704535.1. NCBI lineage: Eukaryota > Viridiplantae > Streptophyta > Magnoliopsida > Vitales > Vitaceae > Vitis > Vitis vinifera. Next base: position 5,782,569 of record NC_081823.1, read on the forward strand.
AAAGCCGTGAGGGCCCCTTTTGGCCCAAAGCGGACAATATCTACATGGTTAGAAGTGGGTCATTACAAATGGTATCAGAACTGATCCCCGACCTCGGTGTGAGGTTTGTTTGATCCCATAAAGGTGTTTGTCTGTTTGGCCCCACAATCCCATAGGACACAACAAAGATATTGTGTCTGCATGGGAGGGTATTTATGACATCCCACATCGGATAAGGGAGAAAGTTCCAAACGCTATATAAGTATAAACTTCTCTTAACCTTATAAACGCATTTTAAAGCCGTGAGGACCCCTTTGAATCCAAAACGGACAATATCTACATGGTTAGGAGCAAGTCATTACTCTCTATCATACCCCAAAACCCACTCTAAGGGCATGACAGTCATTTCACACTTCAAACCCAAAGGCTCAAAGTGGAAACAATACAAACAATCATATTGTAACTGGAAATTTATCAATTACTAAATTCTTGTTCAGAGTAGTAGAATGAAAATTCTTAAATAATGAAGAATTTTAAACTATTGAAAGTTTAAAGTTAATATTGCTTAAAAAGAAGTTTAATAATACATTGACGTTTAGGAATAGTTTAAAGTTAATATTGCTTAAAAAGAAGTTTAATAATACATTGAAGTGTAAGTGAAATTTTGTACAAGGTTCTTAAATGTATGAGGTCAACCAAATTGGAATGGGAGGTGTCAAGATTTTGGGAGGGAGTAGAACAAAGTAAAAAAGCAAAAGAGAGTTGGAGAGAGTGATAATAAAATTAAGGAGAGAACATATGAGAAGAGGAAATTTTTCTTTTTTCATTCTATAGAAAATTGTGTCTTTATATGGGTATCTTATCAATAGAAGGCCAATCATATAAAGAGTTTGAGAGGAGAGTAGAGGAGTGCAAGAGATGCAAGGGAATCGGAGAAAGTAGCAATAGGATTAATAAAATAACCCAAAAGAGTAGGAAATTATGCCTTTTTGTTTTGTTCACTAGGAATGAAACTTTTATATTGTGCATCAAAATGGTAACTCCTACATTAATAGATCAATGACAAATCCCTTAAGGATACAATGGTCTCTCCCACCTCTCCGGTTGAGATGAGTTCAAGGTAAGTTAATCCCCATATCAACAAAAGAAGAAAAAGTCAATTCTCAAACCTAAGAAGAAAAATACAAAAAAAAAGAAAAAAGGATAAATGTTGAGAAAATGATAAATTTATTGCAAAAAATCAATATTTCATTTTTATATTTTTAGTTTTAATTTTGCTATTAATTTCAATCATTTTTTTTTTTATCTTCTTATGCTCTTAGACTGATTGTATTATATGCATTAGAAGATCTTTTCGGAATATGCAAATGGTTAAAAAAGATAATAAAATAATTAATTATATATAAAATGAAATTTATCTGTTGTAGTCTAGTTGGTTAGGATATTTGATTATCACTTGAAAGACCTAGGTTCAAGTCCCGAAATCAATATTTCATTTTTATATTTTTAGTTTTAATGCATAATTTAATAATTTCATAAGCAAATTGTATAGAAGATTAAAGCATAAAAATCCTTGCTTGACTAATTCTTAAAGGTATGGATGATGTATTGCATATTCGTAATGGGAAAGGTGAGGTGCCATCGGTTCGGTTCGGTTCATCTCTTGTTGAAACTTGCCATTGTCGTGTTAGATTTCTGAATTGATTTCGGAGAACGATCTAGCACATGCATGAACTATCTAGAAATTATTGCACCAAATAATTATGAGGGAGTTATCGAATAAGGATCAAATTGGTTAATTCCCAAGATGTCCCAAAGAGGTTTTCCACACCAAGAGAATAATGGAGAGATTTGATATGCCATGAATGACTTCAATCATCAGATCCTAAAGTTGGAGTTGAATATGACCTTAGGATGAATGAATATCAAGAATTTTGATTTTTTTTAATGACTGAATCATGGATAGAGAATTTTCTTTTTTCTTTTAAAAAAAAAAATGGTTATTTGAAACTTGTTATATGCTTGCTTTGATACTAAAAAAAACTTTAAAAAATCGTTAATATACACTTGAAACTCCATTAGCCTCCTAAAAAGATCTTAAGATACGTTAAAGCTAATTAGGATTAAAGTTTTATTAAAATTCAATTATATACTAAAAACCTCCTTAAAATTAAGTGTTAATAATTTAAGTATATACATCAAGTGAAATTTTAAGTTAGTGTGGAATGGATTATGGTTTAGAATTTTTATAAAATGTTTTAATTTGAATCAAATATTTAAAAAAAAAAAATCAATATTTTCAAAAGAATATTACTTTCCACGATTTCAAGGCTTCTTTTAAACGTTAATACGTTCTACGACAATTTAAAAAGATTTCTCTGATAAACGGATCAAAACGGTGCGTTTTGACATGTAGCAAACAGCAGCAGACAGAAGTGTCCAGGAAACGGTGTCGTTTCAGGCTAGACGATGCGTTTTGATCTCACTTCGGTTCTTCCAGGCTTTTCGTGATCCCTGCAATCAAACCACCTTGTCTATGTCTCTGTATCCCAAAATGCTGCGTTTGAAGTTCGTGGAGTTTCCTTCCATCTCTCTTCGGAGATCGGAATCGGACAGTCTAAATTCTGTCAGATTCGTATTCGGGGTACCCGCCATGGAAGAGGCAGAGAAGAAGAAAGACGAAGACGAGAATGAAGAGGTAAATTTTGAAGCTTTATACTTTTCTTCAAGAACAACGAGAAACAACACTAGGGCATTGTTTGGTTGCATGGAAATGGGGTTTTGGAACTGGGGAATTTGAATTTAAATTCCATGAAGCTCAAGAATTCCCAAAAGAAGTCCAATTTTCTGCAACCAAGCAGAGTCTAGTGGTTTCTATTGTCGCAATTTTAGGAATAGGAATTTTTTGCAATTTCATTTTTTGGTTGCTTTGTTAATGTGTTTGTGGTTGAGTTTGAATTCTGTATACTAGTACTCCATAATGAAGTTCAATATGTGCCACAGAAGGAGCCCTAAGGGTGTGTTTGGCTGCTTGGAATTGGGCTGGGTTGGGATTGGAATTCAAGGCCTTAATTCCAAGTCCAGGTCTTGGATCAATATGGCAATAGATGTGGAATTAAATGAAGTTCCATGGACCCCAAATACACACAATTGAATTCCTTGGCAGAAGCGACACCACCCCCCCACCCCCCCCCCCCACCCTTTTTTTTTTTTTTCTTAATTTCAAAAGATTGGATTTGGAATTCCAAGTTGAATCCTATTTTATCCGAAATATATGCTGGGAAAACAAAAACCACCTTTGAATGGAAAGAGTTTGAGTGTATTGTTTGGGATATATGCCTAAAAAGGGGAAGTGAATTCTGTTGCTGAATTACAATGCTAGGTTGATGGGAAATTTTAAGAATGAAATTTGAAGTAAATAGTAGAGACAAAGGAAGAAGATGGATATTTCCAGGTGTTACACTTTTCCTTCCTACAATTCTTTTGGAAATGTAACCTTTCATTCAAATGAATGTATGTGTCTTGTGCAGACAATATTTTACATGGTACCATGTTTTCTGACTTGACATTGTTGTGTTTACTGTAGAGTAAACAGAAAGAACAAATATCTGTTAGTGTTCTGTGGCTTCTTGAATTTTTCGGTAAATAGAAAGAACGCATATCTGTTAGTGCTCTGTGGCTTCTTGAATTTTTCAATCTGTTAATGTAATTGAAGTTAGGATAAGTTTTAATTCTAATCTAGGAACAACAGTGGTAATCTAGCTCATATTCAGGTTGACACTTTCACTTGATCGCTACCAGAAATCCACACTGAAACACTTTATTTGAATCCTTGGAACACAAACCACCTTCTTCCTTCCCATACTTTCCTAAAATAACGTGTTCCCAATAGGGGTAACACAGGGTTGGGTGGTGTAAGAAATAGTGAAACCTTCCCATACTTTCCTAAGATAACTTGTCTTGAATAGTGGTAACAATGGGTTGTGTTGGTGTAAGAAATAGTGAAATTTACTCACTTTGAATACAATTCGTTTTATAATCATGTCAAGATGACCTGATACGAACATGATCTATCTATTATAGAGATAACATGAGAGACCCATTTAACCCGTTTAATAAATGAGTTAAGTTGGATTTTGTATGAATTGAAACATATAGCACATTAACATGATTCTAACCCCTTAAATCCATTAACATGATTCTAACTTGTTAAACTACTTAACATGATTCTAACTCATTGAACTTGTTAACAAGATTATAGTCTGTTTAACGTATGTAAACTTTTAAATTTATAAATACATTATTTTAAATTCTAATTAATTTAATTAAATTTTAATTATAATACGTTTATAATATAAAAAGTAAATTAAAATTTTAATTTCCCACTTGTTTATTATTTTATTTAATATTTTATAATGAAATATATAAAATTTTACTTAATTATTTAATTTTTTTTAACTATATGATATTTATAAGTAAAAAATATATTCTTAATTTTTTTTAATTTTTATGTATAGAAAATTAAAATATTTATATTTGTTAATTTGGTCATAAATGGGTCAATTTGACATGACTAAGTAGGTTAAGTAAAAAAAAGGTCATTTTGGCACAATGAAGTAAATGGGTTGGACAAGTTATATAGTTAAACATGACCTATTTATTAAATAGCAAGTTGTATTAAATAGGTAAGTTGTTTATTAAATGGGTTATATAGGTTGATAGATTATGACACAAATACAATTATATTTAACCCTAACCCATTAAAATTCATGTCGTTTTTTAGTCATGTTGTCATGTGTCAAAATTGACATGACTAAGTAAGTAGGTAAAGTAAAAAAGGGCCATTTTGACACAATTAAGTAAACGGGTTGGACAAGTTGAATAGTCAAACATGACCTATTTATTAAACAGGTAAGTTGTTATTAAATGGGTTATATGGGTTGATAGATTATGACACAAATTTGATTATATTTAACCCAAACCCATTAAAATTTGTGTCATTTTTAAGTCATGTTGTTAATCTATGTCAAAATTGTCACTTGTCTCCAAGATCAATCTATTTAGTAGTAAATTTCCATAACAACTTGCCAAATAGGTTTATGTTAAAAATTGACAAACCCAACCAATCCTCATAGCCCAAATGAATAGTAATCTAATTTACAAAATGTACTACCTATCTAAATTTCTCCTATCCTACAAAAAAATCATTGAATTTTCTCCAACAAAATCCTTATTGCTCTAGGAATCACTATAAGTTATAAAGTAAATTGATAAACTGTACAAAATAGTATACTCTTGGTATGCATTAGGCTACGTCATATTGATAGGTATTTCCTTTTTTGTCATGCAAGACTCCTCATAAAATAATCCTGTACAAAATATGAAGCCAACACAAATTTGAATGGGTCTCCTAAAGGCAATCCCAAATAGGTTATGATCGACTTCCTAACCTTATAACTCAACAATGACTCTGACCTGTCAACATTATATACTTCTCTAATAGTGTTTTTTTTTTCTTTTTTTTCTTTTTTTGTGATAGTTATTAGATACTTCTCTAATAGTAGTCAGCTCATTCTTTTCCCAATCAACTTTGAGGTTGGGGAGTACCTCAAAACACAAGGGAATTCTCCTTGAGTATAATAATTGATTATAAACTAGCTTCAAAGAGCAAAAGGGAGTAATCTATTAAAAATAAAATTAAAATTAAGAAAAAAGATGTAAAATTCCAACATGTCTCCGCTTCTGCTACTCACCTTAAAATCATTGATAAAACCACCCTGCACTGCCCTATTAATAGACCTGCTCAAGGCCTCCATAAGAGGAATAAATAGGTATGTGGATGGAGGTTCATCCTGTCTGAATCTTCTCAAGATCTGAAAAGAACTTGTTGCAATCCCATGATCATCAATGAAAATCTGGCTGGATATATGAAATCAATGCACTCTATCTTTTTTGACCAAAACTCAATTCTTTCCAAGACTTGAAAGAAGAAAATTACCGCTAATATAATCATAGTCTTTTTCAATACCTGACTAACAAGCCACCCCCAAGCTCTCACACTTCCTCGTGGAATCAATAGCCTCATTAACAATAAGGATAGCATCCAAGATTTACCTATCCCTCATGAACCCATCTCAAGAGTCAAAGATTTCCTTACCAATGATCTGGTTTAATCTGTTTGGCCAAAACTTCCAACAATAGTCTTTAAATCCTTAATATCCTCCACTTCTCATTTCTTGGGAACGAACACACACACACACACACAAAATGGGTGGCATTAAGATTCTTCTCAGATACCCCATGCTATTGAACTCTCTAAGAAAAAGCATGACCTTCAAGATCAGCCAAGCAGCCAAGAGTCCCTTCTCATTAAAAAGGTCCAAGCCCCTTGGTATCCTTCCTCAAAGACATAGCCCCTTGATATCAAGCCTTCTGACATGAGATTTAGTGGCATCAATTCTAATAATTAGAAGTCCTTATAGGCTTATACTAATCTCATCACCATCAGATAGCCAAATACCATTGATCCTTTTGCTACAATTGACCATTATGTAGAAGAGTTTTGTACTTTTTCTCTCCTGAAAATCATGACTATATGGTTGATTTGAAAATGCATTAAAGGAAATTATTTCTCTATTATCTTGGATTTTCATAATTTCCAAAACTAAGCATTTTCACTTTTCCAAACTATGAGAATAAGTAGGAAAAATTATTCTTCCCTGCTTATAGAGGAGAACTTGAAAAACATAAAAAAATTTCTAGTTTATGAAGTCTTCAACATTGATACCCATTGTTCCATTGCCATAAAAAATTCTCTATTAATCAATAGCGCTAATGCCGCTGCCATCACAACAGCAACCTTTTGGTATCCAATAAGCAAGCTATCAGTCTACCACAAGCACATGGTGAAGACGACCACCTCCTCTATTCCTCCAAAAAAATTTCCATCTTTGTGTGCAAATGACCCAATATTGGTTCACAGTCAATTACGTCTTCACCATCTAAATTAACAATTAGTTGAAAACTGTAGATTAATGGGTGAAGAGAACCCATATTGAGTATCATAAGGCTTCTTTTGTAGCTGCTATGTTCCACCCATTGTCATCATCCTCGATATTGCAACTGCCACCATGGTCACCGCCGCCACCACATTGCTTGTCATTACTGTAATTGTGATTGGAGCCACTGCCACCATATCCAACACAACATTGCTGCCATCACCATGCCAGTTGTGGTCACTAGACAACCATTACATTCTTCTATTACCACTGTTACTACCATGACCTCCACCACTATTTCTTTAAATATTTTTCAAAAGGCTATTATAGTTACTTGTATGTTTTAAATAAAACAAAAGTACCTTTATGAAACATCACTTTGCTGAGTCATTAATTATTTAGTAAATAAACCAAATACAATCCTTATAATTCATTTTAGAAAAGTGAGTTGCCATGTAACTTGTCATGTATAAATCATTTTAAAGCTCCTTGATTTTTTTTCCAAATTTTGTACATTAATGGTTTATAACAAACTATACATAGGGATTCATTACAATTAAACATGTTATGAAGTGCTTCATAAGTTGGGCAATGGCCCATTATGTATTTCTGGTCTAAATTTCCTACTTAGGCTCACCTTGGCCTTACATGACAAGGATTGCAAATCATTAAAGTGTGTTATAATATGACATAATAATTATTCTATTTAAAAGTAAGTAGTGATTTAAAAATACCTGACAAATGCAGTATGAATATATATATATATATATATATATATATATATACATATATTTTTATTTTTTATCAGAAGGTATGTATGATTTTATTAGTCTAATGCTATCATCATTGTACCAAAAATGAGGTAAGTGCAATATTGAAAAGAAAATTGTGGATGTCATCAATTTGTTAATACCAGGTCTCTCAAAAAGGTAGTTAATTTATTAACAAAGGAAAGTTTACATCTAGGTCATAGGGAGAAATACTTTATAACCTCCTTCAAATTGCACGAGAGGGTAAATTTCTTCTGCTATATTACTGTATTTACAAATTAATAGAGTACAATACCTGAAAGTTATCAACCGTTTGATCCACTCAATTTATGGGGATTCCCGTAAACTAAATCCTTATCCATCTTACAGCTGTTGAGATTCACGAGGGCAGGTAAATAAGGTGGCGAACACACCGATGTACACAAGTTGGATGAGCATTTAAGCTCCCACTCATTCAAGAGATAACCACATCTCATACTACATTTATCTCTTAATATTGACAGAGATGGGGATGGCGACAATGGTGGTAGGCTGACTGGGCTAGATGGATTTCATTTTTCAATTCGAGGTGTTTATGGTTGAATTTCTCTAACTCTTTTATTACATAATCTATAGTTTGTGCAAACATCCATTTTGGTTGACTAAAAGATTATATTTTGAATTTTGGGCAATTTATGCAGAATTTTGTATCTGATGAAATTGCCGAGAGGATCAATATGCAGTAAGTTCTATGAGTTCTAAAATTCTCTTTCTTCCTCTTTGATTACTGTTTATTATACTTGGTGAATTCACCCTTCTTAATGTCTAAACCAGGGATTTTCTATAAAATAAGTTTTTCTTCCAATCTTTTATTATCAAATATAGCTTTTATGTACTCAACATCCATTTTGGTTTGGTACAATGGATTGGGTATTAGATTAGACTGCAAAATCTAGTTGTTATGCTCAGCAGCAGAAACAAGATCAATGGAATTGTAGATGTTAGAACAGTTGTACAAGTTTCCAAGTTGTCTTTCTAATCATCTTGTATTTTAGTCTATCTCTCTCATGCTTTTCCCCTCTTTATTAATTAATTATGGTTTGGGTCATTAGTGGTTTACTCACTTTTTTGCATGCATTTTGGCTTCACTCTTAGTTACACACCCTTTGTACTAAAAAATAATGATTTGATTTTTAGGCAATCTACACAAGACTGTATCACATGAAACTGCAGGAATTTTTTGCACTGCATGATGTCAGAAATAATGGTAATAACAATCATGTTCCACAGGTCATATAAGTTTCTTTTCTCACTTATCTAATAAATAAATCATATCTAGTACATCTGCCTCTCAATTGTGAGGGCTCCACTGATCACCCTTGGGGAGTGCTCCCTTTTTATTAGTTAAATTCATGGTACTGTACTTAGTGAGTTTTTCTGACCTATTGTAGTCTAGATTTTGTATGCATTTAATAATAATACTTTTAAGTTGGGACAGTTTATATTGGCTTGTGTGTCACATGGATTGCAAAATATGGTTATATGAAAATTGTAACCCTAATATTTTTCATCAAGTCTGCATTTTTAATATTTTGTACCATTCACTATTTTTTCATGAATGATTTTGACTTTGAAGTGGATACTCAATGGAGGAAGCTTGATCTCTTAAATTTCTGGGTAGTTACAAATGTCCATTTTTGTTTACGACACATGTTTTCCATTGTTAAATCTGTCTATGTTTTATATATCAAACAGCATTCTTAGTCTCTGCCTTACATTTGTTATTGCAAACTCTTCAAAGGTTTTATACTCAAATTTTTCCTGTAATTGAGTTAAAATTGTTTCCTAAACTTGGATTCAGTCTTATTATTAAAGTAAATTTCATTAATAGTGTAGCAGAAAATGTGTCAATTAATGGTTTTTTCAGTTGGATATAGTTTAAAAATGATCACAATACACCATAGGTGAAAAAAAAAAACATGCATGTGAGGCATTTTATTGATATTTTTGGCTGCATAATTTATTCTCAATAAATATGGCCTTATAATTTTTCAGGTAAATCCTCGGTGGCGATCTGTTGAATTGGGAAAGTAGTTGGTTTCTCTTGTATAAAAGGAGGATATAAAATGGATGTTGATGGCAGTAAGCTCATCTGTATTCTTAATAAGAATTGGTTTGAAATAGACGATATCGTTATCAATATTCTTTCAAGGCTGTCTGTTAAGTCCATTACCTTATGCAAGTCTGTTTCTAAAGATTGGTATAGGTTGATAAACTCCCCTCCTTTCATCAAGACACAGTTAATCTGGTCCAAAGAAAACCCCTTATATATTGTTTACCCTCATATGTATTTCATTCCGAATGTATATTTCATGGAGGGCAATGGGGAAATCATTGACAGGATTCCTCTTCCAGCTTGCAGAAATTTTTCCTCTCTTAGTATGATTTGTTCCTTCAATGGTTTGATCTGTTGCATCAACTATGCCAGTCCTTTAGATATGACTGAGGTTTCTGACTTGGATATCCTGATCTGCAATCCTGCTATTCAAGAAGTCCTAGTACTTCCTAATGGTAGCCCATCCATTGAGGATCCTTCAATTGGAGTTGCTTTTGGCCCTGGAATCAATGAATATAAAGTGTTTCGGTTCTTCTATGCTGCATGTGAATTAAAAGTCAAACATCTAGAGTGTGAGGTTTATTCATCAATGACTGAATCATGGAGAAGAATAGAAAGTGTGGAACACTGTCCCATGGATTCAACCCATGTATTTGTAAATGGAAGAGTGTACTGGTTTATCTGTTCAGAAGAACACCCAGTTCCTGGCTCCATCCTTTCAGTTGACAGGGATGAAAATTTCAGAGAAATTAGGCTTCCGGATGAGTTCTCTGAGAACTCATTCTTGATTGATCTTGACGGTTGCTTATCACTGGTGGTTGTATATGATGAGGATGAGGAAAAAATGAGCATTTGGGTTTTGAAGGATTGTAATGAGTCTATTTGGGAGAAGAAATGCAGTGATTATATTCCCATTGATGCTATTGAATGTGTTGACTCTGTAGCTGCACGAAAAAATGAGATATTTTTCATAACTTCAGCCCATTATCTTGTCTTCAATGTGGATTACAAGACTTGGACAGAACTTGACATAGCTGGTACATTTGAAGAGAATTTCCCTGTTGCATTTGCATTCACTGAAAGCCTTCTTCCATGTAAGTCTTTGAAACTATTTTACAAATGTGTTTTTTTTTCTTTTTAGTTTTGTGTGAATCCTGTTTTGGTTTTGACTAAGATGGCGAACCTAACTATTGGGCAAGTGGGGTGTTTCTATAGTCAGCTTTTCTGTCCATGATATATATATTGTAGGGTCCAAGTTCTACAAGTTTAAGCTTTTAGGAAAATTGGTTGTCTAACACTAACCATTAGATAAAATCTTTCTGCTTATCTTATTTTAGCAGAACCAAGAGGTTTAAGTTTTGGTTTAATTATGGAGTTTAGTTTCTGATGTTTCTCCTTTCATATTACACAGGTAATAGGCCCCTTGGTTCCTAGATAGAGGGCAGATTCCAATCAGAAAACAGTATGAATCTCTCTCTCTCTCTCTCTCTCTCTCTTTCTCAGATTTTGTCTGAAATTGTGTACTGATATTGTTCTTCATGCATCCATTTGTTTCAGGGAGGACCTTGAACGTTGTCCTGTATTCTTCCTTCTTGCCATGTGGAGGCTCTTTTTGTGCAACTTATCATTGGACTGATAGAAAGAAGTGATATGTTGACAGCAGTGCAATTGCTTCCAGTTTTTCATTCTAGTCTTATGCTTTCCTGTGTTTTTTCAACTTTCTTCTTAGTTTGCTAGAAGCTGGTTCAAATACAACCAGCAGGTGTTGGCTCTTCTAAGTACTATGTCTAGACTTTTCAGTTTATTTTCTCTTTGGTTATGAATAGCTTGTGATGCCTTTCCCCGAGCCAAGACTTCTTCTGTTTATCCTGTCTGGTTAAACTCTAGTGAGAGTTTAACGTCTAGCATGTATGGGCTTTTCTTTAGTTTTCTGTTGGAACTGCTTCTTTTCATGTTCTGTTTGGTTGCCTACTGCCGGAAAATTATGTGAATTATTTTTCGGGACAATTGTGTTTTGGACTTAGTTGGGTTCAAAAATTAAGTTTTGGTCTATATAAGTTCACTATTTAAGCCCAAGACATAGAAGAAGTGTGAAAATTGAGAAGAATAATATAGATTTTTTATCTTTCAAAAAATGACTTTTATTGGCTATGAAAAAATAAATAAATAAAAAAATATTAATTTAAATTTTATTCCTTTTGTAAATCTCAATGAAATTTAATTTAATTTAGTGATTTGGAAAAAAAATACACAATTTTTCAAAAAAATAAAAATAAATTATTATTATTATTTAAAAATCAAAAATCTTGAAAAATATATATATTTTAAAATTATGTATGTAAAAAATAACTAAAAATATGTCAAAATTATATTTTTTAAATGATATATTTTTAGAATATGTATTTTTTTTTAAATTAGTTTTCTAGAAATAATAAATTTTCAAAATAATTATTAAAAAAAATTAAGATAAAAATATTTGTTAAATATTGTGATAGAAAATACTCAAAATAGTTTCGAAGGGTATATTGATCTTTTCACTTTTTATATCATTCTCATCAATTATTCAATTTTTATGAACCAAATCTTAATTTTTGACTCAATTGAGTCCAAAACACAATTGTACCTGTTTTTTCTTCCGACAGCTTAATGGAACCACTTATTAAAATTCCTGACAAAGAAGCATCTTTAGTTGTCGACTGTAGCAGGGCGTAGCCATAAGTTCAGTCTCGTATGCTACTGCCATGCTCATTTTTCTCATGGAATTTTTGTTGGGACCAGGTCAGACCTCAAATAAAACGGCAACGTATCGAGCTACGTATCGGCATGCCCCGTCTTGGATGCTACTGCCATGCTCAGTTTTCTCATGGAATTTTTCATGGGACCAGGTCAGACCTCAACTTCTTGTTGCATGTGGAGAGTTGAGGGTGGGGTGACCAATTTGCGCACAGCCAGCTTCTGGGTTGGCTATGATTCATCACACCACCATTGCCCTAGGTGTTGGTAGCTTTCCACCTATATATATATATATAATCAAGTCAGGACAGGGTTGGCTATGATTCATCACACCACCATTGCCCTGGGTGTTTGTAGCTTTCCACATATATATATATATATATATATATATATATATATATATATATATATATATAATCAGGACAGGGATAAGATAAGGTAATACTCAAAGCTGTTTTTTATTTCCAAAAAAAAAAAAATTCAATTCATTCTTAACCGTTTATTTTTATTACATTAAGATAAGATGAGACACAAAAAATGGTTGTCTCATTGTGTCATCCTCGGATATAACGGTGAATCATATGAGAAGAATCAAAATCTTGATAAGAATGAGTTTAAATTTTTCCATCCCTTAGATTCCACGACGAGCTCTTCTTCTGCAAAGGAAAAAAAATATTAATAAAAATAATTTTCTCAAGGTTATATTTTTTTAAAATTTTGAATATACATATATAATTTTACTGTCTAATTTTTAGATGGACGAGAAAAAATAGCTCAAATAAGTTTGAACAAGCAGGTAATCTAATATTTTTCCCCGGATTTTCCAAGAACTAAGGATAAAATAAATGAGGTTATGTTTGGTTCCCGGAAAATACTAAGGAAAGAAAAAAAATGTAAAGAAAAATGATTTTTTCGTGTTTGATTATCCTATAAAAAATATCAAAGAAAATCAAATATAATTAAAACTAATTAAAAACTTATATATTTTTAAATTATTTAATCTTTATATAGATGAGTTAAAATAAATAAAATGAGTTTAAAGTAACAAAAATAATAATTTATCAACTTTTAATCTATTTTTTTATTTTTCTTCACTTTTTCTTTTCTTTTATTTTTCCTTCATATTTTATTTCCCTTGCATTTTCCTTCAAATTTTTTGGGAACCAAACATAGCCCCGAAAACTCTCTTAGGGAAAACTTGGACTATGGGAAAAAAAGAGAGGGTTTGGGAGATATTGCAGTCTAAAATAGGACATCTAAGATGGGATCTATGGCATCGAAATCATCGCACTTCTACATTGAATAAACCAATAAATCTTCTTTCACATCATGAAAGATCATCTAACAGGTACACAACCATGCACCTTTTTTGGGTGGTGACAAACCAAGCTTTATTCGGCCGGAATGAAGGTATCATAACTCCCACACCAAATGACACCTTATACAAGATTTAAGAACTCTATGCCACATGTAAGTGTTGGAATTTCATCAATGGCCCGACCTATGATACTTCCATGAAAGAAAAACAATAGAAAAATTCAACCTGAGAATGACTTCTTTTTCATAGAAGACAAGGGACAATGTCCATTTTCTTAGTTTTTGTTCCCTTTTACATGAGAAGCAGTCTCATCATTCACCAAAATAGATGCCTCGTTATCATCAAAAACAGTGATTTTCGGCTCTGCTGGTTAACTAGTTTCCATCGACAAAAACATGATTCCAACAATAAATATTCTTAGCACATGTTGGAATCGGCAAGTGAACAAACAAACAATGAACGATTGAATCAGTTCATGGACCTACCAAGGTACAGCCCATTGGGGCTGGCTAACTTAGAAGCACATTGGATCGGTTCACTTGGCTTTGCCGTTAGAAGTGAAGGAAAAAGACAACACGAGATAGAAGCCTGCAGGCAAACTGACTAGGAGAATGAACCGCTGCATATATAAAAGCTGTGAATTTCTACTTCAAAATGAGTATACCATGATATTAATTTTACTATGAAAGTTGTTAGTTAGTCTCCCCTGAAAGCGAGCATCCAACATGGGAAGAAAAAACAGCATGTTCCAGTATGCTGATGGTGTGGACAAGTGGTTGATGTTGTTGGGGACTCTGGGCTGCATAGGAGACGGGTTGCAGAGCGCTCTTTCTATGTTCATTCTAAGCGATATCATCAACGACTATGGAAAAAGCAATAGTTCTATCACAATACATATTGTAGACAAGGTGAGTTTATAGCCTCTGCTGTCTGTAAAATGCGTGCTGTCTAGCTAACAACATGTTTAGAACAAAAGAATTGTTAAAACCTGTACTTGAAAGCAAGAATATGTAAAGTAATATGGAAACTGTACTGTGTTTTCCATCTTCCAGTATGCACTCAAGCTACTCTATGTTGCTGTTGGAGTTGGGATTTCAGCATTTATCGGTATGTCAATCTTTGAATCACTCTAGGAAATCCCTTCAAGCATTTTATGGCTTTAAAATGGAAATACATATCACTTGGTATATAGAATCTGAATGTCCTTTTTGTTGCATTGCTGTTGGAATTCATTTTTTGCAGAAGGAATATGTTGGACAAGAACTGCAGAGAGACAGACTTCTCGGATGAGAATAAAGTACCTGAAATCTGTTCTAAGACAAGAAGTTGGTTTCTTTGATTCCCAAGGTGCTGATTCTTCAATAACATACCAGGTTGTCTCAACCCTCTCCTCAGATGCCAACTCAATCCAAGCCGTGATAGGCGAGAAGGTTTTGGTTTTACTGACACCCTTAATTTCTTCTACTGTTTTAGGAAAACAAGATGCATTACCAAAGAAAAGGAACACTATTTTAGTTCTTATTGTTCTGTGTGTGTAGATACCTGACTGCCTTGCCTACACGGCTGCTTTCATCTTCTGCCTGCTGTTTGCCTTCATATTGTCATGGAGATTAGCATTGGCGTCTCTTCCTTTTACAGTCATGTTCATCATTCCGGGACTGGGATTTGGGAAGCTGATGATGGACCTGGGAATGAAGATGATTGAATCTTATGGGGTTGCTGGTGGGATTGCGGAGCAGGCCATTTCTTCAATAAGAACTGTATATTCATTTGTGGGAGAGCATCAAACACTAGTTAAGTTCAGTCAAGCACTTCAGAAAACTATGGAGCTAGGAATAAAGCAAGGTTTCGCCAAGGGATTGATGATGAGTAGCATGGGAATAATCTATGTCAGCTGGGCTTTCCAGGCCTGGATTGGGACTTATCTGGTTACTAAGAAAGGAGAAAGCGGTGGCCCGTTATTTGTAGCTGGATTCAATGTCCTCATGGGAGGATTGTGAGTATTTTCTTCTCAAATTTCGCTAGTTTTTAAGTCTCTTTAACAGAAATCAAACTCTTTTGGTATTTGCAATTTCAGGTATGTCTTGAGTGCACTCCCAAATCTGACTTCCATCTCAGAGGCAACAGCTGCTGCTACTCGGATTTTTGAGATGATCGATCGAGTTCCTGCCTTGGACTCTGAAGATAGAAAGGGGAAGGCTTTAGCATATGTGAGAGGGGAGATCGAGTTTAAGGACATCCATTTTAGTTACCCATCAAGACCTGATTCACCAATTCTACAGGGTTTCGATCTAAGAGTTCGGGCTGGTAAGACCGTGGGGCTTGTTGGGGGCAGTGGCTCTGGGAAGTCCACTGTCATTTCATTGCTTGAAAGATTTTATGACCCCACCAAAGGAGAGATTCTCTTGGATGGATACAAAGTTAATAGGCTTAATCTTAAATGGTTGAGATCCCAAATGGGTCTGGTCAATCAAGAGCCAGTCCTCTTTGCAACTTCCATAAAAGAGAACATACTTTTCGGAAAAGAAGGAGCCTCAATGGAGCTTGTAGTAAGTGCGGCTACGGCCGCAAATGCTCATGACTTCATCACCAAGTTACCAGATGGATACGAAACACAGGTGATCTAACTTCTAATCCTCACTCAATGTTCTAGATTTTGTTGTTTGCTTGAGTTACTTTTTCCTAGCAACTTCAAGGAAGACCTCTAGAAACCACTAAAATGATTTCCAGTAACCTATTTCAGATGTCTTTTTCTAGTGCAAAAGATGGAAAAGGTAAAAGGATGGTTTATAGCGAGGCATTTGACTTCAAACAGTACTTAGAAATTACTATTTCCATATGCAAAAGTTTTAAGTTACTAGTAATTGTGAAAACATCTTAGCCCTGGATCATAATCTGATCTTCAAAACCGGGGTGGAATAGTTGGCACAACACAAGGCCTTTCAGGCTTTCAGTTGCTGGCTTTGCTTCTACACGAGTTCATCACATAGGTCTAGTTAATTGCATAGGTCTAATTCAATATCATTTATATTCTTAGATGCTTTAGATGCACCTGTAATTGGTGGCCTGATATGGATTCCCCAGGTTGGGCAATTTGGAGTTCAACTGTCTGGTGGGCAGAGGCAGCGAATTGCCATAGCGAGGGCTCTAATCAGGGATCCGAAAATCCTCCTGCTTGATGAAGCTACAAGTGCTTTGGATACAGAGTCTGAAAGAATAGTACAGGATGCACTGGATCAAGCATTGGTAGGGAAGACAACAATTGTTGTTGCCCATCGCCTCTCCACAATCCGAATGGCCAGTATGATTGTGGTTCTTCAGAATGGGAGAGTTGTAGAAAAAGGGTCACATGATGAGTTGATGCAAATGAATGGAAGACAGGGCGGGGAGTACTTCAGAATGGTACAGTTGCAGCAGAAGGCGATGCAAAGTGAAGAGGATTCTTTCTGTTCTGATTATCAGTCTGATGTAAAATACCAACACAGGATGTATACGGCACCAAGCCCAATCAGTGTCAGATCAAGCACACCGAGTACCCCAGCATTGCATGCCTTTAGCCCAGCATATTCCATCAGTGCACCTTTCTCAATCCAATTTGACCCCTCTGAAGAAAGTTATGAAGAAGATTCAGAGAAGTCGACTTATCGACCTCCTTCTCAGTGGCGTCTGCTGAAAATGAATGCACCCGAATGGAAAAGTGCCTTGCTTGGATGCCTAGGGGCCATAGGCTCTGCAGCAGTTCAACCCATCAATGCTTACTGTGTGGGGACACTTATATCAGTGTATTTCAACACTGATGAGTCCTCCATGAAATCTGAATCCAGATTCTATTCCTACCTTTTCTTAGGCCTTTGCGTTTACAACTTCATCATGAATGTCCTCCAACATTACAATTTTGCAGTCATGGGAGAAAGATTTACCAAAAGGGTTAGGGAGAAACTGCTAGAAAAGCTGATGACTTTCGAGATTGGGTGGTTTGATCAAGAAGAGAACAATAGTGCAGCCGTTTGTGCAAGGTTAGCTACAGAAGCCAGCATGGTTCGAACTCTTGTTGGGGAGCGTATGTCTTTACTGGTTCAAGCGGTCTTTGCGACTTCTTTTGCATATGGACTAGGACTTGTGCTCACATGGAGACTCACCCTTGTGATGATTGCAGTGCAGCCACTAGTCATTGGAAGCTTTTACTCCAGAACTGTTTTGGCAAAAAGTATGTCTTCTAAAGCCCGAAAAGCACAGAAGGAAGGAAGCCAATTAGCAAGTGAAGCTACTGTCAACCATAGAACTATTACTGCCTTCTCTTCTCAGAGGAGAATACTGGGGCTCTTCAAAGACAGCCTGAAAGGTCCTAGAAAGGAGAATGTTAAGCTATCCTGGTTTTCTGGCTTTGGATTGTTTATGGCCCAGTTCTTAACAACAGCTTCCATGGCTTTGGCTTTCTGGTATGGAGGGAGGCTAATGACACAAGGATTAATAACCCCAAAGCGCCTTTTTCAAGCATTCTTGATCTTGACATTTACGGCTAAAATCATTGCAGATGCAGGAAGCATGACTTCTGATTTATCTAAAGGAAGCAATGCCATCCGATCAGTTTTTGCAATCCTGGACAGGAAAAGTGAGATTGATCCAGAAAACTCATGGGGAATTGACCCTGAGAAAACAACAGTGAAGGGCCGGATAGAGCTGAAAAATGTATTCTTTGCATATCCAGCAAGGCCAAATCAATTGATCCTGAAGGGCCTGAGCCTTAAAATTGAAGCAGGAAGAACAGTTGCATTAGTGGGGCAGAGTGGCTCTGGAAAATCTACCATCATCGGGCTTATTGAGAGATTTTACGACCCACTGAGGGGATCAATACATATAGATGAACTGGATATCAAGAACCATAACTTAAGGATCCTGAGATCAAATATCGCACTAGTCAGCCAGGAGCCAACCCTTTTTGCAGCAACCATCCGTGAGAACATTGCCTATGGGAAAGAAAATGCTACAGAATCCGAGATAAGGAAGGCTGCGGTTCTTGCCAATGCCCATGAATTCATAAGGTATATCCAATCATTTTGGCTTGAGATTTCTTCAAACAACAAAGAACCCAACTAAAGCATGCCTTCTATATATATATATATATAGTTCAGACTAATAGCTTCTTTTGCTGATCGTGTTCATGTGTTTCCTTGCAGTGGAATGAAAGACGGGTACGACACTTACTGTGGAGAAAGAGGGGTTCAATTATCAGGAGGCCAGAAACAAAGAGTAGCAATAGCTCGAGCCATACTCAAGAATCCATCAGTCCTGCTCCTGGACGAGGCGACCAGTGCCCTGGACAGCGCATCCGAAAGGTCGGTCCAAGAAGCACTTGACAAGATGATGGTTGGAAGAACATGTCTAGTCATTGCTCACCGGTTGTCCACAATACAGAACTCTAACACCATTGCTGTAATCAAGAACGGAATGGTCGTGGAAAAAGGGTCACATTCTGAGCTTCTTTCCTTTGGACCGGGCGGCTCATACTACTCCTTAATAAAACCACAAGTGGGTGACTCCCCTTACCGGTGAGCCTGAGAAATTGCAAGCAGAAACCACCTCTCCCTTGTTATATATATATATATATATATATATAGCTTGAATCAGAAGATCAGAGTCATCACTGAGAAGGAAACTCTCTTTAACATGAAGAATGGAATACTGTGTAGCCATGGCCAATGGTGACAGCCCATAAATCATATTAGTATGTATCTTTTCTACAGGAAAGTAGATTATGTTCAAGTTTGAATATGAAGTTTCCCTTTCCAATGAGGAACGAGTATTCATCTCGTCCCCAAGTGGCCCAGAAGAGTGGGGCTTTCCCCACCATGAGAATATGTTTCAGTGCAGAAAGAAAAAAACTTCAGGTTCTGTTTTCTAGATGGAACAGAGGTGGGCTACACTCGTAAAAAAAAAAAAGTCATTTTATGAACTTGTTTCATCTGAAATTGTTTCTAAATAATTGCCTGCATGATACAAAATTCTGATGAAGATTCGTGGGTAAGTGTCAATGGCATAAAAATTCCCTTATTCAGAGGAAATTGCAGAGGAAAATTCCAAACTTTACGCACTTTCATGTGAAAATTGGTTTCTTACCTAACAAGGAAAGTCATTTAGAACAACCATAAATATTTCTCTCACAAGGGGAGAGTTAGGGCATGTTTGACTGTATGATTTTAAAATAGTTTTTTATTTTTAAAAATAAAAAATTATTTAAAAAAATTTATAATATTATTTTACCGTTGTTTTTTGAAAACAATTTTTAAAAATAAAATAAAATAAAATAAAAAACAATTTTTAAAAAACAAATAGGAGTTGTTTTCATTCAAATTTTAAAAAAAAAAAAAAACACAAACTTGTTTAATTACATTTTCTAAAACTTGTTTTTATTTCTTTAACTTAAAAACAAATAGACTCATTCTAGAATTTCACTTAAAAAGATTATAAGAGGCATATGGAAATGTGAGGGAGAGAAAAGCAATAATGAATGGACGAAAGTTGGAGTCTAGGTATACATGTAGGATTAAGAATTTGTTTTGATCTGCATTTGCAGTACATTCTTAAAATTTTTAAAACAATTTTTCTTAGCATTTTTTTTTTCTTTTCTTAGTATTTTTTGAAAGTCAAACATAATCTTAAAGTATTATATGGAATATCACTTAATAGATTATTTTTAAAACAATCACCTTTGAAAAGCAATACAAATTAGAAATGTTTTAATTAAAATCACTTTCAAATAGGTTTAAAAAAATATGAGTAGTTTTAAAGTGAACAACTCAAGCTGGAGACATGCTAAGAAGTTTGCATTCATTTTGTTTTAGAATTCTTACTATCTTTTTGGAAATTATAGTGGAAAATAGTGTTTCCAATTAAATTATATTTTGTAATAAAAAATAATTTTCTAATTTATAATATATGTTGAGCAATTTTTTATTTATAGAAAATAGGTTTTTTAATAAAAAATTATTTGGAAAAATATATATATTTTTAAGTATCGTAATTTTTTTCAAAATCCTGGAAAGAGTCGAACTCAGCCTCGGCCTTTGCGTTCATTAAATAATAAATGCAGTCTAACCTTGAATTTATCAATGATGGGAGCCACACATTTCGTTTCCCTTTCGTTAATCCAAAATCAGTTGACCCGATACAAGTCGCCGCTACTTTAAATAAAAAAAAAAAAAAAAAAACAACAACAACAACGACAATGTAACTTACTTCAGCCAATCGGAACCCTCCACCCGTCAGACCATACCACCCAACGTCCCAAATCACATCAAACAATAAAATTAATCAAAAAACAACTAAAATCCCCGTAGCCAAAATGCCCAATAGGCCCACCGGCGCACGATTCCTCCACCGCTCCGGTGCGCCGGACTTGAGTTTAATGCCCTTCTTGTGGATTTTCTTACCGTCGGTGGCGTTGACCTCCACCGGAGCGCTCACCGAGATCTTCTCGCGCTTTGTATTCCAAAACAAGATCTTGAACCTCACCTTTGTCTGCAGGTCCATCCTGAACCACACCGTCCCGTTCGTCCGCGCCTCCGGCCACGGCACCGACGGCGTCTGCACCAACATCCTCCGGCGGGCGTTCTTCTTATGCCCCTGGTAAAACGCAGGCACTGTCAGATTGCCCACCGAAAAGTTCGGGGTGAAGCCATAGTAAAAGGTGAGGTTGATGGGGTCGTAGTAGATGCCCTTGTCCTTGTTCCCATTATCGAGCTTCAGGTCGAAATACAAGCTGCTATTAGTGGTGTTGAGGGTTCTGTTGAGAGACGGGGCGTAGAAGTACTGGATCGAGCAGGTGGGGTTGGAGGTGCGGAGGCTGAGCCACATGAAGAGGGCAGTGAGGCCCAGAGTGAAGATGAAGCTGCAGCAGCAGCGGCAGCATCCGCCAGCGGACTCCGCCATGGTGGTAGATGGGATCGTGTTCCGGCGTGCCGGAGAGGTCAGGTGTGGGGTGGGGGCATCTTCGAATGATTTGCGTCGTTTCCTCCTCTCTTTAAAAAAGAGGGCAGAAGGTGTTGGCCTTGGGGTTTGATAGATTCACCCAGTGCTGTGCCGTTTCATCTCTGACAGACTGTGGCTCCTACGCGGATGACGTGGGTGGATGCTTTTGCAAATGAGGTCACTGTTACTGTCTTGAATTTAAGAATTTAAGAATATAAGAATTTAAGTAAAATGACGAAATGCACCTTAAATGGTTTTTGACTTTTTTCATTAATTTCTAATGATCAAATATTTTTTTCATCTACCATTTTCTTATAAATATGCTCTCCCTCACGCCGATATGAGTATAATATTTTTTTTAGTAGTTCTATAAGAAAAGTCTTTGAGTGGATACACTCTAATATTATATATTAGTTTTTTTCTTTAAATTTTAAGTTTTTAATGATTTAAAATTAATTTCATCAAATACACTTGAAAAGTGATATGTGAGTATTTATTTTTTAATTAAATAAAAAAATAAAAATATTTGATTTTTTTTCTCGAGAGATTAATTCCCTACATGCTATTACACATTTCCAAAGAAAGATTCAAAGTTAAGACACCTAACAAAAAAAAAAAACCAATTCCCTGATTTTGCTAATCTTAATATTTCGCCCTATCTTCTCTACCCCGTTCTTTCCTTGTGCTTGGAGTTGGAAGTCTTGTTGCTAGTAATCTAGTTTCAGATTTTTAACTTCTTCTTTTTTTAAGTAATATCAATTAATATAACTAAAATGAATTTTATCGATCTATGTTAATTGATATTATTGAATAGAAAAAATCAAAATATTTTACTTATATTAAATTTAATTATATACTCATTAAAACAAAATGGTATTTCTCTGAACTAAAAAGAATATTAAATTTTAAATATTCCATACAAATACATATAGCATGAAAAAGGAAGTTTTATAAATTACTAAAGAAAAAAATATTAAAAAACCATTTTTCTCCATTTTACAATTTAATATAAAAAATATAAAAAATCAAATATAATTAAGTTATATATATATTCTTAAATTATTTAATATTTATATAAAAGAAAAAAAGAAAAAAATGAGTAAAATAAGTTTGAATAAGTATATAAAATAATTTATTAATTTAAATATATTCTAATTTATTTTTTTATATATATATTTTATTTTATTTTCTCATGTTTTACTCCTATGTCAAATTCATCTTAGAAAAATGCACAATATATAATTAAATAAGTCGATCACTTCAATGATAAAAGAAATTATTCAACGTTTGGGTGTTTGTGAGGTTGGGATTAAAAATGGGCAGAATGGGAATGGGTATATGACAAAATGACAAAAATACCCCCAGTATACTTATAAGGCGAATAGGAGAACGAAGAATAAATAATAATTAGTAAGAATAATGAAAGCCCAAGAAACGCGGTTGAAGGCACTTCCATGTAATTTCCAGCATCTCCCTAATCCTAATGTGTGCACGTGGTGAATTTTTAATGCTGGAAACTTGGAATGGAAGGAATCCGCCATCTCTTTTCTGATTCCATAAGACCATTCACATTTGAGAAAATCACACCTCAATTCCCTGAAATTTCAAGGGCCATTCCATTTACTTTCCAAAATCACGTCCGTGAAACATCATTGGGAATTGGGTCTCCATGTTTGGATTCCCGCGTAGAGTAGGTTTGAAATTAGACTTGACTTAGAAAAATATCTTTAATATTAGGGTTAATGTATCCTCAAACCCGATACAATTAATTTTCTTAAAAGTTTAAATTTATAAAATTTGGGTTTAATATCCATATCATACCCTTTAATGTTTTTTTTTTTTCACATGTGACCAATTCAATAAATATATATCATGTTTTTTAATACTTTTTCTCATAAACGTTATATCTGAACATAAAGAGATATATAAAAATAGAATTTGGATTCATGTCTAAAGAAACAAACGAGGAAATGTAAATTACGATAGACGACTTCAACGCAAAACTTTTCATCAAACCTAATAAAAGAAATTAACATATTTTATTTCAATTACTAATTTATAATCAATAGAAATACATGCAATAATTTACCAATCTTATTCATTGTCAATAAAAACCAAGTTTTAATACTATGTTGAATAACTTGCTATATAAATTATTCATTTATTTATTTTGATTTTTGTTATATATTATTTTATTAAAATAAAAAGAAACCCTTAAACTCTAACCCTTTTTTAGGCTTTAATTATATAAAATAATGATTTTATCATTTTTCTTTGATGGTTAAAGTATGAGTTTTTAAAAAAATAAATAAATAAATAAATTTAAGCCAATAATTTATTTTTGATATTTTTATTTTTTAAACGGTTTTTAAAACTATTATTTTTTAAAAGTAAGTGTTTAAGTCTTTAAAAGTTCTTGTCTCTTATGTAAAAATTACTAATATTTTTTATTTTAAAAATAGTAAACAAAAAATGAATTCAAATGGACATTAGTTTTTAATTTTTGTTTATAATATGATTTATATTTTATAAGCTTTAAAATAATAATTTTGTTTAAATAATCAATACAAACTCCTAATGATCTTGAATTATATGTGAATTTGACTCATACTAGTAATGTTTGGCTCTCCTAAAATACTAATAAAAGATTAAAAAAATATAAAGGAAAATATCTTTCTGTTTGGTTTCATTATGAAAAATAAATTTTTATATAAAAAATGAAAATAATTAAAATAAATTTGAAGACGTATTTAAAAAATAACTTATGAACCATAAATCTACTCTTTATTTTCTTTTACCTTTTTTCTTTTCTTTTCCCTTACAATTTCACTCAAATTTCCTCGAACCAAACATAGTCATAGCTTAAACGTGAGTTTAAGATTCTCAACATACTAATATACGGCTTTAGCAAGGACCTTCTACCTGCACAAGTTATGGCCATAAACATCACTACTACCCAAAGGTTAGAGAACCGTTAATTTAATGCCAAAAATATTACGAAAATACCAACATCATCGGCTCATAATTTGCTTTAGATTGACTTGGATTTAAATTTAACCATAAATAATTCGAAGTAATCTTTTTTCATTTTCATTTTTTTTATTTTTTTTAATATCAGAAATTCATTTTCATCATTCATAACTTTGTTTTACCTTCATATGCAAAATTTCATCTTCAAATTGTGAAGATGTTTGGTTAGATTTGAGTAATTATTTTCAATATGAATATTTGGTTAAAAGGAATTAAATAATCATTCAAGTGTGAATCTAACCATTCCTATTGTTTTAATTAAAAAATAACGCATTTTTTATATAAATATCATTTATTATTTTAAGTATTTACATGTAGGTTTATATATATATATTATTTTTATAAGAAAATAACGAGGATAATTTTGTCAAAATGAGATAAAAAAAACGACAAAATGTTAAATTTCAAAAATTGGATTTTTATTGACTCTTTTGATCTAATAACCTTTTTCAATCTCCAAGTTGGGCTTGAATTAGTTTTTTTCAACTCTAATTTGGGTTGGGCTTGAATTAAGGCTAATCCTAACTAATATAATATTTTTACCATATTTATAATATATATTATATTTTTACCTTTTTGTAGCTATCTTGTAATTTTATCCTATTTACTATTTAATTTTTCATATGAATATATAAAAAAAATTTAGAAAAACATTATCCAATCTTATCAACACAAGCAACCCAAGTCTAACCCAACAAACTCGATCAACTTGACCTTCAAGAAATGAGGTTGGATTGAAGGTCCAAATTGGGTTGGACTCGAATAGATTATTTTTTAATTTGGATTGAATTCAAATTAGCCGTCAATTCAAGTTGTAGCCCTAGTTATTCTTCATTTCAATAGAGAAACAAAAGAAGAAAAAAATAGAGAGAGAGAGAGAGAGAGAGAGAGAGAGATGGACTTTGACTCTTCATGGCCTTTATTGGGGTGGGCTCAGTATGGGCGGACTTGTAGGCTGAGAAGTGGGCCTGAAATTAGCCCAACAATAGACTTTCAGAGGAAGCCAGAACCCACCAAGGATATGGGCTTGAAAGCCCTCAGTCTGTTAACAAGGCCTATCTGAGCCTTGGAGAACAATAGCATTATTGGGCTAAG
This sequence comes from Vitis vinifera, assembly GCF_030704535.1. Classification (NCBI taxonomy): domain Eukaryota; kingdom Viridiplantae; phylum Streptophyta; class Magnoliopsida; order Vitales; family Vitaceae; genus Vitis; species Vitis vinifera. Next base: position 5,808,555 of record NC_081823.1, read on the forward strand.
CCCTCAAATATTTCAAATGAGAATCAACATTTCAGATGAGAAAATATTTTCTACTATCAATTAGCTCTTAATCCTCCATGAGCACTTATTCCTCATATAGAATATCACTTAAGATGATAGAACCCATATTTTTACATAGAAAAATATCATGTTGGATATGTACTAATTTTTGAATTGTATAGATGATATAAAGTACCGTCCAAAGAGATTAATACAACATCGGATAATGAACTCATTTTTCACAAGAAATTTGCCTAGATGTGATCATGTTGCCATAAATCAATTTTAATGTTGATCGTCGTTATCTTTGATAAAACAAAAAAATAGAAGAAATCTTGAAACAGTTATACTAAAATGAATAGAGCTAATTATTGAATGTGGTAAAAGCAAAACCCTTGTGGCATTTTTGTATGTATATGGTTCCAAAGCATATTGAAGGCTCCAAAATTTTCTATGGTATGCATTTTTCATTGGAAAATCAGTGCAGTACATGCTGGAATGCAATAAGAAGTTAGCAATAGTTATTTTATATATGTTTTTGTAGTGAGTTATATTTTTGTTATTCGTGTAATTTTAAGAATGTATCAAGTTATGAGTATTTTGTTAATTGTAACTGATTTTTTTTTTAAATAGAAAAATATGTTTGACAAAAAAAAAATGTTTTCACTTAATTTTTTTTAGAATTGTTGACAAAATAATTATATAAATATGCCGAATTATAAAAAAATAACAAATAAAATACCATAGATAAAATTTATTCTTCAATTTTAAAGAACAAATTAAGAATATTTTAAGTTTTTAAATAGATTTCTATTTTATAAAATATCATAAAATAATTTTAAAAACAATTCTCTCAGACTTTTTTTCAAAACTATTTTTAAAAACATTTCCCCGGACAGAAGCCTGTACTTATTTTCAAAAGTAGGAAATATTAATATTGTAAATCATTTAACAAAAAAACTTTCACCCAAATGTTTTAGGTTTCATCATACTACCAAAACATCCAAGTTAAAAAAATGTGTATAGAATAATCATTAGGACCTTTTCCTCCTATCGCCTATCATGTTATCTGAACTTTTAAAAAGAATTGAAATTTTAAATTTGAAAGTTATAAAATAAAGAGTTATGAAATGTAGATTTAATAATAACTATAAAAAAGATTGATTGTAATTTGAACTAGAATTTCTAAATCTGAAAATAAATTATTTACATATATAATATATTATAAATATTATATTATTATTCTTTAATTCACATTTCAAATTCTTAAACTATAGTTTTAAAATTTGAGGTGTGACACCAAGTGATGATATTTTCTAAGCAAATGGTAAGAAGGTTTAGCTTATTGGATACATAGATAGTGATATATTGAGCAGGTGAAGTAGAGAAATGAAAAAAATACTTTAGGGGTTTCTTCTTGGTTATTAAAGAAATAATAGGTAGTTAATTACTTTGTTAACAATAGAAAATGGAGTATATTACAACTAGGAGTAGTGCTACGTACTCAAGCAGTATGGTTGCATTGGATGCTTTCTGACTTAAAGCATACTTAAGAAGTTCCGAAAAAGATTTTTTGTGGTAATAAATCACAAATCATATTGATTAAGAATTTGATTTTTCATGAAAAAAGTAAATACACTGACATCAAATTTCACTATATTTATGAGTTGGTAAAAACAAAAAAATTATGCTTGAGTTTTTTTTCTTCTAAAGTCAAGTTGCAAATATTTTTACAAAGCCAATCAAGGTATAAACATTGCCCCATTTGAAGAAAATGATGAGTACAATGAGTATGATGTAAGAGAGGCATTATAGGAATCCAAATTAAACCAAAATTATTTTTCAATATTATTTGTAGACCCTTCATACATCATAAAAGGGATAAGTTTTTTTTCTTCTTCTGTATTTTGGTTTGAACTTGAGTAGAACCAACTTTGAATTGATAGCCACCGATTTGACAGCCTTAAAATGATTTTTTTTTTCAAATGCTTTCAAAATATTACAATCACTAACTCTAACTTTTCATTTTAGAGAAATGTTCATATGTGTTCATAATTTTCGCACATGGTTGCAAAATATTAGAACTTGGAACTTGAACAATATATATTGTTTTTTATTTAACAAGTTGTTCATTCATAATTGAAGGTTAAGTGTTACTTTTTAATAAATTTGAGGAATAAAGTGTTACTCTTTATCAATTTCAAAGGTAAAATATTAGATTTTGAATATAAAGAAGCAGAGCTTAATAGATTAAAAAGATCAACTGATAAAGTGTATCCAATTTTTTTTTTCTTTTTTTTTTTAAAAATTTTTAATATTCTTGAAGCAATATTATATTTTCTTTTATGTTGTCCACATTGTTGCCCTTTAGAATTTAGCGTGCGTGGTGCTTGCACCCCAAAATTTTGCGTTTCCATTTATAGTGGAAAATAAAGAGACAACCCCAAAGATTGAGAGGAAGATCCATTGGAGGTTCAAGTGAAGTTGAGCTTCCTTTGCATGAATATGTATGGCCCATGGGGAGAAAAAAGAATATGGGAACTTGAGAATAAATCGTAATATTGTCTCACTAAAAGTCGAATAGCTACATTGTAACACTGGCCTAGCCGACTAGCCCTAATAGTTGTGTCATATGTCTTTTTTTAGTAAAAGGAAGGGCACCCTTGAATCATTTTGAAGGGAACTTAGGAAAGAAGAATTCTAAATTTTCCAAATGCAAAAAAGGTTGTACGAGAGGGTTCAAAAAAGAAGTAATTACACGTAGAATTCAAGGCCATGGTTTTTTTCCCCTCAATAATTGGAATTGCTTTGTCTTCTTTTGCTTTTGTTTGTCATGACATGAGGCCTGTTTTTGCCAAAAGTCTTTTCAAGTTTGTACATGTGGTCTATTTAGAAAAATGGAGAATTATACTTTAGACCCAGATAAGTTTGGAAATTAACCTTAAGTCCCCCTAACCTGCATAATCGGGCCGAAAACACAGCAAAGTCTTACAAATTGAAATGAAGGATATTGACATTCCATAAACCTGGAAATGCCCTTAGCTGAGTTGGAAAAAAAATAAAATAAAATAAAATCCTGTTGGAAATATAATTTGCAAAATGGATTCCAAGTTTGACAATTAAAATATTTCTCCTATTAGCTTTCTTTTTTTGAAGAATTAAAGATGTCGATGCCCTAAACGATTCGAAACCCTAGCCGTCATCATCTATTCTAGATCTTAGTGGTCATCATTGTCGACGACGTTAGTCGGCATCGCCGTGTTCCTCACCATCGCCATTTTCTTCTTCATCGGCATCAAAACCTTCACTAGTGCAAGTTTTTCGGTTGTTGGGAATTCAATTTTCCATGTACTTCTTGCTTAGGTACTTATACATCATCTTGATTAATTTTGTATTTAGTTTAGTTTTTGCTTTTTTCACTGGTTTTTTCTTGAGAAAATTGGCTTGTTTGAATGGGAATGTGAACTATTTTTGAACTCTCCTTTTTGGGTAGGTTGGGGATTCTACTTTTAATATTGGAACAAAGTGAATATGTGTGATAGACTTAACAAGTTTGTCCATGGATCTACAAGTGAAAAAGAACTACAACCAGAGTTGTGGGACTTTGATTTTCATCCTAAAACTTGGGCATTCTAATTCCCAACATTATAGGAAAGAATTTTCTAGAATGTCTTTGATAATGTGAGCATGCAACTAAGTAGTTCCCATGTAATTTTATTTGTTCCTTCAATTATTTATTTATTTCTTTATTTTTAGGATGTGATCAAATTCACAATAAGGGTGCAACTGAACTGTGTAATCTTGTATTAGTATTCATGGTGAATTAATAAAAATGCGTCTAGAACATAAGTTAATTTTAAAATCACAATATATATCAAATTTTGAGTAATGCATTCTACACTCTAAAGACTATGGTTTTTTTTCAATAATATTAACATTCATAAATATAAACTTAATTATAAATATATAAGGAAATTTTGAAAAAATATGTTGGAAAAAGAGTATATGTGCAGTTTAATAGGAAAACATTCAAGAGAGATGGAGAGGTTTTGGAAAATTTAAATTATATGGGTTACAAAAAAACAAAATATGAAGTTATAAATTTTGGATAATGAAATTTAGAAATTAGAGTCGAGCGAGTTCTTGAAAATTAGTTGAAATCCTTCAAGAAAAGTACCCTTATACACCCTTGTATAGTTAGTACATTTACCTTGTACACTTAATGTAAATACCTTGTACACCTGCACAAATTTCATAGACCTAGAATGTAATGTGTGAATATGGGTCAGTTAACCATATTCCCATTGTCATGGCTCAAGAAAAAAAATGAAAATTTGAACCCAATTTATGTCCCTATTCATCATTAGTGGGGTAGGTAATGATTACTACTCAAAAAGTGCTATTTGATAGCCTTTAATTAATCCTTTTTAACACTTTTGAGTAGTAGTTTAGGCCTTTTAACTCAATTGACATGTTAAGGATCCTTTAAAGCAATTTTGATCACTTTGTGTAAGTTTTGGTGTTTTTGTTAGTATTTTGATCACCAAAGCAAGTCAAGAATGAGGAGAGCTATGAGGAATCTTGGGCAAAGTTTAGAATTCAATTGCCAAGAGTGAATCCGGATTGCAAGGAGAAAAAGCAAAGAGAATCTGTCATGAAGCCTATTCTTGATGACAGTCGTAGCAGCCACTTTTGGAGCACTTTCTGAAGTCTAAATGATGCAAGCTATATACCATTTCAAAGCTCAGGAAGTCAACAATCCAATGCTTCAAACGGTACGCGATTTGGAGTTGAAACGAAGAAGTTGCAGCCATTACAAGCCAGTCACTCTGAAGTGCTGCGGAATCAACCTTTTGTTGCGAGAATTTCGCAACACTTTTGTACAGTAAGGTGTTTCTCCTTCTGACGATGCACGAACCATGCCGCGAGAGGGAAGCTAGAAACTTCAAGATGGAAGCCAACTTTGCAGCCTGGTGAAGATAGCTCGGTCTTGCGAAATAATTTCGCAGCCCTCTTGGGTGTCTGCGAAATTTCGCAGACACCACTTTTCTCCTGCGAAATGGCTCCTGAAGCCTCCCGAAGCTTGCTACCGACATTGGGAGATATTTTCCATTAGATTTTTGTTGTCTAAATCCCAAAATACTCCTTGTAAACCACCAATTACATGATTCCTTAGTTTTTAAGTTAGTAAAAAGACAAAATATCTTTGTAACAATTAGTTTTATATTTTGTTGATATAAATACCTCTCGGGAGCCTGTTCTCGGGGAGGAGTTCCTTCTGTAACCTTTTGGTAAGCAAGTAAAGTATTTTCTTTCTACTGCCTTACCTTCTCACTTTGTATTTTCATTTTATTTCTAAGTTATGAATTCTCTGAGGAGTTTTCCCCAGAGAATGAGTAACTAAACCTCCAATTCCTTGGAGCTAAGGTTGCCGGGGAAGGTTCCAAGTGCAAAAATGCAAAACTCTGTGGTTTTAGCTAATAATGAAGAGGAAGTGAAATCCTTTAGTGATTTCAATGTTTTTAGTTAACTTAAAACACTTTGGAGTCACCTAGGCCAACACTTGGTAAGGCAAGTGATTTCCAACCGTGGAAATGCACTAGTTTACCCCTTGCGAGCCTCTGGTAGGTGACTTCAAGGTAGGATTTTCTGGAATTACCAACACTTGGTAAGCTTTTGGACTCCTAGGAGACATCCATTAGTTATCTCTTGCGAGTTTGTGAAGGGAAGTCCAAGGTTAAAGATCACCTTGAATGGTAAGTGCTCGTGAGAGGCATGAACCATTGCAAGTTGTATCAGTGAGAGAATTAAAGTGAAATCTAATTGAAGGAGTCTCTGTACATCACCGGTTAGAGAATTGACTATAAGTTGAATCTCTAATGCGAGGAAATGAACCATCTGACCGGAGCTATGTCTTTTGCATGAGGAACCACCCCAGTGAACCTAAATCTCCAAGGAATGCTTTTCTTCCTAAATTATTCCAAACTTCTGTTAAGTTAGTTAGTTTAAGTCTCAACCTTTACCAATCAAAGTTTGTGTTTTATTTCTTAAACTAACCGTGAAATGAAACAAAACCAATTCACTTGGAATTGGTATCCTTGATTGCTTGCAAATCATTCCCAGTGAACGATCCTTAGAGCCACTATACTATAGTAGCTTTGTATTTGCTACCCTAGTGTATGGTGTTATAGGTATAAATTTTGTTGATCACTTCCTCAATCAAGGAGCACCAGCTGAACACAAATCAGCTGAGACACCAATTGGGCATGAGTCAAATGGCGCCGTTGCCGGGGAGTGAGTGTCAAGTTCATTGTGATACCATTTTTGAGCACTTGTGATTTTCATCACAAGTTGGTAAAGTTTCTTTCACTTTACTAATTTTCATTCTTTCTTAGTTAATTTATAATCTAAGTTTATCTTTTTAAATTTAGTCTAGTTTAATTTTGCTGTTGTAGTCCTCTGTTTTTGTGTCCTCTGTTTTTCATTTTTTTAGTTGCAGCTGAATACTAGTTGTGTATGCCAAAGTGGATACGAGACATTGGAGGTAGGCTTGTTAAGTGTGATACACCTCAGAAAGGAGAATTTGAAGTAATCTTGAATATCATGGAGGCTGCACCTGAAGATCAGCATAGTCACCAAGGTCGTCAAGACAATCTCAATGAATTCAGATCAATGAGGGACCGTATGCATCCACCTCGTATGAGTGCACCATCATGTATAGTGCCCCCTACAGAGCAGCTAGTGATCAGACCATATCTTGTTCCACTTCTACCAACTTTCCATGGGATGGAAAGTGAGAATCCGTATGCACACATCAAGGAATTTGAAGATGTTTGTAATACATTCCAAGAGGGAGGAGCTTCAATTGACTTGATGAGGCTTAAGTTATTTCCTTTTACTTTAAAGGATAAGGCCAAAATTTGGCTTAATTCTTTAAGGCCTAGGAGTATCCGCTCTTGGACTGATTTACAAGCTGAGTTCCTCAAGAAATTTTTTCCTACTCATAGAACAAATGGCTTGAAAAGGCAAATTTCAAACTTCTCAGCTAAAGAGAATGAGAAATTCTATGAGTGTTGGGAGAGATACATGGAAGCTATAAATGCTTGTCCTCACCATGGCTTTGATACTTGGCTATTGGTGAGCTATTTCTATGATGGTATGTCATCCTCAATGAAGCAACTCCTCGAGACAATGTGTGGAGGAGATTTCATGAGCAAAAATCCAGAGGAAGCTATGGATTTCTTGAGCTATGTAGCTGATGTTTCAAGGGGATGGGATGAACCAACCAAAGGAGAAGTGGGAAAAATGAAGTCTCAGTTGAATGCTTATAATGCAAAAGCTGGGATGTATAATTTGAAAGAAGATGATGACATGAAAGCAAAGTTGGCAGCTATGACAAGAAGATTGGAGGAGCTGGAGCTGAAAAGAATGCATGAAGTGCAAGCTGTTGCTGAAGCACCAGTGCAAGTGAAGTTGTGTCCCAATTGTCAATCGTTTGAACATTTGGTGGAGGAGTGCCCTGCAATTTCAGCTGAAAGGGAAATGTATAGAGATCAAGCAAATGTTGTTGGACAATTCAGGCCCAATAACAATGCTCCATATGGAAATACCTACAATTCAAGTTGGAGGAATCATCCAAATTTCTCATGGAAGGCCAGAGCAACTCAATACCAACAGCCGGATCCACCATCTCAGCAATCTTCAAGTATTGAACAAATAATAGCTAATCTCAGCAAGGTAGTGGGAGATTTTGTGGGAAAGCAAGAAGCCACCAATGCTCGAGTGGATCAAAGAATGGATAGAATGGAGAGTGTGTTGAACAAAAGAATGGATGGAATGCAAAATGACATGAACCAAAAGTTTGATAACATCCAATATTCAATTTCAAGGCTTACAAATTTGAATACACTGCAAGAAAAAGGAAGATTTCCTTCTCAACCTAACCAAAATCCCAAAGGTGTCCATGAAGTGGAAAGCCATGAGGGAGAATCATCACAGGTGAAAGATGTGAAGGCCTTGATCACTCTAAGGAGTGGTAAAAAAATTGAGCATCCAACACCCAAGCCACATGTTGAGAAAGAAGAAGAGATGAAGAAAGGGAAGGAAATGGAAGATAAAGGCAGTGAGATCAGTGAAGAAAAGAAGGACTCTGATGCAACAATCAAAGCAATTCCAGAGAAAGAGCTTCTGAAGGAAGAAATGCTGAAGAAATCAACTTCTCCACCTTTTCCTCAAGCATTACATGGGAAAAAGGGGGTTAGAAATGCAGCTGAAATCCTGGAAGTATTGAGGCAAGTGAAAGTTAATATTCCACTGCTGGATATGATCAAACAAGTTCCAACGTATGCAAAATTCCTAAAGGACTTGTGTACTATCAAAAGAGGGTTGACTGTAAACAAGAAAGCCTTCTTGACTGAGCAAGTAAGTGCAATCTTACAGTGTAAGTCTCCTTTGAAGTATAAAGACCCTGGAAGTCCTACCATTTCAGTCATGATTGGAGGAAAGGTAGTGGAGAAAGCCTTGCTAGACTTGGGAGCAAGTGTGAATTTGCTTCCATACTCTGTCTACAAGCAACTGGGCCTTGGAGAGTTGAAGCCAACAGCAATCACTTTATCTTTGGCAGATAGATCAGTGAAAATTCCAAGAGGAGTAATTGAGGATGTATTGGTTCAAGTGGATAATTTCTACTATCCTGTAGATTTTGTTGTTCTTGATACTGATCCAACTGTGAAGGAAGCTAATTTAGTTCCTATCATCCTTGGAAGGCCATTTCTTGCAACTTCAAATGCAATCATCAACTGTAGAAATGGGCTTATGCAACTCACTTTTGGTAATATGACCCTGGATCTCAATATTTTCTATATGTCTAAAAAGCAAATCACTCCAGAAGAAGAAGAAGGACCAGAAGAGCTATGTATAATTGATACTTTGGTGGAGGAGCACTGCAATCAGCATATGCAAGACAAGTTGAGTGAAAGTCTTGTGGATATTGAGGAAGGTTTTTCTGAATCTCCTATTGGGCTTGCTACTCTACAAAGTTGGAGAAAGATAGAAGGAATTCTACCTCTGTTCAATGAAGAAGAGGAGGCAGCTGTTGAAGAAGAAATTCCAAAACTCAATCTGAAGCCTTTACCTGTGGAGCTGAAATATACATACCTTGAAGCAAATAATCAATGTCCTGTTGTGATATCCTCATCTCTGACCAGTCATCAAGAGAATTGTTTAATGGAAGTTCTCAGGAGGTGTAAGAAAGCAATAGGATGGCAAATATCTGATTTGAAAGGCATTAGTCCTTTAGTTTGTACTCATCATATATATATGGAGGAGGAAGCAAAGCCAATTCGTCAATTTCAAAGAAGGTTGAATCCTCATCTACAAGAGGTGGTGCGAGCTGAGGTGCTGAAGCTACTTCAAGCAGGAATCATTTACCCTATATCTGATAGCCCTTGGGTGAGTCCTACTCAAGTGGTACCAAAGAAGTCAGGGATCACAGTGATTCAAAATGAGAAAGGGGAAGAAATTACTACACGCCTCACTTCAGGTTGGAGGGTGTGTATTGATTATAGAAAGCTGAATGCTGTCACCAGGAAGGATCATTTTCCATTGCCATTTATTGATCAAGTGCTGGAGAGAGTCTCTGGACATCCATTCTATTGTTTCTTGGATGGGTATTCAGGGTATTTTCAAATTGAAATTGATTTGGCAGATCAGGAAAAGACCACTTTTACATGTCCATTTGGAACATTTGCTTATAGAAGAATGCCTTTTGGGTTATGCAATGCACCTGCTACATTTCAAAGATGCATGTTGAGTATTTTCAGTGATATGGTGGAGAGAATTATGGAGGTTTTCATGGATGACATCACCGTATATGGAGGTACATTTGAGGAGTGCTTGGTTAATTTGGAAGCAGTTCTTCATAGATGCATTGAAAAAGATTTGGTGCTGAATTGGGAAAAATGCCATTTTATGGTACGTCAAGGAATTGTCCTTGGCCATATCATCTCTGAAAGAGGCATTGAAGTTGATAAAGCAAAAGTGGAGCTTATTGCCAAATTACCATCTCCAACAACTGTGAAAGGAGTAAGGCAGTTCCTTGGCCATGCAGGGTTCTATAGGAGGTTTATAAAAGGTTTTTCTAGTCTTTCAAAACCTCTTTGTGAGCTGTTAGCTAAGGATACTAAGTTTATATGGGATGAAAGGTGTCAGCATAGCTTTGATCAACTGAAGAAGTTTTTAACAACAACTCCAATAGTGAGAGCCCCTAACTGGCAGTTACCTTTTGAACTGATGTGTGATGCCAGTGACTTTGCTATAGGAGCTGTGCTTGGCCAAAGAGAAGATGGGAAGCCCTATGTGATTTACTATGCAAGTAAAACACTAAATGAAGCTCAAAGGAACTACACAACTACAGAGAAAGAATTGTTAGCTGTGGTATTTGCTTTGGACAAATTTCGAGCTTATTTAGTGGGGTCTTTCATCATTGTGTTTACTGACCATTCAGCCTTGAAGTATTTATTGACAAAGCAAGATGCAAAAGCAAGGTTGATTAGATGGATTCTTTTGTTACAAGAATTCGATCTTCAAATCAAAGATAAGAAAGGAGTGGAGAATGTAGTAGCTGACCACTTGTCAAGGTTAGTTATAGCACATAATTCCCATCCCTTGCCTATCAATGATGATTTTCCTGAAGAATCACTCATGTTCCTAGTGAAAACTCCTTGGTATGCTCATATTGCTAATTATTTAGTAACTGGTGAAATTCCAAGTGAGTGGAATGCACAGGACAGGAAGCACTTCTTCGCCAAAATTCATTCTTATTATTGGGAAGAGCCCTTTCTCTTCAAGTATTGTGCAGATCAGATTATTAGGAAGTGTGTCCCTGAAGATGAGCAGCAAGGGATTCTATCTCATTGTCATGAGAATGCATGTGGAGGCCACTTTGCCTCTCAGAAAACAGCCATGAAGGTATTACAATCAGGGTTTACTTGGCCATCTCTTTTCAAAGATGCCCATATCATGTGTAGGAATTGTGATAAATGCCAAAGGCTTGGAAAGCTAACAAAAAGAAATCAAATGCCTATGAACCCCATTCTGATAGTTGAGATATTTGATGTTTGGGGCATTGACTTCATGGGACCTTTCCCAATGTCTTTTGGTAATTCTTACATCTTGGTGGGGGTGGATTACGTTTCTAAATGGGTTGAGGCAATCCCCTGTAAACAAAATGATCACAGGGTGGTTCTCAAGTTTCTTAAAGAGAACATTTTCTCAAGATTTGGGGTGCCCAAGGCCATAATCAGTGATGGAGGTGCTCATTTTTGTAACAAACCTTTTGAAGCTCTGTTATCCAAGTATGGAGTGAAGCATAAGGTGGCCACACCTTATCATCCTCAGACTTCTGGGCAAGTTGAGCTAGCTAACAGGGAAATCAAGAACATCTTGATGAAAGTGGTGAATTCCAACAGAAAAGATTGGTCTATTAGGCTTCATGACTCATTGTGGGCATATAGAACAGCTTATAAGACTATTCTAGGGATGTCTCCCTATCGTCTTGTCTATGGCAAAGCATGCCATCTCCCTGTGGAAGTTGAATACAAAGCTTGGTGGGCCATAAAGAAGCTGAACATGGATCTGATTAAGGCCGGAGAAAAGAGATTTCTAGACCTTAATGAGATGGAGGAATTGAGAAATAATGCTTATATCAATTCCAAAGTTGCAAAACAGAGGATGAAGAAGTGGCATGATCAACTCATCTCCAACAAGGAATTTCAGGAAGGGCAAAAAGTTCTGATGTATGACACAAGACTCCATATCTTTCCTGGGAAGCTCAAGTCAAGGTGGATTGGTCCATTTGTTATTCACCGAGTATATTCCAATGGAGTGGTGGACTTATTGAATTCCAATGGCAAGGACAGTTTTAGAGTCAATGGCTATCGTCTTAAGCCGTTCATGGAGTCATTCAAATCAGAAAAGGAGGCAATCAACCTCCTTGAACCTCAAAAAGCCTAAGGGAAATGGGTTTGCTGGACGTGGTTTTACCACAGTCCAAAATTTTTGTAAATTTTGTAAATTTTCAAGTTGTTTCCATGCTTTTGATTTTAGTTTTTGATCTTAAATCATGTTTTTAGGTGTGTTTTAATCGTTTTAAATGATCCCAGGTGGAAGAAATTTCAAGGAAATTGAAAAGAAAAAAATCGGGCCGAAATTGGAGCCGAAACAGAGCAAAAACAGGGGAAAAACAGAGCTCTGCGAAATTTCGCAGGGTGAAGGAAACTTCTGCGAAATTGGCATTTTGCTGCCAACCCATTCCGCAGCACTGTAGAAGCCTCTGCGAGTGTGTTTCGCAATTGCGAAAGTGGATTTGGCACACGAGTGCCACTTCGCAGAACAGTGGCATCAATTTCGCAGCTGCGAAACGCGTTGCGAAATGAAAAAGCGTGATTTCGCACCAAAAGTCCTATTCCGCAGGGCATTTCGCAATTGCGAAAGTGGTTTTGGCACACGAGTGCCACTTCGCAGCACAGTGACATCAATTTCGCAGCTGCGAAACTCACTGCGAAGTTGCTGCGAAAATGGCAAGTTGCTGCGAAATTGCCGTTTTGTTGCGGAACTTAAACTGACCCCTGGGCTTCCGTTTTTCCTATTTATACCGGTCAAAAATGCTGCGAAAAGGGTTTCAAAAATCAGAGAGCCATTTTCGCAGCCCCTTCATCTTCTTCGCCAAGCCACGCCGTCCGTTTCTCCGGTCGTCTTCTCCGCTTAGCAACGCCGGCCAAAGATCGATATCTCTAAAATGGCACGAACGCGAGGAGCAAAATCTTCATCTCCTTCGAACCGCAAAAGGAGTCTGCGAAAGGAGCCAAGTCCAGGCTCTGTTCCAGAACCTGCTCCCCAGCCTTCGCCGTCGAGACCACAACCTTCTCCAGTGAAGCCGGCGCCACCAAAGCCGCCGGCAAGGCGATATTTAACAAGATCAGGCGGTCAGCCATTGAAGAAGAAGCCCAGGGTTGAGAGCTCTGAGCCAATTGATTTGACTGAGCAATCCCCTGAGAAATCCCCAAAGCTAACACCGGTTCAATCTCCGGTATCTTCACCAAATCCTTCACCGGTTCAAACTCCAGTGCCGTCAACGGTTCCCTCGCCAATTCCCTCACCTGAAGCAACTCCAATTTCATCGCCGGTACCATCTCCGGCACCCCAAGAAAAAGCTCAGGAGCCTCCAGCGCCAATTCCAGAGCCCCAAATTGCAGCTGAAGCACCTCTGGAAGAAGTGATCCGAAGGCCATTGCTCCCCCAGCCCCCAATCGAAGGAAACTTGGATTGTCGAACACGGGCATTCCATTCTGAATTGAGCTTCGACTTAGCAGCATTCAGAGTGAGGCCAGAGCTTGCCCAATCCTTCCAGCTGCTGAGGAGATATCATATGGAGCATCTGCTAGCTCCAAGGGATTTTTTCTATCCCCGGGTAGTCACGGACTTCTACCAGACCATGACAACCAAAGAAGTAAGAAATCCAACTCTGATCCATTTCATAATTGATGGTAGACATGGTATTTTGGGAGCAAGACACATTGCTGAAGCTCTGCAAATTCCTTTTGAGCCAACCCAATTTGACAATTTTAAAGCTTGGACAAATCCAACTGAGTTAGAGATGGTTAGCACCCTGTCCAGAGGAGCTGCCAATCGGTCACACCTGTTGAGGGGGGAGCTACCTCCAGTGATGTTTTTGATTGATGCCTTTTTGAGGCATAATATCTATCCCCTGCAGCATTGGACCCAAAGAAGGGGAGTTCTCTTGGAAGCTCTATACAAGATGTCTGAAGGATTCTTCTTTGGGCCTCATCATCTGATCATGGCAGCTCTTCTATACTTTGAGGAGAAGGTTCACAAGAAGAAGCTTCAAAGAGCAGATTGCATTCCACTCCTCTTCCCAAGGCTGCTATGCCAAGTTTTGGAGCATCTCGGATACCCCTCTGAGCCTCAGCAGGAAAGAAAGAGAATATGCCGTGAGCCATTTACCCTTGATAAATGGAATAATATGACGGCCTACAAAATTGATCAGCCTGGGCAGCCTCAACCAGCAGCAAGGAGAGCCTCCCCAAGACATCCACCTGAAGGTATTACACTTGCTACTCCTGCCATCCCTCGAGCTTCACCAGCTGCACCTGCTCCATCACAGCCATCCACATCAGCTGAGCCGAGGATGGCCATCCCTATATCCGAATATCGAGAGCTGTGCCGAGCATTAGAGACTCTTACAGCTTCCCAGAGCAATTTTGCTCAGGAATTGGCAGCCATCAAAGCATGCCAGGAGCAGATGTTAGTCTCTCAGGCTCAACAAGCTGCCATCCTAAGGCAGCTTCAAGTCCATTTCGATCTGCCACAAGCTGTAGAGCCCTCCATTCCTACTCCACCAGAGCCACACTCTCAGCCTTCAGAGTCTCAAGCTCCAGAGCCTGAAGCCCCAGCTGATCCACCTACAGAGGAGGCAGATCCTTCTGCTTAGCACCATCACCCCACTCATCAGACATTATATATATTTGCTATTTATGTTTTTATGCATGTTTGTTTTGTTTTAGTTAAAATGAAATCCCAGTATTTTGGTATATATATGGGATTCCTTGTGTTACTTGTTTTTAGCATTGTAATTAAATGAACTCAAAGTAATACAAGTTGAATTTTTCTTGTTAAAAGTTAGCATTAAGTTCTCCTTATTTCCTTTTCTCACATATTCTATTCTTTTTGAAACATGTGGTTTTCCCCAATCAATATTCGAATTTGCTATCAGCATGGAGGTACCACTTCCTCCCTTTTATTACAGTCACTCAAATCACATTGAGGACAATGCTCAGTTCGGTTGGGGGGTATGAGGAAGGAAGTATTCTAAACCTTTTTGGTATTGCAATTATATTGGTTAATTAGTTGTAGTTTTTACTTTTTACTCTAGTGTTACTCTATTCTCCATGAATTTTGAGGAAAAATTTTCAAATTAAACCAAGAAATTGAACTGTTGTTTTTCACTTGATTTAGAGTATGGATTATGCTTACTAAAGTGGTTCAATTGTTGAAACTTCTACTGAAATTGAATTGAGTTCTTCTACTTTAAGCTATCCACACACTGTGCACATTAGTTTCCGATTATAAGATGAAAAGCTATTTCCCTCTTGACTTAGGATAATTTTGAGACTTGGTATATTTGACCTCATTTGATAAAAATTGAAACACCCTGCAAAAGGCCAATGAGCCTTTGAAATAAAGAAAGTTGTTTGCTTGCCTTGAAACCCGAGCAAGGTCTGAGGGGCATATGGTGAAAGCCTTTAAAGCCTGGTGCCCTAAGCCTTAATTGGTTGGGAGTCACTGACCTCAATGCTCGTTACAAGGGTGAATAGGTAGAGTTAGCATATGGTAGATGCTTGGGTATTAGAAACTCATTCTTAAAAGTCCGGGGAAAAATCCGAGGAGTTAGTGGTTGAAAGATCCTTAAAACTTGGTGCCCTAAACCTTAATTGGTTGGGAGTCATCGATGGACCCCCATTACATGGACAAGTCAGAAAGAGTACCCCATAAAGCTGCCTTAAAAAAAAAAAAAAAAAAAAAAAAAAAAAAAAAAAAAAAAAAAAAAAAAAAAAAAAGATGAAAGTGTGTTCTTTTCTTATTGATTTTGGTCAGTTTGCTAAAGTGTTGAAAAGAGATAGGTTGGGGGGTGAGATTAGTAGCATTTTATTCTCGGAAGCTAAAGAACCAATACACATAGATTTTTGTGGAAGATTGAAGTTTAGTTCTTAGAAAGTGAAATGATTTTAAAACTTCAGTTTGCATAATGCACTCCCTTGATTGACAGTGTTTAGCATAGTTTGTTATGACTCTTGTTGAGATTTGGGTTTGTATTTCTTCAATGATTCATGTGAGAATTAGATCATCATGCCACTTGAGAATTATTTCCTTTCAGCATGATGTTGTAAATTGTAGATTAGTTTGCTATTTATTTTTAATTTTCTCTCCTCTATTGCTAAGGGACTAGCAATATGTCGGTTGGGGGGAGTGATTACTACTCAAAAAGTGCTATTTGATAGCCTTTAATTAATCCTTTTTAACACTTTTGAGTAGTAGTTTAGGCCTTTTAACTCAATTGACATGTTAAGGATCCTTTAAAGCAATTTTGATCACTTTGTGTAAGTTTTGGTGTTTTTGTTAGTATTTTGATCACCAAAGCAAGTCAAGAATGAGGAGAGCTATGAGGAATCTTGGGCAAAGTTTAGAATTCAATTGCCAAGAGTGAATCCGGATTGCAAGGAGAAAAAGCAAAGAGAATCTGTCATGAAGCCTATTCTTGATGACAGTCGTAGCAGCCACTTTTGGAGCACTTTCTGAAGTCTAAATGATGCAAGCTATATACCATTTCAAAGCTCAGGAAGTCAACAATCCAATGCTTCAAACGGTGCGCGATTTGGAGTTGAAACGAAGAAGTTGCAGCCATTACAAGCCAGTCACTCTGAAGTGCTGCGGAATCAACCTTTTGTTGCGAGAATTTCGCAACACTTTTGTACAGTAAGGTGTTTCTCCTTCTGACGATGCACGAACCATGCCGCGAGAGGGAAGCTAGAAACTTCAAGATGGAAGCCAACTTTGCAGCCTGGTGAAGATAGCTCGGTCTTGCGAAATAATTTCGCAGCCCTCTTGGGTGTCTGCGAAATTTCGCAGACACCACTTTTCTCCTGCGAAATGGCTCCTGAAGCCTCCCGAAGCTTGCTACCGACATTGGGAGATATTTTCCATTAGATTTTTGTTGTCTAAATCCCAAAATACTCCTTGTAAACCACCAATTACATGATTCCTTAGTTTTTAAGTTAGTAAAAAGACAAAATATCTTTGTAACAATTAGTTTTATATTTTGTTGATATAAATACCTCTCGGGAGCCTGTTCTCGGGGAGGAGTTCCTTCTGTAACCTTTTGGTAAGCAAGTAAAGTATTTTCTTTCTACTGCCTTACCTTCTCACTTTGTATTTTCATTTTATTTCTAAGTTATGAATTCTCTGAGGAGTTTTCCCCAGAGAATGAGTAACTAAACCTCCAATTCCTTGGAGCTAAGGTTGCCGGGGAAGGTTCCAAGTGCAAAAATGCAAAACTCTGTGGTTTTAGCTAATAATGAAGAGGAAGTGAAATCCTTTAGTGATTTCAATGTTTTTAGTTAACTTAAAACACTTTGGAGTCACCTAGGCCAACACTTGGTAAGGCAAGTGATTTCCAACCGTGGAAATGCACTAGTTTACCCCTTGCGAGCCTCTGGTAGGTGACTTCAAGGTAGGATTTTCTGGAATTACCAACACTTGGTAAGCTTTTGGACTCCTAGGAGACATCCATTAGTTATCTCTTGCGAGTTTGTGAAGGGAAGTCCAAGGTTAAAGATCACCTTGAATGGTAAGTGCTCGTGAGAGGCATGAACCATTGCAAGTTGTATCAGTGAGAGAATTAAAGTGAAATCTAATTGAAGGAGTCTCTGTACATCACCGGTTAGAGAATTGACTATAAGTTGAATCTCTAATGCGAGGAAATGAACCATCTGACCGGAGCTATGTCTTTTGCATGAGGAACCACCCCAGTGAACCTAAATCTCCAAGGAATGCTTTTCTTCCTAAATTATTCCAAACTTCTGTTAAGTTAGTTAGTTTAAGTCTCAACCTTTACCAATCAAAGTTTGTGTTTTATTTCTTAAACTAACCGTGAAATGAAACAAAACCAATTCACTTGGAATTGGTATCCTTGATTGCTTGCAAATCATTCCCAGTGAACGATCCTTAGAGCCACTATACTATAGTAGCTTTGTATTTGCTACCCTAGTGTATGGTGTTATAGGTATAAATTTTGTTGATCACTTCCTCAATCAAGGAGCACCAGCTGAACACAAATCAGCTGAGACACCAATTGGGCATGAGTCACATTTCATTTTTTCAAGGATGAGGGACATTCCGCAAACACATTGCTTGGTGACACATTTATTCTATGCATTTTCTTGACATCGTACATGTTCATTTGATTACCTGATTCGTCCCTAGCAGTGGCAGTGGCAATGGCACCATTTGATTCGGGGTTCGATCCCCGGCAACGGCGCCATTTGATTCATGCCCAATTGGTGTCTCAGCTGATTCGTGTCCAGCTGGTGCTCCTTGATTGAGGGAGTAATCAACAAAATTTATAACCTATTACACTATATACTAGGGTAGCAAAGACAAAGCTACTATAGTATAGTGGCTCTAGGATCGTTCACTGGGATGGGTTTTCACTTCACAATTGATATTAATTCAAAGATGAATTGGTGCCTTTTCATTTCAAGGTTAGCTTTAAAAGAAAACATAAACTTGTTTGAATGAAAAAAGGTTTAGATTTAAACTAACCAAAAATAGTAACTGATTTTAACTACAAAGAAAAGTGTTTCTTGGAGTTCAGATCACTAGGCTCGTTCCTCATACAAAATGGAGAGTTCCGGTCACTTGTTTATTTTCCTCGCATTAGAGAATTAACATATAGTTAATTCTCTAACCGGTGTTGTACAGATGCTTCCCATTAATGGGTTCAAACACTAAATCCCTCTCACTGATGCAACTTGCAATGGTTCATGCCTCTCACGAGCACTTACCATTCAAGATGATCTTTAACCTTGGACTTCCCTTCACAAACTCGCAAGAGATAACTAATGGATGTCTCCTAGGAGTCCAAAAGCTTACCAAGTGTTGGCTATTCTAGAAAATCCTACCTTCAAGTCACCTCCCAAAGGCTCGCAAGGGGTAAACTAGTGCATTTCCATGGTTGGAAATCACTTGCCTTACCAAGTGTTGGCCCAGGTGATTTAAAGGCGTTTTAAGTTAACTAAAAACATAGAAATCACTAACGGGTTACACTTTCTCTTCATTAAAAACTAAAACAACAAAACTTCCAAATTATGCATGTGGAAACTTACCCGGCTTTCCTTACTCCAAGAGACAAAAAGCTTAGCCTCTCATCCTCTGTGGAAAAATCCTCAGAGTTTGGTTGGCTAGAAAGTGAAAATGAAAGAGAAGACAAGAATATATATGAAAAACAGAGCAAGTGCTCTGTTCGTTGATTCTATATATTGGATTACATATATGATCCTCCCCCCTTTTACAGTGGATGCAAGGGAATATATATAGAGGAGTTTTTCCAACCTTCCCAACTAAGAAATCTTATGGTTGGTGGATTACAAGGAGAAGAATGGAAATTTATACAAAAATATCTGAAGAAAATATCTAAAAGAGTCGGTGCAAAAATATCGGGAAGCTTCAGGAGGAATTCCATAGCACTGTACAAAAAGGCTGCGAAATTCTCGCAACAAAAGGCTGATTTCGCAACACTTTGGAGTGATCTGCTTGAAATGGCTGTAACTCCTTCGTTTCAACTCCGAATCGTGCACCGTTTGAAGCATTGGATTCTTGACTTCCTGAGCTTTGAAATGGTATATAGAATGTAGAAAATGGACTTCGGGAAGTGCTCCAAAAGTGCGCAAGAAGACTGCAGCTAGCTTTCCTCTGTTTTCTTCACTCTGTTTTTCCTCTCTCCTTGCTTCTCTCCTTGCATACTTTGAACGACTTTGGCAAAGGGCTATGGAGCTCCAAAGCTTGGTTCTTCTTGAATTTGAGCTCTTCATTGCTTTGCCATAACTTGTCCAAGTAGCTCCTCCATCATTTGGCATGCTTGAATTGATTCATAAGCTGATAAAAACATGTAAACTTGCCACAAAATGGTTAAAACCAATTACTAAGGACCTTAATGAATTAATTGGGTTAAATGAATATGATTACTACTCAAAGGTTCTTAAAACCATTATAATTAGGTCTACAAAATAGCACTTTTTGGTAGTAATCACACCCCCCAACCGACTCATTGCTAGTCCCTTAGCAATGGAGGAGATAAAAACTAAGTAACTATAATAATATACATAAAAAGGATCATGCAAATCACTCCAAAAAATGATATGAGTGGCATGATGGACATCCATGGATCAATAAAGATGTAAAACTCAACCTATAATTAGAGTTGTCAAAGCATTCACTTGATCATAGAGTACAAAGAATGGATATTATGCAAGTTTAAGCATCAAAAGAATTTCCACTCTCAAAAGATCCAAATCAAATTCTTCCACTAAAAGCTAAGTGTTAATGTGATTAGCTTCCAAGTATAGTATGGATAACTATCATCTCCCCCCAACCTAAGTCTTTCTTTAAGCTTAGCAAAATTAACCATCTCTTGATAGGCTAGGAACGCACCTCTTATTCACAATTCTTTTCACTTACTAAACTTAACCAATTCACCCATGTAACAAGCAGAGGATCGGTGACTCCCAACCAATAAAGGCTTAGGGCACCAGGCTTTAAAGGCTTTCGCCACCCCTTCGGACCATGCTCAGGTTTCAAGGTAAGTAAAGAAGTTTATTCTATTTTTTTTTCTTTTTTTTTTTCTTTTTCTTTTTCTTTTTCTACAAAGACTCATTGGTCTTTATGAGGTGTCCCAACACTATTAATGAGAGGTTAAAGGTGTCAAATTATGATTTCTCAAGCTTAGAGGGTGAGATAGTTTCACATCTTATAACCGGAATCTAATGTATGTGTGTGCGAATAGCTTAAGGTGGAAGATATAAGTTTGCATGCAATGAGAGTTTCAACAATTCATCAACTTTTAGAAGAGCATAATACAAACTCTAAGACTCATGTAATCAAGTTGAAACTCGACTTCTCTCATTTAATTTTGAGAGTTAATCCTTAATATCCATGGAGTTTAAAGCCAAAATTTTAAAAATTAAGCAAAAAGCAACTAAATTACCAAAATAACTTAGCATTATTAACAATACTTACTTCCTCAACTCTCCCCCCAACCAAGCTGAACATTGTCCTCAATGTGACAAAAGCGATTAAAAAATAGGGAGGAAGTGGTACCTCTTGAGTAACATGGAGTCTGAGTCATATAGGAGAAACCACATGTTTCAAAGAAAACATAAGAGTTAGTGAGTAGAGGAAATAGAAAAATGCCAAGTTTAAACAAAAATGATGTCTATGTATGATGTATCATCAGTAACACATCCAATTCCAAAATATAAGACATCAAAACATGGAATATAATAAGTAGAGACAAAAAAGTAAAGAGATGATCAAGTAGTGGTAAGGTCTTGTGGAGCTGATGCGTCTGTGATGGCCTCTTGAGTGGGTTGGATCAGGACTTTGGCCTCTGTTCAGGTAGTCTCCTTAGATGGCATAGTCTCCTCAACTGGAGCTCTCAGCTGGTAGCTATGGGATTTGATGGTTTAAGGAGGTCAGAAATGGAGTGAGAGGTTTGGTGTGTGTGATCCTAGGGTGTGCAGGGCTCTCCTCTTCAGATGCATGGTCGCAGGGCTCTGTTGGCATTTTAGCAACTTCCCTTGGCTTTGCAAAGTGTTTTTGCAAACCTTCTTTCCATTTTCGCAAGTCAATTTTGGAATTTGAAGGCCTTTTCGATGCTTGGAGGTGATTTCGCAGCCATTTCGAAGCTTGGAGATCATTTTGCAGTCATTTCAAAGCTCAAAATTGATTTCGCAGCTCATTTCATAGCCATTTCGTTGCTCAAAAGTGATTTCGCAGCTCAAAGGTGATTTCGCAGTCATATCGAAGCTTGGAGATCATTTCATAGCCATTTCAAAGCTCAAAAGTGATTTCGCAGGTGTATCGCAGCTTCAAAATGAGGAGAACTGTGCTGCAAAATGGCACTCGTGTGCCAAAGTTGGTTTCGCAGCTGCGAAACACCCTTCCAAATGGCGTCTCGGCTGCGAAATTCTCGCTCAGCTTTGCGCGCTTGTCTTCAAACGACCATAACTTCTTCATTTCAAATCCAAATCACATACCGTTTGAAGCACTGGACTCCTGACTTCCCAATCTTTGAAACGAGATATCATATGCATAATTTGAGCTCCAGGAAGTGCTTCAAAAATGTGTCCAACAGTAGCAAAATTGAGGTGCGACATTTCCGCTCATGGTTTGCACAGTCATCTTCAAACGGCCATAACTTTTCCGTTTCAAATCCAAATCGAGTACCGCTTGAAGCTGTGGACTCGTGACTTCCCAATCTTTCCAACGAGATATTGCATGCATAATTTGAACTTCGGAAAGTGATCTAGATGTGTCCAACAATTGCCGAAATGAGGGTGCGGCTGTGAAATTGGGATTTTTCAATTTTGGGACTTCGCAGCCATTTCGCAGCTGCGAAATGAGGGTCACTGTGCTGCGAAATGGCACTCGTGTGCCAAAAGTGCTTTCGCAGCCGCGAAATCCTTTGCGGAATGGGACTTTTGTTGCGAAATCAGCCTTTTTCACTTCGCAATGCGTTTCGCAGCTGCGAAACAGATGCTCCTGTGCTGCGAAGTGGCACTCGTGTGCCAAAATTGCTTTCGCAGCCGCGAAATCCTCTGCGGAATGGGACTTTGGCTGCCAAAAAAATGAATTTTTTTTTTTTTTTTTTTTTTTTTTTTTTTTTTTTTTGGTTTCGCAGCCATTTTCGCAGCTGCGAAATGAGGTTCACTGTGCTGCGAAATGGCACTCGTGTGCCAAAATCGGCTTCGCAGCTGCCAAACACCCTGCCAAATGGAGCTTTCCTTGCGAAATGGAGGATTTCATGCTTTGATGGTTCGCAGCCGCTTTCGCAGCTGCGAAATGAGGGCTCCTGTGCTGCGAAGTGGCACTCGTGTGCCAAAATGGGTTTCGCAGCTGCGAAATGCCCTCGCAGAGACTTCTACAGTGTTGCGGACTGGTTTGGCAACAAAATGCTAATTTCGCAGCGGCTGCGAAATCTCGCAGACCCCTGTTTTTCCCCTGTTTTCGCTCCGTTTGACTCCGATTTTGCTCCGATTTTGCTCCGATTTTTTTTCTTCAATTTCTTTGCAATTCCTCTTGATTTTGATCATCCAAAAACCTATATTACATCAAAACAAACTAGATTTAAAGCATTGAAATCAAAATTAAAACACTGAAATCAAAATTAGAACAAGTAAAAAGTAAAATAAAAAGATATGGACTAGCTAGTCTTTAAAAAGACTAAGTCCATCAAAAAATTTAATCCTTATTTAGCTTGCCCGGATCCCATATGAAGTTTGCATCCTTCAATTGAGACTTGGTTTGTATGATTTTCCCATACAAAGCTTGGAGAAAAGGTGGAGGCATGTGTTTCTTCATCAATTCTTCCTTGATGACTATCCTCAGTGGTTCTCTTTGTACATTAACATCATAGTCATCTTTCTCTATGCTTTTCCCCTTTTTCTTTCCTTTGATTTCCTCCCTCTTTTCTTTCTCTGTTTCACTATCTACCTTATGCTCTAGCTTGCATGTGGGCAGATCAACCTCTTTACCACTCCTCAGAGTGATCACTTCTTTGACTTCCTTCTCCATTGAAGATTCTTCCTCTTGAGCCTCCACTACATGGATGCCCTTGGAATTTTGATAAGGTTGAGAAGGAGAGTTTTCTTTCTCTTGCATTGTGTTGAGGTTGGCAAGCCTTGAGATTGAATCTTGGAGATTATCTAACTTTTGGGCCATATCATTTTGCATTTCATCCATCCTTTTATTCAAAGTACTCTCCATTCTGTCAATTCTTTGATTGATTTGAGCATTGATGGCTTCTTGCTTTTTAACAAAATCTCCCACGACCTTGCAAAGATTCACCATAGCTTGTTCAAGGTTTGAGGCTTGCGGAAGTGCTTGAACATATTGCTTGTACTGAGGCGGCTGTGGTTTCCAAGAGAAATTTGGATGGTCTCTCCAATTGGAATTGTAGGTGTTGCAATCACCAAACATTTCCCTCTTGGCTGGAATGGTAGGACACTCATCCACCAAGTGCTCATAAGATAGACAAATGGCACAAGGCATAGCTTGCAATGGTGTTTGAGAGATGGCTTGCACTTCTTGCATCTGGTTCATTTCTAGCTCATCCAATCTCCTTTCCATAGCTGCAATCTCTGCCTTCATGTTCATACCATCATTCAAAATATACATCTCACCCTTAGCATTAGGTTGAGACTCCATTCTTCCCATATCTCTAGCATTTAGTTCATCCCATCCTCTTGAAAATTCAGCCACATAACTCATGAAGTTCATGGCTTCCTCTGCTATGGTATTCAATATGGCATGCACAACTAACAACTTGTGAATTAAAAACAGAGAACACAAAAGAAAACAAACGAAAAACAATTCAAAGAAAGAAAATTAAGGTAAACTAAAAACTAGATAAAAGGTATACTAAAATATGAACAATGGAAAATAGACAAATAAAAAGAGTTAGTAAAAGGAAAAGAAAAGTCACCAAACTTGTGATGAAGATCACAAGTACTCTAGAAAGGTGATATCACTGTAAAGTGGCACCATCCCCGGCAACGGCGCCATTTGATTCGTCCCTAGCAGTGGCAGTGGCAATGGCACCATTTGATTCGGGGTTCGATCCCCGGCAACGGCGCCATTTGATTCATGCCCAATTGGTGTCTCAGCTGATTCGTGTCCAGCTGGTGCTCCTTGATTGAGGGAGTAATCAACAAAATTTATAACCTATTACACTATATACTAGGGTAGCAAAGACAAAGCTACTATAGTATAGTGGCTCTAGGATCGTTCACTGGGATGGGTTTTCACTTCACAATTGATATTAATTCAAAGATGAATTGGTGCCTTTTCATTTCAAGGTTAGCTTTAAAAGAAAACATAAACTTGTTTGAATGAAAAAAGGTTTAGATTTAAACTAACCAAAAATAGTAACTGATTTTAACTACAAAGAAAAGTGTTTCTTGGAGTTCAGATCACTAGGCTCGTTCCTCATACAAAATGGAGAGTTCCGGTCACTTGTTTATTTTCCTCGCATTAGAGAATTAACATATAGTTAATTCTCTAACCGGTGTTGTACAGATGCTTCCCATTAATGGGTTCAAACACTAAATCCCTCTCACTGATGCAACTTGCAATGGTTCATGCCTCTCACGAGCACTTACCATTCAAGATGATCTTTAACCTTGGACTTCCCTTCACAAACTCGCAAGAGATAACTAATGGATGTCTCCTAGGAGTCCAAAAGCTTACCAAGTGTTGGCTATTCTAGAAAATCCTACCTTCAAGTCACCTCCCAAAGGCTCGCAAGGGGTAAACTAGTGCATTTCCATGGTTGGAAATCACTTGCCTTACCAAGTGTTGGCCCAGGTGATTTAAAGGCGTTTTAAGTTAACTAAAAACATAGAAATCACTAACGGGTTACACTTTCTCTTCATTAAAAACTAAAACAACAAAACTTCCAAATTATGCATGTGGAAACTTACCCGGCTTTCCTTACTCCAAGAGACAAAAAGCTTAGCCTCTCATCCTCTGTGGAAAAATCCTCAGAGTTTGGTTGGCTAGAAAGTGAAAATGAAAGAGAAGACAAGAATATATATGAAAAACAGAGCAAGTGCTCTGTTCGTTGATTCTATATATTGGATTACATATATGATCCTCCCCCCTTTTACAGTGGATGCAAGGGAATATATATAGAGGAGTTTTTCCAACCTTCCCAACTAAGAAATCTTATGGTTGGTGGATTACAAGGAGAAGAATGGAAATTTATACAAAAATATCTGAAGAAAATATCTAAAAGAGTCGGTGCAAAAATATCGGGAAGCTTCAGGAGGAATTCCATAGCACTGTACAAAAAGGCTGCGAAATTCTCGCAACAAAAGGCTGATTTCGCAACACTTTGGAGTGATCTGCTTGAAATGGCTGTAACTCCTTCGTTTCAACTCCGAATCGTGCACCGTTTGAAGCATTGGATTCTTGACTTCCTGAGCTTTGAAATGGTATATAGAATGTAGAAAATGGACTTCGGGAAGTGCTCCAAAAGTGCGCAAGAAGACTGCAGCTAGCTTTCCTCTGTTTTCTTCACTCTGTTTTTCCTCTCTCCTTGCTTCTCTCCTTGCATACTTTGAACGACTTTGGCAAAGGGCTATGGAGCTCCAAAGCTTGGTTCTTCTTGAATTTGAGCTCTTCATTGCTTTGCCATAACTTGTCCAAGTAGCTCCTCCATCATTTGGCATGCTTGAATTGATTCATAAGCTGATAAAAACATGTAAACTTGCCACAAAATGGTTAAAACCAATTACTAAGGACCTTAATGAATTAATTGGGTTAAATGAATATGATTACTACTCAAAGGTTCTTAAAACCATTATAATTAGGTCTACAAAATAGCACTTTTTGGTAGTAATCAAAATGAGCGAGCAAGTTTTTGAAAATCAATCAAATTTCTTCAAAGAAGATAGCCTTGTACACCTTTGTATAGTTAGTACATTTACCTTGTACACTTGCACAAATTCTATAGAGCTAGAATGCAATGTGTGTATATAGGTGGGTTAACCATATTTCCATTGTCATGACTCAGGGAAAATGGGAAATTTTGAACCCAATTTATGTTCTTATTCATCATTAGTGGGGTAGGTAATCGAATGAACATGTATGATATCAAAAAAATGCATAGGATGAGTGTGTCATCAAGAAATGTGACTGTGGAACGTTCCCCATCTTTAGAAAAGGGAAATGAGCAAGCGAGTTTTTGAAAATCAACTGAATTCCTTCAAAGAATGTAGTCTTGTACACCCTTGTATAGTTAATACATTTACATTGTACACTTAGTGTAAATACCTTGTATACTTATACAAATTTCATAGACATAGAATGCAATGTGTGTATATGGGTGGATTAACCATGTTTCCATTGTCATGACTCAAGGAAAATGGGAAAATTGAACCCAATTTATGTTCTTATTCATCATTAGTGGGGTAGGTAATCGAATGAACATGTATGTGTAAAAAAAAAATGAATAGGATGAGTGTGTCATCAAGAAATGTGACTATGGAATGTCTCCCATTCTAGGCGAAGGGAAATAAGCGAGCAAGTTTTTGAAAATTGGTTGAATTCTTTCAAGGAAAGTAGCCTTGTACACATTTGTATAGTTAATACATTTACTTTGTACATTTGGTGTAAATACCTTGTACATCTTATTTTAGTTGGATATTTAAAATAAAAACTCTTCATCCATCATTTTTCTCTCTTTTTCTTTTTCTTATTTTGATCATTTTTTAATTAATTCAAATCATTAAAAAAAAATCCTTAGTAGATAAATTGCAACATTTCATATAACATATTACCAGAAGTCATGTTCAAAACATTATTAAAATAAGGAATGAAAAATGTTAAAAGAAAATTTAAACTTTTCATTTTAGAATAGTAAAAAAAAAACTTTAAAATGCTTTTTAGTATAAAAGAAAAGAAAATAATGAATTAGTTTAGTTTAAATAGTGTTTTAATCATTAAATTACTTACTTTTAAAATGTAAAAGATAATTTTTATTCATTTAAATTAACATATTTAAAAAAAATTCAGAATAGTTTTTGAATCATTACTGTAATTTTTTTATTTATAATTTAAAAATAAAAAATAATGTTGATTTTAGATTATTTATAAAAGAGTTTTAAAAAAATAATGAAATATCCAAAACCGGTTAAATAAGGGAGAATTGGTTGGAGTTGACATGTGAAGAGTGATGGAACAAAGACAAAAATGATGGGTCCCATAAACACCACAAACACGATTTTTACATATATGATGTGGTAAATCAAATGGGTATTTTTGTCCATTACTATTTCACATCCTTATCATTAATTATGGGCAATAGAAGGACCTAGGGCCAATTTCCATGCCCATAGTGTAAAACACAATTCTCCCTTAGAAAAAAAATGATATATAGATTTTTAAAATGGTCCAAGAAATTACTTTTTAATTCATTATATAAATAAATTATAAATATGATAATAGGAGTATCCAATGCATTCTTGTCTTGTGAACTTAGATGGAATGAAACAATGGAATAAGAAATTATTGAAATGAACAAGAAATGAAACAAAATGTTTGTTTTGTCATTATACCATTTAGAGTGAAGAAATCACTTAATTTAATTATCATATATCATATATGGACTTACATATGAACATAAGAAAAATGTCTAAATGTGTCTTTTGAAGTACATTTACTATAAGTGTTTAACATTTTTTTTTTGTTTTCCATATCACTATTACAAGTATGGGTATACGTACATATTCCATTTTCTTATGAGATAGAGAATAAGTATTTAGATATGAAATATAAGGAGATATAAGATTACATGGATATGCAAAGAGAAAAATAGAAGACTTATGGATGTACCATAATGTGCAATTGATAGATAAGGCCGATTAGGTTGAGCATCATTAATTTCATAATATATTTTAAAGCTACCGCAACCTTCCACAATTGATGTATTTAACTACATCAAATATATAAATATAAAATTTTACAAATTTGATAAACATAATTAGAAAGATAACTAACTTTATATTCAATCATGATTAGTTTACTTGTATAGACGAGAAAGTTCTATCGTTGAGATATAATTTGTTTTATGCAATAAGATTTGCTATCAACTATATTGCCTTAGACAAATTTTAAAAAATGAGGTTCGATTTGAAAAAATTGTTTATAAATGATGAATAAACACGCAAAGAAATTAAATCACATGACAATAGAAAAAGAAATGGAACAAAAAATGTGTAACCACTTTTTTTTGGGATCAAATGACAACCATTATGGCAATATACATGGTTCTTCAAATTGTGGATTGAGGAGTTGTTTCTATAATACTCTTCATATATAAGTTAGTTCACATTATGAAAGAGAACCTCTTAGATGTGTAAAGGTACAAATTAAGTTCAAAACATCATCAATTAATGATAGGATAAAACATTCTATTATCCATTTCATGCAACAAGTAATTGTAATTATTATTTAGTTATTAATTATTATCAATCTTGATATTTTATAAGTTTTGAGTAATACTGATTTTCTCCTTATTATCTTTCAATTTTGTATCATATTATTTCAATCCAAGGTTTCAATACAAAAAGGAAGTTAGTATTGATCCCAATCTAATTAATCATGTTGTAATTGCTAGATTAGACCCAATCACTGAAAATTAGGTAACTTTGATGGTCTTATGTATTTGCAAATTTACTAAATGTTTAATCTTGTCATATTGAATATATAGCTCATACTATTTTAAGAGGCAAATAATGGATTTGATGATCAAGCCACAATCACTTCCAAGACAAAAATGGTTCCTAGTGAGTATTTGCTATAAATAGTAAAAGTAGAATGCTAACATCAAAGGACTTTGATTATCATTCTTATATTAATATATGCATTCACTTCCTTTATTGTTTGCAATTGAATGCATGGTAGTTCATGTATGGGAACAAAACTCTTACACCAAGGAAGTTGGGTATTAGAATTTTGTCACAAATTGCATTGTTTTTAGCTTGTTAGAGAATTGAAGCATATTTGCTATAATCTACACAAAACAAAGGAATCATCTTACCTATCCGAGACTGTAACACTATTTATTTATTTATTTATTTATTTTTTGTTATAACATGAAATTAATGTTACAAGATATAAATGTTGGGAATGATGAAGTTATGGAGATAATTTTCTTAGGCCTTTTAGAGATTTCAGTTCAGGAAAGAGAAGACGAGGAGGACTAATTAATCTAATAGGTTACATCGTTGCACTTAGATGATGATCCACAACTACATATGTTCATGAATCTAACGTTGATGTTGAAAAAGTTTTGTTTGAAGAAGTTTAAAGTGGAAGTCATAATATAAGTAAAACAAATTTGTTTTAGCAGACAATGTGATCATCAATACAACCTCATTGGCTTAGTGTTAACTTTATGAATGATGGCCAAAGTAGTGAGGCTAGTGTTTCTAATTTTAGTTATGCTGGTTTGAGATGAGAGAAAGACGATGATAGAAATGTTGATGAAGACAGTGAGAATTATGGCAATGATGGAAGGGATGTTGGATAATATGACCAAAGTCAACATGCATTGAATCTATTCATTGATGAAGTTGATGCATGCATAATACACAAGACAAAGACTATATATAATTCTAGAAGAGTTGGTCCTTAGAGGAGTTATCAAAAAAGTCGAATAGAGGGAGAAAATAACATAAGATGACAACATTTGACTAGAAGTCCCTTTTTACTAATTTTGAGTTTATAAGTATAGAGACTAAATACAGTAACTCATAAAATAAAGTTAACATTTATCCTTTTATGGCTTACTTCCTTCATCTTATAAGATGGGTTCAAGTTCAACTTATGATGACTAATCCTTCTACACAAATTTTATGCACCATCCCTAGATTAGACACAAAGAGGATTTCAAGCAAACACATGAGTGAACTCAGAGCTTCCTATCCATGTAGAAGTAGTGGGAAGGAGTCAGGAGACCTAATGCATGACATGTTCATGATCATAATCAATATTATGCAATCTCCATGTCCTCATTGAATATTATCTTCATCAAGATGATTTTCTTTTATCCTCAAGTGCCATGGAACTACATTAGTCTTCATTTGGGTATTAAAGGAATCATTGAAATTGTGACATCCCACATCGGATAGGGGAGAAAGTTTCTAACGCTATATATGTAGAGGCTCCTCTTAACCAAGTAGACGCGTTTTAAAGCCGTAAGGTCCCATTAGGCCCAAAGCGGACAATATCTACACAGTTGGGAGCGAATTGTTACAAATGGTATCAAAGCCGATCCTCAACCCTAGTGTGGGGGTTTGTTTAGCCCCGTAAGGGGTGTTTGTCTATTTGGCCCCACAATCCCATGGGACACAACGAGGACGTTGTGTGTACATGGGAGGGTGTTTGTGACATCCCACATTGGATATGGGAGAAAGTTCCTAGCGCTATATATGTAGAGGCTCCTCTTAACCAAGTAGACGCGTTTTAAAACCGTAAGAGCCCCTTTAGGTCCAAAGCGGACAATATCTACACGGTTGAGAGCAGGTCGTTATAGAAATGTAATTTGTATTATTGACATTTAATGAAATCAAATATTTATTCAATATTAGTATTGAATGTATATTTTCAAAATTTATGTCTTCTCAGTGCCCAATATAATATTACTATTGAACATCACAAATTTATCATTCATCTATAGACATATTATTTTTATAAAACAACTTTAATATGTGTATTATATATTATTTGCTTTATTAATATTCTTTCTTAATATTTTGATGAGTTTTGATTAAGTTATATATATAGCAATGAAAAGAAGACCCTTCACCCAACTAAAAACTCTACATAGAGAAGTGAATTAAGGGAAGAGCTAGGGTCCTGAATACAAGTATAGAAGGAAAAGAGTGTCATCACGATTCTACTTTGTTAAATATTTAAATTACCAACTAAGTTACAATACTAATTCAGATTTTCTAAGTTCCCCTTCTATTATTCAATATGAAGAAGAAATGACTCAGAAACTCCAGATTTAACATTGCATGTTTGATCTTGAATCAAAAGCAGGAAGACAGGACGATGTCATGAAAGTTTTGGTAGATTTTTGCGATGGCTTTGATCATAAGAAGAAAAGCAAAGATTTCTCTGAGGCATTATAACTTCAGGTAAATATTTTGTTATTATATAATTGATCATGCGAAGAAAAAGAGGATTTCTTTTAGGGAGGCATCACTGCATGCCTTTCTTGACACTTTGAAAACGTCCTCGTTTCCCTTTTTGCCAATGAGATATAGAAATGCCACACTGATCCTTTCATGTGCCCGGAGAATGTAAAAAGGAAAGTGAGCAAGTATCACATTCAATATCTATCTTTGAAGCAATCAAATGCTGAAATAAGAACTCTATACCATCTTCTATTCCCACATCCCATCTGTCAATGACAAATGCAACTAATGGTATCTTTTTTCTTTTTATATATTTAATTTACGAATACTTTTGGTAGGTTTTTCTCAATAATGTAAGTCCAAGACCATCGCTACAATCAAACCAAAGTTATTTACATTCCCACCATTGTATCCCTTTTCCTACCTAGCAGAAAGGAGCATGTGACAGCAACCTTACATATGCTCTACATAGGCAAACTGACAACCTGAATTGGTTAACACAATCGTATTCAACCCATTTTTCCAATTACATACAGATGCGCTTGGCTGTCTGGAATAATAATGTGATATGAATGGTAGTGGAAAATTTAGAAAAATAAGAACTTTTTGCTGATAAAGATTTTTGTGGGAGTGATTGAGGCTTTCTGGTCAGAGTGTTGAATCTATTTAGGTTCATTTTCATGCATTTTCCCCAGATAATTCTCCTCAAGTTCCAAAGAGAATGTTGAACTTTCGAGTGGAACACGAAAATCTTCACTTCCCACCACAATTCACATGCTTAACAGATGGATATATTCTCCATGGTACAGACTTGTAGGAGAGCTCTCCAGCTGTTTAATTTCTTCAATAGAGCTGGTGCATTACTGAGTTCAGAGTGCAGCCAGAGGCTAAGCACCTAGTAACTAATCGAAGTAGATCGCCGGCTGAGCTCAAATCCATTCCAATATCAGAATAAGGAGAAATTGTAAAGAGAAGACAAGACAATAAAAAATTAGGCCCTTGATGTAATTTCCAGTTTCTACAAAGCGGATCAATTGTAAACAGAAGACAGACAAATAAAAAAAATGCATAATAGATGGAGGCAGTTTATGTGTTCAAAATAAGAATGTGTTTTGAGCAATGTTTCCACTTGATCTAGTGACATGAATGAGGTGCTGAGATAGGTTTCCTGAGCTTCATCTGTGAAACCTGGAAAGCCCTACTTAGTTCCCTGTACTTTCAACATCCTCTTGAACTTGTTTTTGGTACTCCCTGAAGCTAAAACTCCTGTATATTGAAGGTTCTCTGTAACTTTGTATCACAGCATTGGCCAAAGAACAAAAGAAGTATGCAATGGAGAACCTTTCAACTTTTTGATGGTTAAGGACTGGGTGTTCAACACTGTTATAAATCCCATTGCTCCATGCATTAAGAAATTTGACTTCATTATTATTATGGTTAGATTGTACTTACACGGAAAATGATAGGTGGAAAACATTCATAAATGAGTTTAGGTCCTCTAAAATTTTGCATGCTGCCAATTTTTCTCCGATATGTCAAGTACATAATGAATCATCTTCTCATTTTAAATAGAAGAAAAACTTTTCTTTTGGGGGAGAATGGAAGAGTTGCACATAATATGTCGAGGGTTAGTGATTCTTGTATCTTCTTCAACCTTTAAGCCCAACAAAAAGTTTAAGATTTATTACCCAAATGTCTAGGTGTGTGTTTTGGATTTAGCTCTGGACGAAAATAACCACTAATTACTTATATGTTAGTTTTACATACCATGTGAAAGAGTATTTCATTCAGAGGTTGATAGTTAAGATAAGGCCCCTATAACTATCTTTAGGGTTTCAACAGATGCCCATTGATTCAGTTGTTCCAAACTAATGGAAAATGACCATATTGTAGGATGTTTATAATTAGAGCTTCTGGATTGGGCATAACTCCAATCCATTTTCCATCTTTAATGATCTGCAATCTTCCTACCTCATCTTGATGCAATATAGTGAGGAAGTCACTGTCAGTATGCGGAACTATTCTGAATACATTGGGAGATACTAGACATGGTGGGTATCTGTTCATTCGGAGAAAACATGAACTTGGCAAGCAATTCTCCGCAAAGAAAGTGGATTTACCACTCAAATTTTCCACCAAAATTTGAGCTATCTGTTGAGCCAGCTCAAAAACCTTTACTGCAAGCTCGTCAATTGTTGACCTGAAAAATCAATTATAAAGATTACAAAAATTAAGAAAATTAATGAAAGTTTACATGGTCTTGAAGATGATATTTTTGCAAACGATTTATAGAACATACAAGAAAAAACTGAATAAAATATACATCACAAAATCCCCCATGACTTCTGCTAAAGATCTCAATATTACAAGCCATTATTTTTTGTGGATCCCTTGCATGGCACAAACGGCAAACACCCTAAGACCCCTTTTGGATTTGTGAACGGACTCATCTTAAAACCTGGCTTTAGCCATGTGGGAATCTGGGGAAGTGGGCATAAAGCACTCAGATATTTTAACAGCAGAATGTTGTCACACAAAGCCCTCAAGTAGCCTGAATGTATTATTTGTGAATAAAGCAAGTGCCTATACCATCCTAGCTTTCAAGTGAAGAATAAGGTTGGAACAAGCATGTAATGCCCATATTTTCATGTACAAACCTGAGGCAGCTGATTTCACTCTGTTCCTGCATATCGACAAGGGGTATGTGAAAGGCTTCAGACCATGAGAATTGCATGAGAGTGCTTGCAGTTTGTGTTCCCCAGCGGTAATTGCCTGATGGTAAGTTCAACAACTTCTCATTGGCCTTTTTGTTGAAGGGCTGCCGGAATAACTTCACTTGCTCAGAGCGCAACCATGCCACAATATCCGAAGAAATACCATGATTGACCAACTGCAAGAAGCCCCAGTTGGATGCAGCATCACATATTTGTCTTTGACACTCTTTCACTTTCCAATGGGCCAAGATTCAAGAGATTTAGGTCAACAAGTGGAAGATCAAGTTCATCAACAGCAAAGAACTTCTGGAATGCTGTTCCACTTTCCACTTCATCTACACAGTTCCCAGATGGTTCTACAATTTTACCCATGCTTACACAGGCTAGAAGAATTAGATGGAAACTTATAGAACATGAAAATGATCCAAACGTGAGTTTCCAGTGTCTTTGTGCTAATTACCATTGATTCCCAAGTATTCTTTATATTCAAAATGGAGCAAAATCATCTATCACCAAGTTGTAGGATAAAATGTGCAATATACATTAGACATTGAATAATGCCATTATATGAATTTATTATTTCAACCTGTAACTAGAAAGCAGAATCTAGTCATATGGTACTTACTAGCAGAAAAACCATGAAACTTAGTTTGTCCTAAAAACACCATGTATGATGGTAAATTTTGAGGAACAAGAAGGATGCGTTTTTATGAACTACAACGCCAGAAAGGTACCTAAAACTTGGTTCATCACAATCTTTTAACCAACTCGGTGGAATGTATCTGAAATTTGGAGTCCTTTTAGTAAAATAGTATATATGCATCGAATTATGAGTCGATTTTATAATAATTTTAAGAAGTGTTTGTAATATTTTTAACACTTAAAAAATTTTATTTTAGAAATAATAATAACGTTTCGCCCCTTCACCACTGCATGTGCATGGTTGATGAGTTTGCTTTAAGACAAAGTTTAGTCAGGGGACATACATGAAATGTTGCCACAATGCACAAAAAATAAAGAAGAAAAGGTTGTGGTACGTATTTCCATACGGATCCAAGCCAAGGAAAGATGTAGCGAATCTGTCCTCTCGAGTCTAGAACTACCTAGATATATTCATAAACTAACATGCAAATTTTTGGATTCTCAGCCCGGCCCCAGTTTGAATTATTGATCCATACGTAAAAGAGTGCTCTAATCTGAATTGTTGATAGCCTGAGAACAAAAAAGTATTGGTTTTTGAATGCATTTGTACCATATATTCCTAGCGTACTAGTATTTGTCCTACGGGATTTTTGTTGTCAGATAGAAAGAACACTGCTGGTGTTTCAATGCAGTTTCAATGCATTTGGACCATATATTCCTAGTGTACTGATTGAATGCATTTGTACCATATATTCCTAGTGTACCAGTATTTGTCTTACGCGATTTTTGTTGAGGGAGATAGACAGATAGAGAGAGAGAGAGAGCAATGCTGGTGTTCGAATGCATTTGGACCATATATTCCTAGTGTACTGATCTTTGAATGCGTTTGTACGATATATTCCTACTCTTAACGGTACAGTATTTGTCCTACGGGGTTTTTGTTCATATATGTAAGTGCTAATTTGCAACGGTTTTCGCGCTAACTTCTCTACGCCCATTAAGCGCTACGACCTGCCCTCTTTAGATGGTAGACCACATTGCTGCGGTTTTCTTGCTAGCCTCTCTATGACCACCAAGATTTGCAATCTATCCTCTTAAGCTCGTAGACTACCTTACTAGTTTTCCAAATTCACTACCACAGATGCACATGTAATTCAAGAGATTATGTGAATGTATTCAAAGAGATATTCAAAATGGAAATATTCAAAGACGTGTATAGAATTAAGTGCATAATGAAGAAGAATTTACTCTGATAATTTTTTGAATTGAAATTCAATATTTTTTTTCTTTGTATAATTTACTATACACTCCTCTATAAATTTTAGAAAATAAGCCATAAAACTTATACTTTCATTATCAAATTATCAAATTCTTGACAGAGTTAGGGGAAGAGCTCAAAATTGAACCTCTTGGTTACTATCAAATCAAATGACAAGTCACTTAAATGAAGTTAGATGAACCTCAAAAAAAGCTCAGCCTATCATTAGAAACCATGTCTTCCTCTTCTAAAGGAAAAAAAAAAACTCAACCTTAATATCCAAAGTTCCCATTCATGTTGTAGTTTGATCTCAATTAAGCAAAATACTACAAGTTCCCTATTGTGGCAAAACCAAATCACCCCCCTTAGTTTGTGGCATTAGTTTTCTTCATCATCATGTGAGTGAAGGAAAACATATTGAAGAAATTAAGGAAAATGAGAGAAGCAAAAGTCTTACATGTAATACTAATTATAGATAGATTTCTTACTTCATGGCTTCATGAAACTAAAAAAGAAGACATTTAAAGAATGATCTTCGGTGTTGAAATATTATATGATGTATGAACTTCTCTTAAAGGACAACATCTCTCTATTACAATTAAGAGATAAATAAATCTTAAAAAAAATATATGGTTATGATTTTCAAAAAAATAAAAACTAAAAAGGGTTGGAATATCTCAAAAATATTTAAAAGACTTCAAAAATATATGTGACA
This sequence comes from Vitis vinifera, assembly GCF_030704535.1. NCBI lineage: Eukaryota > Viridiplantae > Streptophyta > Magnoliopsida > Vitales > Vitaceae > Vitis > Vitis vinifera. The sequence goes on from NC_081823.1 coordinate 5,845,440, forward strand.
ATCTAGTTAGCTAAAATAAAAAAATAAAAAAACAATTTTCGTCTAATACAAAGTTTTCCAATTCATTCCAAAACTTTGGACAAAGTTATGAAAAGGTTTTGACTTCTAATCCTTACCCAATTTATGCTAGTTCTTTAAGGGCATAAATAATCTTCCACTACCAAAAATGAGGAGGAAAAAATATTCCCCAAGCATGCAATTTATTATTATTATTATTATTATTTACAACACAATCATAGTCAAAATGATTGAGGAGACAAAACTTCACCATTTTTAGGTGTTACAATATTTTGAATATTCTAATATTTTTATCAAGCTTTTACCAAAAGAAATATTTATCATGTTTCTAGGACTAGTTGGATGTTTGTATTTAGTCCCTTAAAAAGGCATAGAAAGTAGGAGTTCAATGACAAATTCAAAAACCACTTTCAAATTTACTAAAATGATCAAAAGTGATTTCTTTCAAAAGACATCATAGATTAAAGTATTTATGTTTAAAACAAAATATTATAAAGATGGTTTTTTTTCAAGCTCACATTCCATGATAACACATTATTTTAAGGGACTTATAGGTTCTTTATTAATTAATATGTATGCATAAGGATGTTTTTGTAAAAATGCAGGTTACACAAGAACTTATGAATGACTTTTCTTGATTGGGCCACTTTATTAATTGGAGCCCAATAAAGCTAATTAATTAATTTAGACCTAATGAGTTAAATTAAGTGATCCAAATCCAAAATATATTTCAATATAAGATAAAATTCTTTATAAAGATGATGACAAAAGCAAATCAATGTTTTTGTGTGATTCTCCAAGGAAGCTTGATTTCCCCCCCTGATTATAACTCTAAGATTCATCGTATTAAGATGTATTTCAATATAAGGACCTAAGATATATACTTCTTTCTTGAAATATCAAGTCTTACAAATTTGAGGTTTATGACATTTGATATTGTCAAAGAACTTTTCATATATGGAAAAATGATATTATTATAATAAGTTTCATATAACAAACAAAAATTAGTAAATAATACTAATGCATTCTACAATATAAAATAAATTTTATATAAGTTTTACATTAATAACATTAGTTTAACTTTTAGCTAAAATCAGATATAAAATTATTTCTAAATAGCTTTTAACCATAAAATGATTTTTACATTACTTTTTTCTATATAAGAATTTGCATATCACATTTGACAATGATAATATGAAATGAGATTTGTGCATAACTTATGATTATGACAAAGCCAAATAATTTGCTTATAACTCTTGACTATATATATAACAAAATTTAAATGAACAAAATCAACATTAATATAAATATAAAAAATTTATTCCATATTAACAATCTCGAGTTTAAGATCATAAAATTACCTTCAAAGCAATTCATATTGATAAGAAAGAATTGAGAGAACCTCTTATTCAAGATGTCATTTGTGTAAGAGATGGAAAACCCTTTAGACGCTTTATAGATGAATTCGATTTAATACTCATTTTTAAGGAAAGTAAATGCAACAGTATCAAATGAATTTTTTGAACTTAATTTAAGGTGGTGATCATCACCTTATTTTTAACAAATAGTACTTATTATAATCAACTGTAACACGATAATTATCCCAAAAAACGAAAAGTCACTTTGGTAGGAAAGTGACAAATAGGAGTATATCCAATTGCAAGGCTGCATTTACTCTTAATGGTCCTATATACGGGAATGGGGTCACAATTTTTTTGGATGGAAATGTTAAATTATTGAGTGAAGTCTTTGTCTTCAAACATTTTACCCTCACAACTTCATAAATATTTAAGAGAACAATAATCATGATTTGGTTCACCCAATTCAACATGTTTATAAAATGAATTATTTAGGTTATGTGATGTCATCCTTGTAAGATGGAGTTGTATTTATGTTGGTTGATTAATTAAGTAAATTTCTCAATATGATTATACTTAATATTATTTGGATCATAATATGAATATGGGAGAATTATGTTTTGGGGGTAGATGGGTCCCCAAATTAACAAAAGGTTCATATAACTTTTCAAATTGAGTTGAAGGATATGAAATAATAACGGACAAATATACCCTTTAAAAACACATATAAAATATTTTATAAAATTAAGTTAAATAATTTTTTTTTCAAAAATACGAAATTAAATAAAAGTAGTTTTCAAAAATATTAAATTAAATAATTTTTTTTCAAAAATATTAAATTAAATATTTTTTTTCAAAAATATTAAATTAAATTAAAGTATTTAAAAAAATATTAAATTAAATAATATTTTTTAAATATTAAATTAAATAATTTTATTTTTAAAAAATATTAAATTAAATAAATTTATTTTAAAAAAATATTAAAATTAAATAAAAGTATTTTAAAAAATATTAAATTACATAAAAATATATTTTTTAAATATTAAATTAAATAAAAGTATTTTTCAAAAATATTAATTTTTTTTCTCAAAATCAACTAAGGGCATTTTTGGAAATACTGAAGGATGATATCCTTCAACTCAATTTCCATACTTTCATTAGGTCTTGGGCTCAATTTGAAAAGTTAGTGGACCTTTTGTTAATTTGGGGACCCATCTACCCCCAAAACATAATTCTCCCTATGAATATTACAAGATATTCCTCCGATACCTATAATCTTTGGTGTCATTAACTAAATATATTACATTTATATGTGGTACCCAATTCCAAATTTTTAAAGTTGCATTTTTATTTTTTATTTTTCCCTACTCCACACTTTTCATTGGGATTAGAGAAATTATCTTTCCCTCTAAACAAAATTATTAAATTAATTGATAAAATTGATTCAATCTATATCTTATATTAATTTATTTTTAGAAAAAAAAGATATAAAATTATATAAATTACCTTGATGAAACTTATTTAGACCTTAATAATCCTTAACATTTTTATCTCTAAAAAGCCGACTAAATTAATGTTACAATACTCAAGTATCCTCTAAGTATGAAATTCAAGATCAATTTAGGAATATAAATATAATAGTGTGGGATCGAGGAAGACTCTTCATTCTCGTACCTGTAAATTTATTCTTTATTTTTGTTTTATTCCTGATTTTAGATTAGAAAGAAAGAAGATGTGGAATCCTTATTAGATGAATAAATTCCATATCCCCTATTAATAATCCTAGGTGGGGAATATTAGTTATTTTTTTTATATATATAATTTTAGATTTAGTTTTTCTAATTTTTGGATATAAAATTATATATAAGCTATAAATATTTATTTCAATTTTTAAATATTAAATTATATATAATATATTAAATTATATATGTTCCTACCTCGGTTTTGAGTTTTTCAAATTTTCTCTATCCCGGAGTTGACCACAACCTTGATTATTACTTATGGTCCTTGTCTTGATTTTTTATTTTTTATTTTCCCTTTATCTTTTGACCATCCCTAAGCCAGTCCATCCTCTCATAAAAAATTTAAGACAAACCCTAGGAAATTCAAATATCAGTTTTCTTTTAAGCATTTAGACTAAATAAAATTAAGTTGATATGTATTAATGCGTAAATATAATATCATTTTTTTTTATAAGTTTGAATTTCATGCATGGAGCGGAAATCGAAATATAAGAAAAGAAAAGAAATAAGAAAATCGTATAATTTTTTTTTTATTTGATTGATTTTATTTTTTTTCCATCTTTCTACAAGGTTAAATCAGGAAACAGGCAACACATAATTGTGATTTGTTCTTTTCTTTTTGGGAAGGTTGTGAATCTTAGTGGGGCCACCCATTTATGGTTGGGAGGTTATGTTGCAAGACAGCCCCAATGCCATATCAGTTGAAGTCTACCAATCACCATTCTCAACCCTAGAAGACCCCATTGGTTGGTGGTTGATGACTTCAATGGTTGGAAATTTGATGCTTAAAAGTTTAAATTTTGATTATTTAAAAATATGATAATTATAATATATTCATAAAGTTTGAGAAGTCAACTATTTTCAACCTTATAAAATCCTAACTTAATATGTGATTCAATAAGCTTAAATATTAGAGAATAGTTGGGATTTATGTACCTTAATAAGCTTATATATATATATATATTCAATAAAAATGATTTTCCTTTTCTTTGAAATTGTTCTAAAATATCTACATATCATCCTTCTCTTCATCATATCTCATAGTTTGTTTGTATGTGTTTTCATTCTAAATCTTTATATTTTTTGGGTAATTAGATCGATGATGAGTTTTTCTTAATCTTTCTATGGATGTACCTATAAATGAGATATTGTTGTGAGCCAATTGAAGTTGTCTCTTGCAACTAATATCGGTCATACCCACACATAGGGAGGCCTAGGATAAGGTATTTTCACATACCCCACCAAACTAGACTAACTTTTCTTATCTCCTTTACTTTTATTTTTCTATAATTTTGATTTATTATTTGTTACATGTGCTAGAATATATATATATATATATATATATATATATATATATATAAAGTAGGAAAATTTTCTAGCAATCTAAAATTATTATTCTTCTAATTGAGAAAAATATAATATATTTGATTTCTATGTAGGTAAAACTATATAGATATTGGTTTGTAAATTATTTTAATAGAAAGAATAAATTTAATTATCTATTAATTTGAAGTTTTACAATTCTTTTCTTTTCTTACTTGTCAAATATCATATTTTCTTCCATTTGATAAGTATTATTGCTATTTACAAAAATCAAATATTATTAGAAGAAAATTAAGATCATGGTCTGATACTTCTCTTGAGCTATTTACGGCTTTCTAGTTACATAAAAATATGTGCAAAAGGAAATGAAAACTTTCCTAAAATTTGGAAATTAATTCTACTTTGATTTATTTTTTCTAAGATTATTCTAAACTTGTTGGAAAGTAAAAGAATGATGCTACAATTATATTTGTTTTGTTATGTTATAAAGGTCATAAATTTCTCCTTAATCTGTGGCCAAAAAAAGAAAAAGAAAAGAGAGACAGATCTATAATAAAGGCATAAAAGAATATCAAAGTTTTATGTGATGAAAATTATATGTATAATATAAATAGCCTTCAAAGGATCTAATTTTCTATGTATATATAGTCATAATATTTTGATAGGTTATTTGAAAGACAAAGATTTGATAATTTTGTTTGAGAAGGGGATAAATGAATTAATTTATATTGAAAATCAAATTTTTATTGTATAAATTAAGGGAAAACGAAAAAAATTATTGAGAAATATTTCCTGTTGAGTATTTATTATTATTATTATTATTATTATTATATAATAATAATAATAAATAGATCATATGAAGAAGATTCAATAGGTAGAATAATACCAATTTTGAGGAGAGAGTCTCTTCCCCATCCTTATGATGACAATGCTACTAATGTAATGTTAGGAAGGGTTTTAGCTTAAATGAGGTAGAGGTAGAAAGTGTTGTGAAGTACACTTCACATGTATCTTTGGAACACTCACCATGTGAGTGTTGCCGTGAGATTGCGACTATGAGATTGAATTATTCTATATTAACTCTCATGAGAATCAAGATACTGACACATGGTTATTAATAATATTAGCCTATCTAGAATCAAGAACCAAGTCTCATACCAATACTATGTGTGTGACATGTAAAAGTTCGGTTCAAAGACTTAATTCAAGACATAATTCACTATGAATCCTCAAATAAAAATTGTCAACACTAAGAATAAGTTCAAATCCAAAAGACGTCTATATTGATTACATATATAAAGTTATTCAATTATTTTCTCTTACCATTTATTATTATTTACACAATTTAAAAGGTAGGGTGGGAAAAGGTTAATATGATAATTATAATATATTTCATCTGATTTTGAAAGTCAATTGTTTGTTACGAAATCTTAACCTTAATATGTAATTCAATAACCTTAAATATTTCTAGTAGTTAAGGACTTATGAATTGTAATATTTTTATCTATTATATCCATAAATGTCATCTCTTATTCAATAAAAATGATTTTTCTTTTATTTTTAAAATTATCTTAAAATATCTATATATTACCTTTATTTTCCTCTTACCTCATAGTTTTATGTGTCTCTTTTCATGGTGAATCTTCATATTTCTAGTCAACTTGATTGTAGACAAGTTCTTTATAATTTTTTTATGGGCGTGCTCATAAATGAGATATTGCAATGAGCCAATTGAGTTTTATTTTAGAACTACTATCCAATAGTCGGTACTTACACATTGGGAGTAAGATAGCATGTTCTTACAAGCTTCACCAAACTAAGCCAATTTTTCTTATATCCATTACTTTAATTTCTATAATTTTAATTTATCATTTCTTATATGTGCTAAAATTTATATGTTTTTTTATAAAGAAGGAAAATTTCCTAACAATCCCCGCAAAACCAGTCAAGCTTCATCCTCTTGGCCTTATGGAATGAGGCCATTTAACGACCTCCTTTTCCATTCATGTTATTCCCCTCTTAATATTGTAATTTAATTTCAACAAATTTAATGATTTTTTTTTTAAATGCTCCATCATTTAAATTAGTATTTTTATATTCTAAGTCATTTGAATCATGGATGCAATATGTACGGATTAGCTAACCAAATCCATGTGAGGTTTTAACAAAAAATCATTTTTAAAATTCATGTTTGAGGTAAGTCGGGGGGTTATATGAATTTAATTTTACTATTTTTGTTATTATCTTAAAATTCTATCTCACTTATTATTTAAATTTTGAAATAAATATATAATTTTTAAATGAATTTAATTTTACTATTTTTGTTATTATCTTAAAATTCTATCTCATTTATTATTTAAAATTTGAAATAAATATATAATTTTTAAATAATAAGTGAGATAGAATTTCAAGATAATAACAAATGAATAAATTTAAGTCACGCAATCCAATCAATTTGACTAATCCAACTAAGTCAAGTGTAATTCAACTAATCCAACTTTAACTTAAATTTATAAGAATAAAGTTGAACTATGATTGCATCGAGTACCTAGGGATGAGGTTGGGTTGAACTTTATATTTTTTAATTTAAGTTGGACTCATTAACTATTCGATCCAACCCACTCAAATTATAGTTTTAGTTTGAACTTTGAGTATATTTTTAAATTTTTAATTAAATTAAAATTTACTTTTTAAAAGATGTTCTCTCTTTTTCAAAATATGGTATAAGTCATTTTGGGTAATGTCGTATTCATATTTAAGAATTTGTTTCCAAGTCGACTAAGCTAAATTTTGAAAGAAAAATTGTTCACTTTTTGAAATTCTTAGTCAAATTACTAAACAAAAACTTGAACTCAAATCTATCTTAAGTTTTGATTATAAATAAACAGAGTTCAAACTAAATTCCAAAACCAACCTCAATTGAATTCTTTGAATTTGAAGTTCTAAGTTTTAAAATTTGATGTGGAAATTGAGTGGTAGATTTTATGTATGGTTGAATTTAATAGATATTTTGTTATCATAAATGTATTATATATGGGGACTAGGCGACATTATTTATCTTTCAGCACTATGCCGACTTTGGGGTGCAGCGACAAGGTACGGCCAACCTTGAATGACTAGGAATAAGACTCATTGAATAAGCTGTCGGGGCCTATTATTTATTTATAACTGAAGTCGGCAACCTTCTTTTCTATCTTTTTTTTTAGGGAAAAAAAATGTTATTAATGAAATTATGGCATGTTTATGATTTTATTCTTCTTTTTAAACCCATTTTACTTTTCTTTCATATAAAAATTAAATCACTTGAAAATTCATAAATTTCTAAGTAATATTAATTATATTTAATTATTTGAAAATGTATATGTTTCTAACTAATTTTAATTAGAATAAATCAAATTAAAAAATAAAATAATCCCGAACTTTGTAAATCTAATCATTCTCATATTTTTATTTGAAAAATAATCAATCTTTTATATAAATATTTTTTTTATCATTTTGACTATTTATATGTATGTTTTAAAAAAATATTTTTTTAACGAGGAAAAATGATAATATTTTATAAAAAAAATATCCAAAAAAAATTTAGAGGATTTTGAGCTTTTAATAATGCTTTTGATCAAATAGCCCTCTTAATTATATTTGATTTCTTCTATATTTTTCTTAATATTTTCTTGAAGTCAAACATAATATATTAAAGTTTCAAATTTCTCATTTGTTATCATCTGTGTCATGAATAAATAATAATTTTAGGAAGTGTTTTTAATAGTTTTAATATTTAAAAAATAACAATTTTTTATTATTAAAAATATCATAAATATTTTTTAAAATCATTACAAACATAATTTAAATTAAAGTCATTTTAGGTATTAAACATTAAATAACTAGACTTCGATGCCCCTTTAGTCAATATCTATCATAAATACTTCCCAAAAAAATAGAAGAATGAAACAAGCATTAAATTTCACCCTTCTAAGTAGGGTAGTTTTCTTATTTTAATTTCAACCTACCCATCAAAAGCACATTAAATTTCGCCCTTCTAAGTGGGATAGTTTTCTTTTTCCATCTTTAATTCATTTTTCAAACAGGTACTAATTATTCTCAGTGATGTAGAATCCACCAGATCACGTCCCAACCGCACCAACCCAAATAATGAAAGGTGACTTTTGTGGGAAAGTAACACGTAAGAGTATAACCCGTGAAGGGACTGCATTTAGACTCTAATGGTCCTACACATGGAACTCCCTTTAGACTCTAATGGTCCTACACATGGAACTCCCTTTTCTGTCAATACAAATATAGCCAATTAACCTATCATGTTGACATGTTTTGGCCAACGGGGTCTACATATTTGGATGGAAGCTGTGAAATTATTGAGTTGAGCCTCATTTCCAAGTGTTTTTCCAATTGGTACTCCAAAGATATCTAAAAGAAAGCAATAAACTTTAAAGGGGAGACACAAGCTTCCAGTCACCACCATAGCTCAATCTATATGAGAAGTAAATCTAGGGCATTCAGAATAGAGGAAAAAAATATGCTAAACAGCAAGCAATATTTTCCATCATTTAAACTAAACTAATATTCAGGATTGTTACAGTTTCGGGTTTATACAGCCCTAATCAATTACCAAAAGAGCAAACCATACAGATATATAAAGCATACAAGTCATGAGATCATGGAGAGGCCTCATATGTCCAAAACTGATGCTTTATTTATTGTGTTGTCTAATGACAGGACTGAAGTGCAAGGATAGATTGGATGCTCTGAAGCCTCATCTGCGAAATCTTGAAAGCCCTACCTTGTCCCCTGTGGTCTTCACATCCTCTTCAACTTGCTGTCTGTACTCTCTGAAGCTAAATTTTCTGTAGATTGAAGGCTCACAGCAACTTTGTATCACGGTGTCATGAGAGGGACAGAGGAAGTATGCAAAAGAGAACCTTTCAATTTCATGGTTGGCAACAACTCGGTGTTCAAGACTCTTATAAACTCCATTGCTCCAAGCCTGCATTATGAAATTGACCACAATTTATGCTCTGTTTGAGTTGAAGAAGCACAAGATGAGCCCTAGTATATACTCTTCAAATCTCATACAACCATGTTACCACTTGTTACATTTATTGAGAATCATCATTTTATTTCAAACAAGACATTGTGTAGGGGAAATAGAAAGGATGTTGCCCATATTTCATCTAGAGTTAGTGCCATTTAAACCCATATGCCCCTTTCGAGAAGTTCAATGGAAGATTCTGGTAGATAAGTAACCAAATTAAAGGTGGCTGCTAGCAGTAGAGAGTGTTTAAATCCACAGGAAAATTTAAATGCTTCCTAATGTGTATTTTTCACATCATAAAGAGCTTAATCATGTGAGGGGAAGATATCCCCCATATTTAGGGTTTCAAAGATGGCCATGCCATTTGAGACCATATAATAAAAGCCAACTTACCTGAAATAAGTCTCCAATGTTGATAACTAGAGCATCTGGATTAGGCTTAACCCTAATCCATTTTCCATCTTTTAGGAGCTGCAATCCCCCCACCTGATCTTGATGCAATACTGTGAGGAAGTCACTATCAGTGTGCGGGATTAATCCAAAAACCTTAGACGACACCGGACATGCTGGATATCTGTTCATTCGAATATAACATGAACTTGGCAAGCAATTCTTGAAAAAGAAAGTGGATTTACAGCCCAAATTCTCAGCCAATATTTTAGCTATTTGTTGAGCGAGATCCGAAGCTTTAATTGCAAACTCTTGAAGACTTGACCTGAAAATTTGATTGCAAAGATTACGGAAGAAAAAAAAAACCCAGATCATACTGAAAGAACAATGATATTACAAGAAAATTTTATTTGAATATATCATCACAAGTCTCCAAAAGTTTTGTGCCAAAAATCTAAACGGCCTTCACTTTGAGTTCATCTTTCGCCTGACCCAAACAGTCCTAAAATAATCTTATTTTTGCGTATGCTCATCTTAGAACTAGATTTAATCCTGCTATACTTTTGGTGAAGGACTTCACAGTAGAATGTAATATCTTTGTCAATACCAAAACCCTTCAATATATGCCAGAGGCAAAGAATATATATGTATGTATGTTTATAAAATTACATGGGTGGGGAGTGGGGGCAACTAAACTTTTCTGTGCTTGTTATTACCCACCCTTTTTCACTCAAAACAAAAAGGGAAAGCCTTGTTTTAGGCAGTAAATTGTTATCGCCCAGGCTTTTCAAACTACTATAAACAAAGAAGAAACTCCTTATTTTAGGTGGGAAGCATCTAATCAAAGAAACCTGGTGGGCAGATTTTTCTTTTGGGTTGTATAAATGGTTTAGAAACAAAGCATATCATCCCCATATTTTCTTACACATACCTGAGACCTTCGAATTCACTTAGTTGGAAAATAGTGGAAAGCGGGATGTGAAAAGCTTCAGACCATGCGAATTGCTTCTGAGTAATAGCAGTTTGCGTTCCCCAGCGGTAACAGCCAGATGATAAGTTCAGCAACTTCTCATTAGTCTTTATCTGGAATGGCTGCCGGAACAACTCCACTTGCTCACGATGAATCCTGGACAAAATCTCTTTAGAAACGCCATGGTTGACAATCTGGAAGAAGCCCCATTCAGTAGAAGCTTCACAAATCTTTCTCTTGCACTCTTCATGCTCCAAGTTGCCAAGATTCAAGTGACCTAGGTCAATCAGCGGTAGTTCACATTCATCCACGTCGAACTTTGCTTCAGTTTCCTCTTGTTCTACAATGTTTCCAAAAACACTGTTGACGAACTCCCCAAATGGTGGCTCTGATTCCATTCTCACGGGCTGAAAGAAGATAGGGAAAGTTGGCTTAGGATATAAACTGAACTGTGTAATGTTTCTTGTGTTCTGGCTAGAGACTCAAGAGATGGGGTAGTTTAGTATATTTTTGCAAATGAAAATGTTTCTTGTCTACCTATATATGCACAAATGGTGGAGTCTTCCTGTTCCCAACCCAATAAAATGATACAAAATGTCAGTTTCCACTGCTTGCCTATGTGGAGTTGAATCATTCATCATCAAGTTGTAGACTATACAACATGTGCAATACATCATACGCATTAAATGATGCCCATTCAATATGAATGCTTGGGATATAACTCAGAGAAAGAAAAAGAGAGAAAAATTTAATGGGGGATTTTTGTAAACAGTAACATTTGGGGTTTCCTTAATTAGTTTATTTCTAACCGGAAATTGCTATACTTCAACAAACTCAATCTCAAAAATGTCGAATTACTGTAATTCGAATGGAAGACTTGTGAAGAGTAAGATTGCCCTTATCACCACAACTGGTGATTGATGGGTGGCTGTAAACTGAGAAGACATGAACTACAGACTCAATGCTGAAGATAAAAGAAGATAAAAGGCTGTCATATGTAGTCAATCCAGGACAAAAAAAGATCAGGTGAATCTTTCCACTAGACTCCAGAACAAACTACATATAAACAAACAAACCTGCTGATTTTTGGGTTTGTATCTACCCCATTTTGAATTATTAACCAATTTATCAAAGACTGCCCTGGTTTGAATTGTTTGTAACTCCAAAAAAACAAAACAAAACAAAAATGAAGCTTTGAATGCATGTGTATAGCCCTTTTGGGTGGATCATGATACACTAGCCCAATAGCCCTAGAATAGTAGTAGCAGTACATGTCCCTTCAGGCTGGGTTTCTACTCATTCAAACTGCTACTAAGCAATAAAGGTTTGTGTGTGCCTGTTATAACAACAATATACTGTAAATAATGGTAAGAAATTGTGTGAGATGGAAGAAAGTATTTTAAGTAACTTTCTGTGTGTGATGAGGGAGAAGGGTGTTATTCTGCAGAACAGACAACGGAGAGTTGAGGAGTAGTGTTTCAGTGCAAAAAATAGGTGTAGAAGAGATGTTAGTAGAAGGAATGAATGAGAGAAAAGCTTACATGAGAGAAGAAGATATTAGGGCTCAAGTCTCCCTGGAAACGAGTTAAAGATAAAAGATAAAATATGTATCTGCCTTAAGATGGGAAGAAGACACCCAATTTATAGGTTAATTGAAACCCGACAGTACTGATATTTTCAGAGGTAAACAGGATAACCACATGCAGATTTAGAACATATGGCTTAAACATGGCCCCCTAATCTTTTCAGAGGTAAAAGGGGGAGATCTTTTCATTGTGAAGTCGGCCATACTTTGACAAAATGTCAAAGTAGCTCAACCAATGTCATGTTGTTCACATTAATAATGATACTCATATATCAGAACCTTGCTATCACGCCCTGAATTGATGGTTCTCATGCCAAATTGAAGGGGGGAAAAGTGAAGGTAAAAAAATGTCACAGCTAAAAATACAGTGGATATATGCTCTTAGAATTTTTTTTTTATAAATTTTAATTCCAAACTTTTTCTATTTCAAAAGGCATATATATACTTTCTAACATATTTTCTTTCATAACATAATTTTTCAAAAACATTGAAGTTCCAACTAGCTGAGAGTACATCATATGACATTTGAAACTTTCTAATGAACCACACACAAACACATTTATATACATGTATATGTGATATATATACATGTGCTATTGATGTGATTTACCTTCCTAAGTGGCTGGTCTTTAGGCCATCAATTCATGCAGGATAAAACTTGAACTTTCTAGCAAGGTAAGCTTGAATAGACATGTAACTTCTTTTTCTAGAACTTAACTTGCAGAGGAATGAGGAAACTTAGCTTAATTTGTTTTATAATATCATGATACATACATATATATATATATATATATATATATATAGATATAGATATAGATATAGATATATCACACCACTGATAGGGTAAATAATTCTTTCTTTAAGAGTGCAGTAAATTTTTTTAAAAAGAATTAATAATTTCAATCACCTGTCATGATCTGATCATAGACGTAGTACCTACCATGAGCACACCATAACACATTCAATAAAAGGAGACCCAGCAAAGCTGCAGTCATGGTAGGATCTCAACCCATCTTGTACTTAAGTGGGAGTATTTGACAGCATTTTTAACAAAATAAGCGTGTTTCTACTTTCAATTCAAGAAGGGTGACCGTGATCCCCAAAGCTTTGTCCGCAAAAAAATGAACATTACCCATCTCAAGTACTCTATAGCATTTTTATGAGTCCCTTACCCTCCCCCACTTATCTCTGGTAGTGCCATCATTTCTCATAGAAAAAGAAAGTTATCTGATGATCAAATCATCTAAAGTTGGCATTGTGTGGGGTTGGGGGCAACTTTGAATTGGATGGAAAATCACACATTGAAACCCCATCTATGTGTACTGAAGTACTGATGAGTTGCCTTCCATTTTGTTGGAGTGAGATTATTGCAGCAGAAGATTCTCCCTCCTTACAATTATGAAAAGCTCATCATGATGTCCGTCAATATTTAATTGATGATATTGGGTAGTGATGCAAAACTAGCACAAAAGAGCATCCAAAGCAACTACAATATAGAAGACACATGCTTGCATGCATAGACTCAAAATTAATTCTTAGAGAATGAAAATATTGCTGTTCACTAGTTTTGTTGATACAATGGTGTATTCTCCATATACACTACTTTCAGTTGGTGGTGGTGTCCTACAATTTGCCATCCAACATCTTAAAGTGGGAAGTAAAAGGACATCCAGGTGACCCAAACATAAAGGAGGGAAAGGTGCACGGGAGATTCACGTGAAATTGAACTTCTTTTTGTACGGGCACGTGACGCCCAGGTGTTATCTCTCCCAAAATGAGTGTCTCTAGTCTTTTCTAGCAAAAAGAAGCCACATTGGGCAAATGAACTATAATTCTAGACCATGCATGCAAAGGAGAACGTGGTGAAAGGTGAGACACATAGGACACAAGGCCATGTGGTGTTTCTCTATTATTAGAGCTGCCTTCTACTCTTCTGACTTTTGTTTTGTTTCATCATTATTATTTTTGGATGCTACATAAGCATGCACTTTGTCTTTGGTAAAAAAGGCTTTTCAAGCTTTCAATTACGGGAATATAATGGGACAAGTTTGGGCAGTTGCACAGAGAACTGAGGACATATATGAACCAATGAGGTTTTAAAATTTTTGTGGTAGTTTTTAATTACACTATATTGTATAATAATGAAGATAAAATCATCCACGTTAATGTATTGAGTTAGGTTGGTAATTTTTCTCCAAAGATTACTGGTTTGAGAGACTCCTCTAATACCATGAATCTTATATATATTGTGATAAGATGTTTTCTTTATGTCGACTCTATTGCTTTAAACTTTTTATAGTGTTCTTATTCAACTCTTATTGTCGAATCATAGTTGTAAGTTCATAAATATTTAACAAATCTGCGATCCTTTATAGCCAATTTCTAATTTGGTTTTAGTCACCGTAGTAGTCGGAATATTCCTTCTAATCAGCAACAAGAGTATGTGTTGGACTAAAATCAAATAATGATGCATAAAACTTGAGTTGTATTGGAAACTTTTACTTGACAATATCAACTCTAATTATGAAATATAAATCAAGAAAAAATAAAAGGAATGAATATCATTATTGATTCTTGTGATAAGATGTTTTCTTTATGCCAACTCTATTGCTTTAAACTTTTTATAGTGTTCTTATTCAACTCTTATTGTCGAATCATAAATATCTTTTGCCTTTTTTTTTTTTGGTTATGTCCCTTCCACTTAAGTATTTAAAATTCAAGTATGATATGTAGCACACTCATAACAACATATGAAACTCCTAAATCAATTTAATAAATAAAAAATTATGTACAATATCATCCGATCTTTGTAGAATTGTCCTCCTCTTGCACCACTTGTTCTCAATTGGACAATATCAAGATCAATTAAAACGATTGGGTTAATAATCCCCACATTCCAAATGGCTTCCAAACCAAATTACAAATGGGCTTATTACTTATTAGTAAAAGATCTATGGTGTCAATAGTTGTTTTGGGTGTAGATCATGTTTATTTGATGAATATTATTTTTGTTTTTTGCTCACTATCCAATCATAATAAATTTATTAGTTACTCCAAAACTTGGGCAACATATATATGACAATATATGAACCAAATGATCAATGGATATATATATATATATACAAAGAACAAATCAATGACATTCATAGGTTCTAATAGAGAACATGACAGAGTAAAGGAAATTGTACATAAAAGATGAAATAAAATTCAGAAAATAAATATGTGCAAATTAACCATAGAGAAAAGTGAGAAAATGAAGGAATTTGGATTACCTTAGACTTTGTTCAACTTCTCAATCCATTGAATGGGTGAGAGAAAATGAGAAAAATTCATTGAAGTTGCATGAAGAGGCAATATGGGGAAAAATCTTAGTTGCAATAGATGAGTGTATACAATAGATGCGTGAAGGGGCTTGTGGTTTAGGGTGGAATAAGGGGCTTTTGTATTCACACCCTAAACCACAAGCCCTTTATTCCACCAAGTATGACTGTTGCAGCTGAATTTTTAAATTTGGGAGTGGAATAACACTAATTAGGAGTGAAAATATGTTCAAATTTCATCTTTGTGTTAAATTACATATTTGTGTATAAGATCATATACATAAAACATACGTTTTTTTTCATTTTTTTAAATTATGAAATAATACAATAAATATTATAAAATACTTCTTTAAACAATAAATATACATAAAACATGATTGATTTTCCAAAACAATTGAATCTACATCCAAGTCAATCCAATAAAAAATCTTCTTATAAAAGGTACGTCTCTTATCAATTCAGACGACAACTTTTACCATACAACTTTTACCATATTCTATTGTTCGTTTTTTATATGATTGAAATGTTATTATCGTGATTCATTCTTAATAAAAATACGATAATTTTAAATTTTTTTTTCATTATTGCACTTTACAAATTATTTTTTTAAACTTATCATAAAATTTTAAAACAAAAAAAAAATCTGTTTTTTCCTTTATATTACTTTTACCGTCCATCTTTATTCATAATTTTTGATGTCTCGTTTAAAAGAGCAGACAGAGTCTGAATCTTTTTGTTTTCATATATGAAGTGGACTTTTATACATCATATAGTTATAGTCGGCAATGGGTAGGGACAGAGAAGTAGATATTTTATGGGAAATTAAGATAAGGAAATGCATGAGGGGTTGGAAGCATTTAATCAGTGGCTGGAGATTATGTTACGTGGGTGTTAGTGTTACACACCAATTCAAATATTTGCAGTTGGGTGCCACATTGTACTGCATGTCGGTCGGTTGAAGCCTCGCCACTCACCACTCTCAGCCGTCAAAACATTTGAAAACAACTCCTGCTTTTGTCTTTTCACCTTTTTTGGCTTTCACGGCTGCTTCTCTCAATCCTATCCTTCCCCAAATATTCAATTCATAATCAATACACATAACAATATCCAAATATTCAAAACAAACTATTATATTTATCTCACCAAGCCTAAACTTAAAACCATTTTTAATAAATTCAATCTTATTAACGAGCATAATATACATATTGAGTCTAAATCCTTTAAATTTAAATTTTCAGGAAAATTAATTGTTCAATATATCAGAATTTGATTTAAAGAGAGGTCTCAATTTGACCATCATTTCTATAATTTACATTTTTCCTATATGATATGAATCTAAATTGTATTTGTCTTTTGATATTAAGGAGCATGTCATGCACATTAAGCCTAAGTGAGTATTTGGTAAATTAACTTAATAACTTAAAATGAATTAATAACATAATTTAAATTATTAAATAAATTAAATATGTTTGATAAAATAAATTAATAATATGACTTAAAGTCAAAAACAACTTTAAGTAATTACCTTCATAATCTCCTTTACTACTTTATAACTTTCACTATTACTTGACCCCTTTTACCCTAATTATAATTTATGATAATAAATATGTCAATTTAATAATTTAAAATAAGTTATAAGTTAATTTTATCTAACAACATTGATACTTAAAGTAAGAATAAATAATAAGTTCTAAATCAATAATTTAAGTATAATTTAACTTAAAGTCAATTTAAATCATTAAATAATAAATATTAAACTTTACCAAACATTTAAATCAATTACTACACTTTTTCTAAGCCTTAAATATTTTCTTTATCTTAGTTGTCCAATCTCTTTCTTTTCTTATTTCCCTTGTAATTTTATTACTTAATATATAGAGATGTCAAGTAATTTAGTGATTTTAAAGCAAAATTAGAATACGTTTGATAGTGATTATAAAAAATATTTTTAACATTTTTAATATTTTAAGAATAAAAATTTTTAAGTGTTACAGATATTAGAAACACTTTTAAAATTACTGTCAAACGGACTCTTAATTTATCTTTATGAAAAGTGTTAATACTTCAAACAAATTAATCATCTTTCAATGTTTTACCATTAAAATGAAAAAAAAAAAAAAAAAAAAAAGCGGAGAGGATATGTGCTAAATATTCTAAGGAAATGTGAGATTGTTGTTAATCATAGTTGTATGATAATGACATGGCTCAAAGACTTTGATCTTTGCCGACTTGCAAGTTGCCAACGCATGGGCAAAGTGGAAGTGGAACTATCACTACATGATAAATAGCCAATTAAATAACCTTGTCTTGTAAGGAAGTCGGCAACCCACGTCGGCTACCTAGAACCACAAATTCCGACAATCTTGGTGTTTTTAGATAAGGGGACTACTTACATCATTACATTTTCAAAAGAAAAAAAAAAAAAAAAAGAGGTAGGGTGTCATTAATGAATTTGATGGTACCATTAATGTAGTGATGTTTGTCAGGAGAAATTATGTGACCATTGAGATAAGGTCGTACCATTTCATAGTCACATGCCAACCATTGATTGGCGAAGTCCATATCATTACCAACTGCACCACTCACCTTGAAAAAGACTTGTGATCGGCTTAAAAAAATCATTCTTCCAAAGAAAAAAGTTTACAATTTCAAAAGTCTCTGATTGTAGGGTAAGTGATGCAGAAAAAGGAAAGGAGGTAATGCATGGGAGTTTCACGTGAAGAAGTAACCTTCCTTTTCTATCATGAACCATTCACGAGGGAGACAAAGAGACTAGTTGGAGACATCATGTTAAGTTATAGTACTAGTGTCTCTTCACAAATCAACAGGGCTTACCCTCATTTTCAGCATGGACCCTTTGAACTATCCATGATAAAGAGTGCGATGAGATATTAGGCCATGATGTTGGTCCTCTATAATTAGGATAATCCCTTACATTTCAACTCGATGCACTTCAAAAAGGAGATCCTACGAGATTGGATTCTATTGGTTGGAGACCTTTTAACAGCAATGATGAATATCGGTTTTAACGGGTATACCAGTGAATATTTTAATATAAAATAGAAATATTTTATTAAAAGAGATTAAATAATTTTCAAATTGTGAATATAATTCTTCTTATATTTTTTCTTAAAAAATAACCTATTTTTTACATAATTGTCTTTTATTATTTCAAATATTTACATATAAGTTTTAAAATACATGGTTATTTTTACAAAAAAATAATAATAATAATAATGAGACCATTTTTGATCAAATGAGACCAAAAAAAGATGGGAGATAAAATTTCAAAATTTGGGTTTTCAAAGATCCATTTAATCAAATAACCCTATTAAATATTAATGAGGCGAAAATTGATGAAAACTTCTGGACATGAGAAAAATTCTAAAAAATGATGTAAGAAGTAATAATGAATATTTTGAAATTGTTTTGTTGAAAAAAAATGATATATTTAATAATAATAATAATAATAGTAATAAATTTGTAATATCAAAAAATAATATATGAATTTGAAACACAATAACATTAAAATGATAATATTTTTAGTTTAATTATATTAAATGATAAAAAATAAACAATGATATTTAAATAAGCATTTTTTTATTTAAAAGCATTGATAATTTTATTTATGAATTCATATTTTGTCATATATATATATATATATATATATATATATATATAGGCTTATCTACTATAAATCCAAAAACCAAGGTTTAACCTTTGGCCTTGCCTGTTTTTTTTTTTATTAAATGTAAGTAAAAGCAAGCTACCTTGCTATCGGTTAACATGTATGTGGTGGTTGAACTTGATCCAACTCTCAGCCCATTAAACAAAACTAAAAAATTTCATATATGGGCTAGCTGGGCTTGGACCACATCACTGAAACGGCAAAATATATCTCCAATATTCCATTGGCATGCCCATAAGTGGAGGACGCCCAAGAACGTAACCATAATTTGTGTGCACGTCAATGTGAGTAGTGTTAAAATCTTAAGTACTAAATCTTTAACTAAATTCTCTTAATTTAGATTAGTCATAATAGACACCTTTTTTTTTTTCAAAAGTTATATTTTGTTGCTATGATTTATTCTATTTAAGAGTTCATTTTGAGCCGGTGGGGGAGCCAATTAAGGTGGAGGCACATGCCCCCCTCAAATTTTTGGCAAAAAAGTATGTGGTCAACTAAATTTCATTAAGTTCTGATAAAGAGAAGTTGTTATCCTGCTCAGATTGGAAACGCATGAAGATCAGTAAGTGGCGCAAATTATTGTGATTCAGCATCAAATCAAGCTAACACTGTACCAAGAATTATCCAAACAGGAAAAGAAGATCATATGTGCATGAAAAGGCATGATAATGAATAGGTTTTTTGATAGGTTGAAAGTGCATAACAAATTACAAAAAATAAGTCTCGAGGTTAGCTAGAAATAGCCAACTTCTAAAGAAGCCTATCTCTGGAAGTATGCAATATGGTGGACTGAAGTTTTTTCTTCTCTTTGGGTGCAATGCTGAACTGAACTGAATATCCAATAAATACATAAATAAAATAAAAAGAAAAAAAGCAATCCTCATAGCAGTTCCTCTTTAAAACATGATGCTTCAAGGCTTGTGAGATCTCCTCTTGAAGCCACATAAGTTTGAAACAATGCCAGTTCTCAGTCTTTCAAGGGTTCGATCCTTTTAATCCTTCCATCTCTCAGGAATGATCTGAAGGAGGTACAATCATATGAACATAAACTTTGATCTCCTTTCTTCATCAGGATGCATTTCCATGCTGGATCTAATTGTCACAAAAACTCAGCCTAAAAGGGAACTTTTCTCAAATTATCCTTGTGCTTCTTTTCCTTTCTGAGTACTTTACAACAAGGGAAATTTCTAACAAATGTCCTATGGGGCCTTCACACCTTAAGTCATTTCAGTCATGGATAAAATTGCCACACTCGCATTCCGTCTTTATCATGAGTTTGCAAAGCACAAAGGCGATCATACATACCGAAACTGGAACATAACCAACACCCACATTCTGCAAAATTACACACCAGAAGTAAAAGCTAATAAAGAGACTGGCTATCCCATGGGAAGACAAATAAATCCATCATTTTCTGATAAGGAAATAAAAATATCAAATTCCTGTCAAGATAACAGGAAGTTCCGACCAACAAGAGTCCTAATGAAACTAAAGAAGGCTCAAGGCCCAGCAGAAATTACTTGCTTTTCAAAACCCTATTTTAAGTTCTATACATATACATTCTAATCCCAACTCATACTAGACCTTGTAGCATTTTGTTGTAAATGAGCGAATAACCGAAATGAATTTTACTCTACTCCATTTGTTTTTGAAGTACCTATCGTCAACTCTCACTATCTAATGTAAAACTTTAAGAGTAATTTATCTAATTGGTTAGATTTAAAATAATAGGATCTCAATCATAGGATCCCCTATAGATATTTATATGGATGTTGATCCATATCAGACATCAAATGATCCTGATCTATTTGAAAATAGCTATTATTCGTTTACCATTTATCATGTTTCTGCATACCTAAAATCTTTCATTTATGTTGATGAGGAAGCCACATGTTATACCATTTTCCACTAAATAAATATCTGTTTAATGATGGATGAGACTCTTGATGGGACAGCATGGGGTAGGATGTGTCCCTTCTTAAATTTGATACCCCTATAACATGTGAATTGCAAAAGCATTTCAAAAAGGCTCTCATAGTAAGTAGGTCAAGATGAGTACTGAATTGCAAAAGCATTTCAATCAAATTAAACCTGTTATGAGGTGTCTCATTTATTCTATTTTATCTTCTTTTTTATGTTTTAAATTACTTTTAAATATTTATTAACCATAAAGATTAGGATCTCAAAAAACTTACGCCCCAATGCTTCAAGGTTTATGGCTCACCTTAGGCTTTCGTCTTTAAAAACTTTGGAAGAAACCTAATTTTGCTTTTGTCCACATGCTTTCTTGCAACGAAGACTCAGTTTTCAGGAATGTACATTACATGCTTAATTTTTGCTATGTTAAGTGGGCATGATCTCATGTTATATATTCAGAGTTGAACACTTTAAGTAATGGCATTAAATCTGCTCATAACTTTCAGTCTTAAAAAAATGCATAGCACTCAACCATTCTATTGATGAACTTCATCATTTGATTGGAAATAAACTTATGTCCTATATAATATTCTTTATTTCTGTCATTCTTCTCTTTTTTTGCTAAACACAGTTTCACTAGACAAGAAAGAAAAACCAATTACCCAACAAAGCTGAGAAAAATAAACAATGAATATATTCCTCCTAAAAGTTGCTTGTCCTTGAAAATGGACCAATTAATTTTACACTTAACATAGTTGGCAAGTAGGAAAATGAACCAAGCTACAATTTAAATTTCAGAAACAAAGGAGAAATGGAATCTGTACGACAGTGGACCATCAAGCAGTAACTAAGCTAACCATACATTCAAATTTTATATATCTATTGAAAAAGGGAAAAAAAAAACACATATTCAAATGATATTAACCATTGAACCAATTTCTTACACTTCTAAACAGCCCTGAACATTTCACAACTTAAAAAAATTTAAGAACACACACACAGAGATCAGGCCTAAAACACAATTTTCATAACAGAGCAAAATGTAAGTTTCCCAAATTAATTTCATTATTATAAAACACAAACAAGCAGACAATGGGAGAGCAAATCAGATTATTTTGAAAAAGGATGAAATCAAAAGAAATATTAAAAGCATTGAGAAACACAAAAATCAAAGAAAAACGTCATTAATAAAAATGAAAACACGGAATTGAAACAATGAGATTACATTTGATTGAGCTGTTTGTTGACTTCTTCAACCTCTTCCAGATCCATAAGCAGTTGACACACAATAGCACCATATGCAATTGATAAAATTCTGCATTCTACCCACAAGTTAATTTCAGAAATCACAGGTCAAAGGAATCAGAAACCATTTGTTAGATTTAGGGGTTTTCTTTTTAAAATTTTATTTCATACCCCTCAGTTTTCTCAGCAACCAAATGTAGTGAAATGAAAATTGGAACGCAAATGTGTGGGATTCTTACCACACACTCTGTGCTAGCAAAGATGGCACCTCCAGGTCTTAAAGCAGTGGAAGCCATGGAAGATTATATTGGAGTGAACTGTAAAAATGGGGATCTGAAGTGAACTGAGCTGGTGTTGCTTCAATGTTTTGATTGGTTTGAAGAGTTTGTGTAGCTTCTATATACAGGCAATATGGTTTAATCACTGAAAATGAAGGAAAGAAGAGTGTTATTTATAGTTTGCAAAATATCCTTTCTGATTTGGGACTGTTATTAAATCTTATAAATGCTTAATATGATTTTTCTTATTGCCAATAAAGAAAAATGGTTTTTCATTCATATCCTGTCATGAAGCCAGAAACTTTGGGCCCATTTGTTAATCGCTCTCAAAAACAGAAAAACATGTTTGGCAACTAGAAACACAGAACATAATTTTCTGTTTTTAAAAAATAAAAAACATGATGTTTTCTAATAACATATTTTTGTTGTTTGCACTTGTTTTTGAGTGTTGCATCAATACTAAAACATGAGTGGCTCGATAGTCAAAAATTTAGTCGAGTCACAAGTCTCAAACATAATGTGATTAATAATAACTTGTTAGTTATGATCTATAGTTGAAAATATCCTCTCCTTTTTTATAGGCAAAAGAATAATATTATTAACAACACAAACAAACACACACGCACACAAAAAAAAAAAAAAAAAAAAAACAAAAACACACACACACACACCAAAGTACATAGGAATAGTTGAAAAAATATCCTATTAAACGATATGATTACCCATAAGTAAAATTAGATCCAAAGTCTAATTATGGGAATAAATTAAATGTGATTAAATTTATCAAGAATTAAATAAGATATGATCTAATAGAAGAATATAGTCAATTATAAATTAGTCATTATTTGGTTAAAGACAAAAAACCTGTCTTCACAGTGTTTGGCATTTTAAAGGTCTTCCTTTTCCTTTTTTTCAGGTAGGAGATTTTATTTATTTTTTAAATGGTTCTTCCAAGCTTCCATTTACAATGGGATTCATTGGTAGCATGGTAGGTATCATTTATGTTTCCATGGTAAAATCAATGAATTTCAATCCAAGCTAAATCTCTTTTATATGTAATTGTATAAGATAATGCTCCCAAATAGCTAATTCAATAAAAATTATAACTTATGATGTAGTCCAAAATGGAATCCTAGAAATCTAAACAATAGCATTGACAAGTTAAAAGCATTCAAAGAGAATCCCTAGCCCTTTGTTTGGTTTCCAAGGAAATAGAACAACAACAAAAACAACGTCCTCACTCCTATGTTATCAATCATTTTCTGCTTCCAAAAAAAAAAGTGGGGGTGGGGGGGGAACCTCTCAGATCAACAAAGCAAACAGTCAGTGTGAATTTTGAGCAAAAGCGGCATTTTCCCGTATTCCAGAATGATCGCTGGTGAAAATTTAATTACTTTTTTCATATAATCTGCATCTAAAAATATATTTTTATACAACAAAACGTTCCCAAAATAGCAAAGACTATTAATCTGACAGAAAATTTCAGTCTAATCCAAAATGAAATCCTAGAATTCAGAATTTCCCACAGTAGCATTCCCAGTTTATAAAGGACTCACAGTGACATCCGACCCCTCTGCTTGGTTACTAAGAAAGCGATGAAAAATAAAAGAAAACCACATTTTGATTGCAATGCTGTCTCCCACTCTCTTTGCTGCCAAAAATCCAAAAATAAAAACTCAGATCAACTAAACCAGAGTCATATGAGTTTTAGGTAAGGGCACAATTTTCCGTATTCTCGAGCTCTAGACGATGAAAATTTTACGATTCATTGTTTTTTTTTTCTTTTCTTTTTTCATTTTCTCAGCATTTAAACGAATGCATTGAACCTAGAATTCGCTTGATTGAATTGGGAATAGCGATTGAAACAGTACCTTAACTCAGAGATCGACCCAAACGCGGCATTTGGAGGAGGAAGGATTGAATGCCTTTGTGCAAACAGAGATCGGACCTTCTTGTGCTGCGAGCAAACCCCAAAGCGGTATATCATTCAATTCACTCTTAAGATTTTCAGTCCATCAATTTAATTAGGTTTAAGTCCATTTTCGGTTTCACAAATTTGATAAATAATTTAATTTTAAAATTTATATAGTTTATATTAATTAAGCATATTAAATTTATAATTAATTAAGTGTCTTAAAATAATTTAATTTGATATTATCTCAATTTTATATCATTTTATTTGTAAGATCAATACTTTCACTTCATAATATTATATTTAAATTCTAAAATATTTAATTCATAATAATGTATCATAAATTTATTTTTTTTATCAATTTTTTATTTTTTATATACTCATTAGATATGATATCTTATAATATATAGGAGCATACATATCCAATAAAATATGATATTCTTGGATATATATATATATTGTATCGTATCCTATCTCGTCAATCAAACGCAGTAGTTATGGCTATATTTGATTAGTTGTATATAACATGGAAGAAGGTAAAAGGGTGTTTGGTGCATGAAAGTGGGAATAAACATCTCATTCATTCCCCTCGTTATCATATTTGGATAAAATTTTATGAATATAGGAATAAAATAAAAATTGATTTGGTAAAAATCAAATCCCACTTATAAGTGAGATTTTAATTCATTACAAGTTGATAGGATTATGATTTATTCATTCCATAAGAAAATATAAAATAGTACAAAATTACTATTTTAGCCTTATATTTCATTCATCAAACTCTTTTGTCTCTTCATCTCGTAATAAAATTATTATTTTTAGTCTTATTATTTAGTAATTAAAAAAAACTCTCAAATTTTATTTTTTTTAAATTAAATTAAAAATCTTATTTCAAACTATATGTAATGGTATTATTATCATTTTATTTATTTTTTATTCTCATTCCTATTATTACCAAACATGAAAATAGATAATTTTAAATTCTTGAGTTCATTCAAACACTAAAAATAGAATCATCAAATATATTTCCATTCACAAAAAAATTAGGAATGGAAACAAAGTATTCATTTTAATTTTCTATTCCTATCTACCAAACACCGTAAGAGAGAACATATCATATATTGTATCTTGTCCTGATTAATAATGAAATATGATAAATTATTTCATCACTTATTTTGATTAGCGATGGAATATATTCACTCTCTTTTTTATTTTCCTTTTATATACTATATGGTAATCCCAAATTAAGACACAGTATATCTATTTACCAGTGTGAAATGATAAGGACTAAAATTGAATGGTTAGAATTTTCAATAAAAATTTAAAATAAATCATAAAACCTTATTGGAATTTGTAATTTCTAATGAAGAAATTATTTTCAAAATGAATTGTTCCCTTATCTTCTTCTTTTGTGGTCGATGGAATAATTTAATAGACATGTCGTTTACCATAGATTCCCATTGTGGTATATATATCGACAACCATATAACCTCACAACCAAGATATCCATAGAATATGCCGTGAAGCAACTTGCAATCAATCATGCAATAACCTCACAAGTCACAAACTACATATCCACACCACATGCCGAGAGACAACTTGCAATCAATCATGCAAATGTTAACATCCTCTCTCTATCAACACTTCTCCATCATATGGAATATCACAAATGATTTCTTTGTTACTGAACAAATAACAATAGATGTGTAATAACTTTTTAGATGTTAATTTCAAGTTCTTTAATTTGCAGTAGTTATAAAAAAAAAAACTTTATTATTTTGATTTAAAATATGTTTTGGACTGATTTTGGTTAAAATGTCTTTTATTTATAGCACTTTTATTTGTTGTATTTTAATTAAAAATTGTTAATTCAAGGATACCCTAAATGAAATTTTGATGATAATAAATTATGGTTTAAGTTTGTTAATAGTTTAAAACCAAGTTAAATGACGAGTCTTTAATTTTAAAGTTTATCAAATAAAATTAATTTAAAAATTAAAACAAGAAATTATTTATTTTATAAATAATTATTTAATAAATTGATAATAAATTTATTTTTTATAAATTCAAGTTTTACATAAAATTGATAATAGTTTTTTTTTTAATCCCAAAGTGAAAGAAACAAAAAGTAATGTAGAAAGTTTAAAAATCAAAATATCTATTATTTATCTTATAAATAAGAAAAATAATATAAAACTAAATTAATTTTTATTTGGGAATCCTCCCAATTTCCCTATGATTTCCCTTTTTTTTTCTTACCTTAAATTTTGTTTTTTTAAAAAGAAAAAAAAAATTGTATCTTCAAGTGACGATTTTAAACTTTTTGGAAATTTTTTAAAAATGATAAAAAAAATTGTCTGATTTAATTAATAAATTTCTTTTTAAAGACCTTTTACAAATGATCTCTTTAAGAGTCAATTTGCTTATTATTTTATTTTAAAAATAAATTCTCTTTAAAAGACGATTTTTACTAAATTATGGCAAATTTTTAAACATTTTTTCTACTATAGTGGTATATAAATTATTTTTTTAAACTATGGTACTCTTATAAAAAAATTCTCTATGATAGTTTCAAATAATCTTTATAAGTCCTATTTCTCTTAACAAAAATAGGAAATTGGAGACATAGATAAACACATCTCAAATTTCCAATATAGTAAAATAAGTTGGTTTGAAGGATTAAATAAATAAAAAAATCTTTATTAGTTTAAATATAAAAGATGCAATTAACTTTTTATTAATTAACTATAAAATATCTAATTAATACTCTTTATATAAATTAAAGTATTAATATTATACCCCGTTATAATTTTTTTAAGACATTTTTATTATTATTTTATTAATTAAAAATTAATGAAATTAGACAAATAAACACTTTACTTGGTTATAGATGATTTTGCTTTTAAAATTTTATTAGAAATCGAATCATTCAAGTATAATTTTTAAAATAAAATATTTTTAAAATAAGGATTTTATTTTGTGTAATCTTTATCTATAAGGAATGTTATTTTGTTAAAATATTTATTAATTTATGTGATGTTTGTTTTTGGTTGAATTGAAAATGCCAAAATATTTGGTTTTCTATATTTAACTAAAAGTAACTTGTTGATATTAACCAACATAATTAAAATAAGTTTGTTATTAATAAATTCAATTCAGTTATATTGATTGATATCAATAAAATATTTTTAACTGAATAAAAAAAGTCAAATATTTTGACTTTTTCTATTCAATCAAAAAACAAGCATCATCGTATATTTTCTCTTAAAACAAATTGCTTTTTAGATTGATATTTTATCAATGAAATGATCTCATTTTGCATATATTTTCTATACAACCTACTTTTTAAAATTTGGATGTTATGGAATGCTTGTTTGTGATAAAATCTCACATATTTTGTTTTTGGCATAAAATTTGGTTATTATAAGGAGCTCAATATATCTTAGCCCTCCTTCAAAATTTCTTCTAATTTTTCGTTATTTTCATTAAAAATCAATATAAACATTTGAAATTGATTTCATGGCACCATGATTACATCAGAGATGGGTTTCTTCAAAAAAACGGGTTTAGTGTTAATTTATTTAAGAAGTTACTACATATCCAATGTGACATGTTCCTAATTAAAGACGTTATTCGCATAAATGTTTGTAAAGGATTAAGAGCGAATGGTTAAAAAGATATTTTCATTTGCAATATTGATCACAAATAACCCTATCAATGACAATTTGTTACTAATGATAATAGACATTAGAATTGTGCAACGTTAAAATTATAAAGACATTGATTATACAGTGCCTTAATAGGAATTCATAACAGATAGCACATCGTTAAATTATCAAATCACAAGGAAGAAGATGAGGTTTGAGAGTTTTGAAATATCAAAGAATAATAGCTTTTATTATTGGAAAAAGTGGTATTTGATTCACTAATATAAAAATATATAGAAAAAAGAATCTCAAATTTTTTAAATTTGTATTATCTTCATCTACTTAAAAATAATTTGAAACATATGTATTTTTTAATGAGTTATATGATTATTCCCAAAAATGCCTGTTTACTTGTCATATCATCCAAATTAATTGACAATTAAACTACTTCATGTAAATGTTTTTTTTTTTTTTTATAAAAAAAATATATTTTATTATTATTATTTTATTTTATTATTTGATAATTTTTTTCTTTAGAAACATTATAAAGTAAGAATTTAAAAAAAATAGTTTATTATAGTATTAATAAGTTAAAAATAAATTCATATCCTTGATAATAAATAAACTAATAATAAATTTGTATTTATTATATAATATTAATAATTGTTTAATATAATAGAGAATAAAGCCATGTCACTCATCTTCATGATGTGCTCACGTACACCACTATGACCATCATATTTCATTGTTATCATTTTGATTATAAGAGTACTTGCCAAGGACTTGGAAGTTCCTAAGAATTGTTCTTCAACTGATTTAATATAGTTCATTGCATTATCTGAATCCGGGATTGCTCCACAAATTGCAGGAGTGATTGAACATTTCATAATCATTAGACTCATGCGATTAGAGCGCTCCCACTTTTCATATAAAGCCTTTTGTTCATTAGTACTTTCGGAAGTAGGCTTTATGGGTGTAGGCTCTCTTAAGGCATAGTCTAAATCCATGCAACCAAAAACAATTCCAATTTGTTCCTTCCATTTTTTAAAATTTGCCCCACTTAATTGTTCAATACCAGACAAATAGCCTGTAATAGCAGTAGAATTCATTGCTGCAAAATAAAATTTAATTCAAAAGAAAAATTATTTTATATCATGACAATATTTAACACCACACTTTACAATAATCTAACTACAACAAAAATTAAGTTAGATATCACATTAATCATAAACATAAGAGATCATATCATAGTTTTTTTCATTGACCGAACTACAATCATATAATTCAAAAGTACATTATTATAATCCCTCTGTTTGGTTGAATTATAATAATTCATAAATCATATAGATATGACATAATTATTAAAATAAAATATTGGAATGTAAAGAAGTTTAATACCGTTGGGTAAAAACTTCATCAACCTTTTATTATTAAACTTTTATCATATAATCAAACGTGGTGATGATCCTCCATTGGGTTGATCAACACTTGTTTCATAAGTTAAACAACACACACACACATATATATGATCATCTTCAAACAAAAAAGTAAATAAACATGCATACAAGTAAATAAACATGCATACTAGAAAATCTATTGCTTGAGATTTCCATTATCACACATTTAAATTACTAATCATATTTTTTGCAACTTTCATAAAATCATGCAATAGATATAATTGAAATCATGAAACATTGAAAATGTGTGTTACTACATCATTCATATGCATCACATCATATATATATTAGTTGTCTATAAGATCAAACAATAATAATAAAAAAAAAAATGTTTTATGATCCAAAATTGGTTGGCTCTGATACCAATTGTTAACCAAACTTTCATAAACTTTATGCGGAAATAATTATTTTTGAAAACAAATTTGGATACATAAAACAAAATAAATGGAAGCACTAAAATAATGATCATATTCTTACCTTGATCCATGAAGTGAGATTGAGTCACCTTGTGAATTGTATTGTCAAGGTCTTCAACTCACTACTCTCATATAGTGGATGAGTCACTTGTGTGGTGTATGTTGTTAAAAATAAACAGCAAGAAAGAAAAAGACATAAGAATGAGAGTGTGGCTTGGGACCTCAATTTATAATAAGTTGTACATCTCTTAGTCTTTCCATCAAAGACTATATGAGAGTTATACTCATTATTTACACCCATTATGTACAAATTAATGGGTAATGATGGGTAATGAACTTGAATGCATCTATATAATTGCATAGGTTATACTTTTTCATTTTCCTCCGTTACTCATAAACGTAATATACAAATAAATTTCATAATGATGGGGTTACAAAAGTTGTAACACCACATCCATATGAGTTAAATTTTCTAACTCCCCATTTGTAATTTAAGTCTTCCATACATAAGACTATTGGATGCCCAATCAATTGATTCAGCTACCTATCAATTGATACCCTTAAATAATATTCATATAAATATAATTATATATGGTCACACATTATAGGAAAAAAGCTAACAGTACTTTGATATATAGTATAAAAATAAATAAATAAATAATTATTTTATATTAAATAAATTAATCATAATTAAAATAATTATATATTACTACATTTGTTATTTATTATTTAATAAACAACTTTATTACTTTTTGAATTAGTAATTATGATTAAATAGGATTTGGTTGATAATATTTCCTCTTAAAATTATAGGAAATAAAAAAATATTAATCCTATTTTAATAGGATTTTTTTGTATAATATTTCCTAAACTTTTAAAAAACTAAAATAAGAATCCTTTGACGTGTTTGTTTAAAGAGAAAAAAAAATCTCAAATAATTCAATAATAATAATAATAATAATAAATATAAATATTTTTATGAAGAGTCTAGTTGTCAATTGATTTGAATGACATGACAAGTAAAAAAATATTTTGTGAAAATAATTGGATGTCTCATTAAAAAATACATATATTTTAAATTATTTTTAAATAGATGAAAGATAAATTTAAAAAAAATTTCCAAATAAGGAGTGGTGGGTTTTTTTGCTTGTGAGGCCTTAGTAGCTATCACACCCCTAAAGTTTACACTAAATTTTTCACGAGTGCGTGGTGCTAAGGACCCTTCCTTAGCCAACCTTCCTTCACAACGTTTAGAAAAACAGAGTAAAAGCACAACAATAGTAAAGTAACATGGACACAATGTTTACAGGAAACCTTTTCCCAACTTGTATTAATTCACTCTACAGGACAAAATCGTTTTCCCCTGAACTAGAGTACAATACTCACACCCAAGCATTACGAGAAGGAACCTTTTCCCAAACTCTCTCTCTCTATTTCAAGGCTGCAGGAGCCCTTTTAAAAGACTCAAGCTGTAGTTACGAATTTGAATTTCCAAATTCAAATGTTGGAGCCAATATGGTGGTTATGCAACTGGCCAGAACCGCCCATAATTGCCTTGCATAACCACCCACCACCCAGATAGTGGCTTGCACATGCCACCCACTTGCACCATCCATCATCTCCTCAACCAACTGCTAGTCAAATGACGGCTTGACTTGGTCACTTGCTATTTGAGCTAGTTGCCATTAGCAAGCCGCACTACCATATCCTCAAGCCTTGCTCGCCAAGCTGCTAGAGAGTCCCCCTAACAAGCTGCCTCCTTCCATGCAAGGTGCCTCTTTTGATCAGGTGCCCATCAACATGTCTTTGATCAAGGTCTTTTAAGCCAAGTAGGGTGCACCAACCAGCTGACCAAGCGTCTGGTGCATCAGTGTGCCTTCTCCACATTGATGTGTGAGCCTGTGCCATGTCTAGGTGCCCATGGCTTGGGGCTTGTTGCTTGCTTCCCCTGTTCGGTCCAGCTTCACAGCAACGATCCATGGCATTGTGCCTATGACTGATTCCTCTTGGTGCATAGGGCATTGCGCCCCTGTGTTGTGCATAGGCATCATGGTGTGAGTCAACTATTGTTTGGTGCCATCAGACCATGGCATTGTGCCCATGGTTTCTTTAGCTGGCTCACCACATAAGGCTTAGGTGCCCTCGTGCTTGTGCAGGGAGGGGGTACGCAGCACTAGGCCCCATGTCGTTGCGGCCATGGGGTGCACACCACACATGTTGTGGAGCCCATGTGTGCGTGCTCGAGTTGTGTCCGTGTGTCCTAGGCACGCCCTAGACCGTGCCATGGTGCCCCTTTAGTGCGGTCAAGGCTTCCCTTGGTGCTCCCTCCTTTGAGTCACCTACCCCCCCTTAAAGAGCAATACATGTCGTTTTCATTGTTTTTGGAGAAGACATCAATATGCTTGAGGAGACATAATGGAATAATAAATAATTATAAATTAAAATTCCAAAAGTCCCTCAGCCTTCATCTGCACCACCTAATTCAGGTGCGTGCACAATGCCCATCTGGTGCGCACGCGGTGCATGTCTAGTTCACTTGCAGTGCGCGCGCGGTGCGCGTTTGGCCCACTCGTGGTGCGTGCATGGTGCACGTCTGGCTCGCCCGCGGTGCGTGTCTGGCCCGTTAGCGGTGCGCGTCTGGCTCGCTCGCGGTGCGCGTTTGGACCGCTCGCAGTGCACGTCTGGACCGCTTGCGGTGCATGTCTGGCCCGCTCGTAGTGTGGTGTGCATCTGGCTCGCCTGTGGTGCGCGTCTGGCTCGCCCACGGTGCACACGCGGTGCATGTCTGGCTCGCCCGTGGCCTCCTCACTTAGCCCCTGGAGTTTGAACCACCAAACCTCCAGGCTTTCTTTGCTTTTAGCCTAGGCTACCCATGAGGCCTTTTCCTCCATGGTTAAGTCAAGAGGCTAAGGGGTTGACAGTAGTCTTGTATACCTCATGTATACCCCATGTATACTATGTGACTTTTTGCCTCTTTTCTATGAATTCTGTGCTTACTTATAAAAAAAAAATATTAATTTAAAAAAATTTTGAAGTTTTTTTTTTCTATATATTTTCGTGAATCAATGCATATTTTTCCCTTTATTTTTTTTATTGCTTTATAGGGGTGTAACTTAGTTATTAATTTGAATTTTTTATGTCTTAGTTTTTAGTTAAGATTTTTAATTATTTTTTAAGGATGTATGAATTATTTTATGGTTAAAATTTATTTATTTTTAAAACTATTTTACCTTTTTCTATTTATTAAAATTAAAATTTATATGTGATTTTCATTTACCTCATATAATTTTTTAATAAAATATAAAAGAATTGATTTCAATTTCGTGCATGACACGTCTTATTTCACTAGTATATATATAAATATTTAAAACACCTTTTTCAACTTTTAGAAAAGTTATGTTTGGTTCCCGAAAAATAATAATGAAAGAAAAAAAATGCAAAGGAAAATGATTTTTTTATGTTTGGTTGTTCTATGAAAAATATCAAAGAAAATTAATATGATTAAAACTAATTAAAAACTTATGTATTTTTAAATTATTTAATCTTTATATTGATAAGTTAAAATAAATAAAATGAGTTTGAAGTAACAAAAAAAATAATTTATCAACTTTTAATCTATTTTTTTTATTTTCCTCTGCTTTTCCTTTGTATTTTCTTTCCCTTACATTTTCCTTCAAATTTTTTGGGAACCAAACATAGCCAAAGAGAAAGTGTTATTTAATTATAAAGATGAAATATTTCCTAATTTGAAAAATTAATTTTTTTTTTATTTTTATTATAAAAATAATTATTTTAAATAAGAATATTCTCATTTTTTTTATAAAAATAAATTTTAAATCATCACAATATCAAAGAATATTTATATAAAAATTAAAAAATGGGGACAATTATTTTTACAAATCTGGAAATTTTCACCCTTTTTAATTAATTAATTCAAAAAGAAAAAGTATTATATATATAAATTTTATTAAGAAAAGAAAAATAAATTAATATATGGAGAAGTCTGGGTGGTTGCAGACTTGCAGTTAACGGTTCTCTTTAAAAGGCACGGCGGCTGCGAGATATAACATTTTAAAAAACAATTCACTTTTTGAAAAAGAAAAAGAAACGGTGACGGAGTCGTTAGCCAGAGACAACTCCGTTACGCCGAGCGTCACACCTAACGTCCACCCACCCCCATTTACCAAAGTAATCTCCACTAAATATCCTACCCCACCGCCCCCACTTTAACGAACGGCCCAAAATCACCCCCCCCCAAATCCCACCCACAGAACACCACCGTGATCGTACTCGCCATGAAAACGTGTGGGACTTCTCCTCACCGCCTAGCACCCTCCGTCATTAAAGTAGAGCCACGAGACATCTAGATGCCGTGGAGGATAGGATAAAGGACACGTGGCATCACTCTATTCGTTTATCCTAATCGGTTTCGTCACCGACTCGGCAACTGCGACTACAAATAGACGCCCTCTCTTCACAGCCTCTCCATTGTTGATACCCTTTTGAAACTACCAGAAAACTCTCATTGCCATCCTTTGAAGCCTTAGAATCTTTCTTTCAAGGTACCATTCGGTTCTTCTTTGTTTCGTTTTTTATGTTTTGTGTTTTCTGTTTTTTACAATTCATTGAGTACTTCAGAGAAAATTTCTCCTTCCTTTTCCGAAAGAATTTGGATTTCTTTTGATGTTTGTTTGTTTTCTTGTTTTCTTTAAGAGCTTCTTTTTATGTGAAGATTTATGGTGCTATTATTGATTGGTTTTGCGAATTCGTAAGGAAAATTTTCTCCGGTGTAAATCGGTTTTGAAGGTTTTCCTATTTGTTTTTCCCCAGATCGGCTATTGACGCCCTAAGAAATTGTAGGGAATTTGTGATTTGGGCCTTTTTGAATTCTTTGTTCCGATCTGTCACAATATATTGGCACTTTTAAGGGTTTTTACCTTAGATCTGCATAGATCTGTATTTTTTTCCTGATCTTTGTGGTGTTTTAATTGAAACAGATGCAGATCTTTGTTAAAACACTTACCGGAAAGACCATAACCCTAGAGGTTGAGAGCTCCGACACGATCGATAATGTCAAGGCCAAGATCCAAGACAAAGAGGGCATCCCACCGGATCAGCAGAGGCTGATATTCGCCGGGAAACAGCTTGAAGACGGTCGAACACTGGCCGACTACAACATCCAGAAGGAGTCCACCTTGCACTTAGTGCTTCGTCTCCGCGGTGGGATGCAGATATTTGTGAAGACTCTTACAGGAAAGACCATTACTTTGGAAGTCGAAAGCTCCGACACCATCGACAATGTTAAAGCCAAGATCCAGGACAAGGAGGGTATTCCACCGGACCAGCAGAGGCTGATCTTTGCCGGCAAGCAGCTCGAAGATGGGCGAACCCTTGCCGATTACAATATCCAGAAAGAGTCAACTCTTCACTTGGTCCTCCGTCTCCGTGGAGGGATGCAGATTTTTGTGAAAACCCTCACCGGAAAGACCATCACCCTGGAGGTCGAAAGCTCCGACACCATTGACAACGTGAAGGCTAAGATCCAGGACAAGGAGGGCATTCCACCGGACCAGCAGAGGCTGATCTTCGCTGGTAAGCAGCTGGAAGATGGCCGAACCCTCGCTGACTACAACATCCAGAAAGAGTCGACGCTGCACTTGGTGCTCCGTCTCCGTGGAGGAATGCAGATTTTTGTTAAAACTCTAACCGGAAAGACAATTACTCTAGAGGTCGAAAGCTCCGACACCATTGACAACGTGAAAGCTAAGATCCAGGATAAGGAGGGCATTCCACCGGACCAGCAGAGGCTGATTTTCGCGGGGAAGCAGCTGGAAGACGGCCGAACTCTCGCGGATTACAACATTCAGAAAGAGTCAACCCTCCACTTGGTGCTTCGTCTGCGTGGTGGTATGCAAATCTTCGTGAAGACTCTGACTGGGAAGACCATCACGCTGGAGGTGGAGAGTTCCGACACCATTGATAATGTGAAAGCAAAGATTCAGGACAAGGAAGGGATCCCACCGGATCAGCAGAGATTGATCTTCGCTGGGAAGCAGCTGGAAGATGGGAGGACCCTGGCGGACTACAACATCCAGAAGGAGTCCACCCTCCATCTTGTCCTCCGCCTCCGTGGTGGCTTTTAAGTATTTCAATGGTCAGTTGGCCCTACCTATGTGGTTCGTCTGTGGTGTCTGGTGGTTTTGTGGGTCTCAGCCATGGGAAATTGGCTTTTGAAGTTTGGAAAACTATCTAAACTATCTACTAAATAAAGAACGTGTTTTGGATATTGTGTATATGGTTTGAAGATGACTATGTCTTTAAGGTCTCTAATGAGGCCATAACCAGTTTCTTTGCTATTAAATAAAATTGGTGTGCTTCTAATAGTATATACGTGACCTGTTTGCTTTTGGTTTGTCTTTGCTTTGAATTGGGTGACATTGATTTGTGGAGCTCTCTGAATGAATTGGGTGATATTGGTTTGTGAAGCTCCTGCATGTTTTTTTTTTTGAATGAATGAATCCTAGAATCAATATTTTGGTACAGTTCATTGTCTGGATGTTTGTTGGAATTGCTGTGAAATCTCGCATATTTTGATCATGGATTTTTAGTTAATTGCCAGTCTTTTGAGTTCTTTTGACGGTGCATTGCAAAGGAAGTAGACCTTGAATAACATTCCCAGAACCGAGGTCCTTGGATGCCCAACAAACTCGACTTGGGCAGCCTGGGCTTTTGCCTAATTCCAGTGGCAAGGAAGTATTATTATTTATACTTGATAATTTTTTTCGTACCCCCTTCAGTTTAATTTTGGGTTTCAAGTGATCCCCCTTTTCGCCATCCCCTTCTGTCCAGAGTAGGATTTCCCCATTTTTCCTTTACTTCCTCCTAGAGCTCTTAAACCTGTTGCTGAAGAAGATAAAAGTAGAACGAAAGAACAGTTCTAGAATACATTTATGTCTGACGGTAGTGGTGTGAGCAGCGAGCTTAACGAAAGAGAGATCCTGGTGTCTGATCCACAGATTAGTGAGGTTTCCTGGTGTCTGATCCGCTGCTGCTGGACTATCTGCTCCATACCCGTGCATCGACACTTGGTGCCCTGCTTCTCCATTTGGTCACAGTACGGCTTCGGTTGCTGTGCCGGACCCAACTGCAGGTCAAGCGAGATGGCCTTCAAGTACTTCTCGCAGTGGGTGAGCTTCTGTCGCTTGATCTGCTTCTTACACTTCTGTTGCTTTGAATTGTATCCCACTGCCGATGATGGTGGAGTGGGGTGATAAGAACCAGGGCTGCCAAAAGAGCTCCTACATAGAACTACGAGTTTTGCCGTCTTGCCATTGATCTTCTCTTTGGGTGATGGTGTGATTGTGGTGACGGGTACTAATTATGAGAGGCTTTAGGGATTGCATGTGATGAACGTGTAAGTAAGATTGTGAGGGTAGGTTTTGGGCTTGAAAGAAGAAGAATAGGAGGGAGGGTGACGAAGAAGATACGGATGCCTCAACACTACTGGAACTAGGAAACCTCAGTTTTCTTTTAAGTGACCCGTCTATTATGGTTGTGCTATGAAAATACCCTCAATACATATATGGATTCTAATTCCATGGCACTTGTATTATGTGTTAGAAAAATAGGTCTCAAGGAACGGGAGTAACTAAATGGACCAAGCCAACAATTAAAAAATAAAAAATAAAAAATTAAAAAGTAATAATAATAAATAAATAAATAAATAAAAAATATGGGAAGAGAAATATTTGAATTAGGACACTTACTGGGTTGCACCTAAGTGCAATAGTCACCATCTTTAAAGTAGATCCGCCCTTATCTCTAGGATGCAATAGCCAATAGTCACCATCTTGGTGCACACCTTAACGCCCTTCATCGCTTGGATGCAATAGCCAATAGTCAGCATCTTTAAAGTAGTAGCCAATAGTTGCTTTAGGCGCAAGGAATAGTACAATTTGAAAAGAATGTAATAGTAATGCTACAATGAGAAGGATGTAATAGAATTAATTTATTTTGATAGGACGTTCATCACACCCGCAATCTCTTCAAAATGACCTTAGGCATCATAGGCACATGAGATTTCTTATTTCTTCTTAAGCTTATGAGGTTAAGTAAAGTAGTTAGTATATATACCTATTAAAAGTGTCTATTCCTTTCGATTGATATTTTTCTTTATTTTTCACTTTAAAACACACACTCTCCCTTTCTCTCTCTCTCTCTCTCTCACACACACACACACGAGCACACATGCATACACGCGCTTGCACGCGTGCGCACACACGCGTGCGCACACACATACACACACTCTATCATCATGTTTCTCATTATTCTTTATTTTATCAACAACCAAATAAAACATTAAACCTTAAGAGTACACACACACAAATGCACGCACGCGTGCACACATACACACTTTACCAACATTATGTTTCCCATTATTTCTTCCTTTATCAACAACCAAATAGAAGGCTAAATCTTAGAGTTCAATTACTTGGATTCTCCATGATTTTTTTGCTTACAATTATATATCATCATTGTCTTCATGTCCAAAATGAATGAATGGGAAAATAGTCGCTTTCTTGATCTCTTCCTTAGATAGTGCTATGGATCCTTAGTGAATCACCTAGACAAACATGTAGTTACTCAAGGTAACAATAATTTATTAAAGAGACTTGGCTACAAAGCCAAAACCTAATTTAATAACAAGAAATATTTGTTTAATTATGAGATAATTTCAACCTTAACATTAATTTCAATTTAATTATCATTGGATGCAAAAAAAAAAAAATGGAAAATTCAACATTATAGTAAAATGAATACTCTTTTGGAATTTTTTTTAATTAATTTGTAATATGGCATGATAAATTGTTATAGAGAGAGTAATTCAAATAAATTAGATATGCTTGTTTAATCTTATTTTAGAAAACTCTCTTTTTAAGTTTTAATGATGTATAACTCTTCTATTAAATTTTAACTTTTTATTGTTAAAAGAGACTCGTAACGAAGTGGTCTATATACGTATTTCTAGATAATATAAACTAATTTTTAAAACTAATAAAAAATTGATATTATTGTAAAATTATAAAGTGAAAGGAGAAGAAAACAAATAGATTTTCATTAGAGGTATCTCTCTTTTATAGAGAGTTACAAAGAGATATACATCAATATGGATGATCATCCACAAGTTCCCATAATCCGATAAATTCACATATTTTCTAACACTCCCCCTTGGATGATCATAAGAATATGGTAACTGCCTCATTAAAAACCTTACCAATAAAACTCAGTAAGGCAAAACTTGGACGAAGGAAAAAAGAGTGCAATATATCCATATTAACATTCTCCCCCTCATGTAAACATGATTATGATTTCTTCAACATTTCAAATGGTAAATCTCTCAATCTTCTCATTCCAATGTTATATCTTAACTTTTTCAATGTGGTCGAAGGTAACGCCTTTGCGAATAGATCTGCTAGATTATTGCATGATTGAATTTGTTGAACATCAATCTCACATTTCTTTTGGAGCTCATGAGTATAGAAGAATTTAGGGGAGATATGCTTAGTTCTGTCACCTTTTATGAATCCTTCTTTAATTTGTGCAATACAAGCAACATTATCTTCATATAACACAGTTGCATTGCCTCTTATGGAAGGTAGTCCATATGTTTCTTGTATATGTTGGATCATTGACCTTGGCCATATACATTCACGACTTGCTTTATGCATTACAAGAATTTATGAAT
The DNA here is from genome assembly GCF_030704535.1 of Vitis vinifera. Classification (NCBI taxonomy): domain Eukaryota; kingdom Viridiplantae; phylum Streptophyta; class Magnoliopsida; order Vitales; family Vitaceae; genus Vitis; species Vitis vinifera. The sequence goes on from NC_081823.1 coordinate 5,885,498, forward strand.
GATTTGAAGATGTGACTACCATTGTTTGCTTGACTGATCTCCAAGATATTGTCATTTCACCATAAGTAAAGACATATCCTGTTTGAGATTGAGCTTTATGAGAATTTGAAATATATTCTGCATCTGCATACCCAATCAATTGTGATTTTGATTCTTTTGAATAATATAAACCCATGTCACTTATTCCACGAAGGTATTGCAATATATGTTTAATCCCATTCCAATGCCTTTTAGTTGGGGTAGAACTGTATCTTGCTAGTAAGTTGATAGAGAATGCTATGTCTGGTCTAGTATAATTTGCAAGATACATTAGTGCACCGATTGCATTGAGATATGGTACTTCTGGACCAAACAATTCTTTATTTTCTTCTTTAGGATGAAATGGGTCTTTGTTCACTTCAAGTGAACGAACAACCATAGGGGAATTGACTGGATGTGATTTGTCCATATAAAATCATTTTAATACTTTCTCTAAATGTGTTGATTGATGAACTAATATGCCATTTGAACAATGCTTGATTTGTAGGCCGAGGTAATATCTTGTTTTCCCAAGTCTTTCATTTCAAATTCCTTCTTTAAATAATTGGTTGCTTTTGTGAGCTTTTCAAGAGTTCCTATAAGGTTTAAATCATTCACATACACTGCAATTATTGTAAGCCCAAATTTTGATTTCTTGATAAAAACACATGGGCAAATTGAATTATTCACATATCATTTTTTTTAATAAATACTCACTCAAACGATTATACCACATACATCCGAATTGCTTTAATTCGTACAAAGATCTTTGCAGTTTGATTAAGTACATGTTTCGAGGTTTTGGATTAGTTGTTTCAGGCAATTTGAATCCTTCAAGGATTTTCATATATATGTCAGTATTTATAGACCCATATAAATAGGCTGTAATAACATCCATAAGACATATATCTAGTTCTTCATAGACGGTTAAACTTATCAAGTATCGAAGTGTGATTGCATCCATTATAGGGGAATAAGTTTCCTCATAGTCTATACCAGGTCTTTGAGAGAAACCTTGAGCAACAAGTCGTGTTTTATATCTTATGATTTCATCATTCTCATTTCGTTTTTTTCACAATGACCCATTTATATCCAACAGACTTTATGTTTCCAGGTGTTTGAACTACATGTCCAAATACCTCTTGTTTTGTTAACGAGTTTAGCTCTATTTGGATTGCTTCTTTCTATTTTGGCCAATCATTCATTTTTTGACATTCATTCATAGTTTATGGTTCTTGATATTCATCATTTCTCAAGATGTCCATAGCCACTTGGAATGTAAATATATTATCTATGATAATATCGCTACAATCCTTTGTTTCTCCTGTGTGATTCATTGAGATCTCTTCAGTTCTAGACACCGATATTTGATCAATTTGTGTCTCTTCAAGAGCTAACTGTTTGTCAAGTTGGGTTTCATCATTTGACCCTTTCATATTTGGGAACTCTTTAGGAGTACTAAGTTTTTCATATGTTGTTCATCTTTTTTCTAGGAATTAAATCTTTTGAGCCAATAGGTCTACCACGCTTCAGGCGTGTCTTAGATTCATTTGCTATGACATTCTCCAATTGTCCTTTAGGGACACCAATATGTGCTGGGGCATTCATAGTTGGCACATGTGACTTTGTTACTTTCTTTATATTTGTGAAAACATCAGATAATTGATTTGCAAGTCCTTGCAAATGAACAATCCTTTGAATTTCTAACTCACATTGTCTTGTGCAAGGATCAAGATGAGACAAGGAGGGTACCTACCATGTAATGTCTCGACATTCTTTTGACTTGTCTCCCTTTAATGGTTGGAAAACATTTTCATCAAAATGACAATATGCAAAGTGGGTAGTAAAAACATCACTTGTGACTGGTTCAAGATAACGGATAATAGAGGGGGAATTAAAACCAACATATATACCAAATCGACATTGAAGTGGAGCTATGGGAACATAGACAACACAACCAAAAATACGAAAGTGTGAAACATTTGGTTGGGAGCCTAAAACAAGTTGTAAATGTGAGCAATCATGATTAGTTGTATGGCAAATTCGAATTAAAGTGGCAACATGAAGAATAGCATGCCCCCAAGCAGACAAGGGCAATTTTGTTCTCAAGAGTAATGGTCTTGCAATCAATTGTAAACGCTTAATTAGAGATTCAGCTAATCCATTCTGAGTATGGGTATGAGCAACAAGATATTCAACATAAATACCAACCGACATACAATAATCAAGAAATGTTTGAGAGAAAAATTCACCAGCATTATCAAGACGAATTGTCTTAATAGGATGATCAAGGTATTGTGTCTTGAGTCGAATTATTTGAGTAAGTAACTTGGCAAAGGCAATATTTCTAGTTGAAAGAAGACAAACATGAGACTAATGAGTTGATGCATAAATTAAAACCATAAAATAACGAAAAGGTCCACTAGGTGGATGAATAGGTCCACAAATATCACCTTGAATGTGTTCTAGAAAGGCTGGTGATTCATATTCAACCTTGGTGAATGTTGGTTTAATAATTAATTTGCCTTGTCAGCAAGCAACACAATTGTAATCATTGGGCATCAGAATCTTCCGGTTCTTCAAGGGATGCCCTAAAGAATTGTTGATGATACAACACATTATGGATAATCCTGGATGACCAAGATGTTCATGCCATATCATAAAAGTTTTTAAGTCACATAACTTTTGATTCATGACAGCATATGTGTAGACCCTCAATTTTGTCCTCCTAGCACATGCTCTATTAAGTATTTGTTCGGTACTTTATGTCAATTCCCTGGTGGCCCATTACTACTCATGTAGTCTATCTTTTCTAAGCCACCTTAAGGACTTTGTTTGAGAGATTTATCTAACCCTGTTGTGACTCTTGGCAGCCCTAATTTAGACTTAGGCCCACTTAGGCACCTTAAACCCATTTAAATACACTTGGCCCATTAGGCATTACCCTAGGTCCATTTAGATGCACTTGACACCTTCTAGCTTGCACACATTCACCCTAGGTTACTTAGACAATCTTTCAGAATATGTCACTTGGACACTTCTTTTGGCATAGCCCACTTAGGCGTGTTCTTGATTTTGGTTACTTCATTTTCCGAGATAGGATGAGTATTGGCTTGACTATTTATTGCATGAAATGAATTTTTATTTTTTATTTTTGAGGGTTTGAGTTTGACATTTAAATTATTATAATCCGTTGCATTACTTTAATTTCTTGATTTTTTCTAATTGCATACGTCTGATATTTATTTTTATACCCTTATCAATTTATTTGTTTATTTACTCACTTACTCACTTATTCATTTATTCTTTAATTCCATGAATTGACATTTTGGATTTTTGTGGCTATGTGATTTGATTTTCTATTTGATTTTATTCTATTTCTAATTACATGATTTCTTATTTTAACTTTATTTTTAATTTTGCATGAGATTTGGAGCCATCAAGGAGAGGAGATCACGGCCAAACAGGGAAACTTGGAAGGAATCCAGGCTGCATATAGAAAGTGGGCAGATCACGGCTTTTAGAAGGAATACGGGCTGCATATGATTTGGTTGAAGAAAGAATCCGGGCTGCATATAGAAAGTGGGTAGATCACGACTGAGGTACATCCAGGAGCATATGGAAAGAAGATTAAAGGGGATTTGATCACTTACCAAACAAGATACAGCTGCATCCTTGGGGAAATCTCCAAGTGAGCCACACATAATGGACTTCCCATATCCACGCGCACGTAGGAAAAAATGGAAATAAGATATTCCATAAGGAGTGGATTGCCTTATAAATAAAAGAGAGAATCCAAGCATAAATGATTTTTTTTTTTCGGAGGGGAAGAGACAAAAAGAATTTTCACACGGAGACTTTTCTTTTGGAGGACAGAGAGCAATTCTTTTAAGAGGACGCGTGAAGAACTACGCTTTCAAATTTATCTTGGATTTCGTTTTGATTCATCCTTTTAGACTTGAGTGTTTTAATGATTTTAGTTCTTTGGTTTAATTAATCCTATATAATAAATTTCTTGTTTTAATTTCGATCTAGTTTTAATTTATTTTTCTTTTTTAGTTTGGACATGTTTGTGGTTTTAATTCTTTAGTTTAATTTATCCCATTAGATAAAGTTCCATTTTTTTTTATTCCAATTCGATTTAGTTTTAATTTATCTTTTATGTTTAGATGTGTTTGTAGTTTTCTTTAATTTAATTGTTTCTATTATAAAAGTCCTTATTTTTAATTTTGATTTTAATATATGTTTTATGTTTATATGTGTTTGTGATATTAATTCATTAGTTTAATTGTTCATATTAGAAAAGTTCTTATTTTTAATTTTAATTTAGTTCAATTTTAATCTATCCTATATGTTTGTGATTTTAATTCGTTAGTTTAATTATTCCTATTAGAAAAGTTCTTATTTTTAATTTCAATTTAGTTCGATTTTAATCTATCCTATATATTTTTGTGATTTTAATTTGTTAGTTTAATTATTCATATTAGAAAAGTTCTTATTTTTAATTTCAATTTAGTTCAATTTTAATATATCCTATATGTTTAGATGTGTTTGAGATGTTAATTTATTAGTTTAAGTATTCTTGATAGATAAAGTTCATATTTTTAAAATCCCAAATTAGTTTAATTTTAATTTAGCTATCAGTTTAAATATGTTTGTGATTTTAATTCCTTAGTTTAAGTAATTTGCAAGATAAAGTTTATTTGTTTAATTCCGGATTAATTTAGTTTTAGTTTATAATTTAATTTGAATGCGTTAATGATTTTAATTCCTTAGTTTAAATAAGTTGTGAGATAAAGTTTACTTTTTTTAATTTCAGATTAACTTAGTTTTAGTTTATGATTTAACTTGAATGTGTTAGTGATTCTAATTAGTTTGATTTTAATTTGTTTTTAGTTTAAATGATCATGCTAAATAAAGTTTGTGTTTTTAATTCTAATTATTTTAATTTTAATTCGTTTTTAACTTAAAGGCATTCGTGGATTTTAATTCTTTAGTTTAAATGATTGCATCAAATAAAGTTTGAGTTTTTAATATTCCAATAATTTTATTAAGTAGAATTTAATTTCAATTTAGTTTGATTTTAATTTATTTTATAATCTGAATGCGTTCATGATTTTAATTTAATTGTTTGATTAACCCTCTTAGACAAATTCTATATTTTTAATTTCGATCTTAGTCTAATTTTATTTTGTTAATTTATTTATTTGCTTTAGTTTAAATATATTTGTGATTTCAATTTGATAGTTTAGCTAATCTTATTAGATGATGATGATGTCCTTACTTTAATCTAATATTAATTATTTTTAGTATTGAATGTGTTTGTGTGTTTTTTATTTCATTAATTTGAATTTAATCCGTTTATATCCAATTTTGTAGTTGATTATAATTTTGTTTAATTAATTAAGTCAATCACGCGTAATTATTTTCATGTTTTAAGTATGGTAATTTTGGCTTTGATCTATTGACATTTAGTACGAGCTTTAGGAATTTTAGATAATCAATCCAGTTAATTGCATGTCATTGTTTTCATACCTTCAAGATTGTTGAACTTTGGTCTTTGATTCATCATATTTTGTTAAAATGTTAATTTACCTTAATTGATTCCATATTATTATCTCCATATGCTAAGTTTGTTGGCTTTAATCTTTGATTGGTTATTTTTATTTTAATTCATGTGTCTCTTGAAATCTAAATGTTAGTCTTGGGTAATATTTTGTTAGTTTGTTTGATTAGGAAGTCATAAATTTGATGTCTTAGTGATTGTTAGTTAAATTCTTATTTTTTGGAGGTCACTGGAAACTCATGAAGGTTGATCTTACCCCTCACCACTTTAATTGACTTGATTTTCTAAATCTTTATTTTGTGATTTTCATTTTCTTTTGTTTTGATTGGTATTTTGTTTTCTATGTTTTATTATTTTAAAAATTAATTCATTTTATTTTAAAATCAAAACTTTTTTCTCCGAAGACCCCTTTAAAAAATTCTATTTTTTTAAAAAAAAATCATTTAGAGTTCTTGGAATCAGAATCTCATTTTCTTAAAATAATATGCAACCATTTTTTTTTATCAGTTTGCATCTTTCTTGGTTTTTAACAAAAATTTTGGTTTTAAATCAAACACAAATCCAAGCTTGTGGTCCCACATAAATGAGATAATTCCAGGTTAGATTTGTGTATATCAATTGGGGAATTGGTGAAACCCCCACATGAAAAAAAATCTTTTTTAAAAATTCTTTCTTTACTACCACATTTGCTGCTTATTGAAATCGTGTTTATTTTTTTTTAAGCATTCTATACAAGACATGTGTGATGATTGGTAATTTAGTGTACTTCGATCATTTTTTATTTATTAATTAGATGTGCATGTTAGGATTTTTTTTGCTTTATTATTTATTATCTAACCTTTCCCTATCATACGGAGGCATGTTATGAGTTATATATATGTTATCTAGGTACGTTCCCTAATACCCACTTTCTAAACCCTGTGAATATGATTGTCATTGCGTACTTTGCCCATGCTTGCTATCCTGTTTGATTGCCTTGATATATATTTGATGCTTGTTTGATTATCTTTCACAAAAACACATGTTGTGATATATTTCTGTACTAACTTTTATGTTTCATGATAGCGCTTGAGAAGCCATTTAGGTACGCACTTTGATTATCTCTTATGATTAGGCTTTCTTATTTGACATGCTATTTTTTGAAATCACCTAGCCTATCTAGGTATTCATGATCAACCATTTAATTGTCACGTTTCCCTCAACTTAGTAAGTAGAGACCTCTTTAGGCTACCTCCTAGAGGTACCTTCCCAGTAAGTAACCTGATCCCCGGACCTAGACTCCGGTTTTGTCAAAGACATGATTTTTTCCAAAAATTATGGAGTCACATTTTAGGGTTTTTCTTTTTTGTTTTATTTTCCCTTTAAAATAAAAATAAAATAAGTGGCGACTCCAACTTTTTCCAAAATTAATTTTTTACAAATAGAAAAGCAAGTCTCGCCGATCGAGTGGGGGCGCACGTTAAAAATGCGGGTCCACAAATTATTTTGTTACAAAACCAAGAAAAATGCAAACCGATAAAAAAAAAATGGTTGCATGTTATTTTAAGAAAATGAGATTCTGATTCCAAGAACTCTAAATGAATTTTTTAAAAAAATAGAATTTTTTAAAGGGGTCTTTAGAGAAAAAAGTTTCGATTTTAAAATAAAAGGAATTAATTTTTAAAATAATAAAACATAGAAAACAAAATACCAATCAAAACAAAAGAAAACGAAAATCACAAAATAAAGATTTAGAAAATCATGTCAATTAAAGTGGTGAGGGGTAAGACCAACCTTCATGAGTTTCCATGACCTTCAAAAATAAGAATTTAACTAACAATCACTAAGGCATCAAATTTATGACTTCCTAATCAAACAAACTAACAAAATATTACCCAAGACTAATATTTAGATTTCAAGAGGCACATGAATTAAAATAAAAATACCAATAAAAGATTAAAGCCAACAAACTTAGCATATGGAGATAATAATATGGAATCAATTAAGGTAAATTAGCATTTTAACAAAATATGATGAATCAAAGACCAAAGTTAAACAATCTTGAAGGTATGAAAAAAATGACATGCAATTAACTGGATTGATTATCTAAAATTTCTAAAGCTCATACTAAATGTCAATAGATCAAAGCCAGAATTACCATACTTAAAACATGAAAATAATTACGCGTGATTGACTTAATTAATTAAACAAAATTATAATCAACTGCAAAATTGGATATAAACGGATTAAATTCAAAGTTAATGAAATAAAAAACACACAAACACATTCAATACTAAAAATAATTAATACTAGATTAAATTAAGGGCATCATCATCATCTAATAAGATTGGTTAAACTATCAAATTGAAATCACAAATATATTTAAACTAAAGCAAATAAATAAATTAACAAAATAAAATTAGACTAAGATCGAAATTAAAAATATAGAATTTGTCTAAGAGGGTTAATCAAACAATTGAATTAAAATTATGAACGCATTCAGATTATAAAATAAATTAAAATCAAACTAAATTGAAATTAAATTCTACTTAATAAAATTATTGGAATATTAAAAACTCAAACTTTATTTGATGCAATCATTTAAACTAAAGAATTAAAATCCACGAATTTCTTTAAGTTAAAAACGAATTAAAATAAAAATAATTGGAATTAAAAATACAAACTTTATTTAGCGTGATCATTTAAACTAAAAACGAATTAAAATCAAACTAATTAGGATCACTAACACATTCAAATTAAATCATAAACTAAAACTAAGTTAATCCGAAATTAAAAAAAGTAAACTTTATCTCACAACTTATTTAAACTAAGGAATTAAAATCATTAATGCATTCAAATTAAATTATAAACTAAAACTAAATTAATCCGGAATTAAACAAATAAACTTTATCTTGCAGATTACTTAAACTAAGGAATTAAAATTACAAACATATTTAAACTGATAGCTAAATTAAAATTAAACTAATTTGGGATTTTAAAAATATGAACTTTATTTATCAAGAATACTTAAACTAATGAATTAACATCTTAATCACATCTAAACATATAGGATATATTAAAATTGAAATTAAAAATAAGAACTTTTCTAATATGAATAATTAAACTAACGAATTAAAATCAAAAAAACATATAGGATAGATTAAAATCGAACTAAATTGAAATTAAAAATAAGAACATTTCTAATAGGAATAATTAAACTAACGAATTAAAATCACAAACATATAGGATAGATTAAAATTGAATTAAATTGAAATTAAAAATAAGAACTTTTCTAATATGAACAATTAAACTAACGAATTAAAACGACAAACACTAAACATAAAAGGTAGATTAATAGTAAACTAAATCAAAATTAAAAACAAAACTTTTCTAATAGAAATAATTAAACTAACAAATTAATATCACAAACACATCTAAACATAACAAATATATTAAAATCAAAATTAAAAATAAAGACTTTTATAATAGAAACAATTAAATTAAAGAAAACTACAAACACATATAAACATAAAAGATAAATTAAAACTAAATCGAATTGGAATAAAAAAAAAAAGGGAACTTTATCTAATGGGATAAATTAAACTAAAGAATTAAAACCACAAACACATCCAAACTAAAAAAGAAAAATAAATTAAAACTAGATCGAAATTAAAACAAGAAATTTATTATATAGGATTAATTAAACCAAAGAACTAAAATCATTAAAACACTCAAGACTAAAAGGATGAATCAAAACGAAATCCAAGATAAATTTGAAAGCATACACTCACCTATAAACCGTTATTTGTGGAGATTTTGTGGGCTGCTCCTCTCTTTTTATGGTTATGTGTCGACTCCTCAAAGTTCTTCACACGTCCTCTTAAAAGAATTGCTCTTGTGTCCTCTCTGCCCTCCGAAAGAAAAGTCTCCGTGTGAAAATTCTTTATGTCTCTTCCCCTCCGAAAAAAAAAATCCCTTATGCTTGGATTCTCTCCTTTATTTATAAGGCAACCCACTCCTTATGGAATATCTTATTTCCATTTTTTCCTACGTGCGCGTGGATATGGGAAGTCCATTATGTGTGGCTCACTTGGAGATTTCCCCAAGGATGCAGTTGTATCTTGTTTGGTAAGTGATCAAATCTCCTTTAATCTTCTTTCCATATGCTCCCGGATGTGCCTCAGCCGTGATCTACCCACTTTCTATATGTAGCCCAGATTCTTTCTTCAAGCAAATCATATGCAGCCCGGATTCCTTCTTAAAGTCGTGATCTGCCCACTTTCTATATGCATCCCAGATTCCTTCTTAAAGCAAATCATATGCAGCTCGGATTCGTTCTTAAAGTCGTGATCTGCCCACTTTCTATATGCAGCCCGGATTCCTTCCAAGTTTCCCTATTTGGCCGTGATCTCCTCTCCTTGATGGCTCCAAGTCTCATGCAAAATTAAAAATAAAGTTGAAATAAGAAATCATGTAATTAGAAATAGAATAAAATCAAATAGAAAATCAAATCACATAGCCACAAAAATCCAAAATGTCAATTCATGGAATTAAAGAATAAATGAATAAGTGAGTAAATAAACAAATAAATTGATAAGGGTATTAAAATAAATATCAGACGTATGCAATTATAAAAAATCAAGAAATTAAAGTAATGCAATGGATTATAATAATTTAAATATCAAACTCAAACCCTCAAAAATAAAAAATAAAAATTCATTTCATGCAAAAAATAGTCAAGCCAATACTCATCCTATCTTGGAAAAGGAAGTAACCAAAATCAAGAACACGCCTAAGTGGGCTATGCCAAAAGAAATGTCCAAGTGACATATTTTGAAAGATTGTCTAAGTAACCTAGGGTGAATGTGTGCAATCTAGAAGGTGCCAAGTGCATCTAAATGGACCTAAGGTGATGCCTAATGGACCAAGTGTATCTAAATGGGTCTAAGGTGCTTAAGTGGGCCTAAGTCTAAATTAGGGCTGCCAAGAGTCACAATGGGGTTAGATAAATCTCTCAAACAAAGTCCTTAAGGTGGCTTAGAAAAGATAGACTACATGAGTAGTAATGGGCCACTAGGGAATTGCCATAAAGTACCGAACAAATACTTAATAGAGCATGTGCTAGGAGGACAAAATTGATGATCTACAATATGATTCAATGGGTCTAATAATTGTTTAATATAACCCACAAGAATAAGAAGGAAGCTTTTACAAGTTGTGTTTTTCCTTGTAAATAATTGAAGTAATGAGAAGGTATTCATTACTATCATCATTCATAGTTTTAATGTGATATCCATTTCAACGAATATCCTTAAAACTAAGAAGATTTCGCTTGGATTTAGCATAATAAAGGGCATCATTAATATGGATTTTAGTTTCTCTAGGTAAAATAATAGTTGCTCTTTCGGAGCCTTGAATCAAATCTACAGGACCTGATATTGTATTAACATTAGACTTAACCAACGATATGTTGGAAAAATATTTTTTATCACTAAGAATTGTGTGTGTTGTGGCACAATATGCAAGACGTGCATTTACATTGGATGTCGATGATGTACCAAGGTATGGGAAATATTCATGTATCTTCAAGTATAAATAAAGAGAAGAATTTAAATAAGAAATAATAAAATGTGAAATAAACTATAAAAGATGAATAATAAACAATGTGTTTAAAGATGATAACAAAATAAACCTATTTACAAAAAACTAAATAAGAACATAACATTTAATCATAACAAACATTTCCATCATCAATTAGATGGTCAATTTTCCCATTAGGATTCTCAAAGAAATCTGAAACTTCTAAATGGGTTAGATCTATTGGGTCATCACTATCACTGAAGTTCATTTCAACTTCCTATCCTTTTGCTTTTATTGAGGTTTGATAAAGGTCAACAAAATGTTTTGGAGTACGACAAGTACGTGACCAATGTCCTTTCATGCCACATCTATGACACTTATTCTTACGAGCATGTTTACTTTGTGGTTCTATCCCATTTTCAAGTTGTGCCTCTGATTTATTTCACTTCTAGTGGTTTGAGTTGTTCTTTTTTACTTTGAGAACCACTACAATGAGAAGAATTGTGTTTACCACGACCTCGACTGCGACCACGTCCTCGACCTCGTCCATATCCACGTTCTTGTCCATGTCCAAGGGTTTGAATAGATGTGGCATTGGCTTCAGGCAATGACATAGACCCATTAGGACAAGATTGATGGTTTTTCAATAATAGCTCATTATTTTGTTCAGCCACAAGAAGACATGAGATCAATTTTGAATATTTAGTGAGACGACACTCTCGTTATTGCTATTGCAAGAGCACATTTGAGACATGAAAAGTCGTGAATGTTTTTTCAAGCATATCTTTTTCAGTGACTTTTTCTCCACACAATTTTAATTATGACCTGATTTTGAATAGGGTCGAGTTGTAGTTACTAACAGACTTGAAATCTTGTAATGTTAAGTGCATCCAATCATAGTGTGCCTTTGGAAGGATTACGGTTTTTTGGTGGTCATATCATTCCATTAGATTATTCCAAAGGATGAAAGGATCTTTAACCGTAAGATATTCACCTTTTAATCCTTCATCAATGTGATGACGAAGAAATATCAAACCTTTAGCGGGATCCTGCAGGGATGCGTCATTCCCTTCTTTAATGGTATTTCCAATATTCATCGCATCTAGATGAATTTCAGCATTTAGAACCCAAGATAAGTAATTCTTGCCCGAAATATCAAGGGCAACAAATTCAAGCTTTGTAAGGTTTGACATTATTTGAAAGCTATATATAATATTAATAAGAGAAATATTTCAATTATTGTAATAAACTATTAATAAAACGCTTTAACAATATTTCAAGCAAACAATATCTAAAAATATAATGACCTAAAATTTATCAATTATAAATATGGTAAAAATGTATAAATATGAAATAAGAATTAAAAGTTAATATATATATATATATATATATATATATATATATATATATATATATATATATATATATATATTTCATAGCTTCGAGCTATGATTATTTTATCATAACAAAAATGTGCAAAGTAATATATAGTTTCAAGTTATGAATTATTTTATGTAAATTTGGGCATAACTTCAGGTTGTGAACTTTCATTATGTAAATTTGTACATAGCTTCAGGTTATGAACATTTATTTATTTTATAGTTTTTGGCTGTATAATATTGTTTGGTATAACATCCAGTTATACCGTATAATTAAAAATAAATAATTAGGGATCATATACATAACATCTGGTCATGTATCTGTAATTCTGTAATTTTTTCTCATAACTTCTGGTTATATGAATTGCACATATTTTTCATAACTTTTGGTTATGAATTTATACTATAATTTATAATTTATCACATAACTTCTCGTTATAAGGATTATAAATTATAAGAAATTAATTTTTAAAATAATAAAACATAGAAAACAAAATACCAATCAAAACAAAAGAAAACGAAAATCACAAAATAAAGATTTAGAAAATCATGTCAATTAAAGTGGTGAGGGGTAAGACCAACCTTCATGAGTTTCCATGGCCTTCAAAAATAAGAATTTAACTAACAATCACTAAGACATCAAATTTATGACTTTCTAATCAAACAAACTAACAAAATATTACCCAAGACTAACATTTAGATTTCAAGAGACACATGAATTAAAATAAAAATACCAATCAAAGATTAAAGCCAACAAACTTAGCATATGGAGATAATAATATGGAATCAATTAAGGTAAATTAGCATTTTAACAAAATATGATGAATCAAATACCAAAGTTAAACAATCTTGAAGGTATGAAAAAAATGACATGCAATTAACTGGATTGATTATCTAAAATTTCTAAAGCTCATACTAAATGTCAATAGATCAAAGCCAAAATTACCATACTTAAAACATGAAAATAATTACGCGTGATTGACTTAATTAATTAAACAAAATTATAATCAACTGCAAAATTGGATATAAACGGATTAAATTCAAAGTTAATGAAATAAAAAACACACAAACACATTCAATACTAAAAATAATTAATACTAGATTAAATTAAGGACATCATCATCATCTAATAAGATTGGCTAAACTATCAAATTGAAATCACAAATATATTTAAACTAAAGCAAATAAATAAATTAACAAAATAAAATTAGACTAAGATCGAAATTAAAAATATAGAATTTGTCTAAGAGGGTTAATCAAACAATTGAATTAAAATTATGAACGCATTCAGATTATAAAATAAATTAAAATCAAACTAAATTGAAATTAAATTCTACTTAATAAAATTATTGGAATATTAAAAACTCAAACTTTATTTGATGCAATCATTTAAACTAAAGAATTAAAATCCATGAATGTCTTTAAGTTAAAAACGAATAAAACTAAAAATAATTGGAATTAAAAACACAAACTTTATTTAGCGTGATCATTTAAACTAAAAACGAATTAAAATCAAACTAATTAGGATCACTAACACATTCAAATTAAATCATAAACTAAAACTAAGTTAATCCAAAATTAAAAAAAGTAAACTTTATCTCACAACTTATTTAAACTAAGGAATTAAAATCATTAATGCATTCAAATTAAATTATAAACTAAAACTAAATTAATCCGAAATTAAATAAATAAACTTGATCTTGCAGATTACTTAAACTAAGGAATTAAAATCACAAACATATTTAAACTGATAGCTAAATTAAAATTAAACTAATTTGGGATTTTAAAAATATGAACTTTATCTATCAAGAATACTTAAACTAATGAATTAACATCTCAACCACATCTAAACATATAGGATAGATTAAAATTGAATTAAATTGAAATTAAAAATAAGAACTTTTCTAATATGAATAATTAAACTAACGAACTAAAATCACAAAAACATATAGGATAGATTAAAATCGAACTAAATTGAAATTAAAAATAAGAACTTTTCTAATAGGAATAATTAAACTAATGAATTAAAATCACAAACATATAGGATAGATTAAAATTGAACTAAATTGAAATTAAAAATAAGAACTTTTCTAATATGAACAATTAAACTAACGAATTAAAACGACAAACACTAAACATAAAAGGTAGATTAACAGTGAACTAAATCAAAATTAAAAACAAAACTTTTCTAATAGAAATAATTAAACTAACGAATTAATATCACAAACACATCTAAACATAAAAAATATATTAAAATCAAAATTAAAAATAAAGACTTTTATAATAGAAACAATTAAATTAAAGAAAACTACAAACACATCTAAACATAAAAGATAAATTAAAACTAAATCGAATTGGAATAAAAAAAAAAAAGGGAACTTTATCTAATGGGATAAATTAAACTAAAGAATTAAAACCACAAACACATCCAAACTAAAAAAGAAAAATAAATTAAAACTAGATCGAAATTAAAACAAAAAAATTATTATATAGGATTAATTAAACCAAAGAACTAAAATCATTAAAACACTCAAGACTAAAAGGATGAATCAAAACGAAATCCAAGATAAATTTGAAAGCATACACTTACCTATAAACCGTTATTTGTGGAGATTTTGTGGGCTGCTCCTCTCTTTTTATGGTTATGTGTCGGCTCCTCAAAGTGTTTCACGCGTCCTCTTAAAAGAATTGCTCTTGTGTCCTTTCTGCCCTCCAAAAGAAAAGTCTCCATGTGAAAATTCTTTCTGTCTCTTCCCCTCCGAAAAAAAAAAATCCCTTATGCTTGGATTCTCTTCTTTATTTATAAGGCAACCCACTCCTTATGGAATATCTTATTTCCATTTTTTCCTACATGCACATGGATATGGGAAGTCCATTATGTGTGGCTCACTTGAAGATTTCCCTAAGGATGCAGCTGTATCTTGTTTGGTAAGTGATCAAATCCCCTTTAATCTTCTTTTCATATTCTCCCGGATGTGCCTCAGCCGTGATCTACCCACTTTCTATATGTAGCCTGGATTCTTTCTTCAAGCAAATCATATGCAGCCCGGATTCCTTCTTAAAGTTGTGATCTGCCCACTTTCTATATGCAGCCCAGATTCATTCTTAAAGCAAATCATATGCAGCCCGGATTCGTTCTTAAAGCCGTGATCTGCCCACTTTCTATATGCAGCCCGGATTCCTTCCAAGTTTCCCTATTTGGCCGTGATCTCCTCTCCTTGATGGCTCCAAGTCTCATGCAAAATTAAAAATAAAGTTGAAATAAGAAATCATGTAATTAGAAATAGAATAAAATCAAATAGAAAATCAAATCACATAGCCACAAAAATCCAAAATGTCAATTCATGGAATTAAAGAATAAATGAATAAGTGAGTAAATAAACAAATAAATTGATAAGGGTATAAAAATAAATATTAGACGTATGCAATTAGAAAAAATCAAGAAATTAAAGTAATGCAATGGATTATAATAATTTAAATGTCAAACTCAAACCCTCAAAAATAAAAAATAAAAAATCATTTCATGCAATAAATAGTCAAGCCAATACTCATCCTATCTCGGAAAAGGAAGTAACCAAAATCAAGAACACGCCTAAGTGGGCTATGCCAAAAGAAATGTCCAAGTGACATATTTTGAAAGATTGTCTAAGTAACCTAGGGTGAATGTGTGCAAGCTAGAAGGTGCCAAGTGCATCTAAATGGACCTAAAGTGATGCCTAATGGGCCAAGTGTATTTAAATGGGTCTAAGGTGCCTAAGTGGGCCTAAGTCTAAATTAGGGCTGCCAAGAGTCACAACGGGGTTAGATAAATCTCTCAAACAAAGTCCTTAAGGTGACTTAGAAAAGATAGACTACATGAGTAGTAATGAGCCACTAGGGAATTGCCATAAAGTACCGAACAAATACTTAATAGAGCATGTGCTAGGAAGACAAAATTGAGGGTTTACAATATGACTCAATGGGTCTAATAATTGTTTAATATAACCCACAAGAATAAGAAGGAAGCTTTTACAAGTTGTGTTTTTCCCCATAAATAATTGAAGTAATAAGAAGGTATTCATTACTATCATCATTCATAGTTTTAATGTGATATCTATTTCGACGAATATCCTTGAAACTAAGAAGATTTCGCTTGGATTTAGCATAATAAAGGGCATCATTAATATGGATTTTAGTTTCTCTAGGTAAAATAATAGTTGCTTTTTCGGAGCCTTAAATCAAGTCTACAGGACCTGATATTGTATTAACATTAGACTTAACCAACGATATGTTGGAAAAATATTTTTTATCACTAAGAATTGTGTGTGTTGTGGCACAATATGCAAGACATGCATTTACATTGGATGTCGATGATGTACCAAGGTATGGGAAATATTCATGTATCTTCAAGTATAAATAAAGAGAAGAATTTAAATAAGAAATAATAAAATGTGAAATAAACTATAAAAGATGAATAATAAACAATGTGTTTAAAGATGATAACAAAATAAACCTATTTACAAAGAACTAAATAAGAACATAACATTAATCATAACAAACATTTCCATCATCAATTAGATGGTCAATTTTCCCATTAGGATTCTTAAAGAAATATGAAACTTCTAAATGGGTTAGATCTATTGGGTCATCACTATCAATGAAGTTCATTTCAACTTCCTATCCTTTTGCTTTTATTAAGGTTTGATAAAGGTCAACAAAATGTTTTGGAGTACGACAAGTACATGACCAATGTCCTTTCATGCCACATCTATGACACTTATTCTTACGAGCATGTTTACTTTGTGGTTCTATCCCATTTTCAGGTTGTGCCTCTGATTTATTTCACTTCTAGTGGTTTGAGTTGTTCTTTTTACTTTGAGAACCACTACAATGAGAAGAATTGTGTTTACCACGACCTCGACTGCGACCACGTCCTCGACCTCGTCCATATCCACGTTCTTGTCCATGTCCAAGGGTTTGAATAGATGTGGCATTGGCTTCAGGCAATGACATAGACCCATTAGGACAAGATTGATGGTTTTTCAATAATAGCTCATGATTTTGTTCAGCCACAAGAAGACATGAGATCAATTTTGAATATTTAGTGAGATGACACTCTCGATATTGCTATTGCAAGAGCACATTCGAGACATGAAAAGTCGTGAATGTTTTTTCAAGCATATCTTTTTCATTAACCTTTTCTCCACACAATTTGAATTGTGACTTGATTTTGAATAGGGTTGAGTTGTAGTCCCTAACAGACTTGAAATCTTGTAATCTTAAGTGCATCCAATCATAGTGTGCCTTTGGAAGGATTACGGTTTTTTTGTTGGTCATATCGTTCCCTTAGATTATTCCAAAGGATGAAAGGATCTTTAACCGTAAGATATTCACCTTTTAATCCTTCATCAATGTGATGACGAAGGAATATCAAACCTCTAGCGGGATCCTGCAGGGATGCGTCATTCCCTTCTTTAATGGTATTTCTAATATTCATCGCATCTAGATGAATTTCAGCATTTAGAACCCAAGATAAGTAATTCTTGCCCGAAATATCAAGGGCAACAAATTCAAGCTTTGTAAGGTTTGACATTATTTGAAAGCTATATATAATATTAATAAGAGAAATATTTCAATTATTGTAATAAACTATGAATAAAATGCTTTAACAATATTTCAAGCAAACAATATCTAAAAATATAATAACCTAAAATTTATCAATTATAAATATGGTAAAAATGTATAAATATGAAATAAGAATTAAAAGTTAATATATATATATTTTCATAGCTTCGAGTTATGATTATTTTATCATAACAAAAATGTGCAAAGTAATATATAGTTTCAAGCTATGAATTATTTTATGTAAATTTGTGCATAACTTCAGGTTGTGAACTTTCATTATGTAAATTTGTACATAGCTTCAGGCTATGAACATTTATTTATTTTATAGTTTTTGGCTGTATAATATTGTTTGGTATAACATCCAGTTATACCGTATAATTAAAAATAAATAATTAGGGATCATATACATAACATCTGGTCATGTATCTGTAATTCTGTAATTTTTCTTGGTTATATGAATTGCACATATTTTTCATAACTTTTGGTTATGAATTTACCCTATAATTTATAATTTATCCCATAACTTCTCGTTATAAGGATTATACATATTTATGTTTTAAAAGATAATAAAATACAAAATCATGATATAAGTTTATCACATACCTTTTTGTGAGAAAGAAGAGAGAAATTTTTTTCTATTTATAGAATGTTTTTCTATTTTTCTGAATAGAGAAAAATATTTCTATTTAGTTTATTAATTTATTATAAGACTTGATTTTAATTTTGATTTTTTTTAATATAATTTTCACGATATCTTAAAATATTTTTTTTTTCAAAAATGGATATGATTTTAATAATTAAAAATGTTCAGGATAATGGATAGCAAGTGGCTAACGTTTCCTTAACTAATACGATATCTCATCTTCTCCTTAAGAAAATCGATTTGATTTTAGAGAAGAAAATCGATTTGATTTTGAGTATTAAAGAAGTGTCATTTTAAGTGTTATTAAACAAGTGCCTTGAATGTGGACGTTTTAGAATCTTGATTATTTTTACTTGTTTTTTAAAATAATAAACATAAAATTATTTTTAAAAATAATTCAAATTATTCTACAAAATATAAAAAACAAAATAATTTTTAAAGTTTGTTCCTAAAAATTATTTTTGGAATTGTTTTTCTATTGCGAAAGCATGGTGGGTGCGAGAAAAATGTTCTTCTGCCGGAGTTTAACATTTTAAAAACGATTTTTTAAAAGGGGCAAAAAGAAAAGCTGACGGAGTCGTTAGTCATCAACCACTCCGTCACGTGGAGCGTCACAGTTAACGTCCGCCAACCCCCATTTACCAAAAAAAACTCCACTAAAAATCCTACCCCACCGCCCCCACTTATAACGAACGGCCCAAAATCACACTCCACAAATCTCACCCCACAGAAACGCACCGTGAACGTACTCGCCACGAACACGTGTGGGACTTCTCCCCCCATCTCCGTGCTTCAAGTAGAGCCAAGGGACATCTAGATGCCGTGAAGGATAGTGCCAAGAGCCATCTAGATGCCGTGCAGGAAAGGTTAGCGATACACGTGGCAGAAATCTATTTGCTATTTCCTCATCGGTTTCGTCACCGAGTAGGCAACCTCGACTACAAATAGACGCTCTCACGGGGACTTCTACATCATTGATTTCATATATTCAAGCCATTAGAAAAATCCCTTTACCCTTTTGAAGGTACCGTTTGGTTCTTCTTCTATGTTTCGTTTTCTTTTTTGATGCTTTCTGGTTCTGATTTTTACAATTCATTGAGTAGTCGAGAAAATTTCTCCTTTCTTTGCCGAAAGAATTTAGATTTCTTTTGATGTTGTTTATATTCTTAATTTTTTGTTAAGGGTTGCTTTTTATGTGAAAATTTCTGGTATTATTGTTGATTGGTTTTTGCGAAATCGTGAAGCGAATTTTCTCCGTTGTAGATCGGCTTTTGAAGGTTCTCTTATTCGTTTTTCCTAGATCTGGCTATTGATGACTTGAGAATTTGTAGGGAATTTGGGATTTTGGACCTTTTTCAATTCTTTTTTCAGATCTGTCGTAATAAATTGGTACTCTCTTAGATCTGTGTAGATCTGTAATTTTTTCCTGATCTTTGTGGTTTTTCAATTGAAACAGATGCAGATCTTTGTCAAAACTCTTACCGGAAAGACGATAACCCTAGAGGTTGAGAGCTCGGACACGATCGATAATGTCAAGGCCAAGATCCAAGACAAAGAGGGCATCCCACCGGATCAGCAGAGGCTAATATTCGCCGGGAAGCAGCTTGAAGACGGTCGAACTCTGGCCGACTACAACATCCAGAAGGAGTCCACCTTGCACTTAGTGCTTCGTCTCCGCGGTGGGATGCAGATATTTGTGAAAACTCTTACAGGAAAGACCATTACTTTGGAAGTCGAAAGCTCAGACACGATCGACAACGTTAAAGCCAAGATCCAGGACAAGGAGGGTATTCCACCGGACCAGCAGAGGCTGATCTTTGCCGGCAAGCAGCTCGAAGATGGGCGAACCCTTGCCGATTACAATATCCAGAAAGAGTCAACTCTTCACTTGGTCCTCCGTCTTCGTGGAGGGATGCAGATTTTTGTGAAAACCCTTACCGGGAAGACCATCACCCTGGAGGTCGAAAGCTCCGACACCATTGACAACGTGAAGGCTAAGATCCAGGATAAGGAGGGCATTCCACCAGACCAGCAGAGGCTGATCTTCGCTGGTAAGCAGCTGGAAGATGGCCGAACCCTCGCCGACTACAACATTCAAAAAGAGTCAACTCTGCACTTGGTGCTCCGTCTTCGTGGAGGGATGCAGATTTTTGTAAAAACCCTCACCGGAAAGACCATCACCCTGGAGGTCGAGAGCTCCGACACCATTGACAACGTGAAAGCGAAGATCCAGGATAAGGAGGGCATTCCACCAGACCAGCAGAGGCTGATTTTCGCCGGAAAGCAGCTGGAAGACGGCCGAACCCTCGCCGATTACAACATTCAAAAAGAGTCAACTCTGCACTTGGTGCTCCGTCTTCGTGGAGGGATGCAGATTTTTGTGAAAACCCTCACCGGAAAGACCATCACCCTGGAGGTCGAAAGCTCCGACACCATTGACAACGTGAAAGCGAAGATTCAGGACAAGGAAGGGATTCCACCAGACCAGCAGAGACTGATTTTCGCCGGCAAGCAGCTTGAGGATGGGCGAACTCTTGCTGATTACAACATTCAGAAGGAGTCTACCCTCCACTTGGTGCTTCGTCTGCGCGGTGGTATGCAAATCTTCGTGAAGACACTGACTGGAAAGACCATCACGCTGGAGGTGGAGAGTTCCGACACCATTGACAATGTCAAAGCAAAGATTCAGGACAAGGAGGGGATCCCACCGGATCAGCAGAGGCTGATCTTCGCCGGGAAGCAGCTGGAAGATGGGAGGACCCTGGCGGACTACAACATCCAGAAGGAGTCGACCCTCCATCTTGTCCTCCGCCTCCGTGGTGGTTTTTAAGTATCCCAGTGGTCGGTTGGTTCTACCTACTCTTGAGTGGGGGGGTCTGGTGGGTTGTGGGTCTCAGCCATTTGAAAGGCTTTTGAAGTTTGAAAACTATATCTATATAAATGATGTGTTTTGGGTATTCTGAGTATACCTTAATGTCTAAGTGGTCGTTAGTGAGGCCATAATTAGTTTTTTTTTTTTTTCATTGATAAATAAAAGTGGTGTGCTTCTTCTGGTATATATGCATGACTTGTTTGCTTTTTGTTTGCCTTACACCGGTTTGTGGAGCGCTCCTGAATGTTCTTTTTGAATGAATGAATCGGTGATATTGGATTGTGAAGGTTCTGCTTTTCTTTTTTGAATGAATGAGGCTGGTGGCAACGTCTACGGTACGTTGAGACGGTTATTCAGGAAATCATGATTTGTCTGAATATTACTTAGTTATTTGGGGGATTACCGGGAAATAATCCTTCGTATTTCATGATCATGGATTTTGGCTAATTGCTGTCTTTGAGTTCTTTTGTTGGTGCACTGGCAAGGAAAATTGACCTTGACTCACATTTAAGTACGTGGTCCTTCGATGCCTTGCATACTGGACTTTGGCAGCTTGGGTTTTTGCCTAATTCCAATGGCTCTGATATTTTTTCATTGAATTATTATTCTTTTGTTGCCTAATTCCAATGGCTCAGTCTGGGCCTTTTCACTGAATTATTATTATTATTATTATCCAAAGTTATCTTAAATCAAGGAGGAGAAAAAGACGAAAAAGAACAATTCTAGAATATATTGGTATGGCCTAACGAGGGAGATCGTAGTGCGTGTGATCCAGTGCCACCCCTGCTAGAGAAGGTGTTTTGACCATGTATGTTTTCTTTTTTGGATTTTTGAATATTCCTGCCTTTCATTTCTTTTCTTAGATGTGAATGGAGGTTACTTTGCATGTAGCCAAGTGGGGGCATTAATCATCTGACGTGTGATTGATGGCCACATGGCTGCATGCATTGGATCCATTCCCTCTTCACACCTGAAGATTGTAAAGAGGTAGTACGCCATCACTTAAAACTATTGGGGGGTTGAGTTAAATTGGGTGTCATATCTCAAAAAATAGCCCTTTGTAATCCTGAAAACCCGAATCTGATTTTCAAGTAATCAGTTTATTTTTCATAATAAAACGTTCTCTTACTCTGCATCTCAAGTTTTCAATATTTCACACTTGTACCTCTATATTATTCAAACTTAATGGATTCATCTTTTATGCAAAATTATATAAGTAGTAGAGGACTATAAGTTAGTCAAAATTAAAATTGTTTGGTTTTGAAATTAATTGCTTCTGATTTATGTATGGGATTTCACTTGATTTTTGATTCAAAATTACTTCCAAACTAATTTCAATTCTATATTCATACCTATATCCATATTTATATCTGTATCTTCGGCTGATCAAGCATGAAATATTATCTTTCTTTATTATCCAAAAGGATTCATGAATTGGCTAAATCCAAGTTCAAAAAAGACTCAGCCTAGAGGGGAACGAAGCCGAATCCGATAAAAACAGAAGAAAATGTAGATGCAGTCGATATAATTACAGCATTCATGGATTATTATAACCGACTTTATACAGAGCCAGAGCCTCAAACCTGAAACACGCCTAATGTCCTCACACATGATGTTGCTTAGCTACTAGCATTAATCACCCTAAGGAGTGAAGTTTATTATGATTCTAGATATGGCCAACATATACGCCCATTGGCGCCTGGGGTGGTCTACACCCAGACGGCTTAAAACTTGCAGGTATGGGGTTCCAAGTCACAATCTGACGGCAAGTGTCTGGCGCAATCCTCCATGTCTTCAACCTCCTCACCCTGCATTTCTCCCTGTTCCCGCAGCTGCTCGACTATCTGCTCCAAACCCATGCATCGACACTTGGTGCCCAGCTTCTCCATTTGGTCACAGCACGGCTTCAGGTGCTCCTCCTCTTGCTCTTGGTTTAGGAGGAGTGCATGACCCAACAGCAGCAGTTCGCGCTCGATCAAGTACTGCTCGCAGTGGGTGAGCTTCAGTCTCTTGATCTGCATCCTACACTTCTGTTGCTTTGAATTGTCGTCAATGATCTCGTTGGTGGCGCTGATGATGGTGCGGTGGGCATCGGTGATAAGTACGAGGGCTGCAAAAAGAGCTGCTACAACTGCGAGTCTTGCCATTGTTCTTAGTCTTTGAATGACGGTGTGATGGTGGTGACGGGTACTTATGAGAGGTTTTAGGGATTGCATGCGATGAACGTGTAAGCAAGATGGTAAATGCTGCCATGAAATTTTGTTTGCTAATGGCATTTGTTTTGGAGTTATTTGAAAGCTTGGCTTATGCTTTAACTGAAAAAAGGCTGAAACCCCAAAGCTAAATTCTGGACCTAGAAATCCACAATATGTTGTAATGGTGCTAAGTCTCTGGTTCAACAATTGGGCTTGAAAGAAGAAAAATGAGGGTAACCAAGAAGATACGTATGGCTCAACATTACTGAAACTAGGAAACCTCAAGTCCTCTTTGAAGAAGTTGAGGAATGAGGGACGTCATATGACACTATATATAAGAATTGAGGAACATGCTTTTCACTTTTCAAATGGATGCCCTGGTCCAAAACATATAATGAACATTTTGTAGTGCCTTCAACTTTCTAATTAATCAACCCATGATGCAATTTGTGGGCACCCAGGGTGACTTGGTCAAGTGGTTGACTAAGTGGAGTGCAGGATAAGGAGGAGAAGCTGGGAGTGACGCACAACTACCCCTAGTAATGTGAGGGTGGATTGCCTGAAAATAGAGAATCATGAGTAAGTGGATGAGTGCGGAAACAACGCGGAGCATAACCCGTTGCAATCCACAGTAAGGGCAGATATAAATACCCCAGCATCAGAAAAGAAAGGTTAAAAAAAAAAAGGGAAAAAAGAGGAAAAAGCGAATCTTATCCTTCCTTTGCAATCCAACTGACTTAATAATCATCTGAGGGGTCTGCCGGGAACGAACCTTGCTTGCAGCTGCATTTGGTGGCCGGCATAATTCGTTAATTTAAAAAATTTATTTTTTACTCCTATATCGTTTAATGCAGTTCACATCAAGAACGCTCTCATGGACAGTTCTGCATGCATAAATATACCATACAAACCATTAATATGAGCTAGCACCTTAATAAGGATCAGTCTCTCCATTGGAAGGACTAAACAAATTGGAGAAAGAAGCATTCAACGTTAACTAATCCTTATTAATTAAAGTTTGTTTCATGAGAAAATCGGGCTAAAGAACTCAAGACTTGGGCAGTTATTCCTCGTGACATCAATTTATTCAAGAGGCTTGACAAGAAAGCTAGAACCACGAAGCCGATACACGCAGACTCACACTTAACACATGATGACGTGCGTTTATTATATGGTATTATTATTATTATTAGCATCGCGGGTGCAATGCCCTAGAACCAGAGTAGCGCACCAACATCTCTGCAGATTTGTCCGGAGCCACACATCTGCGGCAGTTCCCTGGCCCTCTGCTTCATCTCCCGCAGCTGCTGCCTGTGCACTATCTTCTTTAGCCCCTCGCACTGGCACTGCTCATCTATATTCTCCAAAGATTGGTAGCATTGCTGGAGCGACTGCTGTCTACATTGCCGTTGTTGGTTTCTTATGCCCTGGAAAATCAGTTCATCCTGTCCTTGTTGCTGCTGCTGCCTCAAGTACTACTCACACTGCCGGAATTGCTGGCTTTGTATCTGCTGCCTGCATCTCTGGCCCTGCTGGGACTGTCCATATTCGGACTCCTCTTCATTGGTGAAAATGGTGGTTTGGTGGATGGCGGCATTGGAGATGACTAGAAGGATTAGAAGAGTGGTTGCAAAGATTGAGAGCTTCTCCATCTTTGTTACACTGTTGGAATGGCGGTTATTAGGATTAAAGACAACAAGGGAAACAGGGGATTTTAGATTGAAGAAAACAGAGGACTTGTTATTCACACAATGCTGAAACTGATTACTAGAGCTTCTTCAAATATAAGCTTATAACATACTGTGAAACTACTTTCTTAACTTTGAGATTTGTTCTAAAAGACTAACAAGTAAGCCAACTATTTACAAGTTAACCATTGACCTTAACAGCGCCCCCTCAAACTCAAAGTAGAAGACTATCTACTTTGAGTTTGTTTCTTAACAAAGGAAACTTAGAGCTGGAAATGGGCTTTGTCAAAACATCTGTCGTTTGATCTATTGAAGGAACATGTTGAACCAACACCTTCTTCTGTAGAACTTTCTCTATGACAAAGTATAGATCTAATTCAACATGCTTTGTCCTAGCATTCAATACAAGATTTGTTGCAAGTTGTATTGTATTCAAATTATCACACCTAATTATAGGTATTTTAGTTGTAGCTACCCTTATCTCCTCAAGTAAAGAAGTTAACCAAGTTAATTTTGCTACAATGTTTGCAAGACTTCTATATTCAGCTTCTATAAATGAATGGGAAATAGTATGTTGCTTCTTAGAGTACCATGACACCAAGTTTTCACCAAGAAATACACAATAACTTGATGTAGACCTCCTGTCATTTGGATCCGTGGCCCAATTAGCATCACAAAATCCCACCAAGTTTAGTTGAGATGATCTTCTAAGATGTCAGTCATAATCCAAAGTTCCACTTAAATATCTTAGTATCCTCTTGACCGACTTCTGGTGAGATTCAAGTGGATTTTGCATGAATTGACACACCCTATTAACACAATAAGAGATCTTTGGTCTAGTAATGGTTACATATTGCAAGGCTCCAACTATGCTTCTATACTGTTGTCCATTCTCTATAGGATCATTTCCATAGGCAAATTATTTGAGTCTACTAGTCATTAGTGTACTGCTACTCTTGGGAAACTGCATCTTGGCTTTGCAAAGTAAATCCTTGATGTACTTAGTTTAAGAGAGATGAAGTCCTTCAATTGTATGCCTTACTTGAATGCCTAGAAAATGGTCTACTTCACCAAGATCCTTTAAAGTAAAGCTCTTATTCAATTGATTGATGATAGTTTGAACTTCTTCACTATTGCACCCAGTAACTAATATGTCATCAACATAGACTATAAGAAATATAGTATGAGTAGTAGTAATCCGAATAAACAATGATTGATCGAATCTAGCTACAATGAATCCAAAGGCAATGAGAGCATTACATAGTTTCTCAAACCAAGCTCTAGGGGCTTGCTTTAATCCATATAAGGACTTGTGTAATTTGCATACCAAATGAGGTTGCTTAGAATCCACAAATCCAAGAGGTTGTTCCATGAATACCTCTTCCTATAAGTCTCCATTTAAAAATGCATTGTTAATATCCAATTTCCTATTAACCCAATTCTTTGCCAAGGCAATAGTTAACACCACTCTGATAGTTGTTGGCTTAACTACAGGGCTAAAAGTTTCATTGAAGTCTTTAGCTACTAACCTGGCTTTATACTTGTTAATTGTCCCATCATAATTTTCTTAGACCTTGAATTACCATTTGCATCCAATTTCTTTTCTTCCATTTGGTAGAGACACTAAGGACCATGTTTTGTTTCTCATAAGGGCCGAGAATTCATCTATTATAGTTGTTTTCCATTGTTCTTGTTGCAAAGCATCAGCAACTAAGCTAGGTTCTAGTGTTGTAGCATAAACCTTTGGCTTGAAAATCCCATTTTTTGACTTGGTTACCATACTGTGAGAGTTTCCACTAACTTGGACCTGTGCTGGAATAGAGGAACCCACCAAAATCTGTTCAGCAATAGGTTCAGTTGTCTTATCCTAAGTAGCAATAGGTTTAATCGTCTTTTCTAAAGAAGTTGACAAATTGCAACTATTGTCAAAAATAAGACTTTGCTAACCAATATGTGTTTCAGTATGTGTTTAGGATCAATTAAGGAGATAACCATCAGAAAATGGAAGAAAATGATGGTGAAGAACCATAAATTAATGAGACGTTTGATGATTGTGAGGCTAAAGATGTTTGTGATGAATTTGAAGAAGATAATGGGAAGAAGTGTTCATAAAAAATAACATCTCTAAAGATATAAATCTTTTCATTTTTGTCTAAGCACTTATAACCTTTATGATTTAAGCTGTAACCAAGAAAAGTACATTGAGTTGATCTAAAATTGAGTTTATGCATGTGTAAGGTCTAGTATTTGGATAACATGCACATCCAAACACTCTAAGCATAGAGTGGTTTGGAGATGAGTGAAACAAGACTTCCAAATGAGTTTTCGAATGTGAAACTAAAGTAGGCAGCTTGCTGTATAGGAAAACAACAGCTCTAAAGGCCTCATCCCTATATTTTAGAGGCATAGAAGCTTTAGCTAATAAAGTAAGACCATTTTCTATTATATGATGATATTTTCTCTCCGCAACCCCATTTTGTTTATGAGTATGAGGGCAAGAATTTCTATGAATTATACCATGAGACATTAAGAGATCAGTAAAAACTCTATATTCTCCTCCCCAATCAGTTTGAATAGCTTTTATTTTATAACCAAGCTACAACTCAACTTGTGTCTTAAAATTTGAGAAAGTTTGAAGAACATCCTACTTATGCTTTAGCAAAAAGATCCAAGTGAAATGAGAGAATGCATCTATAAAGGTGATGTAATATCTATAACCAATGGATAACAACATTGGAGAGGGTCTCCATAAGTCAAAGTGAACCAATTGTAAAGGTTCTATGTAGGTTGTATCAGACAATCTAAAAGGAAACTTATGAATTTTACCAATGCAACAAGCTGAACAAAAAGAATGAGAATTTGAATTAGGAAAAGGTATTTTGCAATTTGTGAGTACAACTTTTACAAATTTCTCAAAAGGATGACCTAATCTATTATGCCACAAATCATACAATGAACAAGAATGAGATAGAATAGATACATGTAAGGCAAGAACAGATGGTGCTGGAATTGTGACCTTTGAGGAAGACAATAGAGGCTATAACTACTTGTTGAGATTAATTTGAGTGTGGTCAAAGACATACAATCCATTTTTAAGCTTTCCCTCCAATAGCACAGTCTTGGAAGTCTAATCTTTCACAAAACAAGAATGTGAGTGAAATTCAAAGAAAACATCATTATCATGGACGAACTTTGAAACACTACGTAAATTTTTTGTTATAGTTGGGACATGTAAGAGTTACTTAAGAGAAAGAATTTTAGAAGTATAAGGAGAGGAAAATATAGACTAACCAACATGCTTAATGGATAGACTCATACCATGTCCAATATGAACTTGATTTAATCCATAATATTTAGCCTTAGTCATCAGGTGTGTAGCATCAGAAGTAACATGGTTAGAAGCTCCTAAGTCAAGATGCCAATTGGTATCACTGGCAACTTTTGGTGTAGCAAACATGGTTGTCATTTGGCTTCATGCACCTTGAAAATGGCTTTGAATAGAAGACTATTGATTCTGGAACTAAGATGGTCCTATGAAACTTTGATCAAAATGATAATAACAGTTCATCACCACATGCCTAATCTTTCCACAAAGTTGACATTGAGGTTTGTTTTGAGACCAAAAACCTTTCCCACCAAATTGACCATTAAATTGGCCTCCACGACCTCTTCCTCGATTGGCAAAACCAAAACCTCCTCTAGCATTGTTCTAAAAATTGCCTTTTTTACCAAAAAAATACTGACCACCAAAGGTGTTTGGACCACCAAAGTTGGAACTGGAATTTTGTTCAAAACCATTAGTATACCTTTTTGTGCTTTGCTAAGAATTTTGACCAGCAACAACAATATTTGCCATGCTAGGTTGTGCAGAATCTAACTCCTTATTCTTCTTCTCTATCCTAGCTTCTTGAGCTAACAACAAGGATTCTATATCATCAAATGTATAAAGGTCTATGCGTGATTCAATTGAAAGAATAAAGGTGTCATAATCTGTTGATAAACCCTCAAAGATGGCATCAATGTGTTCTTTTTCAAACATTGAATAACCAACTAATCCTAGCAAATCAATACAACCTCTAATCTTTAACAAATATTCATTCATAGTCAGAGAATCTTTCCTAGTGTTTCTCAATTGTGGTTTAAACTGACACACTTTTGCTCAAATTTGATTAGCAAAATATCTTTCCAAAGTTCACCATACCTAAGTAGAGTCTCATAGTTTACCATACGTGCAAGAATCCCTTTAGACATTGAAGAAAGAAGTCAAGACAACAACAACTGATCTTGTTGTTCCCAATCAAGAAATTTTGGATTTACATTGTCCACTTCTTCATCTCTTGTTGTAAGGAACTTCACTGGTGGGGGTTTTGTCCCAAACACAAAATTCTATAATTTGTGCCCTTGAATTGCTGCAAAAACTTGCTTTCGCCAAAGCAAGAAGTCGTTGTTATCCAATCAAACTGAAACAGAGTGACTAAAAGAAATAGGGATGAACCTTGAAGCAAATGATGAGGCTCCACCCATTTTGGAAATTGAAAAGCACTCCATTACTGGCACTTCGAAGCTCTGATACCATATTAGGATTAAAGACAACAAGGGAAAACAGGGGATTTTAGATTGAAGAAAACAGAGGACTTGTTATTCACACACTGCTGAAACTGATTACAAGAGCTTCTTTAAATAGAAGCTTATAACAGACTGTGAACTACTTTCTTAACTTCTAGATTTATTCTAACAAACCAACAAGTAAGCCAACTATTTACAAGTTAACCATTTACCTTAACAGCGGTGAGGTTGGTGATGAAAGGCACGTATTTATAGTAAATTCTAGGATTTGCATGTGGGATATACGTGGAAGTGGGCTAGTTAGGGCAGGTTTTGGTGGCGGAGGTGGACGTGTGGGGGGGTGGTTTGCATGGTGGTTTGGCTGCAGTCATGGCTACAAGGTGAAGGTGTGATGTAAATGCTGCCATGAACTGATTTTGTTTGTAATACTGCTTGCAATTTAATGCTGCAATAAAGTTATTTTGTTTGGTTTTTGAAGTGTTTTGGAGTCATCAATCATGTAACCGTGCATGTTTCGACAATGGAGATCGGTTCAGAAGTAGTAGTTGGGTTCTCTTTGGGAGAAACAAAACAGCACCAACTTCTTCCCAAGGAAACAGTTGGTCTCAATTAAAGCCTATTAAGTTGTAGCAAAAATCATTTTTTTAAAAGAATAAATATATAATAATAAATTTGAAAAAAAAAAAAAAAATCTTCTTGAGCCCTTGAAGCTCTCAGCTGACAGGTTTTTCTTCAAACTTTAAATTCTATTTTCATTTTTCTATTCTTTGTTAATTTTCGTGTTTTCTATTTAAACTTCCTGCCTCTTTCTGCTACAAAACCAGAACAATGAGCCTTGCTATTGTTCCTCTCTATGAATACTGGAGGTGGGTGGTGGTGGTGAAGGGTATTTCGATAACGCTTGAGGGTTTGCGCGTGAAGTATGTGTAACGGTGTAATCAGGATGGTGAGTTTAGGTTTTGGCATGGTGTGTGTACTGGCTTGCTGCGTGACATGGATTGTATCGAGCTTCCGCGTAACATCTAATGCAGA
This sequence comes from Vitis vinifera, assembly GCF_030704535.1. Lineage (NCBI taxonomy): Eukaryota > Viridiplantae > Streptophyta > Magnoliopsida > Vitales > Vitaceae > Vitis > Vitis vinifera. The sequence goes on from NC_081823.1 coordinate 5,916,620, forward strand.
TACTGCCATAAACTAATTTGCTTTGTTTTTCTCTATGGCATTTCTTTGGACTTATATGGAAGTGAAATCATCTTTTGTTTTAACTGATCAAAAAGCTGTATACACCTAAAGCTGAGTCTGAACTTAGAGATATATCTACAATTTGTGATAATGGAGCCAGCCTCTGGTTCAATAGTCGGCGGGGATTGCAGGAAGATGATAAGATGGAAGGAGGGAAACCAAGAAGATATGACTAATTTCAATCACTGGAACCAAGAATGCTCTGTTTTCTTGGAAAATTTTAAGAATTAGGCCCATATGGCTATTTATAGAGGTAGTATATATATCAAGGTTGAAATTGAATATCCTTCTAATAGGACGTCTTTCCCTGAAATTTGTATGAGCTTTTGACAGTTTCATCAACCCTCTAATCTTCCAGTGTTGTTGATGATCATCACAATTTTCACCTAATACTCCTCATTAACTTCAAAGCTACTGTCTCCCTCAGGCTTGTTCAAAAGGACTGGTTTACATCAGGAGCACTCTTATAAACATGATGTTAATTTGCAGAAATATATACCACTTGTATGGAACATCACACAATCCCATAATCTGTTGTTTAGTCCTTGGCTAGGGTTCTTAAATTGATAAGGTTCTACAGGTTGGAGTCAATTAGTACAGTTCAATTATACTTCAGGGGAACCCTCCTGCCATGGAAAAAAATATGGGTTCTGATTGTGCTCTGAAAACGTGTGCTGGCTAGTAGAGTAATTCCATGACCCCTTCATTATTTCTTCTTGTTTCTGCTTCCTTCCTTGGCAACCAGAAGAACCTCTACTCATTTTCCTGTTCTCCCACTGGAAAGGCATGCGATGGAGTTGAGCAACATGATCATTAGTGGAAGAGGGTAGTTATTAATCCAAGTTGTTTCCATGAGAAAATTGGGCTAAAGAACTGAAGAAGAGGGAAGTCATCCGAAGTGACGTTAATTTATTAAAGAGACTGGCCACAAAGCCAAAACACAGAAACACACACGATAATGTGTGATTATTACTATTGTTACTCGTTTCCAGTCACCGTAAGTGACTGTACTTTATTATCAACACCGCTGCAAAAGCCCTAGAACCAGACAACTTGCATGCTCTGGCAGGCTTGTCCGGAGCCGCACCTTTCCGGCAGCTTCTGTGCTATCTGCATCATCTCCTGCTGCTGCTCTCTCTGACCCTGACCCTGTCCCTGACCCTGACCCTGACCCTGACCCTGACCCTGACCCTGACCCTGACCCTGCTGCCTTTGCACTATCTGGCGGAGACCCTCACACTGGCATTGCTGATCCATGTTCTGCAACGCTTGGCAGCACTGGCGGAGCCATTGCTGTTCCTGTTGTTGCTGGTTTCGGATGCCCCGTAAAATCAGTACGTCACCCTGCCCGCCCTGCTGTTGCTCCGCTTGCTGCCTAATGTACCGTTCGCACTGCTGGAACTGCTGGCCTTGTATCTGCTGCCTGCACCTCTGGCTCTGGCTCCCCTGGAACTGCCCAAATTCGGACCCATCATCCCTGGTGATGACGGTGGTTTGGTAGATGGTGGCGTTGGAGATGGCTAGGAGGAGGAGGAGAGTAGCTGCGAAAATTGAGAGCTTCGCCATCGTTTTTTTGTAATGAGAGAGAGGGATCGATGATGAGTGAGTGAAGAGGGGGATGAAGGGCAGTTATTTATAGTGAAGTCCAGGACTTGCATGGGGTGTGTACGTGGAAGTGGGCTGGGGATAGGGCAGGTTTATGGTGGGAGGTGTGGACGTGTGGAGGTTAGTTTGCATGCTGAAATGGAAGCATTCATGGAAAGGCTGCCATAAACTGATTTTGATTGTAATACTGCTTCCTATACATTTAATGCTGCAGTTAAAGTTACCTTGTCCTTTTTTTTGGAGGTGACAGACATGCTCATTAACAGCAAGTAGTATGCTTCTGTTTGGAGAAGCAAAGCCCACCCCATTAGGAATGTTTCAAAATAGACCTTATTTAGGATTCTTGGACCTAAAACAAAGCAATAATTTTGAAGGGCAGTTTTGGTAGGATTTAGGTTTAATTAAAGGCTAAAGAGATTCCTGAGGCTTATACAAGAGGGCAAAATTTTTTCGAATGGATATGGACTTTGAACACAAGCCTCTCAGCACCAACCCACCAACTCAATTTGGGCTGTAAGGCTCCGGCCCAACCTTCACTCTTCAACTGGATTAAGCCTCCGTATGGGCTACTCCAGCTCAATATAACCCAGTCTCTCTCTTCAGGCCCAGTTTCAGAAAGTGCCACTCACAAGCCCAGAGCGGCCACAACGCCCAACAACCGTACCGCCCTGGAAAACGACGTCGTTCAAAGTCTCTAGCCCACCTGCCTGGTCCCCGCTGAGTCCAGCCTTGGTGCAGCCCATATCCTATCAACGGTAACTCTTTTTCCAAAAAGCAGACGTGACGGACCAGACTAACGCTTTACAAATCGCTATAAACATATCATCCAACCGTGAATACAGGAGAGTACATATATAATCCGTACTTCCGCGAGTAGCGTTTTCCCTAACCGACGTAATCCCACCCCACCTCAACTTTATATATTCGAGAACTACTCGATTTCTGACTCTATCTTTAGGTTTCTCGGACTTATCCGATCTAGGGTTTCTTAGCTCACCGATATTCATTTCTGAAACCCTATTCTCGGATCAGGTGATTTTCTTTTCTTTTGTCTGAATCATCTTAATTGTATTTCTGATGTGAATTGCAGTTTTTTGTCTTATAAGATCTCATCCTCTGCGGGGAATTTTTAATATTTTGTATTCATGATTTGGGTTTTTAAAAAAAATATTTCATTGGGGCTTAATTTTGGTAGATTTTGGGTTTCCGGTGATTTCGTGGTTGGATTGCGTGTTTTCCCCCCTTAAGGATCTGATTGTTTTGATGGAAATTAATTGGTTGGAAATTTCCTTTTCGGGAAGGAAAAGTGAAAAAATTTTATCTTCAAAGAGTCAAGGTTAAATTTTGTTCAATAACTATGCTCTTTTTGTGCCCGGTTCCCTTGATTTTGTTTATAGACGATTATGCTTTCTTTAGTTTTGCTAAGAATCGAAGAAAAAAATATAGCTTGAATATTGTAATTGGTTGCGATTGAAGCCGCAAATTGTTTTGTTTTTCTGCCTGCTAAATCTGACTTTAAATTAGAAGGGCTACTTTTATGTACAAACAATTGGATCTTATTTGGAGCCCTAGCTCTTTGAAATTTGCAAATCTTGATCGAGGTTGGGGAGATTGGGCTTTTCTCGAATTTAAATTTATTTTGAAATTTTATTTGGAAAACAAGTGCATGCAAATTTAGATTTTCCTATCTGGTTTAGCCTCGTCTGTGTTTAAGCCGTTATATCCATTTGATGCTTTATGATATTCAATCAGAGGAACGCAATGAAATCACTGTGTTTGTAAGGTCCTTAAATGGGTCTTCTTGCTTATACAGCTTCTGTAATTACCCCATTTGTTTTATGTTGGAGATCATCATGATTCCTCTCCAGCCAGTATGTTCTGTTTATAATGTTGCTGAGGTGCTTTGATGTAATTTAAGTTTGGAATTAGAGCAGATTGATTCTAGGCGTTACCTATGTGGTGGTATAATTGATGAATTTGGTTCTGGCATACCGATATAGAGAGTTTATCATACATATGTATTCAGCGATGTTGCTACAGTTAGGAGTATCGTCATTTGAGATAGTAATGAGATTCATAGTTTGATTTGGTATACAAGTAACTATTGTACCCAAACACCCACTGGAACAAGTCATCGATCTGTGATTCTTCCTTGAAGCAGTCTACCAAATTCTAGAACTTGAATCATTTTTCTTGTTGATGATGCTGATTTCTCTTTTTTTCTTATAATCCAGGTCTGATTACTCTGGTTGTCAGGTTCGATCAATTTCCAACAGCCAAGTTTCATGTCTGAACTCGACATCCAGATCCCCACTGCTTTTGGTATGCTAATATGATGAACTTGCTTGTGTACAAATTTTTCCAATTATGTTCTTAAAGTTTGGTTGGTGTCTACTTCTTTTGCAACTCTGATTAATGGTCTATGTTATATTCTTCCAATATTAGATCCGTTTGCTGAGGCAAATGCTGAGGACTCAGGTGCTGGGTCAAAAGATTATGTGCATATCCGCATACAGCAACGGAACGGAAGGAAAAGCCTGACAACTGTCCAGGGTCTGCGAAAAGAATTTAGTTACAACAAGATCCTCAAGGACCTCAAGAAGGAATTCTGCTGCAATGGTACTGTTGTTCAAGACCCGGAACTAGGCCAGGTGTGTGTTTCAACTCCTTTTATGGAAAACCATTTGTTTTTATTTTACCTGCTGTCATAATATGCCTAATTCGATTCACATACGCTGTTGTGCATTTGTAGGTTATTCAACTTCAAGGTGATCAGCGAAAGAATGTTTCAACCTTTCTTGTGCAGGTAATGTGATGTTTCTCCCTTTACCATCAACTTTGAAAATCAAAAATCAAATACATATCCATTCAAGCACAAACAAATTGATGTGGTTTGGTTATTGGCTTCCCTGCAACAGGCTGGCATTGTGAAGAAGGAGGATATCAAGATTCATGGTTTCTGATTTGCTGCGGATCGATTTCTGACAGGCGAATGCTATCCCCTATCCGGATATTAGAATATAAACCCATAATATTATAATACTATCAGTGCAGAGCACTTTTTATCTGAACTTCAAAATATAAACCGATAACATCGCCGGTATGTTGATTTGATATACAATCATACTTGGTTTGGGTCTTTAAGCTGCCTTTCTCTGTAATGTGGTTTGAAAATGGAATGTTCGACAGTGCTGATTTCAGTCCAGAATAATAATTATGATTATCAAGTAATGCCCCTGACTACCTTTCTTTGTGGTTTTAGTTTTAGTCATTGGTGCATGATTCTTGGTTATAATCTAGTCGTGAAATAGTTGGGTTTCAGGCCTTACCTGCAAAACAATTTTGGATATGGAAAACAGTTGGTAAGTAGTGTTGCTCTATTTCAATGAGGTTGCAGGTTTCTGGTGATTTGTTCTTTGAATTGCTGGCTGTGTTGCCCAATCCTTCGCTTAAGTCTAAAGTTTTTATTTATAAAATGGTGCTCTAGCGACTTTTGTACTAAAGTCTGAATATTTGTTGTGAATTTGTCATAAATCTCACAATAATGGACGGAATAGATTCTCACACCACTTTATATGAAGTGTAGTATGATGCTATAGGCTATTATGCTTATGGACATGTGGGATGTTATCTCCTTTGCAACCATGCATCACCTACCTAGCTGATGAGTATGCAAGAGAAAGCTATAAGAGACCTAGTTGGGGAAAAACCAGGTTTGCATTATAATTCTCATGTATTCCTTCACATGATCGTCGAAGAGACTTCCTCGAGCATCCTTTGTTTTGGTAGATGTCCTTCCACCAAGGACTAAGGAAAGGATGTTTGTTGCTTTACCAAAACCAAATGAAATCTAGCTCGCAACACGACCCTTTTTTATGCTCCAACAGATGGTAGTTATGCCACTCTCCTCTCGCACATTACCTATAGATGTGATGATTTACTAAAAGATATCTAAGATTGATGGGTCAGCAATTGAAGCAACCTATAGATTTTATGATCTACTAAAAGATATCTAAAATTGAATGGTTGGTAATTGAAGCAGGTGTTGGAGTAGCGGAGCTAGTGCTAGCAACAAGAAAAACCTACCTTACTCAACCATAGTGGGTAAATTGTGTTGGACCTTACCCCATGTTAAAACTTTGTTTATTTTTAAGTATGCAATTAATTTTATAATTATATTCTTTCCATATTTACCCTAATCTGTGAACCAAATAAAAAATTGTTTTCTGAAAAGATAATTTTGATTTAAAAACTAAATTTTGAAGTTTTTAAAGAAGCAACTTTAAATTTTAATTTTAAAATTTATATTAAAATTAATTTTTCAAAAGATAAATTCAATACAACCCTTTAAGAAACAACTTCTCAAGCGAATTTTAGAAATTGCAATAGATTTGAAAATATTTTTTCTGTTATAATAAATCTCAAATTTTTCTATAACTTCATTTTTTTCCAAATATTTAAAAGAAATGATAAGATTATAAAAAAAAATGGGGCTTAGGCTAACTTGTTTTAATTTAATGTCCATGATAGTATTGTATACTTCTTTACTAGACAAAGGTGTCGACCTATTTTCCTTATTTCTAATATTTATTAACATGTTTTGAAAAAAAAATCTAAAAACAATTTAAATTTGTTGTTAAAAAACACGTTCTATTTTTAAAACATCTCTTAAAAAAATTATTTTCAATCAAAATCTTTTAAACATATTTTTAAAATTGGAAACGTTGTTTCCTATTATAAAGTGTTGAAATTTCATGTGCTATTTTCTTGAATTTAAAAGTTTGTTTTACATTGTAATGTCAAATTGAGTTTGATGCTACTCACTCTACCAAATACACAAAATAAATAAAATAAAATAAAATAATAATAATAATGAAGTTCATTCATTAATTACATCCTAAAATAATAATAATGAAGTTCATTCATTAATTTCATCCTAAAAAAAATACAGGTATAATTAACGTTTCTACTTTTTACTTATCAGATTATGAAAAATCGGGGATACGGATCGAAAATAAATCTGGATTCCAACGATGAAATCAAGACTCAGACTAAAAGCAAATCCACTAAGAAACCTTAAAGTCAACCTGACAGTAAATCCTAGTCTTAACAATTCATTAGTATCCTATGATAGAAAATTGTTTCAAGGATACGAATGGAAAATAAATCTGGATTCAAACAATGAAATCAAGACTCAAGAGGCAGACTAAAAGCAAACCCAGTAAAAAACCTTGAAGTCAACGTACTCCAACATGTACTTAAATCCCGGTCTTAACAATATATTCATGTTTTTTATATTAAATAATATAATTATTAGTATCCTATGGTAGGAAATTGTTTTACCTATAACTGTCATCAATTGATGTTTTAATTATAACCATAATCAATTGACTCATTTCCCATCAAATAATTTGATGCTTAGTATCCTCCAATACCTTATTGACAATTATACATTTAGGTGAAAGCCTCGTCATTTTTAAAGTGATTGAGGTGATGTTGATTGCAAACGGTGGGCATTCATTCTAATGCTTGATATAAAAGCCAATAACATATATGTCTCATGATTTTTAAAGTGATTGAGGTGATGTTGATTGCAAACGGTGGGCATTCATTCCAATGCTTGATATAAAAGCCAATAACATTTATGTCTCATGAAGGTAACAGAATGTCACGCAATTGTCGGTGTGGGCCGTCCGGCTGGCGTGTCATGTAAATAGAATCAAACAAGGATTACACTTTTTTTGTTTTGAATTTATAATGTACAATAAAAACTTTTGCTTATAAATATTGTTCGATTTCAATAGAATAATAGTTGAACAAATCCACGTTTTAAGACAAATATAAAAGTCAAAGTGAAATTGATCCTTAACTATTCATAATAATGAAAATAATATATTTAACGCAAATAAATTATTCTTAAGTGCAACTTTAATTTATTTTTATTTATTTTAACTCTTTTATAAAAAAAAATAAAAAAATTTGAAAATACATAAGTTTCAAATTACCTTTATTTATAATTGATACTTGAGAAAATAAAGACTAATCTTAAATGAGAAAAACGTCCAAGAGAGGGGTGAATTGGATTTTTTAAAAACTTTTTCAACGCAACAAATTTAAGCACAATGGAAGCAAAATATAATGAGATAAAGTTAGATAATTCAAACTCAGATTTTATAGTGATTCGACACTTCCTTACTTATATCCACTCTCCTCAAGCTCCTAACTGAATGAAGGTTCCACTAACTTGAAGTTTCAATCAAACTTCTAATCTTCTTTATACTTAGATTCCGGCTCTAATAGGCTCTTACACAATCTCTTTAAGATTCAACTCACTTGAAAACTCTAACACTCAATTTTATAAGAATGAATCCCTTAACCTAACTCAATGATAACTCAAATACAAATCAAAGCTAGGATGAAATACAAAGGTGCACTAAAGGATATGCAAGTGAAGATTTAATGCACCAAGAAAGAAATAAGAGCTTTTAAGGTAAGAACAAGTGGGTAGACAATTGAATGCAGTTGTTCTCTATGTCACAAATGAAGTGGATCTCTCAATTTATAGGTTTCTAACATTAGAAGCCAAAAAAAACAAAAAACAGTCTCAACCGGTCAAGTTGAGGGTCAACCGGTTCACTAGCCGTTAGAGCATTTAATGCTTTTGCAGGTTACTGTTGCTTCGACCGGAGGTAGACCGTGAAGAAGGATTCCTCAACTGGGAAAGGAATGCTACTAAATGAGAGAGTATTTTCAGCACTCCTCGACTGGACCTCGACTAGACAAGGGCAACCGATCGACCGGTTCCCTTGCCGATTGAGCTGGTTGGCCAGTGTCTCAACCAGTTCGACCTTTTGGCCCCAAAAACCTTTTTTTTTTTTTTCTGTTGACTAATATGCCAATTTTGAAATGTTTTGCCTAATGTACATTTGATAAAACTTAGGTTTCAATGAAATTGTAACTTTAAAGAATAAACTGAGTTTTCCAAAGATGCATGAAATGAAATATAAAACCTAAGTGCACTCATTCATTCAGCTTACAATTGTTTCCTATGATTAAAAGTCTTCTAAATGTCTTGATCTTGTATCCATTAGGTCATTTGATGAATTTCTAAATTAATACCTGAGATTCTTTACAAATCAAACCAATTAGTAACTTAACCATGGTTTGTTATTATCAAAACTTGATTAGGAGAACCCTTGGACTAACAATTGCTTTTAGGAGAGTTGGTAACACCTGAGGTCCTACAAGTGGTATCAAAGCCGAGGTCACGGGTTTGAACCCCATGAGTGTCGCTGAGGGGGAGATTGTTGGCAGATCGGAGAGTTGGCCACATCCATCAACTCTTCTTGTGTTCGTCGTTGGCGCTTAGGTGAATGCACTATAAGGTTAGGATATACGCCTTTTCTAACAACAATTGTTTTTAGGAGAGTTGGTATCGTTTGAGGTCCTACAATACTTTTAATATTTTTTATAATAAAAACAATTATGGGAAATCATTTCTAAATATAGTTTTCGTTATAACTTGGTCCAATTCTCGAAGTATCTTTCCATTAAGTTTATGATTTATTCTAAATTTTTCTAAGATAATTTTTATTATGAGATGGCCCGTTTTGTTGTGTATACTTAAAAACTTTTGCTATAATAATATTTTACTTTGGGTTAAATGGTTGCCTTTATTATTAAGAAATATAACCTATAAATACTGATTATGATAAAAAATTCTATTAGTTTGTTTTATTTTGGTCTTATAAAAATGAGTTTATTCATAAAATTATTTGTATAATGGACTAAGATTTAAAAGATTAAAATTATTCATGTATAATATAATCTCTAAATACATTATCATTCATAAAATAATTTCATACAAATTATAATTTAATTTTATATCCTTTAATATAAATATATAATAAAACCAAAATATATTATAATTTTAATAATAATATGTTTTTAAATTCTATAAATAAAAACTTATAGAAATATTGAGAAAACTTCAAGAAATGGAAAGATAAGAATTTTTATATATATCCATCAATATATCCATGAAAACCGATATTGATATTTTGATCAATATATATACATTGAAGAGTTCTTATCTTGTTATTTCTTAAAGTTTTCTCAATATTTCTATAAATTTTTATCAATTTTTGTCTCAAAATTTTCACTCATATATCACAATATATCTATAAAACCCAATTATCGATATATTCGTCAGAGAACCATCAAAGAGTGGCAAACACCTACTAAGGTGAGTGAACTAAGATTGTTTGGGCTATTCATTGTAAGTTACTTAAAGATGGTTCGACTCAAAAATCCTCTAGAATACACGAACTCATCATGGCACTACACTAATAAAAAAAGTGTCTTAAGAGTTTTTGAGGACTTAAAAGGGTTGTGATTGATGACCCGTGTTACGGATGTCATATTACACTAAACCATTGGAAGTACACACAGATGCATACTATGCCACCATGAAAACCGATATTGATATTTTTATCATTGGCTATGCCATGAAATATCTCTTTTAATTATCCTTAGAGTATAATTGTCCCTAAATTATATTAATGTTAACCATCAACAAATCATTTAAATTAAATAATATAATTATGCTATTGCACTAATTTATTAGCATAGTATCTTCTATCCCATAACTAGTTGATTATCTTCAATTTATGGAAACTTTTGGAATCTGAACTTGATTCAAAGCTCTTCCAAATCTAAAGATAGATCTCTTAAAACAAACTCACAAAATTGTGCCATATATGTAGCATGAATACATTAGAAAATTATTCTTAATGTAGAGTGTTAAGGCACAAAAATTATGAAATTCTTTTTCTAGGTTATGGAGTTAATTTTTTTTCATGCATTTACAAATTGTGCTTTAAAACAATGAAAAAAAAAATTGTTTGTTTATTGCAACTCAAGTAAACTTTAGCTTCATGGAAAAAACTGAGTGGGCTCGAACTGGATATTTGAAATCGAAATGGAATTTGTAATCTTCGTGGTAAAAGGTAGCCCACCACCTAAAATATAGCACTTGTAGTTTAGGGTATTTTGATAAAAATATAGGATTTTTGAAAAATATATTTTTATAATATGATAATAGAAATATAATTTCCATATTTACATGTGATGAACCAAGTAAAAAATTATTTTTTGAAAAGATAATTTTGATTTAAATATTAAATTTTGAAGTTATTTAAAAAAAACATAAGATAACTTTGATACTTTAAGAGACAATTTCTCAATCATATTTTACAAATTGTTATAGATTTGAAAATTTTTTTTAACTATAAGAAATTCCAGGTTATTTCTGTAACTATGATTTTTGACAAATATTTAAAAAAAAATGGTGAGATTATGAAAAAGAAAATATTGTGTTTAGATTAACATGGTGTTAAATATGAAAAATAATTTTTTTTAAATGTAATTTCTATGATATACTTGTTTACAATACAGAAGTTCTCGGTCTATTTTCCTTGTTTTTTTATTAAAATTTTCTAAAAAAACACCTAAATATGATTTAAATTTGTTCTAAAAAATTGTTTTGCTTTTAAAATAAACTCTCAAAAATTATATTCAATCAAAATATTTTAAATATATTTTTGAAATTGAAAATGCTATTTCCTATTGTAAAGAAAAAAAAAATCCCATCAAATTAAAAGTTTATTTAAAATCATAATATCAAAATGAGTTTGATACCACCTACCATACCAACTAAATAAAAATATTTAATAATCAAGCTCTTTCATTAATTTCTAGTTCATCTTTCACAAAAAAAAAATAAAAAGTACAAATATGAACGGAAACACAACAAAGAATTCAAAAACTGGAATCCAGAGATACCAAAAGTAAACAAAACCAAAAAAATATATATGTACTTAAATTCTAGTCTTTACAAGTTATTATTTGTTAATATCTGTAATAAATAATTATTTTAGGTATAACTGCCATCAACTCACTCCTTTTATATGAAGTAATATGATCTTTAGTATTCTCCAATATCTCATTTACAATCACAAATTTAGATAAAACCCTCTTGTATTGAAATTTTTGTGAAACCCTCATTTTTAAAGTCATTGACGTGATGTTGACTGCAATGGTAGGCATGGATTCTAATACTTGATATAAAAGCCAGTAGCATCTAATATCACATGATGGTAACGAAATGTCATGCTTGATGCATGATTGTGGGCCTGCATTTGGTGTTTCACGGAAATAGAATCAAACAAGACCACACCTTTTCTGATAATATACAATAAAACACTTTTATAAATATTATTTATTTTCAATATAACTTCATTTTCAGTTGCAGTGGAGTAAGTAATATAATAATAATTACATAAATTCAACAAATTCACCTTTTAAGGTACCATTTTTTAAGATAAATATGAATGTAAAATTCTAAAACATAGTTAAGAAACTATCAAATTCTTTATTAAACCATACGGATTTTGTTATTTACGTCATGCTTACTTTCGAAAAAATTGAGGGAATTATAAGGGAAAGAAAATAAAATAAATAAATAAATTTAAAAACAAGGAATCATTTTTATATATTATTTCATTCCCCTTTATTTATATTTGATTAAAAAGAAAGAGTATAGATGAATGCATCATTGCCCTGATTTTTTTTTAATATTTTTATAATTAAATTAAATATGAAAAAATCATTTATCTTTTTATTTTTCTTTATTATTATTTTTTTAATATTTTCTAGTAACCAAATATAAAGTAACATAGTTTCAAAGTAATAGAATAACCAGCATAACAACAAATTGGAATAGTGAGCAATTACGGCTAGAGCAGTCATGGAGCAAAGCTTTCTATTATATTCTCACTCTTCTCCATCAATGGTAAGATCAGTTTCCGGGGCACAACATTGCCTTTGGTGGCCAGCTGGTAAAGATAAAATCAATTCTTTGGACCATCATGTGGCATTATGTCACCTAAATGCCATCCTTTTTGTAGTATTCCTTTTCTCATAATGGTCATGATGATGAAACCAAGTGTTCAGAATATCGGTCTATTGAATTTATGAATATTTTATTATTTTCTAAAGATAGTTTTCATTGGTCCAATTCTCGTATCTTTCCATTAAATATATGATGACTTCTGCATTTTTCCTTTTTCTTTTTTTATAAATTCAAAAATAATTTAAATTTGGTCTAAAAGTATTATTTTCAATCAAAATCTTTTACATATATATTTGAAGGTTGAAAAACTATTTCCTATAATACAACTTTTGAACTTAAATTTTTTTTTTCCTAGCTTTATTTAATTTCAAAATGAGTTTGATGCAACCTGGCCAAGTACATAAAAATTGGTACTAAGCAATCTCATTCATTAATTTTCAAACTTCATCTATTATAATTTAAAAAAAAAAATAGATATTCAATCAAAGGAAAAGGATTGATCACCAATTATATTTGTGAAATCACCCTTTTATGTTTTGGATGTTTAATGAAGAATAAAACCTTTTATTTATAAATATTATTAATTTTCAATATAACTTCATTTTCAATTAAATGGGAGTAAGCAATAGAAGAATAATTACACAAGTTCAACTTATTCACGGGAACATTTTTGAAGATAAATATAAAAATAAAATTCAAGATTTTTTTGTGTAGGTTGTTTAGTTTCAGAAAATTTGTGGAAATTTTTAAAATTTTTATGAAGGAAATGAAAGAAAAAATAAAATAAAATAAAATATATATTTAAAATTAATAAATTATTTTTTAATTTTACATTGATTTATTTATTTATTTAAATTTATTTTATTTATATTTGATTTTCTTAAATATTTTTCATAATAAAATAACATAATTAATAGTTTTTTAAGTAAAAAAATAATTAGCATAACAACACATTACAAATAGTGAAACAAGTTTAGTCGTAACAGTTACGGAGGAAAGACTCATCCAAGAAAGCCGCAAAGCCTTACTTTGTATTTTTTGTTCTATTTTTCAAATATCGTGACGATGAGATTAAATATTCAAAATATCATTTATCATTTTATTAAATTTATAAAAAAAATTTATCTTTCGTTTTTTTATAGGTACATTTTAACATATCTAATTTGAAAGGAGATTAAATATTCAAAATATCATTTATCATTTTATTAAATTTATAAAAAAAATTTATCTTTCGTTTTTTTATAGGTACATTTTAACATATCTAATTTGAAAGGATACTTATATAACCATGATAAATTTTTTTATAGAAAATATATAAATAATAATAATATTTCAATATTCAATCCTTCATTATATATATATTGGAAAAATGAAATTAAGAAAATAATAAAACTACATATTCTAGTTTCTCTATAATTATAGTTAGTTTCCGTTTGAATTTGAATGGTAATATTAGCAAATTTGCAACCTAGTTAGTTTTCATTTGAATTTGAATGGTAAGATTTGCTTAGTTTGCAACCTACGCAGCATCCTCCATTTTCTCTTTCTTAGTTATCTTGTATTTTTAAATAAAGATTCTAGTTTTCCAATAATTATTTAGTTAGTTCACTTTTCACCCTGTCATAATCAAGTATCTCATTTACTGCCTTCCCATTCCATACCCGTTTTCTGATCATCATCATCTGAATCACATTACACCCTTCCATACCTGTTTTCCGACGACTCCCGATGCCACAGTATTTCCTACTCTTCAATCAATCCACCTATATTAAATAATATGATTGTTAATATCCTCCACTATCTCATTTACAATCACAAATTTAGGTGAAACCCTCTAATGGAATTTTTTAAAGTCTTGAGGTGTATGTCGATTGCAATGATAGGCATCCATTTTAATACTTACATAAAAGCCAATAGCATCTTTATCACATGAAGTTAATGAAATGTCATGCTTCATGCATGATTGTCGGCCTCACTGCCATTTGGTGTGTCATGCAAATAGAATCAAACAAGGACCACACCTTTTTATGAATTTATAATATACAATAAAAGAAACTTTTATAAATATTATTCATTTTCAAGATAAATACGAAAATAAAATTCAAACGGATCATTAACCATCCATACCAAAAGATGATAAAATATGCTAATAAATATATTAAGAAAAATACATTAACGATTACAACTCTATAGGATTTTGTTATTCATGTTATATTTATTTCCAAAAAATATGAGAAAATTATAATGGAAAGAAGAAAAAAAAAAGAAAATTAATAAATTATTTTTATATATTATTTCAAAATTTTATATAAAAATACATAAATTTCAAATTAACTTTACAAAATATCATATTTGCATATATTAAATTTCTCTTTACATTTACCTTGTTCACACCTCCATTTTAAAACATTAATTTTATTAATATATTCACCTGTAAATTTAAAAAATACTTAAATGATTTGAGGTATTCCTCTCTTTCACACTCATCTTCTTTTTTTTCTCTTTCATAAAAAAACCTAAGAAAAATTTTTTTTTAGGACTTATTTTTTTATATAAAAAATATAATAAAATAATTAAAAAAACAAATAAAAAGAATTTAGAAATGACTTAAAAGTGAGAAATCATGAAAAAACTGTAAAAAAAAAAAAATAAATAAATAAATAAATAAATAAACCTCATTTTATGGTGTATAAACCTAAAATCGGACAATGAAACAGAGAGTGTATTTTTCGTAATTTGATTATTTCATTAATTAATATTTTTTACTAAAAGCTGATTATGTAAATGAATGCTGAGAGAAAGGAGATAGATGCATATATAAATTCCCTTTAACTTTATTTATATTTAATTTTTAAAATATTTTTTATAATAAAATCAAATATGAAAACATCATTTAATTTTTCTTCTCTTTACTACTTTTTTTTAATATTTTCATGTAACGAAATATATAGTAACATACTTTTAAAGTAAGGGAAGAACAAATTGGAATCGTGAAATAGTGAAACAGGCTGTATAAATAAAATATTTGCAATTAAAGCTTTAGCAGTCATGGAGCAAGGACACATCCAACATAGCTGCAAAGCTTTCTATTATATTCTCACTCTTCTCCATTAATAGGAAGATCAGTTTCTGCGACACAGCATTGCCTTAGGTGGTTAGCTGGATAAGATAAAACCAACTCTTTGGACTTCCACGTGATTTTAATATTTTCAAACTTGACAACGACCAGGAAAAATTATCAATCATTGTTTGGATTAATGGTTAAACCCTGTCGAATTGGTAACATTATAAATACATAATTTATATATTATTAAAATTAATAATAATAATAATAATAATAACATATAAATTAAAAATTAATAATATTTTATTTTTTATATTATTAAATTAAATCATGCATAATATATTTTAAATATTATTATTATTATTATTATTATATAGCATTTAAATATAAATATATTGAAACTGAAGTAAAATTAAATTGTTTATTTTTAACTAATTTTATCATTTTAAAAAAATATTATATTGTTTTATTTAATATCATAAATTTTTAGAAAAGAGTATGTCTTTTTGTTTGTTAGACGTAACATGAAAATGCATGTAGCCGAGTGGTTCTATGTGGAACTTTAATTGGTTCATATCCTATGGATTTTCTTTTATATATTTCATGAACTTTAATATCATTAACAAATGGCATTAGGATTGAGCTTAAGAAATGTAAAAGGGCGAATCTAGGCCTATATTAGTGGGCTTTTGTGTGAAAACAATCTGATTTATTGGTTAAATGGTAGGTTCAAGCCGCCCTCAGCCAGTTAAATGGTCAAACGGTCCAAAAGGAAGGACCAAAACAAGAAGGTTGTCAACGATTAGACCGAGTTTAGTAAATCAACTTAATGACTTAAAGTGATTTAATTTATATAATCTCAAATCTTTTTAATATAATTTTAGATTTAAATAAAAATAAATTAACTAATTTTTACTTAAGACTCAAAATCATTTTTAATTTTAAATTGTGATATTAATTTACTTTAATAAACATGTTTAATCTATTTAAGAACTTAAATTAAATTATTAAATCACTTTAAACTATTAAATTGATTTATCAAATACCTCTCATCTTTTTGTAATTTTCCTTTTATCACAATGTTGATGATGACACCAAATATTCAAAATATTATTTTATTGAGTTTATGAATTTTTATTATTTTTTTAAAGATATTTTTCATTATGGCAAGAATCAATTTTTAAGAATATCTTTCCATTAAATTTATGATTTCTTCTTAAATTTTATAAGACATTTTTATTATGAGAGGGCCCGTTTGTTTGTGGTTGCAGGTAAAATAATGTTTTTCAGTTTTTAAGTATGAAAAACAAACAGGCCCCCTCTTAATAAAAAGGATATTAGAAAACTTAAGAAGAAATCAGAAATTTAAAGGAAAGATACTCTAACAATTGAGGCTAAGCTATGACGAAAACTATCTTTAAAAAATTTATAAAAAAAAATCATAAATTCAATAAAATGATATTCTAAATATATGGTGTAATTAGATTAAAACAAAAAAAAATTACAAAAAGGATGAGAGGTGTTTGATAACTCAACTTAATGGCTTAAAGTTAATAACTTAAGTTAATTTACAAAACACCTTTCATCTTTTTTGTAATTTTCCTTTTGTAATGTTGATAGTAATGACATCAAATATTCATAATATCATTTTATTAAATTTATGATTTTTTATTATTATTATTTTGGCTCAATTCTTAGAGTATATTTCCATTAAATTTTTTATTTCTTCTAAATTTTCTAATATCTTTTTTATTGTGAGAGGGCCATTTATTTGTGGTTACATGTAAAATAATGTTTTTCAGTTTTTAAGTGTATATATAGAAAAAAAAATTATTTTTCGATAAATGGTTGATTTTACTTTTAAGAAATATATATAATCCATAAAGATGATGAAAAATTATATTATTTTGTTTTATTTTGGTTTTATAAAAAATGAATTTATTTGTAAAATTATTCATATAATTGATTAAGATTTAAAAGATTAAAATTATTCCTATATTCTCATCTTACTTTTATCATTTGTGAATTGGAAGTAAATTTTAACTAATCTAATTTGAAAACATATTTAATAAATAAACAAACTTATATCGATGTGTTTGATGATGGTTTTAGAAAACGGTTTTAGTCTTTTTAACATTGGAATAACAAAAAATTTCAAATATTAGAAAGATTAAAAACACTTTTTAAAATCACTATTAAACTGATTCATAATATCCTAAATACAACTTTTATATATATATATATATATATATATATATATAATTAAATAATAATATTTTAATATTTTACCTTAAAATAAAGAATATATATATATATATGATGTATTTTACCACTAATAATAGGGAAAAGAAAGAAATTGGATGTGAATAAAAAATTATATATGAAAAAAAATCAAAGAAATGAGATGTGAACAAGAAACTCAGTAGCGTGAATAAGGAAAAAAGAAGACCAAAATTTAAGAATGAAATTAAGAAAATACAATGAACTATGAATTAACTATGATACTCTTTGTCAAAGCCAGACATCTATTTTAATAGTGGATGATAAAGTAAGTTATGGATCATGTAAAAACAACGAACTAATCAACTCCATTGCTTAAAAAATGTATGTAGTTATCATTAAGTATATCATGAAAATAACACCAACAAAGTACCACGACTTCAACATTTTGCAGCAATGTGATGAAAGCCAAATTGATTTATTAGAAAAAGAAAAAAAAACATTAAATAGATTTTGTCACTTAACAAAGTCTTAGATAGAAACCTTACTAATTTTATAAAACAATTTGATTTTCAATTTTATTTGAGTAAACGTGAAATTCAATCTCAATCAATGAAATTAAGAAAATATTAAAAATACAAATTTTAGGTTAGTTAATTTGTAAAAACCATAATTTCCACAATCTTTATGGTATAGTATTCTCACAATCTCTTTCTTCCTCTTCTCTCCAAAACCTCTATCAAAATACCATCAAACTCAATACCAATTATATAATAGCCACCATAAATAATTTAAATATTTTAATTATCCTATAAATATGATTAAAAAATTTAAAATAAAGTTCTCACAACTTTTTGTAATGTTTGAAAAAAAAGGTACGAAATATGAAAAAAAAAATCAAAATAAAAGCATAATCCAAATTAAAATTTAAAAATTAAAATTAAAATCAAAGATAAAGACATCAATTTTTTGTTTTTCTTTTTTTTTTTAAAAAACAATCATCTAAAAGATTGGTAAAAATTGTCTTTCCAACAATCGGACATTCGTGGCTGCTGATCTTTTCGTGATTTTTCCTGATAAAGTCGATTTTTCGGCCGTAGATCGTACACTAAAGCATGATAAAATATCCTAATAAATATATTAAGAAAATATCAAGTTATTTATTAAACAATACCTTAACAATTACAACATAATAGTTGTGGACCCCACATTTCGACTCAATGCGTTTCCCACCCGATGGCGAGCTCGATTTTTATTTGAAAATTTGATTTTTATTTATTATTTGAAAATGACTTGGAGTCGCCCCTTATTTTTGTTTTATTTTTAAAGGGTAAACAAAATAAGAAAGAAAAACCCTAAGTGTGACTCCTTATTTTGGAAAAGGCGGTCTGTGAAAAACCGGATCGGGTTCGGGGGTCAGGTTACTTATCGGGAATGTACGGTAAAGACCGTAGCACCCCTCTAAGTCCCTAAAGTCGGGTCTCTACTAATAGACTGAAGCTGACGTGGCAATCAATGAGGAAAATCAATGAATACTCAAATCGATCATGCACAATATGAGAAGCAAAGCATGTATAAAGAACAAGCAAAATACGAATAGATGCGTACCTGGGTGACGAGCCACAATGCGCTATCAAGAAGTGAGGTTAGCACACAATTAAGGAATAATTTCGAGCATGTCATAGAGCAAAATAAAATCGATCATGCATGGCAATTAAATCAAACAAATAATCAATCAATCATAAGGAAATCACATATGTTAGGCCCCCACCAAAACCCGATTTATATTGCATGAATTAATCTCACGAATCCCATTATTTCGGAATTATGAAGATTCATCATTCTTGCTTGTGTAAAAATCAAAAGAAATAGAACATTATTTAAAAATCGGAGTGAAATTAAAACTATTCGAGAGATAACTGGGTTTTTTGAGATTTATTTGGAAATTAGAGTCTCGAAAATTATTTGAAGATTAGAGTCTTGAAAAATTAAATTTAAGAATTGGGATTTTGGATATTAAATTTGAAAGAAATTAGAATTTTAGAAATTGGAAATTAAGTTCAAAAATTGGAATTTTGAAGAATGTTTAAAATGGAATTTCGAAATAAAGAGCTAAAGTAATAATAATTTAATAGATTAATGTGAGTTTTGGAATTTTGGAATTAGAAATTAAATTGGGAGTTGGAAATTTTAATGAATTGTTAAGAATGAAATTTTAGAATAAATAAATAAAATAATAATAATTAAATAGATTAATGTGAATGTTGGAATTTTGGAATTAGCGGAAGCGGAAATTTTAATGAATTGTTTAAAAATGGAATTTTAAAATAAATAAATAAATTAATAATAATTAAATAAATTAATGTGAATATTGGAATTTTCATGAATATAAATTTAATTCGGAAATCGAAAGTTTTAAATGACTGTTTAAAATGAAATTTTAGAATAAATAAATAAAATAAAATAAAATAATTAAATAGATTAACGTGAATATTGGAATTTTCATGAATATAAATTTAATTCGAAAGTCGAAAGTTTTAAATGAACTTTTTAAAATGGAATTTTAGAATAAATAAATAAAATAATATAATTAAATAGATTAATGTGAATATTGGAATTTTTGGAATTAGAAATTAAAATCGGAAATGGAAAATTTAACGAATTGTTTAATAATAATAATTAAATAAATTAATGTGAATATTGAAATTTTCAGAAATAGAAATTTAATTCGGAAGTCGAAAGTTTTAAATGAACTGTTTAAAATGGAATTTTAGAATAAATAAATAAAATAATAACAATAAATTAATGTGAATATTGGAATTTTCAGAAATAGAAATTTAATTCGAAAATCGAAAGTTTTAAATGAACCGTTTAAAATAGAATAAATAAATAAAATAAAATAATTAAATAGATTAATGTGAATGTTGGAATTTTTGGAATTAGAAATTAAAATCGGAAGTGGGAAATTTTAATGAATTGTTTAAAATATAATTTTAGAATAAATAAATAAAATGATAATAATTAAATAAATTAATGTGAATATTGGAATTTTTAGAAATAGAAATTAAATTCGGGATTCGGAAGTTTTTAAAGAATTATTTAAAATGGAATTTTAAAATAAATAAACAAAATAATAATGATTAAATAAATTAATGGTGAACATTAGAATTTTTGGAATTAGAAATTAAATTTGAAATTCGAAATTAGGAAATTTTAAAGAATTGTTTAAAATATAATTTTAAAATAAATAAATAAGTAAACAAATAAAACAACAATAACACAATGCTAATAATAAATAAAACCCCTACTTTATGCTAACATCTTTGGCTCACAAGTGCCTCCATTAAAACTCCCTTAAAAGAATAAATAAATAAAAACCTTTGCTTCCACACTTTCTTCCTGCAACTCCCCACTAACCCATTCTCAGAAAATGCCTCAAGCTCAACGCAAACACCAATGACCCTTCTCACAACCAAGATATTAAAATAGCCTAATTTTTCTGCAAATCTCATACCGAGCATCCACGTTTTCCTCCACAAAACTCCCAAATCAAAACCCACAAAAACCCTTTTCAAATCATCAAACAAATGCACCAGCATCAAGGCCTAAATCACCCTTCCCACCCAAAACAAATGGAAAAGCCAAACGAAATCCAAAAACAGAATACATTATTAAGCCCAAAAACCCTAAACCGACACAACCTACGTGATAAAATCGTCCCGAGCTTATTCCATGGAAGCCCGAAACCCGAAAGCGCACCAACCGCATCAAGATTCTTCCATCCTCCGCAAAGAAGAATTTATTAGGAGACAAAAACCCAAAAATTTCTTTATGGGTTATCCCAATAGAAATAATGAAGAGAAACAAAAACCAGAAATGAAAAAAAAAATAAAATTCATGGCCATACCTGGGCTTCTTCCCGCAAATCTCTCTCAGCTTTTCCACCTCCCAAAACCCCCCATTTCGAGCTCCCCCCTAGCTTCAGGTCCACTACCGAAAAAAAACTCTTTTTCCTCTCCTGGCAGCTTCTTTTTTTGCTCCTTCCCAAAAACCCTCCTCCGCGAATGCTCTTCCCCCCTCAGACCTGCTCTCCTTTTTCTTTCCCGCCCATTCTCCTGTCTTTTCGTCCCATCTCGCCGCCACCACCAGCTTGATTTCGGGGTGGTCAGATGAATAAACAAAGAAAAACCATCATCATGAAAAAAAAAACTTTTACCCTTCGGGGGGTCTACAATAGTATACGCTATGTTTACTTCTAAGAAATTCGAGGGAATTATAAGAAAAGTAAAATAAAAAGATTTAAAGATGTTAAATTACTTTAATTTATTTTAAAGTTTTATATAAAGATAAAATAATTTCAAAATACATAAATTTTAAATTAATTTAAAATATATATAATTACATTTACCAAATTTCTCATACCTCTCATTTTAAAACATTAATCTTATTCATACATTTACAACAAATTTTGAATATACCCAAAAGTACTCTTTATATTCTTTTCCTTCCCACTCATTTTCTTTTCTTTTTTTTTTTTTCAATTTTTTTTCTTTTCAATAATAAATCCTAAGAGAAAATATATTTAATGTTTATTCTTTATGTGTATTTAAAAAAAACTTTGTTATAAAAATGATTAAAAAACAATTAGAAGTAGGAAATCTTGAAAAGTGAAAGAAATATTAAAAAGGAAAAAAATTATGTCATAATAAATTGACTTGAAAGGTTGGACACAAGAAAAATGTATCAACATTTTTTTATCCTCAAAACTAATTATTTGGATGGATGCAAAGATAAATCGATAAATGCAAATATAGTTTCCTTAAACTTTATTTATATTTGATTTTTCTAATATTTTTATTATAAAATTAAATATTAAAAATGTTTTCTTGGAACCGAATATAAAGTAAAGTAAGAGAATTGTAACCAGCGTATTGCAATTACAGCTAGAGCAGTCATGGAGCAAGGACAGCTTTCTATTATATTCTCACTCTCCTCCATTAATAGTAAGATCAGTTTCTGCTGCACAACACTGCCATAGGTGGCTAGCTGGTAAAGACAAAACAATTCTTTGGACCTTCATGTGATATTATGTCATCTAAATGTCATCCTTTTTGTAATTTTCCTTTTCTCATCATGCTGATGATGATGACACCAGATACTCAGAGTATCATTTTATTGAATTTATAATTTTTTTTTAAAGGTAGTTTTTGTTACGATGTACTCAATTCTTAGAGTATATTTCCATTAAATTTATGATTTCTTCTAAAGTTTTTCTAATTTCTTTTTTTATTATGAGAGGGCCCGTTTGGATGTGGTTACATGAAAATTAATGTTTTTTTTTTAGTTTTTACGCGTATATGCTGAAAAACTTTTGCTATAATAATATTTTATTTTAGGATAAATGGTTTATTTTATTTTTAAGAAATATAATATGTGAATATTGTTATAATGAAAAGTTATATTATTTTGTTTTATTTTTGTGTTATAATTCATAAAATAATTTGTATAATTGATTAAGATTTAAAAGATTAAAATTATTAATATATTCTTGTATTACCTTTATCATATATGAATTGGGTATAAATTTTAACCAATCTAATTTGAAAACACATTTAATAAATAAATGTACATTTTAATATTTAATCTTAAAAGTATATCTAATGTATTTCACTATTATTAATAAAATCAAAACCTTCAAAAACGTTTTGATTTATAAAAAAAGTGAAAGAAAATGAATGTGAATAAGAAATTAACAATGAATAAAAAGATACAAAAGAAATGATATGTAAACTAGAATGAATGACAACGGGGAGGGTTCAGGACGAGTCGCCCCCATCCCAACTCCGCCCCGTTTATTCAAAACAAATCTCATTCCTGTCTCATTTAAAAAATTAAACGGGATGGGGCGGGTATGATAAATTCCCATGCCCGTCCCGCCCTTTTTAATTTTTTTTTTTTTTGAATTCATAATTGAAACAGTCGCCCCTCCTTTGCATACTGCCGCAGTGCCGCCATGATCAGATCTCCGACTGTTGAATCTGGCGACATCACAACCTGGACTGGCCCTAAACTCCTTTGAACGGTGAGATTGAGCAGCAACTTGGTCAACTGTGGCCCTCCCTCCACCGACAGTCCAAAGACACTCCTACCTGAGAGTAGGTCCGGCAAGGTCTTTGGACGGCGAAGCTCAGCCTGCGGGGCCATAGTCATCGGAATACTGGAGTGGAACGACGACGATCTCTGGGCCAGCTTCCCCTTCAGGTTCTTTTCTTCGTGTCCTCTCCGGTGAGTCTTGGAAGTAGACATGATGATAATAGTAGAATTCTAAAAGGGCGGGAAGGAAATTTCAATGAACAGATTATCTCAATCGGCGATAATGGAAGAATCTGAGGTGAGGGAAGCCAAGAAATGGAGAAGAGCTAATGCTCTTTGATTTCCGGCGACAGGAAGCTACCATACCCAGAACAGTGGAAGAGTGAATAAAAGAAACATTAATTGGGGTGGGGCGGGGTGGGGCAATACCCGAACTCGCCCCGGGTTTTTTAAACAATTCCCAAACCCGTCCCAAACCCATTTATTAAAATTTAACCCCGTCCCATTAGGGGCGGGGCGGGTACCCGAAAAAACCCGCCCCATTGCCATCCCTAATTTTTACGCGTATTGAAAAACTTTTGCTATAATAATATTTTATTTTAGGATAAATGGTTTTTTTATTTTTAAGAAATATAATATGTGAATATTGTTATAATGAAAAGTTATATTATTTTGTTTTATTTTTGTGTTATAATTCATAAAATAATTTGTATAATTGATTAAGATTTAAAATATTAAAATTATTAATATATTCTTGTATTACCTTTATCATATATGAATTGGGTATAAATTTTAACCAATCTAATTTGAAAACACATTTAATAAATAAATGTACATTTTAATATTTAATCTTAAAAAGTATATCAAATGTATTTCACTATTATTAATAAAATCAAAACCTTCAAAAACATTTTGATTTATAAAGAAAGTGAAAGAAAATGAATGTGAATAAGAAATTAACAATGAATAAGAAGATACGAAAGAAATTATATATAAACAAGAATGAATGTCTTCATTGATTAATCACTAATGTCAAAAAAATGAAAATATAAGTGAATTTTGTCAGCTACAATAAAATTAAAATTTAATCATGCATATAATTAGTGACTTTTATAAAATTTTAATAAAAGGAATAAAAAACAAGCCTAAAATCAACTCATCAATAAAAGTCTAAATTAAATAATATAATTGTTAATATCCTCCAATATCTCATTTAACATTGCAAGCTAAGCTAAACATCTATTTTAATAGTGGATGATAAAGTGGATAGGTTCTCCATAAAAAAATGTTCATGTAGTAGTCATTATTAAGTATATCATGAAAAAAACACCAACTAAGTATCATGACTTCAATATTTTTCAGGAATGTCATGAAAATCAAATTCATTGATTGAAAAAAAACAAAAGAAAAAAAAATTAAATTGTTTTTGTCACTACAAAAGAAAGAAAGTCTTAATCTTAAACCTTCCTAGTTTTTCGATACAATTTGATTTTCAATTTTATTGGAGTAAACATTGGGGAATTAACGATACCAAGTTGGGATATGATTTTTTAAGATGAAAAGTAAATAAAAATTCAATCTCAATCCTTAACCATTCATATAATAAATTGAATAAAAGGGTGATAGTCATTATAATAAACATATTAATTATTAAATTCTCCAAACTTAAGATTAAATTTCCTAGCTTTCACAATCAAAGAAATTTGATTGATTATTTGTGAAATTTTGGTGCCTAAATTTATTATGAACTGCCTTCAAATATCAAAGGAATATATTTTCTAAAATTCCATCCCACACCTTCCCATCCTTTTCAATACTTTTTAATTGTGTTTATTTTCTAAGTGGGACCAACTTCATAAAATACTCAATCCCAAAACATAAGTAAGGTGAAACATATTACATAATGGTTTCTTTTTTTATTTGGATAAAAAACATACTTCATTCATTTTTTTTTTCCCATGTTATAGCAAGTACTTTTTGAAAAATTAGTTCAAAGTTATAAAAATATTAATAATGATATGGAGGATGTTTTTTCAAATGTGGTGATTATCTTATCTATACACAAATATTTCTTGCCATTTGTTAATAATTTATATGTTAAATAAGTTTAATTATAATGAGGAATAAAACAACTAAAAATTAAGCCTAACTGAAACTCTAAAATGTATAAATAGGCTGCCAAAATTAATGTTTTTTTATATGGGTTATTTGGACACATGAGTCATAATAACTATCAAATTGTAAAAATAACCTTCCCTTTTAATTTTATTAAGAAATGATCCTCTTTGGACATTTTTACTCCTCTATATTTTGTTTATCTTCAAAAACAATGTATAATATATATATATATAGAGAGAGAGAGAGAGAGAGAGATGCGCATTTGGAATGTGTCTTCTTTCTTCTTCTTGGAGAGCATGCACTACATGCACACACACACTTGGACTGAAGCTTTGAGAGAAAAGGGAAAAACTCATTGAACCCTAATTCTCATACCATCACGGACCTGGAGCAGCTTCTTGGATATCAGTGGAGGAAGAAATAACTTTCTATGGCATAAACAAAGGTAACCGGTTCATTTTTTGCCGTTCAATGCATGTTTAAATGTTTACATGTGATCCTATGCAATTTCAATTCTCTTCACTTACTTATTTTATTTATTTTATGTTATAACACTTTTATCTATTTAATTTATTTTTTCCCCATTCTGTAATTATTTTATCTCTCAAACGATTCGTTATCATTTTCATTTGAGATATTTATATAGATTAAAATTTACTTATTACAAAATTAAAAAAGATTAATTTCTTATTAAAATGTTCACTTTAATTGTACTTAGGTTTGGTTCACAGAAACTTAATTAAGTTCCTACTCATAATGGTATCTTAAATATACCATGGTTAAGTTTCCTTTACAAATAATTTAATTTGGACTAAATTTCCATTTTTTGTTAACTTGAATTATACTGTTATTAATTTTATTTAAAAATTTTGCCTTATTTGCAATTTTCGTTTTATTTACAAAAAGCTTGATGAACTCAACATCTTCATATTTTAAAATTTTAGATGAAACTAAAAAAAGACACAACAGATTAACTGAAAAATAAAAATAAAATAAAGAATAAAAAATATAAACCAACAAAATGGCAAAAAAAACCTTTACCAAAATTGCACGCAAAAAACCTAATCCAAAAACCAAATAAAATAAATAAATAAATAAACATCAATCAAAATTCCAAACCAAAATCTCAATAAAAAAACACCAACCAAAATTTCATTACAAAAAACCTTAACCATAATCTCAACAAAAAAATATATGAAAAACCCAAATAAAAACATTTACAAAGTACCCAAGTAAATTAAACTTATATTTTAAAATATAAACTATAGTTCCGATAATAATCTAGCTATTTCTTTTTATACAATTACATCATTTTCTAATTAGTTACCTCTTAATGATCAAATATCTCATTTACTCTTTTTTAACTATCAATGCATTGTAAATATTAGGCATCTTGCCCATTATAATTTTATTCTTTCAAGCAATGCAAAATCCAACTAAATTTTTTTATGAGAATTACTCATTCCGGTCATCATTTCAATCACAATACATCCTAAGAACTATATGTCCATGGACCCGCATACTCTTTTGCTTCTGACAACATTTGAGGCGGCGAAACCCGCTATTCTACCCTAAAGTTGTTCCTTCTCATCCATCGTTGTTGCCATCCAGTCACTTAATTTATATTAAATCATTTTGATCATCATTTCAATCACAATACATTCTAACAACTACATGTCCATGGACCCACATACTCTTTTGCTTCTGACAACATTTGAGGCGGCGAAACTCGCTATTCTACCCTAAGTTGTTCCTTCTCATTGATCGTTGTAGCCATCCAGTCACTTCATTTATATTAAATAATATGAAGGTTAATATCCTCCAATATCTCATTGACAATCACACATGAGGTGAACCCTCTCATGATGGAATTTTTTTTAAGTCATTGAAATGTATGTTGATTGGTAGGCATCCATTCTAGTACTTGATATAAAAGCCAATAGCATCTATATCACATGAAGGTGATGAAATGTCATGCTTCATGAGCATGATTGTGAGCCTCATTGGTATTTGGTGTGTCATGGAAATAGAATCAAACAATGACCGCAACTTTTTATTTTTTGAATTTGTAAAATACAAAAAAAAAAAACTTTTATAAATATTATTCATTTTTTAGTATAACTTCATTTTCAATTAAATTGGAAAATTTATAATATACAATAAAAAAAATTTGTAAATATTATTCATTTTCAGTTAAATTGGAGCAAGTAATAGAATAATAGTTACATAAATTCAATAAATCCATACCATTTTTTAATATAAAAATAAAAGTGAAAAATCAAACGGATCATTAACCATCCATACTAAAAGATGATAAGGCATCATCAAGTTCTTTATTAAACAATACATTAACGATCATAGCACTATAGGAATTTATTGCTATGCTGTGTTTATTTCCATAAAATTTGAGAGAATTATAGTAGATAGAAATGAAAATTTTAAAATAAAAATAGATTTGAAGTTAATAAATTATTTTTATATATTACTTTAATTTTTTAATTTATTTTAATTTTTTATATAAAAATAAAATAATTTTAAAATATATAAATTTCAAATTAACTTCTTAAAAATTATATTTGCATATATTAAATTTCTCATTACATTTGCTTTGTTTACACCTCCACTTTATAACACAATTTTATTAATATATCCACCTACAAATTTGAAATATATCTAAAAGATTCTCCATATTCTTCTCTTCCACATTCATCTTTTTTTCTTTTTCTTTTTTAACTTTTTTTCTTCTGAATAATAAACCTACAAAAAAATCTTTTAGGACTTATTCTTTATATAAAATAATTTTAAAACAATTAAAAAAAAATTAGAAATGACTTACAAGTAAGAAATCGTAAAAAAGTGTTGAAAAAAAAGTAAAAATAAATAAATAAAAACCCATTCCATAGTATACAAACCTAAAAGGCCGAATTTGTGCAAATGTCATCATACATTGAAGAGAGAGTCAAATGTACATTTTTCCTTAAGAGTAATTTGGTTATTTGGACATTTTTATCCTAATCTATATCAATCTTTTTTTTCTTTTTCTTTTTTATAAACATAGTTTTAAATTTAAGTACGAATAAATTAACTTTTAGACTTAATATTTAAAGTTATTTTTAATTTTAAGTTATAATATTAAGTTATTTTAATAAATATATTTAATCTATTTAATAATTTAAATTAAGTTATTAAATCACTTTAAATCATTAAGTTGATTTACTAAACACTCTCTTTCAATTTTTTTTTTTTAAAATTTTTCTTTTTTCATCGCATTGTTGATGATGACACCAAATATTCATAATATTGTTATTAAATATGAAATTTTGTACCACTATGGTAACTTATGGATGATCATCCATAAACATCTTTTGTAACTCCCTATAAAAGGATAACCCCTAATAAAATTGAATAGAGTTTTCCTATTGTAGACCCCCCCGAGGAGCTAGAGATTTTTATTATTTTTCTTGGTTGTTTTTCGGAGGGACCTCCCAAGTAGGCTGCTCTGGGGGCAGCTAGAGAGGATAGGGGGCTGCTTTGGGCGGCCGTGGGATGTGATTGGGCTAGCTGGTGATGGCGGCGAGAGGGGACAGAAGAAAGAGAGAAGAGAGACTTGCCAAGGAAGAGGAAAAAACAGGGCTAGGGGAGGAGAGGGCGTCTGGGAGGAAGGCGGCGAGACGGAGCTTCTCTGGAAAACTCAGGTATGGCCATATTGGATGCTTTGGCTTTCAGATTTCTTTTATTTCATTTCGTTTTCACTTTTATTATTCCTCCTTTGTCATTGCTGGTCTTGAACGTCTCTTGCTGAGGATTAGACTTTGTTGAGCTTAAGCTGGTTTCACTTGCTCTGTTTTGTTCTCCTTTTCCGTTTCTTTGTTCTCTCTTGTAAATTAGTGAGGTATCAGATTGTTTTTTTTAATTTTGATATTCATCTAATCGCATGAATGCTCGTTGTTCGCCCCACCCGTCGGGTGCAGTAAGAAAATGAGTTTAGCGTGACTGTGGAACCTGCTCTGTTCCTAAGGGCCCGTCCAAAACCTCCATGAAAACCAACTTCCATGAAAACCTGAGACTTATGTCTGCCGAGAACCTCCTCCAACATATGCTCATCATCAACTCTATCCACGCACATGGTCTCAAATCCAAAGCTAAGCACCCTTCACGCCTTCACCACCTTAAACATCCATTCTTTTTTTATGTACCCATTTTCCTCCTTCGTTCCCTGTTTCTTCTCCTCTGGCATCTGTGACGACAAGGCAGCACCGTTTGGCAGTAAAGACGACGAAGCCCTCCGTCGCACCCCATGTTCTTGTCCTCCTGCCCGCGCGGTGGTTCATGGGCAGCAGCTCCCACTCCGTTCCCCCATTTCATCCCCGGCGTCGTCAACGTGCAAGCCATACTCTTCACCGCCAGCCTGCTTTGCACCCTCCATCTGTATTGCCCCCCATTAAATCTGCTCCAGCATCTGAAATGACCAAACGTCACATACCTTTCAAACCCACCAATCACACCCATTTTCCATACCCACTAAGCCCATTTGCCATGCATGGTCATGCATGGCCGCGTGACGCCCGCCACACCCATTTCTTGCTCAGCATACCCATTTTCTCTCTCTAAACTTATTCACACCCATCTCCTGCACCCAGCAGCCGCAAACCACCCATTTTCCATCTCAACCCGTTCAGCTGTTCTGTGATTGATGGACCTCATGGTGACATGGGTCTCACGACTCTTAAAAAAATAGGTTTTCGTTGAAGAAACTCTGGTATTTGGAGGACGCCCAGCCCACGGGCAAGTACCTGCTGAAGCCTTTTTGTTTCCCAGTGGCATTGTTTAAACAAATTGGTGGATAAAAGTCAAAGACATGAGTTTTTTATATTATTTTTTTATTCTCCATTATTAGTGGCATGGTTCCAGCAGGCTTCAAGGTGGTTTATTATTATTTTTTCTCTTTTCTCCCACGTGCCATCATTTTGGTTTTTTTTTTATCTTTTATCATTTTTTTTTTTATTTTATTATTTTTAATGTTAAAAGTTCTGTTTCTTTGATTATTTTATTTATTCTTTTATATATATATATATAATCTCCATTAACTCTTTTAAAATTTCCTAAAATTTCAAAGTCCCAAATTTGTTCACTTATTTATTATTTATTATTTATTTATTTAAAAAATGCCATTCTCGAAATAATTTTCTAAAATTCTAATTTTAAATTTAATTTCCTAATAATCAATTTTTTAAATTTAATTTTCCGAAAATTCCTAATCCCGAAAATTTCCATAATCCCATTAATTTATTTAATCATTAGTATTTTATTTGTTTATTTTAAAACTCCATTTTAAATCAATTCATTTAAAGCTTTCGATTTTCGAATTAAATTGCTATTTCTGAAAATTCCGATATTCACATTAATCTATTTAATTATTATTATTTTATTTATTTATTCTAAAATTTCATTTTAAACAATTCATTTAAAACTTTCGATTTTCGAATTAAATTTCTATTCCTGAAAATTCCGATATTCACATTAATTTATTTAATTATTATTATTTTATTTATTTATTCTAAAAATCCATTTTAAACAATTCATTTAAAACTTTCGATTTCCGAATTAAATTGCTATTTCTGAAAATTCCAATATTCACATTAATCTATTTAATTATTATTATTTTAGTTATTTATTTCAAAATTCCATTTTAAACAATTCTTCAAAATTCTAATTTTTGAACTTAATTTCCGACTTCCAAAATTCTAATTTCTTTCAAATTTAATTCCCAAAGCTCCAATTTTCAAATAAATTCCCAAAAATCCAATTTTCACTTGAACAATTTTAATTCTACTCTGATTCTCAAACCTTATGTTTTTCTTGGTTTTACATAAGCGTGAATGCAATCTTCATAATTCCTAAATAATGGAATTTGTGATATTAATTCATGCAAGACTAATCGGGCTTTGGTGGGGCCCCACATACGTGATTTTATGATTGATTGATTGATTGATCGATTGGTTGATTTATCTGCCATGCGTGATTGATTTGCTATGTTCCATGATATGTACATAATCAACCTGCGTTTGTCGCCCTATTTTGTGATAGCGCATTGCCGTTTGCTGAACAGGTACGTATCCACTTCCACTTTGGTTATTCTCTATGCATATTCTGATTCTCATATGTGCATGATAGTTCCGGGTATCCATTGTTTCCCTCATCAATTGCCATTGATTACTTCATTTTATTAGTAGAGACCCGACTTTAGGGACTTAGAGGGGTGCTACGGTCTTTATCGTACCTTCCCGATAAGTAACTTGACCCCCGAACCCGATCCGGTTTTTCACAGACCACATTTTCCAAAGTAAGGAGTCACACTTAGGGTTTTTCTTTCTTATTTTGTTTACCCTTTTAAAAATAAAACAAAAATAAGTGGCGACTCCAAGTCAATTTTTCTTAATCAATAAAGATCAATTTTTCAAAATAAAAATCGAGCTCGCCATCGAGTGGGAAACGCATGAGCCGAAATGCGGGGTCCACAAAATGGCGACTCCGCTGGGGAATTTTTTTAGAGGGTCAAGCTTGAACTTAGGGTGAAGTAAACGTGGCATTTGATTGGACGATCAGTGGATGCTCATCTCTTGATTGCACATTGAGGATTTCTTGATGCATGCTTAGATGTCGTTTTCATTTGAGATTTTGACATGCTGGATTATTGATGATTGATCTTATTGCATTGCTTAGCGTATTGATTCTGATTTTGGCATGATTGTTCTGATCACTTCACATGCATACACTCACCATTGTATATCACTCAGCTTGACATGTTGATTTTCTGACTTGTATACTATTTTGATCGTCTTTGAGCATGATGTTTGTATCACTATTCATCTTGATTGTCGTATTCTCGCTTATCTTGTGTGTACATGAGTGATATATCCTGTTCTGCCTGATTGTGTGTTGCATGATTGCTCTCTCTCCGCTTGATTGCATGTTGCTTGTCCATATGGGTCGCACTTCTATCCCCTTACCTCCAAATCTCTTGGTTTCGGTCATTCCTTTCATCTCGGTTCTCACTATTGCAAGTGTGAGACCTTCTGCGTGCTTGCTCTCTGACCGAGCTAGAGATTAGGAGTAGGGTCTAGCGACGGGCTATATCGATGTATGGGAGCATTCTGGAGGAGAGCGACACTTTGATGTCGATTGGAGTCCGATCATTGAAGACCTGTATAGCCCCGAGCTAGGTTTCATGGATAGTTGTGCGACCAGTGTGTTTCCTCTTCTGCTCTAGAGTCTTAGGGTTTTCGGATGCACCCACATCGCTCACTGTGCACTTTAGTTGACTATTGAGTGTTGAGAGCTTGAGAGGTTTCACCATAGGAAACTCCTTGGGTTGCGAGGTAGTGCATGTGTGGAGGTGATGACCACCTTGCATGGAAGCGCCCCGTCTCTTCGGAGGCATGCAGGAGGTCGCGTACCGCCGGAGGGTACGATCGCTTCTATTAGGGATATTTTAAAGTCCACCCATATCCATTTAGAGCCACCTTCACCTCATAGGTTGAGCCGTAGATCCTTCGATTAGGACTCCCTCCCTACACGTGGGTGCATCTGAGGGCTTTCAGAGCCTCTGTGGTTACACTTCGGATTTGGCATTCTCTTATTTTTAGTCTCCAGTTGAGAGTGCTTGGAGATCGGTACGAGTCTGAGTACGGTTGGATCACCTTTCGTCTTATCGCCTTAGTTTGTGTTTTTCACTTGATGAGTTTAGCATGTTTTCTCCCTAGGGTTTTCGTTCTCATTTCTTGGCTCGGCACATCCTTCCACTTTGTTGACATTTACTCGATACTTTGGGATGCGTTCATTGATCACCTTTTTACACTGTCCACCTATCACGGGCTCAGTACCTCATTCTTTGTTTGATCCTTGGTTCGATTTTCAACTCGACGCTCATATTTTCATTACAGAAAGGTGAAAGACACATTTTCGTATTCACACATTTTTCGAGAGATTCGCCTTGATCACCTTATCATTTTCTCTCTTATGGAGCTCGAGTTGAAGGTTGAATCAAGGATATTTTGGTATAGATTGAGTATCGATGTCGTGTTAGTGTTGTCCTTCACACCCCATTTATTTTCTTCACATCTCGATCATTTTCTAGATCATCGATAGAAATTTTTTAGTCATATTCGTAGTTATCTCACACTAGAGACTCATGTGACTTTAGGGATTCTATCGTTTATCCAAATTTTGATTGTCACCATATGATTATGTATCACACCCTGTTGTGTATTGGGTTGTATTGTATCATGCATTGGTCATTGTTCGTTGCATCCCGTGTCGTTGTATGAGTCGTGTTTGAGTCGTTTTGCTTGGGTTCTTTTGTAGGGGTCTATTTGTAGTCCTGGTCTTGGTTCAGTGCCCTGGGTTTAGTGGGAGGTTGATTCGTATTGCTGAGCTGCTATAGACGGACTCACAGTCAGTTTCGATTGGTTAGCTTATTGCTTCTATGGTTTCGATTCTGGAGGCATTGACCAGTTTGAGTTAGAGGATGGATACTCAGCAGAGTAGGCATGTAGTGCTCGAGGACATGCCATCTGATATAGTGACACCACCTATTCTACCTGTTCAGATGCCAGCTACACAGACTTTGCATGCTACTTCATATGATCAGGCTGCTGTCATTCCACCCATTGTCACACCAGTTACCATTATTGAGGATCCTCGTTCCCGTATGGACAAACTCGAGCGAAGGGTTAGACAGATGAGAGATCTTGATGAGATGATTTCATGGGATGACCCTGACGATGTGCCAGTGGCCACTTTGCCAGTCGGTTTCAGGATGCCTGATATGGAGAGATATACGGGTGTTGGATGTCCTCGTATTCATCTCAGGCTTTATAGCACAGTTATGAGGGCCCTTGGTCTAGGTGAGGCACAGTTGCTCACTTTGTTCCCATTGTCATTGAGTGGCGTGACACAGAGATGGTACGCTTCATTAGAGCCATCTCGTCGGAGAACTTGGGAGGACTTAACACAGGAGTTTCTGAGACAGTATTCCTTCAGTGGTGATACGAGCGTTACGCGCAGAGAGCTTGAGTTTCTTCGACAGGGATCAAATGAGTCTGTTTTTTCTTTTATCTCCCGTTGGAGGGAGAAGGCCGCGGAGATGATTGAGCGACCTACTGAGAGAGATCATATGAGCATGTTTTTGAGGAGTTTGCATCCTAGGTTTGCTCAGCATCTGACAGGAGTCCCATTCCAGGATTTCAGATCATTGGTTCAGGCTTTATTCGATGTAGATGATGGCATCTCTAGAGAATTATGGTCAGATATTATTCCTTCTCCGGATATTGAGGGGAAGAGAGTTGGTGGATCATCTGAGAGCTATGGAGACGTATGTTCTGCGGATTTTCAGCATCGACGACCTGGTTATCATCCCTATGCGAGATCATTGCAGATACCCAGGAGTGATTTCCCGCCTTTACAGCATCATCATCCTCATTCAGTTCAGCAGTACCCTTCTGTGCATCCTCATACTGTCACGGTGCGACCTTCATTTCAGTTTCAGCGTCCACGGACTAGTATCCCACGGCATGAGCAGTCTCGTTCCCATCGGCGACGTCAGAGGACTTATTCCGATTTGGGGATGCCTTTGGATAGAGCTTTTGAGCGACTCGTAGCTACTGGCTTCTTAGCACCGTTGGCCCCTAGGCCACCTCCGAGTACCTTACCTCCACGTTTTCGTGCTCGCGAGTTCTGTGCATTTCACCAGATGGCAGGCCATCGTACTGATTATTGTGCTTCTCTATGTCATACCATACAGGATCTTATTGACAGTGGTGCGGTTAGCTTTCCCGTACCGACCACAGATACTGATCTTGGTCCAGATATGACTGCTGATTCCTTTCCAGCTTATTCCACACATGCAGTTCCTCCTCCTTCGGGCTTATACCATCACGTTTTGGACGCCCAGGGCACTGATATTCACAGGACACTTTGATACCTCGTTGGTGTATTTTGGGACTACCTTGTTAGCTGGTTGTTTGAGTTTTTGTTCTCTTTTTCTTTCTATTTGAGTCTTGTTTTATAGTTAGTGTTTTGAGTTCGCACCTTGTGCTTCGAGAGTAGACCTTTGTTGTCCTATTATTTTGCATGATGTACTCTCATTTCACTTAGTGATATTGTTGCTTTCTTGGGTATGTGTTCCTATCTTCTTTTTATCATTGTTTCATATCATGTATTTTATGTGTTGTTGTTTTGAGTAGCATCGTGTGTTGTTTTGTTTTGTCTCTTGCATGTGCTTGTTTTAGAGTCTTGGACGGTTTTAGTGTCGTGACTGGTCCCCGAGCAGAGATTGATGGTATGATGATTATGATACAGAGCACCTTGAGACTAGACTTCTTCAGTTGAGGTTCACCATGTCGGACGAGATCACACCCATTACTCTTACTGCTCTTTATGAGATGATGGTGGATTTGACGCGGAGGGTTGAGAGGATTGAGCTTATTTTGTCAGAGCATCCATCGTCATAGAGAGAAGCTCCAGGAGTAGCGATGCCTTCATTGCCACATTTGGCTCCATCGATGTTTGCTACTTTGGGTGCCTCACATCCACGGCCTCGCCCACATTCAGTGTTCCAGCAGCATTCCTCATCCATTTCACTGACTACGCCGACACGACCTCCATCCCGGCTTCGGGGCCCTCCAGTTATTACAGTTCCTCGGGAGCGACTTCACCCTCGTCGACGATGTCAAAGACACTTTTCAGATTTGAGCGCACCCTTGAGCAGAGTTTTTGAGACGTTCCAAGCCATGGGACTTTTGGCTCCTCTGGCTCCTAGGGCACTTCCAGATCCAATGCCTCCACAGTTTCGACTTGATATATATTGTATGTACCATCAGTCAGTAGGACATCACACTGATCGTTGCACTGCTCTACGACATGCCATACAGGACATTGTTGATTCTGGGACGTTTGGGCATCCTCAGTCCGATATGTTTCCTATTCCTACCTCAGCTCAGGCCATGCATGCAGACGCCCCTTCACCAGCAGTCCCTGATCTTATTGACTTGGGCGATTGACTCATGATTGGCTTACTTTGGTACGGTGGCGCTCAGATTTTGTTCATTCTGTGGCCAGAGATGTGATGGCAGGACCAGTCACTGTTTTTGTTTTGTTTTGTTTGGTCTTGTTTTACTTTTGACATTTAGAGACTATAACTCGATTCTCGAGTATTGTCTTTGTTATCCTTCTTTTGCATGATGTATTCATCGGATTATCCCATTGGATGCATTTTCTTTTATGGACATATCTTTGTGTTTTGTGATATGATGTGTTATACTTTTTACTCGAGGTGTCTTTTCACTTGCACATTGTGGTCTTGAGGCCCGACCTATCATGGAGGATATTGAGCCTATTAGCTTAGGATCAAAGATTTGACCTAGGGAGTTCGAGACTGTGACACATCTTCTTATGTTCAGAGCAGTACCTCGGTCACTTCCCACACCTTGCTTTTGTTTTGACCTACATCCATCCATTATGAGCTTTGCACAGCATCACCTTTGAGACCATTATATGACCTTTCCATCCTCAATTTTTCTAGCTTTTCACATCCCCTCTCTTATTCGACCAGGTAGAGTGTGAGGAGTTTGAGCCCAGGGTTGTTCCTGCGTGGCGAGGGATAGCTTATGATCTTTGGATGGTTTATGATATGTGGATTGGTTGATTGCTTGATGAGACTATCACTTTTTTCGCTATGAGTATAGAGATTGATCTTGTATGATGAGAGTTGGCTTGTGATGGGCAGTATTGCTTGATGAGATCATCGTTTACTTCGCCTGATGAGTACGGTTGATATATGATCCTAGAGGGAAGTTCAGACCCAACTGGAGCGGACCTTATTTCATCAGGGAGTTGACCCCAGAAGGCGTTGCATGGTTGATGGATTTAGATGGAAACCGATTCTTAGAGCCGACTAATGTAGATAAGCTGAAGAGGTACTATGTTTGAGACCATGGTCGCAGGATGGGTGGCCCTTATTTTGGTTAGCCATATACCTTGTTATTCCCTTTTGATACATAGTCCGTTGTTAGCCAATTGAGCCTCGCATGCGTATTATAGCCTTTCTTTCTTATCGCCTTGCTCACATTTTCACACCGGGATAGGGGCCCTTTAATGTATGCATGCATTGTTTGGTAGTTTCATGAGCTTTGGACCTAGAGGCATGTTTTTCTCATTATCTTTTCCTATCACTGCACCTCTATATTTTCATCTCATCTTATTGGTTATGTTATTCGTCTCTTCTGCGCTACTATTTGTTTGTCTCATATTCTCTCCACCCTGGGTGGTGATCCCCTTCAGTTCATCACATGGAGGATAGTCACGTCATTTCCACCATCTATCTCGCGGACACTGGTTTAGAGATCCTTAGTTTGAGAAGGTCATCGTGTTAGAGAGAGTTTGTTTGTTACCTTAGCACTTGGGGGTGTGTCCATTTGTTATTGTTATCATCTTTGGGGTTTATTTATTCACATTCAGGGTACGCGTATTTGTATATATGTAAAAAAAAAAAAAAAAAAAAAAAAAAAAAAAAAAAAAAAAAAAAAAAGAGGAAAAAAATCATTATTATTATTATTAGCACATGTGTGTATGTGCATAGTATTCTCGATCATTGAGTATGTATATAGATGTTTGTGGTCATTTTTATCGAGTATGTTCGTCATTAGGAGTTCGTATGTGAGCTCTCCGAGATCCCATGTTATTTGTATTGCTTTGTCATATCTATTTGTGAGAGAGATGAGTGATCTTCTCCTAATGACTCCGAGTCATTGTCCTTTCCATCATTATATTCATTATTGATGTGACTTCACTTCAGGATTGATCTGAGTCGATCACCACCATTCTTCACATATTCATTGTTTCGCTGTCGTTTTTATCGTTGCCTGTGATTCATCTCATTCCCCTCACATCTTATTCTCTCCTTACAACAACCCATCTCGGGTTTGATACTCACTTCGCGTCATCATTACACATATCACTATCAGCTCATTTTGCTTCATTTGTCTCCTTATCGACATCATATTCACGTTAGGCATCCTCAGGTCCATGGCTCATGGGATTCACTATACATGTTGCATTTCATATATGAGGGCATGTTTTTATGATCATTGGGTATTTGGGCCTAGTTTCCTTTCATTTCTATTACCTTATCACCTTAGCCTACGTTACGTCCCGTGTCTTAAGACCACCCTGAGGCCGTGGGATCAGACGTCGTCTTTGATAACCTCTACATTGGACAAGTGATTGAGATCTGGTTGACATTTAGATATCGTCATGCTTCTTTTTCTGGGAGTCGCCTCTTTGATGTGTAGGACTGATTCAGTTGTGTTCGGATTACCGGGATCATGAGTTTGACGATGATTGACTTGGTGTCACCTGTTTTTTTTTTTTTTACCTATCGTACCTTTGGTGCCCCACTGCGGCATATCCCATTTCATTTGGAGGTTTATGGATCCTCACAGATTTGCACGTTCATTATCACTTACTGGATGCTCATTGAGACATGGACATGATCGTTACCTTACAGAGCCCCCGAGATCGATCCAGCTAGTTCCGCACCTCTCGAGGCTTGGATGTCATCATGCCTCTCCATCTGGGAGGACATCTTGGATACATGTGCACGATTCAGTTATGGATTCGGATGACTAGTGTTACATGTGCGACGATAGATGATTTCATGACATTTGTCCTTCGGACCTGTCGCGCACTTGATGTCATACTGGGGCATATTTTCCGTTTCAGATGTGATTTATAGATCTTCACTTATGTCGCATGATCGATGATAGATGATTTCATGTCGCTCGATCTCTGACCTGCCATACGTTCGATGCCCATGCTGGGGCATATTTCCTTTTCGATTGAAATTTATGGATCTTCATGGAGTTGCACGCTCATCCCCACTTACGAGATACACTTTGACACTATGTTTCCTCCGTGGAGCCTCTCGGGAGTTACCCAGTTAGGCCTGCACCTCGCGACGCTTCGATGTCATCATGCTTTCCTTCCGAGAGACGCCCCTTTGATCTATGGGTCTGTTTCAGTTGTACACGTGGATGACTTGGATCGCGCATTCGATGACGGGTGATCTGGGCTCATCTGGTTCTTTTGACTCATCAGGCATTGTGTTTGATAGCTCTTATGTGAGCGATACTTGGGATTGATTCGAGAGCGTTTTGATTGTGATGGACCAGGAGTTATGGTATGACCCTACACTGGGCCATAGCCATCTCAGAGAGTTTTTTTTTCTATCGGATGACCATTATGTCGAGGCATACTCTTCTCAATCGATGACAGATTTTTGAGCCATGTCCATTTCTCGGGGGATATCAGATGTCCTTTTTCACATTGGAACATGAGACATGATTAACGCATTTCATCTGGTGTACTTTACACAGGGGCATACCCCTTTCGATTGATGATGGTTTTTGGGCATAGCTGTTCCTTGGAGGCGATTAGATTCATTTCACATTGGAGTATGGGATACGATTGGGTGATATATTTGATGTGATCATAGGAGCATAACTTTCTCAGCATCGTTGACATATTTTTGAGATGATCGGATCAGGACACGGACACTTATGAGAGCATACAGCGGAGTTTAGTCATTTCAGGGTTTGCCCTATACTGGGGCATAACCCTTTCATTGGCCGTTGATCTTAGAGATATCAGTTCACATTGGGACATGCTCTTTCTTTGGGGGAGGTCAGATATTCTCTTCACATTACCATGATGGCTTTGATGAGCAGATGTTCATTTTGATCAGATGATGTATGATTGGTTGTATTCTTCTCATGGATGTTTGATTTGGAGATGCTTACACTGGGGCATAGCCCACTTGTTTTGGCGATGATTTTGTGAGATGACAGTTTATACCAGACACTTACTTTCCAGAGATCATTCTGCATTGAGAGCTTACCCATTCTGAGATGATGCATTCATACTGGGGCATAGCCACCTTGCTGATTTTGACATTGAGACTCCCACTTCTTGTTTATGATCGCTGCACTCGATGGATTATAGAGTTGTTGGCACCCTGGGTTCAGTCTTCTCAGCATACCTAGTTGGATTTGGGTACCCACTTTCCTTTGTTACGCACCTATCCATCCTACATTGGACACTGTTATACCTACGCCCTTCTTATCAAAGACTTACATCTTTTGAGCCCACATATTTCATCGTCTTGCATGACCTTATCCATTTCTCTTGTGATCAGAGGAGGATGCAGACCAGTCTCGGGCTTTCTGGTTGGGTTTTCACATGCCTTTGGACATTAGGTTCAACATCTCCCATGATGATAGGGCCTATTAGATTGTTGATGCACTTGTGATGATGTACTCATATTGCCAGTCGACATGTCGTGTTTTGATTTGCTTACATTTCAGACCTAGGGTCTCGGTCAGCATTTGTTTGATCCATTATTTTAGTTTTGCTTTGTCAGCATAGTTTTGGTAATGTTTGGTCTTGTTTTAGCATTTGTTCATTGAGGCTATGTATATCCTGTTCATTGCATCATCATTGAGCATATCCCAGAGTATCTTGTTCGGTGACATTCTGTGTCCCATGTTGACTACTATCTTACACTGGGGCATACCCCCGTCCTTGAGTTCATCGATTCTCTTTTGTAGACTTTCTCGCTGTTCATTCTATCTCTTGACCTTTATGAGTTGTCATACTGGGGCATACCCCCATCCTTGATTTCATTGACGTTTTGCAGATTTCTCTTATTACTCGATCTATTTCTTGATCTTTGCGAGTCATCATACCGGGGCATACCCCCTTTAGCGCTTTTCTACTATGGCGTTCCCCCTTCTCTTTGGGTTTACCGTGTCTCATGTTGATTTCATGGTTGTCAGACCCATTTGTCGATCTTTATGAGTTATCGCCTAGGGCATCCCCCTACCATCGTCCTGTTTAGGTCATCCTACTATTATCATCTTATTTAGGGCATCCCCCTTCTTTCAGTCATATCACCATCATAGATCAGACATCTATGGGCTTTTTCAATCATTTCACCACCATGGATTTCCATCCTTGGGCTTTCGAGATTTTCACCACCATAGATCTTCATCTATGGGCTTTGATTAAGTTTTCACCATCATAGATTTTCATCTATGAGCCTTTATTTCAGTTATTTCACCACCATGGATTTCCATCCTTGGGCTTTCGAGATTTTCACCACCATAGATCTTCATCTATGGGCTTTGATCAGTTTTTCACCATCATAAATTTTCATCTATGAGCCTTTATTTCAGTTATTTCACCACCATGGATTTCCATCCTTGGGCTTTCGAGACTTTCACCACCATAGATCTTCATCTATGGGCTTTGATTAGGTTTTCACCATCATAGATTTTCATCTATGAGCCTTTATTTCAGTTATTCCACCACCATGGATTTCCATCCTTGGGCTTTCGAGATTTTCACCACCATAGATCTTCATCTATGGGCTTTGATCAGTTTTTCACCATCATAGATTTTCATCTATGAGCCTTTATTTCAGTTATTTCACCACCATGGATTTCCATCCTTGGGCTTTCGAGACTTTCACCACCACAGATCTCCATCTATGGGCTTTGATTAGTTTTTCACCATCATAGATTTTCATTTATGAGCCTTTATTTCAGTTATTTCACCACCATAGATTTCCATCCTTGGGCTTTCGAGATTTTCACCACCATAGATCTCCATCTATGGGCTTTGATCAGTTTTCACCATCATAGATTTTCATCTATGAGCCTTTATTTCAGTTATTTCACCACCATGGATTTCCATCCTTGGGCTTTCGAGATTTTCACCACCATAGATCTTCATCTATGGGCTTTGATCAGTTTTTCACCATCATAGATTTTCATCTATGAGCCTTTATTTCAGTTATTTCACCACCATGGATTTCCATCCTTGGGCTTTCGAGACTTTCACCACCATAGATCTTCATCTATGGGCTTTGATTAGGTTTTCACCATCATAGATTTTCATCTATGAGCCT
Organism: Vitis vinifera; assembly: GCF_030704535.1. Taxonomy (NCBI): domain Eukaryota; kingdom Viridiplantae; phylum Streptophyta; class Magnoliopsida; order Vitales; family Vitaceae; genus Vitis; species Vitis vinifera. The sequence goes on from NC_081823.1 coordinate 5,959,715, forward strand.
TTATTTCAGTTATTCCACCACCATGGATTTCTATCCTTGGGCTTTCGAGATTTTCACCACCATAGATCTTCATCTATGGGCTTTGATCAGTTTTTCACCATCATAGATTTTCATCTATGAGCCTTTATTTCAGTTATTTTACCACCATGGATTTCCATCCTTGGGCTTTCGAGATTTTCACCACCACATATCTCCATCTATGGGCTTTGATCAGTTTTTCACCATCATAGATTTTCATCTATGAGCCTTTATTTCAGTTATTTCACCACCATGGATTTCCATCCTTGGGCTTTCGAGACTTTCACCACCATAGATCTTCATCTATGGGCTTTGATCAGTTTTTCACCATCATAGATTTTCATTTATGAGCCTTTATTTCAGTTATTTCACCACCATGGATTTCCATCCTTGGGCTTTCAGTTATTTCACCACCATAGATCTTCATCTATGGGCTTTGATCAGTTATTTCACCGTCATAGATTTTCATCTATGAGCATATATTTTAGTTATATCACCACCATGGATTTTCATCCTTGGGCTTTCGAGATTATCGCCACCATGGATTGGCATCTATGGGCCTTTTTTATTGTTTCACCACCGTAGGTCTTCATCTATGGGCTTTCTAGTTTAGCGTTTAGAGTTAGTTTTTTGGTTTGGCTTCTAGAGCCGTTGTTTTTCTCAGTTTAGTGCTTATAGTCAGTCTCGTCATTTAGAGTCAAAGCTCCTGTCATTTACATTCACTGGCATTGCACATCTTACCTTCATGGGTTTGCATTTATCCTCGTTTTCCTCACTTCTTGCCCAGTGCTTACCACCTATTCGTCATCGTTCTTCTAGATTTCCTTCTTCACTGCTCATGATGATGTCCTTTGAGTCCGCGACGCATATTTCGATCATGTTGTTGGGCACCCTACACTTGGCATTCTCGTATAGTTCACATAGGGCAGTCTCCTTCGGGCACATTCTTTCTTGTACTCCAGGGTGGTTCGACCGTTACTCATCTTTGACATTGATCTTCAAGTCACTTTTGGAGACGTCTTAGAGGGAGCTTGGATCCCTAGTGTGGCTGCAGAGGCATTTTCAGACATCATTTTGTTTTAGGGTTAGAGCCTTTGTGTTAGTCTGCTAGCCTGAGTGAGTTTGCATTTCACTATTATCCCTATGGGGGTCTCCCTGGTTCTTCGGTAGAGTTCACTTCATTCCACTCACTATTCACACTTTCTTTTCATTCCAGTATTCATATTCCTTGCACTCGTGAACTCAACCGAAGAGGGGCATATTTGTAGACCCCCCCGAGGAGCTAGAGATTTTTATTATTTTTCTTGGTTGTTTTTCGGAGGGACCTCTCAAGTAGGCTACTCTGGGGGCAAATAGAGAGGATAGGGGGCTGCTTTGGGCGGCCGTGGGATGTGATTGGGCTAGCTGGTGATGGCGGCGAGAGGGGACAGAAGAAAGAGATAAGAGAGACTTGCCAAGGAAGAGGAAAAAACAGGGCTAGGGGAGGAGAGAGCGTCTGGGAGGAGGGCAGCGAGACGGAGCTTCTCTGGAAAACTCAGGTATGGCCATATTGGATGCTTTGGCTTTCAGATTTCTTTTATTTCATTTCGTTTTCACTTTTATTATTCCTCCTTTGTCATTGCTGGTCTTGAACGTCTCTTGCTGAGGATTAGACTTTGTTGAGCTTAAGCTGGTTTCACTTGCTCTGTTTTGTTCTCCTTTTCCGTTTCTTTGTTCTCTCTTGTAAATTAGTGAGGTATCAGATTGTTTTTTTTAATTTTGATATTCATCTAATCGCATGAATGCTCGTTGTTCGCCCCACCCGTCGGGTGCAGTAAGAAAATGAGTTTAGCGTGACTGTGGAACCTGCTCTGTTCCTAAGGGCCCGTCCAAAACCTCCATGAAAACCAACTTCCATGAAAACCTGAGACTCATGTCTGCCGAGAACCTCCTCCAACATATGCTCATCATCAACTCTATCCACGCACATGGTCTCAAATCCAAAGCTAAGCACCCTTCACGCCTTCACCACCTTAAACATCCATTCTTTTTTTATGTACCCATTTTCCTCCTTCGTTCCCTGTTTCTTCTCCTCTGGCATCTGTGGCACAAGGCGGCACCGTTTGGCAGTAAAGACGACGAAGCCCTCCGTCGCACCCCATGTTCTTGTCCTCCTGCCCGCGCGGTGGTTCATGGGCAGCAGCTCCCACTCCGTTCCCCCATTTCATTCCCGGCGTCGTCAACGTGCAAGCCATACTCTTCACCGCCAGCCTGCTTTGCACCCTCCATCTGTATTGCCCCCCATTAAATCTGCTCCAGCATCTGAAATGACCAAACGTCACATACCTTTCAAACCCACCAATCACACCCATTTTCCATACCCACTAAGCCCATTTGCCATGCATGGTCATGCATGGCCGCGTGACGCCCGCCACACCCATTTCTTGCTCAGCATACCCATTTTCTCTCTCTAAACTTATTCACACCCATCTCCTGCACCCAGCAGCCGCAAACCACCCATTTTCCATCTCAACCCGTTCAGCTGTTCTGTGATTGATGGACCTCATGGTGACATGGGTCTCACGACTCTTAAAAAAATAGGTTTTCGTTGAAGAAGCTCTGGTATTTGGAGGACGCCCAGCCCACGGGCAAGTACCTACTGAAGCCTTTTTGTTTCCCAGTGGCATTGTTTAAACAAATTGGTGGATAAAAGTCAAAGACATGAGTTTTTTATATTATTTTTTTATTCTCCATTATTAGTGGCATGGTTCCAGCAGGCTTCAAGGTGGTTTATTATTATTTTTTCTCTTTTCTCCCACGTGCCATCATTTTGGTTTTTTTTTTATCTTTTATCATTTTTTTTATTATTTTATTATTTTTAATGTTAAAAGTTCTGTTTCTTTGATTATTTTATTTATTCTTTTATATATATATATATAATCTCCATTAACTCTTTTAAAATTTCCTAAAATTTCAAAGTCCCAAATTTGTTCACTTATTTATTATTTATTATTTATTTATTTAAAAAATGCCATTCTCGAAATAATTTTCTAAAATTCTAATTTTAAATTTAATTTCCTAATAATCAATTTTTTAAATTTAATTTTCCGAAAATTCCTAATCCCGAAAATTTCCATAATCCCATTAATTTATTTAATCATTAGTATTTTATTTGTTTATTTTAAAACTCCATTTTAAATCAATTCATTTAAAGCTTTCGATTTTCGAATTAAATTGCTATTTCTGAAAATTCCGATATTCACATTAATCTATTTAATTATTATTATTTTATTTATTTATTCTAAAATTTCATTTTAAACAATTCATTTAAAACTTTCGATTTTCGAATTAAATTTCTATTCCTGAAAATTCCGATATTCACATTAATTTATTTAATTATTATTATTTTATTTATTTATTCTAAAAATCCATTTTAAACAATTCATTTAAAACTTTCGATTTCCGAATTAAATTGCTATTTCTGAAAATTCCAATATTCACATTAATCTATTTAATTATTATTATTTTAGTTATTTATTTCAAAATTCCATTTTAAACAATTCTTCAAAATTCTAATTTTTGAACTTAATTTCCGACTTCCAAAATTCTAATTTCTTTCAAATTTAATTCCCAAAGCTCCAATTTTCAAATAAATTCCCAAAAATCCAATTTTCACTTGAACAATTTTAATTCTACTCTGATTCTCAAACCTTATGTTTTTCTTGGTTTTACATAAGCGTGAATGCAATCTTCATAATTCCTAAATAATGGAATTTGTGATATTAATTCATGCAAGACTAATCGGGCTTTGGTGGGGGCCCCACATACGTGATTTTATGATTGATTGATTGATTGATCGATTGGTTGATTTATCTGCCATGCGTGATTGATTTGCTATGTTCCATGATATGTACATAATCAACCTGCGTTTGTCGCCCTATTTTGTGATAGCGCGTTGCCGTTTGCTGAACAGGTACGTATCCACTTCCACTTTGGTTATTCTCTATGCATATTCTGATTCTCATATGTGCATGATAGTTCCGGGTATCCATTGTTTCCCTCATCAATTGCCATTGATTACTTCATTTTATTAGTAGAGACCCGACTTTAGGGACTTAGAGGGGTGCTACGGTCTTTATCGTACCTTCCCGATAAGTAACCTGACCCCCGAACCCGATCCGGTTTTTCACAGACCACCTTTTCCAAAGTAAGGAGTCACACTTAGGGTTTTTCTTTCTTATTTTGTTTACCCTTTTAAAAATAAAACAAAAATAAGTGGCGACTCCAAGTCAATTTTTCTTAATCAATAAAGATCAATTTTTCAAAATAAAAATCGAGCTCGCCATCGAGTGGGAAACGCATGAGCCGAAATGCGGGGTCCACACCTATGCATTCCATTCTCTTCCTACATTCTGATTTCTCTTTCTTGTTTTCTTCTCCTTTCACTTTATAATTTTACAACACGTTATCAGCACGAATAGTCTCTATAAAAGAAATATAAAGATTTTTCTCTATTCAAAGAAATAAGAAATGTATTCTTCTCTTTAGAGAAATAGAAAGATGTTCTTCCCTCATAGAAATAGAAAGATTTTCTCTCTTCTTTCTCACAAAAAGGTATATAATAAACTTATATCATGATTTTCTATTTTATTACCTTTTGATATTTATTTTCATATATTTTATTTGAATACATAAATATGTATAATCCTTATAACCAGAAGTTATAGGGTAAATTATAAATTATATGGTACATTTATAACCAGAAGTTATGAAAAATATATACAATCCCTATATTCATAAATTATAAATTATAGGGTAAATTCATAACCAGAAGTTATGAAAAATATGTACAATCCCTATAATCATAAATTATAAATTATAGGAAAAATTATAAAATTACAAATATATGACCAGAAGTTATGTATATGATCTTTAATTATTTATTTTTAATTATATGGTATAACTAGAAGTTATACCAAACAATATTATAGCCATAAGCTATAAAATAAATAAATAAATGTCCATAGCCTAAAGTTATGTACAAATCTACATAATGAAAGTTCAAAGCCCGAAGCTATGTACAAATCTACCCAATGAATAGTTCATAACTTGAAGCTATATACAAATTTATATAAAAAACAGTTCATAACTTGAAGTTTTATACAAATTTAAATATTTTCTTGTTATGACAAAATCATCATGGCCTAAAGCTATGAAAGATATTAACTTTAAATTTCTTTAATTTCTTTTAATTATATTGTGTAACTAGAAGTTATACATAAATTGTTCATAGCCTGAAACTATGTACAAATTTGCATATTTTTTTGTTCTGAAAAAATAATCATAATTCAAAGTTATGAAAAATATTGGCTTTTAATTTTTATTTTGTACTCACTTATTTTTCGTAACAAGAATTATGGAAAACAATTTTTATTAACAAGAGTTTCACAGCTAGAAGCTATGCATACAATTTTTAATTCTCTTGTATAACCAAAAGTTATTCAAAACAAAATTGTCAATGAATCTTGAAGCTATGATCAAAGAAGGAAATCAAGCATCCCTGTAGGATCGTACAAAAACACTGATTTTCCTACGTCATTATCTTGGAGCTATGATCAAAGAAGGAAATCAAGCATCCCTGTAGGATCGTACAAAAACACTGATTTTCCTACGTCATCATCTCTCCATGAAGGTTTAACAAATGAGAAATCACTAGTCTCATCCAACTAGATCTGAATAATTCCCTGAAGTGAATGCGATATTGTCCCAAACTCATGGACGATGACGAGGACGTGGTCGTGGAAGAAATCCCCTATACCATGGTTCTTATAGTAATAATTCACTAAATTCTCATAAAAGGAAAGCCTCATTACACCACCAGAAGTGGAATAATATTGAGGTAAAACAAGAAATTGGGAAGTATTTACAAGATAAACCTCCTAAGAACCATGAGAATAATAGTTATATATGTGGTATGAAGGGGTATTGGTCGCGTACCTGTTGTACGCCCAAACATTTGGTTGACCTTTACCAAGTTGAAATGAACTTCATTGATAGTGATGGCCAAGTGGTTCTAACCTATTTAGATGTTTCAGATTTCTTTGAGAATCTTAATGGGAAAATTGAACATCTAATTGGTGATGAAAATGTTTGTTATGATTAAACATTATGTTTTTATTTAGTTCTTTGCAAATAGGTTTATTTTGTTATCATCTTTGAACACATTGTTCATCTTTTATAGTTTATTTCACATTTTATTATTTATCATTTAAATTCTTTTCTTTATTTATACTTGAAGATACGTGGATCTCTCTCATACCTTGATCCATCATTACAATTAGTTTGATTATTGAAATACTTCCTAGTTATTTCATGTATAAATTACTCCATACTTACAAAATCAAATGTGTGAGATACTTATGAAATATATAATTTTAAATTATCTTTTCATATTTGTTTTATTATGTTATATACGCTTTTCATTGCTTTTACACTACTTATTAAGTTAAGTTAAGTTATCATCGATGACTAATATTTTTTATTGATTTTAACTTTTTCTCTATGATAATATTTATTCAACTCTATAAAGACGAAGTCTTTATAACAATGTTTTATGACTTGTTACTTTGATGAAACTATTGTCTCCTTAATTGCACAACATTGATGACAAACAATGTTAATACTATATCAGGTGATAGAAACCTAATTAAAGGCTCCAGAAGAGCTTATACTATGTCACTGGTAGTATTTGATTCCATGTGAATGACACTTTATACAATGATAGATCCAGAAGAATCTTTTAAGACCAACTTGGTCCCCCGGGGTAAAAGATCATATGGATGTACATTATAAAACTAGAAGTTTTTATTTAATGACTAGTCTACCTATACACTTAAAAGGTATAATGACTCGTTGTGCAAATTATCATTTTAATGAGATAATTATCTCGTCGTTAGGAGGAAAAGAGCCAGTTCCAGAAGAACGACATGAAATTATTTGGAATGCATTGACTTTGACTCATCTTGATCCCCATACAAATCAATGTGAACTAGAAGTTCAAATGATCACTCATTTGCAAAATCTTGCAAATCAATTACAAGATACATTCATTGATACAAAGAAAGTGACAAAGTCATATATCCCGACTGCAAATACTCCAGCACGGATTGATGTCCTTGTAGGACAGTTAACAAATTAATCTAAGATACGCCTAAAGCGTGGTAAACCTGTCGGCTCAAAGGATGTAACTCTCCTGAAAAATAGTACCCAAGAAAAACTTGGCACTCTAAAAGAGGCCATAAAAAATAACTTATCAGTTTAAAATTGATAAAATCTATAGCCCTAGAAGAGGCACAAATAATACAAGAAGCCCCTGAAAAGGCACATATATTGAACAAGAAGCCTTTGAAGAGACACATATTGAATGAGAAGCCCTTGAAGAGGCACAGGTACCTGAAAATTATGAAGTCTCAATAAGTTATGTATACACGTGAGAAAAATGAGATCAAAATAATATTATTATTAACAATATTTTCACTTTCCAAGTGGCCTCCGATATCATAAGAAATGATGAAGATCTTGAACCACGAAATGTGGAAGAATGTTGACATAGAAATGATTGGCCAAAATGGAAAGAAGTTATACAGGCAAAGTTAAACTCATTAACAAAATGAGAAGTTTTTGGACCTGTAGTTCAAACAACTAAAGATGTAAAGCTTGTTGGGTACAAATGGATATTTGTACGAAAACACAATGAGAATAATGAGATCATAAGATATAAAGTGCGATTAGTAGCACAAGGTTTCTCGTAGAAACCTGGTATTGACTATGAGGAAACATTATTTTCCGTCATGGATGCAATCACATATAATTTCTTAATTAGTTTGGCAGTCCCAGAAGGACTAGATATGCGTCTCATGAATGTTATTACAGTATATTTATATGGATCCATGGATAATGATATATACATGAAAATCCTTGAAGGATTTAAATTGCTTGAAACAAATTGTACAAAGCCTCGTAGCATGTACTTAATCAAGTTACAACGATCCTTGTATGGATTAAAGCACTCTGGATGCATGTAGTACAATCGCCTTTGTGAATACTTACTAAAAGAAGGGTATATGAATAATCTTATATGCCCATGCATCTTTATTAAGAAATCAGAAACTGGATTTGCAATTATTGCAATGTATGTTGATGACTTAAATCTTGTTGGAACTCCTGAAGAGCTCACAAGAACAACAAATTACTTGAAAAATGAATTTGAGATGAAAGATCTTGGAAAAACAAAATTCTGTCTCGGTTTGCAAATCAAACATTTTTCAAATGGAGTTTTAGTACATCAATCAACATACATTAAGAAAGTTTTGAAGCGTTTTTATATGGATAAAGTGCACCCTTTAAGTTCTCCAATGGTTGTTCCATCACTTGATGTAAAAAATGACTCATTTCGTCCTTGCGAAAAATGATGAAGAATTACTTGGTTTTGAAGTACCATATCTTAGTGCTATTGGTGCACTTAAATATCTTGCAAATTGTATATGTCCAAACATTACTTTTTCTGTCAATTTATTAACAAGATATAGTTCCGCTCCAACTTGAAGACATTGGAATGGTATCAAACATATATTGTGTTATCTTTGTGGAACTACTAGTATGAGTCTATTTTACTAAAGGGAATTAAAGCAACAATTTCTTAGATATGGAGATGTAGAATACCTTTCAGATCCATAGAAAGGTAAGTCACAAACATGGTATGTGTTTAATTACAATGAAACTGCTATCTCATGGAGATCTATCAAACAAAAAATGGTGATCACATCATCAAATCATTCAGAAATTCTTGCGATTCATGAAGCAAGTCGTGAATGTGTTTGACTAAGGTCAATAATCCAACATATACAAGAAACATGTGGACTATCTTCCATCAGAGGCAATGCAACCGTGTTACTTGAAGATAATGTTGTTTGTATTGCACAAATTAAAGGAGGATCCATAAAAAGTGATAGAACTAAGCATATCTCCCCGAAATTCTTCTATACTCATGAGCTCCGAGAGAAAGGTGAGATCGATGTTCAACACATTCAGTCATGCAATAATCTAGCAGATCTATTCACAAAGGCGTTATCTTCGACCACATTGAAAAAGTTAAGGTATGACTTTGGAATGCGAAGATTGAGAGATCTACCATTTGAAATGTTGAAGAAATCATAATCATGTTTACCTGAGGGAGAGAATGATAATATGGATATATTGCACTCTTTTTTCCTTCGTACAGGTTTTGTCCCATTGAGTTTTACTGACAAGGTTTTTAACGAGACAGTTATAATAATCCAAAAGAATATTGTACTATTTTTCCTTCACTAGGGTTTTTTCCCATAGGGTTTTTCCTAGTAAGGTTTTAATGAGACATATTATTATGATCATCCAAGGGGAAGTGTTATAAAATATAACATTCTGTACCACTATGGTAACTTGTGGATGATCATCCATAAATATCTTTTGTAACTCCCTATAAAAGGGAGAGATCCCTAATGAAATTGAATAGAGTTTTCCTATGCATTACATTCTCTTCCTACATTTTGATTTATCTTTCTTGTTTTCTTCTCCTTTCATTTTATAATTTTACAACAAATATCATTTTATTGAATTTATAATTTTTTTTAAAATTTTTTTAAAAGTAGTTTCCGTTATAGGGTGGCTCAATTCTTAGTTGGTCTGTTTGTTTGTGGTTACATGTAAAATAGTGTTTTTAGTTTTTAAAGGTATTTACGGAAAATTTAATTAAAATTCTTGTATCGATTTAGAAAATGTGATATTATCCCAAAATTTCACTTACCTTTTTACATTTTAAATCTTAATCAAATTTTTTAATAATTTTAAAATAATCATTTTTTAATAACTTTAAATAGAAATTCAAATTTTAAAAATAAATATAAAAATAGTTTTTAGTTTATTTTCTAGCAGTTAGAATGTAAAAAATTCTTCATTTATTTTAATCAAAATATTTTAAATATATATTTGAAGGTTGAAAAACTGTCTTATAAACTTAATTTTTTTTTTTTATTAAAAAAATGATATATATTTTTTAAATTGTGTTTATAAAAAATAACTAAAAATATGTCAAATTTATTTTTTTAAAATGATATATATTTTTTATAATATTTTTTTTAAATAGTTTTCTAAAAATAATATATTTTCAGAATAATTATTAAAAAAAATTAAGATAAAAAAGTTTCTCAAACATTATAATGAAAAATAGTTTTGAAGGGTATATTGGTCTCTTCATATTTTATGTTCTTCTCATCAATTATGTAATTTTTATGGATCAAATCTTAATTTTTGGACTCTGGTCCAAAAGACAATTGTCCCAATTAAATATTCTTAATGGTAAAGATAGACATCCAATAATCTCTAAAACCCTAAATTAATTATTTGATAGTCTTGGTGGAAAAGCTAGACATGCATTTTAACATTGGTAAAGTCATGTAAAGGCAATGAAATGTCATGCTTCAAACATGTTTATCACTGTAGTTGTCATTTGGCACATCATGTAAATAACACCAAACACGTACCATCTCTTTCATATTTTGCAACAATATCATGAAAACCAAATTGATTGATAAAAAATATGATTAAATAGATTCTGTCACGTACAATTAAAAAAAAAAAAAGAAAGTCTGAGAAAAGTGTAGGGTAATGTTTGTTTTTTAGCTTAATATTAAATGTAATTTGCTTTTTTAAATTTCAAATGGTTTGCTTTTATTTTTTATTTTATTTTTATTTATTTGTGGATATGTATTTTTATGTGTTTTTCTGTAAAAGCGTGATTTTTTTTATTATAAACATTTTATTTTTTGAAAATTTGAAATTATGACTTATTTTTGTTTATTTTTAAAAGAGAAAATAAAATAAATAAATAAACATTTTTTTAAAAAGAAAAGACACATCTTAGAATTTCAAAATAAGATATATTGATTGAAAAAATTGCATTTATAATAAATTCATACCAATTCCCATAGTTATTCAAATTTTTATGTAAAAGGTTTATAGTTAGATTTAACAATTTCCATAATATGTCAAAATCCCTTCTGTCTTGATTCAAATGAATTCTTATGACTCTATTCTATCTTGATTGAAATGAATTCCTATCGCTTCAATGAATAAAGTAAATAGGACTAATATAAATATCGTAAATAACATAGTATTGTCTGATTGTTGGGATTAAAAAAAGTGTTTTTATTGTCAAACTGATTAATAGTAATAACCATGAGTACATGTCTAAATCTTAAAAACCATCTCTAGTAAGTAAATGAAATTATAAAAAAAATCTTTATTTAAAAGGAAATTATTTCTCTATTTAAAATACTCTATAAATTCTTTTCAAAACAAAATAAATTTTGACAATTCACTAAAAATACATTTGGATCAATTTATTAAAAACTATAAGTTTCTAAACTTTTATCAAAATATTTCTGAACATTTATTAAAAAAAAAACTGAACTTTCTATAAGAAAATAATTTCTCTAAACCCTTTTTTTGTTAAAATAATTTTTGGGCTTTTTATTAACAAATTTTATGGATTTAAAAAAAAAAAAAGTTTTATGGAACTTTGTTAAAAATGAATTTTTTGAGTCTTGAATTTTCTAGAACTTTTGTAAAATAATTTTTGATACTTTTTATTCAAATAATTTTTTGAAACTTTGTTAAAATAATTTTTTTTATACTTTTTATTGAAATAATTTTTTGGAACTCTTTAAAATACATTTTCTGATATTTTTTTATTGAAACAAATTTCTGGATTATTTTATTAAAATAATTTGTTTGATACTTTTTATTGAAATAGTTTTCACTTTTCAGGAACTCTTTAAAATATATTTTCTGAGATATATATATTTTAAATCAATTTTTCTGGATTATTTTTAGAAACCAAACCAACTCAACCCAACAACAAACAGGAGAGCCCAAATCATCAAATTTGAAAACTCCTCCACAAACAAATATTGTAGTGAGATGGTGAACTGAAATTGACAGTAGCAGTGCAAGCATGTTGGGCCTCGATTGGAGTTGTTAGAGATATGGCGCGTGAATGAGGCAACTCCATGAGTGCGGAGGTGCAGCGGGTGGTGCATGGAGAAGGTGCAACAATGGTGGTCATCATGGAGATGAATAGTGGCGACGGAATGACGGCATCACGGCATGGGTGCGAGGCGGACTGGAGAGGAGATCTAGAGGAAAAAAAACAAAAAAGAAAGAAAGAGAAAAGAGAAAAAACAAGGGTCGGCCTTGGAGAGGAATGGAGGTGGCGCGAGGAAGTGGTGAAAGGAAAGCAGGGGGAGTGGGTCCCCATGTAGTGCTGTCAGATGGGTTTTTGGGAGTGGGCAGTAGGTTTTCTTTTGTTTATTATTATTATTATTATTCTTTTGGCCATTTGGGTCGGGCTCCAAAGTGGGCTGCAAAGCCAATTTTGGGGGTCCACAAGCTTACCAAATTTGCACTCTAATCGAGAGTACCAATTTATTAAAACCTCGGAATTTTCACCAAAGTTACAAAGATGAAATTTAAAAAGTTGTTCAAACTTCAAAGATGAAAATTGCAACGGCCATGAAAATCATTAAAAAAACTCTAAACAACAACTACCAAATAAAATTTCATTGAAATTAAAAATATCAATCAATTTATAAAACCCTCTAACACTATATTTGATTTAAGGATTAAATATCTTACGGATAAAATATAAATATTTTATGAACATAATATTTAAGTTAAAATATTCAATGAATATGTTATATTATTTATATTTAATTTGTAAACTAAATAAAAATAATAATATGATACATATTATTTTTATTATTTAAAATAAAAATTATATCATATTTAAATATTTTTTTATTTTAAAAATAAAAATTTTGTTATAATAAACAATATTGATAATTAAAATTTTATTTTATAAAATGAGCATATTAAAAAAAAGAAAAAGGTGGATGCCATTTTTCATATTCCATTAACCAAATATGACAAATTCTCTTTAAAAACAGAAATATTATAAGAAATTTGAAAAAAAAAAATCAAAATTTAGAGGTTAAAAGTGAAATTGTTAATTAAATGATATATGAATTATAAATATTTTATAATAAAAGTATTAATAGGGTGATTTAAAAAAAAAAAAATTTTATAGCGTTATTGTATATTAATAGTAAAGGGTATATTCCGAGAATACCAATTTGGCATATTCTTCAAAGATATAAAGGTTATAAAAAATTTGAAGAAAAAAAATTCAAACGTAAAACTAATATGAGAATCATAAAAAACACTGAACAATAACTCCTCAAATAAAATTTCATTGAAATTGCGAAAATTAATTTACAAAAGCTTCCAAATCCTCTTAAAAAACACAAAAGGTACAAGAAATTTGAAAAGTTTTTAGAGATTAAAGATGATATATTAATCATAAATATTTTATAATATTAATTAATATTAATAGGATAATTTTAAAAATAATAAAATATATAATATTAATAGGTTTTGTAACTTAATAATAAACAAATTATAAAATGGTATATTGAAATTAAAAAGTTAACATGTGGAATATTTTTTATATGAAAAAATTCTTATGCCTCCGAAATCCTACAAATGACCTCAAAACACAATATTGCTATTTATTAAATTATATTTCCACAAATATTTTCTATATATGCCCATACAACTTTAAAACAATATTTGTCAGAAAACATAACAAAATGGGAATGAAAATTAATTTTTTTTTAAAAAAAAATTAGAACAATTCATAAATTTAATAAAAAGATATTTTGAATATTTGGTATCATCATCAATAACTAGGAGCCACAAAGAAAAATACAAATTACATGACAGGAGATCACATGAAAAAGCCAGACGGACGAAGGGAAGATCAGTCCAACGATGACACGTGTCCATCTCAACTATTCTACACCCTTCATATCCTATCTTCTTCGCACGTGTACTCCCTCACTTTTTCTGATATTTTCTTTCATTTCTTCTTAAATATTCACTCCACGACTCACTTCTATCTCTCACAGAAAATCCTAGAAGAAAACGGCGTCGTTTCAGTTTCCGGCTATGGCAACCCTCACCTCCTCCATCTGCTCCAAGCCTAAAGCCTCCGTTTTCGATCCACACAAGTCCTCTTTCCATGGCGTCCCTATCGCCACCCAGGCCCGCCTGAGCCCGGTGAAATCCACGCCGGTGAATCTCGCCGTTACAGCCGCAGCGATGCCCTACGACCTCCGGTCGTTCAAGTTCGAACCCATCAAGGAGTCGATCGTCTCTCGCGAGATGACCCGCCGGTACATGATGGACATGATCACCTACGCGGACACTGACGTCGTTGTCGTCGGCGCCGGCTCTGCTGGGCTGTCCTGCGCCTACGAGCTCAGCAAGAACCCCTCCGTACAGGTGGCGATCATTGAGCAATCCGTCAGCCCCGGCGGCGGCGCGTGGCTCGGGGGCCAGCTCTTCTCCTCCATGGTGGTCCGCAAGCCAGCACACCGCTTTCTCGATGAGCTTGGCCTAGAGTACGACGAGCAAGACAACTACGTGGTGATAAAGCACGCGGCTCTCTTCACATCCACCATCATGAGCAAGCTCTTGGCGAGGCCCAACGTGAAGCTCTTCAACGCGGTGGCAGCCGAGGATCTGATTATAAAGGAAGGGAAAGTCGGCGGGGTGGTGACCAACTGGGCTCTGGTGTCGATGAACCACGACACACAGTCGTGTATGGACCCGAACGTGATGGAGGCGAAGGTGGTGGTGAGCTCATGTGGACACGACGGGCCGTTCGGAGCCACTGGAGTGAAGAGGCTGAGGAGCGTTGGAATGATAGACAGCGTTCCGGGAATGAAGGCGCTAGACATGAACACGGCAGAGGATGAGATCGTGAGGCTCACCAGGGAGGTGGTGCCGGGAATGATCGTCACCGGAATGGAAGTTGCAGAGATTGATGGCTCCCCAAGGATGGTAATTTTCTTCTTTCTCACTACTTGTTTTTAGTACTTTTTGTTTCTTGAAAAAAATTGTTTGGACAAAAGATCATTAGATATATTTGAAAATTTAAAATTTTACTTTTGAAAAAAAATTTAGTTTTTTTTTGATGATTTAATAGTTTGTTTTAAATTCAAGATCTTTAAGAAAAATGGAAAACTTTTCCATTTAAACAAATGATGGGCTTTTTGATCCGAATTTAAGGCCCTGTTTGGAGTTTGTTTATTGATAAAAAGAAGTTTTAATTTTGGTATGAGATGTAAAACATTAAACCCATAAAAGCGAATAACATTTTCTCCATATATGGCGATTGGTAATGCAGGGACCGACATTCGGAGCGATGATGATATCAGGGCAGAAGGCAGCTCACTTGGCCTTGAAGTCTCTGGGGCTGCCCAACGCTCTGGACGGCACATACATCGGAAACCTCCATCCCGAGCTGGTCTTGGCCGCTGCCGCCGATGCTGCTGAGATTGCTGAGGCTTAATGGAAGCAGCAAACCAAAACAAAAAAACCCTGAAAATAATAGTCCTTTCAATGGGGAAGAATTCCATGGGGATTTTGTGATTAGGTAGGTGTTTGTTTTTTAATAACTTTCTCCTTAGGGTGTGTATTTCTCCCTTTTTCTTGCTTGAGGATTTGGTCGGAGCTTGGAACTTAGAACTTGGAAATTGGAGTGAAAATGGTAGTGGCATTTGGCTGTTGTGACTAGTGATTTTTTTCTACTTTGAGATATCCTACTTTAATTATCGTGCTTTTGCTGTGCTGTCACGGGTACCTTTCAGATATGGCCTAGTAGTTAATATATATATATATATATATATATATATATAGATAGATACACTTTCTACTACCCTCTCTGTGCTGTCACGGGTACCTTTCATATATGGCCTAGTAGTTAATATATATATATATATATATATATATATATATATATAGAAACACTTTCTACACCCTCTCTTAAATAGGTAAATGATTGTTTTATTTACTTATCAATAGAAATTTTGAAAAAACAATGAAGATTATTAAAATCGGTTAAAAATATATTAAAATTATGATGAAATTTTAAAAATTGTGAAATATATATATATATATATATATATATATGAAATTGTAAAAGTAAAAAAATTATAACAAAATGAATCTTTTTTGTTATTAAAAAAGAATTGCTTCATTTCTTTTTTAATTTTATTTTTTACAAATTTAATAAATTAAAATTAAAATTAAAATGATTTTTTTTCATTTTTCTTGAGCCCATTAGTTTAATTTTAACTCTCAGGACTCCAATATCTAGAAATAATTATTAATGCTTAATTCAATGACATCAACTCCCTGGATGTTATGATATTTAATGTTAAACATATTTTGTCGTAATAGAAAAACTTAATCCTTTGATCAATGAATGAATCATGTATGGTCTCAATATGGCAATATAATCCTCCATAGAAAGCCAAAATATTCCACAAACCCTTTGTTTAAACCTTCATTAACCTCCATATATTCTGCATTTGTTGTGGATAAGTTACAACTTCTCATACAAATTGAGTTGGTAACTTGGGTTTGTAGTGGGCTTGAACTTACCAAAATTATGAAACATTAAACTTGTTCAACCAAACTTGAACTCTAATTCTAATTACTCAGGACAAGTCCAACTAATCTTACTTTTTCCAAACTTGAATCGGTTATATTAGATTTGGAGGGTGTTTGTTTTTTTTAGCTTTTTATTGAAAGTAATTTATTTTCAAATTTTAGGTTGTTTATTTGTTTTTGTTTTATGATTTATTATAAACTTTTTATTGAAAAAAAAAATCAAAATATTTGGTTTTTTTCTAAATGAAAAAAGTAATATATTGATTTTTTTTTAACTTTTTAATACTTAATAGAAATAAAATATTACAAAAACAAATAATCTAATACTTAATACTATTAAACATTAAAGTTCTATTTAGAGTTAAGTAAAAAAAAACAAACACCATCTTAGATTGATCAAATTGTATGGGCTAAAATTGGGTTAGGTAACCCGACCACAATTTTTTTAAAAAAAAAACTTTTTTTTATATGTATTTATGTGAAAATTTAAATAGTAAATGAAATTATATTTTAAGATAATATTAAAAATGTAAAGAAATAATAATAAATTTATCTACCTTAAAAATGAAAAGCATTTGTATAATTATAATTGCATTTTTCTTAAAAGTAACAAAAAAAAATCATTAGAAAAGATAATAAAATGAATATTACCATACAAGAAAATAAAATTATAAATTTTATGGAAATTTTAAGTCAAGTTTTGGTTAATTTTTGATTGCCTAAACCTTTGTTTGAGCTTAATTTGAATTATGATCAAATTGAAAACCCTCAACCTAACTTCAATCTAATTATTAAAATAATTATTCAAGCCCACCTAACTATCCGATGAGGTTTGGTTTCAATCAATTTGCTCAAACTTAATCCTTAGTAATGCGACTATATTTTATAACACTGATATCCAACTAATGACTCTACCAATAAAAATACTAATGACTCTATCAAATAACCTTAATATATGTTCATTCTATATCAAACAAAATTTCTCAATCACGAGTAATTATAAGATATTTAAGAATTTATTTTATAACATTTAATATTGTTATCAAGAGTCATCATATACTTGTCCATGATATTTATGACGCGAAAGTAAAACATTTTTTCAATTTATAAATTACACAACAATTGACATATCATCGATATATAAATAAATGGAATAATAATTTTACAATTATATAATTATGAAACATAATTCAAATTTGAGTATTGTATATTAGCTTCTTTAAAGCAACAAAATCTTTACCTAATTTTCTCGTAGTATTGGGGACAAATAATATGACAAAATGACAAACTAGACAAACCAATGCCAACGACGTCGTTTTACGAGGGTAAGCCATGAGTTTATGTTCGTCCTGTGTCCGAAGATTTTGCCATTTTCCTCGTTGACATCACCCGCGCAAAGGTACGCTTCCAAACCCACCTGCAACGCAACACAAAAATTCTGCATAAAATCACAAAACCCTAATTTCCGTTTGTTTCCAGAGAATCTGCAGGAAAAGAGAAGAGAAGGAAAAAAAAAAATTGTAATGTTGCACCAATTGCCACTCCAACGCTCAATCCTTTTTAGATTCCAAATTGTTATTTATTTTTTATTTTTTATTTTTTTCCATCTTTTCTTGGCACTCAAACAGAATTTATTGGTGCAGTCCAACCCTCTACGGAGGCAGATTGAATAGGACATCTGAATCCCTGGCTTCACTTTTGAGATTTTGTCATAAACCCTAACCCTAGTGCCGTGCATGTGCTGTTTTTGTTTTGAAATTTGATTTATTGATTGGACAACTGCTTAATTTAGGAGAGATGAACATAATAGTTACACTAAACTGGTATAAGGGTTATTGATTCAATCAAAATTTGGTTTTGATATGAAATTTGACTTTATTGTTTGTTTGGTGTGTTAGAATTCAATCAGAAATATATTTGCTATTCAATGAGAAAATGGGTGTGATTTGTTAGGAATGATTCTGTCACTTGATTGAACTGGCGATCAAGTTGGATTTAAATTCTAAAAACAATCTCTATGCTCCCTTGTGTCTTTCTGCATATAATGAATTTTGTATTCATTGTAGGATTGTGGGCGGTGGCCTAAGATTGAAACAATGGAAGATCTTTTTGTGTTTATACTTTCTATGCTTCTTGTCATTGCATTAATTCCGCTATACTTATGGAAGAGGCGTCAGGATTCTCGATCATCTGATGAACATGAGGAAGAACATCAGGTGTGATTCTCTGTTTTCTTTTCTTTATTTCCCTTTTTAATAGAATTATTTTAAGTATTAGGTTCCTCATTCTTGCTGAAGATTTATTTTTTTTTACACGTGTTTCAATTTTTCGGATTTCTCTATTGGATTTTAAGATTTTGATTATTGAATAATTTAGAAGGTAGGATCTTTGTATTTCTCATTTATCCTCTTGTTGGAATTAATTTTAGGTTCAACAAAGGGAAACTGTTGTACGGGCAACTGGTGCTCGTCGGATGCGTCGACGACCAGCCTCTGGTGCAAGCACATCATCGGCCCCGACAGCAACTGTAGAAGGTTAGTGGTGTGTAACTTGCTTTCTTTCTTTATTTTCGCCCTCATATTTATCCTATGTAGTAATTTGCTCTTTTATTTTGGTCTTGATACCTGTTTATGTGAAACCTTTGTTCCTCCTAAGTTTCCATTGGTCTCAACGGTAGGTTAATAGTTCTTGAAAATTTATCTAGATAGGTATCTTATGGGTGAAGCTTGGGGAAAATATATGATATCTCTTCGGTTAAGTCAGGAAAAGTTATCTTGTTGCACCTTTGGAGTGCATCGGAGATATACTATTGTCATGCTGGATTGCTCGAAGAATAGGGTTTTGTGGGAGTTATTGTTTACTCTTTTTGGGGTGACTTGGGTTCTTTCATTCTCGGTTAGAGAGACTCTACTTGGTTGACATGGGTCCTTCATGGGGAAGAAGCATAAAAAGGCTCGGATGCTAGCTCCTATATCTTTTTTGGGCAGTGTGGAAGAAAAGAAATAGGATAGCTTTCGACGATGAAGAGCTTTCAATTCATAGGTGAAGAATTCTTTTGTGTGTAGTTTTTGGTCTTGGACTAAGTTGTATATGGATGATGAACCTTTACTTTTAATCAACTTTTTTGATTGGTTGGGTTCTAGGTGAGGCAATATGTATTTTTGTTGTTATATGGAATTTAACCTGGAGCCTTCCCATCCCTGCCCCAACCTCTCCTCCACAATCCCTTGTCACTAGCCTTAAGGGCATCTACATTCTCTTACAGTAGTAAAAGAATGTGAATTGGCTGTATATTAGACCCCACTATTGCTCCATCCTCCTTATCTGTGCACAATTTGGGTGCATTAAGGTTAGACGGTTTTACTGTTTTTACCAGTTCAAAGATATATCTTTCTGTCTACTGCCATAGCAAGTGAAGTGACTATCTGAAAGTGTGACAGAAATTGTTGATGAAAGTGATGAGGATGTTGCTGTTGATGAGTATGAAGCTAAACATTCAAAGAAAAGAGAGAGGAAACGCCAAGAGCGGGAAGCACAGCGACAGGTTTCTTCTTTTTGTTTTTCCTTTCATTTTCAATTAGTTTCAATTATGCTTTCACCATATTTCTAAGTGTAATGAGGTTCTGAATGTCAGCAACTGCATGTCTGTGAAACAATTTTTTTAACCAAACCCCAGTTCTCTTGCAATACATGCTTCTAAAACCTCTAGTTTTCCTACATGATCCTTGTGATTTTTGTTCTTATTCTTTTCCTTGTTTTGAAGCTTTAGTAATTTGCAACTCTAAGTTCTGATTTGTAATCTTGAAGGCCGACGAAGCTGCACGTGAGTCAAGGCTAACAAAACAAGACAGATATGCAGAAACGAGGAGGAGGAAGGATGAGGAGCGCGAAGCAAAGGAGCGCCAGCTTGTGAGTTTGTCTTCTTTGCTTTTCTGGTTCAGGAATATACTTTCTTGTGTTCCCTTCCTAAGAATTTCAACATGGTTTATTCAGGAAGAAGAAGCTAAAGCTCAAAAGGCCAAGGAGGATGAAGCAGCTGCATTGGAGTTTGAGAAGTGGAAAGGAGAATTTTCTGTTGATGCAGAAGGTACAACAGAAAATGAAATGCAAGATGGAAATCAGGGGTTGCTTGTGGATTTTGTGGAATACATAAAGGTGGTATTTTTGTCCCTGTGCTACTTAGATTCTTTTTGTAGGGTTCTTTCTTATATTTCATAACATTGGAAAATTGGATGCACATTGAAACCAATTACAGGAGTCGTCTTTAGTCATTCAATATATTTTTTTTAACAGTAAAGTTTAATCTTCTAGTCTGAGTGATTGGACATTAATTTCGAAGTTTGAGGAATTGAACATGAATTTTGAAGCTTGAGTAATTCAAAATTTTTGTCTAAATTTTTTTTTTGAGTGCATCTGCTAGCTTATGCAAAAAATTATACGGACACTGGCCAATGGGTATGTCTCTAGAGGATAATTAGAGTAAAGGCTGTAATGGTGCTGATATTTTTATGCGATCATGCAGAAACAGAAATGCGTGCCCTTGGAAGATCTTGCTGCAGAATTTAAGTTGCGAACTCAGGTATTCCCTGCACCTACTCTTTGTAACACATACACATACTCTCACATATACATACACATGGTGGTGCAGTAATAGGTGAGGTGATTGACAATAAATATATAAAATAAACATGTTATGCTCAATCATCTGAGCCTAGTTTAACTGTAATCTAGGAGATGGGGATTGGTTATGTCGGTTTAGGATAGTATCACATTATTTGGTTTTATGTATGACATATTTATGTTGCTTCTTAATCAATGTCTACCCCTGCTTTTATGCAGGACTGTATTAATCGGATAACCTCCCTGGAAAATATGGGTATGTACCATCTTTTGACATTCTTTGTATAGAATAGAACCTATTCTTTCAATCACTCAACATTGCATTCTTCCAAATTTTCTGGGTTGACATCCCAACATACACCACAATTTCTGCTTGCTAAGCAATTTATCAGTAAAAAAAATTCAACTTTAAATTCTTCAATGTCCTCATTAGTTATATCTGTCCCTTCTGTCCCTTCTGCCACATTCCACTTGCATGGCTCTTTGCCCATGCCCATTATTGATTGTTTCCTCTGAACACAACCTAGCTGTGTAAACCAATGCTTTATTGTCTTATTATTTGCTTCTGATAAATCCTGGTTTTTAGTGGGGTGGTCCTGGTTCTAATCTTTTATCTTTTGTAGTGTTGCCATTCATCTTGTTAAGTTTCTTTTCTAGTATTGCATCACATATAGTGGTCGTATGTCACTCTGAAAATGCAGCTCTAGTTCCAACATCCAGTTTGAATCCCATTGGAAATGTGATCATTGCTTTACCTTGATCAATGTAAAGTTAGTGTATTCTGCTATTCTTCTCTGGTTTTCCTTGATTTACAGTTCTTAGAAGCTCTGTGGTTTGTCCTTCCAACACTTAACATGAATTTGAATTATGCATCTAATCTAGTCAAGAATTTAACATCTAGATATGCAATGCTTAGTCTTGGGAAGTAACTATGGATTTGTTCTCTGCATTAGGTCGACTCTCTGGTGTCATGGATGATAGAGGAAAATTCATATACATCTCACAAGAAGAAATGCATGCTGTTGCTGACTATATCAAGCGTCAGGGGCGGGTTAGCATCTCACACCTAGCTAGTAAGTCCAACCAGTTCATTGATTTGGAGCCAAAAGCACAGGTTGTTGATGATATCAGTGGTGTAGAGGAGATGGCTGTCACTTGACTCGGTATAGAACCCTAGTTTTATGTTGTAATACATACAGAAACAATATGCCAAGTGCATGATGTTGAATAGGAGCAGAATTTGAATCAATTTTGTATAGATGGATTCACATGATAAGCTTTAGAAAAAGGTGTGAAGCTGTCACACATTTGCAGGCAATGGAATTTTGTAGGTTGGGCATTTAAGCATATACGAGGAAATGTTTTTCTACCAGACTTTAATTTGGATTGGACAAGTTCTTCTTCATTGCATATCCACCAAATGGATTAGTTGACACTTCTGTCAAGGAAATCCAACTGCAGATCTTTAGGCGTTGGGAAAAGAAATGGTTCCAGGCTCCTAGTTTTATTGTGCACTTTATTTTTGAAATTTAATTAAATAACAACGGTATAAGACATGATTATTTTAATTTGTTTTTCATAATTTAACATTCTTTTATTATTATTATTATTATTATTATCTATTTATTTATTTTTTAAAAATTTTAATTTAAAATTTTTGAAATTTAATTAAATCACAACTATATAAGACATATACTGAAAATTTCTTCTATACTTATTCCTATTCTCATTGTGTCCCCATTCTTCTGTCCTTTTATCAAATGCAAACCCTAACGTTGAACATTTGGCTCGTCTTAGATAATTTTAGTTCCCATTTTGCCACGAAGAAAGGGCAACAACAGCCAGCTATCCAAACCCAGTAAAGAGTGGTCTTATAAAATTCCAAACAACATCGTTTTAAAACCCTACCAACTTTCATAACAGCACGTAACGCCCTTCTAAATATCAACTAGTCTCTTGACTCTCCACTGTCCCTCCGAAGCCGCCGCTAAAACCAGAGGTAGAGGATCCTCATAAACCAGCATGCATTGTCTCTTATAACCCAGTCTATATGTCAGCTCAATTGGGATTTTCCTAATACCACTCCACTTTTCTCCTCCCACTTCTCATCTCTCCCAAGGTTTAGACAGAAAAATCTGGAGTATGAAAACAAAAACATGCATGAAGATACCATGGAATATTGTACTATTCTCTTGTGTATTACTCTTCTATATTTCTCCTAAGGTTCAAGTCTGTCGAGGACAAGACGAAGATATCGACGCGCCACCACCTCTGCCACTGGAAGAAGAAGAATGCAACGGAATATTCCTGTCCTACACTTTCATATCGCGACAGAAGGCATTCCCACGACTGAAGAATGCATCAGCGCAGGCTTGGGCTTTTAAGTCCACCGCCACGGTGATGAATACAGGGTTAGATGAGTTGAAGGCATGGAAGATATTTATAGGGTTTCAGCATGAGGAGATATTGGTGAGTGCAGATGGGGCTGTTATAGCAGATGGGGATGATTTTCCGGCGGCGGTCGGGAACGGGACCTACTTGTCGGGGTATCCGCAGGCGGATTTAAAGACCTCTGTTGAGACTGCAAGTGATTTGAATCAGATGCAGGTGCAGATTCCGATGACTGGGACGCAGTTCGGGTTGAAGCCTCCGGCAGTTCCTATGCCAAGGACTATAAGGCTTGAAAATGATGGATATAAATGCCCTAATCCTACTCGTCGTGGTAAGTTTTGCTTGTTTTTCTTGCAGTGATTATCTAGCTAACACCATTGCTGCCAAAGTTGTCCTAACATGGTGGTCATATGAAGTTCAATTCTTATAGCCAACAATTAATGGAAAAAAGGAAAAACTATGGAGGATTTTTTGAGCTTTCATGCATGATTTGGTAAGCTAAATTGGCTTACTGAACTTGGTTTCATCTATTTTCTCTGACAGGGAGCTCAATGCATGTATGCTGTGCAAAGGATCCAAAATACAAGGCCAGAGAGGAAAAATCAACGAAGTTCTCGCCTCGACGGAACGGTGATCTCTCCTTCTCTTACGATGTCCTCCAAGCCTCGGACAGCAACTATCTTGCCCAAGTAACCATTGATAACAAAAACCCTATTGGCCGTCTGGACCATTGGAACTTAACTTGGGAGTGGATGAGAGGAGAGTTCATATACAACATGAGAGGAGCCTTCACTCGTAAAAAGGACAGCTCAGAATGCATATACGGGGAAGCCGGACAGTACTACAAAACCTTTGATTTCTCTGCTGTCATGAACTGCGAGAAAAGACCAGTCATTGTAGACCTGCCTGCTGATAGAGCAAAGGATGAGAAAGTTGGGAACTTACCATATTGCTGTAGAAATGGCAGTCTTCTACCGAGCACCATGGACGTGAGCAGATCAAGATCCGTTTTCCAATTACAAGTTTACAAGCTTCCACCTGACCTGAATCGAACCGCTCTTTTCCCACCCCAGAACTGGGAAGTTGACGGCGTTCTTAATCCACATTACAAGTGTGGCCCTCCTATTAGAGTAGACCCAACAGAATTTCCAGAACCGAGCGGCCTTCAGTCTACCGTTATAGCCGTGGCAAGTTGGCAAGTGGTCTGCAACATCACTCGCCCTCGAGCCAAGCATTCCAGATGTTGCGTTTCCTTTTCCGCCTTCTACAATGATTCCGTTGTGCCCTGCAACACCTGCGCTTGCGGCTGTGAGGAATCAGACACTTGCAGTGCCGACGCCAACCCTTTGCTCCTCCCTTCGGAGGCTCTGCTTGTGCCCTTTGACAATAGAACAGCCAGAGCAAAAGCTTGGGCTAAAGTTAAACACTATCCTGTTCCAGATCCATTGCCTTGTCCGGACAATTGTAGGGTTAGCATTAATTGGCACATCTATACTGATTACAGGACTGGATGGACCGCCCGGATTTCAATCTTCAATTGGGATGATGTGATTTTTGAGGACTGGTTTGGAGCAATTGTGATGGAGAAAACTTATCCTGGTTATGAAAATGTGTACTCATTCAATGGGACCAAGCTGCCACAGCTCAACAATACCATCTTCTTTGAAGGCTTACCAGGTCTGAACTACTTAATGGGAGAGACAAATGGGACTAACCCGAAACGTGATCCAAGAGTACCTGGAAAGCAGCAGTCAATAATTTCATTTACCAAGAAACAGACGCCGGGGATCAATTTAGCTAGAGGGGATGGATTTCCTTCACGGGTGTTCTTCAATGGGGAAGAATGCTCTCTTCCTGCACAGCTTCCCTTGAGAGGAGGGCAAAGTCGAACTCATGTCAGCTTCTTGCCAGTGGTTTTCCTCACAGTGGTAATTTGGGGTCTCCATTGAGAATCATTTGGGGCCTCCCATTGATTCTGTAAAGCCTGGGTTTAGTATTAGTAAATTTTGAAATGCAGAAAAAGGAAATTGTAACATATTCAAACAGATGTTATATTTATGTATAATTTCTAAGTATGCTGTAATATCTTATTCAGATTGAATCGATTTTCTAATTAAAATTGAATGATTCTCCATTGATCTTTCTATTTCCTAGTAGGCTTTGGCCTTGCTTAGGATGTCTCAGTTTGCAGCTTTTGCGCATCTTCTGTGGTTTGTCAGTTTGTAAGTATGCCTACTTAGAAAAAAGATGGTTTCAACTTGTGACATTCAAGTAATGAATCCTATGCTGAAGACTATTTCAAGTGAAAGGGCCTCTATCATTTCTCATACCGGAGTGATTTCTCTAATGATTCAGCAATTAACATCTTAGCCTTTTCATGTATCCATATCATGCTGCCCAGCTGGTTTAATGCTTTTCTGATCCTTTTCTGACCAAACCCCAATTTTAGGATTGCTCAAATGGTTGCTAAACTTTATCCCTCGTTACTCGCACATTGCAGGTCATGTCAAGAAAATATTATGGAAGGATAGCAAGGGTTTGATGGAAACCATTACAATTATATCAGCAGCATGCTTGCCGTTTGGTGGCCAAGGAAACTGAGGAAGGAAAGTATCCAATCAACAGCTGATTGATATGCAGTTTGGTGACCGAGAAAACTGGGGAAAGGAGAGTACCCAATCAACTGCAGCATCATTTGTTGTTTGGTGGCCCAGAAAGCTGGGGAAAGGAGAATAGCCAATCAACAGCAGTATGCATTGTATTGTATGATAGATCCCACCATTCACAGCTATGTTTCCACAAAAAATAAAAAATAAAATAGAGGAAAGGAAATGCAGAGACAGTACTTCCACAAAAATTTATGAAGATTTTTATTGATATTAAACCATGAAAAAGATAATCCTTCTTTGTATTTCATGTTTAACTGTTACAATCCACAAAAATTGGTAGTACAACATATGAAAGTCTTACAAAGAATGTTTTGGATATACAAATAATGAACTCATACAACAATTGCTTCCTCTGGAACATTTTCTGGTTGGAGCAGGAGCAAAATAATTCCTGTCTTTGAACTCCAAGTCAAGATTTAAGCGGAAGTATATTATCATCTTGCTAATCAAGTCACAGCATGCAAACCTAACAACCTCTGATTATTTTGTGACGATCCAAAAAATCATTTATTTTCATCTGAAGCTCATGTATAAATTCCAATCTTTCTATACCTTCTTGGCCTGCAGTTACATCATATGAGCAGTGAGTTGTGGGCAAAGACAAGTTCTCTTCAGAAGTGAAAATGAAACATGGGGAAAGTGAAAAAGAAAGAAGCATTATCAAATAGTACACTCTTGTCAAGTTAGTGGCAGAGATGTCCATACAACCTCATCCATGAAATGATCATGTAGCTAATTGATTGATTGGCCACTTCAAAGGCGAGAAAAGTTTATGCATGAGGGTATCAAAACTACTGTTGATTTAATTTTATTTTTCTTTTCTTGCTAAAATATGAAACTTGTGTTACGTGAACGCATAATGTATGTGAAGTACTTGTGCAAGGCATGATATAGAAAGGGTATAGATATGGATATGTGCAACATGTTTATTGGTGGCATATTTAACCCAACAGGTGACCAGTTCCTAGTTCATTTTCAATAAACTTATATATATTTTAGCTATATACTTCAATTTATTCACTGGGATTGAAAGAGAAAGAATGCAAATCAGGATATATAACTGTGTGTCCTCATGGCCTAAGATCTATCAACTAAACAAATCTGGCATTTAAACAAACACCAACATCCAACATTTGTACCTGAATCCATGTGACATGAATATGAAACATACTAGATTGAAAAATGTCTAGATAATTTGTTTCAAAACGAGGATCTATATGCAAATTAATCATGATGAGCCAATGAGCCAAT
Organism: Vitis vinifera; assembly: GCF_030704535.1. Taxonomy (NCBI): domain Eukaryota; kingdom Viridiplantae; phylum Streptophyta; class Magnoliopsida; order Vitales; family Vitaceae; genus Vitis; species Vitis vinifera. Next base: position 5,987,254 of record NC_081823.1, read on the forward strand.
TGACATATAGGCCTGTTGTCTGGACAAATATCTAGCCACCTCTGCAAAAGGATTTTCCTGATACTTAGAATTTCCATTGTCCTGTGAAACTTGTCCAAGAGCATTTGTACACACAATAATAGGATTAACAGCAGAGAGTCAAGTAAACTAGGGAGCATTGAATGCTTGAACAAATTTTGATGTTGTTTTTAGTTTCTCCTGAATTTGTAACTCATTAAGCCTTCATTAATATGTCAACTAAGTTTAATATGCCAGCTTTTTCATATTTTGCTGTCCATTTTTTTTCTAACATCTAGGAGATTCAAAATGTAACGTTCAGTATAATCCACCACAACAATCGAAGGAAATTAAGTACCTTTTTTAGATATTTCCTGTGAAGTTTCATTGCCCCGGTGCAAGCCTTTTTGGCATCCAGATTCCCAGTTATGTCATTCAATATCTGAAAAGGATTTTCAAGAAGGGAAGGAAACTGAATGAGGTGAGTACCAAAGTAAAGTTGCAGAACTGAAGCTTAAAATTTTCTGAGTTGAAGCAAAGCTACTAGGAAGATTGGATTGTTTTACCAAAATAAAATGAACAAAAAATGCTTTATAATTATCCAACTAATTGGAACTTTGTGCTCTAATATTTTTCTCCAGGATTGAAATTTTTTATTGGGAATACATTAGTAATATTAAAAAAATAAAAAATAAAAGCCTCAAACCATGTGATGATGAAAATAATAACTTCAAATCCAAAGTTTCTAATGAAAATAGGGACAAGTAGAATAACTTGGCAACACATTTTCTGAAGCAATAACCGCAATAAAGGAACACACCAAACCAAGTTTTAACCGAAAAAGGGGAAAACTTTGTAACAAATACGCAAAAAAAAAAAAAAAAAAAAATAAACACAAAAAGACAAAAAAAAAAAGAAAAAACAAAAACAAAAATGAATACATAAATAAATAAATAAAAATATCTAAGGTTAGTAACTGATTTTTACCATCAGCCTAAAAAATGATTTACAAACTGAAGATTTCTAAAGCTTTGCAAGTAATTATCAAGCTGACCTTAACAACATCATCCAATCCCCGAGCTTCTGTAAGTAGCTTTGAGCTCTTCTCTTTCAAGACACTGGCAACGAGGAAAACAGAAATGGGGAGGGGAGCTTCTCCATTTTTTATTTTATTTTTCATATTTTCCCTCTCAAACTTTCCATACTGGTGCATCGACTTTGGTTTTCCTTTAGATCCCTCAGCTTTTTCATTAGCTGAGTCAGTCTCTTCATACATGGAGAAGAAATCTGGATCATACTCCAAAGCCCACATCATCTGTTAAAAGCTCAACATTCATACATACAAAAGGATCAGAGGAAAGAAGAAATTTCATGTTCAACAATCAGAGTTCTGGAAAATTGGACCAATTGGGTCAGTCATCTATGGTCAGGATTGCTTTTTTTCCCATTCCTTTAGGCCATACTTATCAACCTTACAAACAGACACAACCCTAGTAAAAACCAATACTCTAATTGAAACTCCTTTCAAATAAAGGAACCAAAATATAAAAACAATATTTTTAAAAATGCTCCAGTAGAATTTGACCAACACAAGATTTTAGGAATTTTCAAGATGAATTTCACATATTTGATCAGGTGTTAATTAGGCACAGCACTGCAGTGTTAGTCCACCACTGGATCTTAACTTAAAGTGTATACCTGTTGGTACTATACGAGATAGAAATGGTAACTCCAGCAATTTCTTTGTCATCAATACCTCCTAATTTCCCCAAATTGGTTGTTTCAATACTTTTCAATGGTTATATAGGTATCCAAAGTATGAAATGATTCAAAAATATTTAGTTAAGATGTGACTGAATTTTATGGTTACACGGAATCATAGAATTCTCTGATATTTCAGCTAATTTCAAGTATTTTATTTCTATTAGAAATTTTAATATCTTGTTTACGTGTATCTTTTGTAGATATAGCTAACTGTATATTTATATTGTTTTTATAGGCAAATAAGAATATACATAGATATGATATAACTATATATCTATGTTATACTCTAGGTGTTGTTCTCCTGTGCTTAATTTGCAAAAAAATTGTTGTCTAATTGGATTTAAAAAATTTCTCTCACCCTATTAAAATGTAGGATGTTTCTTCTATAAAAGAATAACCTCGAAAATTTTAAAAAGTAGCAAGAGAAATATGGCTCCTGGATTCACAGGTAAAAGTAGATGCTGACCAAGGACAATGCAAAAGAAAGAAAAAGAAAGTTTTGTTGTCTAGTAGTATACATGTGCATGGACTTCCATTGAAATCCTCTTTATTCTTAATAAATGGTCATATCCCTGGTTGACTAAATTTGCATTAAGTAATAGTAAATATACTAAGTATGAAAAAATTGTGCCTTAATTGCTTGAACAAAATTTATCCTGCATGTAAACCGACACTTCTCAATTTTCAGATTTGACAAGACCAAGTCCTTCCATCAGAAATATATATGTATATATATATATATATATATATATAAATGGAAAAAAAATTGAGATTATCAGAGTCTGGTGTTTCAAGGAATAAAATCAAGCAATCCAGAACAAGGCTCTCCTTTCAATAAGCTAATTTTGAATATTGGAAAGGTCAAACAGAGGCTAAATCCTACCTCCCAAAGATACAATGAGTCACCAAAAGAAAATTCTCTGCGAAACAAAACCATAAGCATTCGGAAAGCAAATAGATAGTCACCTCCACCTAGTGTCTCTGTACAATAAGATCAAAATATGAACTTTTTATATGATGAGTATAGAATTATATCAAAAGGTAAATGAGAAAAAATAAAAAATAAAGAACTCATAACAACTTACATAGAATAAATTTAACGATATAGGATAAAGAAATGGGAAATAAAAATATTCTTAAACAGTTAAAACTGAAGTTGGCTATACCTAGGATGCATCCCAGTGATCTAAACTTATTTATGCTAATTCTGGGGAAGAAATCATTCTGGGCTAATCCTAATCATAGGTGTAGGAATAAGAAGGGCATGGATTAGCAACTAAACTAACCAAATAAAGTGCTAAGATTTTCTAGGACTGGAAGGCATAAGAAGGTTTCCATTAATCAGTCCATCTAGTAAACTTGTTCTTGAATTTTCTTTTTGGAATGTTAAGAGGCCAGATGTGCGTATGGGTGGGTGTGAGAGTTCTTCCTCAATTGAGTCATATACAAATTCCAAGTGACATGCTTGTAACATAAATTTCAAGGGACCATCATATGATGGAGCAAGCAGAAACAAAAGTCAGACTGATGCCCAAGTCACAGGCCTAAAATGACATGAACATTTCAGGATAAAACATAGATAATAAACTAAAATATAAGGAGTAAAAAGGCATGAATTAAAGACAATACCTAAGTGCTGATGAAGTTTTGGATCAATAACTTGAGTAATTAAAGCTAAATTACTAAGCTGTGTCTCCACTCCAACAGAGCTGTCGGTGCATCTGAAATTCCCTCGCTTCAAAATTTCAAATAACAACACAGATCATGAGCAACTTGGAATTAAATTAAAAAGGAAAAAAAGATTTGATGAAATCACAAACTAATATAATTCATTGAGTACAATGTTTAACATATCATATAGTCAGAAACATAGCAAGACTACTTCTCAATGAAGCAGGAAGATTTTACAGATAACATGGAGAGGAAGATTTCACAAGCCTCAGTATCATGTGGATGGACAAATTGTGCATAGCCAGACAACTTAACACTGAAAACCAATAAAATAGGATAGGTTTCCTACCCATCAGCTGGTATCATCCAAGGTTAAGACAGGCCCCTCTTCTACCCCCAGTGCCTCCAACGAATTTGGCAATAGTTCATAAAAAGTTAATTTCAGGTTTGGGACTGGTAGTAAAATAATCTCAAACCTTGATGAATCGTGCTCCAATCAAGGTTGATGGATCATACTTCAACAAAGTAATTTGGAAAAAGGAATATTGACATAACTAAGGCATATGTTCCTTGGGAGAGTTTGAAATATTGCCATGTTGCGATAACTCAATTTCAAATTCTAATAGGCTGAAGGAGGAATCTGGAGGAGAAAATTTAAGATGAATTAAAGCCATCTAACATCACCAGGCCTTTGAGGTAGTGATCTGATTCTATCTTACAAAGAGCAAGGACAAGACTTCCATGACAATGTCAAAGCCAATGTGTTCACCGTGCAATAGGCAAACAAGAGCAGAACAGGGACAAAAGTGTTGCTTTCCCAAAAATAGGTCAAACTAATAAATCCATGAAAAAATTCATTGGAAAAAAGAAAAGAAAAGAAACCCTCAAGGAAGAGATGAGACAACATCCTGCAATCCATGCAGAAGAGGAAAGGAGACTGAAGGCATAAGAGGCCAAGAGGACACAACTAGTAGCTGTAGATAACAGTGTGCACATTGTTCTACATCAATTCTGAAGAAACACATTCAGAGACTGGAGAAGAGAGAAACAAATTTAACAGAATAGATCTAACAATCTCCTCAACTTTGCAGTTCACTGAAAAAAATCTAATAAAAATCAGAATATTACTGTAGCCTTTCACACAATAGGTCCTCAAAGCATATCCCACAACTAAAGCAGAAATCAAGTATGCTCGACAATTTGTGCTTACTTATCAAAAAAAAAAAAAAAGTATGCTCGACAATTGAAATATTATTCAATTAAAAAGAAGTACCAATCTGCGCATCAAATGTTCAAAGCACCAAAATGCATCTGCTTCGTCTTCAAGAAGCATTATCATTGGGGAGCAGAGATCACTCATGCCTGCCAAGCATTTTAATAAAGTTCAGACTTCAGAACAAGCAATTTGTTGCAAAAATTAGATACAACACTTATATCAAACCCTGTTAGTTGCAAAAATTAGGTAGCCTCTTTACCATCTGTTGCCTATCCAGTTTGAAAACCACTTAAAATTTTGTGGGAGAGAGGGATGAACTATATACTAGAAACTAATATTTTTCATCATTTTAGTGAGTCACAATTATAAAATAAAGTTCATTTGATAGCCCACCTTGACAGTAGCCAATATCTGTGTCTATCCATGCATAAACAGCTAGAATATCCCAAAGTTTTGCCAGATTTTCTTGCTTCTCATAAAAAACTAATGTCCTGTCAGTGCGAACCACATCGAGACCTAACATAATATGAATCCAATCATAAAGAATTACAAAAATCCAAAACATAAATGTTGGAAATACAAAAAAGATGCCACAAGTTAATGTAAAAGTTATTGGAACCAGCATGATATGCATAACTACAATGAATTCTTACCAGGAAAACAATTGATGATTTAAACCTCAAACAAGAACCAAAACATTAAAGGGGTGTAGTTTGAAACCAAAAAGGGAAAAAGAAAGAGACAAACTTAGTGGATTATATACCTTTTTTCTTTCTGTGATAAGCAATGAAATATGTATATAAATGTAAAGGAAAGATGTACACCAGAGCAATGAGTTATACACTTTTTTTGAAATCCATTAATTTTTTCTCAAATAATTGGGGGTAGTTCCACCAACCAAAAAAAGGGTCACTTACATTTCCATTAATCATGTATATAAAGAATGCAAAAAAACGTAGAACTATTTACATCAACTATAATAAAATAGTTACAACAAAGTCAATCGAAACAAATGAAATTGTGGACAGGAATCAGAAAAGGAAATTCTGGGGGCAGTTGATGAAAGAAGGCAACATCTGGGTTTCCTATTGAGCGGGTTTCCCAAAATAAATAAATAAATAAAAAGGTAACAAGATCAAATAATCAGGGTTCTCTTATAAATGAGAGGTAGATGTCCTCAAAATAAGGGGAAAACTAGAGCAAAAAGAATAGAGCAGAGAAAGAGAGCAAGAAATAGAGGGGATAACTGAAAGAGACATTGCAAGCTTCTCAAGCACATCATTCTGCAAATCCAAGTTCAAGTAGTTTCACCTGAGGTGATGTGCTGGCATAACCTTCTTGGTCATCCTACCCTTTAGTTTTTTGTCGTAACTTTCTTGAATTGTTTTCTTGATTGAGCATGAAACATGTGACACGATAGAAATGCTGCTCCTAGAATTCCGATCAAATATATGGGGCCACATAGATTACTTCTTTTGGCTTGAAGTGCTTCCTTACATTTGCAGGTGACTGCTCCCATATTATTTTGATTTTCCTTCTTAAACAAGAAAGTCATGTCTTCTCTCTCCTAAGATTAGGGATGCAAATTAATGGGAAAATTAAAATTTTCATCCAGATAATCAGGGAGTTCATCTATGGTGACCTAGGATCTTATCAAAAGAAGGGTCAACATGAAAACATCTTGACAAAACACCAAAACCAAATGGAGTTGCTGAATAAAAAAGCCAATACCCTTTGGAAGTTAACAGGCTCTCTTGTTTGTTATGAATATTACTAAAGTGCATTGATCTAATGCCATCTGAAGTCGCCTATCCTACATAATTGAACCACCACTGAAGTTTTTAATGTTACAATTGACATCAACTGGAAGTTCTTTTTACTGGAAATCTTTATTTCAGTCTGTAGATATGTTTGCATTATCCATTTTTCCAGTAAGTTCCACAGTAAATTTGAACCTTAAGCTTTAAAACATATTTGTTTCAAGTACTTGCATCCAGCTAACTGCAAGCATTCTTTCCCCTGGATGTCACCTTTTTTGAATCTGTCACTTTTTTTCTGACTTGAAAGACACCAATTGAGAGGTAAAACAAGAGAAAATTATCTCTGCTAGTTGCACTTCTTGCTATTCCTATTCCACCTCCTAATACTTATAGAAATGATAGTGACCTCCAAAAGAATTGAGGTATTGATTTATTATGACAAAGGCAAAGAAATAACCCATCAACCTTATTGAACTCTGATTTTCTTAAGACATGCCGCACCACAAACATTTTTTTTTTAGAAGAGTACCTAAAGACAAAATAGGACAGTTCAAGCTGGGTATTCCTGGGCCACAAAATGAAAAAGGCAAATAAAAACCTCAGAGTGCTGGGTATTGGGCCACAAAAAATTAAGCTATTAGGAATTTTAAGGTAATAAAATAGGACAGTTCAAGCTTAGACCACAATCCCAAGACTGAAAAATATGCTTTCAGGAGACAATTTAGAATCATCATATTTTACCTGTGCATGAAGGTGGAGAAATGATTGATGGATTGTCCATGCCAAATTAGTACAAGATGTGGGAGTACAGTGGTAATACCAAGCATTGTTTGATAAGCAGGAGTGGAACATAGAAAATACTAAAGAGAAATATGCATGTAATAACAATGGATACCACCAACCTATTTGATGTAGTGTAAGCTTCCACTGGATTTCCTTCTTGTCAATTGGAGGATGATTAATTGGTTTCTTTGTTTCTGAGCTGTTGGAAGTTGAAAGCTCCGAGTCTTGAGCATCACCATTATCATGAGGTAAAGCCGAACCCTTCTGTGGATTTGCTTCAAGAAGTACCAAAGGATCTTGAATGGGCTGACCATCGTCAGTAATAATAGGTGCTGTGATATATCTGCCACTCCCAATAACAGGAAACATTTGGCAGCACTGTTCCTTCCATTTAGCATATTGTTCCCTGAAGATGTAGAAATAAGAATGGCACTTTACCAAACAATATCCTAGGAAGTCAGAATAAAAACAGAGACCAAAAAAAGAGCGTTTGTGTTTCATCAATTTCAACTCCAAAGACAATATATATTTTCAGGGATAAGAAAGCATGAGGTATTTCAATAATTTTAACTAAAAATGATAATGCATGCACAAGCATGAGAATATTTCAACAATTTCAACAGAAAAGATAATACCTATCTGATGAAAGGTAAAGTACTTTTTTCTTTTCCTACTAGCATGTTAAGAGAAACAATAACCAAAGTACATAATTTTTAACTCCATGATGTGGGAAGAATATAGGACCCTGAATTGATGATAGTGTTTTGAAAGAGTAGCACAAAATGGGGCACTTTAATTATTTCAGTGCAGTAAAGTCGTTTCCATGGCTTGCTTCAAGAGGATGAAGCTAGCTTTCCAACAATGCAGGTTTGGGCCTCACCTAGAACACCTGAGTTGGAAAAAATTGTGAGCATTAACCATCTGATGTGAAGAGAGAATTCTGACAAACTGATATTTTATGTGCAACTGCAAGGAGGAGTCTTCCAGTCATCTCCTCCTTCATTATTTGGTAGATAGGAGCTGTTCTCTAATTTTCTTCCTTTCTTGGAATTAATTGGGTCTGTCCATGATTGCTTAAAAGAAGACTTATGAGTTTAAAAGTGAAGTAAGATAGTACGGAAGGTTGCTCCCCTTTGAGTAGTTTGGTATATTTGGAATGTGGAGCAGAAGGGAAGGATATTTTGGAGGTTGAATGCTCTTCATTTAAGCTGAAGAATATTACTTTTAGATCTTTTAATGTTTGGAATGGAAGGATATTACTTTGAGATCTTTTAATGTTTGAGATCTTTGAGATCTCCTCATTCTTCGATTAGTTTGGGTGATTCTAGACATAAGAGTAATTGAATTGGTTCTTCCTCTGTTTTTATGTTTCTTTGTCTTCTCTTCTCTCTTTTCTTTCTCCATGGTGTAATTGGATATATCTCTAGTGAGCTTGGGTTTAATGTATTATTATTTTACTATAAGAAAATATACATAATATACTGGAAAAATAAAATAGCCCACATAGGAAGATAATAAAGCAAAAGTTTGCAGCAAGAAGTGTTCTAAATGTAAAGCAAAGTAGTCTAGATTTTTGTAAAGCTTTTTATTATCACATAGATGTATTAAAAAACCAAACTCCAAAAGCTTCATTCAAGAAATTCTATTCTACAAAGTTCCAAGCATGCAAGCACAACTCATTAAACAATTTGGCATACCTGACGCACATGTACACATGGTAAGGCATAAAGCTACAAAGATATACTGCATCTACTTGACTATAATGAAAGATAAATAAGAATCGAGTTTGATAGTTAACATGAATGGCTTCTGGGTGAAAAAAACCAATAACTCTTTGTTTTTCAACAACTTTATCAACTTCCATTAGTGTACGGTTTCCCCTTTCTTTTAGTCAAACATAAGGTTTTTGAACAGATAAAAATATTTTAAACTGACCAATTTTGTTCCAAAAATAACCTTCCCATGTTATCATCGTCTTCAATCCCTCTTTTCTCTTTAAAAATACTTTAAATGGACATTAAAATCTGGAATGTTGTTACGGGAGTTTGAACCAAGTAAATGAAAAAACAAGAAATATCGGTGGGATAAGTATGGAAACGGCATCAGTCATTGAACAAGTCCAGTGTCCTGATAGTGATGATCAGAAACCAGCTCAGTTTCCCTCGAAATCATTATTGTGTTAAATACTATACTTATTAAATAAATTATTCTTCCAATCCCCCACTCCAAGTGGAAGTATGACCCTAAGATAATACACTACCTGCTGCTTCTCCATTATCCCTTCTTTATGTGCCACTAGAAAACTTAATACTTGATACAAAGATTCAAGGGTCATAATCACTCAAATCGAGCTCAGGAAGCATTCTACCTTCGACGTTGCCGTATTTGCTCTCTTTCCTCATATGTGCTCTTTGGATCATAACAACCAAGCAGAAATTCCCAAACTTCTCCTCTAATTGTTGGATGGATTCCCTAATTTGAAAAGAAAAAGACAATCTCCAGCGTGAACCCTTGCAAATTGTAACTTTCTTTTATGAATAGCTAAAAATAAATGAAAGAAACATGTCAACAGTGCATAGGAGATTTTATATGTGCATCAGCATACATCATCTCACAAACAGAGTAAGAATTCAAAATAAAAATAAAAATAAATAAAAAGAAAAAAGAAGAAGATGAAGACACACACAGCCTAAGCAATATAAAAAGCTTTCATTTAATAAGACAGGTTCCTAAACTGTGTTCTAACCCTTCCAGAAATGACGATGCTACATTTTAAGCACAGCATGCAGGACAAGTTTTTGTTCTAAATTTCCAGCCAAACTTTTACTATTAATTTGAAGAGGATATCAATGTTTTCTCCAACAATGTTGTCCATAATTTATCAGTAAAGCAGGGTAGTAATATAAAGGCATCTGGATAGGAACATAATCATTACAAAACCAAGAATTGAGAATCTGGTACGGAACTAAGGCCACTTTTGACAGAGGGATATGCCAAAGCTCAATAACATTAGGGTAATGAGAGTTCAACTTATTTAGGATATACTAGAGAAACAAATAAAACTAAGGTGGTATTTGTTTTATTTACTTTTTGCTTAAAGCAACTTAGTCTCAGATTTCAGATTATTATGATTATTGTTTTTTTTCTAAATGGCAAAAGTAACCTGTTGAACCTAACCAACATAACTAAAGGGTTCTGTTGATTTTTTTCTTTTACTTTTAATATTTAATAGAATAAAATATTTAAAAACCAAACAACTTAATACTTAACACTATTAAACACCATCTAACTCTCTCCCTTTTGGAAACTTCATTTACAAGTAGTTTCATTCACAGAAAGTTTTATATGTTGCGGACTTATCAAAAGTGTACATTTGCTGAATGATTAGTAACAACAATACAATAAATACCATCAACAACATATCGTATTGGCAATTTACTCCAGGAGACTAACTACACAACCAACAAAAAAAAATGAAATTTTGGAGGGTTATATTTTTTTCATAATGAGCAGATGCATTAAGAACTGGAAAGGGCAAACCCTGTGTGCACAGAGTGTATAAAATGTAGCATTGTCTCTCTTGCACATGCAACACCAATTAGGGATTTCTTTCCTTTACTAATCAAATGAAGAATAGTAGGAATCTTATCCCATACTGCCATCAAGACAAAGGAAACCACCTTATAAGGTCCCACTACACGCCAAACTCCCTTCACCAGGAAATCATCTTTGCAACCACTCATTAGAGCCTCAAAGAAGGCTTTGACAGTGAAAAAATATACTCTTAAATCCTTTTTCAAATCACAGGTCTAAACAACCCCAGCCATCAAAAAATCTTCCCAAGAAAGCCTCCACCAGATCTGGCTTCCAATTGTTCACCTCCCTGTTGAGAGTAAATTTAAATACAATCCAGGAAAACCAAAAAAGTAACCATGAAGAAGGATCAGAGATGGTGCAAGTTGAAGGTCCATTAAGGGAAACAGGAACGAAACATAAGGATTGACTTATCAAATCCTGATGATAATGGTTTAACGGCATGAAAGGCTTCCTATATACTGGAACAAAAGAGTAGGGTGGATGTTGTAGATGATGATGATGAAGAAAATGGCAATGGCAATGGCAATGGCAATGACAATGATATGCTTACTATTGAAAATGAATATTCATTAAAATCTGAGTTCATACATTCAACATGTTCTAAGTCCTATAAGCTCATTTGGCCAATTTCATACACATAAAGAGACATGAAATGCGGTTTAACCAAATTGAATAATGAGACTCTAAGCAGAAATGGTCACATTTGCAAGTAGGAAGCAAAATTAAGTTCTGATTGATTTTTAGGAGAAAAAGTGAGCTATTGAGTTAAATCTCAAGATAACTTCAAAACTCAAGTTTTCAGGACTTCAGAAGAGCTGAAATAGAGAAGACAGATAACACGGATCAAGTTTCCCAAGAAGCTACTGATATCCACTAACTTTCCCATACTTCTGTGCAGAATTACCCAACTACATACAAGGCATCTTACAACCATAAAGATGAACTTACCCCTCTTTGGATTCTACTAAGCATCCTGCTCATTTCAAGATGACCTTCTGGACTAAATGCAGCCTTCCATCTTCTTTCACTTAGAGTTTTTCCAGCCTGCATAAGCAAATTAAAACAGGAGCTTCAATGATTGCCACAGGATAGGAGTGTTCTGGGAGTGTGTGCATATAATTCTAATGTTTCATGCATAAATTTGAAAGTATCAAGAAACATAATCCATCCTTTAATAACAGAATGAAACTTCAATAGTGAGGAAAATCAAATATCCCCAACACTTGATTCATTCCATGGCCATAATCCTATTCATCACAGACTAACAAAATACTTCACTGAAAATCCCAGAAAAAACATGCATTTGAATGTATGAAGAAACATAATCCAACTTTTAATAACAGAACGTAACTTCAGTAGTGAGGAAAATCAAAGATCTGCAGAGTTGATTCATTCCCCATAATCCTATTCAACACAAGCAAACAAAATTCTTCGTTGAAACTCCCAGAACACATCCATTTATAAAGATACAATAAGATTACAAGTTTTTCCTTTGTTTAGATATAGAAAAATAATACAGAGTACCTAAGCTATCTTGCTAGGATAATATAGTTTGTAAATGCTGATAAATAGCATAAAAAGGTGCAAAAATTGGCTACACCTACCTTGATATCCCCCATTCCATTCTGCCACTACAGTTGGCATGTAATAAGCCAACTCTCTGGTATAAAAATGACAAAACTGTCATGCACTTTGAGTTGATCTTTGCATTTGCAACCTTTCAAAAGACTGAGTGTATATTTTCCTGGTGAAGTAAAGTGTGACTACATAGAGAGCAGAATTAGTGATCCATGAATCCCTCATGAACATAGCAGGCATGGTTATGTATCTCTTGATGAGCATAATCCGATGTTCATGAGTATCTAGGCAAATGTATTCAAGAGCCTTCTGAGCAGTAAGATACTCTTGCAACCTAATCTTCTCCATACATGGTGGAAGCTTTTCAATTTTCTTCACTGATGCATCTACTTTAGGGATGAACCACTTTAGTACTAGTGTTGTAAGTATCACCTTTATTCTACATGCATTCTTTTATATCTTCCCATAAAATTATCATGAGGCCTAAGGTCCCATTGTCTTACAGTGCTTGTCAATTTCAAAAGTCAGTGCAAAATTGCATCATATAAGGAATGTAACCCATACTTTGTAATTTGTTTATTTTACATAATTGGCTTCACAACTGTGGTAAAAAAGAATCTAGTCCCTGATTGAAAAATGGTAAGGACCATAGCCAGTCCAAAATCATCAGCTCAAACCTATATACTGCAGCATAGTAGATGTTCAGAGGCAGGGATGTATTTATGTTGTTTTATTTGGACATAGAACAATTGGAAATTCCATTATCCTCAACAGGCTAAAGGCACAGACATAGACATGGAAATGGCTTATGGTCAAGAGCATGTTCTCTATGATCATAGTTAACATTTATGATTACAAAGAAATACGGGCATTCCTCAATCAAACTCCACCATGGCTCTGTCCTTCTTATCTTCTATGCAGCTAATGCCCCAGCCAAGAAAGAGGAGGCTACATTAGGTACATGGCCAACATAATATCATCATCAAAACCTTCATGAAATGAATCAAGTTATTTCACCTTTCCCTATAAGGCGTATGATTAAAAAGAAGATATGAACAGAGAGTGAAAAAGGATTCATAGAGCCGAGCCCAAATAATCGGTATTTAAATCTTTATATCATAAAGTTGACTGGTTGGGTAATCTTCATTCAAATCCATTTCAAGTCAACCTCCCTAAACCCAAATTTCATGGTTTCACCTAAAAATCATAATTCTTTCCTCCAATCCTAAAGAAATCCAGCGTCATAAATCTAAATTCCACCCAAATATAATGATTCTTTTCTTCTACTACTAATCAAAGAGAATTTCACCCAAAAAAAAAAAAAAAAATTGTTTCCTTACTAATCCTTTGTGGGTGGGGGAGAGCCAACATTATAACCTGAATTTCACCTAAGGATCACTTTTTCTCTAATACAATCAAAGAAACAAACAATAAATTGCAATTATTTTAATCAAACAGAAAAAGAAACACCCAATTCCCAAACTCAATAGAAAACACAAAGAAAACGTAGAAGACAATAATCCAATCGTTCATAAAACACTGGTCAAAATTAAGATAAAGGGCATTGAAATGGGATCAAAGAAACCACAAACCTTGATTTTGAATCGGGTTTTTGGCACATCCGAGCACTCGGCCCTAACCTCGTAGAAGGAATCGGTGGGAGCTCCAGTATCAAACCACATTCCGAAACACCAAAAACACTTTCAGAAAAACAAAATAAAAATACAGCACCAACCCACGAGCTGAATCCCCTTAAAAAGGCAAAGAATGGATCAGAGAGGAAGAGAGAAAGCTTCAAAGGGGACCCAGATCAGGTGCTGGCGAAACCGAGCTGGAAACGAGGACAAGTTCAAAGCGCAAGCATAAACGAATCACATAAAAAAAAAACAAAAAACAAAAAACAAAAAACAAAAAACAGCCGAAAAAAAACTGTTTTTTTTTTTTTTTTTTACGCTTTCGATTTCTGCTTTCCCTTTCTTCTTTTTGGGTTAGTTAAGGCGGTGGTTGTGGTTGTGGGTGGCGGAGGTGGTGGTGACACAATCCCACGACACCAAAACAAGAAGGGAAGCTCAATGGGTTGATTTAATGTATACTTTTGTACGTTTCTTTTTCTATTTTTTTTTCCGGCTTGGACAAGTCAAAATGTGTGTTTTTTTTCTCCTATTTGACTACTTTTGATTGGTGGATGAGGATGTTAGAGTGAGCGACAGTGGCGTGCGGTCGTTCGAATGTGTTCGTACTCGCCTTTTTCCGCGGGAAAGGGGTGGCGCGTGAGGGAAGGGCGTGTGTTAAAGTGGCTTCAAACCAATACTTATGGTAAAAATAAAACTTCTAATTATTAATAAATATAAAGATGAAATATGTTAAAGCGTTATATTAATATTACCATAAGTTAAAATACCCATAATCTACCAACCTAAACAATTGATTAAAAATGATGAAAACATCTCTTATTTGTAAATCTTGATAAAATATCTTTGTGCAATGGGTCATTTGACCAAGTCTTTAATAATATTAAATTGTTTTATGTTGAGTCTTATATCTGTTATGTTGTCTTGGTCTATAGGAAATTGTTTATTGAGTCTCTTTATTATCTCCTGATTTTTGGTGATGGTGGTAGTAGGTTTATTGAAACATGGTTTCATGGTCCTATTTTTATGCCTTTGTTGTTATGGTTTTGTCAAGCCAGTTGATTGTATTGCCTATTTATTGGTTGTCTCAATAAAATAAATATAGGAATTGCTTCTCTGTTTTGGTTTTACTTTTTGCTCAGTTTTCTTTATTAGTGGTATTAGAGCCCGATTAACGTTAGAAAAGTGGGTTAAAACCAAAAAGTGAGAATTGAGAGTGCCAAAACAGAGAGAGGGAGTTTGTGAGACAAAGAGTCATATAGCAGCAACTTTGTTTATTTTCTTTCAGCAGCAGAAAAAAACAATGGCCTCTGAAAATTTTGTGCAACCTGCAATTCCATGTTTTGATGGTCACTATGACTATTGGAGCATGTTGATGGAAAATTTCTTACGATTTAAAGAATACTGGCAAGTAGTCTCTGGAGGGATAGCAGAACCAGCAACGAACTCACCAATGACGGATGCGCAGAAAATAGAGATTGAAGGACAGAGATTAAAAGATCTAAAGACAAAGAATTATTTGTTCCAAGCTATTGATCGCTCAATCTTGGAAACTATTCTGTGTAAGGACACCTCCCAGTAGATTTGGGACTCCATGAAGAAGAAGTACCAGGGATCAACAAGGACCAAGAGGCAGCAGCTTCAAGCACTTCGATCTGAGTTCGAAACGCTTCGAATGAAGCCGGGAGAGTCAGTTTCTGATTACTTCTCAAGAACAATGGCAATCATCAACAAAATGGGAATTCATGGCGAGAAGATGGAGGACGTGACTGTTATTGAGAAAATTCTTCGGTCAATGACGCCAAAATTTAACTATGTTGTTTGTTCTATTGAGGAATCGAAAGACCTTGATGAACTATCAATTGACGAGTTGCAAGGATCTTTGTTAGTTCATGAGCAGAAAATCATCCAGGAGGACAAGGAGAAGCAAGCTTTAAAGGCTTCAACTAACAACAATGCTTTGACAACGAATAGATCAGCAGATCGAGGTAGAGGCAAAGGAAGAGGAGTTCGAGGAGTTAGAGATGGAAGTAGAGGAAGAGGTGGACGAGGCAATTTTAGAGTTGATAAAGATCAACCAGATTTCCAAAATAGAGGTAGAGGCCAAATCAACAATTTGACAAATCCAAGGTAGAGTGTTTTAGATGTCATAAATTTGGCCATTACCGTTCTGAATGTTATACTAAATTACCTAACGACAAAGAAAAAGGAGAGAAATCTAATTATGCAGAAAAGAAAGAAGTTGAAACCTTGTTGATGGCTGCTCAAGTCAATGAACAACCTCAAGCAGAAGTGTGGCATGTGGACACAGGCTGCAGCAACCACATGTGTGGTAGTAAGTCTTCTTTTTGTTTTCTAAATGAAGGTTTTCGTTCTACAGTGAGCTTTGGTGATTGTTCTACTGTGAATGTAATGGGAAAGGGTGAT
Source organism: Vitis vinifera (assembly GCF_030704535.1). Classification (NCBI taxonomy): domain Eukaryota; kingdom Viridiplantae; phylum Streptophyta; class Magnoliopsida; order Vitales; family Vitaceae; genus Vitis; species Vitis vinifera. The sequence goes on from NC_081823.1 coordinate 6,003,678, forward strand.
ATTAATATTAGAACCAAGAATGGTTTTGTAGAAACAATTTCCAATGTTTTTTATGTTCTAGACTTGAAAAGTAATTTGTTAAGTGCTGGTCAATTGCAAGAAAAGGGTTACATAATAACAATTCAGAAGGGTGCTTGTGAGATATATGATACTTCGAGAGGTGTTATTGTTGTTGTTCAAATGGCTTCAAACAAGTTGTTTCCATTGAAGATTGATAGTGTCCAGTCTTTCTTAATGGCTGAAGTGAAAGATCTTTCATGGCTTTGGCATTTACGCTATGGCCATTTGAATTTTAGTGGATTAAAAACTCTCCAACATAAACATATGGTGACAGGTCTTCCTCAAATTTCCATTCCTTCTCAAGTTTGTGAAGAATGTGTTGTTGGCAAACAACATCGTTCTCAATTCCCTCAAGGAAAGTCGCGAAGAGCAAAGAATGTCTTGGAACTGGTTCACTCTGACATTTGCGGTCCAATTAATCCAACTTCTAATGGGGGTAAAAAATATCTAATTATCTTTATTGATGATTATAGTCGAAAAACGTGGGTTTCTTTTTTGCAGGAAAAATAAGATGCTTTTAGTGCATTTAAAAGCTTCAAGGCACACGTTGAAAAAGAAACAGGGAGATCCATCAAAATTATCTGTACTGATCGTGGTGGAGAATATTGTTCAAATGAATTTGAACATTTTTGTGATGATCAAGGCATACGAAGAGAACTCACAGCTGCTTATACATCGCAACAGAATGGTGTATCGGAGAGAAAAAATAGAACCATCCTCAACATGGTGAGGAGTTTGCCTGCAAGGGGCAAAATTCCAAAGAGTTTTTGGCCGGAGGCAGTGAATTGGAGTATCCATGTGTTGAACAGAAGTCCTACATTTTCTGTTCAAAACATGACACCGGAGGAGGCTTGGAGTGGACGGAAACCAGTTGTAGATCACTTCAAAATTTTCTGTTGCATCGCCTATGCACATGTCCCAGACGAGAAAAGGAAGAAACCTGATGATAAGGGTGAAAAATGTGTTTTTCTTGGCGTAAGTGAAGCATCCAAAGCATATAAATTGTTCAATCCACTCACGAAGAAGATTATGACCAATAGAGATGTTATTTTTTATAAGGAAAGCACTTGGAATTGGAATGGGCAGCAGCCTACTCAAGTCATTTTTGACAATGATGCTGAAGAAGAAAAGCAGCAGCTTCTACAACAACAAATTCCTACGGTTTCTATACCTGAAAGTCCACCAAATGATGCTCCAACAACCGTTGAAACTTCATCAACAACAGCAGAGAGTAATGTAGTTGCTGAATCACAACTTCGCCGTGTTCCAAAAAGCCCCGCATGGATGCAAGATTTTGAGGTAACTAGAGTTCAATCTGATAACTATGATACAATTGCCCATTATGCTTTGTTATCGGATTGTGATCCCATTACATTCCAAAAAGCTATCAAGGATTTAAAGTGGCATAAGGCTATGAATGAGGAGATCGGGTCTATAGAGAAAAATAATAGTTGGGAGCTAGTTGAACTTCCAAAAGGGCAGAAATCCATTGGGGTTAAATGGGTTTATAAAACGAAGTTGAACAAAGATGGTGGAGTTGATAAGTACAAAGCTCGGCTTGTTGCAAAGGGGTACAAGCAAGAATTCGGAGTGGATTACAAAGAGGTTGAAGAATTTGAAGAAAAATAGGAAGAATTTGAAGACAAACTATGGAGGAACACCTCAATTCATTCTGTGATACCTTCCTTTACAATGAATGAAAGCATAAATAAATAGCCTACAGATATGAGACAATTCCGGAATGGAATTTCCCTTACATGGAAAGTGAATAAACTCTTACATGGGAAGTGAATAAACTACTCTTACATGGAAAGTGAATAAACTACCTTGCTAGAATTACTCCTAAGAATAAACTCTTACATGGGAAGTGAATAAACTACCTTGCTAGAATTACTCCTAAATCAATTATAATAAAGGCTGTACATTACACTAATTAGGGAAGTAAACAGAGGATGCTGGCTTGATTTCCAACAGAGGTGTTTGCTCTAGTAGCAAAGCTTGACACTATTGGCTTGGTGTTATCCATGGCTGCCCAAAACTCATGGTTTATCCATCAGTTAGATGTGAAGTCGGCATTTTTGCATGGAGAGTTGGAAGAAGAAGTCTATATTGATCAACCCCCTGGGTATGTGAAGCAAGGTTATGAGAATCAGGTATATAAGTTAAAGAAAGCACTGTACGGACTGAAACAAGCACCAAGAGCTTGGTATAGTCGTATAGATGCTTATTTTACTGAGGAAGGTTTTATTAAATGTCCATATGAGCACACTCTTTACACTAAATATGGTGTTGATAAGAATATTTTAATTGTGTGTTTATATGTTGATGATCTCATTTATACTAGTAATAATAAAACCATGCTTATTGATTTTAAGAAGTTTATGATAAAAGAATTTGATATGACTGATATGGGATTAATGCACTATTTTCTTGGCATTGAGGTAGTGCAATCATTTGCTGGTGTTTTCATTTCTCAAAAGAAATATGCTCTAGAGATTTTGGACAAGTTTATGTTGAAGGATTGTAATTCAGTCATCACCCCAAGTGAAGTTGGCTTGAAACTCTCAAAGAGTGGAGCAGGAAAGAGGATGGATAGTACTCTTTACAAGCAGATCGTTGGAAGTCTTATGTATCTGACATCTACAAGACCAGACATTATGCACGCAATCAATTTAATCAGTAGATACATGGAGAATCCAACTAAAGTTCATCTTTTGGCTGCAAAAAGAATTTTTCGCTATTTGAAAGGTACTGTAGACTTTGGGATTCTATACAAAATGGGTGAAAAATCAAGTTTGATTGGTTTTTCATATAGTGATTATGCTGGAGATCTTGATGATAGAAAGAGCACTTTTGGAGCAGTGTTTATGTTGAATTCTGGAGCTATTACTTGGTCATCAAAGAAGCAACAGATTGTGACTTTGTCAACTATGGAAGCTAAGTTCGTTGCTGCAGCATCAAGCTCATGTCAAGCTATTTGGCTGAGAAGGTTACTTGAAGTTTTGTACAACCAACAGCAAGGTCCAACAGTGATTTACTGTGATAACCTCTCTGCAATAAAACTCTCAAAGAATCTAGTCTTACATGGGAGAAGCAAACACATTGATGTGAGGTACCACTTCTTGCATGATTTATGTAAAGATGGTGTTATTGATTTGGTGTTTTGCAAAAGTGAAGATCAAATTGCAAATATCTTGACTAAGCCCCTCAAGCCTGCTGTTTTTATGAAACTTCGAAGTATGCTTAGAGTTTGTTCTTCAAAGGAGGTTGTGGCTGCTTCAGGAAAGGCTTTGCAAATTGATTCCTAAACTGATTTCTGCAAATATCAATTTAAGGGAGGGTGATAAAATATCTTCGTGCAATGGGTCATTTGACCAAGTCTTTAATAATATTAAATTGTTTTATGTTGAGTCTTATATCTGTTATGTTGTCCTGGTCTATAGGAAATTGTTTATTGAGTCTCTTTATTATCTCTTGATTTTTGGTGATGGTGGCAGCAGGTTTATTGAAACATGGTTTCATGGTCTTATTTTTATGCCTTTGTTGTTATGGTTTTGTCAAGCCAGTTGATTGTATTGCCTATTTATTGGTTGTCTCAATAAAATCAATATAGGAATTGCTTCTCTGTTTTGGTTTTACTTTTTGCTCAGTTTTCTTTATCAAATCTAACATTTTTTTTTTATCTTAAAAAGTAATTTTTTTTTTACATAAACATCCTTCAACGTGTTGATTATTACATACATGTTTTAAAAGAAAATATTGCTTTTATAATATATATATATATATATGAACATTTTTATCCAAAATAAGTATTTTTTTTAGAGTTAAAAAGGTAAGAATATGTTTAGTTCTTGACAAATACTAAGGAAAAAAAAAGTTAAGAAAACTGGTTTTCTCATATTTGGTTTCATCATACATTTTTTAAAGAAAATTAAATATAATTAAAATTAGTTAAAAATTTATATATTTTAAAATTATTTAATTTTTATATAATAGAAAAACCTAAGTAAAATGAGTTTGAATCTATTTTATTTTTTTTTCTTTCATTATACTTTTTTTTTCCCTCACATTTTCTTTCAATATTTTGGGGAACCAAACATAGCCTTCAAACAATACAATTAGATTATGGTTCTAATTCACCATTTTATACTTTTGACTCAAAGTACCTTTTATAATTCTCAAGAGATATCCCACCCTTGAACATCCCCTCAAGTGATACCTATACTTGAAAATCCATAAGTGATAACACACATTTAGACTTTTCTTCTCAAAGATTTACAAATAAAGATAAGAAATATTATTACAAAATCCTAGTACAAAACTTTAAGCTTAAATGTATAAGAAAAATTAGGATTGAAAGGTGCACTAATGATATGTAAGCTTTAGAACAATAGTACACTAAAACACATTCTCTCAAGGCTCAAATATATTCAAGAAATGTTTAAGAAGGTTAAACTCTTGAAACAATGAAAATTGAAACCTTTTTATAAAAGAAAACGACTAAACTAGCCATTGGGGGTTCGACTGGTTGACTAACCATTAACATTTAATATTTGACAGGTGATTGTTGGACCTCAATTGGTTGAATAAGCGTTCTAGGAGGGAGAAAATGTTTTTGCACATTTCGACCAATTTAGCTTAATAAGTCAACTAGTTCCTCATCCGATTCGACCGTTTCCTCATTCGATTCAACCGGTTGAGCCGTTTTTGGCTCAACAACCATCATTTTCAATTTAAAACTTTTTAAACAAGTATGATAAACATTTGACACAAGATTTTAGTTGAAAACATGAAATCATCCGATTTTAAAGGATTTTAAAACAAAATTACTTTTGAATGATTTTAATGCATAAATTAATAATGTAATGCATGAAAGACCTAGTGCATTAATAACCTTATAAAGAAATCCTATAAAGTTTAGGTTTTGAAAAGCATTTCTTTTTAAGGTCTTCTTCTTATTAATTTCTCTTTATCTTGATTTTGTTTTTGTAATTGTCACTTTGGAAATCTTCTTACCTAATCACATTTGAAATATAATTATTAGTTTCAAACCTTGTTTTGTTATCATTAAAACTGAGATTAACCAAACTTGATTTCACACAATTTTTATTGTATAATTTTAAATAATTTGGATTTGAAATGGGGACAATTTTTTCTTGATTTTACTTAGATCCTCAAGTAAATTAGTTTTAAAATTTCATCTAGTGAGAAAATTTTGAAAAACATTCAGTAATTTGACATACTTTTGTGGAATGCAATATATGATCTTAAATTTATTATATATATATATATTATTAGCATGATATTATCAACTATTTAAAGTTATAACTTCATGAATTTAAAAAAAATAAATATTCTATAGATTTCATGAGCCATAAATGTTTTAAAATTTTATACTTATTATATAATAATTATTTTTATATAAAAAAAATTATTTTTACACACTGATATAAAAATAATTACAAAATAAAAACTTTTTAAAAATTATTTAAGTTTCATACAATCAAATGAAGTACCAACAATCAAATATGATATTTATATCATTAAAAAATAGTACATATACAGTTAAAAGTAGTATTTTTGATAATATATATATAATACTAATTATTTTTAAATAATAGTTTAAAATTTATATTTTATAAATTTGAATTCTTATTTTATACATTTTTTTTTTCATATGAAAACATACTTTTTCCTACTTGGTATCACATCTCTCGTTGCAAAAAATTATTATTATTATTTTAAAGTTAGGAGAATTATAATTGTGAGTGGAGCCCATCAATTTCAGATGGTGACGGGGCAAATTTTTAGAGGAGAGGACCCGAAGCAAACCGTGAAATTGGGTGTGAATTAAGTGGACCTCGATGTAAAGGCCTTTTATTTTATTTTATTATTAATTTTTGTATTTTTTTTTTCCCAACTAACGACCAACTTGCATGATTGTATATGACCCCCCAAGGCCCATTTGCCTAATTATGGCACCTTGTGGAGGACCCACATGTTTAGGTAGCAAAGGTTGAGTGATCCTAGACCAACTCCATGTCCCAATTTGAATGGGTCAACACCATTTTTTATTTTTTATTTTTTATTTTAGGTTGGTTATTGTTTTTGATGATTAGAATTTGACATGAAAACTTCCACTAATCCATTTTGTTTCTTAGAATAGTAAGGTCAAAGTGTACACAAGATCAATGAAGTAAACAAAGAATTTAATATACCACATCGATGGAGTAGCTTCTCTCTAGGACTTTTATAAAGATACAAGGACCTTTTGATATTACCAAAGAAGAATAGAAGATTTCTTATCCATTTGGACCATATCTAATCATTTGTGTTTTTCATTTTTGAAAACACAAAAGATAATATATAACATTATGCAAGGAAAAAGGAATTTTTTTTCCTTTTTTATTTCCCAACCAAATTGTTCCCTCAAAACAACCTTAATTATAGACCCTCCTATCATGCATGGATTGTTTAATTTTTAATACAATAAAAGATATCGATGTTAGTATCTTGCGTTTGCTTTTAATTTAAGATTTTTCATAGTGTATTTTGATGATTACAAAATAAACGATTGTTATTTAATCATGTGTTTAAGTGTTTATATCAAGTTCAAAATTGACGTATCATTAAAAAAAATAATCTAAGCAAAGAATTGACAAAAGGTCATACACCTAGGTCGACTCGTCAAGGTTAAAGTTTATTTTTGAGATCTTAAAATTATAAGATTAAGATGCACTGAGTTAGGAATGGATAAAAAAGTATACGACATATTTTTTTTTTTATTGAAAACCCTTTCTATTAAAACTTTGACTATCATATATATATATATATATATTGTTTAAGAATTGCACCAAGTCTTTTCGAAATGAAAACCTATATATGTTTTTTGTTTGAAACTTAAAAGCCTAAATTGATCAAATGTAATTTATGCTTAAATTTCAAAATGCATAGTTGATTCCCAATTTTGGGATGAACTGGTCAACCACATATAAAAAATTTTAAATTTGGGGTAAACGAGTCAACCACCTCTCAATTGATTGCCTAGTCGACCAATTGAGGGTGGATTTCAACTCTTTGTTGGCAATGGCTAGCAAATGAGGAACAATTGAGGTGGAGTCTCGAATGGTCTGACTAGACCTCAACTAGTTGAGCCTCTTGGCTTCCAAAGGTCGCTAAAAAGTGCTCAACAAGAAGTTTTTAGTCAATTGGTTAAGTTAAAATTGTGTCTAATTCAATTAATTTCACTTCAAACATCCTATTTAAAGTTCTTTTATTTCATTTATGAGTTCACCAACTCCTCGAAATCACTATTACATCATATGAAAGAACTTTCTCTTCTTGAGTGCATCATTTAATCCTTATTTAGTACATCTCTAATCTTAGTTTCTTCTTGAATCTTGATCTACATTTGTAAACTAAGAGACAACAAATCAAGGGATATTGGAACCTTAAATCCAATTGTACAAGACTTAAAGGCTAGCTCTAGGTTTGAAGAAGCCTTGAAATAGTGAAATGAACCTCAAACTTGGGTTGAAGCAAGAGGGAGTGGACATCAACAATTTTTGAATCATTGTAAAATCGTTGTTTGCATCTTTTCACCCTTCTCTTTAGTTATTTTACTTGGCATTGCATTAACACTTGTCATTTGTTTAAATTGATTAAAACTACAAAAAAAATATGAAAAATCAATGCCCGATTCACCCCATTGCAATTGTTAACCTAGGATTGATTTAGTTTGCCTTCACATTTGTATCATTGATCAAATGTATATAGGCAGGGATGTATTTGTTTATAGTATTTTAGCTATATATACAATAGTCATTCATATTATTGGCACAATCCTTAATCAAATCCTAAAGTCAAATAACTTCCTTATGTTCCTCTTCTTGTATTTTGCTTTAATAATCAACAAAGAAATTGCATAATATGATTTTGCTTTCCAAGTGATAACATTGCTAATACCTTATCAAGTGTTTCTTATCTTATTTATTATCTCTAGCATATTTAAAATTAGCATGCCAATAACTCCATAAGACATTTCAATGCTTTGTTATTGTTATTGTAATACACTAAACTAGTACCTTTTGTGCCACTAAATTAGTACATTTTGTGCCCCTCAAGCATCAAAACATCCATTTCATATCCCACTAGGCTGTCCAAGAGAATTTATCATTTAATGATACATTTTTTGGATCATTTAGTAAGTTTTTTCCCTAAGTATGTGTTTGTGTTCCATTATCACTTGCATATGATGATTATAGAGGCCTGATCTATCATGAAAAGATTTATTCATTGTAACTTATATTCATCTCGTAGATTTGGTCGTTAGATTCGATCATAATACATCAAACCAAGTTGATTAGTGATCAAAATATTCCCAAGTATCCCTAGTACCTCGGAAAGTATGTAATGTATCTAATCTATATCAAACTATGTAAATAATTTATTCTAAGTAATTAAGCATAGAAAAATATAAGCTATGTTACCATGATATTGCATCTCCTCATATAGATCTTCTATTTTCATGTTACTTTTTAGAAACAAGCTTCTTAGCCACTCGTGATTGAGGTTAAATACCCTCAATTCATAATAACATTAAGAATTCCAAAATGAATGAAAAGAAAACCAAAAACTTTTATTAAAATTAAAATTAAAACTTTCATGTTCTACTCTTCATCTAGATAAATAAGCAAGTCCTTAAATGTGGGTTTGGCACATACTTAAGCTAAGAAGAATGAATTAACAGTACTCAAAATACTTTTTAAAATCGGACTTATAGTATGAAAATTTCTCACTTTTGAGTGTTAATCACTAACTATGCTAATCTGACGACAAAAACTTGAGCAATATGTAGGAACATACCAGGCAAAGGGTAATGGGCAGCTAATGGTCGGCCATCAGTGTCCCAACCACCTCATGCCTAACAAACACAGTCAAGATGGGTCATTTCATCGTGTTCCACGTGAACATAGGTGGTGGATTTGTGTTCCCTGTGGACACGAGTGGTAGATTTTTTTTCACAGAGAACACATAGGTAGATGGTGGATTAGCCACTCCTTGCATCAGCTATGGTTACACTGTAAACCCCAAGTCAATTCCTTAGGGGCATTTGTGCATCACCATAAAAATAGTATGTAACCAAAAGGCTAGAAGAGATTCGACAGGGAAAAAAAAAGAGGCAAGACATAAGAGAGATCATTTTTTTCCAAATTCAAAAGTATTGACTTGATTGTCTAAGGCAATGACTCCTAGGAGACACAAGAATCTCATTTTTTTACAAGAACTAGAGGAGGGTAGCTGCATGGAGTACCACTACATATCTAAGTGGTATTTCCATGGACTGGTCATATCAAGAATTTACAAATAGCCTTGAATTTGAGCTTCAATCATCTCCGTGGACCATTAGCCATGTGAATAAAGGAATCTCGACAAGTTGGTTTCTTTGGACCTGTCTAACAATCAGTTCGCCGGGAATATTCCATTTGCACTAAAGGGTATGTTGAGTTTGATAGAGGTTCATTTCTCATAATCACCAATTCATTGGCCCAGTTCTACCATTGTTTCCAAAAAAGCACAAATTCAAGTATTTTGGAGAATAAAGGGCTTTGTGTAGAGCTAGACATTGGGTTGCTCCTATGATGTTGTGGTTAAGGCAACTATAAAGGATTCGAATAAGCTCTATAGTGGGACTTTTAGCATTGTTTAAAAGGTAGTATGCCTTTTGGGCTAATTCTAACAGTGGAGTCTGGGATCAATGGACCAAAGAATTAACACCAAAACAAGATGATTTGAAAGCTTGAAAGGCTTGACTGAAGTCTATCAAGACAATCTAATGAGACCTATTGGATTTGTAATCTATGAATACGTTGTTCTTTTGTTACATAATAACTTACCCAATGACAGAGTAGCTCAGTTTCTTCATGATCCAAAAAAGGAAATTAGAATATGAGCATGATCCACTTTCAGTTGAACCACTTTTTCTCAGCTAGACCACTAGTTTTGAATAATATCAGAAAGTTTATCACTAACATCATGGGAAAAAGAAAAGACAATCCCCTTCAATGAGAGTTGGCAACGAAATTAAATCTGTGGCATCTACTGAGATATCATAACTTAAATCATATTTGTATAGGAACTACAAGAAGCTAATGGTTGCAACAAATTAAGAGCATGCAGTAGATATAAATACCCACCAAAATAGAAGAATAATTTATGAGGAAAATTCTAGAATAGAATATTTCTATCTTACTGCATTACCACCCAAAAGATATGCTAAGTATGTGAGCAATCTTGTTCAAATCTTCTCCTATTCCTTGTTTGCATCTTTTGAGCAATATGGGACAATCTTGAATCTTCAACTCTCTCAAGGCAGTGAGGCTTTCAATCCCCTCTGGCAGAGCTGATAATTGAGTGCAATCTTCGATCTCAAGAATATGGAGTGATTTGAGATTTTTCAGCCTCTCCTCAGGCAATGCTCTAAAGTTGCCACAATGTCTAATGGTTATACTGTGTAGAGTAATAGAAGCAGGCCCATGCAGAAGCCACCTTGGCAACATCTCCAGCTTTGGTAATTTCTTAATTAACAAAATCTATAGGCTCCTAAAGTCTTGAATGTAATCTTCTTCATTCATCAACTTAAGGTGGTCACAATCAGATATCACCGGAGTATTCAATGAAGTCAAGTGTTTCAGCAAAAACACCAGTCTTGGACTACTCATAATCCACAGTGTTTCAAGGGCTGTCAAACTTTGCCTTCCTTCAAACAGAAATTCTATATGGAAGAACCCTTTATTTTTGTGGTTATCTCCAAATGCTTTAGACCCATAAACTTCCACACACCAATAGGCAATTCTTCAAGGGCCTCTCATATCCACGAAGCAACAATATTTGCAAATGACACAACTTGGAAATGGAATTTGGGAGTTTCTTCATCCTTTCACTGCTCGTTAGGCTCAAATACCTTGGGTGATTGAGCTCACAGTTGGAACTTGGCAATACCTCAAAACTTGAATCACTTAAATCTTGCACTCGTATGTATTCGTATCATAAGACAGATTTAGGAACGAATGAGTCATTAGGTAAGCTCAGAGTCTTAATTAGGAATAAAATGGTATGAATATGGCTCAAATTTCCTAAAACTCTTCCAATCTCTGGCTCCTTTTCTAGCCAGTGACTACCCAAAAATGAAACGCAATGAATCTTCGTAAAAATGCTCTTAGTCTGAAAATTTAGAGTGAGATACTTAGATTCCACCACCAATGATGCAAAACCATGTACAAGATTGTACATTTTTGAATCTATATAAGACTCCTAGTATTATTTGAAAAACATCTTTAAAAAAAGATCGCAATACTAATTCATTGATATATTGATTGTCAATATCCTTCCTTTCTATCAAGCCATGTGCCATCCAGAGTTGAACCAAAATCTTTCGGGAAAAGTGAACATAGTGCAAAGCATTGTTTTAAGTAAGATGGCAATGCATTGTCAGACAAATACAACGCAGATAAACTACAATTTTCCTGCTGTAAGTTGATCCCAATTCATTTCTCAGGAGGACCCAACTAGGTTCATCTCTTTTTTAATAAAGCAAGCCCCTTAAAGCCATTTTTGCCAAAGGAACGCCTCATTGGCCCAGTTCTACCATTGTTTCCGAAAAAGCATAAATTCAAGTATTTTGGAGAATAAAGGGCTTTGTGTAGAGCTAGCCATTGGGTTGTTCCTATGATGTTGTGGTTAAGGCAACTATAAAGGATTCGAATAAGCTCTATTGTGGGACTTTTAGCATTGTTTAAAAGGTAGTATGCCTTTTGGGCTAATTCTATCAGTGGAGTCTGAGATCAATGGACCAAAGAATTATCACCAAAACAAGATGATTTGAAAGCTTGAAAGGCTTGACTGAAGTCTATCAAGACAATCTAATGAGACCTATTGGATTTGTAATCTACGAATACGTTGTTCTTTTGTTACATAATAACTTACCCAATGGCAGAGTAGCTCAGTTTCTTCTTGATCCAAAAAAAGAAATTAGAATATGAGCATGATCCACTTTCAGTTGAACCACTTTTTCTCAGATAGACCACTAGTTTTTAATAATATCAGAAAGTTTATCACTAACATCATGGGAAAAAGAAAAGACAATCCCCTTCAATAAGAGTTGGCAACGAATTTAAATCTGTGGCATCTACTGAGATATCATAACTTAAATCATATTTGTATAGGAACTACAAGAAGCTAATGGGTGCAACAAATTAAAAGCATGCAGTAGATATATATACCCATCAAAATAGAAGAATAATTTATGAGGAAAATTCTAGAATAGAATATTTCTATCTTACTGTATTACCACCCAAAATATATGCTAAGTATGTGAGCAATCTTGTTCAAATCTTCTCCTATTCCTTGTTTGCATCTTTTGAGCAATATGGGACAACCTTGAATCTTCAACTCTCTCAAGGCAGTGAGGCTATCCATCCCCTCTGGCAGAGCTGATAATTGAGTGCAATCTTCGATCTCAAGAATATGGAGTGATTTGAGATTTTGCAGCCTCTCCTCAGGCAATGCTCTAAAGTTGCCACAATGTCTAATGGTTATACTGTGTAGAGCAATAGAAGCAGGCCCATGCAGAAGCCACCTTGGCAACATCTCCAGATTTGGTAATTTCTTAATTAACAAAATCTATAGGCTTCTAAAGTCTTGAATGTAATCTTCTTCATTCATCGAATTAAGGTGGTCACAATCGGATGTCGCCAGGGTATTCAATGAAGTTGAGTGTTTCAGCAAAAACACCAGTCTTGGACTATTCATAATCCACAGTGTTTCAAGGGCTGTCAAACTTTGCCTCCCTTCAAACAGAAATTCTATATGGAAGAACCCTTTATTTTGTGGTTATCTCCAAATGCTTTAGACCCATAAACTTCCACATACCTATAGGCAATTCTTCAAGGGCCTCTCATATCCACGAAGCAACAATATTTGCAAATGATACAACTTGGAAATGGAATTTGGGAGTTTCTTCATCCTTTTACTGCTCGTTAGGCTCAAATACCTTGGGTGCTTGAGCTTACAGTTGGAACTTGGCAATACCTCAAAACTTGAATCACTTAAATCTTGCACTCGTATGTATTCGTATCATAAGACAGATTTAGGAACGAATGAGTCATTAGGTAAGCCCAGAGTCTTCCAATCTTTGGTTCCTTTTCTAGCCAATGACTACCCAAAAATGAAACGCAATGAATCTTCAAAAAAATGCTCTTAGTCTGAAAATTTAGAGTGAGATACTTAGATTCCACCACCAATGATGCAAAACCATGTACAAGATTGTACATTTTTGACTCTATATAAGACTCCTAGTATTATTTGAAAAACATCTTTAAAGAAAGATCACAATACTAGCTAATTCATTGATATATTGATTGTCAATGTCCGTCCTTTCTATCAAGCCATGTGCCATCCAGAGTTGAACCAAAATCTTTCGGGAAAAGTTAACATAGTGCAAAGCATTGTTTTAAGTAAGATGGCAATGCATTGTCAGACAAATACAATGCAGATAAACTACAATTTTCCCAATGTAAGTTGATCCCAATTCATTTCTCAGGAGGACCCAACTAGGTTCATCCTTTTTTTTAATAAAGCAAACCCCGTAAAGCCATTTTTGCCAAAGGAATGCCTCCACATTTCTTAACAATTTGGTACCCTATGCTTGCAAGGTTTGGATTCTCACTCTCTTCTCCATCCCTCACTGCACATTTCACGAACAAAGAACAACTACTACTACTCGCACAATTACACAAATCAAATACACTATCCTCATTTGTTGAAAAACTTTATCCATGTCAATTAAGCTTCCTTCATCAACCTAGTAATACATAAGATAATAATATAAGGATTAACTAGGGTTATTTATACATGTTTAAACATTGGGTGACACTTAACTTAATTGCTTCCCCACATCAACATGTATCATCGTTCTTAATTTCCTTCTCTCCATCTCCTTCTATTTTCACCTCATTAATTTTCTCCATTCCACCATCTTCCTAGTTTTTTATAGCTTATATTTCACCTATTTATGAACATCATTGAAAACCATTAAAAACAAAATAAAATTTTCAAACATATTAGTAAGATAGCTTATATTCGGATTTACATAACTACCAAGCTTTTTAAATCTTCGTTTCATCTCCAATAGCTCATTATCTCCCCCAAGCACCAATACTAGAATTTGAGATAGATTCTAGAAGGGTTACAATCTAAGCTGAAATACAAAACAAAAACTCAACTTCATTCATCCATCTCAATCAATAACTATATAATACTTTAACACATAAATTAAATTTTACCTAGAAGGGGGGTGAATGAATGTATTTAAAAAGATTATAATATAAGCTTTGAATATTATAACCAAATTTTAACTTATGAGATATCAGGGATAAACAAAAAAAATATATCCAAACTCAAACAAATATGAAAGGAACACAAGAATTTTTTATGTAAAAAACCTTTACACTAATTGTAGAGATAAAAACCACAAGGTCTAAAACCCCAAATCTAAATTCACTTTATGATATCAAGTTACACAGAATTACTTGGCTGCTTTACTTAAAGGCTTACTCTTCGAAACCTACAACTTGATTATCGTTCGAGATGCAATAATCTCTAATTGCTCCAATGAATCTTCGTCATCCTCGTTGAAGGGATGCAGGTCTTCTAACAACCAAAGATTAAACACTTTGAATCCTTCTTGAGAGATTGGGAATAGTAGGGCAAGTGAGGTTGAGTTTCTCTCGATGTGTTCCCCCTTAAAAAAACATATTTAAGTAAGGTATATATAAGAAAAAACCTAGTGGAATTGGAATCAATTTAGAAATCATATTTGACTAAAAGGAATTCAGAAACTTAAGAGTTTTAAAAGGATTGGAAAAGATTTCATATTTTAAATTAAAAAAGATTTGAAAAAAAAAATTCTTTTAAAAATTCTTAATTTTAAATCCTTAATTTAAAATTCCTTTCCAAATTATTTTTATTATTTAGAAACTTTTTTTTTAATTCTCAATTTAAAATTCATTCCAAATTAATTAAAACTTTTTAACTCAATTAAAACTTCCAATTCAACCCTACTTTATTAGAAAAACTATTTTGCTTTTACTCAACCCTTTTTAGACTTATGACTATTCGGTTGAACGAATAACAACCTTGAATCTTCAATAAAGAACTAGTATTTATCTAAAAAGTTTCTTAAGCTAGAAAATAATTGAAATAAAAATGTCAATTATGATGTCCCACATTGACATGAGGGGTGTTTGTGATGTCTCACATCAAAATAGGGAAGAAAATTTTTTACGTTATATAAGTATGAACTCCTCTTAATCATGTAGGCGTATTTTAAAATCGTGAGAACCTTTTTGGGTCTTAATCATCGGAAAAAGTAATAATTTTAAAAAATAGTAATTTAATACATTGCAAAATATGCCAAAAATACCATAGTTTCCTTGACTTTGGGCCTTTCATGTGCAACTCAGGTGGAGGGCGAAGAAGGTCTCTTTCCAAGAGTGTTCAAGCCATAAGTGAGATACCACTCTAGAATATATAAAAATCTAAACTTGTGTCAAGACCTCTAGGCCAAGGGATAA
Source organism: Vitis vinifera (assembly GCF_030704535.1). Lineage (NCBI taxonomy): Eukaryota > Viridiplantae > Streptophyta > Magnoliopsida > Vitales > Vitaceae > Vitis > Vitis vinifera. Next base: position 6,019,370 of record NC_081823.1, read on the forward strand.
TCTCAAGTAGACAATTTTTATGGAGCACAGGCCTCCCAAGAGGTAACAAAGGCATGCAAATGTTTCCTAAGGTCATATGGAAATTGGCTCTCAAGTGCAAAGGCAGAAAGGAGTTTGACTACAAGACCAACTTGTCACTCAAGGATGAAGTCGACCTTGGTGATCTAATGGTGCTGAGTGGAAGGGTCATTGCTCAATGGATAAAAGTTACTCTAGGGATAACAAGTGTGATCTTCCCCAAGAGATCACTTTGACTAAAAGGTTTGACACCTCAATGTCTACTCTATACCATCTAGGGTTGTAGTATATTCAAGGGTTAGGTTGTATACCCCTTAAAGCGGTATGTGAGTCAAGTTCAAAACGTTGCGAGACAATTTAGTCCATATCCAATGTGGGTATTAGAGCATTGAGAAGACCTTTCCTTAATACGAGAGGATCGGGAAGGACATCTTTCTAGTGTATTAGTTATCATCATCTAATTAATTTGGAAATTAGTAATTTGATAGTCCTTGGGGTTCTAATTATATTTAGTTGTTAAGAAAATGGTAAAAATTTAATAAGTTGCGCTCTATTGATTACTCATAGGTAGTTCATTAAAAATGCATTTCTTGTTTTTAAGATTAATCCATCAATTTTTAAAATTTTAATTTAGGAAAAAGTATCAAATCCTAATTTTTATTTTTAAAATTAATTGAAATTATTGATTTTGTAGATGTTTAGATGAACATATATTATGTTATGAAGTTGGAATTGAAAATTTTCTTTGAAAGTGATGATAGTTAGTTTATTTTGGTTTTGTTGTATGATAAAAGGTTAAAAAATTTGGAAATTTGTAGTAAGTTCATTTTTTATCTAAATTTTATGATTTTTTTATGTTCAATTTTTGAATGAATATTCTATATTAAATTTATCTTTTCTCATAAAATTGGATGAGTTATTATGAGGAAAAAATAGTGGTTGCATGTAGTATAATTTTTATTTTAGTTTTGTAGATTTTTGTTTTAAATTGATTTCTTATTCAGTTTGGCGTCTTTGTGTACATTACAAGAAGTTAAACTCAATAACCAAAATGATCACTTCCTATTACCATTTTAACTCTTAGTGGGTATTCGGTGAAACTCAATATTATGTCTTAATGATTAAATTGACTTTAAGTTAAATAGTTTATAAGTCAATGACTTAAATTTTATTACTTATTTTCTTACTTTAAGTATTAAAGTTAGTTGACAAATTTAACTTATAATTTTAGTCTAAATCATCAAATTGACGTATTTAGCATTATTAATTTTAATTAATATTTATATTTTTACTAATCTTATGCAATAAATTTATTTGTTACATATTCATACTTAAAATAAAGAATTGTAGATACATAGGATGACTACAAAAATATTTACTCTAAAAGATAAGTTGTGAATGTAGAATCATAGTTATAAAATATACTTTCAATAAATAGGAGTAAATAAAAAAAAATTGAAATTAAGAATAAGTTAACTATTTTAATTTAATACTAAAAATTATTTTTTATTTTACATTGTAATATTAAGTTATTTTATCAAACATACTTAATTTATTTAATGACTTAAATTAAATTATTAAGTTAATTTACTAAATACCCTCTTTAAAAAAATGGTTATGTTATTATTGCTCTTTGGATGAGCACTTGGGTTACTTCCAAATAGTCACAACATTGGTAAATCACAAAAAAGACCATTTTTGTATGACCAATTGATACTTACACCTACAAGAGGATGTCTTTCAACTTGTGTAATTAATGTTACCATCCCATTTCAAATGTGCATGTTAAATATCTTTAGTGGTATGGTTGAAAGGACGATAGAGGTTTTCATAGATCGAAGATCTTACAACCTATGGGAAGATTTTTTATGATTGTTTTGTTCAATTTGAAGAATGTCCTAAAAATATGTATTGAGAATGACCTAATGCTTAATTGGAAGAAGTGTCACTTCAAGACAACTTCACGAGACGTACTTGATCTCATCTTCATGTTTTAGATGTGCATGTTAAATATTAAGAATGATAATAGAGGTTTTCATAAATGATCTTAATGTTAGAAAGACTCGTGATGATTGTTTGTTCAATTTGAAGGAAGTCCTCAAGAGACATGTGGTGAATGAATCCTCAATTGGAAGAAGTGTCACTTCATGGCAACTTGAGGAATTGTATTCGTCGTATGATCTCCAAATAGGAATCTAACAAAAATTGAATATTGCAAGGGGAGTTCACTTAGCTCATCCTTTCGAACTTGCAGAGCCCTTCAGACCCTTGGGCCTTACATGGGGCCCTAGGGCCTTACACGGTGGCCCTCAACTAAGAAATTCCTCCATTACGCTCAACCCCTTTAAGAGGTTAAGCTACATTCTAGCATCACTTTTCCCGTATAATGTAACACAAAAGGTTAAGAGGGATGACCAGCAAAGAGAAAAATGATGAAGAGTTAAAGAAGGAACCCTCCTACCTAAAAGGAATTCTCCTCTCCATTATTCCAATTTGTTCTTGTGTTTGAATGAGAAAAAATTCTATCTTTTCTAAAAGCTGTCAACCCCACATTAATTTTAGTTCATCATGGGCAGGGACACTATTGCTAACATAGATTATAACATTATAACCTCTATATAAAATGCCAATATAGATCGAAAAGCAACGGTTTAAATAACATCTACTAATATCATTGAAAACATTGTTAAAATACTTTTACAAATGTGAGCTAACATCAGGAAAGCAACAAAAAAATTTTGGTTTCAACAACATAGAAGGAATAGGAAAGGAGCATATAGAACTACTTCAAATTTAAGTCGATCTTTTGGAATTATCATCTCTGTGTTGTTTCTAAAGTGAAGTTACTACCTCGCTTTGGTACTGTAAATAACCACAGTTTTCTATGTAAGCAGACCCAATTGCATGTGACCTTTTCTCATGTTCATTCTGTGTTTCTTTAATTGTCCACAGCCTCTCAGGAGCTAAAACAAGGAGAACGATCGCAATTTGCTTAATTAAATTCAGTGATTACAAAGAGTGGATTTCAAAATAGTGAAGGACTTGCTCTTGATCACTTTTTGCCATGGTCAAAAGCGCTAAAGCAGAAAAGTTATCAATGTGCTAAGGGGGAAATATTGCAAAATTTCTGGGAATTGAGTGTTATATATGAAATTCTGGGAGAAGAAGATTTGAGCTAATCCGCAGATCAGATCACTAACAAGAACTGCCATGGAAGATTTGTTTCTTCAAGCAAATTTGAATTCAAACTTCCAGGATTAGATGTCATCAAAGTTACCCGAAGCACAAGATATGAATATGCTTGATGATGATCAAGTAAAGCATAACCCCACGAAATACGTTAAGAAAAAGATTCAACAGAATAACATGGTTCTGATTAGAAAAGTGTCCATATGCTTTGCACTATAAGCCAAGAAATCAAAAGAAAGGAGAATAACAAAAAGAAGCAAAAGCTTCACTGCCACAGCTTGCAGAGTTCTTGCTACCTGCCCCTACAAAACCAGGACAAACGATGCCATTCATGTCATCCGTTTAGCTTCATCCAAATCTGACACTACTGCTTTCAGCTCAAAAATCCTCCATTCTGACTGCCCATTTGTTCTCTTTCCAATGGCTGATTCCATTCTCACATCAGATCACCTGAAAAAGGCATTACATGTGTTGGGGCTCCTGAGTCTCTTGCTGCTGATGCAGAAAGTTGGTGCGACTGAGTTCAAAGTTGGAGGCCCAAATGGTTGGTCTGTTCCTGCTGATGCTGCACTCAGCTATAACCAATGGGCGGAAAGGAATCGGTTTCAAAGGGGCGATTCTCTGCGTAAGTCCTTTCATCATAGTTTGATCAATGATCTAGGCTTTCTGGGAAGTTCATTGTTCACCATACAATGCTCAGATTAATTCCATTTTCTGTTTGATTACTGCAGTGTTTGTTTACCCGGCTGGCAACGACTCGGTGCTCTATGTAAACAAGGATGATCATAACAATTGCAACACGGCAACACCCCTGGAACTGCACAAGGATGGGCACACTACTTTCAAGTTGAATCAGTCTGGTGCTCACTACTTCATAAGTGGGGTAGTAGATAACTGTCTCAAGAATGAAAAACTAGTGGTGGTTGTTCTTGCAGAGAGGAGCAAGGAATCTTTAACCCCTGCTTCCCCACCATCTGGATCAACAGATATAGTCCCACCATCTGGATCAACAGATATAGTCCCATCTCCGGCACCTGCAGGCGAGGAATCTCCTTCTCCACCTGAGGGGTTGGTGCAGATAGCCCCCTCCCCACCTCCTGGAGGTGAGGAGCCTTCTCCAAGTGGAGCTTCATCGGTATTTATCAGTTTTATCGGTTCCATCGGAGCTCTTGTTGGTTCATCTCTTCTTCTAGCTTGAAGGTTTGCAGCAAGAGTTGGATTTCCATCTTTGTGTATTGGTTTTTTTTTTTTTTTTTTTTTTCTTTTTTTGGGGTTTTCGTCTATGATTCTTCCCCAACCTTGCTCCCAGTGGATTGAAATGGGAATTCAAGAATGGTTTGGTGTTTGGGATATATTTGTTACAATAGAGAAATAAGCTGACGGTGACCATCTACATTGGCTTGATGATTATATTCACTATGTAAGTACAATGTAAATAAGGAAATAAAATGGGTTTACACTCTGAAAGCACGAATTTTCTTGTTTCTGTCCAAAGGATTTGTGGGCTTGTTTGATTCTGTTATTGGAAGTGTTTTGCAGGCTGGATCTCGTAAGAACGTAAACTCAAAACATCAATTTAACGCACCATGAGTTCTTTTAAAAAGTAAAAAATTCTCCAAAACAAGTAACCAGCCTCGATTTGGATACACTTCTTGTTTATGTTTTTAAAACCAAATAATAAGGTCTGTTTGGAAGCTGGTTTTGAGGACAATTTTTTGTTCTCCACAACAAAAAAAACAAAAAAAATGTATTTGATAACTAAAAACTATTTTCTAAGACTGTTTTAAGAAATAATTATATAAACATGTGGAATAATTAAAAATAAAACACTAAATATAAAAATTATTAAAAACATTTTAAGTTTTCAATCACATGATCGTTTTCAAAAACCGTTTTTCAAAATTGTTTTCGAAAATAATTACCTAACAGACCTTAAACTTTTATATAGACATAAGAATTTCAAGAGATTTAGAGTGCGTCTGACAATGACTCTAAAAAACGTTTCTAATTTTTCTAATACTTAAGGATAAAAAAAATTTAAGTGTTAAAAATATTAGAAGTGTTTCCTAAAATCACTTCCAAACGAGTTCTTAGAGCTCATTTGATAGTGATTTGAAGTGCTTTTAATATTTCTAATACTTAAAATTTTTATCATTTAAGTGTTAAAAATACTAAAAACGTTTTCTAGAATCACTTCCAAATGCACTCTTAGAACGTGTTTGATATTTATTTAAAAAAATATTTCTACCATTTTTAATACTTAAAAAATAAAAAATTTCAAGTGTTTAAAAAAATAGAAACACTTCTTAAAATCACTACACTCTTAAAATGTGTTTAATAATATTTGCTAGCCATTTTTAGTTAAAGTATTTTTTCTTAAATTGTTTTTAGAAAACTCACCTATAAAGTATTTCCATTAAAATTATTACAAGTGATTTTTTAACACAACAATTTATTTTTCAGATCAATTTTAAAAGTGTTTTTCAAACTTTACCAAACTCCCTTTTTTTTTTGTTTTTCTTTTTTTAAAAAAAATACTTTCTAAACTAAAAACACTTTTTAAAATCATTATCAAACAGAGTAAATGATAATGGTTTTAAAAACTATTTAAAAAAAAAATTTAAGGTATCAAAAAATTTTATTACCTCAAATTTTAAATTTTCCAAAAATGAGTTTTTAAAAGAATAAAGTAAATCTAAATATTTTTATATGATTTTCCACTTTTATATAAAAGAATTTTTATTTTAAAAAATATAAATAAATAAATAAAGAGACCCCAGTCCTTCAATTATCCACTCTGATATTTCTTCTTAGCAAAATGGAACTTGCATAACAGAATCAGAAATGTTTATTGACTGGTAATGAGAAGGAAATTGGCTTTGCAAATATTAGGGAAACTTGTAGGGAGCCACAATTCAGACTACATCTTTGATTGCTGAGTAAACTGAGAAAAAAGAAGGAAAAGCAATTGTGATCACAATTTCCTGTTTTCAAGGACCAAGACAATGAAAAGTTTGAAGGTTCACTCATATTATCTGCTTTCTCAGGAATCGAACATAGCCCAGAAGAGAAAAGAAGGTGATAAAAATAAATCCTTGCATGCATTACCCAAAATCTTTCTTTAATCATTTCCTGTATGAGCAACTAGAGTGGCTAATATGTTTATGTTTTCTCATGCATATTCGAGAGGGGCATACACATTGGCACTTCTTTTTACATAGACCATGTCACACAGACAAATGGGGTGTGAGAAATATGCCAATAATTCATCTTCCCATCAAAAATTTTTCCCTAGTTCAATCTTTTTCATCAGTCTCATTGTGTTGTGCAGAACTGAGTCCAATATCCCAGCAACCTGAAACAACCCACAAGGAAGAATAATTCAAAAGCTGAATTTGATGGATTATAAAAGGAAAATTTACTAAAGGAAAACCAACCGTGAAAACACCTCCAATGATGGCACAGACATTTGTAATAAAGTGCCAGAAGGACTTCCTATTTTCTGTCACTAAGACCTGATCAAAGGAAGAGAGAAAGTTAAGAGAATAGAAAAATGAAATGCAGGTAGAATCCTATTGCACATGAAGAACTGTATGGTTTGCTACAGACCTGCATAGGAGATAGCTCGAAATGGAATTTTGCAACAGGGATATATAAACTCTGCACCAAACTACTGTGGGCTGTGTACTCATACTCCTCGACCAACTTATGATCACGAGTTGTTATCACCTCTGTTTTCACTACTTGAAGATAATGCTCTATCTGCAAATTTGTAATTAGGAAACCACAGTTATGCAGGGGGAAAGACTGGCATATTCTTCATTTTGAAATATGGTACCATTTATCTAATACCTTATTTGCTTGTAGAGCTATTCAGCACATGCAACATTCACGGTCATGGACAACAATGAGTCTCCTGAAGGCTAGTTTTCTTTTTTCTTTTTTTTGACAGAGAGTAACCTAGGTATCTAATTAGATTTTATTGACTGTGCCAGGAAGGAAATGACAACTCATGTACAGAGTCTATGGGCAAAGACTAGTGTTAAGATCTGCCTTGTATCACATGTTCCCTCACAATAATGGTTAATAAAGCCTCACAAATTTTCTGACTCAATGGCACAAGCCAGCATTCCTGGAAAAATAAAACAAGATGACACCAAAAGAATTATAGAGCAAGGCCAGGGCACTTGAGAAGGGAGAAGCAGTTGTGAATTCATTCAATCAACTATTCCCATTTATGCACCTTCCAAGTAATCGGCCAGCATTATCACTTTCACTCTTCAACAAATGTCAAGACTCCTTAAAGCAAGAAACAGTGAACAAATCACTAGGCAATTCAATTAGTTGGGCCTTTTGTCCCAGCAAAAGCTCCTAGCATGCAACAGAAAAAATTGTAAACCTAAAAATACTGCCTATGATCCATTATTCATTCAACCAGTATGAAGGGAGCTAAATCTTCTATAGCTGTAGGCCCCTTAACTTTGTTTAACTTTGTGGAATGGTTGGGTTCTTGTTAAGGGCCGGTGAGTGCTTGTGTTTTTGTTGTTTTTTTAGGTGACACTTGTATACTCCCTGTATGCTCTGGGTCGCCTTTCAAGCACCCTTTTTCTAATGTATCTTTGTGCTTACCTATAAAAAAAAAAAAGGATATTTAGGGAACCTCTATATCCCATATCCTTCTCCTTGAAAATCCTCCAAGTTTATGCATCTTACTCACGCATGTGGTAGGTAAAAAACAGCAGAATTCTTTTTTGACATTTTAGAGAGAAGAATAGTGAAACAAATAAGGAATTAGAAGATCATCGAGGAACAGAAGCTTACAGTAACATTTGCATTTGAATCACTAGGATGACTAATATATGACCGGCCATTCAATCTATCATGGCTTCCACCAATATATGGTAGCACTCGTTTCATATCACTCATCACCCTTGGTGCAATCTTTCTGCCAAATGAAAGGTGGGAAATAACATGTGACATGTTCATTTGAGAGGGATCAAAGGAATGGGATCCCGAGCGAGCTGAAATGACAAGGTTGCCTGGAACCTGCACCAGTATGAGGATAACTCGCTTAAATATCAAGCATTTTCTAAAACAAAATTAGAAGTCAAGTAAAAAATTTAGATTTGGTTCCAATATAACTACTAGTATGGGAAAAAATATGCCAAAACAAAAAGGAAATTTGTTAATATATCTCACATGTCAATACCACTTGTTATGCAATATGACTGCGGGGAAATGATGGATAACTAGCGGTACAGAAATTGGTTGAGATCAAGCTATTTATCTAATATAAGCTTCTTTTGATCTTTGTTTAAATATGAATCTAAAATATGATCCTATAAATTCTATACATCTTGTTGAGATTAAAACATATCTAAAATATGCTCCTATAATTCTATTATCTTTGTTTAAATAACTATACCTTCTTAACACGCACAAAACCTTCAATTCTGCATCCACCTGTTCTGGGTGCAGGACGTTTTATATGGTCTGCCGTACTATCAGATTTATTCTCCAAAGCTAGCCTCTGAGACTCCAGTGGAATTGGAGCAACCAAAGTTTCCATCGTCTACAAGGGATGAGAATGCTAAATCAAGACATGTACCACTCTATACCTAATAGGCAATAGAATTATAAAGTCCACCAGTCAACTACATCCGTAAGTATTGACCATGTAACAGATAAAAGTAATGCCAATTCTACTTTGAATTTGTTCTTACAGTAACCAGGGTATCTGTATCTCGATCTCCATAATAGGATTCGTGATCATGGTGTCCGTGATCGTCCCTGTGGAGAAAACTAGTCAGATAACAATGTTGCATAATAAAGCTAAGAAGAAAAGCCCATGTAACTAGCAGAACTTTGTGAAGTAGAATATTATAACAGGAGTCATAAGAAATAAATAATGAATCCATAACTAAAATGCTAGCTGAATCATTTTTAATAATAAACCAGAAAATGTTCATATAAAAAAACTATTAAATTGGAAACTGAAATTTAGTGCCATCTGAATCGTTCTCCTGTATAACCTATTAGGGACTGTACCAGAAAAACACCAATCACAAATGAGCAGGACTTGGTGCCTCCTTATAAAATTTCCTGCATAAACTGTATGCGGTGAGTTGGCACATCTTGACCTCATAACTTATAAACTAAGGTTCAATTGGAACAATAGTTTATTCCATTAGGTGCAATATGACTGGTCATGTAGCTGTTAATTGGTTTGAGACCTATGTCCACAAGGACATTCGAAGAAATGTTTGAACAAGATAAGAACTAAACAAAGTTTTCTAGTGATATTAGAGGAAAAATAATAAGGGATGACAATAAGAAAAAAAAACATTTCATAACTAAAACAGCAATTAATCTTTATTCGAAAATGTTTAAATTTTGAAAATTAGGACTAGACATTTTACGATCAGCATTCTAACTTTGACGCTTATTGAAGATTATGGCAACAATGATCTTTAAATTAAGCATATACTTAAAATGAAAAAAAAAAAAAAATCATTTACATCTGATGAAAAGAACAATAAAGATACATAAGGATACATCTTATTTACCTCACATCACTTCCTTTACGGAAAATACGAATAGACGGATAACCCTGTATGTGATGCCTGAAGATTCATTGTGTAATACATGTTAACAGCAAAAAAGAAACAAGAAACAAATACAAATACAAAAACAAATAATAATAATAATAATAATGATAGTAATAATAATAACTACAATTACAACTACATGTTGTAAATAATTGTTAACAATTAACCAAAATGGAATGGCAATATAACAAAGAAAGAGAGAAAAAGATTATTTGTACTTCATGATAATGCTCCAAAAGAAAAATGCAATCATTTAAAATAGGTAATAATATTCTAAAATTAATATATATATATATATATATATATATATATAGGCAGAAGATCTTTAACTTGGAAACTCAACATAAAGAAAACTTTAATAGACTGCTGAATTTAGCATGAAATACTAAAGATTACAAATGAAGAAACTAATTATGAGGCTGAGAATGACTTTCAATTTCAGAAAATTCACCAAATAGCAGTGACATGTTACAAGCTTACTTATAAATAAATAATGGATTAAAAATGAGGGCTCAACTGACATGCATTAACATTCTACAAGTTCAGTTGCAAAACAGGAATTCTGCTATAAGTTTTGGTAATGACTAATAAACAAGTAAATCTTAGGATGAGATAGAATCATAGAAGTAGAGCAGAGAGTGGCTGGGTTCAGCTTAGGACCAAAACTGCTAAAACATCCCAGCAGAAAATGGTGCATTTCTGGCAGTTCACATACTAGCTGAAACTACCGTTTCTGGTCAGTATCAGAAACACTGTTCATCCATCAATAGACCTAATCCAAATTATAGGACTACGCCAGGACCAAACCTAAACTAACCAGTGTTGAATTGAATCTTACCAGTCAGTACTGGGGATTATTACAAATTGTTGAACTTGCTGCTTACCAACACACAATTATATGCAGCAACATGAGTCATGGACAGGCTTCTTTGCCTGCTTTAGTTCCCCATCTAAACAACTAGACAGTAAGTGATTTTTAGTGCCTCATGGACTCTTCCTTACCATCTCTGGGAAAAAGTCACCAACTAACAGCACTAAATCAATTCACTAGGCATTTCTGATGATTCAAGATGGGATATAAAAATTCTGTGATTCTTTAAATTTTTTCAAGTAAGAGAGAGAAGGAGAAATGGAAATAAAAACAATGAAAATCTATCTTATTCTCGATGAATAGAACATATTATCCAAATCACCCACCACTAAAAATACAAAAAAAAAAAGAAACATATAATATTAAACTAGAAAATACCTCCTACACAATTCACCTTCTTCAGTGCAGTCAACCTTTGCCATAACAATTCGCCCATCCAATTCTGGGTCATATCTAAAAGCAAGTATGAATGTGAGACTTTAGATAGCATATTGTCAAAATAATGCTGTTGAATATGTTTAACAAAGGAGATGATAAGGTACACCATTGACAAAGTTCATTTGCAAGAAAAAAAAAAAAAACCTATTAGAAGTACCTTTCTCTTATTATTTTGGCCGCCTTCTCCCATGAAGGTTTCTGAGGAAATAAATTGGAGTGAGGCAAAAAGAATAATAAAAATACTAGCAACGCTTGTAATGGCATCACTAAATGAAAGAGTTTCTAAATGAACAATTTAATCAAGTCCAGAATATGTATTACTTGACTAATGAAAAACACAAGCGATGAATTCAAAAGGAGCAAATGGTAGCCATTAGCCATAAATTCCTTTTCTAAGGATGTTGACCACTTGGAGGTAATGATCACTAAAGGAATTAAAATAAAAGAAAAATATTTAGAAGTGTATATCAAGGTTGTCGACAAGAATGAGACAAACTCCTAGGAGCACATTCCATATGAAGATGTTCTAAGATATAATGGAATCGTATAAAGTTACTCTAACAAGTGTACAAGGATGTCCCATTGAATCCAACAATGATGTATGGACATCCACAATTTAAGCTAGGAGTTTGCTAGCCCTTGAAGCCTACCTCAAGTAGCAAGGGGGATGTGGGAGGTTCCAGGTTCAATTGCCAACTAGGGGAAAAAGAGTTGCCTCTCCAAAAAATAAAATATAATAATATAATAAAATTAAATTAAAACACGGAGTTTGCTAAATCTCATACTCAGAAAGGATGAACGAGAATGCTAATTCAAGCAGCATCGAGGAACAACTAGACAATTTTCTTAAAAGCTTGAATATCATATCCAAATAATGCGCTTCCCTTACCACCATTAGTATATTGTAGAGACACACAATCACATTTTGTAGGTGCTTAAAATCACACATGTTGCATATTCATTTAAGGGTGGGAATTCATGGTCTTTTTAGTCTCATTCGGCCAATCCACTACATAAACAATAACCCAAATGAATGATTTATTTAGTATTTTAATTCTTTGAACAGTGAAAAGTTTATAAAACTAATTTGAAAAACCATGTTGGAAATCAGATGGCTAGACCTCTCTTATTTGGTTGGTTTTGTACACTTAAATTTGGGCTCCCATCAAATGGTGAGCCTTGATATATAAAATAAACGTGCCATGTACTGTACTGGATTTGCGCTCATGTGACTGCATGCTCCCTCATAGTAGCATGTGGAATTAAAAAAAAATGGATTTTTCTCAATAAAATAATTCATTCCACAGGGTTTTTTGGATGGATAAAGTATCTTTATGGTTCATAGGGCTTAAGAATTTTTATGGTTGTATTGGAATTTTTTTCCCTTCAAAAAAAGTTACCAGGCGAGTACTCCAATAGCACCAAGGAGCAAAGAAATTGACAACCAAAATAGCATGCCTGCAAAAGAAATATTAGCAATAAATCAAACAGAAATATCACTAAATTCACTGTGGCTGTATGGCAAGGAAATTCTTCACCATGAAATTGTGGAAACTTGAAAAATCACAGGTTTAAAACTCAGATTCATGACTTACTGATGTGAATATTTATAAAAATTCTGAGCTGTTAGTGAAGCAGAACCTTCACTATATTCTTCATCAGTTTCATCTCCATGCTTGATGACTTTCCCAACTGGTCCTGAATGAAACTCAGCGCCAGTAGGTCTTAAATCTGGATCTATTGAATACTTACGAATAGTTTTTGTTATGTTCAGCCTGTTCTGCAAATGAGAGAACATAAGTTTAGGCCAGTTCTTACTGCACTCAGATAAATAATAAGTCACAAAATAGTTCAAAATCGGGGAGTAACAAATCACATACATATGAATAGACACACACATATAATACAATCAGGGGCAAGCCAGGCTGAATATGTTTTCCAAGGAAATAAAAAGCTAAACACAGAACAAACTGTGATCTTAGATTGACTTAAGTGATGAACAAACTTAGCCAAAATAGATTTGAAATATACAATATAATACACAGTACAACTGTATGAGCACACATGCATTTCTATTTGTGGCATACATGCATGGGCCATGTGGTGAATGTGAGTTTAAAAAGAAAAATGCGTATATACATATCACATGGAAATAGAAAATAGTATGTATTAATAAAATCTTCCTTATAAAAGAAAAGCACCAATCAAAACAAAAAGGATTTTTTTTCAACATTAAAATCCATTGAGGTTTTCAAAGACCTAATGTTTTACTCTTAAACCAATAAAACCTTCAACAATTACATGAATTTTTTAAATTCAAAACATTCAAATGTGTTCCTATGTTGATTAATCTCTTAAAATTTTCTAAAATACATGCATAAGAGACTCCCAAGTCCCAACATTCTCCACTAATAATAAAAATATAGCATGTTTCTACCAAGGTAGCATACCCTGCAACATTATTTTTTAAGCAAATAATATTTAAGCAGTAATACTGTGTGGTCATTGTTTCTCAGCATTATCAATGCAAGAGAAAATTTTGTAAGATTACGCAGTACTCCCTCAGATGCTGATAAAAAGGAAACTCTTCTACAGTCAAATACAAAATAAAAATTATAAAAAATAAAAAAAGAAGCTTGGGATAATCCATTGAGCACTGATCATTAAAAAATTCTACTACCTTTTTTCAAAAACTAATTAAACGAGTTATGTTGAGTGATAGAAACTTACTGTTCCCAGCACATCACTCACATCAACTGATGCAAATTCACATGAGAGAGCAGGAAAACTACACAGAAAATTTTAAGGAAAATGTTAGACAACCCAATCAATAGAATACATAATTTATATTATTAATTAATACCAAATAGATTAATATTGAAAAAGGAGGAGCCAAGCAGTTGACTGAGAAGGCGCACAAAAGATAATAGCATTAATAGAAATATGATATACAGAACTAAACAGAATAACTTAAATTTTTTAAGGACATTCACATAAATATGCATGAGAATTTAAGTAAAAAAAACTGCACATCTTGTTTGATCAATCATCCAAAAGGCACTAGGTTCAATCTAAATTCTTTGGGCTTTATTTATTGGCTTAAATCTAACAGAAGCTCAGAGAATGACTAAAAGCTATGGTTCTGTGAAGAGTAGAGCTGATTCTTGGTTATCTATTTTGGGAAATTTGGAAGGAAAATAACCATAGGGAATGGAATATTCAATAATCAGGGCTCACTTTGAATATTATTACAAGGAGGTAGCATCTCATACCATAACAAGGCCCCATGTGGCCAAGTAATTTTTTGGGTTCCATATAGAGATGACCAAAAACCCCATCAGGTCAGTTCGGTTCCCATGGGGATCTGCACCTAATGAGGTCGGAATGGGGCATAATAATTGGAGTTGGGGTCAAGAATGGGGAAAATTAAACAAAACTGAGCCAAAGACAGCCTGATTATATGTGTATGCATGTGTGTGTGAATATATTAAGAAAGTAACAAAATAACAATACTAAATATATTCATTCATAATAATATATATTATGAAATAGGGTTTATTACACTTTACCCCTCAACCTATAGTGTGTTTTGCATATTGCCCCCTCAAGTTCAAAATCGAGCAATGTACCATTCATCCTTTATAATTGCATGCAATGTGCCTCTTTTTAGAGACGACGTTATTTTTTTGGACGGAAAGGCACGTGTTTTCCGTGTGACCGAAGGCAAAATGATCATTTTCTTAATAAGTGAGGGCAAAAGGGTCATTCCATTTTAACCTTAATCTACAACTGTCCTCTCCCCCATCGATAGTTTCTTCCCTTGTTGCCTGGTGAAGCCCCAAGCCGAAGCCTTCCTCCCCCCAAGGAAGCTAATGCAAGGTTGACAACGAAGAAAAGACGTGGAGTTCAACGGTAATTTTTTTACTTCCAATTCTTTAATGGGTAGAAGCATGTCGAGAAAGAGGGTTAGGGTTTTGTTTTGATCTTTTAGAAGATTTGGGGAAATTTTGGGAGAATAAAACTCGGTCAAATTGAGGGTGAAGGTTTCATTTGATGTTTCAGAAGAGTGAGGGAAATTTTGGAGGAAATTTGGGGATTTTAGGGTAAGAGAAATTATTTGGCGATTTTGCAAATTTCCACTCCACGGACAAGGAGGAACAATGGACAAGGAGAAATTATGTGGGGCTTTTGGCAGCAACTTTGTGGGATTGGGATTTTAGGGTTTCAAAGGGAAGAAAAAACGGGGAAGGAGAGCTTCAACTTGGGGATAGGGGAAGAAACAGTCGGTCGACCAAAAAGAGGAAGGCTACAGATTGAGAAAAAAATTACCATTTTGCCCTTGATCGAGAACACATGCCTTTCCATCCAAAAACATAACATCATCTTTAAAAAAATGCACATTGCATGCAATTATAAAAGATGGGGGGTAGTACATTGCTCAATTTTGAACTTGATGGGGCAATGTGCAAAACACACTATAGATTGGAAGGGTAAAGTGTAATAAACCCAATGAAATATATTCATTCATAAATAGTTTTATATTTATAAAATTTAAAAACATTCTATATGCTATTAAATATATTTATTTATTTATTTATTTATTTATTTATTTATAATTTGATTTATTTTGACAAAATAATAAAATATGAATCTTGTCACACCAAAAACTCTTTAAACAAAGTCCTCATTTGACTAAAGATTCATTAATTTTTTTCATTATTGTTATTATATTTTCTCTTTTTTAAAGGTAGTTTTAACAGAAATGGTAGTCTGTCCAATTGTGATCTTGTTATTATTTAATAAGAATGAACTTATTAAAAAAGAATGATTTACTAATTTAAATCAAATAGTGACTAGGCTCAAAGAATCACCCTTTTTCGTTATTATTCTTATATTTTCTTATTTTTAATGGATAAAGTCACGTTTTTAATTATTTATACATTGTAATAAGAAGTATCATCAATAAAAAATACAAACTTTATTAATTTTTAAAGATGGTGTCATCATTCAAATACAAATGAATCAAATGATACTTATCTTAAGTATTTTGTTTTTTCTTTATTTTAAAAAATAAACAACAAAGAAATTAATATAATCTTATATATTCTCTTGATCTTGAATATCTTTTTAATTATTATAATATTTAAAAAAATTATTAATATAATTAAAATATTAATTAAAAAATAAATATGTTTCATTTGTCATTTAAATTAATTATTCTCTTGATCTTGAAGATCTTTCTTAAATATCTTGATTTTTGAAATATTAAAAAGTCATACAATTATTAACTATCAATCTAACTAAAATATTAAATAAATAAAAATTAAATATTTTTCACATGCATGTATTATAGAGTTGTCTTTTCATAAATAAGTTCTTATCCATTGAAAAATTATAATTTAATAAAAATAAAAACTCAATCAATAATTTGCATTAATAAACCAAAAAATGTGGATTGGGTCATGCATGTTTATTTCTTTTTCTACAATAATACATACATATATACATAAATACACACACACACACACACGTGTGTGTATATATATACATTTATAATTAAAAAAAATGTTTTTAAAAACTTATTGTTTTAGAGAGCATGATATAAATTATGGGTCCAAATTATACGGTTTAAACTTTTAGGAAATTAGTTGTTCAACATGGTATTAAAGCCTTGTTTGGTAGGAGGTTGAGTGATCGAACTTCACCACAACATTTTTATTACCCCAATTTATAAAGTCCACATGTAAGACTGAAAAATGAAGGCTACATGTGAGGATGGTATTAGAGAGCATGATATGTGGGTCAAAATCCTACAAGTTTGAACTTTTAGTAAAATTGGTTGTTCAATGTTGATTAAAATAACATGGGAGGGATAAGGGTGAGGATTGGGACGAGGAGCTTATCCCTCTAGCTTAGGGTGCAACATGGGCAGGTTGGGAATGTTTGATAGTCAACCCAAGAATAAATGACATCTTCTGAAAGCTCAACCCAACCCAATTTGTAACCCAAGTTGCCCGACCCAAGCTCAACCCAAACATTTTCTCCCAAGCTCGGGGTTAAAATCGTGCTAGGCACCTATATGCATTATACATAAGAATCAAAAAATATGAAATCTTAGGTAAGAAAAAAAAATGTATGGGTTAGGCTCAGATTGATTAGTTTATGTAGACTAATCAGGTCAAAACTCGGGCTGGGTCAGGTTGCACCAAGGAAAAGTAAAAAAAAAAAAAAAAAAAGTGTATGATATAATAGCACACCAAAGAAAGCTTGTCCATGAAGGCTTACATTTCACTATAGATGGAAATAAACCATATTTATTAATCTTACCAATATCAAATCCATCAATCTAATGCAACAATTTAGTATAAGATAAACTATTTAATTTTAATAGATAAAAAGTTAATCTATCAATTTCTATGTAAGATAAAACTATTTGAGTATTAATTAAATTATTAAAATCAATTAAAGTTCAAATATCACTAGTTAAATAATATAGCATAAAATTGAATTATTTATAATACATATATATATATATATATAAGAAAATATAATTATCTAATTAAAATTATTAAATCCTCAATTGGGGTTCGGGTTACCGAATGCCCCAACCCAATCCAAGCCCAATTCAAGATGGCTTTTTCTACCTAAGGCCAACCTAAATTGCAAGAGGGGCTACCCCAGCCAACCCAAAATCAAATTGAGTTGTTGAATCCATCCAAGTTGCACCCCTACCTAGCAAGGAATCCCCGTCCCAACTTGCTTATGGGGTAAGAATGGGGATTAGGGAAGCAGACCCAACCCTACCCCACTCCATTTCCATCCCTAGTTCCATATGCTATTTCAACTCATGATTGATCACCTATAGATAGCTTTGATTTTCACATGCTATCTCCATTCGTAATTGACCTTGAACACAATTTTGTATTTTCTTTTAGAACATGTACATATTTTACATCTTTTCTATACTAATATGTATTTACTTTGTTAAAAGAATTATAAAAATTTAATATTATAGTAAGCAAAAAGATAAAAAATAAAAAAATAATAATAAAAAAAATTAAAAAAAATTATTTCATCATAGAGAGAGAGAGTGTGTGTGTTTGTGTGTGTAATAAGAATGGAGCATTCAATGGACGAAGATGGACCATATATGGCTGTCAAGCAGGATATCCATGCATCAGAAAAAAGGGCAACATTAAGTGAGCATGAAACAGGACAAGAAGCATTTTTAATATGCTCCACAACAACATTGTCAAAGCAACACAATAATACCAGACCACCATTATACCAAACACACCTCTAAAACAGGCTCCAAATCATCAAGCATGGCCATAGCTGAAGATTTCAAACTAGGATCTTAGCGATAAATAGTCAAGTAAAATATGTTTGTGAAAGATCAAACTTAAATGCTACAAGAGGAAAAAAAAAAAGGAAAAAGAGAAAAGCAAAGATAGAATATGGCTGACATGAAGAATACACAATAATAAAGCAACCACATATATAAGTACAAACACAAGTACAAAAGTTCAAAGAAACTTCATAACCCAGCAAAAAACATGTTATCGAATTAATGCCATGGAATTAATGCCAGAGAATAACACCTGATATTGAATTCAATTCGTAAGAAATCCCCATCAGAACTCTGGTCAACAATAACAGATGTAGAGGTGCTCACTGACAAATAATTACTCAGTTCCTGCAAGATGAAAATCATGGCTTACTTCTGGATACAAATTAAAGCCATTAGTAGCATAAAAAAGTTCTCAAAATAGCCTGTAAAATAATAAGACATACATAGATGTAATGCCTCAATATAGGAAGTTGAAATAGTTTCAAAGAAAGAGAAATTAGAGAAAGTGAAAAACATGTGAAAAGAACAAAATTAGAGAGAAATTTATCAGGAACATCAATACAAAACTTTTTAGCAAGAACAATGTGATATGCATGTGATAAATTACTATAGAATTTTTTTTGATAGGTAATACATTACTATAGAATTAGGTCTAGCAATAATCAAGAGCCATGATGAATACTCATATCAAATCCAGTTTCTGCCAACAAAGGAGGTATGAATTTCCTACCATTCCAAATAGAAACATCATGGATAAGGCTGCTATTACGGATAACCCTGCACCCGATAATGATGCCTCCGTCAAATCCCTAGGAATTTTTCTGCAGCAAAACAGAATAAGTAAATGAATATATTCCATGAAGTATCATCAAGACTCATGCTAAAGATTCGAGAATACCCAATAAAGATGTAGATAACATACCAAATACTTTTGTTGTCAACACCTGACCAAATGAAAGAGGGAAAAAAACAAAGAGAAACAACAACTAGAGCACATCATCTCCTCAACCTTATTCACTTCTTCTAACCCATTATTGCTATTATTGTTATTTTTTAAAAAAAGAGTAAACAATTCCACCTTTCTTTTATATCAGTAATGTACACTCCATTTTAGTTGCTTAATGAGGCACTTGAACACCATGTAGAAATGAAATAACTGCACTTTGTTATCACAGCATATTAAAGCCAGAATCCAAGCTTTAGAAAAAACTTATTACCAAATAAACTGGACTCATTATAACTATATGAAATGGATGATAAAAAAATGACAGAATATATGCTCCAAAATAAACTTGTTTCAAATTTAACCATGAAATACAATAGACTTATTTCAAATGGATAATCAAAAAATGGAACAGAGTATGTGCATGAAACAAACTTGATTCAACAATGGCAAAATAAAATAGATTCATTCCATATGTTTGCAAAACAGATGGAAAAGCATGATTTTTCTATGGGGACATCCAAGAGCCCCCTGACTGATTAGCATCCACCAAAAGAAACAATATGAGAAATTGGAACCTAAAGGTCAACAACACGTAGCAAATTCTTAGAGCACTCTGTGTCACCAAAGGACTCACCAAACGTATGGCATGTGGTTATGGCTTGTAACAGCAATCCACCAAAAAGGTAGTTGGATTCTAAGCCAAATTGTGGGTAAACATGGTTGAGAAGTTTTGGTTCTTTTCTGCCCTTCCTAGATGAGTTTTGTTGCTTGAGTTTTACTCTTACCTGCTTTCTAGTTCACCTCTTCTCTTTGTACACCAACTAATTCTGAAGGATCCTTGGTTTTTATCTCTTTTTTCTCCTCTCTCTTTCCTAATAAATTCTTCTTCTTAGAGAAGAAAACCCTCAAGGCACAAATCCCCACCAGAAAACCAAACACAAGTAACCATTTCCCATACCCATCTCGTCCCTTTCAATTTTCCGGGCTCAAATAATCCCTACTCATCACATTGTTTCTCATTTTCAGATTAACCATCTCCATTTTTATGCCCAACTCAAATCAAAATGAGCTAAATAGTCCCTAGTGAAAGTTTTTCACACATTACCCAAAACACATCCACTAAGCTATCAGCCAAATGCGACCAAACCCTCATTCCGCCAATGAACGAAAATCCGAACACATTAAACCCGACCAGAAGCATTTCGAAATCAATATTCTCCAGTCCAAATCAAACCCAAAATGCCAACCCAATTACATCCACAACCAAACACTTCCAAAACCAATAATATCACGCAAAAACATCAAACAAAAAAACAAACAAGATTTCAAAGAATAATAACAACAATAATCATAAATTGGATCACATGACCGCATTTCGAGATTCGTATATTGAAAAAGAGACGGATCTAACCTGTAAAAATCCACAGATTTGATCTTGCTGGTGGAAACCATGGTTGCGGAGAAAGGTTCTAGCGAGACAGCCCAGGCAAACAACAGATCTGTGCAGAGAAAAAGAGAGTGAAATTGGAATTGCCTGGCTTTGAGATAAAACGACACCGTATTCTGCGTTCCGTACGGAACTTGTCCTCCCTGTATGTTGCCTGAGTGAAGTTTAATTTGGACGGACCGTAGGGCGGATCCAGGAGCAGCGGCTGAGTCCAATTAATGAGAATGCCTTTAATAACGGGGTGTGTCAGGGTCAGGGTCATGGTCATGGCCCCATGGTCAATGGCTTATAGGCCTCAATTTTTTGTGGTTACGTAAAATTCAGGTTGTGGGTGTTTAATATTTGATCACGTGAGCTTATCAAAGATTTTGCCATGATGTGGCCTTTCTCACATTCTATTTTAATGTCTATGGACCATTTTTTCCTTTTTTTTGTAAATGTCACTTTCAAATTGACATGTTTATGTTTCCTAATTTGGGTATTTTTTAATGTGATATAATTATTACATAGAATTCATTTCTTATATTTTGATAATAATTTTATTCCTTTTCTTCATCCTATTTGTTTATATTAAGATATTTCTTTAAAAATAATTTTTTTTTTCAAGATATACCATATAATACACAATATACATACGTGTGAGCACACATGCACTTGTATATGTAGCATACATGCATGTATTATATCGTTTTTTTACCTTAGTCATATTTTTCATAATTTGATTATATTTTTTGTATTTTAGTCATAATTTTTTTTTTTTTTTACCTTTGTTGCATTTCATACTCTTGTCACATTATTTATGATCATATTTTTCGTACTCAAATCACATTTTCATTATTTTGCTGCATTTTTCATATATTTGTTACATTTTTCCATGCATTAATCACATTTTTTATATTTTTCATATCTCAATCGCATTTTTCGTACTTCGACCGTAATTTTGTACTTGTACCCTAGTCATGTTACATTTTTTATATCCCAATCAAATTATTTATATCTTGTCAACATTATTCATATCTTAGTCCTTATCATATTTATGATTGTAGAATTCTCATTGATAGATTTGAAACAACCTAGTTGAAGGGTAGGTCCTAGATTATGACCTAGAAGTAACATTTGACAATGATATAAAAACTTCTTATATTTTAATCCAATCATATTAATATACTTTGATTTTAATATAAGAAATATTATAACTATATTGCATTATAGTAAAGTAAGCAAGAATAGTAACAATGTCGTCATTTTATGATGTCATCCCCTCTACGTGATATAAGAGCAATAATATTATTTGATGCCTTATGCTAAAAACAACCTAATTAAATCTATATGATTTTTATAATTATATTCAAATATATTATTTTTATATGAAATATAATTTATAGATTATGGTTGTTTGGCAAAATAAGATATGATAGCACAAATATATCTTAAAATATTATATTTCATCGAGTAGGATATGCATATGATAAGATATTATTTTCTTTATGAGCCAACATTGACACTATCTATGGGAAGTGAATATAAAAGCCTAAAACAGAACACGATGGCTAATACGCCTGCTACAATTCAATCAACCAATAAGAACAAGCAGTTCCAAACTTGGCAAGATAGAATGGAAAGGAAGCAAGAATACTATGAGTGGCGAATGCAATCTCTGCTTCAACAGACAAAACAACTAAAGTAAGAAATCTAAGGGCTATGGGCTCAGATGGCCATGGGGCACCATTTGAAAAGTCGTCGCAGCCCCAACTAACAAACAACTTTGAGACGAGATTGAAGCCAAATAGAGAGAACTTCTCACCAATATGCTAAGTCGTCCCTACAAATGGATGTAGGACTATTTACTAATAGTTTCCCAACATTACCAAAATCGGTGCATTCACCAATCAATTGGACTCAAGTGGAAGATGCAACAAGCTTTATTAGAGAAAAATGGAAAAAAAAATGGTAAGAATGGGGTTTACGTCTCTCATACGCCATGAAAGCTCGTCTAGGACCTCAAGAGAAAAAGGCACTAGCATCGCCACGCATCTTAGAGGCCCTAAAGGCACGATTGGGCCAATTGAATGATGAGGCATCACCCAGCCGTCTGCCTCAATGTTCAGTACTAGAACTGCCACCAATAAATAACCCGACGACAAAGGCCCCATTTGGCTCCATAAGTCGACAGTTGGATGATATGCTCTTCACGTCGTTTGGTCCCCACATCATCAATTACGAGCTACCTAGGGGGTTTCAAGTGCCTAAGTTCACGATGTATGACAGGATAATTGACCATTTTGACTATTTGATCCACTTTCTTGACGTGCCATTATGCAAAGTCTTTATGGTCAACCTCCATGGTCTAACTCTCTCTTGGTTCCATTAACTCCTGCAAAATTCTATTAATTCTTTTCGAGACGTCTCAAAGGCCTTTGTAGGCTATTCTTTATGTTTTGCTCAATAAAAACAGAATATAAGCACTCCGCAGAATATTAAGATGCAGGAGAATGAATTGCTGAAGGACTTCATGAAGTGGTTTGAACAAGTAGTGCTCCAGGTGGAGTCCTATAGCATGAATGTCATCTTATAGATCTTCAATTAGTCACATGCATCAATGGACAACTTGTTTAAAAAGGCAAACAAATATGTCATGCTCGAAGATGACGTTTAGACAGCCTCCCAACACATCCTAGTTACGAATCAAGTAACTAAAAATACTAAGGTTAGGAGCTCGAAGCCCTCAAATGGCCAATCCAGACAGGGCAACTAGAGACAAGAGGGATTGCAATAATGACAACTACCCAAACTTATTCCATTGATCGTCTCCTATGAGAGGATCCTCCCACTGATCCAAGAATTGTCTGAGTTCAAGTGGTTAGAGCCCATCAAAATTGATTCATCCAGGCGTGATTGAAGAGGATGATGCTCTTGTCAAAAGGAGCACAAGCACACCATAGAAGAGTACAAGAATTTGTACTACTTGGTGGAGAAGCTTATCAAAGCTAGATATCTCAAGTAGTATGTCCGCATCTTTAGAGGCCATGAAGACAACACAAGAAGCACCGAAGCAAACTCTTACCTCCCCCATAGCACCCAAAGTAATGATTAATTATATTCACAATGGACCAAAGGATGACAAATATCATTCTAGGTGATAAAGGAGGAGAATGCTCCACGCGACCATAATGAGGGTACAAACGATGAACAAGAAATGCGAAAAGAGTGAAAAGGAAAATCCAAAAAGTAATCCACTATCTAAGGCATACGCGCAAACATCGGGGCATCTAAAAAGACACGTCACCTAACGAGTCGCCCAAATTGATGTGACTCCTCGAGACGTGTGTGACGGACACGTGTCCCATGGCACAAAAAATTTCAAACACTTAAGTAACTGAATTCTTCCACCTTGCTGTTTGGTTTCCAACCGGCCACAGTTGCAAGGATTAGGGAGCATTGTGGGACACTCACAACAGTCTCCTAAAGCTGTTTGGATCATAGCATAATAGCAAAAGGCTAAGTGACCTTGTCTGTTTGGACTCTAGGAATTAGACAGACACAAAACTAACCGAGCATTGAATATGTTGCCTACTAAGCATGAATTGCAGTAAATATTAAGTGTCTTGATTGACACAATTATTATGAGACTAAAATATCAATCTTTAAGACTTATCAAGGCGTAACAACCATTATGAACCAACAATCATTGACATTAAAAACAATAATGTACGATCAAAGACATTATTAAGGCACATGAGATGTTACATTTAAGCATAGTTAAATAGGTGCAACATTTCTTGCTCAAGTCTTCACTCTCTTTGACTTAAGCTACAAAAGGGCGTACTCGGAGAACTCATTTAAATATTCCCTTGTGCAAGTCGAATTATCTAAGGTTAGCTAGACAAGCCACTTAGCCTTTTGCTATTATGCTATGATCCAGACGACTCTAAGAGACAGGTCTTTTGCTATTATGCTATGATCCAGATGACTTTAAGAGACAGGTTGCAAGCGTCCCACAACCTGGTTTATTTTTTATTTTTTATTTTTTTATTTTTTATGTCAAGTTTAAAATGGATGGTCAAGATTTCATCTTGGAGAACCATTCGTCCCACGGAATTCTTTGATAGGTATACATCAGAATTCTCCTCAATCATTTGATGCATAGATCCAACTGTCGAATGGAAAACCTTTGTCGCTCTCAAACGACGTCGTTTTCCCACTTCTCACCCTTCCGAAACGAAACTCTTCTCATCCGTCCTCGTCATCATCGTTATCGTCTCACAGGAGTTGAGGATCCAGAGAAGCAATGGCCGCTCGACTACTGAGGAGGAAGGCTCTCACGAATCTCTCTGCTCCTTCGTCCTCTCCCTTCTCTAAATCATCCTTCTCAGTTCAGAGACTCGTAAGTTCTCTCACTATCTCCCCAACGCTTCAAAATCAAGGATTCCTTCAATCAACTAATCCAACTGAAATTTGTTAGGGTTTCACCGATCAGAATCTCTGTTATTTATATACTTTTAAAAATTGAAATCTCCATGAGAAATTTTTTCGTCTTCTTCCTGTTATTGTTGTTGTTGCTGCTGCTTATTGTGCTTCACATGCCTAATGCTGAGTTGAAACGCTTACATGTATGAGCGACGTCCATTATGCGAGTCTGTTTCAGTAATCTGAATCTCTGTAAATGTTTTTGGTCTTCAAAACTAATATTTTTTTTTTAATTCTCCATGAAAAATCCACGTTTTTAATCAGAAAACGTGTAATTTTTTTTTTTCCTATTTGGTTCTGTCAAAGTTTTTTCCTGAAAAAAATATGTACATATGTGTTCTACTGTTATAAGTTATCGTTGGCATTCCATTGAATGCTCTTCTTCCAGTTTGGAAGCCAAATTGAAGAAAAGATGAGGAGTTCTGTTTCCTGGAAAAAAGGAACTGAAGAGCAATTGCTTGATAATAGACACACTAGTTATTGCTTCTGAAAGCACAAATTGCTTTTGTTTTTCCTCTGCCACTATATCGTATTTTTGGAAATCAAACATACTTTTCTATGTGGTCGAAAATGTAAAGCAAAATGGGTGCTGCTTTTCTGGCTTTTTTTAAATTCTGTTGCAAAATCATGTTTTCATGCTGCTGCAGTACCTATTGTTTGAGAAAGCTGAGCCTTTAATACTACAAATGTGGGATGTTTTTATGTAATTAAACTAGGATCTATAAATTTGTTTTTTTTCCAATTTTTGTCTACTTGCATGTATTTATCTATTTTTCTTTTCATTTCTACCTTCTTTTCCTCCTGAATAGATTAGCACGTTGGTTTTGGGTGAGCATGAAGGGGGCTCCATCAAGGCCCAATCTTTGAGTGCAGTAGTTGCTGCAAAGTTTTTGGGTGAGGACAATTCTATTTCTATGCTGCTGGCTGGGTCTGGTCCTTCAGTTCAAGAAGCTGCTATACATGCTGCCTCATGTTATTCTTCAATTTCTCAGGTAGCTCTCTTCCTCCGAATAAGTTTGTTATTCTAATAGTTGCATCTGGAGTTTTCAGATACTATTTTTGTTCACTTTTTCATATATTTCATATGGCTTATTGCTAAAAATTTGGATCAGTTGCTCAGGTAATGGATTGTGGATTTTGAACTGGTTTTTGGGTAGTGCAGCATAGTGAGTATGCTATATTACTTTGAGCTGAGTGCAAAATGGGGTATCATAAATGTTGTTTTGGTCTGATTTTGAAGGGCATGTTTCTTAAAAAATTTTGGTTTAAGAAACCAAAAAAGTTCCTATTTTTCCAAGAGAAAAGTTATCTGAGAAGCATGAGCTTCTTTCTGGTTAAAGCCCAGGGGAATGTCAATGTGCAAGATATCTGTTTCTTAATTTTCTCATAATCAACAGGAAGAAATCAAATTATTATACAACTTTTGATAGTAATACATTTTCTTTCATGATGTGTTATGGAAAAAGACATTAATACATGGCCAGATAACACGAAATGTTTGATTCTAATATTTGTTTTGATGTAGGTAATTGTAGCTGATTCAGATAAATTTACATATCCTGTAGCAGAACCTTGGGCAAAACTAGTCCAGTTGATTCAGCAGAAAGGTGGCTACTCACACATAATGGCTACTTCAGGTTCATTTGGAAAAAACATACTACCACGGGCAGCTGCCCTTTTAGATGTTTCTCCAATTACCGATGTCATTGAAATTTCAGGACCTCAGCTATTTGTGAGGTACATTCTTTCCTTTCCCCCATTTATGAAAGACCCTTCAGTGCATAACTGAGATGCTCTTGCTTCTAATTTAGGTTGTTGTTATTGTGAGGATTTATATTGTTTTTCTTATTCAATGAAGTGCTTGAAATACCTGAATTGCAACCTCTGTCAACTATCTAATGGATCTAAAGCTCTTAGTTGTCTTTATGTTGGTGCTACATCATTAGTTGCTCACAGACGGACAATGCATTCATTAGTTCTTGAATGGGGTTTCAATTCATAACCATCTCAAAGTTCCAACTGTAGCCCATTTGTCTTGTCAAGAGCTTGAGCTTGGATCAAGTAGTAGCCTTTAGATCTTGAGATTCACCTTTCAAGTAGTGTGCTCATCAAGAAGCTATGTATCTGTGCCTATGGGGAAAGTAGCATTGGCTTGTATGTGTAAGAGGGTTTACTTGAAGGGTGTTGCCAATTTGTGAAAGTAAGTCAGATCTCCAACTGAACAACAACCAACTCAACTCAACTCAAGAAAGCATTATTCCTGATATCTTGGTGAGCTGCATGATTTGTATAGTCCATGTCTTAAACTGCTCTAGGAGAAAAAATCATTACAAAGTAGGCATATCCCTTGATGTAATTGGATTTTCTTTTTTAAATAATGATTTCTATTATTGGTTGTATCTCATTTTTCCATTTTGACACCAAGTTATATCTTTTTTTTTTTTTTTTTTGATAAGGACACCAAGTTATATCTACTTTGTCAGAAATCGTTATATTCATTTTAACAAAAACATTTTGACTCTGCATAGCTACTGATCAGAACCTCCCTGCTGCATTTTAGGTTTATTTCTAGCCCTGCTCTTTTGTTTTACACATTTTGAACATGTAAGACACGTTTCTTTACAAAACCTGTACTATTTTACCGTGGACTGTCCTTACTACTACTTAACATATATATTGCTCATTTCTTCCCTTGAGCTTAAGAGGCTCTGACTCCATGTCTAAATACTTGTGGCGCGGCGCATATTAGGTGTGCACTATTTTTTAAAGAAACATGCAAAATTTGTTGGGTTGTGTGAGTGTTTGTGTAACAAAAGGATACTGAACAAGGGGAAAAAAAAATAGAATTCCAAGCCTTTTACCGAAAATTTATGGCAATTTCAAATGTTGCGATTCATGAACTTCCCTAGCACAGGCACAGAGACAAGCAAATCAGTTCCTGCTCCTTGTGCTTAGGCACAACCTGGCTCACTCTTGATAAATGTTTAATTAGTGGTGGTTTCTTGGTCTCATTGGAAGTAAGGCCTTCTCTTTGTATGCAGGCCAATTTATGCTGGAAATGCTCTTTGCACTGTTCGATACACTGGTTCTGCGCCTTGTATGTTGACCGTTAGGTCAACATCTTTTCCAGTGCCACTGACATCAGCTAATTCAAAATCTGATGTGGCTCCAATTTCCCAGGTTGACCCCTCAACCTTTGGTGAAGGTCTGTTTATCTATTTTTCTAAAAAATTTATGTACCGACATTTTCTTGGGGCTATTCATGGTCTTGTAACTTGTAAGCGAGTAAAGCAAACAAGAAAAGAAAGAATCTGGTCCTTCCTTTACACTTGATTTATAGTTCTTGCTGGGTGGTAAAGGTGCATTATGATTGACAATGTTTTGTATAATCCTCAACTGAGGAAACAAAGGAAGAAAAGAAAACATCTGGTCCTTTCTTTTACAAAATGCTGAATAATTCTCATGTATCAGTGCATTTGATTGGTAACTTGGTTACCGGATCTCCTATGAATGATTTAGATACCAAATGTCTAATTTAGAACCTATATCATGTCACAACATATTTTCTAATGACATGATTTTTGTCTTATGATTTGCAGATATGGTGTGCAAATCAAAATATTTAAGCCATACCTCTCAGGATTCAGAACGTCCAGATCTCGGTAATGCTCGTATTGTGGTCACTGGGGGCCGAGCGTTGAAAAGTGCTGAAAACTTCAAAATGATTGAGAAGCTTGCAGAAAAACTTGGTGCTGCAGGTTGCATTGGTTTCCTCAAGTTCCATAATTTTATTTTTAAAATTAGTTCTTTTTTTCTTCAATGATTTTCCTAAATTGCTGATGGAGATTAAGATTTTTCTAATACCTTTAGATCCCTTAAGATGGAATGATTCTACACCTTCCATCTTGAAACCCAGAGGCATGTGCCTTTGTTGTCAATATTTCTCTTATTCTTTACAGTGTAACATTTTTGTCATGCGACTTAATTCTTCTCTCTTGTTTAGTTGGTGCTACTCGTGCTGCTGTTGATGCGGGATTTGTTCCTAATGAACTCCAGGTAATGCCAGTGGTGTTTCTTTCTTAACTCCAAACCCTTCTTTCTTTTTCTTTTTCCTTCTTTTTTGTTTTGTTTTGTTTTGGGGGGGTGTTTTCCCTACTCTTAGAAGCATATGATATAACTTCTGTAACATTGCATGGCATGATCAAATGAGTCTTTTCATTCCATAATCCTTTACTCTTTCATGTTCTTGCTCCTCATATTCTATATGGTTTTTAAAAATTTTCAGTTTGAGTAGTTTAGTATGTCGGAGCTTCTGTGACAGCACATGTAGATGATTAAATTCTTTACTGTTTATATTACCTGCACACACAAGAGTACTGTTGTAATTTGTAACTTGTGCACTTCCGTGCACATGTTTTAGGAAAAAACAAGTCAGTCGTAAATTAGAAGGTTAGGTGGAGTCCCTAGTGTTGGCATGAAAGTTTACCTTGAATTTGTATGAGGATTTGAAATGCCTCTGGATGACATTAAAAGGATTCCACTGAGTCACTTAAATTGTTGTAGTTAGTCTGTTGTGTTGATGCTGGGTCTTATAGATTATCTTTTTCCTGGTCTTAAATTGTGTCTGGTTCGCTTGTCAGGTTGGTCAAACTGGAAAGATCGTGGCCCCAGAATTGTATTTGGCTTTTGGTGTTTCAGGAGCCATTCAACATTTAGCAGGCATGAGAGATTCCAAGGTTATTGTTGCTGTGAACAAGGATGCAGATGCACCCATATTTCAGGTGATGACTGAATGCTTTGATCTCTCTCTCTCTCTCTCTCTCTCTCTCTCTCTCTCTCTTCTGAGATGTGGTTTATTTCAAATGCTAAATTTAGTCATCCTATTTTTTCCTCTAAATTTTAAAGTAATGGGTAAAAGGTTTATGAAATTAGCGTAAGATAAATTATGAATAGATTTTTGCCGGAAAATGAAACGGACCAACCTTGGTGTGCATAGAGCCGAGATAGACATAGTTGATCATCCTGTTTTTATTGGAAAAAAAAAATCCTACTTGCTTTTGAAGCTAGTGAGTAAAGTCCAACTAGGTCTCAATGAGCATACCATGTGCCTGAGTACCGCAGCTATAATACTTTCCAGGTCATGTCGGAAATAACAAACTACTGCAATGTTGTCTTTTTCCCTCATACATATCTATCAACATCCAGAAAATTGCAAAACCAAACTTGATGAGTACTTGAGAGATGAACATAGCCCTTGAAAACACAACAGGACAGGGGAAGGCATCCTTGTCTGACAACTTCCCGCCTAAAAACTTGGTTCCAAACTTGCTTTGCTTTCTGCATTTTTCAAACCCGACCTCATGTAGGCAGAGAGATTCTTTGAGTTTTTCTTGGAAATTATTTTTTTGCCTGTTTTAATAGACCTCTTGAATTACAGGTAGCTGATTATGGACTCGTGGGTGACCTGTTTGAAGTGATACCAGAGTTGTTAGAGAAGCTTCCTGAGAAAAAATAGACCTGTGTACAAATGGAGTAAATAAGAGGCCAAGCATATCCTTGAGGAAATCATCATCTTGAATGGGACTTTAGTGTGGCAAAATAACATTTATCATAAAAGAATTGACTGGGGGGTCATTTGAAATGTAACACTGCTCTGATTTGTCATTCAGATATGATTAAAGATCATATGCTAATTGGCTAGATTTGATTTATTAATTTTTTTGTGTAGTATTCCTTTACCAAAACTCTTTTATGGAGCCTGCAATCTTGGGCCTTTTTCATGGGCTCTGCTTCCATGGTGATGCTGGACGTGGAATCATTGAAAAATGAAATTGAAGAAGAAACAGGGGGTTGGATGGACGGCCTTTTGAGTTATACAGTGAAGGCAATGTCTGATCGCACCTCTTTGAGACCCTCTTTTTTGGCGCATGGAAAGGGACCATAAAAATGAAAAATTTGTGGAATTTATATAAATTCAGGATCATCATGGTTAATCCATTAATCTGGCTGTGGCCCACAAGTTCCAAGTCCCACTGGTGCTGAATATTTGTGGTCTTGATCGGTGAGGCAAGACCCCAACCCAGAGTCTCATCCAGCGGCTTTAAACTTTTGGAGGCGCTTGTTTATCAACAAATATTCTTTACAAAGACACAGCCTCATCCAGCGCATCTAGTGTAGTGGTATCATAGTACCCTCCCACGGTACTGACCGGGGTTCGATTCCCCGGATGCGCACAATTTTACCTCTAAACTGCCTCTTGATTCCCTTTTGTAGGAATCAAATTTTTATATATACAACTTCCTTCAAACCTCTTGAGAGTCTTCAAGAGCCATGTCCTCATCAGTTGAGCTGGCTTTGATTGCAATGAATTATATATATGGTGGACAACAACTTGACCATTCGTTATTTCATGATCCATCACAGTGTGGAGTAGAACTTAACCTTACCCTTCTTAATACATGTCTAAAGCCTGGGGGTGTGTCTCACCTATAATACATAATCTACTCGTTATTGTAAATATCATTGCCCAACACCCTCTAATCTATATGGTTAATTACTAGGCTTAATTCACTGAGTTGGGTAGATCAAGCCTCCACAAGGTGGTTGGGTGCCAGACCCTGTAGCAGGGGCACCCAGCAGAGGATGATGCCAGTCATGTGATAGGTTTTATAGTTCCAGGAGTCTTGACTTCTGGTTAAAAGAAACAAAATCTATCAGGATGATGCAAAAGGCTACAGTTTCTATGTATGGAGCTGAGTCATCTATGGCGTCACCATGTTCATGAACCTTGTGAGCTTTCGGCCTACTGGTGGAAAGCTTGAATGATCAAGGGCTGCGTGATATATTATATTTATTCTATGTTCTAACCCTCCACCTCAACTTGGGGAATATCCTAGAAGTATACCTAAATTATTAACAAACTGTACAATATTTTGGTTTTTTGTAGGGTAGTTAACTATACAGACACAGAATGTCAACCTCTTCTCCCAGAAGCCTTTGCCCAGCTAGCTAGTCTGAATATTCTTCACCCAATTAATGAAATTAAAATGGTGTTACTAATTTAAAAGAGCATATTTATTCATTTGTGAAAGAAGATGGTTGTTCATGAGATATGTACTTGCTTGATCAGTTGCTGCAGAAGGATGGGTGCAATTCTGCAAGTGAGAAAGGAGATTTGGAGATGCATTCATGACAAAAATGAAGGAAAAAAAGGAAGAAAAATGAACTTAACCAAGATAGTCCACTATCATGGACAAAGGAACTAAGCAAAGGCCCCTTTTCTTCAGTTCTGTACAGTCACTATCCCTCCCAATAAAACCCACTTCATCACCTCTCTCATTTGTTTGCCTATATGAACTCCCTTTCTCCTACACAAAGCAGATTCCAAAACCATTCACCACCGACTCCAACATCATGTTAAAACAATAAAGAATTCAAACCCATCAAAAGAAAAAGGGGAAAAGAATAGAAAATGACCCTTTACCTTAGAAATGTCTATAGCTTTCTCTTTTGGGTTCATATCCAACTGCCTCAAATCAAAAACCTATTGCAAAATTTATTTTAAGAAAGAAAGAAAAAAAAAAATCACATAGAATCAATTACCCACTAAGGTACTAGAGATTGATAAAAATGGAAAAAAAAGGGAAGAAAATCAAGGAAAACTCATCTAACCACCTTGGGACTGGTAACAGGAGAACTGGCAGTGTCCTCCAAAGCATCATCAACCACAGCTCCTTTGGTTTTTCTCTTCTTAAAACTCAATTTCTTGCACCTTTTCTCCAAGGACAGCACTGCAACATGGTCATTATCTACGAGCTTCTTCCCGGCTGAAGAAGCAGCATCAGAGACCAAAGAAGAGCTTCCATAACCATAACTAGCACGACCATAATTACCAGCTGAAGGGGAAGAGCTATGCTCCTTGTTTGCTAAGAAATCTTCAAAGTACATAGTCCAGCCGCTCTCCTCCGGAGACTCATTTGTTCTAGCTTGAGAAGAGAGAGCTTTGCTCATTGAATCCATATGCTCCTCCATGTCCAAAGCAAGAAAAAGAAGAAGAGGAGGGAGAAGAAGAATATTGAGTTTGTTGGCCAGTTTTTGGAAGCGGCCTGGTCTGGAGACATATATAGTAGATAAAGGAAGCTTTAGAGGGAAATAATGAGAAAAATGATACTGATGATGAGGTAATGACTTCGGCATCGAGGTGTAGCCTTGTAGGCCATAGGGAGTTGGGGAAGTTAAAGTAGCTCAGAAAGAAAGAAAGAGAGGAGAGAGAGAGAGAGAGGAGAGAGAATTTGACCTTTGCGTGGTTCAAGATTAGATTCCCACCAACAGAGATTTGCCAAAATTTCTTCTTTCGTTTTCCTAGGGGCGGACTTAACCTTTTCCACTTTTTCCACTTTTTCCACTTTTCCACTATGGAGATGTTGAATGAGTCCCTTAGTCACCCACGAGATTTGGACCAGTTGTTTACTGTTTTTGTCATCTCATGAGAATTTCTTCTCCCTAGTTCAGGCTTACAAACTTTTGATAAAAGTAATTTTTTTAAAGAATTTATTTTAAAAATAAGTTATTTTTTACAATAAATTTTAGATGTTTTTTCATTATTTCTAGTGAAACCATCAAAGTAATTATTGAAAATAGGAATGACACTAAATTTTTTTTCTATTATACCTAACCCTATATTACTTTTAGGAAAAATAAATAGAAAAACGGATTTTTCATATTTGAATTCTGAATTTAATTCCTAAGTATGAAAACTTTTTAACAATTATTCTTAAAAACCATTTTAAAAAATATTCCAAACAAATCTTTAAGACTTGTTTGGTAATTGTTTTGGAAAATAATTCTAAAAAGTAATTTTTGAGAATAGTTTTTAAAATTTATTTTCTTATTTTTATAGGGTAAAAGTCTGTTAAAAAACCTAAAATATTTTTTAAAAATAATTTTTATATTTAGTATTTTATTTTTAATTATTTTACATATTTATATAATTATTTCTTAAAACAATTCTAAACAAAAGTGAAAATAAAATAAAACAACTAAAAGATATTATTCTAAAACATCCTATTTTTTATTTTTGAAAATAAAAGATAAAAAATAGTTTTTCATTATCGAACTTGTTTTCTATATTTTTTTTGTTTTTTTTTTAAGGAACATAAAACTCTTTTAAAAAATAATTCCCATTAAGAGTGCGTTTAGCAATGATTTTATGAAGTGTTTTTAAATTTTATAATACTTGAAAATTTTCATTATTCAAGTATTATAAAACCTAAAAACATTTTATATAATCATTGTCAAACACACTTTAAATCACTTAGAACTTGTTTGGTTGTTGTTTTTGAAAATAGTTTTGAAAAACAGTTTTTGAGAATGGTTTTTTGTGTTTTCAGAAAAAAAAAATTGCATTTAGGAATTGCATTTAGGAACTGAATTCTGGAAAACAGTTTTTGTTCTAAAAAAAAAACATATTTGGTTGAGTTAATAAAAAAGATTTTTAGAATAAGTAAAACAAAAAACACATTTGAAAGTTATTTTTTTAATTAATAAAATGTTTTCTTCCATTTACTTGATATTATAAATATATAAATAATTTTTATATGTACAATTCATTTAAATTAAAAAAAATTATTCAATTTTGAAATTTTTACATCAGTTATAAATTTATAATTTTCTTAAAAAAATGATGATTTTATCACCATATGTAAGTATATTAATTTTAATAATTTAAGAAAGAAGAAAGGATTTGCCGGTGGGGGTGTGGTAGTTGGGTGGAACTCACCTTTGTGAAAACATAAAAAATAGCTAAGAAAATACAAAAAAAAAAAAGAGAAAACACGAAAAACAATCTATTCTTTGAACAGTGAAAAACAATAAAAACATCTTTTTATTATTATAAAAAAAATGGTTTTTGAGGACACAAAAAATATAAAAAATGAAAACACACCTCCTTCCCCAAACAAACTTTTTGTTTCCAATAACAAAAACAATTCTTGAAAACAGTAACCAAACGCAATAATCAAAACCCTGGCTTTAGGTTGCTAACATTATCAATTTATCATCTCGCCAATAGATTGCGATAAACAGAGAAACACTTTCGGTTAGCAAATTAAGATATATGAATGATAGGCTTCGTTTCATGGTCATCCATTGAAAACAAAACAAAGACATACCCACAACTTCCCATCATTGGATGGAAATAGGGAATGATGCACTGACTTCTCTCACAAACAAACATAAAATACAAGTTGAGGGGAAAAAACAATTGCTTTTAAAATTCCCAAACACAACCCAACCTATGACTTTATGTGTTGCAATTCATTTTTTTTTTTTCCTATTTTTAAAAAATCAATTTGTTTGGTATTGTGTGACGTCTGGTTTGTTATTTTATTTGTTTTAGAGGCAGCAACATTCTCCCCATAGGAGATCAACATGGCTGGTCTTTTATTAACTTTACACCTCATTGGATGTTAACGAACCCCACTTGAATCAATGAAAAATAAAGTCATTTTGATGAGAAAAAAGATTTGGGTTTGATTAATGCAAACCCAATTATTGATTTTTGTACATTTTAATTCAAAGTTGATTTTTTTTTAATATTTTGAAAATTGATTGATCACCGGTACATAGTATTTAGGTGACGGTTGATTTTTTTAATATGAGATTATATTTGTACTGTATTTGAGATGAACCTCGTCGATCAGTCATACGACGATAAATTCGTTCTTGGCCCTTGTACATACCGTCGATTCAAATGGATTTATGGGTTTAAATTTCTTGGAATTTCAATAAAAATCATTAGAAAAATTTAAAATATCATTTAAACCTTTAATATAAAATAAAAGTTAAAATTTTGAATTTTAAAATATGATTTAATTTTTTTTAAAATAAAGGGCATATTAAGATCAAAAAAACAAAAATGACATTATTGTATCTAGATCTCATAATGAATTATTGATTTGTGTCCATTTGAAATCAAGTGTTGCAATTTTTATTTTTATTTTGTAAGTTTTTTCATATGTCTAATATGCTTTAGGAACTTTAGGAGGTTGAGATGGGAAATTTTGTATGTATTTATATTTTTTGTGGTTCATATAATGCTAAGTGTCACAGTTGAACCCAATCCACTAGGCTGCCACTAAAAAAATAAACACCATCATATGCATCTGCCCTCATTGTTGATAACATTATATTCTAAAATGTATACATGGACTCCAAATTTGTCTCTTGCATTTGAATGAAAATTCTAAGAACTTTGTGAAAAAGGGTAATGACATTGATCCCATTCCAACCTCACAATTCTTTCCCTGGTTTTGTTTTCCAAGGAAACAGACCATGAAAAAACAAAATCCACAAGGCCAGTAATGATAGTTAGGCAATTCTAATGACCCATGATTTGAACCAAGCCCTAATATTTTACATGCATGGCACATCCCCACCAAGGGCAAGAAACACCAAGAAAAGGGTTTTAAGTATTCCACAAAAATATTGTCTCCATCAGTAATTGTCTCCATTGTAGGAGTCCTTTTGGTGTTGGGCACTCAGTGAAGGGTCATGTCCATCCACCACCGGCCTGATCACCTTTGCCCTGTTCTGTGCAAACATCTTAACTGTCAATTTTTGTAATCTTCCAATTCAGAAACCCATGTTCCTTAGCCATTTTCATTCAAGCTCTCACAAACCCTAAACACCCTTTTGAAATCACAGTCCAAAATTGAAAAAAAAAAATGGGACTTGTTTATCATTATTGACTTTGCATCCTCTTCATGACATTCCCATATGGAAGGTTATTTAAAATAAGATCTAAACCTACTCCCTTTCTCTCATTTTCTTTGTTGGGTGTTTGATCAAGTCACCAAATGTTGGTGGCCTAATCTTTATTAGGTCACTAGAAAATTCCCAACTTCAGATATTAAGATATTAATATACATGTTCAAAAAAACTAAAAGGTGGGTGGCTTATATAGGTCCCCTAAGGGTGAGGCATTAAGTTTCCCTGTTTGTTTAATGGGAAATTGAAGAAGGAAAATTTAGGGTGGTGATGGGTCTCATTTTTAATATTAACATGGATGAATTGAGGCCACTACTTGGTAGTGGGGTCCCAAACTAACATGATTCTTCATGAACTTGTCCCAAACTTAGGCCAGCTTCACTCTATTTTCCTTTTCAAAGATGTGTTTTCCAATTTGGATTGTGGACATGGTTAGAGGAATGTAGCTTTCAAACTTGAACCATCATCTATCAAAATTTAGAGCTGAGAATGAAATCTCATGGTATTGGTGCACGTGTGCTTGATTCATCTACCGCACATGCCAGCACATGTAAAGTTGAACAACTTGACAAATGTGTCATGTCTTATCATTAATTCGAAAAAGAAAAAAAAATCATTAACTTTAGTACATGGAGAAAAAATATAAAAGAAAATATAAAATAAATTTAAATCGTCATCTAATGCTTATTTAATTTATTTTATATAAAAATTAAATAATTTGAAAATATATAAATTTTAAAATAATTTTGTTTACATTTTTTTCTTAATCACATACCTTTTAAAAACAAAACATACCCTACTTCTTACGCTTTCAATCTCAATCAACTAGACAAAACCGGAGAATGAAATAAAATAAATTATTTATTTGGCATTGGACTCATTGGTCATGGATTTAAGAATTTGACCAAGAAAATATTGAGAATTCAAGAGTGAAGCAAGCCTTGAATGGTGGAAAAAAAAGGGTGGAGTTGTGAGTTGTTGAGGCTCAAATGTGCTGATGAAGATGAGAGTTTGTGTATCTATTTTCTTTTCATGCTAAAAAGTTTCTCAAGAAACAAACAAAGCCCTAAATGCAGGGCAAGATAGGTCACTTTCTGTGTAAGAAAAATATGGACTCACACAAGAAGCATGGAAATTTTCATTTTTATGGAAAGCAAATGAAACCAACCATTTGGCTACCATGTTAAAATGACAATACATAGAAAATGTAAGCATACATACCTTGAGACTTTGGATGATTGTCATGACCTTCATCACATGTACACTACATTTGCAGGTGCCAAAACAGATCTGCCCTTGTATGCAAGTCCAAAGAAGGTATGACAGAGTAATTTCTCGATAACAGCAGCGACACGTCGCTATTGTACAAACATAATGCACATGCATGCTCACAAACTTATGGCAGTGAAGGGTTTATCAGATGGATCCCAGTTCATAATAATGCTACCTGTCATATTTTACAAAAATCAGTGGCAGAATGACATCTGAATGTAAAACAAAATATAGTCTGCATTATGAAAGTATCGACATAATGAATCAAGGGCTGCATTATTTGGTACTTGTGAGCATCATATAGGAAGAGTGTAAACATTTCGCTTTCAGAGTGCTCCCAAGGCGAGATCTGGTTGTTGAATCTTGGAGATAGACCACTAGTACCGTAGTGCACCGAATTCATTTTCAAGGAGAGTAGATCTATTTCAAGGACAGTGCTTGTCATGCCTTAATCGATAAGTTTTTCATTTTATTCATTCTGTTCTTTGTTTGTGTTTTTTGAATTAGTTTTTTGTTTTCATACCCTTAAATTCCAACACATCCAAGAGATGAAATGTGGGAAAAGTTAATTAATTATGTGGCAACATGAAGAAAATGGGATGGACAAGACAATCTGCTAAATCAAAAACATCCCAGATGAACGCTAGGAAAGAAATGTATCAACAAATGTTTTAACATTTTCTGTTGTGTGAATGTTTCAACAACCAAAATTTTCGCTGCCTTTCATGTAGTGAAAGAAATGTCC
Source organism: Vitis vinifera (assembly GCF_030704535.1). NCBI lineage: Eukaryota > Viridiplantae > Streptophyta > Magnoliopsida > Vitales > Vitaceae > Vitis > Vitis vinifera. Next base: position 6,058,488 of record NC_081823.1, read on the forward strand.
AACGAGGGATTCATCGTCAAGACCTTTGATCTTCATGACCTCTTCATACAACTTGTCTACGCTCGGATTGTCACATCTCTCGGCCACAGCCTTGGCTATCTTACCAGCGTTTGCCACCATAGAACTAATCGTCTCAGCGATTCTATTGATGGGACAGGGCTTGTTTACGTACAATTTGGAGTGTGCTGATGAAGCTGACTGCTTGGATGAAGCATCCATGCCTTTGGTTATGTTATCAAGTTTGGTATCTTCATCCATAGCCATAATCAGCTCATCAGTCTCCAAAACCTCAGCATGCTCAAAATACCATAAAACCAGGCTTAAAATTTCTGCTGCAGAAGCAGCAAGAACAGCTATGATCTCGTTTCTTTCTGGAATAATTCCTTGATTATTCATCTAGAATGCATAAACAAAGCAGCAAAGAAAATGATTAACAAAAAGTTAAGTGTATATTTATGCAATGATAGAAGTAAAATGTGTCCTCAGCCTATATAGTCCATTGGTGCCAGCTGTGGTATTTGACTGCCCTTCCTCCCTCACTCTTCACAGTATTAAGAGCTAAATTTTCTTCAACAAGTGACGGAGAAAACTTGACTCTACAAACCTCTATTCAAATCGTGGAAAACTACATGAATGCTCTTCCCCCACTCAACACTACATTAAGCCATACCCACTGTTAAGTCCTTGGCCATCATTTTCATACATGGTCACCAACTCATGAACATATGTATTGCATATCACTATGAGATTTTAGTTTTCTCCTAGAGCACAATGCAACTTTATCAACAACATTAAATAAGGAGTGGACATTAACCATGATACCTGGAAAAGCCGAGTGCGTGGCCACAAGTGAAAGGGCAACCAAAGCAGAAATCAACAGTGGAGACTCCATGCAAAACTAATATTAATACTATCAGGGCAAGATTTCCAACAAGTTCAAATATTGGAAACAACGGGGTGAGGATTTGTTGGTTCACATGATAAAGTCAACTGGAAATAGAACAAGACAAGTTTAATCTGTATTCAATCAACCGCAATTTATGCTGATAAAAATGCCAAGGTGGCACAGTCAACAACAACTAAATAAAAGAACCCCACTTCAAGTCAAAATCAGCCAAACCCACCAGCGATGGGAAGAAGGACACCAAGATGCATCCCTGCTATCCTATTCAAATAAGCAAGTGAAGAATAATTTCATTGTGGATGGTGGGAGCAGGGTAGGAGTAGATTTTTTTTATGGCTGGTGCCCACCAAGTACAAAATATTCTAACTAGAAAATTATTTGGTTGGTGATTTAAGGCACAATATCTACTGTATTGCACCGTCAAATAAATAGTCCGGAATGTTTTGATATACAGCCCACTCTTTTGGTTGGAACGATAGCAACTTTCCCCCAAAAGTTTATTATATATCAAAGAGGGCTAGAACTCATTATGTGAGCCTTGGCAGACACCCTTCATTAAGATGATTACTTATTCATGGCAAATCTGATGGTCATAAAGATAAGCAAGGGCTTGATTCACCAATAAAACTCCAAAAAACAAGGAGACCTCCCTCTTTCCCTTGGAAAGGAATACATAATCACCTTTGCACTTGTAGCAAAAGAGGCATAATATAATCACCGTACAAAGTTAAGAGATGAGATTGTTAACGAGCATGATATGGATATTGAATCAAAATACTACAAGCTTAAGTTTTTAAGAAAATTGATAATTCAATATGATATCAGAACTTGATTTGACGAATGTTATGCGTTTGAGTCGCCTTTCCTCAATTTACATGTTTATTTCCCTATTTCCATGTTTGGCAGTTCAAAAAGGACTATTTGCACTTGTTTGTAGGGATGACAATGTGACGGGTTTTTTCGGGTACCCGCCTCGCCCCTAATGGGACGGGGTTTAAATTTAATAAACAGGTTTGGGACGGGTATGCGATTTTTTTTTTAAACCCGGGGCGGGTTCGAGTATTGCCCCATCCCACCCCGCTCCGTTTACATATAAAATTAATTTTAAAATTAAATTTAATTTAAAATTTAAAATTAATTTAATTTAAAATTTTATTTTACTATTTTTAATATATGGATAATAATAAAATTTTTTAATAAAATAATTTATAAAAAATATAATAATTTATTATTTATAAAATATATTTATTTTAATGTAATTAAAAAATTTAAAAGTAATTTAAAAAAGAAAAAATAAAAAATAAAAAAGCTAAACGGGGCGGGGCAAGGCGGGTATGAGAAATTCCCATACTTGTCCCATCTAGGGATGGCAACGGGGCGGGTTCGGGGCGGGGCGCCCCCCTCCCAACCCCGCCCCGTTTATTTAAACTAATTCCCATCCCCGTCCCATTTAAAAAATTAAACGGGGCGGGGCGGGCGGGTATGCTACATTCCCATACCCGCCCCGTTTAACTTTTTATTTAATTTTAATTTTAATTTTTTTAAAAAATTACTTTTAAATTTTTTTAATTATATTAAAATAAATATATTTTATAAATAATTAAATAATTATATTTTTTATAACTTATTTTATTAAAAATAATTTATTATTATCTATATATTAAAAATAATAAAATAAAAATTAAATTAAATTAATTTTAAATTTTAAATTAAATTTAATTTTAATTTTAATTTTATATATAATCGGGGCGGGGCGGGACAGGGTGGGGCAATACCCGAACCCGCCCCGGGTTTAAAAAAAAATCCCAAACCCGTCCCATACCAGTTTAGAAAAATAATATCCCACCCCATTAGGGGCGGGTACCCGAAATGACCCGCCCCATTGCCATCCCTAGTCCCATCCCGCCCCGCCCCATTTAATTTTTTAAACGGGACGGAGATGAGAATTGTTTTTAATAAATGGGGCGGGATTGGGATGGGGGCGATCCATCTTGAACCCGCCCTGTCGCCATTCCTACTTGTTTGTGCACGTGTGGTATAAGATTGCATGTGAGAGAGGGAGTTAAGGAGCTACACGTGTGAGAAAGAGGGTGCTAAAAAGTATGATATGCATATGTATTGAATTCAAACCCCGTGAACTTAAAGTTTTAGAAAAAATGGTATTCAAATTGGTAGTTGAGTAGAGATAAAGGTTAATGGAAAAAACTATGAAAACCATAATGAATGCTATGGGGAAAAATATGCAGAGAGAGAATTTTCTCCCTGACACCAAAATCATATCTTGACTTATGACACCTACTAAACGTGATAAGTGATCCAAAGTAGAGAAATAAATTCTGATGCTTCTACAAGACATCCAAAGTATCCTTTCATTATTCAAAGTGCATGACCTCAACCATACAAGGTTTCTTAGTTAAATAATCAATCTTTTATATATATATATATATATTCTAAGAGCTTCTAACCTTCAAACTTCCTTGGAAGCTAATAAGTTCCTTATCAGGATTTCCCCAGACAGAACTATATCAAGATCCATGATGTTTGAATGAGTTCCAGGTTATCTATCAATCAAATGCAACCTTACCCATTAACCAAACTTCGTGAGAGTCCACAATCTAACTCTAATGGACGGGCATCCCAAAGGGTAGAAATGCACACTAACACAGCAAGCTTTGACGGCATTGAGCAATATCAAGAAATTAGTCCGTGGGTGTTTGATAAATTAACTTAATAACTTAAAGTGATTTAATAGCTTAATTTAAATCATTAAAAAATTAAATATATTTGGTAAAATTACTTAATAGTGTGACTTAAAGTAAGAAACAACTTTAAGTAATAAGTAAAGATAATTAACTTATTATCAAGTTTATATTTTCATTTTACTTTTTTATATTACTTCCATTTGTCTTAATTATCTCTACAATTTCCTTTCCTATTTTATGACCTCGACTATTAATTGATTTGCTTTACCCTAGTTAAACTTATGAGGATAAAAATGTCAATTTGATGATTTAAAATAAATTTTAAATTAATTTTATTAAACAATCTTAATATTCAAAATAAAAATTAAGTAATAAATACTAAGTTTTATTATTAGATAACTTTATACTATGCATTTTTTAAATCATTTTTTTATCATAGTTTCTTCATTTAAAGAAATTAAAATTCTAAAAAAAAAACCTTTTTTAGTTGATATCTAAATGAAACTCTATTATTAATTGATTCATATTAAAATTGAACTTCTTTTAAAATATCTTTTTTTATTTTTGTTTATTTATTATAATAAAATTAGAATTTCAAATAAATTCTACTTAATTTACTTATAAGAACTATTTTGTTTTTTTACTAAAATGTTAATAAAAAACTGAAAATCATAATTACATTATAAAAAATAAAAATGATAATGACATTAATTAAGTATTAAATTGTTTTTATTTACTAGAAACTATTTATGATATATAATATTTTTTTTTCAATTTTATTATAATTTTTACTCTATAATTTATTTTTATTGGTTTTATTATTATGTATTACTTTAAAAAAGAAAAACTACATTTAGTTGTCAAAAAATTTTAAAAAAATTAGAAAGAAAAAGAAAAGAAAATGATGAATAAATTATTTTTAGTTCCTTATCCATAAAATTTTTGAGAAAAATATATTTAAATTATTAACAAATAGACTTTCTCAAAATTTTCTTATTTTTTTTAAAGGAAAATATTATAAAATTTTTAATAGCATTTTTTTTTTTGTTTTGTTTAGATTTTTTTTTAATTTAGTTTTTTTTTTTTAATTTCTCTATCTCATTTTCCTTGAGAAGAATGATTTTCCTTAAAATTTTATTTTATTTTAAACTTTTCCATAATATATTTTTATTTTCATGAGATATTGTCTACAATATTTAAAATTTTAAAGATGTCATATAATAACTATAAAGTTAAATTAAAAAAATTAATCATTTTGAGATGTCAGATATTTTCATTGTCAAACGATTGATTATATTCAATATTTAAATTTAAGATAATATCAAACACTTTTCACTTTTATTAATTCAATAATTCTAATTTCAGTACTTCTAATTTAGCACCAACTTTAGCAATTAATTTTCAATTTTGTTAAACTTCATCTTTGTCTCTTTATTTGAAATAAAATATGTTTTAATCTTTTTGAATTGAAAAATGAGAAGATAATTATTAAATTTTAAATAATTTTATCATAGATTTAATAACTTTAAAACATTAATGAAAACAACTTAACATTTAATACCATTTAAATATTAATAAAAAATAAATAGTGTATACACTTGATTGATTCACCACCTTCTAAGTCCATCTAACTTAAACTAGATTGATTCACTAGAGTTTAATGCTCAAAATCAAACCAACACTACACAACCAATTTTCTTTTTAGATTTGATTAGTTTTGTTCTCAATGCGTCTAATTCAACTAAATTGATTTGATTATATTTTAGTGCTCAAAATCAAACCGATCGTTCAAATCATGCACACCCTTAATTAGCTATAAGCTAAAAACCCTTTTATTTTAAATGGGCCCTAATTTAATTTAATTCAACTAAACCAAGTTATGATTGTTAGCCTATAAACTACGGTAATTTAATTTGTGCTAGCTTGTGGTGTGTTAAGAAGTCCCATTACAATGTAGTTAGGGTACTCTAATGGATGAGTTTATTCTATTATGTTCAAAATTCAACGAACAAACCCTTATCGATAATCCAATTGGATTCAAAATTGGAACAACCTCTTAATGGAAAAGGATCCATGACATGATTAAAAATTCATAGTTGAGTGTGATTTAAAATATAAAACTAATAAATTTATCCATTTAGATATATATTCATATATTTAAATTCAAACTAAATTGATAATGGAATATCCAGATGCAATCAAATAATTAAACCATAAAAATCCATTTAGATATTCTGAATTCAATCAAATAATTTCTCATCCACCACAGCAATTCACCGGCTCATTGCTTGTGGCTCAAATTCACTCCATTTTTTTCACAAAAATTCATGCCCCCTTGTTATATATTATCATCCTTATACGACAGCAGCCCCCATTCTTAACGTAAGAACCAGTGAGTGATTCTCTCTGAACTAGTAACACTGTGATATTTTGTATGGATATTAACGTAGCAGAAGCCAACCACAGTGAGACAATTAGGAGTGTCAGATTGCTACGTAGGCTTCGAGAACACCGTTCACCTGGCAGCTGCTTCTCTCTTCCACCTGCCCGTTATATATGTAGTGTCACTGCACTCACGTTTTCCATTTCCCATTTCCCAAACACGATCCTTCTCGATAAAACCGAAGCCGCAAGGGCAAGAGAAGAAAGAGTGTGATTTTCCCTATAATTTGTTCTACTAATTGATCACTAGTTATCATACATGTAAGTGCAGATTTCAACGTTTATATATGTTCTCATTTCTTTGATTGATCTTGTGTATTTCCCATTTGCCGTTCCATTTTTCTTTTAATTTTTTTTGGGTTTTGATCAAACCAACAATTTGTGTTTTCTCCAAGCTGGTTCTCTGCAATTGGAGTATGGATTTGAAGGACATTGTGATCTAACATGAGTTAATGATGTAATGCAGTTCAAAATGGAAGGTGGGCTTGAGGCAAGTGGAAGCAATGGCGAGGAGAACAATAGAGATGATGACTTGAACATGACAATAAGGGAGATCTTGGAAACGAAGGAGAAGGGTAGTGATGATGACTTGAACATGACCATAAGGGAGATCTTGGAAATGAACTCAAGTCTTCGGTATGAAGAGATTGATCGTGAACTCAAGGAGATGAAAAAGTAGGGTTTTTGAATCTAATAATGGACATGCATTTTGTTTATTTATTTAGTTAATTAATTTTTTTGGGGTGTTTTGATCATACATTTTGATTCTAAAGGTGTTAGGGCTTTTATTTGTTTTGTCAGTTTTGTTGAAGATGTTCCCACTAAGAGGGTGGAGCCTGAAGGAGATTTAGGGTTTCAGGCAAGAGAGGTAAATAGGGTTACTGATGTAAACAGCATTATATATGGGTTGTTTGTAAAATTGTGACAAATAAGCATTTGGATGGGTATCTCATACAAGATCCATGTCCAATGGAAGAATAGTGGAACTTGATAGAAAAATCCTAGAAACCTGCCAGCCAATTTGAAGAAGTACAAAGAAATTTGATAAAACTCAGCTCATTTCTTATCAAGGTTTTCATAAAGCTCTAGTTAACCACATTCATTATTAACCAAGTGTACATCTTTTATGCTTTCTCTTAATGATTTTGCATTCTTGAAAATTATTTTCTTTTAGTACTTTTTGATTAAGATGGGGATGGAATTTTCTTTTGAGAAGTAATGTTGATTTTTTGATTTTGGTTATAATTGTGATTTTATTTTTATCTTCCCAAGTGCAGATTGACAGTTTCTCAGGAAGTGGTAGAGATGAAGAAGACCCTATGTCCTCTTCTCCTCCACTTCCTCCCCAAATAGTCCAACATTCAATATTAGATACTGAGATTGAGGATTTTGGGTCGCTTTCAGGAGCTAGAATGGAGTTAGACCGAGCGAGTGATCTCCTTGTGTCGGTTTCTGTTGGAACTGAGGAAAACAAGCAAAAAATTGTAGACCTCAGTTCTGCAGCATTGAAAGAACTACTAAAAATGGCCAAGGAGAAACAGCCTCTATGGCGAGACTGTATAGATGGGGAAGTTCTAAATCATATAGAATACACAAAGCAATTTGGGGAGATTGATAAAACTGCGGAGAAAATAATGAGAAAGACCGAAGAAACTCTATTGTCTCCAAACTTGGGCAGCCCAAGACACATTTCAGCATTGCCTGAAGAATCAAGGATAACTCTTTATACTGAAGCTTCAAGACATACTCAGTTTCTCCCTGTGGATCCAGTCCACATAGTTGAACTGCTCATGGATATGGTCAGTTTTTCTCTCTCAATTAATAATCGAAGATTTTATTGTTATGCTGTCTGGCATTGAGGAATAATGTTTGCTTTCCTTGTTTTCAATATCAGAATCAGTACTCAACTGTATTTTCTAGTATTGTCTCAAGAGCCACAATACTGGGCAACCTGTCAACAGATACCCCAGGGAACTATGATGGAGCTCTGCAAGTGGTAATCGAAATTAAATCTAAACTTCCTCTCATTTTATATTTGTTTTGAGTGTATATATTGAAGTGTTAGTTTAATCACAACCAACCCAGGCATGACTAAAAATTGGGGCTTGTGTTTAAATCATGTTCATTAGTAATTATTTTTGGTCTATCAATTTGTATGTCTCATATTCCTTAACTTGGCATGATTTTGATTGGCACTAACTGAAGCATGAGAAGCTTGTAAATATTACTATAACACTACTGATTATTGACCTTTTCTTCATCATCATATGACACAGTTCATTAGTTTTCAGATGCATAACTCTTATATGAATTCTTAAAGTTTCTCTATTGCATTGTGTTTATGAACAGTATCATACAGCTGATTACTTCAAATCAGCTGTATGCCCTGGAATCCCTTTTTCTTTCTTTAACTTTCTTGATCATTCATGCATTGAATTTTGATTCCCTTGTTCATATCAATGCAATCACTGTTACAAGGATTGGTTCCTAAAAATATTCTCATCTTAAATGATTTTCTAGATGGCGGTAGAATTTAACGCCCCTTCACCACTCCTTCCAACGAGAGAGTGTCATCTTGCAAGACACAGTAAGCAGCTGGCCACTGGGATATGGGGGGTGGTAGATGTTTCCTTGGAAAGTTTATTTCCTAATCCGCTAATAAGGTATCGACGAAGGTCATCAGGCTGCCTCGCTCAACAATTGCCAAATGGAGTCACCAAGGTCAGTGGATATGTGACAAATTAAACATGAACGCCCTTTCAGTTCACCTCAATCATATGTTTCTGAGTCTTCTGTATCCTCAGATCATCTGGGTTGAGCACTCGGAAGCAGATGATAGTTCAGTTCCCGAAATGTTTCAGGCCCTGGTTACCTCCGGCCATGCATATGGTGCAAAGCATTGGCTTGGAAATTTAGTTAGACAGTGTGAACGCCTTGGACATATAATGGCTAGGAGTGATCCAAAACCTGGTGGTAGGCTTATCATATCATAAATCTGAAACCTAAATATCCTGCATTGATATATAGTCTTACTTTCAAATTGATTAACTACTGTGTTGGTTACGTATTCGACCTTTATTTCTTCACAGAAATGGTTTCTCCTGGAAGAGAGAATGTGTTGTGCCTTGCTGAGCGAATGATGAGAAAATTTTGGGCTAATCTCAGTGATTCATCAGAAAACACATGGAGGCCAGTACCACTAAAGGGAGCTGAAAATGTTCGGGCCATGATCAGAAGTGGTGAAGATGAAGAAGGACGACCTCCTGGTACAGCGATAGTTATTGCAACATCTGTGTGGGTTCCTGCATCACCAAGGAGGGTTTTTGATTTCCTCCATGATGTGCATACACGAAATAGGGTAAGTTTTGATGTGATAGCGTTTTCCGTTATTGATTCATGGGATCCTAGCTAGCCTCCATATTTCTTTTATTGTCAATATTAGGGACAGGAAGGTGCTAAACCAGGTAAGCACTATATAGATCAATACACACTGGCTGTGATAACTAGAGTTCCAAGTGTGGAATGATGTATTTACATACAAGTATTGATAATGAAAGGATTAATTGCCAGCATAGAGAAGGAAACAATATTGATTACCATTCTATTGTTAGTATTAGGAATATCTCTTAAGCACTGTTAGTAATCTTGTAAATAACATGCATACATTTTCAGCAAGGATAATTTTCCTTTGATGCTAAAGAGGTAAATGAATGAATGATCAAAAGTATTGTTGTTGGTATACATTACAACCATTAAATATACACACAACTTTCCAAAAGATAAACTGTACAAGGTATGCGCATATTACTCCTAAACTTAAGAATTGACCATCGAGTGCTCTTGATTTGTAGTTGAGATTGGCTCTCTCCTAATATGCCCCTGCAAATGGTGCTTCCATTAGAGGCATCAATCTTGGGCCGAATTAAAGAATGTAAAATGAGACCTAGGAAGGGGTTTGGTGAGTATATTAGCAAATTGATTGTGGGTTGACACATGAGCAACTTGAAGGGAGCCTGTAGCTACCTTTTCCTGCATAGAATGGTATTTAAGAACAATATGCTTCATTTTTGAATGGAGGACAGTATTTGCACATAGAGATGTAGCACCAATGTTGTTGCAAAGTAAATGGGGTGGCTTGGGAATGAGAATTCATAACTCAAGAAGAAGATTAGTGACGCAATCTATTTCAACCATTGCCGAGGTTATAGAGCGATATTTAACTTTAGTAAATGAGCGGGAAACTATAATTTGTTGCTTTTTAGAGCACTAAGAGATTGGGTTTTCTCCTAGAAAGAGTACATACACTGAGATGAAAGTGTAGTCATCCCGATTGCCTGCCCAATCGACATCCTAGTAGGCAATTAATTGTAATGAATTTGAGTGACGGAGTAGGAGACCATAGTCTAAGGTATGTTTGAGGTACCGCAAGAGACATTTGGAGGCAATACAGTGAGTTTGAGTTGGTACATGCATGTATTGAGCCAATTTATTTATAGCATAATGTCACGAGCCTAGAGTTCCAACATAGTAGCACGACCCGTGCAACGATCCCATGGGCAAATATCAAAGGGGCTCAACTTGCATGTCATGCATTTCAATGCCATTATGCTGATTGGTTTCATCCTGCTATGGACTCATCAAGGGAACGAATCTAGCTCCCGACCAGTTTGTGTAGAGGATGGCCAAGCTCCTCTTCATTGTCAAGTCCTTGACTAGCGACAAGCTCCCCAAACTTAACTAGGTCGGCCTGCTTGAAATATGAAGAAACATTCCAACATCACATACACGCCTTTTCCCTGGAGCAATTCTCATTACATTAAGCTCAAACCAATCAACTTACTATTCTTGATCAACACTTTCGCTACGGTCACAAACATCAAACAAATAGTTTGTGACATTCTCCCCCACCTAATCTCTTGCACGCCTCATGCAAGGCTTCATGTCTTACCCAAATTGATGCCCTCGAATGCTGCCGCCCTCCACAAGCCATTAATCACCAAAGGTCCACTATTGAAACCCACTGGGCCAAAGGGGACGTCCACACCTTGGACCCGACATCACTTGTCGTGTTTACCCGGTAACACCTTGGAAGTGTGCACCTAGACACCAATTTTCACCTTTAGTAGGCGACACCCACGCGTATTACTAGACAGTTAGGGACACCTCACGATTTGGAGGCACCCATACTCCCTTACGAGTCCTCATAAGTGCAACTTTAATTCACGCCACAGTACCCACCCTCGCACCGTTGTAACGTTAGGCTTCATAGACTACTAGTATTGCCATCAGGATAGATAACTCATCGGCCACATATTGTTAGAAGGGAACACCACCATGCTCAACCTCCTGCCTTGCTCTGACACCACTTTTCACGGGCTTAGAGTTCCAATGTAGCGACATAGCTCGTGCGGCAACCCCATGGGCAAAAATCAAAGGGGCTCAACCTGCATGCCATGCATTTCAATGCCACTTTGGTGATTGGTTTCGTCCTACCATGGACTCATTAGGGAAATGACTCCACCTCTTGACTAGTTTGTGTAGGAGATGACCAAGCTCCTTTTCATTGTCAAGTCCTTGACTAGCGACAAGCTCCCCAAACTTAACCAAGTCGGCCTGCTTGAACTCTGAAGAAGTATTCCAATATCACACACACACCTTTTTCCTGGAGCAATTCCCATTACATTCAACTCACACTAGTCAACATAATACCATTCTTGATTAGCACCTTCACTACGGTCACGGACACCAAACAAACAATTTGTGACAATAAGCCATATTAGGTTTGGATATGGAAAGGTATTGCATATTACCAATGAGATTGTGATATTGGGAGACATCAACTGGTGGAGATCCATCATTTTAAATAAGTCGAGTAATACAACTGAGTAGTGTGATAATACCCTCCATATGAAATCTTGCAAAGAGCTTGTGAACATGTTTTTATTGAGAGAAGAAAAATCCATTTGGTGATGGAATAACCTCCTTACTCAGGAAAAAATGAAAAAAAAATCCAAGGCCTTCAATGGAGAATCGATTAGAGAGAGCTGTAATGACATGGCGAATGAATGATAGAGAGTTCTTTATAATTAGCAAGTCATTCACATAGACTAAAAAATAAATAAGGATAAAGTTGTGAGAATGAATAAACAGAGAAGAATTAGAGCGAGAGGCTTGAAAGCTTGAAAGCCTAAAGATAGAATAAAAGTCTTAAGCTCAGTGAACCAAGCTCGGCTTGCTTCAAGCTGTAGATAGATTTGTGCAAATGACAGACATGATGGGGTTAAGATTGATCAATGAATCCTAGTGGCTGGGACATAAAAACTTCTTCATGGAGATGCTTGTGGAGGAATGCATTGTTGACATCTAATTGATGCATTTTCCATTCATAAGAGAGAGAGTAAGAGAGAACAGTTTGAATAGTTGTTTGTTTGAACACAAAACTCAATATCTCATGATAGTCGAGGTTGCATAACTAGTGAAATCCCTTAGCTATGAGGTGAGCCTTGTATTGAGCTATGCTGCTATTAGGATTATGCTTGATCCAGAAGACCTACTTGTAGCCAACTAATTTTGTTGAGGTTCGCAAGGAACCAACTCCCACGTAGCACTTGAGGCAAGCACTTGAAGTTCTTCATTCATAGAATCTCTCCATTCTTTTTGTGTTAAGGCTTGGATTATGATAGTGGGTTCAAAACCTAAAGGCATGGGATACTTGGTGGTGCTAAGGGGTTTTTTTTTTTTTTTTTTTTTTTTTGTGGTTTGAGGATGTTATTTTTGGATCAAGTTTGCATGGGATGGTAGGGAATGGGGTTGGTGATGGAGTTTGGGAGTGCTTCATTGGTATTCGATGTGAAAGAGAGGTCAACCACAAAAAAGAGACATGAGGAACATGATGTGTGATAAAGAGAGGAGGATTGGTGGAGTTTCCTTATTGAAGATGGAGCTTGGTAATGTGCTATGAGTGGGCAGTTTCAAAGAGAGTTCAACCACAAGGGGAATAACTTGCTGTATGGAGGCACAAAGGACTTGAGACGTGAATGGAAGGTGGAGCGAGGAGTGCAAGGTTTGCGGTGAGGATTGGAGAGTTTCATGGAATAAAAATATGGGGTGGATAGGTTGATGTGGTAAAGTAAGGATGGGGTAGATTGATGGACAAAATGGAAAGGGTGGTAGTTCGATAATGATCATGTGAAGTATGGGAGGCAAACACGACTCAAGGGGTAGGACAACTCATGGAAGGGGCTGTTTGTTGAGATAAATTAGGAATGGAGGTTGTAGTCTCCTTGATGCGAGGAATAAGGGAGATAGACACAATTGGAGGGGTGGGACAACTAATTGAAGAGGCTGGTTGTTGAGATAAATTAGGAATCGAGGTTGTAGTTTCCATAGTAGGCAACAAAGACCAAAGGGATAAGAGCAAGGATGCTCGATAGAAGAAAGTGAGTCCAGTTTCAACAATATGTATGTGACAACGTTCAATAGAGGTGATATGTTGAGATGTGTGTAGGGGGAAGATAAGATGTTGAATCTCATGATTTGAGAACACAGATGTTAAGCCTTTCTTTACCACCATAAGAGTAAAGGGTACTAATAGAAGATTTAAAAAAAATTTCAACAATTTTCTTGAACTTTGGAAATAGTGAAAAATTTTCAAATTTATGCAATAAGGGGAAGAACCATGAATATTTGGTGACATGATGAACAAAAAGGACATAATAAGAAAATCCATCAATAGAGTGAATAGGGGAAGGTCCTCATACATCTATGAAGATCAAATGAAAAATGACTCTACAAATTAGATTCGTCAAAGGGTAATTTATGACTTTTATTATAGTAACAAGAATCATGAGATGACTGAGACAAAATGGAGGAAATTGAAAGATTATTTTGAGAGACAATTTGGTGTAAAATTTTAGAAGATGGGTGACCAAGTCTATCATGCCAGTTGTTAAGAAAGGCTTTAACACCCATGCAAGCTCGTTTTATTCCAATAGTGGAAGCATCTCTAGTTGACCACTCATAAACATTATTCTTGCTCCATCCTCGAGCAATGAGTGCCCTTGTGACTAGATCCTTCACACAAAAGACGAGGGGTTAAACTCAATGGAAGCATTATTTGATTGGCAAAATTGTGAGATAGAAATTAGGTTTTGTTTCATGGTTGGGACACACAAAACAATGGAGAAAGAATGAGTAAGATGGATTTGAGAGAGTTATCTTTCTAATATGAGTGATATTCAAACCTCTATCATCACTAATGACGATGCCATCCAGGCCTTTGAATGGTTGTCCAGTATCCAAGAGCCAATTAGTTGAGGAATTGTTGGTGGTGATAGCTGGATTGGTAATAGGCGTGAATGAAAGAAACAATTTCTTAGCAGTGTAACACTAGCAAACAGTATGACCTTTTCTCTCACAAATTTGGCATATCACAGTGGTGTTCTTGCTAAGGTGTTGATTCCTGAAATGAGAAGGGCGTTGGCCTTGTTGTCCTTCCTATTGGGGAAATATTTTTTGCTAGGGTTTTTTTTCACTATTAGAAGATGAAAATTGAGCATTGTTAACAGTAATGATACCAAGATTTCCAGTGGAACAGAGCTCTTCCCGCTTGAGGAAGGCTTCATATTCCACTAATTTGTCATGCAACTCATCAAAGGTAATCATAGTATCCCATGCTTGTACAACAACGACGATTTCTTTGAATTCAGGATCAACACCATTGAGTGTGTGAGTGATGAGGTATTGGTTTGGAATGGGTACCCCAAGAAGATTTGGTTCATCAACAATGTCACGGATTGTGGCAAGATAATCGATTACTGGTTGAGAGCCACGGTTGAGAAGAGTGAGTTGCTTTGCTAAGCCTATGGTTCTGGATGATGAGGGATTGGCATAGAGCTTTGCAAGACGATGCCATGCTTTAACGGAGGTTTTGCATGAGTGAACCACAGGGACAACTTTGTGGCTAAGGGAACCGATGATTCTTAGAAGAAGAAGTTTGTCTTGTCTTGTCCAAAAAATATAGTCCAAATTTGAGATTTGTTTGCCATTGATTATGATTTTTGAGGATGGACATGGCTTGGTTCCGTCAATGTAGCCAAGTAAGTCATATCCAAAGAGCAGTGCGTCAAACTAGGTTTTCCATGAATAATAGTTAGTGGGAGTAAGCTTGAGTGGAGGTTGGCTAACTGCGTTGATGGCAATGAGAGTGTTGGTAGATAGGGGGAGGTGGGATGGTATGGTTGAGCTTGCATCAACCATGGTGAAACGTAGGATGAAAGAGAAGAAAAAAAGAAACTTGTGGGAGCTAGAATGGTTCTGATACCATAAAGAGGTAAATGAATGAATGGTCAAAAGTATCATTGTTGGTATACATTAATTACAACCTTCAAATATACACATGACTTTCCAAAAGATACATGAACTATACAAGGTATACTTATATTATTCTTAAACTTAAGAATTGACCATTGAGTGCTCTTGATTTCTGGTTGACATTGGCCGGCTCTCTCCTAATAAATCCTTTAACATGTTGCTGGTAAATATTTATTCATGAGAGAGAACTGATTGGTTACTTTCATCTGGCTGACACATTCGTCATTTTTCCTACTTCTTACTCATTCTGACTTATGCATGCATCTTAGTTAATACGTTATTATGAATGATAGTATGCAATCTGGGAAGTCATTCTAATTAAGAGCATGACATCCTTATTTTTCAGTTCTGTTTACTTTAATCAATCCTTTTTTTTTTCTTTTCTTTTTGAGAATTTCAATTTCACCAACATCTATATATATATTTTTAGAACTCAGTTTCACTTGCATATAGTGTTGTAGCTTAGCATGTGATTCAAAGGGCAGGGACTAAACTTTGCTTCCCTTTGGTTTTTTATTTTACTAGTTGACTTACATTCTTATCTAAAAGAATGTCCCGAACTTTAACAAGATTTGTAGAGTTCATTCACATTCTTACAAATGTAGAACTGATAGCTTTGAGCGGCTTGAACTTGTACTTTAGACTTGTTTTAATTACCATAGCATATATAGCGGCTTTTCTCTTATATATGAATTGAATGTATATAGCATGTTTTCAAAGAGATCTTGTCACTGATCATAGCAAGTATATTGATCTACAGTGGGATATTCTTACTTGTGGACATGTTGTTAAAGAAACTGGACACATTGATAATGGTTGTGATCATGGAAACCGAGTTTCTATATTGGAAGTGAAGGTGAGTTGCAGTGCCTTCTCTTCATTCATTTTGAAATCTGATGTCTATCCCCATCTGTCTAATAGCTAGCTTAATAACTGCCTGATCCATTTCCAGTCTCCAGAGGACCAGATCGTTGTAATACTTCTTCAAGAGAGCTATACTACTTTTACAAGCTCTTATGTAACTTTTGCACCTGTTGAAGCTTGTACCCTGGATATGATCCTAAATGGAGGCAGCCCGGATCATGTGCCCATCTTGCCCTCGGGGTTTTCTATTCTTCCTGATGGGCCAACGAGGGATGGAGGGAGCGGAAGTCTTGTGACAATGGCATTTCAGATCTTGGATAATTCCTCGTCTGCTACATATATCCCTCCTGAATCAGTAGCGACTATTTTTAAACTCGTAACAGAGACTGCTGAGTGCATCAAGGCCGCAATGTTTAGTCCATCAAACTTGGGAACATGATATGAGGAGATCAATTTTAGAAGTCGCTGTTGTATGACTAACTTTGGTAAGTTCTATTCAAATGTTTCTCCCTTATGGGTTATAAGTCGTGAAATGTATAGAAAATTTCTGGTTTTGTTTAAGGTTTCCAGGTTAAGGTTTGATGCAACATGGACTGCAAGTCTTAGTTTCTGGTTTTTTTTTTCTTTCCAAACCACAGTCCTGAATCAGAGAATAAGATAGCGGAAAACATTAGTTATTTTCTAACCGTATTAACATGCATTAAAGTTGAAAATCATCAAATCTTCCATGACAACTGACTGAAGAATCGTTCTGATTTTTTCTTTTAGATGTAGCAGTAAGAAGGAAAAGGCGATAGGAAAGAATATCAGTGGAGAAAATTTGTGGAAACACCTCAATTCTAGTACCTTTGTATTAATATCCTTTGTCATGCTTTATTTGTATCTTCTTGTTGTAGAACTATTTGATGCTAATTTTAAATAAAATTCTATACATTAAGTTAGCATAAAAAACTTACCTCCAGCCATGGTTAGGACCAGAGACAAATAGAGGGCATACTTCAACAACTCAATTTTCAAAAGGAAGTTTCTTCTTGCCTTTACAAGTTTACAACATATATAACCAATGAAAAACTTGCCTCACATTCACAAAACAATATTCCCCTATGTAAAAATGGTTTAGACTCTATATGAACTAACTTTTGAGAAACAGGAAACCCTTCTTTAAGCTCAATAAAACCATAATTTGTCTGATAATTGTCTTAAAAATCTTTTGACCTAAAAAGAACTTAGATAGAAGTCTAGAAAATATTATACTTCTCATATAAACCATTATTTTATGCTTATAATGTCAATATTATCCCTTCAAAATGATGATTTTTTACTTTAGTTAACTTCTACTTCTAACCGAAGCTAAAAGCAAAACACTATCAAAAATAGACTCTTCAAATTGGTTTCCAATATCCGCTTCCATTATTCAAAAGGTTATTTTGAAATAGCCTTAGATATAACCTTAATTATGTCATACATTATTATTTTCAAGGCTTTATTTCCTAAATATAAAGAAAGACTAGAAGTATTAATCATGTTTCTCACCATGCTTATTAGACTTTGATACCTTTTTTGACAACATTATTTTGTTTTAGAGTGTCAAATGTTGTACATGTTTAACCATACTTCTTGTTCAAGGACTTTGCAAATGGAATTGGTATGTATCATTTTTTGTGTTCCTTCTGTAGCCTGTTCACCTTTGTTTTATCTTACGATCTCCATTTTTTTGCCGTTTCATTTCTCTACATCCAATTATATAAGACTTGAAACTATTTGATGTTCAGCCTTATCAAATGTGGAGACGTTTAAACCTTGTATGATTATCAATAAATGAGATAAAAATGTGTTTGATTATTTAGGCAAGGAGTACAAGTTCTTGGCGCCTTTAGGGACTTGTTGGTTTGCTTAATTACCATTGATATGATCTATAAACATCCTACTACTACTAAAACTAAGTTTTTAAACTTTACCATTTACTAACCTTTTGATTCTCTCTATGGAGATATGTCTTAGTCCTTTATGTCATAATAAAGAGTTCTCACTGATGAGAGCTCCTATGACAATATAACCATGCCTAATGTACAAGGAAAAAAAAAAAATTCCAATGAAACTTTTGATTTGGTGGCAAAAAAATAAAATAAAAAACTTGTTGACAAATAGTTTTGGTCACTATTTTTTCTGTCATAGATATGTTTTCTTGGCTAATATAATTTAATGTCTAAAAAAAATATAAGGGGACACAATTATAGATCAGACAATTATAAGATGAAAGTTTTTGCTAGGAAAGTCTTCTTTTGCCACAAAAACATTATTTTTGGATCTGTCCCTAATAATATACTTTGTTTTAAAGTAGTCATTAAAAACTCAATATTCAACAAAATTGTATAAAACAAAAGCTTAACAATAGCTACAATAAAATAGAATCAAGATCAATGAGTTTAGCACATCACAAAATTACTAAAATGAACATAACATTAGAAAACCTCCCAAGCTAGTAGCCCTAAGGCTCTCCTCTAAGAAGCCTTTTCATCATTTGCATAATGGCTTTATATTGGTGCTCCTATGTTACCTTAAATGGTATACCAACAAGGCCGGAGATCCGATGATCAAGAGCTTGGAAAAAAAAATGGTGAGCTTGTTCTATTTGGAGTTCCAACGTACATGAAATGACAACAAGGGGGGAGGGGGTGAGGGGGTGAGAAATGACATTAAGGAATAAGGTGGTGCCCTCATAGCTCCATTTTTAGCTATGTCTAGCTCATCTTCAACCTAGAATGGCAATACGACATGGGAAAATCATTTTTGGAAGAATGCTACATTGGCTCTTTCAACACTTTTTTTTTTTTTTTTTTCATCAATCTTTCCCAAACTTTTCGGCTAAGCAAAAAATGTCCAAATCTTTTGAAAATTAGTAAGATTGATCTTTAATGAATGTAGAATTTAAAAAAAAAAAAAATTGTTTGAGCTCACTTGGAAATCTTTAAACCCTAAAATCAACCTTAAACTCCGAATCAGTCAGAATATACAAGCCTATGCCACTAGCTTTCGCGCAACTTTGCTTCTTTAGTTCCTTTCATATTTCATTCTTACCTCTAAGGAATATGTCACAATGGGTTCCCAAGACATTCTTATTATTCACCAAAATGGTTATAAACTTCAAGGACTAAAGTGAAATGTGAGAAAACCAAACATAACTAAGGCGACTTTCAATTAACTAGTTAGGAAAACCATTGCATACCTTACACCTTCCTAACTTTCAAGATGTAATAAGTGTATAGGAGAAACTTTAATTATTCCAGATTACAAAACTATACTTCTCATATCACATTCTAATGAGAAAACAATTTACTATACTTCAACTAAAACTTCTTTTGTAATGTTTTTATGTGCTATGTTTTCTTTCACTCATTCAGAAATATCAATCTTGGCTCTAATACCATTTGTTGTATAAAGTGAAGCTTTTGTGCCAATGTGCTAATATAATTAAGAACATAAATATAAAATAATCCATACACAAAAGTACACAATATTTTAAATGTGATTTGATCAACCATACATAAATCCATGGATGAAAAAAATCATTCTATATACTAAAGAAAATATTATAGAGGGGATAAAAACATGATATAAATATTGAGTCCTAAAATAACTTTGTTTTCTCATTTATTCTATCTACACCCCAAATTACGAGTTCTCACTCCATTGAGTGTTTATTGTTCTCCCGCCCTCAGATCTTTATCTATCATATATAGTCTTCAAAAGCATATATCTATTTCATAACATTTTTTTTATGATCTAAAATATTTATAAAGATGTTTCTAATAACTTTCTTTATTTTGTAAGAAAATTTAATATTACAATACACATCAATATAGAAAATATTATATTAAATATTCTTAATTTAAAATATATATATATATATATATATATATATATATATATATATATATGTATCAATTAAGAATTTGAGTTTTTTTAATGGTTTTGAATAAGAAAAATAGAAATTTTCAATAATTGTAGACAAACTAATTATGGATGGTGTCTTTTAAGACAATAAACCATAATAATTAAATTCCATTTCATTATTTTAAAATTTAGACAAATAAATAATTCAACATTTAGTCAACACACTAGGTGGTGAATTATCATAAAAGATTAAATTATAGAAGTCCATTTAGATAGTTTCAATTCCACCAAATAATTTCTCATCAAATAGCACATTTTTACCCATTCTCATAAGAACAATTCAACAATTCTTCATCACTTGTGGCTCGGATTCGCTTCAATTTCACAAAAATTCCATTCCACCTTGGCTAATATTATCACCCTTATACTACAGCCCCTCTCTGAAGGTAAGAACCAGTGAGTCATGAGCAGGTCTCCTTCAAGTAATAACACAGTGATATCGCAGAGATATGTCGAGGTAACAGAGGCCAATCATGGTGAGACAAGTGGAACAGTCAGGTTGCTACGTAGGCCCCAAGTCTACTCTTCACCTGGCAACTATACTTATCAACTTTTCCACCTGCCCATTACATAAAATGCCACTGCACTCATTTCCCATCTTGCGAATACAATCCCTGTCGATACAAGCAAAGCTGCAAAGAGAGAAGAAAGGAAGAGAGTGATCAGAGAGATAGGATTTGTTCTACTCATTGTTAGCCATCATACATGTCTGTTCAGATTTCGACATTTACATTTCTTTGATCCATCTTTGTGTATTTCCCATTTTGTATTCCGTTTTTCGATTTTCGGTTTTAATCATATCATTAATTTTCATTTCTCCAAGTTCATTTCTATAATTTTAGTGCAGAAGTGAAAACAATTGTGATCTAACATGAGTTGATGGGGGTGCAGTTCAAAATGGTAGGTGGGCTTGAACCTAGTGGAAGTAATGCTAAGGAGAAAGACGGTAATGATGAGTATCGGGACATGACCATAATTGAAATCATAGAAAACTCCAGAAATGATCGGCATGAAGAGATTCAACGTGAACTCGAAGAGATGAAAAAGTGGGGTTTTTAGTCTGATCAGGGACACGGATTTTATTTTTAAAATTTTTTTAGTTGTTTTTGATAGTATATTTTGTTTCTAAATGTTTTAGGGTTTTTCGTTTGTTTTTTCAGTTTCATTGAAGAATTTCCCACTCGCAGGGAGGAGTTTGGGGGAGGTTTAGGAGTTCAGCCAGATGTGCAAAGAGAGGTAAAAAGGGCTACTGGGTAGATAGTAGCATAATAGATGGGTTGCTTGTTAACTAAGCATTGCTTGATTCTTAAGCAAAAATCCCTCTTCAATGTAAGGATCCATGAGACTGAGGTCTGATCATGACACTCAGGATATATAAACCCTAGAACCAGCAAACTCATTTGAAGATGTATAAAAGAAATCTTGTAAAACTCACTCAAACAGTACAAAAATTTTGCTCATTTTCTTGTTAGGGTTTCCAAGAGACTTTACAAACATGTATGTTTTGAAATTGTTGATTGGGATGAGATGGAGTTTTCTTACTCCTTTTGAGAAGTTGTGAATGCCAATTGATTCTTTCATTTTGATTACAATTATAACTTTATTTATATATCTTCCCTACTGCAGATTGACAATCCCTCGGATAGTGGTAGGGATGAAGGAAACCCTATGGCCTCTTCCTCTTCACTTACTGATCTCCAAACTTCTCAACCTCCACAAGAAACTGAGATTAAACATTTTTGGTCTCGGACGGGAGTGGGAATGGACTCTGAGAGGGAAAGAAACCTCCTTATCTCAGTTTCAGTTGGTATTGAGGCATACAAGCTCAAAATCTTGGGCCTTGCCATTGAAGCAATGAAGGAATTAACAAAAATGGCGACCGAGAAACAGCCCTTATGGCAGGCCAGCATAGATGGTAAAGTTCTAAGCCATATGGAGTACACAAAACAATTTGGACAGGTTGATGCAACACTTGAGATGGTAATAAGAAAGATTGGGATGCAACAACCTGTACAGCCACCAAACTTGAGCTGCCCTACACATATTCCAGCTTTACCTAATGTTGAAATACATACACAGCCCCTTCAGACCGAAGCTTCCCGAGAAACTAGGTTTCTTCTTGCAGATCCAGTCCACATTGTTGAATTGCTGATGAATAATGTAGGCTTTCCCCTCTCAATCAACAATAGAAGATTTCATCATTTGCTTATATTGAGGTTAACAAAGTCTTGTTTTCCTTGTTTTATATATCAGGATCAATACTCTCCTGTGTTCTCCAACATTGTCTCAAAATCCAAGGTACTTGGAGTTCTATCAACACAAGCACAGGGGGACTACAATGGAGCTTTGCAAGTGGTAATACAAATGTCATCTGAACTTCATCCCATTTTATATGAAGTACTTGATTAGTGTGTATATCAAAATGGTAGTTTAACCAAAACCCACCCAGGCAGTGTTGCATACTTTCTACTAGGCGAGGGATGCATTCATGTCTCGCATTCCCAAACTTCAGTATAGTTTTTATTAGCATTGATTGAAACATAAGTTCTTATTGACATAAGAAGTTTGTGAGGATTGGATTTAGTAATACTCATTAAGCTCGACCGCATCTACCTTTGTTTATCATATTATGAGACAATTCATGAGTTTTCACATGCATAATTGTTATCATGATTTTGTAGAGTTTTTATAAGGCATCATATGCATGTGGTTATATAGATTGTATCATGTTTATGACGAATACTAAATATAATCTTTTGGAATGACTCTTGAACCGCATTGGTGAACATTGATCTTTCTCAGTCACTCATGCATTGAATTTTGATTGCTTTGTATGTTCCATTTGACATCTGTTATAATAAGAATTTCTCAATTTAATAACTTTCCAGATGGCAGTAGAATTTCATGCTCCTTCACCTCTTGTTCCAAATAGAGAATGCTATTTGGCAAGATACAGTAGATGCTTAAGCAATAACGTATGGGGAGTAGTCGATGTTTCCTTAGAAAGTTTGTTTCCTAATCCACTAATCAGATATCAAAGAAGGCCATCAGGCTGCCTGATCGAACAATTTCAAAGTCGACTCTGCAAGGTGAATAGATATGTGACCTAAATTAAACATGAAATCTTAACTATCTGTGCTTTTTGCTTCATCACAATAACATAGGCTGTAATATATATAATTGTTATCTGTATCCTTAGGTGATATGGGTCGAGCATTCAGAAGTGGACAATAGTTCAGTTCCAGAAGTTTGCCAACACTTTGTGACATCAGGACACGCATACGGTGCTAAACAATGGCTTAGCACTTTAGTTAGGCAACATGAACGCCTAACATATATAATGGTTAGGAATGATCGTAGGCCGCAACGTAAGCACATTACATATTTTTGGTTGCAGTACTAAATTTGTAAATCTGAAACCTAATCTCCTGCATCAAATATTAATCCTCTAATTTTCAATTGATCGATTGTTAATTAACTGTTCAAGCTGTTTCTTCACAGAATTAGTCCCTACTGGGGAAGAGAACCTGTTGACCCTTGCTGACAGAATGATGAGAAGCTTTTGGAGAAATCTGAGTGCCTCAAGAAAGAACCAATGGATGACAGTACCATTGAGTGGTGCTGAAAACATTGAGGCCATAATAAGGTTTGTAAAAGACAAAGAAGGAAGGCGTCCTGGTCCGGCATTAGTCATGGCTACAACCATCCGGATTCCTGCCTCATCAAGGAGGATTTTTGATTTCCTTCAGGATGAGAATAGTAGAAACAAGGTATGTAAGGTTTGATGGACAAGCTTTCAAAGTTCCTTTTATCAATATTGAGAACAAGGAAGGTGTTATAGCTGGTAGACTCTATATAGATCAGTGTCATGGATGTGAAAACTCAAGTTCCTAGTATGGAATGACTTATTGACATTTCGGTAAGAATGAACCGATCAATCACATCTAATGTACAGAAGAAAATGTATGGAACTTTTTGCGAGGATATTTATGTTTTAATGCTTTAACATGTTTATAGCAAAAACATTCACCCAATAGAACCGATCGATAACCTTTTAAGCTTGGAATTAAATAGTGGTTTGCTCTCAAGACAACACAACACATATTTTCATTTTGTTTGCAGAAACTGACTAGTTTTAGGCTTTTAGCTTTTGTTAATTTTGATATATGCACCTTGGTCTATATCCATATCTCAACTCTTCATGAATGATGATATGCTAATGTAGGATGCTATCCTTGATATTTACGATTTTATAACTTTCACCTTTCTTTACAAAATCAATTTCACTGCTTATAGAGTTGGCTGGTTTGGCATGTGATACCAAAAGGCAGGAAGACAATTATTTCCTTGTGGTTTTCTAGTTTAAGAGTTGATTACATTCTCATCTGAAAAGAAAAAACAAAAAACCAACTTAAACAAGATGTGTAGATGTGATTGAATGTCTACCATATATATATACACACAGACACTGTTGGATTTGAGTGGCTTGAATACTTTAAATTTGTTTTAATTACCACAGCATATATTGATGTTTTTTCCTTTACATATGTTTGAAAAATGGCACGTTTTCCATGAGATATTGTTACTTATCATAACCAGCTTCTTGATTTACAGTGGGACATTCTTACACATGGGCATATTGTCCAACAAACGAGATCCATCTCAAATGGTTGTGTTCCAGGAAATCGTGTGTCTGTCCTGGAAGTGAAGGTGAGTTGCAGATATATATGCTTTTGCTTACTCATTTTAAAATCTGGAGTTTCTTTCCTTTCTCTCTTTCTTTTCCATTGTCTCACAGTTTAACAAAATTCATGGCTTGATGGATAAATATGCAGTCTGCAGAAGATCCAGATAGGACTATTAAGACCCTTCTTCAAGAGAGCTTCACAACTTCTGATAGCTCTTATGTAACATTTACCCCTGTTGAAGCTTCTTCCTTCAGTATGACCTTAAATGGAGGAGACCCGGACAATGTGCCTGTCATGCCCTCAGGGTTTTCTATCTCGCCTGATGGGCCAACTGGAGATGAAGGAAGTCTGGTGACGATAGTGTTTCAAATCTTGGATGGTACAGCATCGCCTATGCATTTCCCTTCACATTCAGTGGGTACCATGTATAAGCTCATCACAGAGACTGCCAAATCTATCACAGCTGGGACTGTTGATCCAGATAACATGGGCAGATGATATGGGAGATTGAGTTTAGAAAGTTAAATTTGTAAGTCCTCACTAAACTTCTTTTAACATTTATAAGTAATATGGCTTGCAATATATGGGGATCATCTAAAGTTCTTTAGGGCTTTTAGGTTAGGGCTGCTAGGGTTTTGTTGAAAATATTTTGCTTTAGTTTCTCAAATTTCCAACCTATTCAGTTTGTTTGTAGAGAATGCACATAGATCTTGGGCACTTCAAGCATAGAATGTCAGAAAATTTTCAGTACAAACTAGGGTTCTAGTTGAACAGAAAAATATTGTTGAGTTTGTTAAATGTTTAATCAAGTATTTGAAATGACTCAGTTTTATTATGGGAAATTAAGAGCTCGTTTGGTAGTGATTTTAGAAAGCGTTTTTAATATTTTTAATACTTAAAAATTTTTTATCATTCAAATGTTAGAAATGTTAAAAACGCTTTCTAAAATCACTCCCAAACATACTCTAAGTTCTGTTGCTATTCTCGACTTCTTCATGTTCTTAAGGGCCAAGTGATTTTCTATCTTCTACTTATAGTATAGAGATACACTACACAATAGTATAGATGTTTTCTTAACTATAGTTCAATATCATCAATTTTCCACTTGCAGATGTTGTAGCATTAGTGAGGAGGAAATCAAATGAGAAAGGGAAAAGGGAAGAACATGAAGGAACTTATGGAAAACTGTAAAGCTATGTTGTTACTTGAAGTCATTTTCTCCTGGTTGTATGTATCTTCTTTGCATGTATATATAGTTTTTTCAAGTGCAATATTGTGTATTTTGTACATGGAACCTAGCTACCTGGAGTTTCCAATGAAATATTATAAAGAATTGGGGCTTCTTCTCTGCGGGTTTTTCTTAATTACAGGCGATCTTCTTCTTCTTTTTCAGCTGCTTTCATGCTATTTCCAAGCTGTTGCATACCTGGGAACATTCCTAAGATTTTTGTGTGACTTCTATAGAGATAGAAAGAAAGATGCATGAATGACAAGTCATAGTACTTTGATGAGGATGTCAATGATCTAATTATACATGGAAACATGAGCAACTTGAAGTGAACTATTGGTAACTTTTTCTTGAACAAAATGATAGCCAAAAACAATTAATGTGCGTCATCCAAGAATGAAAGATCGGGTTGGCACATAGACATGTGGCACCAGAATTATCACAAAGGAGGCAAGGAGGTTGACTAAGAGAAATATGCAACTCAAGAAGAAGTTAAATTAAACCACACAAGAGAGCTCTCCAACCATAGAAAAGCAACCATTCTTTACTTCTTAGAACAGACTAAAATAAAAAATTCCACCAAGGAAAAGAACGTAGGTTGAGATGTAGGTGAAATCGTCACAATTGCCCATCTAGTCAACATCGGAGTAAGTATAAGACAAAGTGGTTGAGAGCACCGTAGGAAAAGACCATGAATCATGGTATGATTGAGATAACAAAGCAAGCACTTGGCACTTGTCTAATGATTTTGAGTGGGTGAATGCATGAATTGAGCTAGTTTTTTTAATAGCATAAGCAACATCCAGCTAAGTGAGTGACAAATACGTACTGGAGACCACCAAGAAGATTATAGATTGAGAGGCATCTATGAGTGAGGAACCAACTTTGAGGAAAAGCCATGTGGTAGTGCTTAGGGTTGTTGATAAAAAATCTTTGTTGTAATTAAAATATTAAAGTCTAATACATGATAATCTTCACAAAAATAATTAGAGATAAAGTTTTTGCAACTTTATAGTATTTCAGGTTGTTGTCCTTTAGGATCAACTCTAATGTATTTGTTTGTTTTTAGATTAAAATGACTAATTATTTGGTAAAGTTAATGAAACCTAAATTTGAAATAAATAAAAGTAAAATATGGATGGTAAAATGTTTGACAAAATTAAACAAAATGAAAATAAAATAAAAGAAACCATCTACAAAGATCACAAGTTTGATTTTGAATCCATTGAGAGAACGTGATATTTTTGCTACTTTAGGGATCAAAGAGTCTATCGAAGATTAAATTGTATCTTAAGATTAAACTAAATCTTAAGATCAATTTAAGTTTAGAATTCTAACTTGTAAAATTTAATTTGGATCTCAAAAATATTTTGAATCATCCCTAATCTTTATTTCTCGTTTTGACATTCAAGCCCTACATTAATCATTAAGTTTTATCTCAATCTCATGTATGATCAATCAAAACGAGTTAACCAATGATCAAGAGGCGATTAAGCATCGTTAGAACCAAGTTAAGCATTGATCATCCCTTAATAGAGAGGAACTATGCAGATAATACCTTCAATCATAATGAAAAAGAAAAATTAGAGTTTAGATTTAGAATTTGGTGTCCCTCCACACATTCCTCATATGGTTTCTCCATCTCCCTTGTTTCTTTCTTTGGATCACATAAAACTAGCTAAACATAGTGGTCCTCACAACCCATGTATGATTGCCAAGAAAATAGAATGGAAAATAATAGAAAATAAAGGAAAACCTAAAACTTTATTGAAGAATTTTTAGAGGAGAGATCAATCTCTCTTCCTTCATTCCATCTCTTCAAAACTTGGGACTAAGAAAGTTTATATAGTAAATTCAATAACTTAACATGTGGCACACTTCCATTGGCCACTTATTCCAAAGAAAAGTCATAAACAACCTACAAGACTCAAAATATTAATTAATGAGTATCATACTTTTTGAATTAGATGGAGGCACTTAGAGCTCATTTCAATGTGTTTTGGAGCTCAAAACTCAATCATTAGTAGTTGAGTTCAAAATTAGAGTGAGTTTGAAATCAATTTCGAACTTATAAGTACCAAAACTAAATCAGCTCAAAATTGAATGGGTGAATTCAAAATTCCAACCCATTTCAAACTCACCCATTGCCTATGCTGATTTTCCATGTATTCGAGTTTGGAAATAGGTGTTTCAACTTTCTTGTTCAAATAGGTACAAAAATTCAAAGTAAGCCTCTACCAAAAATATCCTTGCATTCCTTTCAGTTTTAAACAACTAAAAACCATCAAACTTAGTTGTTCAATTTTAAACTCACCATCCCTTTATGCTAATTTTGGTTTCAAATGACAAATTTTTCTTCTTTTAGCTTTGATTTGCAAACCATTTGAACTGTTGGATTTTTTACTTCTTGAGCTGCAAAATCATGTGTACCATGCCTTAAAATAATGTTGGGAAGTGCTTCAAGATTTATTGCAAATTTAGGGTATGTTTTATTGCCAGGTTTTGAGTTCCAAAATTTCAGGTGAACTTAACTGCATTTTGCTTCAAACCTCATCCGTTCTGGTTGGTTGACCTCTATCACAATCCATTGCTAAGAACTCCAAATTGCTTCATTCCTTGGTTGTGAATCATGTAAGGTGCATGCATCTATTCTTAGGGCTCTTTAGTTCTAATGCTATGGAAAAACATGGTGTCAAAAACTAATTAATATGATTAGATTTAGAGAATATTGAAATCATACTTGCGATATGGATGTTCTTAGATCAGTCCACTCCGATGAAGTCCTCAAAAATGTTGTAGAGTTAGTCTACCTAGTGTCATTCCACTTAATCTCTCCTCACACAGATCCAGACACGAGAAAAGTGTGGGCTTTTCTTTTCTTCCTTGAGGAAGGTTACGATTTCTTTTTGGTGGCTCTTTGAAAAATGATAAGCAAAAGTCTGAAACTATAACCCCTAAAGGGGTATTTATAGGGCTCTTTGTGAGTTTAAATGACTTAAGTCCAAATTAAACTTGGGTCACCTAATCAAACCCACCTAGGTTCTAATTAATCATTTTACCCTATTAGGTTTCAATTAAATAATTAGCTTAGTCCACAAAGATAATTCGATCTAGTGCAACCCTGTGCTTTTGCCAAAATGGCCTTATGCACACTTATGAACCTAAAGCCTAAATCCCTTAAATAAAATGTGTCTCCATGAATTAGGAGCTTAAGTAGGGACATTGAGACCTGTAGGAAAATATTGGTTACCTTAGAGTCTAATTCTGAAGTTGGTTCAACACTCCACTAAAGAGAATGAACTCCACTTCAATATCTTATGAAATTACAACAAGACGAAACTCGGGTCCGTGACCTACTATCCATTACACCTCATGAATTGGTATTCATAATCTAACAAGATTGTGCTATCAACCTATCAAGATTACCTATTCAATTCTTGAATTACATATTCTCCTATTATGTGAACTCTACCACCAAGGAGCATATGTCAAATTCCATTAAATGAATTGTTATGACTATAGTTCTTCTAATCACGTGTCCTTTGGATCACCTAAGGGGATACACTGTTTCTATCTCATGAAATATCATGGTGCTTCTATTGAGAATACATATTGTCACTAGCCTCAATCATTAGTAACCTAATTTGTAGGGATATATAACCATATTTTAAACTTCCTGGGGGATTGTTGAAAGAAAATTTAAAATTTTAATTATTTTTAAATGGAATAAAAATATTTTATACAAATTTGTTTGTTAAGGCAACATTTCTTTATTTGTAATTGATAACCTTAAATATTTTCAACCATTATGTTTAAAGTATGAGCTTTAATGGGAATTATCTATTATATTTATAACATTGTCTTCTCATGTCTACCTTTAAATGGGAAGTCTACCTTACACCTATTGTAGTGACTAGGAAAAATTTTGTTAACTCACTCAAACTTAAGATTTTTTTTTCTAATTGTTTTATTATTTTCTTAATGAGATATGAACGGTTTAATCATCTTCCTATAAAGTGCTCATATGGAAGACATTGCTAAGAGCTATTGGGGTCGCATTTTGGAGCAACTATCAACCGTTGATATCTAATCATTGGAAGACGATAGTAGCTTTAAGACAATGTGTCTATACATACCTCTCCAAATCAGGCCAACTTTTTCTTATATTTTTTTAATTTGTTTATTTTAGTATTGATCAATTTTAAATTTATGTGAATTTATCTATTTTCTATATTTTCATTGTGAGTATAAAGTATTTATAACATTTTGGACCAATCCCATTAATAAGTGTGAATAATGAGATTTTCAGTTTTTTTTTTTTTTATAGGAATGCCAATAAGGGCAAGTTCATTTACTAGTCCCCCAATTTTGGCGAGATAAACACTAGTTGATTGAGAACTATGAGTCACAAGAGTGAGTTGCTTAGTCAAGCACATCATTCTTGAGGAGACATTAACATAGAGCTAGCTTTGAGACTCATTACCATGCTTCAACCAGTATGATGGAGGAAAAGACTAGTAGGATTACTTGAAGTATAAGAGATGAGATGATACCATTTAATAAAAGCTTGTCTTGTCACTTCCAAAAGAGATGTTTTGGATTTGGAACAAATTTCCCCATTAACCACATTATACTCTAATGGGCAACAGTTATATCCATCCATAAACCTTAAGCAAATCATACACAAAGAAAAGAACATCAAAATGGGTAATTGGAAGGAAATAGTTTCACAAAAAGTTAAACATAGTTAATAGCAATGAGATTATTTTGTGTTGGAGTATTTGTGACAAAGGTTTGATTATAAGAGAAAGTAACAATTTTGTCAACCTTGGCGGTAAAGACCCGCTCTCAACTATGTAGATATTGTCTGCTTTAAGCTTAAATGACCCTCATGGCTTTAAAACACGTTTACAAATTTAAGAGGAGTTCATACATATATAGCTTAAAAAACTTTTTCTTTTATTCAATGTGAGATATCACAATCAACTCCTATGTAAACACAACATTCTTATTGTGTCCCATTGGATTATAAAGTTAAACCATGGTTTTAAAAACCGGATCGGACCTGCCAGTCCGACTGCTGGTCCGATTACTGGTCGATCATGAATCCGGTCTAGTCCAATCAATTGGCTCAGAAATAGGTTGAATCGGAATCAGACCGGTTGAACAGATAGTCCGACCAACGAATAGGATGAATCGATCGATTCCATCTAAACCGGATGGTTCAATTAATTTTTTTTAAAAAAATTTATAGTATCAAAATGATGTCATTTTGATGCTTCTAACATCAAAACGATGTTGTTTTGGAGGATATAAAAACTCCAAACCCCTCCTCCTCCATTTGAACTTCGGTGAAGAAGCTGCCACCCCCTCAACACATCCTGACACCCACGCCAACTCCCACCGGCGGTCTCCTCGGCCAATACACCGCCTACCCGCTCGATCAGCCGCCTCGGCGCAGAACCCACTACAACCATCCCCTCCTTTCTTCTTCCATCGCGTTGTTTCCGTTTCAACCATCCCCCAATTCTTCTTCCCTTGTAGATCCCCCTATTGCAAAGCCCCCTCCCGGTGGTCAAAGCGTCCCCTCATCCCTCCCCTTTCTTCTTCCCTCATAGATCCCCCCGCTGCAAAGCCCCCTCCCAACTGTTAAGGTTTATAATTTGAGTGTATTTGCCTAGACATAAAATTGCAGGACCTACCACCAAAACGGGTTTTTGCTAACTTTGTTCTTTGCAATTTGATGCTACATTTGGTGATCATGAACTTCCTAGGTTAAATTTTAGGAGGAATACCTGCTCCAATCTTGACAATGAGTGTTATATGAATAGTTATGTGACTATTTTTCTTAGGGCATGTAATATGGAGATCACCATTTTACAATTGTTGACCTGTTGGAATTTTTGAGGTTTTTTTTTTTTACTCGGATTTAGTAGTCATACTTATCTATTATATTAAACAAATGAATTGGAGTATCATTGCTCAAAAATAAATATTAAAATTTTAAATTTTAAATTAAAATTATGATTTTAATTTAAATTTCTAATTTGAAACTAATTTTCTAATTTTTAAATAAAAATTTAATTTTTAAATAATATATCAATTATTATTTTTATTTTTATAATTATTTTATATTTTAATAATTTATAAATTGTATATTTATGACATCATCGGTTTGACCGTTGGTGTCCGGTTCTAAAAACATTGGGTTAAACAGACAGACACTCCTTATGGGGCCAAATAAACCCTCACAGTGAAGTCAATGATCAGTTCTAATACTATTTGTAACAACCTGGTTCCAACCATATAGATATTATTCACTTTTAGACTCTTAGGACTTTAAAACGCGTTTATAAGGTTAAGAAGAGTTCATATATATATAACACTAAGAACATTTTCTCTTATTCGATGTGGGATATCATATTGGTAATAATTTGAAAGAAAAAGGCATCACTGGAGTTTGAATAAAAAAACTTATGAAAGCATAATTTTGGTCTAATACCATATGGAGATAGAAGAATGATGAATTAAAAGATATATTCTATTACTCCTTATTTAAAACTTTATACAAGAACATATTGTGAGTTATATAAGGAAAAGAAGATATTCATGTTAAGAAATTATAATAACAAATATTTATATGGAAAAATCATCCTACAATTAGGTATTGACATTTTATTGCCCTTAAAGGGTGGAATCATTAATTAGAGGGATTTCTATCCATTAACTTCATTAGCAGTGACTATAAAAATTAATAAATATGCAAATTGGTATTGATGGAGTGGTTCGATTTGGGTTTTTTTTTAAATCACATAAATTGACCAAAGAAAATGAAGATTTTGGATAAAACATTAGTAAATGATAAAACAATCAATAATACATATGGGAAATGTTAAATGTCACTACTGTTGTACAATTTGTTCATGCATAAAAAGTTAGCAGTGCTCCCAACTATTTTGTGGTTTAGGTTATGCAACAAACACCTTCTGCTTGGCCGAGGAAAACCTACAAAACAAAGGATGCCCGAGGAGGGTCTCGGGGATCTCTCTCCAATGGCTCAGTCAGTATTCGTTTCATAGAAGAAAAAGATCAGGGAGAGAAGAAGCCCCTCACCTGTCTAGGGTTGTTTTCTTTTATAGCCAGAATGCTCCCCAGTCTATGGGCACTTTACTTAGCATAGTGTGAGCCTGTAGGATGAAGTGGGCTTGGCCCAAATGCTGGATTGGGGGCCTGCTTTATTGCTGATGCACAGACCATGGGTTACAATTGGTCCCTAACAATGCCCATATTTTGTGTGGTTTTATTGTGCATCAAGAAAATATTGCATGACCTCTTTCATTTCTTATCTTGTAATGGAATATTTTAGTTAATATAAGGGAACACAATTTATTATCGTGAATGTCTGGACTAGTTTGGAGGAGACTCGAACTGACGACCATTAGAAAGTAAGCCAAAGGCCGGATCAACTGAGCTACCCCTCAAGATTGTGATGATAGAGGATATATTAAAGATCATCGTGTAAATCACATTTTAGTGTAGGGAAAAGTCATTGATTCCCCCGTACCTTTCATCTTTAAGTTGCCCCTTGATTGTGTTCATCCTCTCTCTGGCCTTGAACGGGCTCTATGGCCTTGAAGCTGGCACTATGGCTTTAAGTGGGCAGTAGGCCTTAAGTAGGCATTGTGGCCTTTGAGCGAGCACTAGGGCTTTGAGTGGGCATTTCACCTTGGAAGTTAGATTAGGGCTTTGAGTGGGCATTTCACCTTGGAAGTTAGATGACCTTCCTTGGATTTTTTATTGGGTAAATGACTTTAGGTGGGCATGTCGCCTTTGGAAGGTACACAATGCCCCTGGGGCTTTCGGCTAATGGGACATGGCAAACTTTGTTTTGGGATTCGTTCCTTGTATTTGTAAGTGCCCTGATGCAGCCCTTGGTATTTAAGCTTTGTCCTTCTCATGAGTGGTTCAGTAGACCTTCCCTGACCATGCTTAATTCATAATCAATTTCATGCTGCTTGGATGAGCATAATTGTGAAATTATTGCAAGAAATCATGATCTATGTCTTTTGCTATTGGTAAGTATAAAATTCGAAAATTATTTTTAAAAATAATTTAATCATAATTTTTTTTTTTTATGAAATGGATATTTTTAATTATATTGTTTTGAAAATAAAGGATTTTAAATTTTTTTTAAATATAATTTTAAAAATAGTTTTAGTGGTTTTTAGATTTTAAGTTTAACTTTTTTAATTCTTAATTAGTTTTATTATTTATTTTTTAATTATAATTGTATTTATAAGATAGAAAGTAAATTTTAATTTTAATTCTATACTTTGTTATAATTTTATTTAATACTTGTAAAATGTTTTCAATTTTTATAATGAAATATATAAAATTTTACTTTAATTAGTGATTCAAAAATTTTAATTTATATGATATTTATAATTAAAAAATATTTTTGACTTTGTATAATTTTTAAATATGTAAAATTAATAAATTTTATGAAATGAAAGTTTGGTTAATCTTAATTTTAATAATAATAAAACAATATTTTTGAACTAACAATTTAATCAAGTAAAGGGTAATCAAGAAGAAGAAAAATATCTTAAAGAGAAGATCAATCAAAACCATTTACACTAGGTTTATTGCATTTGCATTAGTCTTTTAAAAGCACCTTATTTCATCTAATTATTCTAAATTGATTTTATCTTTACAAATTGGATGAACTCATGTTTGAGGAAAAACTTAAGTTTATATTTTATTAAAATAATCTTAAAAAGTTATTTAAAAGTAAAGAAGTTTGGCAACGGGACAGGTTTGGGACAAGGCACCCTATCCCATTCATGTTCCAATCAAATAATATTTTCTCATCTCTATCCCAAACCTGACATGGACGGATTGATACATTCTTATCTCCATTTAACCATGGAAGAAAATATCGGTAATCACGGATATATCGGTACTTCGATTTTACGGATATATCAGAGATATATCGGCGGATATTCTGGAAAAAAATATCGGTAGACTTAAAATTGTTAAAAACTCATGAAAATGCAAGAAAAACCTCATAATAATATAATTAGAAGTATAATTGACATTTTAAAGTTGTTTGATTGAAAATTTTGATATATATATATGATATAATTTGCGATATTAGATGTAATTACATCATGTCGATCTATAAGAAATGTTAATTTTGTAATTGTTCTCATTATAAAGTCACATAAAATATTTCATTTCATTAAATATCAATAATTTGCACACATTAAATTCATTAAATAAACATATTTCATATTCAAAATATACTTTTTCATGTTAATTAAATTAATTAAATAATTTAGCATGTTAATTAAATTAATTAAATAATTTAGCTAAGTTAACTAGTTTAATTTAATTCTAAATGTGAAAATAAATCACAAATAATCATCTAAAATAAACATATCAATTTATAATTAAATAATCAAATTAACCTAAGTTAATTCAATAAAAATATAAAAATTAATTACAATTGAATGTAAAAATAGTATTAAATCATCCATATTGCAAACATACTAATTAATTGAAAATACATGAATTAATTACAATTGCAAACAAAATTAATTATAATTTAAAACAAATATACCTTAAAATAATTAAATAATTGAGCAACTTTAATAAAAATTAGAGTAATGGGAGAGCAAATGAAGAATGAAAGCAAAAATGGATGAAATAGATGAAATTTGGGTTATTTATAGAAGAAATTTGGGTCAAAATAGCCGTTGGAATATTAATTTACTGTTGAAAATCAATTTTAGTCGTTGGATAAAAAAACTAGGAGCAATCGGGCCGTTGGATCGCCATATTACCATTGGAATCACATCTAGGCCGTCGGATCAACACGGGCATGATCTGGGCCGTCAGATCACGTTGCATGAAGGAGGGGAAATATCACCAAAAAATCAACGATATATCTCCGATATATTGGCGATATTTACGGAAATATCTCCTCTCCGATTTTTCTCTATGAAATATCGTGTCGACCCCTCCCGATACACGATATATCGCTGATATATCCCGATATTTTCCTCCATGCATTTAACAGAAGACTTGTAATCTCATCCCTGCCCGTTAATGCAAATCCCAAACCTTGTTAATGTAAATCCAAATTCTAGATTTATCATGGATTTGGCCCCTCCTAGGACAAATCCCTACAACAAGACCTTGTCAAATCCTCGCTCCATCTTCTTCACTTTCAAGGCTTTCATATTCTTTCCAAATTGAGAAAATCTATTTCTTCTACAATTTTGCAGAGTTTAAATTTCGATGAAGAATCACAGCAGTTGTGAAGGGGTATCGATGGTTGAGATTGAAACAAGAATGATGGGGTTTCAGTTTATGAATGGAAGGAAGAGGAAATTGATGAAGTGGGGTGATATTCAAGGGGTTAGTGATTGTGATTGAAACAAAAACAAAAAAAAAAAGGGTCACAGTTGATGCAAGGAAGAAGAAATAGGGCAGAAAGTGGGAGAGAAGAGTTGTTTGCCCTTTGCATTTGAATATGAGAAATGGGTTTCAATTGCTTGTTCAAATATGGTTTAGGACTAGTATTTAGTAAAGGAAATATCTAAAGGAATTTTTTATTCTTTTTTGCTATTTTTACATTCGGGTTGGGATGGGTTGGGTTAGTACAAAACTCATACCTGCCTGAACCCGATTCGGGTTTTTAAGAATCTCCCCTAACACATCCCATCTCGAATGTGATTTTTTCATACTCGCCCCAATAGGGTTGGGATGGGCCAGGTGACCCAATAGCCCATGAAATTGTCAGCCCTAAGTTTGGCCATAGTTTATTACCCTTGACTTGGTTTCAAAACTTGCATTTTTAGTTCAATCGATCGAGGTTTGGAGGGAATCAACCGAGTTGGCTGGCTCAAATAATCATATCCCTCAAAGGTCAGAAGACTGCTTCAATCAATCGAACTCTAGGTGGCCTAACAATTACGTAATGCCCGATGGTCAGTAGCCTATTCAACCAGTCAACTCTAAATCATGTTTAATAGCTAGTTTAGACTTTGTATTGTAAAATACAAAGTTTCAAATGTTTCATGAATATTATTTAATCATTAAAAGAATGTTTTGAATACATATTACCTTAAATATTTGTATATCCATTTAGCGCAACTCAATCTAACTTTTAATCCTATCCATTTGAGTGAATATTATAAACTTTAAATCCTTTATTTATTTTCATATTTTATGAAGGTACTTTGGAACCATAATCCAAAGGAAAAAGTTTGAAGACTTTATCTTAAAATATCTTGATTATAAAGGGTGCTTGGAATCATAATCTATGAGATTGATAGAAGCCTCAAGTTCAAGAGGGTTGATTTACCTCACTCTTTCATTAAATCTTTTCTTTTTTGTTTAAACAATGCTGTGTTGGTTGAATATTACAACAGGTCACGAATGTTTCCTAGTTATTAATATGGATATGCCAGATGAATAGCCCCAAAATTAGGGTTATGTTGACCAAAAACAAAAAGTAAAATTTATGGGGTGAGAAGAAAAACATATCTTCGTTGATGTTTTCCTTTTACAGTAGCTTCGAGTCTCTAATTCTGCCATCTCTGAATATGTCCAAGCAGGGTAGCAAATATATAAGCTGCTTTCATCTTCTTCTCGGGAGGATGTCTGAGAATGAAAAATCGTGGAAGGGTAGGCCTGCAACAAAGAGAGGATGTAGAAATAAATCCATGACTCACAAAACAAATATACCCAGATCTAATCTCTCCCGGAATGGATAAATATTGATTACGCCCGTCTATATAAAGGTGAGATTAGCATCAACTTTTTGAATAATGTTCAATTCACATGTGGAGTTATTACAGGGGTTTATTTATTCATCTTTTAATCTTTGAGGTGCTTCACATACTCTTTTGGGTGAGAGACTGCACTATAATGTGTTCTGAACTAATCCTGGAAACTATAAATGTATCATGAATGAACAAATTGCGTTTATTTTTCACGAGTATATGTGGGTATGAACAATGTGAGATTGACCTAAAAAATGATCTTAATCCCCTTTGGAGCTCTAAATAGGAGAAGGGTTTTTGAGCTGAATGATCCGACCCTCAACATTTGTATCCATATTTCAGAATTTTTAACTCTTGTAAAAATACCATCATACCGAAAAGAAATCTCATACCTTCTTGTTCGCCTAAAATGTAAAATGGAATATGAGCAATCATCTTTTTGCTGCCTTCACTCCAGTTGACAGTGCCTGGATTCTGCATATGTCCATGAGAAGGTCGTGAAGGCCCCAAAACAGACAAACATATTGCTGGTTCATTCATTAAGCCCAAATAATCATGTGCACGTCTCCAAACCCTCGCATCAGACATTCGAGATCGAGCTACCTAAAATGCATTCAATATAACTTGCTTTAGCACAAACCAATGTACAGACCTTGGCAAAACCTGATAAACAAAATATTACAGTTAAAACCTGATAAACAGACCTTGGCTAGAGATACACGTGCCCTTGGTAATAATTCACGGTGGTATGTGGCAAGCTTTGCAATAGCAGTCACAACAAAACATAGAAGCCTTGACTGTGATGATTTTCTGAAAGTTGCACCATCGGAGCTAAGAGCTGACTCCTGCCTTAAGCCCAGGCGACTTCCCAGACAAATAGAAGAGATAAAAATCAGCATGTAAATAGCCAACATTACAATGCAAATCTCAGAAAGTACAAATAGAAGGGCTATTAAAACACCTACCTAGAAGAAAGGTTTTCATACAAAAGTAGTTCTAAACTCTCGAAAAGCTCACGAGCTGCATCTCCATGTGATGCACCACCTCCTCCATGCTCCCCAATGGCCCAACACAATTGCAATGCCAATTCTGTCTGTGGGAGAAAACTAATAAAGAAAGAGTTGTTCCACATTGCCTAGAGCAGCAGGAGGAAGACAACTGACCTTTGCAGTGCTGTCATAAGCTTCTGCAAGTCTGTCCATTATAGGCTTCTGCAAGGGATTTAAGATGATCACAACTGTGCAATACATAGGAGTAGAAAAGGTTCAAGTTTTCTACAAAAGATCCATCAGAAGTACATTAAAAGACGTAGATATATTGCATAGTTTGTAGCTATAACAAATGCATACACTCTTCTGACAATTATCACTTACACAAGCATACCCAACATATATAATAAAACAGAGGGTAAACCACACTTTAATAAGCAATAAGGCTCATTATAAAGGCCTCATTTAGTTTCACTGCTATAAATCCCTCCATATTATGGTATATTGTCCAAGAAAATCACACCTTGTCCATATAAGAAAATTCCAATAGCCAATAAAGATTTTCATATTAGCATGGAAGGAATAGTTTTCTACCCAATAAAATTACAACAGTTTAACACTTTCAGAAGATGTACAGACACAATCAGGGTGCTGGGGTCTATCCAGCAAGCTACAACTCATCTTCCCCAGTTTGTACTAGTTTTTATGGTGTAACCTATTTAATTCATTCTTCTAATAGTTAGGATAAGGTTTTAGTTAGGTGCCACATATACTTATCTATCAAATTCTACAATTCCAGTTTCGGACTATCATTATTCTAATTATCTTACTACCATTTAAACTTATTTCAAAATTTTAGTAGGTATGGTGGACCATTCATCCAAGTGGTTGAAATACTATCACTACAGCATTAAATATACAAACAAGATTGGAAAATACCTTCAGCAGTGCAATAAAATCTGGAGATCGCTGGAATGCAGCAAGCATAAATTCTAAGAGCCTCTTTCGAACCTACAAAGATATATAATTCAGAAATCCAAAGCTCTACCAACTTTATAAACT
The DNA here is from genome assembly GCF_030704535.1 of Vitis vinifera. Lineage (NCBI taxonomy): Eukaryota > Viridiplantae > Streptophyta > Magnoliopsida > Vitales > Vitaceae > Vitis > Vitis vinifera. The sequence goes on from NC_081823.1 coordinate 6,098,485, forward strand.
TGTAATTCATTGTAAGAATCTCCCAGCAAAAAATCCTTGATTTGGAAAACATATCATATCAGTAACTTAAGGTCATAAATACAAATGCAGCTTCCAAGTTCAAGCAGCAACAGTTTTATTGTATTTAGAAAAACAAGAATGTACAGAAGAAGCCAAGAGAATAGGTAACATTAGATACAAAAGAGGCTACATTACAAAAATAAAAAATATCTAATATTTGTGCATGCATTGGTAACTTATCACACTCTTTATTTCTTGATAATGCAACTTTTATTAATAAAGTAAGATGTATAATCAATGCAAAGCAGGAAAATCATAAGCAGGCAGCTGTAAAAAATTTAATCTTGGAAATGTTGTTTCAGTAAAGACAATAAGCCAACAGGAACACTCTTTGCATCAGGGAGTACATTTGGATTGATAGTTCCCTTTTTGAGGAATCCTAGAAAATCAAATCCCCAGAAATTCAAATTTTTGGATTAGAATATTAAGTTCTAACAAATTTGTGGGGGTATGTTGGTAATGGTGGGTGTAGAGATAGGAAGGGTGCAAGACATTGAGGTCTAGGCAGTTGTCATGGTGGTCATAGTGGCAGCTATGGCAGTAGGCCAGCAATTCCCTTTCGTGAAGTGCCAAAAAGGTGGAAACTGATCCTGAATAATTTGATGTCCAATGGTGAACTTAAATTCCCTCTTTCTCAATGTCCAAACGGACCCAAGACAACCAAAGGTGGCCTTCTAAAAAATGTCTTTTCTAATCTCCTGAATCTCCTTCAGTTTCCAGGCATGACAAGGTACTTGTTTCTTTCAGTATGTTATTGCCTTTACAAATAAAAATTCGAAAAGCAAACCAAAACAAGAACTTCCATTCAAAAGAAAGAGAACCTTAAAACTATATGAAAAGCTATTCAAGTACCTCATAAGAGAAAATTTTGTCGGGAAATATTGTAGCATTCCTTGTCATAATTAGGGGAAGTAATGCGCAGATTAAAGCTGCAATAGAAATGTAGAAATTCAGAATTGCCACCACATTAGCAGGCTAATGATACATCTTATAAATGCCTTCTGCAAATGCAAGCTTCCTATACAATAAAATTTGATGTCAAGCAAATATGAAGATAAAAGTGGTAACAACATACAATTATTGACATCACGTAATGCAATAGCAAAATACATATCAAGAACCCGAGGTGCCATATTGAGTGATTGTTTAAGCCTATCAGACTGAGGGGTATTAATAGCAGCCTGTAGAGCTGCAGCAATTCCAGGAGAAGTCCAGTGCCGTTCCTGAATACAACATAGGTTGTTAATAACCATTATTTCTTCAACTCTCAGGTTGATTGTCAAAGAAAATCCTAAATAAGTCAGTTATACCATGTATAAATATATTGCAAATGGAAATAGTCCCTGTTTGAAAAAATCAAGTAGAGAAAAAACCATGACTAAATATAGAGTTGTCCAAGGCTAGAGGTAGGCCCATGACAAGCTCCAGGTATTAATATTACTGAACTCTGACTCTTGGGGAGAAAAGGTATATCCATGGCATCAACATATTGTAATAAGCTCCAACACAAAGAAACAATAATACTAAATGGGAAAAATTAATTCAGGGTGTACATGTACATATATATCCATATTTTGTTCTTTTTTCATTGCACCTTGTTTTAGTTGCAACCCACTTCCTATCCATCTATCATAGAGAGAGAGAGAGAGAGAATAATAACCTTAGGAAGAATCAAGATTCCTTGGTATTCCTACACTACACTTGCTACACAAAATGTAATGTAAAAGTAAGACAAAGACAAAACCATACAGCAAGGCCATCATTCTCATCTTTAAGAAGGTCAAAAAACAATGGATCAGCTACATCTATTGCATTGCTATCCTCAGATTCAGAGTCTCCTCCTCCATCTCCTATTGTTGAACCAGTATAAGCTTCATCCATTAGCGCAAGTAGCATCTGCATTCATGCATTTGGTATCCTCAATTGAACTATTAGCTTAATTTAACTTCCATTTATGTAAGATGTCGTAAGTTTTAAAAATAACCTCAGGAGCCGTACTCTTCTGAATTGAAGCTATGCTACTACCAATCAGTGGTCCGGAGCTACGTTCTACCTTCTCCAATGCCACTACCAATACTGTGAAAAATGAGAAAAAAGAAATGTCAAACCATGTAAGTTGAAAAAAAAAATATCAATTCATAATGCCCTAGAACATGGTTCAACATTCCAAATCGCAAGGCCAATTATCAAAATCACAGGCAAGATCTTTGCATGCATCATTAACTAAGGAAAAAATATATTACAAGTTTGTGGGAAATACAACTGACGTGTTTCTTTTTTAGGAAAAGAACAAAAGAATGTTGAGAGAAAAGTTGCTTTACAAACACTTTGACCATCACAGCTGCTCCCTTCAAACACGAACAAGTTAACATGGCTTTTTCCCCCTTTTTTCATAGATTAGTTTAAGAAATGCTATCACACGACGCAAAACAAAAATTCAAAATAAATACAAATCTTGATCATTATGTATTTTCTTTCATGTTCCGTAAAGAAAATAAATTCTAAAGAACCCAAACATCGAACTTGGAAAAGGATTATTCAACTTTTGTTTTTCCTGTGTATAGACATTTTCAAAGCTTTTGGCATGTCCTGTAGCTATGTTAAATGTGATGCTCTTGTGCACACCAACAGATAATTGAATATAGCAAACATGTCTACAGTCTTCAACAAGATTATCTATAAAGCTTCTAAAGGTAAAATGACCCAAAAGATCACAAGAACACCATATAAAAGAAATAAAAACAGAATGAAGTAGTTAGTGGCAAGCAATAAAACAAAATAAAAAATAAAAACACTCACTTGGCAAGTCCAACACTGATGGGAACAGTGGAAGAAATGACCCAGGAGATATTAATCCTGGGAAAACCTTTAAAAATGATTTCTCTAATCTGCATGACAAAATAGATATTAAAACATTTTTTATCCTCAATTCAATCCAGTTAGATGTGATATTAAAAAAAATCTGCTATGAAGCATTCTCTAAAACAAGTCACCGTCTGTTGCATGTATAATGAATCATAATCACGATAGGTAAACAAGATTTTGCCAACCACAGGGATCATACCCAAAACACTTCAAATTAGTTATAGCAGAGGAGCAGCATTGACTACAGTTAAGAGGAAAAAGAGGCGTGAAAGACACAGTCCCAACATTTTTTATACACCTATATTAGAATTTAAAGCATATGAAAAAAATCAACAAAAAGTAGTTCCAATTCTACCATATTAAATCTGATTGGCCATGACAAGATAACAAAAGAGCAATATATAAAACTAGGGATACAGAAGCAATCATGAACTGCTTCACACATAAATCACAGTTCCATCAATTAGTATTAACATCTTACCCAAAACTTCAAAACAAATAAATAAGGACCTTTTTCAGTTGACATTAAAATAGAGACAAAATAGGAAGCTTACTTCTCTCCATTCCAAGCAATCAGCTTCAGCAGTAATGGAAAAAACTGCAAACACATTAAGATTAGATGAAGATAAAAGTGATCATAACATTTAATTCTTTTTATTAGAAAAAGATTGAGTATTAAGCTTAATTCACTTGGGCTTTTTAAATTTGATATCTTCGTCCTCACTTAAATATAGAACCTCTCGATCTTGTTAAGCCAAAAATTGAAACCCATGTTCTGTTCCAAGTTTCCTATTTCTTTGATAAATTTTCATCCATAATTACACAAAAGGCTTAGTGGAGAAAGAAAATATGAGCTGTTTGTTTCAGACGTTGCAAGCCACAAATACTTAACTAAGACCATGGATTTTTATTTTTATTTTCCATCTTTATCTTTCTTATGTCGGGAATTTCTGGAGGTTAGAACCAAATCCAATTTAACCCACCAAAGACTACTATCTTGCAGGGTCAGCATAGGGGAATCAGCCAAGATCAGCCTGTACAGCCTGAAATTTAAGCTGGTCAACCAAGGCAGTACTTGGGCAGATATCAAGCCTGAAGTTGTGGTTAGCCCTAGACTGGCCCAATGTAATTTTCTATACATAGTTGGGGCACTCAAACTCAGGCTAATTCTCTAGGCTGTTCTCTGAAAAATATGATCGGTAAGTTTAGGTGAAGAAATAAAATGAAGGTAAAGCTTCGAAAGGCTCATGCTGGGTATCTACAGTTAGTCTGTTAGAGCTGAGTTTGGCTGGGTTTAACCCTGACTAGCCTGAACAGACAGTAAGCCCTAGGTGGATATGTATGAAGGTGTTTCCATGGCTAAGCATTCCCTTGACACGGCTCAACAGTGCTGTGTTTTTATGGTTAAGTAACATAAATATATCTTATCACAATACAGGTATTATAGATAACTATAACTGTTGTATCATAACAACTACACAATAAGTGGCAAAATTCAAAACAAGTTTCTCTCCATCAGGTTCCAAATTTTCTTTCATTTCAGCAGGAAATATTTGAATCTCTGAGCATACCTGTGGCAGTAACGTCGGGAAAGAAGTTAAAATCTTCTTCTTGTTCCAAATCAGAAAATCAAGCGTTGCTTTTGCAACAACAGGGTCTGCAAACTCACTGCAATACATAGTTGGTGTGTGACAACCATTGAATTTGTGGTTATAAAGAATTCTATGTTAAGAAAAGGCATGTCAAATATAAGAATATGCAAGATAAACACATGCCTAAAAAGGAAGGAAAAAAAATACAAACTAACATGGAAATCAAAACAATGTCCCAAATTGATTTGTTAATTGTAGTACTTAATACTTGAGGAGAGAAAAGCAACAGCAAGATCTACAAAGCAATTATTTGCTTCATCTCATCTAATGAAATTTCATAATTTTGGAGCACCTTCTAGAACTCACTGAAACTTTCTCTATTAATCTAATATTTTTGGGCCTATCAAAACTCATCTCAAGTATAAAACTTAAGATTACATTTGACGAAGCAATTTGTAGTGTTATGACTAGGATTGAAACTTGGATGCTATTATGAAATCCCTGTAGATGTTCTGCACAACTGAATGGCTACATGGTTTGGCATTTACATGTAAATCATCAAGAAGTGCAATCTACTCATGATAAGAGCTACATGGTCTAGAAGAAGAATTTGGCTCATAGTTCGATGAACATCAGATAGTATTGTGAAATTGTAACCATTGTTCTCCACCACAATGTGAACCAGTGACTAAATACTTGTTTGCATGCAAATTTTCATTAATTGAAATCCAACCTCCATGTGGATTAGATGGTTGTGAAGAAGAAAAAGAAGCATTTGGCATGATCTCTCACCAAAAAGGCTGTAAATTTCAAAGAAGAACAAGAAATACAAATTAATCAAGCGACTAATCAAGTTGTAAGAACCATGAAATGAGCCCAAGGAATGGAGTTAATCAATCAACCAAATTTGATGATCTTTGATCCATTCAACCATTTTAATGGAGCTTAAAAATGTTAAAGGTGTTCTATTTAAACAAAACTAGATCTTGGAATCAGACACCAGTTCATTTAATACCAAAGATTTATTTGAACAAACAACACAAAGGGACCTGGGTTCCTTCATTTTGTTGGGGATAAAGTTGTTTCCTCTTATTTTGTTTGGAGCTTCAAACAATGAATGAAATGAGAGGAAACAATTCTACCTCAATTGCTTGGGGTCTGGAGAGCTCCATCAAAGGCAAAATCTTGTGGCAAATCGTTTGTCTTTCGTTCATACGGTTTGTGTGGAAGGAAAGAAATGTTAGTATTCTCAAGGACAAGTGGAGGGCTTCAAAGACAATTTGGGATCTAATTCATTTCTATCCATCTTTTTAGGCCTCCTATACCAACGCATTGAAGGGCATCTCTCTCAAATGTTATTCAGCTCAACTGGCATTCAATGTGTAGGCCATAAGAGTTTGAATAATGAAGAGAGGAGATTTGTACTAATTCTATCTGATTGAGATGCTGTTATGCCTCATGGTTATTAAGATGTTTAAAACCTCATTCGATTGAGAGGTTTTGTACTGAATTTTCTCTTTCATTTCTGCATTGATGCATAGGTCTTCTTAGTATACAAGAATAGGTCTTTCATTTTTGTTTAGCTTTTGTAAATCTGGGGAGGATTGCTCATCACTTTGTCCATTCTAATACAATCTTGTCTCCGATTAAAAAAAAAAAATTCTACCCCAAGTTCTTCTCCATCCTTTCTAGGGATTCAACCATTTAGATCAGTCCAAGTTTCAAAATAATAAATAAAACAAGAGGATTTGATTGTATCACCAACTTCTCCTCCAGTTGCTCTAGGGCATTCGACTGTTTGGATTGGTCCAAGTTCCAGAAGAATGAATAAAATAAAAGGAAAACAATTGTATCCCCAACTTTTTCTCCTGTTTCTATACTGAAAATACAGGAGAAAATGTTTAGTTTCTTCTTTATGCTCTCCTCAATTGTATTTTCTTCTCCTCTTTTTTAGGCAACTAAACAAACCATAATGGACCAATAGACACACAATCATGCCTACTATCCCCAAGAACAGCAGTAGAAATAACTGACAGGTATCTATTAAGAAGGGATCTTTAAACCAAAGAATGCAGAAATAACTATTACGATGAAAGTATTAAATATATCATTACCGGCTCAAGCATGATCGAAAAAATGTCCTTAGAGATGGATCAGCATCATGTAGAACAATCTCACCAAAATCAAGGAAAAACTGAAGAATGGCCTGATGGATAAACCAAAAAAAGATTATGAGTGACAAGGCCACTTTTGTAACACAAAAGATGTCAATTTCTTTATTAGGTGGCCAACACAGTAGCTGAAATCAAGTCTAAAAATAACTAAATTACCAGAAAAAGGTAACTGAGAATCTGTGGCACTTTTAGCAACAGCGTTGTCTAATGGCTAAGGTTTTTATAGTGTGAAAACATAAGAGAGAGCAAAGTACGCTGAAGGAGTTAGTATTTCCAAGCAACAGTATGCCATTTCAAATTTAAAACCCAGAAGTTTCCAGCTGTTTCTCAGTGATCAAACAGCACTCACAACTGTCTTCTTCCAATCATTAATAAAAAAAATATAACTTAAATTTCTTAAAAACCAAATAGCGCATTAATGTTCATGACTAGCCCACAAATCTTTGCTAAAATTGTCAGTTCAAATACAGAAAATAAATAAATAAATTAGAGAGCAAAAAATAAAACATAAAAAATTTAGAGGAAAGCGCAAACCAGAAAGAGAAGGCCATTAGAGGTTCGAGACTGCGAAACGGAAGCTACCAATCTCTGAAAGATCTTATTGATCTGCGGATAAACCCTAGCCACCAAATCCTCAGATTCCTCTGATTTACACAATTCATAAAGCTTCCTCACCTGATCAAACAAACACACACACAAAAACCTCATCCATCAAAATAAAAAAGAAAATACAAATATATGCACAATTATACAGATGTGTGAGGATTTGTGGTAGAGAGAACAGACGGATGGGAGAAGATTGGGATCGGAGGCGGGGTCGGCGGAGAAATTAGAGTCTCTGGCGGTGGCAGAGAGGGATCTCAGATGAAACTCCCAGTCTTTGTCTCGATCAACCATTTTGGAAGCAGATCAAATTGTTTTTCTTGTTTTGGAATATGAATTTGAAGTGTTTTCACCGTTTTCAGTGCTTTCCTCAATCAGTGACGATTGGTCACGCTTCGGTTCGTTATGAGACGACGTCGTTTTCTTCGACGTGCTACGTGGGTAAAAATCGTGACCGTTGTTTGTGTCTTAATAATTCCCCCTTTTCTTAAGATGAAATAATCTCATATTTTTAAATTTAACATCTCTACCTTCTTATTTCTTTTTATTTGAAGAATCACTCATTTTTAAAATAAATATTCTTAATTACTTTAAGTATTTACATATACATCTTAAAAGAAATGGTTATTTTTACGACAAAAAGAATATGATATTTTCATTAAAATAAAACAAAAAAAAATGACGGGTTATATTTTCAAAATTGAGTTTTTAATAATCATTTTGATCGAATAACCTCTCTTTTTTTTTCTTAAAAAAAATATTTACGCCCACAAGATAATGTGCATATCGAAAAAATAACTTTGACCTATTTAAACCTTAAAAACTTTTAAATACATCCACCTTACGATTTTTAAAAACTCAAAACACCTCCTATTATTCTCTCTATACTCATCTTTTTCTTCATCTATCTATTGTTTGGCTTTGAGGGAATAAACTTATCCTCCAAAAGGTGCACTTTTCACATCTTTTCCGTCTTTATGAGTTGATAAGCTTATCCATCACACATGAAACCGTAACCAAACACACCCTATAGCTTTCTTACATTGTGTTTTTTCATTGAACAATCCAAGCTATCTCTATTGTTTGTGTTTTAATGGGCCTATGTAACAATTGATTAAGTAGATCCAAAGATTCCACACCATAAAGCGAACTTTGCTCCTCTTTCTCTCTCTGTCTCAAAGAAAGATATATAGCTTATGAGTAAGAACTCTGTTTTTTTATGTAATTCATTTAGGGAACTCTTTTTTTGGATAGCCCGTCCCAAGAAGGTATCTACATACCTATCCAAAAAAACTTTTCCCTATTCATTAGTAGTGATGTTAGAATGAAGTTATGTTGTCATAAAGTATTATGTTGCTTATGAGGCTTATGTTAACAGGCTAGCCTACCCCACTTTAAGGTGGGCTTGGTCCAACACAAACAAGTTGGTGAATTAGTTAAGGTTTGTCTTGTAGGCTCGTCAATTTAATGGATTAGACCTGAGCCCAGTTTTTTGTACTGAAAGCTTGATGATCAACTCAAGAAAGACATTTTTTTTTTCCGATGTTGATTGCAATAGAGCTAATTGCCAACATTATCACAACCTGAGCTTGGGCCCGTCAATTACAGATTGTCGTGGGCTTAAACCAACTCTCATTAAGCCAAAAAACCTTCACTTGGCCCATTGTCTTTCAAATAAGAAAGATATATTTAATATTTTCTACAAACAAAAAATGAAAAAATTGTTACAAAGGTTCTTATTTCAGGAAAAAACATATAATGATAAAAGAACTCACAACCCAATTGATCTCACTAGTATCTACAACAAACGGTTAGGATCATTGGATTTACCTCTTAACACATTTCTTCTCAACCACAAACCCTAGTTATTTGAAGACTATTGTAGCTATGTTCATAATTAATTTTTTTTTTTTTTTTGTATTTTGTTTGAATCCATATAACATAGAACATGAAAATCTATTTTCACTTAGGGCTTATTCATATGTAATTTTTTTTATAAAAAAAACAAAAAGAAACTTCTTGTAAAAATGGTTAAAAAACAATTAGGAAAAATGTAAGTGCAATTTAAAAATGAAAAAATTATGAAAAACCGTAATATAAATGGAGGACAAAAAAAAAAATTGAACACATGGTGTCCAGTCTTGAAAGGGTAGACATAAATGAGACATCCAACCCTTTAATTTCAAATATCATAACTATGTTCAATCCTTAAGTGTTGGATATCTGAGCTATCTCCAATCTTCTAAAAGTAGACGTTATAGGTTCTAATTATTTTTTTATTTTTTGTGTTCAAAAGTACTTTTTGGAATTTTACCAAGAGACATTTATATCTTAAAAAGTTTGATGGATGCAAAGAGAGTTTAGATTGATGCATTTATAAATCTCATATTAAATTATTTTATTCTTTTAATCAAATGACCTATAGAAAAAACTCAGAAACAAAGTTTTTTTTTTTTTTTATAATGGATTTCATCTCCTTCATCATTCTTAACTTTCCACATTTCACAAGCAAGGGATAAAAGAGCATCTTGGAAGCTCTTCAACTCATCATCATCGTGCAAAATATATGAAGAAAGATTCCCCCTCAATCTGAAAGCAACAACAAAGAACTTTATATTTACTTCTACGTAATTGTGGGTGCTTCAAATATAACGACTTGCTTTTATGTTATTGTGGGTCCTTTGAATATAAAGATACCTACTTCCTGACCTTGTGGGTCCTTTGAATATAGGCAAATGCGACACACTCATGTTAGTTAAAGAAAGAAATTTTTGAAATTATATATATATATATATATACAATTAAACTTTAATAAATAAATATTTGATAAATTAATAATCTTGCTTAAATAATAAAATATTTTAATTCCAACTCAAATAAATATACTAAATTAATAATCGTGTTAATAAAAATTACAATTTTTTAAAAATATTTAAGGGTTCAAGAAAATATAAATTAATAATTGATGAAATATATAAAATGAAGCAACAAAAATAAGTAAATAAATTTAGTATACCTAGAGGGCACTAGTTTGGTGTCTCCTCTCTCTATCTAATATATTTCTCTTTACTTATAAAAAAAAAAAAAATGAAGCAACAAGGTGCTTTTAGAGATAAATTTGATTGTCAAAAAACTGCTTTCTATTTTCTGTTCTTAAAAATAGAAAACAATGTGCTTTTAGAGATCAATTTTTAATTGTTTTTACTTATTTTTTAATTTTTATTTTAAAAAATAATTATACAAACATATAAAATGATTAAAAATAAAACGCTAGATATAAAAGCTATAATATAAATGGATGACAAAAAAAATTTGAACTCATGGTGTCCAGGTGGACATAAATGAGATATCCAACCCATCAATTTCAAGTATCATAACTATGTTCAGCACTTAAATGTTGGATATCTGAGTTATGTCCAATCTTCTAAAAGTCGACATCATGTGTTCTAATTATTTTTGTATTTTTTGTGTTCAAAAATACTTTAGGGATTTTATCAAGAAACATTTTTATCTTAAAAAATTTGGTGGATGCAAAGAGAGTTTAAATTGATGCATTTATAAATCCCATATTAAATTAGTTTATTCTTTTAATCAAATGACCACAAAGTTCTTTTTCATGGACCTTCATCATTCTAACTTTCCACATTTCACAAGCAAGGGATAAAAGAGCATCTTGGAAGCTCTTCAACTCATCATCATCATCAAAGCAACAACAAAGAACTTTATATTTACTTCTACGTAATTGTGGGTGCTTCAAATATAACGACTTTCTTTTATGTAATTGTGGGTCCTTTGAATATAAGGATACCTACTTCCTGACCTTATGGGTCTTTGAATATAAGACAAGTACGACACACTCATGTCAGTTAGAGAAAGAAAATTTTAAAATTATATATACAATTAAACTTCAATAAATAAATAAATAATTTTATTTAAATAATAAAATATTTTAATTCCAACTCGAATAAATATACTAAATTAATAATCGTGTTAATAAAATTACAATTTTTAAAAATCTTTAAGGGTTCAAGAAAATATAAATTAATAATTGATTAAATATATAAAATGAAGCAACAAAGTGTTTTTAGAAATCAATTTGATCGTCAAAAACTATTTTTTATTTTTTATTCTTAAAAATAGAAAATAATATGTTTTTAGGGATCAATTTTTAATTGTTTTTAATTATTTTTATTTATTTTTTAAATGTTGTTTTAAAATATAATTATACAAACATATAAAATGATTAAAAATAAAGTACTAGATATAAATAATACTTTTGGAACATATTTAAAAATATTAAAAATTGGTTAAAAGCATTTTCAGTTCCCAAACAAATTTTTATTTTGCAAAGCATATACCAGTTTTTAAAAATTGTTTTTCGAAAACAATATCAAACAGGGTTATAAATTTTGATTTTCTTTAGGTTTCCTTCCATGGTTTTTTTTTTTTTTTTTTTGGACAAAGAAAGTGAGGGAGAAATCTTGCACCAGATTATAGATCCAAGGGTCTTTCTATGATATCCAAAATGCATTTTGAGGTCCTATGGTTTTGTGTTCTAGTCTTATCCATTTGTATATCATTTTTCAATTATCTCATTGTTGGATCGTGATCAGAAATTTTCCCAGTGAAAGTGAAATGACATCACTCAATTTTCTCATTAGTTTGTGATCTATGCTTTGCCGGTGAAATGTGAGCCTCGTGGGGACGAGACAGAAGAAGCAGAGAAAGCAGAGTTCTGTCGTTTTTGCCATGGTTGACGAAGACTTTCGTAGTTTTATATGTTCTGTTTCAAACAATAACACGCACACCACTCTGAGCATCAGAAAGCTAGAAACAGTATGTGGGTCTCTGCAGTCTCACCTCACCATTTCTCATTGACAAACTCTTCCCAATTCAACAACCCAAACCACTCTGAGCATCAGAAAGCTAGAAACAGTATGTGGTGATGAGAATTTAAATTTCATAGGATCACATGTTGACAAATTAAGCATGCATTTAACAGCAAAATTCAATCCTTTACCTTGGTTCGTGCTTTGGGAAGCCATTTCTGCTACCTTTGATGTCCAATAATCTGCTTTCCGGGTGCGTGATGCTCCGAGGATGAACGATCAATGAGCTCTTCCCTTTAATCCCCAAAATTCAGTCCAAAGTGGGGTGTGTGCGTGTGTGGCCGGGAGTGTTCTTCAAAGAGAACAAAAGAGAGAGTGGTCCCCCTCCAAAAGCACACACACCTCTATATATATATATACAAATAAATACATATATATATATATATATATATTGCACATTACACACTTTAGTTGGACGACTTGACTTAATGGGCCAGTCAAGTGAATTAGGGTGAGCCCATAAAAAATCAAGTAACAATTTGTGTCCAGTCCCATTATGGACCACAATGCAAAAACATAAATTAACACTGATTTATGATATTATCAAATTAATTATGTAAGTCCACACATAAAATTCCAACAATTCTCCCACTTGGACTACATAATCAAACATCACAACATATACATAATCATAAATCAATGTCCCATAGAATCTCATCAGAAATAAATAATCAAAAGCAATCATATATGCTTCATTGCTTGATTCATAGGGAAATGTACAATAATAGCAATCCTTTCAACAATAACATAGTATTACAATACCAAAAATGGCTCCCACTAACTTAATACAACCTAGGCTTCCAACAACCCCATTTGAGATACATGTTCTTGAAACGCAATTATGGGTAAGCCTTTTGTTAATGGATCCGCCAACATACTTTTTGTGGACATGTGTTCAATATCAATAAGAGACTCTGCCACTTTCTCCTTAACAAAATAGAACTTTACATCAATATGTTTGGAGCGAGAAATACTCCTAGTGTTCTTAGAGAAAGCAACAGCTGCGGAATTATCACAAAATAATTTCAGCGGTCTAGAAATGGAGTCAACAACTCCTAAAGCTGAAACAAAATTCCGCATCCACATAGCATGACAACAAGCCTCATAACATGCCACATACTCTGCCTCCATAGTTGAGGATGCTGTAAGTGTCTGCTTGACACTTTTCCAAGATACAGCTCCTCCTGCCATCATAAAAATATAGCCCGTAGTGGATTTCTTATCATCTATGCAGCCAGCAAAATCAGCATCACAAAACCCAACTACATCAAGTAAGCTGGTGCGCTGATATGTCAACATTAAGTCCTTAGTTCCTTGCAAATACCTAAGGACCTTCTTAGCTGCTTTCCAATGTTGACTCCCAGGATTGCTCAAGTACCTTCCCAACATGCCCACAACAAAAGCAATATCAGGGCGTGTACATACTTGAGCATACATAAGGCTGCCCACCACAGATGAATAAGGAATGGTCTTCATTTCCTCTCTCTCATCATCATTTTGAGGACACTGAGCCTTTGAAAATTTATCACCCTTCACAATTGGCGCTTTAGTAGATTTACAGTTGTGCATATTGAACCTCTTCAATATCCTTTCAATATAGGCTCTTTGAGACAATTTAAGCACTCCATTAGCCCTATCACGAAGAATCTTTATGCCCAAGACATAAGAAGCCTCACCAAGATCCTTCATGTCAAAATGGGTTGACAACATGTGCTTTGTCTCAATCAACAAGTCAGGATCATTTGATGCGAGTAGTATATCATCAACATATAAAACAAGAAATATGTAACTACTCCCACTGACCCTCAAATATATGCATCTATCAACTGTATTTTCTTTAAAGCCATTTTGGGTGATAATCTTATCAAACTTCAGATACCACTGCCTCGAAGCCTGTTTAAGACCATAAATGGACTTATTGAGCTTGCAAACTAAATCTTCCTTTCCAACTTCTACAAAACCAATAGGTTGCTCCATATACACCTCCTCATCCAAATCACCATTCAAGAAAGCTGTCTTGACATCCATCTGATGTAGCTCCAAGTCAAAATGAGCTACTATGGCCATAATCACTCTAAAAGAGTCCTTGGTCGACACAGGTGAGAAGGTTTCTTTGAAATCAATTCCTTCTCTTTGACTATAACCTTTAACCACAAGTCTAGCTTTATATCTCTCTATTTTCCCGCTAGAATCACGTTTGGTCTTAAAGACCCACTTGCACCCAACTGGTTTACAACCATGAGGCAATTCAACCAAGTCCCAAACACCATTCATATACATAGAATTCATTTCATCATCCATGGCTTCTTTCCAAGATATGAAATGAGGACAATGAATTGCTTCTTGGTAAGTGACTGGATCAAAAGCATCATAACTATCATACTCATGCTCCTGTAAATAAACCATATAATCATCTGAAATAGCCGGCCTACGAACCCTCTGTGATCTTCTCAAAGGAACCTCATTAACAACTGTATCATCTACAGGAAGGTCGGATTCCACTTGATCACCATGTTCTCCTTGATTAGTGGCTGGCTGTTGGACAATAGGAACATCCATATTTGGAACATGAGATGTAGGAAAAGGAATCACAACATGCTCTTCTCCAAAAGGTATCTCACGAGGCACAAAATTTGGATCAACATTAACTTCATCCTCAAAATATACAGCCCTGTCTGATTCAATGATCCTGGTGGTATGAGATGGACAATAGAATCTGGAACCCCTTGATCCAATGCAATAGCCAACAAAGAAACCACTAATGGTTTTAGGATCAAGTTTCTTTGACTGTGGGTTATAGGGCCTAACCACGCTTCCGCTGCGCATAGCTCATAAGGTGTCTTAAGCATAGACTTACTGGACACTTGATTCAAAATATATGCCGCAGTCCTTAAGGCTTCACCCCACAGAAATTCTAGTAAGGAGGAATTGGACAACATGCACCTCACCATATCTAACAATGTGCGATTCCTCCTTTCTGCAACCCCATTCTGTTGAGGAGTGCCTGGCAATGTATATTTCGCATCAATGCCACATTCCAACAGAAACTTAGCAAATGGTCCAGGATTCCGTCCAGTCTCATCATATCTCCCATAATACTCGCCACCTCTATCAGACTTCACAGCTTTAATGGGCTTTCCCAACTGCAACTCCACCTTAGCCTTAAAGGCTTTGAACACATTCAGGGAGTCAGATTTCTCATGGATTAGTTCAACATAACCAAATCTAGAGAAATCATCAATAAAAGTGATGAAATATTTATAACCCCCTAAAGCAGTTGGTGACAAAGGACCACATATATCTGTGTGGATCAAGTCTAAAGTACTTTCACACCTATCAATCTTCTCCTTTCTGGTCTTTGCTGTCATCTTCCCCTTTAAGCAAACAACACAAGTCTCGAAGTCTGAGAAATCAAGATTAGAAAGCACACCATCTTTCACCAATCTCTCTAATCTTTGCCTAGAAATATGACCTAGACGTTTGTGCCACAACATGGAAGAACTCAAATTCATTCTAGCACGCTTGCAACCAACAACAGAATTAACAGAGGATGAATCACATAATAAACCATGATGCAAACTGAGACTATAAAGATTTCCAAACAAAACACCATTGCCAATTAAGACTGAGTTGCAAAAAATATCCACTTTTCCACCTCCAAAGTGAAAAGAGTAACCATGTCTATCCAAAGAAGATACAGAAATCAGATTCCTCCTAAGTGAGGGTATAAAAGCCACATTGTGTAACAACAAAAAACTTTCTGTAATCAACTTCAGCTTTATCATGCCAAAAAATTCCACTTTCACTTTGCTTCCGTCACCCATATACACACATTCTTCATGCTTTGACGGCTTCCTTCTGTTTGTCATCTCCTGCAAAGAATTAGTGACATGAATAGTGGCACCAGTATCTAACCACCAAGAATTGACATGAACATCAACAATATTTGTCTCAATCATGTTTGCATTCAAATTAACCACAACCACAATTTCACCTTTCTTTTTCTTCTCTAGCCAATTCTTAAATTTGAAGCAATCAACTTGCTTGTGGCCAATCTTATGGCAAAAGTTGCACTTCCCCTTGAATTTCTCACTCTTTGCAGCATTAGAAGAAACAGATGCGTTGGAGGTTCCTTGATTTGAATTCCCTTTCCTCTTGAACTGCTTAGAGCCTCCAAAATTCTTATGTGGAGGTTTTTTCTTCACATTACTGGCTTGATTTGTTACAAGAGCAAGGGAGTGAGTCTCATGTTTCTTCAGTGAGACTTCATGTTGCACTACAATGGACATCAACTCCTCCAGAGTCCATTCTTCCTTTAAGGCATTGTAAGTCAACTTCACTGCATCAAAGGAAGCAGGAAGAGACTCAAGTATCAACCATTTCAGAAATTTTTCACCCAACTCCACTTTCATCTCATTTGCCTTGTTGAAGTAGTGCCTTAGCTTGATGATATGATCCCTAACCCCACTAACTCCATCATATACAGTAGTTGTGAGAAGCTTCAAATGAGTTGCCATTTCAGCCTTATCAACTTTGGTATAATTGGCCTTCACATATTCCAAGAAGTCTTTCGCCCTTTCCGTCTTTGGCCCGCATTCTTTGATAGATTTATCCATAGTGAATTTCATCACCATCAAACAACTCCTGTTGGAGTGCTCCCATCTTTCATAAAATAATCTTTCATCTGCAGAGCTCACATCAGTGAGCTTACTTGGCTCATCAACCCTCAAAGCCAAGTCCAGATTTTGCAGAGTCATATTCACGTTAAAGGACTCAAACCATTCTTCAAAATTATTCCCAGTAAGAGGTTTGATGGCAGACAATTGCAGAGAAATACCAGGATTGCTGGTAGCTGGAAAATAGCAAAATTCAACAGTATGCATGTTATTACAATATCATGCATTTGCTAATTTCCATAATTTCTCAATTTAGCAATAGCTTGGAATTTTTAAAAAATTCCACGGCGGTAAGGACAACTAATTAAATATTACAACCAAAATGTACTAATTTTATTACCGAAAGGGCAAAGAAAATTAGTACAGTTCATAATATACAATTAATTTCCTTCACCAATCTAAGCATCCTACCAAGCATTGTTATCATCGATAGGACAATTACAATACCCGTATGGATCTTAGTAATCACAATAATAAAACGATTAAATGTGGGAGTTAAATTATCTCAACAAGGACAATTTGACACATATAGGATCACGATAGGCAATCACACATATGTTCACAATTGTCATGAATAAAATAAAATATTCAATTTTCACAATTTGACACACTTGGAATTGCGATAGGCAATCACACAAGTGTGCTTCATTGCCTCAATAAATTGAAATATTTAACAGAATTGACATAGGACAACATTATTGATATAAGGAAAAATTATACCATAAAGAACAATAATAATAATAATTGTCCCAATAAAGTCAAAATTAACAAAATGCATAATAATTCTAGCATATGCACAATCAATTCAAGAATACCAAGGCAACAAACAAAAAAAAAAATTTTTGGTTTTTTTTTTTTTTTTTATGACGTCATGATGACGTCATCACGTCACTGTTCATCTTCTCCTCCAGCTGAGCACGACCTGGTTCTGGAGAAGAAAAAAAAAAATTTTTTTCCGCCCAAAATTTCACGCATTTTTCTTCAAAAATACATAGATTTCCATCCTCAAACATCAATTCATCAATCCAAACCCAAAAATTGCACAAAAAACGCATAATAGCAAGAACCAAACAAGCCCTAATTTTCGAAATATCATCAAATGAGCTCCAAAAATCACAAATTTTGATGGGTTTTGCTCCAAACAACATTCTCTACAAGTTTCCAACAACAATCGGGCTTGAAAACAGAGAATCAACATCAAACGAGAAATAAAATTCCAAAAAAATGGCTTCCACCACAGGAAACGGGAAACCCAAAAATTAACCCAAAATTGCAGCTCAAATGTCAATCATGTGTGCTCTGATACCAATTGATGAGAATTTAAATTTCATAGGATCACATGTTGACAAATTAAGCATGCATTTAACAGCAAAATTCAATCCTTTACCTTGGTTCGTGCTTTGGGAAGCCATTTCTGCTACCTTTGATGTCCAATAATCTGCTTTCCGGGTGCGTGATGCTCCGAGGATGAACGATCAATGAGCTCTTCCCTTTAATCCCCAAAATTCAGTCCAAAGTGGGGTGTGTGCGTGTGTGGCCGGGAGTGTTCTTCAAAGAGAACAAAAGAGAGAGTGGTCCCCCTCCAAAAGCACACACACCTCTATATATATATATACAAATAAATACATATATATATATATATATTGCACATTACACACTTTAGTTGGACGACTTGACTTAATGGGCCAGTCAAGTGAATTAGGGTGAGCCCATAAAAAATCAAGCAACAATTTGTGTCCAGTCCCATTATGGACCACAATGCAAAAACATAAATTAACACTGATTTATGATATTATCAAATTAATTATGTAAGTCCACACATAAAATTCCAACATGTGGGTCTCTGCAGTCTCACTTCACCATTTCTCATTGACAAACTCTTCCCAATTCGACAACCCAAACAACCTCATCACAAGGTACGTACATAGCTCTTCTTCTGTCAATGGCTGCTTCTATATATAAACAGAAGAAATGTTGTAATTCATGTTTGTTTTAAATTACTCTTAAATTTTAATGGATTTGTGTTGAAGATGGAAGCCCGAGTTCACTTCAGTAAGGTGCAGTACCAGCACTGCAGGTCGAAGAAGCGCGAGAACAAGGAAGAGTTACCATGAGTTGCTTGGAGATTCTGTTGACTCAAATACTCAGCAGATCAAAGAAGCTTACAGGAAGCTTCAAAAGAAATATCACCCAGATGTTGCAGGCGAAAAGGTCAGTTCTTTTTTCAAGTTAGAAATTCAATTTCTTCTTCTTTATGGGATTTTGAAGATTCATAGATTGAAGCCCATTTGATCTATGGTTTATGGAGGTGATCCCCTACTGTGAATTCACTATTTCCATTTTATTAGACTCAATAATACTGTAGATCACTGCAAATTTGATGTTGAAGAATTTCCCTATATTTGTTATAGGGACATGAGTACAGTTTGATGCTGAATGAGGCGTATGGGGTTCTGGCATGGGAAGATCTCAGAAGAGAGTATGATGCTTCAATCGGCCAAATGAGAGTGGGGTTTTGGGGAAGCTTTTCTGGCTTGGGTTACCGTTCATGGAAAGGCCCCTTAAGACCCCAAGCATCTATAGGTAGGGATTAAAGGCTCATAATTTGATTGTGAGGGGAGGGGGGGAGGGGAGAGCGGCGGCGGGCGCTTACAAGCTTATCATCTTCTGGAATTTCATCTAATTTTTCGATATTCTTGACAGGTAGCAGAGAATGCGTCCACCATGCAGGTAACACTTTTGTGATGGTAGATGCTCTTGGGTGTGCAAGAGTCAAAGTTCGGTATGGAGATGATGACAAGAAAATTGAGGTATCACACTTGCCAATAGGCCATTGAACACAGTTTGGACATTGGATAATAAGGCAATCAGTACATGTAAACTAACCTGTTGGGTGACTTGGGATCTTGCAGGTTTGGGTTGATTCATGCCTAGTAAACTGGATTCACTGGGTGGATAGGGAAGAGTTAGCAATACTAAAGTTCCTGATTCAGCCTCAACCTCAGGAAGGCTATGGTGTTTTTGGAGGAGGATGGGAAAGACCTGCAATTGTTTTCATGGCAGCCAAGCCCTCCAAAAAGCGGCCCAATCAGCAGGATGACTACAATCGAATGAATGGTAATTACAGTCACCTTATTGTTTTTTTTTCTTAGTGAAGAGCAGATTTTCTTTTGCACTGACTCCTGCTCTGTTTTCCACAAATACTGCTGAAATTGCAGCATCCAGAGAAGAAAAGACTTCCAATTCATTTGTGGAAAAAGTGAAGGAAATTGTCAGTAGTCGTGTTGCTTTTCTGGTGGGACTCGTCTCAGAAAAAGGAAAATGAAGAGTAAATATACAAGATATGTAAAGAGGAGAGCATGTAGAAGCTGGGTTTAGAGTTAAAATCAACTCACAATTGTGTAAATATTATCCGTTCTGATCTATAATATCTTTATGGTTTTAAAAATTATTTATAAGGTTTAAGAAAACTTATACACATAGCATTACCGACGTTTTTAAGAAACTCATACATATATAACATTAGGAACAGTTTCCTTATTTGATATGGAATCCATATTTATAGAATTATATGCTTATAATTTGTAGTATGTATATAATGTACTATATTTGGTAATATGCTTGTATATATAATTTCGAGAAACGATGGAGATTGTCTCCAACACTTAATTTCATCATAAAAATTTGAAAAAAGGAATGATCAAACACAAGTTTCATCAATATGAGCTTCATCACTATCGAAGGCAATGAAGGCCAACAAGCTTCGGTATTAGAATGCTTTGAGTTCAATATCTCACAATTTCGAACAAATCAGGCCTTGAGTTCTATATATTCAGTATATTCTCTCATGCATAGGGAAGATTTGGTTAAAAAAATTTCAGACAGATCTGAAACTGCTGCTTCTCAGTAGTGAAAATCAACTTGCCCAGATTTACTGACTTGCTTCTTAAGAACCTGAGAAGGCCAGCCCCAGCTCAATATCCTTGGATGGTGTCTTCAGAGAAGAATTGTTCCTGAATGCCGTCATTTTTCCATGTCTCCAAATCTCTAATGTCGTTATCGGTCACTCGAAAAACCTTATCTCCATGAGAGATCCTGAACTCAACAACAGCCAGTGAAGGAACCACCTTGGTTGTTCCGGTATAAAAAACAACAGTATATCACTTACTTTTTTTTTTTGGGTCCAAGGGTCTTTCTATAGTTTAAAAAATGCATCATCAATCGATCGATGTAACGTATGCATCTTCAGGTTTAAGTCAACCTAGTCACATATGCATCTTCACCTAAATTTAAAAAAAAAAAAATCATATAGAGAAATTTGAACCCTAAATAAAGAATTCCTTTATTACCACCACACTAATAGTTAGATGTTGCCCCCTAAGTCATTTGCTTGCTCCACCACTGCTTCGGGTCCTTTTGGTTTTGTGTTTTGACTATGTGTCTGAGTTCTTGTACTTTGCTTTCATGTATTTGCATCATTCTTCAATTATCTAATTTTTATCATATTGTAGTATGTAGTTCATATTGAGTGAAAGATGTACGAAGAAAAAAGGGCAAATATTAGAGTGTAGCGAGTTCAAGGGTATTTTTGAAATTTCATTATCGGAAGATTAGTATAAATACCCTTTTATGTAACCTTAATTTGATACATAATGAAAGTTTTCTTTCCTATTCTCGTGGACGTAGGCAATATGCCGAACCACGTTAAATCTGTATGTTTTTTTGCTTTTCATTTTCTCTAATTTTTACCATAAATCATTGTACATAAATCAACATATCATATATTTGATAATCTAAATAGAGGGATTCGTTAGTGATATTTTCCTATAGTCCAAGATGAATAAAATGAAATGAGAGCCAGGCCTGTGGGCACAAGAGAGAAGAAACGGAGAAAGTAAAGTTTTGCCGTTTTTGCCTTGTTGGACCAAGACCAAGACAGAGCCATCCGCAGTTTCATCTGTTCTGTTTCAAACGATAAAACGCAGCGTTTTGCCTCCACCTCCTACGTCCATGTCAGAGATGGATATTTATCTTTTCCTTCCCTGAAAGACCCACACCACTCTTATCATTAGAAAACTAGAAACAGTATGTGGGTCTCTGAAGTCTCACTTCACCATTTCTCATTGCCAAACTCTTCCCAATTCGACATCCCAAACAACCTCACCACAAGGTACGTACGTGGCTCTTCTTCTGTCAATGGATGCTTCTATAAACATAAGAAATGTTGTAATTCATGTTGATTTAAATTTCTCTTAAATTCTAATGGGATTGTGTTGAAGATGGAGGCACAAGTTCACTTCAGTAAGGTGCAGTAGCAGAAGTGATGGTCAAAGTGCAAGAACAAGGAAGAGTTACTATGAGTTGCTTGGAGTTTCTGTTGATTCAAATCCCCAGGAGATCAAAGAAGCTTACAGGAAGCTTCAAAAGAAATATCACCCAGATGTTGCAGGCCAAAAGGTCATTTCTTTTTTCGAGTTAGAAATTCAACTTCTTTTTCTTTATGGGGTTTTGAAGATTCATAGATTTAAGTCCATTTCATTTCCACCATTTGACTCGATAGTACTGTAAATCACTGCAAATTTGATGTTGAAGAATTTCCCTATATTTGTTATAGGGACATGAGTACAGTTTGATGCTGAATGAGGCGTATAGGGTTCTGGCAAGGGAAGATCTCAGAAGAGAGTATGACGCTTCAATCGGCAAAATGAGAGTGGGGTTTGGGGGAATCTTTTCTGGCATGGGTTACAGTGCATGGAAAGGCCCCTTGAGACCCCAAGCTCTGTTTGTTGATGAAAATAAATGCATAGGTTGGGATGAAAGGCTCATAATTTGTTGGGTTTGGATCAATATTCCCCCCACAAGCTTATCATTTTCTGGAATTTCATCCGATTTTTCAATATTTTTGACAGGTTGCAGAGAATGTGTCCACCATGCAGGTAACACTTTTGTAATGGATGATGCTCTTGGGTGCGCAAGAGTCAAGGTTCAATATGGAGATGATGACAAGAAAATTGAGGTATCACACTTGCCAATAGGCCATTGAACAGAGCGTTTGGACATTGGATAATAAGGCAATTAGTACATGTAAACTAACCTGCTGGGTGACTTGGGATCTTGCAGGTTTCGGTTGATTCATGCCCAGTAAACTGCATTCACTGGGTGGATAGGGAAGAGTTGGCAATACTTGAGTTCCTGATTCAGCCTCAACCCAAGGAAGGTTATGGTGTTTTTGGAGGAGGATGGGAAAGGCCTGCAAATGTTTTCATGGCTGCTAAGGCCTTCAACAAGCAACTGAAACAGCAGGCTGACCATCATCAAAGAAATGGTAATTGCGGTCACCTTATTGCCCTTTTTTCTTTTTTTAAGTGAAGAGCAAATTTTCTTTTGCACTGAATCCTGCTCTGTTTTCCATAAAATCTGCTGAAATTGCAGCATCCAGAACCGTTGAAGAAGAGACTCCAGCTCAGGCAGAGGCTCGGGCCAATGCAAGTATGAAAATAAAGATGGAGAGATTATCAAGGATTTGGAATTGGGTGAAGGAAGTCTCTGGCTCCAACAAGGCAAATAAAGAGTAAATACACAAGCAATAGAAGAGAGACAGCAGGAAATATGTAAATAGAAGAGCAGATAGAAGTCAGGTTTACTGTTATGACCTGCTCCCAACTGTGTAGATATTATCTATTTTGGACACATAAGATCCACATGGTTTTAAAATGTATTTACAAGGTTAATAGGAGTTCATACATATATAACACAAGCAACATTTCCCGCATATAGGATGATCATATTTAGTTTATTGTATTCTTATACTATGCAATATGTAATGTATTGCATTTGGTAATATCCATGTATATATAATTTCGAGCAACATTGAGATTGTCTCAAACTCTTAGTTTCATCATAAAAACTTGAAGAAGGAATAATCAAACACAAGTTTCATCAATATGAGCTCCATCACTATCAAAGGCAATGAAGGCCAACAGGCTTCAGTGTAAGAATGCTTTGAGTTCAATATCTCATAATTTCGAATAAATCAGGCCTTGAGTTCTGTATATTCAGTATAACATCTCATGCATAGGGAAGATTTGGTTAAATTTTTTTCAGACAGATCTGAAACTGCTGCTTCTTAGTAGTGAAAATCAACTTGCCCAGATTTACTGACTTGCTTCTCAAGAACCTGAGAAGCTCAGCCCCAGCTGAATATCCTTGGATGGTGTCTTCAGGGAAGAATTGTTTCTCAATGCTGTTATTTTTCCATGTCTCCAAGTCTCAAATGTCGTTATCGGTCACTCGAAAAAACTTAACTCCATGAGGGATCCTGAACTCAACAACAGCCAGTTGTTGCAAGCAGACAGTGGAGGAAGCACCTTGGTTCTTCCAGTAAAATTCTTGTTTAAAAGCATAAATTCGTTGGAAAGCATCATTGAACTGACAATAGACAATCTTAAATTAGAAAAATAAACAGGTAAGGTATTCAAATAGAATATGAGCAAACTCACTTGTAACTCTTCAGCTTCATCATTCATAACTATGACAAGATTCTCCAGCTTGCGACAGGCCCTCAGCAGCAGTGCAATCCCTGGAAGCTCCCAGCCATTCAGTCCGGTATTCAGCACGAGATGGGTTGCCTCAAACAACAGAATTTCCTGCTGTCTGACCTTTAATATAGATAAAACCTGCATAGAATGCCATATAACTTTGGTAAGTTAAGTCCGCAGAAAATCTAGAATTCTATCGTCCCTCAAGGACTTAGTCATCTCATCTCAAAACCAGTGAGTTGTCAATAAGGTCCAGCTAATTCTCGTTTTGCACTTCCATGTGATATTTATTCACACTCATCCCTGGGCTTAACCATCAGTAGCTACACAGCAGGACTTTGCCATCCCACACAACACACCCATTTCGGGGTCTTGACTTATCCTAGGCTTATAGTGGTGCTTAATTATCTTTAACCTTTCATTTAATCATTGTGAGGTACGCAGTCCGAGTTTGACCCATCCCACACAACACACCCATCTCGGGGCCTTGAATTATCCTTAGTCTTACGCCTAATTATCATCTCTAATCTTTCATTTAATCATTGAGAGATGCACAATGAGGCTTGACCCATCCCACGCAACACACTCATCTCGAGGTCTTGACTTATCCCTATCTCATAACGGGGCCTAATTATCTCTGCCATTTCATTCTCATCTCATCCAAGGATCATCCATCCCACACAACACACCCATCTCGGGGCCTTGACTTATCCCTAGTCTTACACCTAATTATCATCTCTGATCTTTCATTTAATCATTGGGGGAAACACGGGCTTGACCCATCCCACGCAACACACCCATCTCAAGGTCTTGATTTATCCCTGGGCTCATAACGGGGCCTAATTATCTCTGCCCTTTCATTCTCATCTCATCCAAGGATCATCCATCCCACACAACACACCCATCTCAAGGTCTTGACTTATCCCGAGGCTTACAACAAGGCCTAATTATCTCTGTCCTTTCATTCTCATCTCATCCCAGGATCATTTTTCAACCTTTATTGCACACCTAAAACTCCATTGGTCATTAATAGGCCTGCTGAACCAAACCCACAGAGGCTAGCTAGTTTCTTTATGACTTTGTAACATGTTTACCAAATTGAGTTTGTGAGGGAGAACTGAAAATCCAATGGAGAAATGCACACCTGAATACACCAGCTGCATACTTCAAGTACCTTAGCAGTCTGAAACGTCTTGAGTAGACCCAGGAGGTTCTGCTGATACCGGCAAACAAGCACACCATTACAGGTGGCCTTGGCTTCTCCTCGCTCACGAAACATCCTATTCAAGTTGAACCTTGCTTCAATACCAACCCCCATATTCACTATATGGTACTTCCTCTTTGGCATGCTTGACAAAAACTCTATCCTCGTAATTTTTGGAGCATTGATAAAAATATGCTGCATCCTGTTATACTCCACAAACTCATCCTCAATTATCAGCTTCCGAAGATTAGAATTTGGAGAAATGTTAACATGGAGATTCTCACTCAGATTAGAGTTAATCAAGCACAAGAATTGCAGTGCTGGAGATTTTTCAGTGATTCCATTGATTTCATCATTAGGCAATACAAGCTTTTCTAGGTGAAGCTCTTTCAGGGACTCACAGTGAGGGAAGTAATCCATATCCAGCCATAGAAACTTGAGGATTAGCTTCACCAGGGAAGAAAAGCTCAAATCACAGGCAGGAAAACACAAATGCTGCAAATGATACGTTCTGTTCTTCCTGTTATCTTCCCTATCATTCAAGTTGATGCACAGTTCTTCAACATTTTTTTTAGCTGCATAAGTAATCCAAGACTGCACATCAGGCACCATACTCTTCTTACACCTCAAAGAGACAGAAAAGCATTTGATCTCCTTGCCATGGTGCGAGCGGACAAAGTGGTTCACAGATGGATGGATTTCTTTTCTCCTGACTTGCACCCATCGATAGTTGAAATCCACATTAGAAGTGAGCTTCCATAAGTCCCTCCACTTCGATGAGAGTAAGGAGGTAGCCACAGCATCTTCCATGGGCAGTTTGTTTAAGATAATAAGAAGAATATCCTCTGGTAATCTGCTAATGAAGTCATTCTGATTCTGGTTGTGCCTATTTTCTGAGTTTGTTTGTATTTTTCTCATACGCTTTTGAGCTTTTCCTGTGCAACCCATTTTCAGAATTTTCTTTTTCCTTGCAGTTTGGAGGTCTCAACCTAGAAGAAGAAAGGAAGAGGATAATTGAAATGATCTAAATTAATTAGTTTGCTTTAAAAATAGATACCTATAAAAGCCACAAAGGGGTAGATTGAGTATATAGATGGAACATATCATTAAAGTATAATTAATATTTGTATTATTTCATGTGCAAAATGTGTGCAAATTTCACTTATAGAAATCAAATTCATTGGATTGGGTACATTGAATGTGTAAAAACAAATGCTATCTGCCAACAAATTATAGTTCTTGAACACACCTATAAAAAATTAAAAAAGAAAAAAGAAAAAAAGAATATGGTTAAAATTTGAAATCATTCATGCTTATGTATTTCTTAATCAACCTATATTTGATAAATAATAAACAAAAATGTAGTATTATATAAAGCTAAGTGACAAAAAGAGAGAGAATCTAATACCGATATAAATCGATCTACGATTTCTTTGTTTCAGTTGATATCTCAGTTCCATTATAAATCATACAAGGAAAAATCGGAAAAAGAAAAAAAAAGTGATGTATAGATGATCAAAGACGAACGAGAGTCTTATTACAAGTTTAGTGATTTCAACTAATTTCTCAATCAATATATGTTCAATAAATAATAAAATCAAGAAAAAAAATCTTAATAAGAATCAATTTACAAAAAGTCACTTACTTCAATTTTGAGTTCCTCAATAAATTAATATCCTCAACAGCTCAATTGATGCCTTGGCCTGGCTGCATTCCATACACCAAGCAAACAAAAAATGAAAAAACAATAGTATATAAACAATGAAGGATAGAAAACCCTAAGTAATGTCTGAAACTTTCTTTTCTTTATATATATTGGACTTTATAGATTTTAGGAAATCTAATATTCACTATCAATATTTCATTTATAATCATTAATGGTAATGTAAAAGAAAATGTTTTGATATACTAGCTTCTTATAAATAATACCACTAAATAATACTTGTGAGTATGTATTAGTAAAAATTATGAAAAATTGTATGTATTAATGAATATGTTTTAT
This sequence comes from Vitis vinifera, assembly GCF_030704535.1. Lineage (NCBI taxonomy): Eukaryota > Viridiplantae > Streptophyta > Magnoliopsida > Vitales > Vitaceae > Vitis > Vitis vinifera. The sequence continues at coordinate 6,126,088 of NC_081823.1, forward strand.
TAAAAATTAAGGACTTGGTGAAAGATACATCTTCTCATAGAGTTTGATTTTCATGATTTTTTTTTTTTATTTTAAGAAATTGCCTTATGTGCATAAATAAAGATATAGTTCCAAAATTTATAGGTAGGGTAAAGATCATATAGTAGACATCAAAACTTTTAATGAAATAAATTATCACTAAATTGGTATTAAAAAAAATGTGATTCTCATATTCAACAAATTTTGGGATCAACAAGTGATTGGTCATTTACACATTTGACACGTGACATGTATTAAAAAGGTAACACATGATGATATTTGGAAGACTATAAAACTTAGTCTTGTAAATAAAATAAAATAAAACTCTCCAATTGTTGTCAAAAGAGAATTAAAATAAAATATTCTCTTTTTGACAAATTTCTAAAAGGAATTAATATACCAGTTGAAGTCAAAAGAGAATAAAAAATAAACAAATAAATATTTTCTTGTTGACAAATTTCCTTAATGAGGAAAACAAGTTGCTAAAATAAAATAATCAATTTTTTTGAATTAAACAACTAAATCTTGTGGAATTTCAAAATTTAATTTCATAATTTCACTTATAAATAAGGGTGACTTCCTTCAATAAGATGAACTTCTTAAGATTGACAAAAACGACTCTACACAGGAAAATAGACTTTATAAAGAAGAAAAATTTCTTTGCAAGTTCACAAAACGACAGAAATACTACACACGCGATCTTCGTCTTTTAACAAGTTCATTCGAGAACAAGTCATGTGTGACCCTTGGTTGATCTATAAAATTAAGGAGACATTTTATCGCTGTCTTCCAAATTGTAATCCAGGTGAAAGAATTAGAATAATATATTATTTTATAAAAGAATATTACCACAAAGCCCCATAATTTATCAATTTTAATAAAAAAATTTATTTCTTATTATTTCTCCTATATATTGTTTTGCTTATAATTAACTTTCACGAAATTTGTGTGTACACATATAAATAAAAGTTTGTCAAATCTTTAATTAAAGCCAAGGCTAATACTAAAAGCACAGTAGATTAGGTTTTGAAGGTAGACATAACAAATGGAGAAAGGTCATAAGTTTTAAAGAAGATAAAGAAAAGTGAGAGGAGTGGGGAGAAGTTGAGGGGTGATAAAAATTGAAGAAAATAAGAGTAGAAATTAAGATACTGCTTAAAACTAAGGCCATGGGCTAAGAGTATAAACTTTAGCCTATGGATCTAAAATTTCAAACCTTAAACTTTCTTTTTTATCTCAAATATTGCATTCCATATATATCAAGATTTTGTGTAAAATTGAATTGAATATTGAATATTGAATATCACAAGTTCCAATTCTATTGTTATCAATTTATTAATGCTTTTAAAAACAATTTCTAAAATTTTCTAGTAAAGAAAACGAAAAAGGAGAGACTAAAATCTGTCAATGAGAAATTTATTACTTAAGGGGCCTCTTTAATCTTCCATGTACAAATACTACTAGAAGAGAATTTTTTTTTATTATCATAGATATGACAGATACCACCCTAGTTCACCCTTAATGAAAAAAATGATATTTAAATGTAAAAAAGAAAAAAATATCAAAACAAGGAAAAAGGGCTTAATATCCCTTGAGATGATCATTATCACACAAGAGGGGAGGAAAAAAAAGAGAAACAAAAGTAAGATAAATTGAAATAAGGATCGATTTCATCCCTATTAAAAATTATCAAATTTATTCCCTTAGAAAAGTATATTAAAAGATCGATAGATGAATCAATTTATCAAAGCATCTAAGAATTTTATACAAACCATTAAAAGCATTAATAGTAGGAAATTTTAAAAAAATTTAGCTTCTATAAATTTGAAGAGATATCTCCCTTTCACCTCCCACCATTATTCATTATTCATGTACATCACAATCTTCTCATAGTACATGATTGGATGAACAGGGAAAGGAGAGTGAAAATGTATATTATAACCTACATATATCTTAAGGTCTTGATATATTAAGTGAAAACTAATATTCTTTACATTTTTAGTTAAGACCCCAAATCACACTTCTATATTCTCTTTTAAGGTTTAAATTACTTTGAGAGCACTACACACTATAATTTTGCCTGTTAACAAAAGGAGAGTAGCGAATAATGATTTGAAGATCTTGTCACTTTAGAAAAGTGATTTAAAGCCTTCAATTTTATATATATAATATATGGTTTTTTGTGGATGATCCATCTAAATGATTTACAATTGGTTTTCTCAACAAGAGAATATTGACAATCACAACAAAGATAAAATTTATAAATATGTATGTCGATATTTTGGCTAATCATATAATATTCAATTTATATTTAGTATTGATCCCAATAGAGGAACATTGCTTTGTATAATATAAATAAGTAAAGGTTGATGAGGTTTTGTCCAATAGTGTTCAACTTTCTTATGTTACGATACTTTAATTTTGATGATCATATATATATTATATATGTAAAAATTATAATAACATATTTTTCAATTTATGTGATTTTAATTTAGCTCAATGAAAGGATTATGATCGTCTTATAATTGATGTATTCACTAACTAATTTCTTGTTATAGTTAAATTTTTAATGAAGTGGTTTTAAATATTTGTCTTGACATACAAGTAACTTTTATGAATTAAATTCTTATCTAGCAACAATGAATTTTATTGTTATTACTAGCTACTTGTATGGAATCTTTAAGGGATTTAGATTACGATCTAGGAGATCCTAAACTCATAAAGCTTACTTCTAAAAACATTGACAAACAAAAGACTTTTTATGAAAAATGGAAAAGCTGTAATTACATGAATCTAAGATAATGAAAGGCATAAATACTCCTACAATTCATGGATTAGTCCTAGATCATATTAAGACAATAGAAGAACGATTATTAGGAACTTCCAAATCCCTTGCAAGTACCTTGACCGTCAAAATGATAACAATAAAATAGGATATAATAATGTGCATGAGCATATCATGAAAATGAGTATTACTCCTAATTGAAGAAAATAGTACGACAATTATTGAAGGTCTCCTTATTCATTTTACAATGATTTATCTTCTCAAATAATTTGATCTTATGAATTATATTATACATATATATATATATATATATATATATATATATATATATATATATATATATATATATATATATATATTAAAAAGAAGTGAACTAATTGTCATATGTATTCAACAACAGGAAGAGGCTCAAAGTTGAAAAAAGCAATATGGTTAAGAGTTCATTTGACAATGATTCTAGAAAACACTTTTAATCTTTTTAACACTTGAAATTTTTTATCATTTAAGTGTTAGAAATGCTAAAAACGTTTCATAGAATCACTCCTAAACGCACTCTAAATCTCATTATTGTAGGTCAAATACAAATAGACAAGGGTAAAAAAAAAATAATAATAATCGAGTTATAATGATGCATCACACAATGATAGAAAAAAGAAAAAAAAATGCATTTTTGTCATAAGAAATATCACAGAAGAAGGTATTATCATGGTTTTAAAGACTGGTCTCAAAAAAAAAACCCAATATTTATTATCTCGTAAATTCTATTTAATTTGCATTTTATCAAACTTTTAGTGGATTGATGCTAATGGAAGCATTCATATAATGAATCCAACGTAATAATAACTTAGAAGCAAAAAATTTAAGTAAAGAAGAACAAACAATGGAAGAAAGGTGGATTGTGGTGCCATTAGCACTCTACATTTAACCTTAGATATTGGTTTCATTTGGATTTAATAGATACAGTTTATATATTATCTCACTATTATAAATTAAAGTTTGAAAATAGTAATATTCCTCAATTATATAATTATTGTTTCTAGAAGTAGTTTTTTCTATTCTAAAAAAAGAAATTGTAAATTCAAATATTAACATCTTTATAAAGGCATAATCAATTTTTTTTTAAAAAATTAATCATGGTTAATAAATTTTATTTAAAATAAATTTAAAATAAGGGAAGTATAATTCAACTAAGTTTTAGCATAACAATTTTGATTCATTCAAAAATTAATTGATTTAGTTTTTTTAATTATAAATTATTCTTAAAATTTATTAAATTTATTGAAGATTATATGACTAATAAAAAAATTGAAAAGAAAAATAGTCATGTGTAAAAAAGAAACAATAGAATCATGACTCATTTTAGATTTTGGTCTATTATTATCTAATACTTATTAAGTTTATTTTTATTTCAAATTATTTTTAAAAATTACTAGCTAGATTCATTAATAAATTTTGATTAATTTAAAGTTTATTTATCAATTGAGAAATTCATAAAAATATAATTATGTTTAGAGGATTAACATAGTTATTCTTTTTGGTCTATGAATTTCTAATGGTGACTATTAAGTTGTTTTTAAGTTGTATTTTTTTAATTAATAGATTTATTAAGGAATATGATGCATTAATTCTTGCTTACTTAATTTAAAGTCTATTTGTGTAGTAAGAAAATTCAAAAAATATAATTTCAAAGAAATATCAATTATTTTAGATCAATTTTTGCTTATAAATTTATGAAATTAATTGGGTTAACATTCAATTTTCCAAATTGTCTTTTAAAATCACTAATCTCTTATTAAAAAAAATTTTAAAATTAAGTGTGCATAAGGTTCGGACAACCATGTCTAACCCATTTAACATTTTTTATAATATTTATAATACATATTATTCTATATAATAATATTTATTTATTTTTTCAAAATTTAAGAAAAAAATTATGAAATTATATATTTTTCACTTTAAAATATATATATATATATAAATTTATGTTTATATATTGAAATTTTGTCATATTTTCTATTTAAATTTCATATAAATACATTAAAAAAAAATTTCTTTTTTGAAAAATATTATAGATAGATTTTAAATTATATACCCGACCTACCCATCAACTCAAGGCCAACTTAAACAACACGAACTTAGAAAATAAAGTATTTTCAAATAACATTTTTAATTGTTTTCAATTATTTTCATTTTTCTTTAGGACTATTTAAAAAATAACTATACAAAGACGTAGAATGATTAAAAATAAAGCACTAGACATAAAAATTATTTTTTAAAACATATTTAAAAATAAGTTAAAAACAACCCACCTATGTTGTGGTCCTATATGTCCCACATCTGTGTTGTAACCCTATATGTCCCACATCTCGTCATATATATATATATATATACCCTACACCCAATTGTTCATTTCTTATATCAAGAAGTGTGCCGTATATCTAGTATTTTGCTTCTATATTATCGAATACCTATAATGTAAGTTATTGCCTCTCTCAAAATCTTTTTTTTTTCTTTTATTTATCTATTAAAATTTTTTTTATCTTGATTGGCTAATTAACTTGTGGAATTTGATTTTGATTTGGATTATATAACTTGCAATGAGTAAATCGGTTGTCATCATTCATGATAATTGGTAAAAAAATGATTCATGTAATTTTTATTATGTTTTAATATTATGGTGAATATCATTCGATCCCCTCTCTCTAGAAAATTATTCGTGCCACCATTTTCAAATTTATAGAAAAAAATAGATATTATTTTAATAATTATCGTGTTAAAAAAAAAATCATGTTATTGAAAAATAAAATATTTTAATCATTTCCCTCCTAGGAATTCTCTTCCATGATTTATGGCAATGGAAATGGTCAAAACGGCCCAACAATACATGGATTGTGTTTCCAAAGTATTTTTATATTTTATTTAAAAATATTTTTTTTGTTAAATTACCTATCAAGTGTTTTTATGTGAAATATTATAAATTTTTAGATTTTTAAAAGTGTTTTTTAAAATTGGTGAAATAATTTTTTTTTTTAAAAAAACATATTTTACGTTAAAAACGTTTTCCAAATTATTACTAAACGAATTCTTAAAATAATTTGATCAGGTTCCTATTTACTAATTAAACAATTTTTTAATAATAAATAGTTTAGGTAAAAATATTATTTTTTTATCACTCAAAGTTAATGATTAAATAATAAAAAATATATGTTAAAATATTTAATGCTATGTTTAATTCAAGGAAAGTAGTAAAAAGAAAAGAAAAAAAATACATATGAAGAAAAATAATTTTCTCATATTTGATTTATCCTAAAAAAATTATTAAAATTAATTATAAATTTATATATTTTTAAATTATTTAATTTTATATAAAAGGAAAAAAAATAATTTTAAAAAATATATAAATATTTTATTAATTTTAAATTTATTTTTATTTTCCTTTTTTCTATTTTCCCAAATTTACATGTTACATTGTTATGCCATCTTTTAAAAATGTATTAATGTTCGTAATCTCCCGGAAAGATAAAATTGCATAAATTCAACGGATAGCCAAATTTAACAGTATGCAGCGTGTTGACCACGCCCATCGAAGTCGCGTGAAGCTTCAATAGCGTGAAAAGCTTTCCCTCTACCTTGGCGGTTCGAATACCATTCCAAAGAAGCCACAGGTCCAAACAACAATGGCTTCCTCCTCCTCCTCCTCCTCTTCTTCTTCTTCTTCTTCATTATTATGAAACAAAGGCCAGTTCCATTGTAGCCCCATAGCCCTCAAACATCTACGTGATGTGAGCAATCTCTGAGGACAACAGTTATGGCGGTAGAGTTTGTTCATGGACCCAACTTTTGCTTCTCTTCAACACCTTCAAGAGTACTCTCCATCCCTTTTTAACTATTATCTTCCTGCGGTTTTTCTTTTTTGGGATGTTTGGAATTCAAAGTGGGTTTTGGGTTGGTTTGTTTTGTAAAGCAGGGGATTGTTTTGTCAGTAAAGTTTGTTCTTTTATTTGTATTCAGTGGGTTTTAGTGCTGCTTAGTGTGTTTTCCTTTGTTGTTTGATGTGGGCTTTCATTATTTGAATCTCTTGTGATGATTTGAAGGACATGCTATCTGAGTTATGTATATTATGGGAAATTTTTTCTGAAATTGATTTATTTTTAGTGCTCCTTTATGATTATCCAGATTTCTAGGTCATTTTCATAGAGATTTTGTTGTGATGTTCTTTGGCTTCTGATTGTGCATCCTTTCTCTTAGGAAGAGGGACATTTTGATGAACAATTCTCAGGTCAAGAGGCAGAGGCTGAATCATGATGGCACAGATAGGATTAATAGTTTACCTGATGGTGTTCTCATCCACATGCTCTCCTTTCTTCCAACTGCTGACGCTGTTCGCACGTGCATACTATCGAAAAGATGGGAATTCCTCTGGACTTATCTCAGAAACATTAACTTTGATGATAGGTTGTACTTAGGCGAAGTGAATATGTGGAACCCGCAACCAGGATTAACTCGATTCTTAGATGGAATAGGAGATGAACTAGTTTCCCAATTCATGTTTGATATGAAAAAACTCCGTCTTTCATTTCGAGTCTTCTTTGATGCCATTCGTGTCCATAATTGGCTGGTGTCTGCAATCTTGCGCAAGGTTCTAGAGGTTGATCTCTGCCTGTTTGTAGGAGAGCCTTTTATTCTACCCCGAATGGTTTTTGTTTCTACATCCCTTACAGTTCTGAAAATAGAAATGAATTCAGTCCTTCAACTCCCTCGAGACATTTCTCTTCCATGCCTCAAAACATTGTGCCTATCTCTTGTCACTTTTTCAGGCACAAAATTAACTCAGAAACTGTTCTCTAGCTGTCCAGTACTGGAGGACCTAGCTTTAGTGGATTGTGAATGGCTTTTTATAAGGAGTGTCACAATTTCTATTCCAACTCTAAAGACCCTGAAGATGGATGAACTACCATGCTTTGGATCAACAGATAGCATAAATGATTGTCAAATCAAGATATATGGTGAAAATCTTGTATCCCTCAAGTACAATGGCAGTCTGTCAAATGACATTTTTCTGTATAACATATCTTCTCTAGTTGTTGCATATATCGACATTCCGAATCTGTATAAAATGGATAGAGAAATTGCTCGCCGTGGAGCTAAGTTACTTAGAGGTCTTGGGAATGCCCAATATGTGAGAATGTCGAATGGAGCCATTGAGGTGCAGTTTCTTCACTTTATAGACATTGAATTCTTCTCTTTTGATGTTTATATTTGTACTATGTCATATTAAGCTGTGTTTTGTTTTTTCCCTATGCAGTCTGTCTTCCTTGCAGAAAACTTCCTGGATCATCTTCCTATATTTCGAAAGTTGGTTCATTTAAAGCTGAATATGGTGATTGGAGCTTGTACAATTGGAGCACTAATGGACTTGTTCCAAAGATCACCAAATTTAGAATCTATTGTTTTTTCCAAGGTATATTCCTTAGTGCATACAATTCATTTATTGTGTTCTTGATGGGTATATTTGAATTGACTTCGTATGCTTTTCAGGGAATTGACGATGACCTGGACATTCGTGACAATGTTTGGAAGTTGAAATATGCACCAGAATGTCTCTTTTCACACCTCAAGACAATTGACCTCCACTGGTTCCGTGGGATCAAAACAGAGATAAATTTACTCAAGCTTGTTCTGAAATTTGCACCTGTATTGGAGAGGATAAATATCCACTGTTCTAAGATTTTGTTACAAGATATGAACAAGCGAAATGAGATTTTCAAACAGTTGCTGATGCTTGAGGATGGTCCTAGAGTTTGTACCATCGTATTTTTATGAGGTAGGAACTACTTTCCTGAGTATTAAATTCCTTTTATATCATTGTAATTTATTTGCTTACATATGTTTATTAACTTTATTTACCTGAGTTTCTCTTGGAAGTGTCATATGACCCATGTTATGCTTGTATTTTTTGTGGTAGCACATCATGATTACATCTTAGAGTGAAAGAAATGAAGAAATTTTCCATTTAAACCCTCCAAACATGTATGCTAGAAACCAGAAAACCCAGTTTAGAAATAAACTGAAACAACATAATAGGGAAGAATGCAGGCAAGAATGGTGTAATTAATATAGAAAAATGTTCCATATACAGGGAATGAAAGTTCTTATCACACAGAAGAGGAGAAATAGATGCACTTGTGGAGTTTAAACTCTCTATGAAGGATCCCGGCATAGATGCTTTATGGTTACCTCTCTTAAAGCTAGTTTGGGGCAGGAATTGACCCGCAAAGAGTTGGAAAACACAAGCAACAAAGCAAGATGGACTAGAAATCTAGAACACGACACCTTATAGCCTCATGCCAAACTTTTTATTAAGGCATGCATTGAGTTAGAATTAGCTTGTCAAACATTTTATGAAGGCATGCCCTTACATGGTATTCCCTGGTCATTAGTATAAATTCAAGTACATCGTTGACATCAAATATAAAATTGCTTGTTAGAGAGTCAGGACTCAATCAAGATTATATTTCTTGTTGATCTAATGCTCCACATTTGTTGTATTTGTTGTCAAAAACTTAAGAAGCTTGTATCCTGCAACAGTTCCATTGACCTTGAAGGTACCATATATCCTGTTAGTTTAGTATTCCTACCTAAGCTTCTGGAACTCTCCCATTGCAAATCTTTGTAAATAGCATGGAAAGCAGCTTCCCTGATTTATTCAAAATCATAGGTTCTCAGGAGGCTACGGTCCACTGGACCTTGAGAATTTACGTTTTTGACTCAGGAAAAAAAAAACAAAAGAAAAAAAAAATGGCCCCGTAGAGAATGAAGTTGAAGATCCTTGATAATCTGCACTTTGGTGAATAGCCCTTGCAAAATCAGTGGTACACTTACTCTTTGTAAGTAAACTATTTTGGTTGACAATCACCAGATTCACAACTTGCTTGTCATGAGGCATCTGACCAGAACCGAATTCAACTTTGAACCTGTGTAGAATGGTGCATTCTCTATGCAACAAATCCTCAAACCTAGGGCAAAAAATCTTGGTTTTATTTCTTTTTCATCTTAATCTACCTAAAGCTATTTTTCATTCTAATTTGAGATGGTATAGAGTTGTATTTTATTCTTGAAAAAATTATGACAGATTAGTGAAATCATTAATTGATCATTGCAAGAAACGTCTATTTTTGCTGAAAAGGTTGGCATTGTTTACCATAATTATCAACTAGGGAAGATTTTAGTTGAAAGTGAAGGAGCAGTTTTCAATTTGAAGTGGTCCTTTGGCTAGCTGTTTTAGAAATTTTCATTCTTATGATCAAAGCTGCTTTTCTGTGGACCTCATGGCTCAAAAAGTCTCATTTTTTCTAAAATTTATTGATGTCAATAGTGTGCCTTATTGGGATCTTATTTTGTGTAATGCAGCAGCCTCTCCCAGAAATCTTGTTTTTCTACAGAAATCGTGTATTTTGCTTATAGCCCCTCCTTGGCTGTGGGTTCTAAGGATCAAGTGCAATAAAGTGATGATCAGCCAGCTCTTGTATCTGCTGGTGCAATTCATGAAGTTTGTCATTTTTGACTAAAGCTGAAGGTCTCGAAGAGGATGCAGCTGAGAATTTGCCTGGATTAAAGCTTATGACTGCTGTGATTCATTGTTGTATAGATCTGAATGGTCAAAATGGGAAAACTATGGGTCTGTTTGTTTAGTGTTTTCAAGAACTGTTTTTTGTTCTTGAAAACAAAAAACACCAAAAACTCGTTTGGTTGAGAGAGTGATTTTTGTTTTTGTTGTTTCCCGTGTTCTCAAAATGACACTGTTTAGAGAACAACAAAATCTTGTTTTCCCCGTTTTTTTACTGTTCACAGAACAAAATTAAACAAAAAAAAAACAATCTGTTTCCCGTGTTTTTTTTTCTTCCCGTTTTCATCTCTTCTCCAGCACAGTGGCTCGCCTCTTCTTGTTTCTCAGTTTTGATTCAAGGTTCGTGAAATTTAAATCCAATCGCACAATAGCAAAGAGACCCCTAAAACGGATCCAGAAAACGCAGGGATTTTTGGTTTTCCTTAAGGTTTTTGCTTGGATTTTCTCGGAAATCAAACGAGGATGAATTTTCCCGGAAATCGAATGGGGGATGGGTTTTCTTGGGAATCAAACGGGGGTTGCAGGGTTTTTGCTTGGATTTTCTCGGAAATCAAACGAGGATGAATTTTCCCGGAAATCGAATGGGGGATGGATTTTCTTGGGAATCAAACAGGGGTTGCAGGGTTTTTGCTTGGATTTTCTCGGAAATCAAACGAGGATGAATTTTCTCGGAAATCGAATGGGGGATGGATTTTCTTGGGAATCAAACGGGGGTTGCAAAAAAAAAAATAATAATAATAACATGATTAGATTAGTACCTGTGAGGATTGAGAGTGGCAGAGGAAAATAGGGCCTTTTACGGATTCTCTCGACTGGAGGGCAACTTAGAAAAGGGCTTCTTGATGCCCGATGAGAGAAGTGGGTGGCATTTTGAATTTTAGATTTAGTAGAGATAAAAAAAAAATTAACAAGAACAATTTTATCTCAACTTAATAAAATATGCTATAATTTTTAATAAAGTTAAAGATTAAATAAAAAAATATTAATAAAAATAATTTTATTATGTTTGATTTATTTTAAAAAAATATAAAAAATATTTTTATTTTTAAATTAATAAAATAAATAATTTTTTAATTTAAATGAACTATATATCTAAAAATTATTTATAAATTTATAATATAAAATTACTTGAAGAAAATATTTTATTAATTAGAAAAGAAAAAAAAGATCTTTCAAACATGTTTTTTGTTTTATTTGTTCTAAATTTTTTTTTATTAACTCAACCAAACATGTTTTTTTGTTTTTGAGAACAAAAACTGTTTTTCAAAATTCAGTTCCCAAACACAATTTTTTTTTAAAAAACACCAAAAACTGTTCTTAAAAACTGTTCTCAAAAATTGTTTTCCAGAACAGTTTTCAAAAACAGCAACCAAACAGGCCCTATGTATCTGAATTCATGGCATTGCTCTTTGTTTTTCTTCATGGCTTCTCTATAGTTCAGGAAAAAAAATGTTCTTTATTGGTTAGCCTCTGCTGGATTAATGATCTTAAACTGCCTGATGAGAAACCATAATTTGACTGAATGTTTAAAAAAGCCGGTTATGATGATAGCAGGTGGGAGAGAACATTTTTCTTTGATAATGAAGACACTGCACGGGTAATGCAGTTGAATTGAGATGAAGAAACGACTGAGCCTTGGAGATGAACTGATGGCCAGCCTGCTAACATTTTGGGCCCTGCTAGTAAAACCAAAGCCCAATGGGGAGCCCACTTTTTCTTTTTCTTTCTTTCTGTTTTTTTTCTTTTGACTGTTTGTGGAGTAGGGCCTTTTAGGCAACATTATGAATTAGGCTAATCATAATTTAGAGCTTTGAGCAAAAATTATATATATATATATATATATATCTTTTTAAAACTCCACAAATTAAGGTAGTGTTTGATTTTGACCGAATAAAAAATGTCAAAATATTTAGTATTTTTTATTGAGTTAAAGTAATCTATTAAATATCAACTAATATGATTAAAATGAATTTATTATTATTAAATTTATAGGTTTGGTTTAGTTATATTAATCGATATCAATAAGTTACTTTAAGTTAAATAGAAAAAACAGTTTTTCTATTCAGTAAAAAACAAACATCATCTAAATCTTCTACCAAAATAATCTTCAAATTAATGCATCTCAACAATTTAGGAATCATGTGACCTTTGATATTTTTTTTATTTTTTTACATTACAAGATCATAGTTAGTAATTATGATTTTAAATCTTTTTTAAAAATAAAACAATAGATGGTAACTATGGTTTTAAATTTAAATTTAAAGTCATAATTACCCGGTTTTGTGACTCAATAACAAACAATAGTTTAAGAATTATTTAGGAAATGATATAATTCATGGAATTTTCTTTTACTTAAATTGTTTTTGCTCAAAACTCTAGAATTTATACCATATCGTATAAAATTGGAAAATCGATATGCACCCTTTTAAATTGTATGGTAACTCTTTCACAAAAACTAAAATGGGTAACAATCAATGTGATGATATTAGGTCTAACTTTATGGCTATGTTTAGATTCTATGAGGGAAAATGTGAAAAAAGAAGAAGAGGAAAAAGTAGAAAAAAAAATTGAAAAAATGAGGAAAAAAAAGATTTAAAATCAATAAATTATTGTATATACTACTTCCAATTCATTTAACTTATTTTTTCTTTTTTTTTTACGTAAAGATTAAATAATTTAAAAATATATAAATTTTTATCTAATTTTAATTATATTTGATTTTTTTCCCTATTTTTTATATTGAAACTAAATATAAGAAAATCATTTTCTTTAATATTTTTTTTTCTTTTCTTAATATTTTTTGGGAATCAAACATAGTCTATATATATAGACACCGTATGATAAAAGTGTATAATAATATGATTATATAAAAGAAGCTTCTACTATTATTTATTATTTATTTTTAAAACACTTCATTTTAAAAAGTTAACCTAAAGAATAAATAAAAAAAATTAAGTAGGGGATTAAAATTAATATAATAAAATTTTAAAAATATATACATTAAACCTTAAAATTTATTTAAAAATGCAGATAATAAATTCATGATAAATTTAAAGAAAAAAAATTAAGTGCTGGAAAGAAAAAGGGGGAGTATAAGTACACACAAATAGGGTAAAGAATCAAATATAAACAATATGTAGAAAAAAAGAAAAAAATTAAACAAAATACAAGAATTAGTAAAGTGATGGACTTTTGAAATTGATTTTTTATTTTTTATTTTTTATTTTGTGGTGGAAATCAATATTTTGTTTTTAATTTTGATGGTTATTATTTATTTTTTATTTTATTGTGAAGAGTTGTCGACCTGTGCAAGGAATGGAAAATGATAATGATAATAAATTAGATATTCAATAAAATAAATTCAAAATTTTTAATTAATTAATTAAAAATTGATAAAATAATCATCATATTCTTGAATTTAACATTTTTCATATTTTCACTTGAAAAACAATCAATTTTTGATATAAATACCCTTAATTATTTCAAATATTTATATGTAAGATTTTTTCTTATAAAAATTATTATTTAAATAAAAAAATAAAGATATTTTTGTTAAGATATGACTAAAAAAGACGAAAGTTAAGGTCAGTTTGATCATATTTTCTGAAATTTATTTTTAAAAATTATTTTTTAGTTTTTAATTTAAAAATAATTTTTAAAAACAAATTTAAATAAATATGATCAAACGAGTTTATTTTTTCATTTTGTTTTTTAAAAATGTGTTAAAATAACTTTTACTTGTTTTAACCATTATTATATATTTTATTTTATTTTTTAAAATTATTTAGAGATCAACATCAAATAATGTTAGAAATTTTAAAGAAGGTTTTCTTTTTATACTTTTTAGGTTTGTTTTCAACGAGCAAAAAATTAAAGAAAATATTTGTTGTGGGATGTCAAATTTGGTAAAAATAGAGCTATGACTTATGACTAATTTAGGGCAGGACCCAAAAATTTGATGAGGTGGCAGGATGTAATTGGTATAAAAATAGGAAAGAGTTTTGCACTGTTCGTGATCTAGGCCACCTTTCTTTTCGGTTAGTGGATACCGACCCTTAATACCAGAGGGCTAATTTCTCACCAAACTCCCAAGCCTCTCCTCTAGTCCTCCTCGCAAAGCCCTCGTCAAATCCTTCTACAGTTCGATTTTCACCTACGATTCTAGAGTTTTGGCCACACTTAGATCTGCATAGTCCTCAAGGGGACTAGGGTTTAAGCTTTTCTCGTCCGTATAACGGCAGCCCACAAATTGTAAATCACTCTGAAGTTTTTTTCTCCTTTGATCCATCGCGTAAAACTCTACAGCCCACCATCATGATCTGCTCGATAAAGCAATCCGTGTCCTCTTTGCAAGCCCTCACTCGTTCAGACTTTTACCAGCGGAAGTCTCCGGTAAAGTCGTTGTCTCTCCCCTCCGTTGTTGGCGGTACCTCGCCTGTGAAGCCTCTCCATCTAGCTCCGGTTCGGGGTTTGGGTTTTGGGTTGATCGAGGATTTGAGGGTTCGGAGGCCCTTGATCAGATGCGAGGCTTACGAGGCTGACCGGTCGGAGCCGGTCGAGAGCGACGTCGTAAAGGGGCGATCAGAGGCGGCGAAGAAGGTGAAGATCGGGTTGTATTTCGCGACGTGGTGGGCTCTGAACGTTGTGTTCAATATTTATAACAAGAAAGTTCTCAATGCGTTTCCGTACCCTTGGCTGACGTCGACGTTGTCGCTTGCGACCGGATCGCTTATGATGCTGATCTCCTGGGCTACTAGGATCGCTGAAACTCCTAAGACTGATTTTGCGTTTTGGAAGACCCTTTTTCCTGTAAGTATGAAGTAATATTAATGTTTGGTTGCTTGAAAGATGGCGTTTTTGGTGGTAAGGGTTTATACTTGTTGGGTTGGTGAGCAAATGTGGGAAAAAGTGGTGTTTTCATTTTGGGATCACAGGAATTGAAGGATTGTAAATATGAAATACTATTTATGTTTGGTTGGTAAGAAAAGAAAATTTTCTTGTAAATGATGGTGGTTTTCGTGCTTTATGGGTTTATGTTTAGTGGGCTTGGTTAGAAAAGGTAGAAGAAAAGAAGGTAAATTGGAGTTGCTTTTAAAATGGATTCCCTTAGTTTTCTCGGCAGCCAAACAGAGCTGGATTGTGAATTTATAATCAATCTGATTTTATGTTTTGTAGGTTGCTGTGGCTCATACAATTGGGCATGTGGCTGCAACAGTGAGTATGTCCAAGGTTGCGGTGTCTTTTACTCACATAATCAAGAGTGGTGAGCCTGCATTCAGTGTCTTAGTTTCAAGGTTCCTATTGGGTGAGAGTTTTCCAACTTCGGTGTACTTCTCGCTCATTCCAATCATCGGAGGTTGTGCTCTGGCCGCCGTCACCGAGCTGAACTTCAACATGATTGGTAATAATAGCAAAGGCTTTTTCTTTAAAAGCATAATTGAATTTGTGTAGGGTTCATTTCTGCAAACTTTTTGCTATAGTCTGTTTGGTTTATAAGAAATGGTAGGAAAGGGAAAGGAATCAACTTTTTTCCTTCAGTTCCATCAGTAGCCAAATCAATGGTTTAATCGATTTTTTAAACTCGTTTCATTTTTCTATAGTCGGTCTGAATTGAGGGGTCATAGCCAGCTCAATAATGCTTTATATTTCTTGAAAGCAATCACATGTTTCTTGATCAGTTAGGTGACTTGGGTCCCTGCCTGCTGGATTTTTTGCAAAAGACATTTTGGGGGGGTTAGGAATGTAATTTTACTCCTATTTTCCTTTTAGGGCTGACCTGAACTTGGTAGGTGCTTGTCTGTATCAGGTTTTATGGGAGCCATGATTTCGAACCTGGCTTTTGTTTTTCGCAACATATTTTCAAAGAGAGGCATGAAGGGGAAGTCTGTTAGTGGAATGAACTACTATGCTTGTCTTTCTATAATGTCACTGTTAATTCTCACCCCGTTCGCAATTGCTGTCGAGGGACCACAGATGTGGGCTGCTGGATGGCAAAATGCCGTTTCTCAAATTGGACCCCATTTCGTATGGTAATCACATGACAACTACTGTGTTTTTCTTGTACTGTTTGTTTGTGTTTTATTATCTCTGTATCTATATGTTTTTTTTGTGATAGAAAAAACCAGAGGCCCAAGGTAAACTAATATCTCACTTTACACCCCGTCTTTTTTCGTATTCAATAAAATCATGGAAATAACTATTTAACTCAATTATGGAAGCCCTCACAGGAGAAGTATGACACCTATGTGGTTCATGCTCTGGATGTCCTGAGATATACATTGATTCAGTTTGGTCATCTTTTTTCACTCAATTTACGTTTTTGCCCTTCAATTGCAACATCTCACTGTTCCTAAAATGATTTATAAGTAGAATGAGTGAAGTTAATCCTACCGTAAACATTCAAGTAGATCTAGCTTACTGCTATTCATATATGTAGCATGTGAATATTATTCTTGTAGCCTGCATGTGAGTATTATTCTTGTAGCCTTAAACCTTAGTAGAAAAATTACAGTTCAAAAGAACAGCATGTGCTAACTCCAAAAATTCCGGGGTCTGTATATGTTGAACTCATCATTTTATAATTGTCTGTTACCTGGCTACCAGTCAAATGCTTTACAAACTGAGTCATTATGATGGCCCAACTACCAGTTTTTGACCTAGGGAAATTGGTCAAGCTAGTCTCCATGTATGTGCAGAGTGAATATGTGGGATTCTTATTCTTCTGAAGATTTTTCAGGACTTTAGTTCCTTATAATTGTTCTTTTATATATTCCAATCAGTGAAGGTGCAAAATTCCCTGTGTTTCCCACTCAGTTGTAAGTGGTAGTTGTTTTCTTTTTGCTTGGCTTTTGCTAAGGAAATGTTTGTGTGGCTGTTATTTGTACATGGTAGGTGGGTGGCGGCCCAGAGTGTATTCTATCACCTCTACAATCAGGTGTCATACATGTCGCTGGATGAGATCTCTCCCTTGACGTTTAGCATTGGAAACACCATGAAGCGTATATCTGTCATAGTCTCCTCAATCATCATCTTCCACACACCCGTCCAGCCCATCAATGCTCTTGGAGCTGCCATCGCAATCCTTGGAACTTTCTTGTATTCTCAGGTATTTGCTCATTCCCTTCATGAATTGAGGATGGTTTATTCAGAGCTGTCTGAAAAAATAAATCAATATATACTAATAATAAGGAAAATAATTTGTTTGTAAGAATATCTCCTGTTTACTTTTTGGACAAATCCAATGGCATATGACATGTAATTTAATGCAAAACCAAAGGCTTTTAAGAGTCTCTCATTGGACTCAATGGCGCCATTCTAGTTATAATGATAATGTAAGGATGACACTGACCAAACAGATATGAGGACAAGCATATACATGCTTGTATCATAAAAAAGACAAGAGACTGGTAAGAATTTCTCTCCATCTCCTGGAGGAGACTTCACTGTCATCTCTAGGGGTCATGCCAATATGACGGCTGACCACCTCTTTTTGCATAATAATTTTGTTGTCAAGCATGGGTTGTTGGTCTAGTAATCTCTTATTAATGTTGTACTGATGATATTCTGGAATATAACTGATGAGTGCATTCTTTCATGCTTTTCCTTGCAGGCAAAGCAGTGAGGAAGCTGGAGTTGGAATTTAGGTTTCCGGGCTGCTATGGAGGAGGATGCATGGTCACAGAGAGTAGTCAGGTGGTCCGGCAGCGTTTCTAGCTGTAGATAATAAATAATTACAGAAGTAACATTACTATTACACATGCGTTTTACCTTTCTTAGGCAGATATGAGAAGTGAGGTGTATGAATAAAGAGAGTTAGGCAAGATGATAATAAGTAATAACAATAATAATAATGGCTCAGTACTGCCATTGATTCCTGATTTCTCCTCCTTTGGAGCGCCTTGGCAGCTAAATGGCCTTTGGGCATATATGTCTGTTTGTGTATTGGAAGGGCTAGGGCAATTACCATTTGCCCATGATTCTGTCTTATGGTCCAATTGGCCTTTTATCACAACCATGGAGCCCAATGAGACTACTTTGATAAAAAGAGTAGATATATGAATAAGAGTCTCTTTTCAAAAACTCAGTCAATGCCTCGGTGGGTTTGCTATTGTTGGTCTCTTTACGCCAGGGAGAAAACAATTTCAATTATGAGTTTGGTAAAGATTCGAGGCATCATTCTTTAAAGAAACCTTTTTAATAATCATGATTCGTGCTGTTGGATTAGATTTGGGTTAAACGATCAAAATTTATTGCCATGTCTTGATCAGACGTGTTTAATAAGGAAGAGGGTGGGTTCTGTTTGACTCTTCTTCACTTGCATATTTTATGTAAGAAAACAAAAAGCAGGCCTCTCGAAATCCTAATCCTAATATCAGGTCCCTTCCCTTTCTCTCTCACCCCTCTCTGCCCATGTTTGGTTCATGGAATGGTATTCAATCCTAATACTACATCTTTAGAAATCCAATCTCCTACTGCAGTTACTTGGGTCAATAAATGAACCCCACCAACTGCATGATTGCTACTTATAATCTAAGTTAAAAGAACGGAAAATGAAATGAATTAATTTCATATTCCGATACTACTGTAACTCCTGGACGTACCCCAATTAGTTTTGATTTTTTTTCCCATTAGTCTCCCTTGGTTAGGTGGGAAAGTGACAACTTTGGCACCATTCAATTAATTTGAAGAAATTCCAGGTTGGATGTTAAGTATCATGTTTTAGACGGCTTTGTGTGAATCACCCATCACTTTCATTTATTTTGGTTAGTGTGTCAACTTGAGAAATGTTGTTGAAGGATCCCGAAAGTTCAATTACAGAGTCTCGACATAATCTTGGCCTCTATATTTTGAACAAACCAAGGTGACAATGAGATTATAAAAGACAAATAAAGGGGCAAAAGAAAAAGACATCTAAATAAGGCAAAGGATATTTAAAAATATTTATTGTTTTCAAAAAAATAAAAATAAAAATCACAATTTCAAGACCCACACACTGTCGGTTAAACCACTAGTTTGTCGGTTAAACCACTAGTTGAGATGAAATAAAATCTCACTTATAAATGAGATTTCATCTCCGTTGTATTCCATTCTTATCATCATTTGAGTTATCCATATAAGAATTTAGGAGAAAAGAAATAAGAATTTGATTTTACCAAACACACCCTAAAAAACCCATAGATTTTTTTATATCCTGATAAAAGAAGGTGTAAAAACATATAAAATTTTAAAAATAAAAAGTATTCATAGTTTCATAAACTTGATTTTAAAATTATTTTTCAAAATTTAAAATTTTTAAAATAAAAAATTATAAAACAAAAAATACAACAAACCAAGCACAGCCAAAGAGTGCCTTTGCAGACAAAGAGAACAAATAGCTTTGTTGCCGTATGATTCCGCTACGGGTCCGATGTCTCAACCATTCAAAAACAATCACACTCTTCTACTAACCCATAGTATTCATATATAAATAAGACAGTCTTTTCAAGACACACAACATTATTACCAAGGGAAAGAATTGCAGATTAGGGGACTCAAAACCACATCTCTTCAAGCATAAGGTTCAAATCAATGGCACCACACAAACACCATCAAACCTGCAAATGCTTAATGGCTGTATGAACATCCTTATCTCCTCTCCCACTGCAATTAAGTACAACCTTAGTCCCATTTGGGAGGGTTGGGCACAGCTTCTCCAAATAAGCCAGGGCATGCGATGTCTCCAGAGCAGGGATTATGCCTTCAAGTCGAGATAATCTCTTGAAAGCTGCATAATAGCAAACCCAGCAAAAATCAAATAATGAAAATGAGGAAAAGGGGAATGATTGATATACAACGGTAATTGAGCAAGACAAATTTTATGCAACACTAGTAGAGAGGCAGACACAACTCTTCTCTAATTTGGAATGTCAAGTGTTCCAGTACATCCACTCTGGTCAAGCTATGGTGAAAGTATTTGGAGGAAACAAAATGTAGAGTAACTCAAAAGAATAAAAATTCAAAAGCTAGAGCACAATTTTTTTTTACGAAAAAGAAATAGCGCTGCAAGAAGAAAACAATGAATTGACTGATGAAAGATTAGAAGATTTGTGACAAGTTGGATGATTTCTATTATAACAAGGATCTTATTTGAAACTCATGGATTAAGCTTCCAAATTTCTATGTAAATGAATTAAGAAGAAACCCCTCATGAAATGGCAGACCAACTCCTACATGGGAAATTCAAATTACCAAATTCACATTTAGAATACTATGAAAGATCTGACAGACCCAAGAAAGAAAATTGAAGTGTAAAATTTTGATACCTTCCAATGCTTCTTCATCAGTGATGCTATGGTATTCAGCACGTCCTAAATCTTTCAGAAAGCTATGCTCTGGCCCAACTCCAGGGTAATCCAGGCTATTCACAGTAAAATTGGTAGGGTTAGTTAGCAGCAAAAATAAGTTAAGACTAATCACAAAAAATTAATAATTGTCTTACCCAGCACTAATAGAATGAGGCTCAATTATTTGTCCATCATCATCTTGTAATAAATAACTCATCGCGCCATGCAAGACCCCAACCTCCCCTCTAGTCAAGGTAGCAGCGTGTTTACCGCTATCTAAGCCAAAACCTGCTGCCTCCACACCAATCAGCCTAACGTCTTCATCATCAACAAATTCATAAAAAAGCCCCATGGCATTGGAACCTCCACCTACACATGCAACCAGCACATCTGGTTTGCCTCCCCACTTTTCCATTGCCTGTTTTCTTGTTTCTTTGCCAATCACTGCATGGAAGTCCCTGACCATCATGGGATAAGGATGGGGCCCAGCAACAGAACCCAAAATATAATGGGTTGTCTCCACATTAGTCACCCAGTCTCGTATAGCTTCTGATGTTGCATCTTTCAGAGTAGCTGTCCCAGCATGAACAGCTCTAACCTGTATTGAAATGGTTCAGTTTACAGTTAAACGAAGAATTACCAGGACAGCCATATTACAGATAGCACAAGGAGCTAAATGAGAAATACACAGTAATAAACATTATTGACAACTAATAGCCAATCTACAACCTACTCAACAAGTAATTTTGACCCAGTCGAACAACAATGGCAGTTACTCTAGAATGCTATCCTTCTTATTTATTAGCAAACAGGTGACTTATGTTTTCTATAATTCAATTTAGTGACGCAGATTTGTATAAACAAGCACTGCCGAAGGTATATAACAGAAGCAATATGATATTGCTTCACACAAAACACAAATTATTTATATAGAGGTCACCGGCTGAGGACATGGTAGCATTACTAACACAGCGTCTGAAAGATACAGGACATTATGACCGCAACAGAGGTTCTCCCACATCATAATTTCATCACAACATCATGAAACAAAGAATTACTGAACTAAAAAAATTTGCACTAATTTGCAAACAATAAAGTAGTGCATCACGCTGAATAGACAATTCAAAAGACCAGCAAATAATAGCAATAATAAACAAACCTCAGCCCCAAGAAGCCGCATTCTGAAAACATTAAGTGCCTGCCTTTCCATATCTTGGGCACCCATATAAACAATACACTGCAATCCAAACCGAGCACATACAGTTGCAGTTGCAACTCCATGCTGACCAGCACCAGTTTCAGCAATAATGCGTGTTTTTCCCAAACGCTTGGCAAGCAGAGCTTGGGCAACAGCATTGTTAATCTTGTGAGCCCCAGTATGGTTCAGATCTTCCCTCTTGAGGTAAATGAGTGGCCCTTCACCATTGTGACGCTTATAGTGCTCCGTAAGCCGCTCTGCAAAATAAAGAGGGCTCTCCCTGCCAACATAGTCCTTCAATATTCCATCTAGTTCTTTCTGCAATCATAAACATACATCTCAAAAACAAGCACAAAAATATAAATATACACACAGACACATGTAGATAAACACAGCAATTCCCTTGTAGTTTATATAATGTAGTTGCAGAAGACACCCTCTCTATGCTCAACAGAGTACATTGGAATTAATGTCTATGATAAAGTTGTAAACTTCCTAATCCATTGTGGTTTTGGTCCGTCCATGAAAACCATAATCAATTTAATTTTTTGCTATAAGGGTTGATACTCCATTTCCCATAACCAGTTCCTGAATTCTGTTTTTCCAAATGCCCTGTTTGGATGCATATAAACATCAATCAAAAGGGAAAAAAAGATTTGAACTTTGAAACCCAATAATTCCAAGCCCCATCATTAACAACAAACCTAAAGCAGATTCCCCCCCTGAGTTTTCTCAGCAATTAAGCAGACTTTAGAAGATCGATAAATCCAATTAAGGCATAACAAAGTTGAATGTTCGCACCCCTGAAACCGTTTTCAAACCCAAACATATAAAGTTCGCGTTCCCTCTGTTTTCCCAGCAACCAAACATATATCATAACTTCAATATCCCATACCAAACATGACAAAAATCAATTCCTTACACCTCTGAAACCATTTTCCTAACCAAAATAGAAACTCATTCTTATTAAAAACCAGAAAAGCCCAGAAGTTGCTTCCCACTAAAAACCAGAAACAAAAGAAATCCAGAAACAATTTCAATTGAAACCAAAAAACGAAAAACGAAAACCCAAATAAAAGGAAAAGAAGAAGAAAGAAAGAACCTGAAATTCTACGTCTCCAGAGAGAGCCCGGAATGCAGACTCCAGCTCGGTGAGGGCATGCATCAGAGTTTCGGGAACGTACTTCCCTCCGAATTTCCCGAACCGGCCAAACGAATCCGGCACCTGCGAACCAGGTCCAACCTTGGGCTCCATTTGCAGGGCACAGCAAATGGACAGCCCTTTGGCGGCGCAAGGGGTAGGTGTAAGCTTGAGGAGTTTGAAGGGCAATTGGGGAGAACTGCTGTAGGGCTTATAGAGAGACGTGGTCTGGGTTCTGGAGATTGGGGTTTTTGCAGAGGCGGCCATATTTTATGTTTGGTTGGAGAGAAAGAGCGAGTTTATAGATGGAGGACGGGATTGTGTTCTATCTTATATTTTTGTTGTTTATGTCAAAATATTTGTTGTAGATTGTGCTGGATATTTTTCCATTTAATTTTATAGGAAAATAATATGATGAAAAAATAGAAAATAAAAATAAAAAATTGTTATTTTTTTTTCTAAATTTGGAAAATTGGTAGGTAGGATGATAAAATTAAACATTAAAAAAAAAAAAAAACATACTATAAGAATTTGACATGAGAAACAAAGAAGAAATCTTTGTAATAAAAAGAAAATTTCTAATTCATTTTGTTCACGAGAGTAACAAATCTTTCTTTCTTTGGTAAAGTTTCTCTTTTTCTTCTGCAACATTTTTGTGATGAGAGTGCGGGTGTGTTGATTGATGTGGTTGTGTTTGGTTTATTTCAATATTCAGGTCCTGCCTACTTTCTTCCCCCTGTATAAAGTATTTGATTGAGACAAGTTGAATTAAATTCTTTTCGGATGTGAGTTGGCGGCCGAAGACTTAGTGGGGAAAAATGGGTGATGGTAATTGAGAAGAAATTGGCTGATTGAAAATGTTGGAAAAAAAATTGGGCAATTAAGCCTTTGGAAAAATGATGTGAATATGGTTGTGGTTGTTTTTTAAAATTCATTTTGTATGTGATTTTAAAACTTTTAAAACTTTACACTTTTTAATTTTTTTTTTTTTTACTTAGGTGATGTTTATTTTTTAATTTAATGTTAAATGTTATTTGATTTATGATGAAAAATAAGACTTTCGAATTATAAATGTTTAAGAATTCTAATCGGTTATTTCATTGATCAATTTTCTCGCCTCAATTACGAATAAAAGAACTATTCTTTTCTTACATTATCACAGTCTTTTGATATTTGTTTTCATGAAGAAAATAGGAAAAATTTTAAGAAATGATATTTTTTTTAAATGTATGTTTATTTTGTATTAAGAGAAGGGAAAAAAAAACGTATTTCTCACTAGTGTTTCTTTTGGGAGAGAGTTCTATGAGAGAGATTTTTATTTATTTATTTAATAATAACAATTTTTGGATAGTTTTAAAAGTTTCAAAAATAACTCTTCTTATTTCTCTCATTTATTGGGTTGGGCCGGGTTAGCCCATTTGGGCATCCAAACTCAACTTCAACATTTTAAATGATTTGTTTTTATTTTTACTTTTACTTAATATTTATTTTAATTTTTTTTAACTGAATAAAAAAATTCAAAAGATTCATCTGTTTGCTAAATGTTAAAAATAATTTTTAAAAACAACTCAAATAGAATTTCAACATGACTCTCATCCTATTAATACTTAATACTTCACATAAATAAAATAATAAAAAACAAAACAAATTAATACTTAATCTTATTAAGATATTTAGAGTTAAACTAAATTTTATTAGATTCAAGTAAAAATAAATAAACATATTAATTTGATGATATTATAAACAAATTCATGATGAAATGAGGAGCTTAGGCTGGACTAATTGAGTGAGTCATTATGTTGATAAAATTGAAAGGGGAAAGAGTGGTTAAACAAAAATAGGGATCCATTAGGTAGATAATTAGGATGGTTATTATTTTAATTCCTAGGAAATAGAATAAAATGATTGGAAATTGGTTTTAGTTAAAGATTTCTAAAAACCTAAATTTTGATGAAAATAAAATGAAACTTGAATTTGATTGCACTTGTTAAAAACAATGAAGACTTGTTGTAAATTTAGTGGGTATTTGGTAAACCAATTTAATAACTTAATTTGAGTCATTAAGTATGTTTTTGTAAAATAACTTAATGGTATGACTTAAAGTAAAAAACAACTTTAAGTAATAAATAAAAGCACTTAATTTATTCTTTAAGTTTACATCTTTATTTTATCTTTTTATCTTCATTTGTTATAATTACCTTAACAATATTTTTTGTTAATCCACAACTTCCATTATTACTCGATCTCCTTTACTCTAATTATAAAATATGAGGATAAATATGTTAATTTGATAATTTAGAATAAATTTTAAGTTAATTTTATAAAACAAACTTAATACTTAGAGTAGAAATTAAATAATAAATTTTAAATTAATAATTTAAATATAATTTAACTTAAAATCAACTTAAGACATTAAATAATAGGTATTAAGTTTTACCAAACACCCTCCTAGAATATATGTTCATGGTCTTAAACTTATTATGATCGGAGTATTGTAATCAAATAAGGATAAATGTACATTATTATTGACTTTTAAAATTAAGTTTTTTAAAAAAAAAAAAAAAAAAGAGTAAACTCTTTAAAAAAATTTCTTAAAAAGAAGTTATTTTACAAAAAATGAGTTGATTCTTTTAAAAATGAAAATCCATGTTTTCGCATAAATTTCAATATTAACAAGGGTTTTTAATCATAATTTTTCAAATTGAACCAACTCAAGTGGGTAAAGATTATATGTGCAATATTTTTCTTAGGTTTTTATGTGGTTAACTAGTGATTGACCACAGTACAATCAATCAAAGTGGCCACCTTGGCAATGTTTATTGGTAAAGTAACTGGCTAACAGTTGAATCTTAATGATCACTTGTAACTACTAATAACTAGTATATGTTTGATCAAGCGATCAATCGATTGAGTGGAAAATATGTCTAATGGCTAGTTTTCTACAAAATGCTAACATATGACCATTGGAACTCATTATTTATAATAATAATAATAATAATAATAATAATAATAATGTTATGATAATGTGTCCACATTATATATTAGTAATTTTGTTCTAATTATTTTTTAGCTTAGGAAACTTTTTAGATAGTTACTTAATCTCTATCAAAGATTCAAAGTTGTTGCGCTTTCGATTAGAAAGTTACAAGTAAGTCTCAAAAAAGTTCAAATAATAGCAAGTTAGGTGCTAAATAGGTTAAAAGTGGATTGGTATTTTTTTATTGAACTAAAAAGCTTAATTTAGTATTTTGAAAAAAGCAGGGCTACATTTCTAGGGGGGTGGGGGGGTATTGCTCACCTACATCTATCCCAATGAGCCGTCTATCGAATCGTTGCAATTGATGCTCGATCCAGAAGAGAAGGAAGAGATCTTCGGAAAGTGGGTTTTTATGATCCGATAAAGAATCAAACTTATTCAAATGTTCTTGCTATTCTATATTTCCTTGAAAAAGGAGCTCAACCTACAGGAACTGTTCATGATATTTCAAAGAAAGCGGAGGTTTTTACGGATTCAAATTCAATCAATGAAATACAAAAAAATAAGGGGGGGATGACTCGTATGAGCACTGCTTGAGCAGTGGAAATAATGCTCAAGTGTTGGGACCACTCAAGCGCTTAACTAAAGTTCAAGCGCTTGAGGTGTTGGGTAAGTGTACTCGAGCGCTCATACAAAATACTAGAATATGACAAAATATCTTCAAATATTTCACACAAATTGAGTTTGAAAACTTCAGGATACTGATCTCCTAGGACTTGGATGATTATAAATACACTATTATAACTCTTTTAATGGAGGACACTTTTCATAGGATTAAGCCTAACAAGCCATACCAGAAAGATTCGTTATGTTGAATCATGGGTTGTTTAAAGATCTACATCCTTTTAGTGAGATTGAGGTGTATCGCGAACATAAATCAAGTTATAAGTTTTAGATACTAAGTCTTTAGAATAAAATAACCAAGTAAATATGTGTGACTTAATCTCATATAATGGATTTTGATTATTTTAAGGTCTTACCCCTCGTGGTTTTTTATTTCCATACAATTAGTATGAAGGTTTTCCACATAAAAATTTCTTGTGTCTCTTGCATTCTTATTTGTTTACTTTGATTAGTTTGATTATCTTGATTATTCCTGATATCTTGCAAATTTAATTGGGTTAAAATCTCAACTCCCTATTCAATAATTTTTAAAATACCCTCATTCACCCTCTCAAGGTTTACCATGGGTTTTTCAAATACTTGTGGATCATTAGTGTGCATCAAACCTAAATTGGTATACTCACTAAAATCCAAGTCCATTTTACTTTTATATTTACTCTAAATGAGAATTACATTTTGTTTTTCTTCAATTTTAAATTTATGAAAGGTTGAGAAAATCTTGTGAAAGCTTGTTAAACCTTGTGAAAGTATGATGACCTTTTTAAAAATATATTATAATTTTACAAAATCTTTTTTAAGATATTGCACTTTAAAAAATATTTCCAAATCTATGACACTTTGTGCCAACAAGTTGTCATATAGGTTTTAGAGTATTTTTCTGAAGTCATGATTTAAAGACATGATTTTTATGCATTTTATTGAAGTTGTAATTTCAAGATACGATTTTAGTGTATTTTAGTGAAATTGTATCTTCAAAACACAATTTCAGAAACATTGAAGACTTCATTAAAATATATTAAGATTGAAAATAATAATAATATTAATATACGACTTTTAGGAAATAATAATAGTAAGTCAATTAATAAATTTATTTGAGATTCTCTTATTTTCTATCCTAATAATTAGAAAATAATAATAATTAATGATTGGAAAATAATTTGATAATGTCAATCATGATACAAACCCTTCATTTCATTACTTTTTCCTCATAAGAATATGTATAAATATACCTAATACATTTTTTAATCAACAAGAAAACTTTTACCTTTTAGAAAAAAATCAACATATGAAATATGTTAAATTTATTTATTTTTAATTTTTTTCATTTCTTTTCAAATCTTTATTTAATTATCCAAATTTGTATAAAAGTATAAATGGATCAAGAAAATTATTTTACCTAAATAACCGATTTTATTTATTTTTAATTTTTATTTGTTTTTAAAAATAAAAATTTGTATACTAAAAAACATCGTTACTGTTCATGGACAGTAACACCAGTTTCCAAGCTCAAAATTTGATCTCCATCATTCAAATTGTAGCTACTCGAGTTTCAAACCTTTCTTCCAAATTTTAACTCGATTGGACCACAAATGAAACTGGATTGGTTTGTTGATAAAATCTAAGTAGATGCGTTCTTTCCTCTCTCTCTCTCTCTTCACTTCTCTCTGTTTTATTTTTCTTTTCCCATCTCCTCCTTTTTTATTTTTTATTTTTTTTTAATGTAATTGACTTTGGGCCAAGCATATGGGGCCCACTCCCTCACATACGAGGGAGCCCAACATACTAATAATTGTGTCATTGAGAATTTGGAAAATCCATTTAAAGCAATCTTGTAGTAGAAAAATGAAAAATCTAATGAGAATAGGGTCCATGAAGAGTGACACCGTTTGAGTCCACCACGCAAAGCCGCTTGCTGCTGGCAATGCAATCTTGTAGTAGAAAAATCTAATGAGAATAGCGTCCATGAAGAGTGACACCGTTTGACGCCACCACTCAAAGCCGCTTGCTGCTGGCAATGAAAAAGCGCGTTGAATGTAACACAACTAAATGAGATTAAATGCTGGAAAGCCAATTTTGGAATGAAATAGCGGCACACTTTTCCACACTACGATGATGAGGAGTCATGACCGTTGGGGCTTAAGCCCTATCAAGTCAATAACAACTGTTCCAATCTTTCTGATTCTCTCTAACCAAACACTAGACATGGCCATGATCAAGAAGAAGACCAATGCCGACATGTTCTCATTTCTTCCAGACCATGTCATCTCTCTCATCCTGTCCTTCTTACCCTTCATAGATGCTGCCAGAACCAGCGTTTTGTCCAAGAGATGGCGCCATATATGGCACGCAACGGTAAGAATCGAGTTTGATGAGAGTTTCTTTGTGAAAAGAGAAGAATCCACTGAGAAAAGAGAATTGGCGAGATGCGGTTTCATCGATTTTATGAGACAGTGGATGCTTAACTATAAGGAGCCAGTGGTGGAGACATTTAGCCTCTCATTCACCAACCCCGGAGAATATCGTTTGGACATGGAGAATTGTCTGAGATTCGCCATTCTCCGAGGAACAAGAGGCCTGTATCTTGACTTTGCTGATCCATCATGGGGGGAAGACGAGTTTGATCCACATCTCAGGCTGTTCCAGCTGCCAACATTTGTTTACAAACATAAAGTTCTTGAATCCTTGAAGCTGTTTTCATGCAGATTCGATGTTTCTGAGTTCAGCGCCTTCAGTGTCCTCAAGGATCTTTCTCTGGGATGGGTAGAAGTTAGAAGCTCTTCTCTAAAAGCCTTGCTGATGAACTGTCCCCTTCTGGAGGGTCTGTGCTTGAAGAACTGTTGGAATTTAGGCGATCCTGATATTTCAGGGCCAAATCTGAGGCTTCGGAGGCTGATCATAGATAAATGTTCTATCGACAATCACATTATACTCATGGCACAGAAGCTACAATACTTCAAGTACTCAGGATTGGTGAAAAGTTTTCTCTTAGAAGACCAACCTGATGTGGAGGAGGCCGAACTCGATTTTGGGCTCGAGTCCGAATTCGACAACAGTGGCTACTGTGGTGATACCCTGCAAGACATCCTCAGAAATATCTATTCCAATACTTTAACTGTATGCAGTTACATGCTACAGGTACAAAATCCTTGATCAAACACTAGATACTCCATTTATTATTTTAGGGAAAAAAAAAACTTGACTGATCTATGTGACAACCTGAAGGAACTTCCGTCCGGGGAGGAGCCACTGCGCTTGTACCCTTACCTTGATGACATGCGGCATCTGATACTGAAGACCTCAATGCATTCATATGAACTCTATGGAATTTCCTTCCTGCTAAAAAGCTGCCCCGGGTTAGACATGCTCACCATTGATCTAGGCCCGGCCAGAATATTTGCTGTAAGTGTCATTTATGAAGATACTAGTCTGTTATATATCTTATAGCTTTCTAAGTTATCTACCTCTTGATTGATTCTTTTGGTGGGGTTTTTCTCAGGATTATGAACCACCATTTCAGATTCAGAGTCATGTATTCTGGGCACAACATATACCATTTATTGACTGTGTAAGAGAAACATTGAAGGTGGTGGAAGTAAATGGCTTCAAAGGGGAGCCGAACGAAATCGAACTGCTGCAGAATGTGCTCCGGTATGGGTGTGTGTTGGAGAGAATGAGAATCAATGTCATAAAGAGTAGTGATTCGGATCCGACTTATCAATGGCGGGCTCAAATGTTGCAGTATTTCACAAAAGCCTCTCGGAGGCTGCAAGTTGTGATCTCTTAGACATGCATTTACAAAGACGCGCACGCAAGTCGTTTCTTATTTATTTTATCTAATCATTCGACTTTATGAACTCGATTTGCACAATACCCTTCTACATTGTTATAGATAAAGTATTTTGTAGAGTTACAGTTGAAAAGTTTATTACTCTTTGTAAAAGGTATTTTTAATTTTTACAAATTATAATTCTTTTATTGCTATTGGTATAGGATTTTATACTTCTTTTTAAACTACACCAGTCTCCTTTTTCTTTGTGACAAACAATATTTAGCATCAATTTCTCTTAGGACCTTACCTTTCTTGGAGGACTTGAAGACGACTGAGAACTTGTTTATGATGAAGATAGGCTTGAGCTTCAAGAAGAGGGACTTCAAACTTCAGACTAGATTAATCCCTTTGAATTAGTTAAAAATAATTTTGAAAATAAAAATTTGAAAAATAATTAAAAATTAGATGGAGTCATATGGGGTTATGAGAATTTCCTATACCCATCCCATTTACTTTTTTTTTTTTTTTTTGAATTGATATGAGAATAGATATAAATAAACAAGAATTAGGATAAGGATGACCTGTCCCCAACTTGCTCTGCTTTTATCCCTAATTTTGATCATAACATTTATGATTGTGTGAATAAAGACTGAGTTTTTAGTGTTTGAGGAGTATGATCTTCATGACAATACTTGGTTGGAAGATTTATTTGAAGTGAGAGAAAAGTGGGCCTTGGTGTATAGAATGAATATTTTTTTCCATTGGTTAAAAAGGCATTCAACTTAATGAGAGTTTCAATGGTCATATTAGAGACTATTTGAGATCTGATATTTAGACGTACGTGGTGCAAATTTTTAAACACTTTCAAAGGACAATTGATAATCGGGGTTACAAGGAAATCCTTGCAAATATCGATGGATAACACGCCTATTGAATCCAAAATAGCATGTGATATATTGGTTTTTATGCGCCTATTGAATCTAAAATAGCATGTGATTTATTATTTTTTATTTTGTGTTCCAAACAAACTAAATCAAGAATTGTTTTAGAGTAATCCATATTCAGATTTTTTTTAAATAATATTATTTTAGTGCAAAACTCAATCGTAGTCCAATTAGCTAGTAAAACTCACTAGGATAAGCAGTATTTCGAGTTAAAATAGATAAAACATTTAAACTATAAGACAAGTAAACATTTCCAAACCATACAAGTCTGCGCTCATCTCATGCCTTGCATCTCATGCAAGGGGTTTGGTTGAGATATACTAGATTCCACTAAATATATAAATGGAATCTAACTATACATGTTCTCTAATTATATCTTTCAAATCGTCCATAATAACAATCCATTCTTTCAATCAAATGAATATTTCAGTGATTCTTATTTTTGTATTTTGAAAGTAAAAAAGGTTATAGATGATAGGAAATTTATTCCAATTGAATCATAATTTTATTCTTCTTAGATTTTTTATTTATTTTTTTATTTTGATGAACGAGTTCTTATCAAAATTCTATATGGACAATGAAGAACAATGAATCCCTTTTCTTATTTGTTTTATTTGTTTCACTCTCTAATATTCAAAGAGGAAGTTGTTCTATTATTAAGTGGATAGGAATGGTGGTTGCCCAACGAGATATTACACATAATAAGATCTTGTTTTGGGTGAGTCTCATATTGTGCGCTTACCGCTTATTTTATCATTTTAGAAATTGGATTTATGCTTTATAGACCCATTTCAAATCATGGTTCAAAGGTTAAAAATCTATGGGTTTTACTTTTATTATATTTTCTTTCAAAATATGAAGAAATTATTATATAATTCCTTGGATCATCTATCATTCAATCAATTATTTTTTTGAAATACTGAAAAAATAAATAAGATTACTTGGTTTTTTTTGTATATGCCCATACTATTTTTCTTTTATTGTTTTGATTCTCTTGATTGATACTAGGATTCACATTTAAAATCATAAAAAGTCTAGGAATTAAACCCATAAGAGTAAGATTTCACTTTCAATTATTTCAATTTGATTGTAATCAATACAAATCAACCTAAAGCAAAGAAATAAAATTGGGGTGTTATGTACATATATATCATTGATATCTATATATACAAAAATACATATCATGGATTGATCTATATCAAGATGTTATACAATACAATTTTAAATAATATTAATATTAATACTATAGTAAATATAATAGAGTAATAAATAGATAAATTGGTAGAAAGATTTATATTCATATTTTTAAAGTGTTCTTATTCAAATCGACTAGTTAGGGTTTGTTCATTATATGTATGTCTACAATTGTGTAAATCTATGATCCACCTATATTATTATATTGTCATTTTCCCACCATGATATTCTTAAACTCTTAACGCTTAGATATGTCAATAATAGAAAGGGGTTAGTGGTTGATCACATCCCCTCCACAAGGAGTTGAGAGGAGAGGAGTGCAAAGTATCATGTCGAGGATGTGATAGTAGAACATAGGTGCTAGTCAAAGTAAGTCCCCTGGAAGGAGGTAGGGTTTAAATTCAAATATATTTGTCTACTACTCTTCATATTTAGTGGATTTATTTCAATTGATTAACACATAGTTTTTATATCTATCGGTGGTTTTTCTTATACATCGTGGTTTTACATAGTTTTTATTTATATTATTTTCATAACCAAATAAAATAGATAGCAAATAATATAAAAAAAAATTGAATTTTTAACCTTATATATTTCACTAAACTACTTAACTAACACTCCCCTCTAGGTTGTTTTAAGAATTAAGAACATTCTTCATTTATGAAACCATAGAATTATCTATAAATAATCTTCCATACTTTGATCTACATCATGATATGAAATTTTTTTAAAAGAATACAAGTCCAACAAGTTTGGAATTTAATTAAATTTAGATGGAAATCATTGTCGACAATGGATGACGTTAGGAGATTTACTAGTGAACTTAAGTCCAAATATTAGTAGGATAAAATTGATAACAAAACAATGAATTAAGCTAACATTGGCGTCTTTATAACATTTTTAATGATGTGAGTTACGATAAATTTCATAGGATAACAACACGTAAATGTGTTAAGAAGTTTTAGGATACTTTAACTATTACATACAAGGGTTTTTCAACTATTAAATTATCAAAAAAATTTATGCTAACCACCAAATTTGAAAGCATGAGAATGAAAGAAGATGCAAAACTTTTTTGAACTTTTATATCGAATTGAATTGCAATATATTATATAGATGAGAAAGCCCTAGATTTTAAGATAGTTAGAAAAGTCAAAAGATATAATTTAATTTTGTCTTAGTCTATTGGAAACATGTAAGGTCATTAGAACATCAGGAAACGGATTGGAGTTACAGAAACGACACCGTTTCAGAGGATCTTTTCCAGCTTCCAGCTGAATAGAATGGGACTAATCATGGGCATAAAGCTGAGAAAGGTCTGGCAGAGAAGCGAAGCTTTGAATGAATTAAGCACACAGAGCGAGAGAAGATGATGCATCTTCAAACAACTACATCATCTCGGGTTGTTCTTCTTCAATCTTCCTCTTCTCCCCCTATCCGCAGGTACATCTCCTTTTTCTCTATTTTTTTTTATTTTTTTTTATTTCTCACTTCCCATCTTTTCTCCGGAAACAAACAGCTCAGTGTGGGAAAATAATGGTATGATTTCTGGTTTTTCTTTTTGAGAAAATTTAACCTAAGTACTGATCGTGTTCCCACAAAATGGTAGGATTTTTGTGGGTGTAATACATAATCTACAATGGTTATGAAGGAAATTGAGAAATTCTTAAAGGAAAAGAGTTAATTTTTATGATTTTCATTAGTCACTCCATGGGTTTCTTAGGGAAGAACGAGAAAAAATTGTTTGTAAATTCAAGGGTATTTGGAAAACTCCATTATTGAGGCCATATATGGGGATTGAATTTTTGGGTAAAGGGGGAGGTTAAAGTGTTGTTTGGTTGTAGGGAGCTAAATTTTGAAATGATTGTTGGAAATTGAAGCTCCATTTTACTATTGGGGTTGGAAAGGATCAATTGGACCAATATGAATGTCGTTGCATTTGGTATGAAAATGATGATGGCCTGATGTTCCGATGTACATATCCAATGCATTTGCAGTTGGGGTTTGATTTGTTTACTTTTTCTAGTCAACTTCATTTAAGATAGACGTATTGTGCTTCTTGTATATGCTACTTCTGTTTTGACATTTCGCTGTTCTGCGCCGCAGGGGAATGCCAAGCAAACTAATGTTGTGCTCTTTTGAGCACCCCACATCAAGTAAGGCTGTGGCCAGAAATGTATTATCTGGGCTTGCTGCTTCAGTTGTAATCCTCTCACAAGCAAATCAGGTTGGTTGGTTTTGTTAGCCAAAACCGTGGGCTATTGGAACATATATCTGAATTCTTTCCAATGTTGCCTTCCCAGCAAATCAAAAAGTTGTTAAAGAGAGATCTTGTTGAGTTTGGGCGGGTTGCTCCCTTCCAGATTCACTGTTTGTATAAATATGTTTTAGTGTATAGTTTTACGGGCAAGGGTAGAATTTCCATTAGTTCTAGTTAAGTTGACTCTGGAGAACAATAAATCAAAATCCTTCAGGTTTTCTTGTGGAGTTGCAGGAGGAAGGTCAGCATACAAGATTAGATATATTGAATAATGGATAAGCGGATTACATGATCATTCCAATGAACTGAATAGTGATGGGAAGCATTTTAGGATATTTGAATGTAACGGCCATTGACCCATTTCTAAAATCGGCCTCATTTATCTTGGGCAGGTAATTGCAGAAGGTTTATCTCACCCCAATAATTTATGCCAGCTTGCAAGTGCTACCAGTAACACAATCACTCTTCCACTTGATGAGGGGTCTGGGGAAAGAAGTGGGAAACTAATGATGATGAGAGGTATGTCAGCTAAGGATTTTGACCCAGTGAGATATTCTGGAAGATGGTTTGAAGTAGCTTCCCTCAAACGTGGATTTGCTGGACAAGGCCAAGAAGATTGCCATTGCACTCAGGTAAATGCTGTGGACAGTTATGATTGGACCTGAGATGAGGATTTCTATCCTTTGGGGCTTGAATGCAGAAAAAGAAATCTGGTTTCTGATCTCTCATAATGCACCACAAAAATGGCCTGTCTATGGTCTATTTTGAACCGTTTAACTTGCAGCCAACGTTTTGACAGAGAATCGCTTAAAAGGCATGAAATAAACAATCTTAAGCTTCTAGGTTGTCCATCTGAGTGGAAATCATTTGAGATGCAAAAATGAATTTGGTTTAATATAAGGTTTTTTTCGGTCAAAACTGTATACTCTGGAATACCTGACTGCCAAAGTATCCCGTTTTATCAAATTGCAGGGTGTATATACATTTGACATGGAATCACCTGCTATCCAAGTTGATACTTTTTGTGTTCATGGGGGCCCTGATGGATATATTACTGGGATTCGGGGAAAGGTTCAATGCCTGGAAGAGGAAGAATTGGAGAAAAGTGCAACTGATCTAGAAAAACAAGTGATGATTAGAGAAAAATGTTACCTTCGTTTTCCTACATTGCCATTTATTCCCAAGGAGCCTTATGATGTGATTGCTACTGATTATGACACTTTTGCTCTTGTGTCGGGAGCAAAAGACAGGAGTTTTATTCAGGTAATTACTTATTTGATAGAAAATGATCTTATGTGCGGGAGGATGTCCACATATTTTAGAATAGTATCAAACTATGTCACTTCTTTCATAGTTTTATTAAACTTTAGATTAAATTTAAATTGCATTTAGTTTCTATAGTAGTTGGGTCTTTATTTTCTTAGCACTTGTTTTTGTTCTTGTTAATGCAATTATACTTAGCATACCTAAAATTGCACACTTGCTTTACATCTGTTAGTTGACTTCAGGTGCGGTGGACTCTATGTATTGAACTGAAAGTGCACACACATACTGAATAACTGGCATCAACTTAGTATGTTTGCATAATTTGTTTGTTTATCCAAAAAGCAAATTGTTAAATCATAAGATGGTTCAATTCAGTAAATCATACCTTGTTCTATTTCAAATTGGGGCAACTAGGTTCGTAGCTTGGCTTGCAGTGCAGTTACAAACTCATCTTTTCCCTCAAAGATTAGGGCTTTATAACTATCATTAGAAGCAATGCATTTGCGGAGCTAAAGCTTTATAATTGCTTAACCAATGCTTTTGTCCACTCATCAGCTATCAAGAAGCTGCATGCTGTCATAAATCTGATGTCATTTGCATTTTTCCCATGATGGTCAACCAGCTGCCAACTTCATAGTTGGTCAGCCTTCATCTTTTCATAACCCTGTTTTTCTTATTTGACTCAGTTCACCAACCCTCTCCAAATCCCAAATGGATTTACATCAGTTTCAAATATTAGTTTGCATACTGGACTGCTATACTAGAGCAGATGTTTGAACATGTACAATATGCTTCTATATAGAGTATAATATTCATCACAGTTCCTTTATGCTTGAATTCCACAGAATTTGAATCTACATGCCCTTTTTACTGTATTACAAACTATCTAGACTTGTAAAAATCAAATATCATTTAGACTCAGCATGCTCCGGTCCGGGTATATGCATTCCATTAGTTTTTCACTTTATGAAACCATAAACTTATGTAGAACTGGCTATTGCTAATTCTCCTCTTCCATACAAGCAACTGATGCTGTCATTAATATCATACCATTGCTCAGGTTCTTTGAGATACTGTAGTAACCTTTACATACAATTGTTTCCCCATCAACTGATTTGATATCGAGATGCTGCCAATATGCCTCTAATGTCATGATTTTAGTGGCTGACTAATGAAAGTTTGCATCTTTGGCATCAACATTTCAGATTTACTCAAGGACGCCTAATCCTGGACCTAAATTCATAGAGAAGTACAAAGCTTACTTAGCAAACTTTGGGTATGATCCAAGTAAGATCAAGGACACTCCACAAGACTGTGAGGTGATGTCTAATAGTAAGCTAGCAGCGATGATGTCCATGTCCGGAATGCAACAGGCTCTAACAAACCAGTTTCCTGATCTAGGATTAAAATCACCCATCGAATTTAACCCCTTTACAAGTGTGTTTGACACTTTGAAGAAGCTTGTTGAGCTTTATTTCAAGTAGACATTTGAGCTCAAAAGAGTTGTAGTGTGCCTCTTGTATTTAATATAGAGCTATTGGATTCTAATTCTTTTCTGTAACCTATAAGTT
Source organism: Vitis vinifera (assembly GCF_030704535.1). Taxonomy (NCBI): domain Eukaryota; kingdom Viridiplantae; phylum Streptophyta; class Magnoliopsida; order Vitales; family Vitaceae; genus Vitis; species Vitis vinifera. The sequence goes on from NC_081823.1 coordinate 6,163,844, forward strand.
CTTTTGTGAAGAGAAGCTTATCCTGTATGTTCTGCTTAGTTGCCCTATGTTCGTTTATTTATTTTGACTTTGCTTATGGAAATAGCCCGTTGGAAACCATTTCCAAATACCAAGAGCTGTGCACCTTGAATGGGAGGTTTAGTGTACAATAGCACATGAATTCCAAGCTCTATACATCTCCTTTAGGGTGGCTTTATAAGAAAGCAACAGCTAGCAGAATAATGTTGAATTTATTAGTAGGGTCTGAATTTGTTACTAGGATATGGTGGGTGGCTTTGATTCTGGTTCTAGCTTTGGATGGCTAATTAGAGAATAGTTGAATTTTTTACTATGAGTGGGATGCTTGTGAATTTTATACTGAGGATTGAATGTCTTTGAATTTGTTCTATCATTGGGATGGCTAGTTGATATAATTCTCAAGACTCAAATTTGCTGCTAGGATTCCATTGCTACTGCAATTGGGATGGGCTGAATGGTGTCACTTTATTCAGGGGAGCTGTTGAATTAATAGGAATGAGAATATCTCCATTGATTCCAATGCCAAATTCATTTGCAAGTACATCACAATATGACTAATGCGATATGGTCAATGATGAAAATATCGGAAATCACAGATATATCGATTTTTAGGTTTTACGATTATATCAAGAAATTTTGGTAGATATTTTGATAAATATATATATATAAACTGATAAGACAAAAATTAGTCAAAACTCATAGAAATGTATGAAAAAAAACCTTTAAAAAATAATGGAAAAAATAATAATGATATTTTAAAATTATTTTGTCGAAAAAATTAATATATGTATAATATAATTTATTGTATACAATTGATAAAAAAAAATATGAATTTTATAAACGTATATTTATTATTAAGTTATATTAAATACTATTCAACAATAATATTGTGATATTTAATAATAATATGTCCAACTTGAAAATATATTTAATTTTAAAACTATTATCTATTTAATGAATTTTATGATATAAAATCAATGATGATATATGTTTTTTTTAATATTTATATTTTATATTTAATTATGATATAAAACAAAACTTGTCACTAATTTTTACATTTTTGGTACTCAATTAAATAAAATAATTAGAATTAATTAATTTGTTAAAATATTGTTTTAATATTTTGTTTTTTCAATGGAATTAAATATATACGTGCATTCTTAAGTATGAATTTGCCCTAGTGGTTGCTAAGGTGTGAACTTTTTGACTTGGTTCAATTACCCCTTCTCCGTAGTGTAAACCAATTTTTAGGGATTTTTAGGGTTTGAGCAGCAAGAGGAGCGAGTTGAGCAAGGTAAGGGGGAGTACTATATATTCCTAAAAATCGTTGATTTTTTGACACCGCAGTTGTAATAGCTGCATCGACGATTTTATCAATGGTATTCAATTAATGGCCGATTTTTGCTAAAATTTCCTTCATCAGAAGTTGATGGACAAAAAAATATAAAGTGTATGATAGCTTTGTTATCATTTACTTAACATGAGAGATTACTTTAAATTTCAAGCAATTGCATTAAATTTCAAAGAATTGCAGGTAGACATTGAACACGTGTTTTCAGACGGTGGATATGCTTTTAGTAAAGTATTTTAGATTCCTAAGATTTTATGGACATGCTTTTAATAAAGTATTTTAGATTCCTGAGATTTTGGAGGTTGCTAAAACTATTAAGAATAATTTGCTATCTTTGATTGATATTTAGAGTTCGCTATTATAAACATGATTCAGAAATGTTTGATTAGATTTGCGAAAAATATGGATGAACTGTTTTATACAATTTATAAAAAATTATGGATGATGTAATAGTCCTATATCACCTGAATATAAAATAGATTAATAAAAACAAATATGTCAAAATTAGATGAAATTCACATCATTTCATTACTCAAATTAAGCTAATCCTAAATCTAATTTCAAGAAGTGGCATTGGGTTAGGCTTAAAACTTATTATTTAATTATTATTTTCATAATTATAATGGTTTAATCAAATCAACTTAAATTTTTTGTATTTATCATGAAAATTTGAAATGTATAAAAAATATAAAGTGTGATGGTTAGAAATGTGAATTGTGAATTGTCGGGCCTTTAAATTTTAATACTTCCATGTATCAAAAATACTGCTACTCATATACATTTATGCCCAAATTTTTGGAGCTTTGAACTTAAGAAAATATGATGAGTTTCAAGTAAAGAAAATATGTTGGGAGAGAAAACCAAATATCTTTATCAAAGGTTGATGTACATGGTAAAATTTTAATGTAAAACCCCTTATATTAGTTAAAATTCTCATTCAAAGGCGGACAACATTTTTTTTGAACTCTTCAATAACAAGTTCCAAATTCAATTGTGTTAATATTGTTGTTTAAATATATGAAAATATGAGGTACTTATTTTAATAAGCTTATGTGAATTTCAATCATCAACTTATTGGTATGTCACAAAATTATAAATTATTGAGATAAAGAGATATATTTATGGATCGATGCAAAAAGCATTGACAGATTTTTTGAGATTTATTAGAATTATTTATCCTCATGGCTTTGTCAACTCTAAGAAATGGATAGCTGATTGCGGCCTTTTTAAGCATCCAAGTAATATGAAACTCTCAAACATACCATCATCATTGGCAGCCCTTTCAAGTGCAGTCCACCCACCTGCACCCTTGACAGTGTAACTAGCTCCAGCCCTCAACAGCTCTTCAATTTTGGGCTTGTCGCCTTCTGAGGCAGCCATCATCAATAAGATGTCTACTGGATAGATGTTTTGGCTTAGAAGAGCCTTCATCTTATCATACGTACCCTCAACAGCAAGCATCCCCATGTAGTTGAAGCACTGCAAAAGTAAAACAACACTTCTGATTTTCCATAAATCATATTCAGTGGAATTTTAAACATGACTAAAGTGAAATCTTTCACTTCCATTGCTCATGGTTCATAGTTTTCCTTCCTGTGAGACAAACTGGTTAGCGAATACCAAGGATACAAGTAAAGCCGCTTAGGCTTTGAAGCTTCTCTGGAAATGTTGACTACAGTCAATAGTATGGACTGCGTTCTAAGAGGAAAAGTCGAAGGAAATGAAAAGGAACAGAAGACAACATTGAGTTGAAACATTTCTCAGCTTTCTTCATGACTCTGCTAAACAAAAAATGAGTACTTTCAAAATGTATGAACTCCTCCTAGTTTTCACCCTTTTTTTTCTTTTTCTTGCAATTTTCCATCCCTCAGGAACTTGCTCTTAACCAAATAGAAGCCTTTTAAAGCCGTGAGGGCCCCTTGGGCCCAAAGCGGACAATCTCTACATGGTTGGGAGCAGGTCGTTACAAATAAAATAACAAAAATTGTCAATCCTTCTAATGTAAACTTTGGGTATGATCCAAGTAAGATCAAGTGCACTCCACAAGACTGTGAGGTGATGTCTAATAGTAAGCTAGCAGCAATGATGTCCATGTCCGGAATGCTACAGGCTCTAACAAACCAGCTTCCTGATCTAGGATAATTAAAAGCACCCATCCAACTTAACACCTTTCCTAGTGTGTTCGACACTTTGAAGAAACTTCCTGAGCTTTATTTCAAGTAACATTTGAGCTCAAAAGAGTTGTTGTGTGCCTCTTGTATTTAATATAGAGCTACTAGATACTAAATCTTTTCTGTAACCTGTAAGTTCTTTTGTGAAGAGAAGCTTACCCTGTATGTCCTGCTTGGTACCCTGGCCTATTTTCGTTTATTTATTTTTACTTTGCTTGTGAAAATAGCCCATTAGAAACCATTTCCAAATACCAAGAGCTGTGCATGTTGAAGGTCATAATTATCATTGAGATAAACCTGGGAGATTGTACAATAGTGCATGAACCCCAAGCTCGATACATCTCCTTTAGGGTGGCTTTATCCGGAAACAATGGCTAGCAGAATAATGTTGAATTCGTTAATAGGATCTGAATTTGGTGGGTGCCTTTGATTCTGGTTCTAGCTTTAGATGGCTAATTAGAGAATAGTTGAATTTGTTACTTTGAGTGGGATGCTTATGAATTTTATACTGAGGATGGGATGTCTTTGAATTTGTTCTATGATTGGGATGGCTCAAATTTGCTGCTAGGATTCCATCTTTACTGCAATTGGGATGGGCTGAATTTGTTACTATATTTAGAGGGAAAAAATGGTGTCCTTTAGGGGGACTGTTGAATTAATGGAGAATATCTCCCTTAATTCCAATACCAAACTCATTTGGAAGTACATCACAATATGAACCATGCCATGTGGTTGGGATGCAAGATGAACGCAGAAATACAAAGTGTGTGACAGCTTTGTTATCGTTTATTTTACATGAGAGATTGCTTTAAATTTCAAGGAATTGCATGTAGACATTGAAAATGTCTTCTCCAGATGTGGATATGCGTTTTAATAAAGTATTTTAGATTGCTGAGATTTTGGAGGCCATTAAAAGCTATTAAGAATAATTTATTATTTCCTTCTCGAGATGTGGATATGCTTTGGATTGCTGAGATTTTGGAGGTTATTAAAAGCTTCTAGACATTATCATCTGGATTCTTATGGAAATATTACAGAACATAGTTTTCAATAGAGTCATTATTTTGTGGACTCACATTTAGAGTCATCATAATCATTATAAAAATTTGAATTTTTAAAAACAGAATCACTTTTTTTTTATTATATATTTCATCATTAAAAATATTTTTAAATGATTTTTTTTGTTTGGATCGGGCTTAACATAATCTAAACCCAATTGCATGATATTTTCTTTTTCACAATGCAATCCATCTTATTATATCTGTCCTTCCTTAATCATCCACTAATCAAATCTAACTTAAATTTTTTAGAAATTTAACAAAGTTGGTAGAAGGAAGAGATTGAGGAATATTGATGTGGCATTTGGGTTGGAGTTAAAACTTATTATTTATTTATTATTTTCATAATTATTATTTAATTAAGTTAAAAACTTAGTACAAAAAATGTCACTTGTTAGTACCATATCACAGTAGATTTCTAAATTAAACCTCTTCCTCAATTCCATTACAATAATCAATTTCCAAGGACATGGATATGAGAATTTGAACGTAAATAATGTAAAGTGTGATGGTTAGAAATATGAATTATGTGATAGCTTTGCTATTATAGATGACTTTAAATTTGAATGCTCCCATGTTATCCAAAATAATGTTAGTCATCAAACATTTTTATGTACATGATAAAAATATTTGACTTTCTTGAATACCCTAAAATGTAAAAACCTTCTAATTTTGATGTACATATGAAAATTTTAAATGTAAAATCATTTATATCAGTTAAAAAAACAACATTTTTCTTATCCCTTCAATAACATGATCGAAATTCAATCTCGTTAAATTTGTTGCCTGAATATATGAAAAATATGAGATGTTTATTTAAAACTATCTACGCTGATGCAAATTTTGATCATTTACGAATTTCGATCATTGGCTTGTTGGCATGTGACAAAATTATATTTTTAAGTAAATCATTCACCTAAGAGTCTTATGTGAATTTTAACAATTTAACTTGGCATTTGAAAAAATTATATTGATTTTTTCAAAGAAGCATTAAGAGACATTTATTGAACAATATTTTGCTTACAAAGAAGCATTAAGATTATGAATTTTTTTTTTTAGATTTACTCAAGAATTATTTATCTGCATGGCTCTTCTTAATTCTAAGAAGGGGGGCATCATAATACAGTCTGATTGTGGCCTTTTAAGCATCTTAGTATCATGAAGCATAAATTTAGGGGGAAAAATAATTCAAAACTGAAGTCATAACAATAAGTGAGAATGTTTAATTCTACAAACAAATCTCTAGATCAAGCCTTTTGAGTAGAAAAGTTGAGGATCAAGTCTTTGATTTCATCATTGGCAGCTCTTTCAAGTGCAGTCCGCCCATCTGCATCCTTGACAGTGTAACTAGCTCCAGCCCTCAAAAGCTCTTCAATTTTGGGCTGGTCACCTTCTGAGGCAGCCATCATCAATAAGATGTCTACTGGATGGATGTTTTGGCTTAGAAGAGCCTCCATCTTATCATACGTACCCTCAACAGCAAGCATCCCCATGTAGTTGAAGTACTGCAAATTAAAACAATACTTTTTTTCATGAACACAATTTGAATTTTAAACATGACTGCAATGGAATTCTTCATACAAAGAGTGTGAATGTATGATCACAAGTGGGTTAAGAATCAAAATTGAATATGAAAAAGGCATATTCTCATCTATATTGCTGAAGGTCTTGTATCGAATCCTGTAAGCGATTCACTGGACTGCTATACATAGGAGCAAAAATTCGCATAACCATCCATCTTCCATGATAGGCAAGAAGGATGACTGCCAATACCTTTCTAGTGCTTAGATTACTAACTAAATGGCTTCGTTCTAACCTGCTCGGTATAAGCTTACAATAAAGTTAAAAAGAACTTAAGTTCTATAATTTGAGGCATGTGAACTATCAATAATAGTACACCCGCTCCTGGAGCCCTAGTCGGTCCTCTTAAAATAATGCGCATGATGAACATTTTAGCAAGGAAGACAACCGTGCTATTTGACTTTTTTTATCATATTTATTTCACTTCCATTGCTCAAAATTCATAGCTTTCCCCTCCTATCAAACAAGTAGGTAAGCAAATATCAAGGATATAAGTAAAGCCCCTTAAGCTTTGAAGCTTCTATGGATATGTTGGCTACATCCGATAGTTGCAGATGCAACCTAGATCCAAGTTGAAAAAAGAAATGATATCGTAAAGATGAGTGATGAGAATTGTTGACAATGATATCAAAGAGTTCTAAGAGAGTCTCTCTGGACAATCAAATCAAGAGGGCTTTTAAGCACTTGTAGCAATGTGCCTGCATATTCCACATGTAAGCCAATCCCAAATGCCACCAACTCTGTTTAAAAGATGCGATATAGCCCATTTGGCTGTGATTCTGGCCTTTCTAGCAATTGAAAACTTTTACCAAAAAACTGCTTTCAAGTGCTTTTATCCTATCATCAGGCCTACTTTTGAGTGATAATTGAAATCTAATTTGATAACAAAAATGAAAAATAATTGGCATCATTCCAACTGTTCCAATTGTTCAACTAGTACTAGTTACTTTCCATGTAATGTTATTTCTTCTTCTTTTTTTTATTTTTTTTTATTTTTATAATTGAGGGACCTTCCATGAACAAACCCTTAGACTCTCCATGGCTATCCAAACCTCAAGGTACTAACTGTCCCACAACGACTAGTAGTAGGTAAATTCAGGGTATCATTAGTGGTAAGATTCGAACATAGGACAATATGTCACTTCTCCAACGTAATAATGACATTAAAATGGAAGGATTTAACCAAAAAAACAGAACTCCAAAAAAAAAAAATTGAAAAATAATACACATTATCCATTCCCTTGTGACAAAAGATTTTGGAAAATTGCAGCCTCTCTTTGGAGGAAATGGAAAATCAAACGTAGAAGGAAATGGAAAAGAAAACAAGACAAGGTTGAGCTGAAGAAAATTTTCCAGTTTTCCTCCATATTTCTCAACTTTCTTTACTCTGCTAAACAAAACATGAGGAGTTTGAAAATGTATAGACCCCCCCTAGTTTTCACCCAATTTTCTTTTTCTTGCAATTGTCCACCACAATAAACAACAAAAATTGCCAATCCTTTTCCCTCTTCCTCATTATTTCTTTTAGATTCAACCAAAGTCTGAAGATCATAGCAGCCACATAAATAACAATTCAAGTCAACCCATTAATCCAACAATCCCAAACTCAAGAATTTGGACGACAAAACCTAAAAATCCCCATAGCACCAAATTCAGCCAAAGCACATTACATCACCAAGTTAAAATTCTTATTTTCCTGAATTTTTTTATTTTTTATTTCTTAATTTGAGCAGTTCCTAATTCATCAACATTCACATCATCATTCCAAAGCTACAAACAATAAACACACAGATGGAGAGACAGAGAAAGAAGAACCTGTTCAACATCATCTCTGTCAAAATCATCCCTTGTTTGGCTACCATAGATCCCAGCTCCTTCAGCATCAACACCCCTGTTACCAAACCTGAACCAGCATGTGGCTCTGGAGCCATTGCTGGGTCCAAGTCTGGTGGGTGTGGACCATGACAGTTTTCTTGGGATACCCAGTAACTGAGAAGTAAAAATGGGTGGATTTGAAGGAGAAATTTGGGGTTTTGATGTGAAGAGTAAATGGGTAGTGCATGGGATTGAAGCCATGACTGAGTTTCTGAGTGGCAAACTCACCAAACTGCTTTATCCTTAGAATGCTATCCACCCATCGTGAAGTAGAATCCAAGGGAAGTGATGGGGTATGGCTTCTGTTCCAGTGCTGTGGGCTTGGATTGATCTCCACCCTCCATTTAGGGTTGGGTCACTGTGATCAAATTTGGGACTCTGATTGGTTGACTCCTAGGAAGGAAATTTTGGTTGTACACTACAGAATAGAGACAGCTTCTTCAATTTATTCTTTTAATGCTCATCACTAATTATGTTTGGGTACGGAAAATTTGAAGAAAAATACATGGGAAAGAAAATAAATAAATAAAAATAAAAGAAAAAAATTAAAATTAAAACTTAATAAATTATTTTTATTTATTATTTTAAAATTATTTTATTTATTTTAACTCAATATAATGATTAAATAATTTAAAATACATAAGTTTCTAATTAATTTTAATTATATTTAATTTTTTCTAATATTATTGATAAGACAACCAAATATGAAAAAATTATTTTTCTTAATATTTTTTTTCTTTATCATTTTCTAAAAATCAAATATAACCTAAAATTTAATGATATTTTAGTGAAAATTAGAATAATGCACAATTGAAAAGTGTAGTTTTTAGCTAAACGATGCTTTAATGAAACTACTTAAGAAAGTGTTTTGGTATCTTGAAAATATGGATAAAATTTTAAAAATTTTAGTATCATACATAAATATGCAATAATACCTTGATAGAGAATAAGTCAAGAAAATTGATATTCAGGACAAAATTTTGTTCATGCAAATAATTAAGAGCTCTTTATTATAATTATTTTCTAAAAACATTTCTGATCAAATGGGGGATACGTTTACTTGGTGCTGATGGTTTCATAACTCCAACAACCCACCTAGCTGTTCAGTTTGTTGTATGGCTTCACCAATTGTTAGGTTACTCTGCCTTAATTCATCCACATTTTTGCAGCCATCTTCATAAATGAAAACCAAAAAGAAGGGTGAAATCATCAGAAAACTCCTCCCACACTTGAAAGGCAGTCAAGTTGCTCCACCAAACCAAAGCCAACACCAACCCCTATCCTATCTTCCCTTGGCATTGAAGATATGGAAGTGAAAAGACACTCCCCCTTCTTTTGACTCTCACATCAACCTTTCATGCTCTTTGGTCAGTTTGATCAGCAGCCGGACAATGATCATAAATCATCATCAGATCCCATTTGTGAGACTGATCATGAGTCACAGAGAGATGAGATTCCTTTGAGTAGTTGAAGGAAAAGGAGTTGGGTAGCTAAATGTTTTAACTACAAACACATGAATAAAGTGACCAGATTACAATGCAATCAAACCTACTAGGCAAAATACATTGCTGCTTTCTGTAGATAAAGGACATAAGCTAAAGAATTCATGTGAAGAAAATTCAAAGCAATAGGTCATTCCGCAAATGCCCCCAAATTAAAGCGATTTCCCCACCAAGATAAGGCTCCAAACCACCTCTCTTCATTACCAAGCTGCCTCTCTCAACTCCAACCAAAACCATTTTGTATAAATTCAGCAGCATTGCCAAAGAAAATCCTGAAGATATGGCAGCCCAAAAGCCGGTGGAGATTGGCACCAGAGGCACTGTTGGATCCCTCATAATGCAAGAAATCGAATACTTCAGTCGGCTTGAGATAGGCCGCAAAGATTGCTCTCAGAAGCCTCAGTGTAAGATTGCAGATGCCATTTCCTCTGGTAGTCATTCCATACCAAAGTTTGGCATTATGATCAAGGCCCAGAAAAAGAAGAAGAGAGGCAGCAGGCTCCTACCAAGCATGTGTTCGATAGTGGAAGTTGCAGACAGCAATCAGCCAAATGGGATTTCTGGGTTCACTTACAGGAATCTGAAGGCTGATGTAAAGAAGCTGCAGCTTTAGATCATGCTCTCAGAGAGCTTAGAGAAGCCAAGCTTCTTGAGTCGATTAGTTATAGGACTAGACCATGCTCTATCTGTGTTACCACATTTTATGTCAACAATCTCCACAGATCCTTTCTTCTCCGCCTTCTGTCTACAAGGAGTTCTATCCAAAGCAATATTATCAGCGCCAAGCATTGGTATTTTATGGCTTTTTCTAGTGTAGTTTTTTGTTTTCCGAGCAGTTTCAGGACTTCTATGATTGACGCTTTTGCTGCTGCTGGCTTCATCAGATGATGTTCTTGGTTGTAGTTTTTTGGGAGCAGAAGTACTACAAGGAACTGAAACAGCAACTGGAGCTTTGTTTCTGGGCGATATCGTTGGAACTTGAGACACAGACTTAACAGATTCCAATTCCCTTGTCATCAGAGAACCAATAGTCCCAGTGGTACCTATCCTGATGGATTTTCCATCCTCCTTGATAATTTCAAGTGTCTGAGCCATGTTGCTCTCCAGTCTTCCCAGAAGTTATCTTCTAGCAGGGAGAAAAATCAAAGCAGCTCAAGAGCCTGTCATTTAGCAGCAACACCCGAAACATCATATGGATGGTAATTATGATTTTGAGTAGAAATATAATCTTTGTATACTTATATTAACAAAGAATAGGCAAAGGGTTCTGCACTAAATCAAACCCTCATCTTTGTGACCTTTCAAAGGTTGAAAGAGATCTATAATCTCCAGATACCCAATTGAAACAGGGGATCTGTTTAGCAGAAAAAAGAAAAATGTGAAGATGAAGAAGAAGATTCAAATTACACCTTTTCAACTACCAGATTTTCATTAAACTTGTAGGATGAGATCAACAACAAACGATTCTTCCCTCAGATAAATCTCAGTATAAGGAACAGGAAGCTAACCCATAAAGGACTAAAGGTTTTTTTTCTGGATTTAAAAATGAGGAGGGGCATGGATCAGTAATGTGTAACAGCAACTCCATAATCACAAGCTTTTGACAAAAATGAATATAGACATATTGGGGGGAAAGGATTTAACATTTTAAGATCTAAAGAATAGGAAGATACAAGTCAAGCTATCCCCATTAGGTGGTGGTTGGTGAGAAGTAGGAGAAACACCACCAACCTGAATGAGAAGAAATTAATGGTAGTGAGCTAGCTGAAGTTGATGATGATTCCAAACCAACAAGAATCAACAATAACGGCGCTGAATGAAACGAAATACAAAATGCAAACTTCAAAATGAAATTGAAACTCCTTTATCAAGGAACCAACCTAATAATTTGACCAAAACCCATGAAAAAACCCTCAAATTTCAATAAACAAAATGCCACATTCAAGCAGAGTAGAAAATAGAATTGAATAATTTGGCAACAAGAACACAAGGTCCCAAGCCAGAATCCATGGATAAGAATCAAACCCCAAATTTTTTTATTCCAAAAAAAAAACCCAAAAAAACCATGGGTATGAAATTTCCATTTTCTCAGGGCTCAGAATCACAACTCTCATAACTTGCCCCAAATTACTGTAGAGAACCCTATTCATCAGTGACTGAACAAATCATTACACAGATAACCAAAGAGCAGGATCCAAAACAAATTACACTGCACGAAAAGTAAAGATCAAAGACAAGTATGAAGATGAAACCATAAAGATTAGAGATGAAAAGCATACCCACAACTATGGAAGGTGCTTTTTTGCAGATGAGAAATTAAAATCTCTTGCAGATGGGAGACGCAGAGTGAAATGATGCAAACCCACAACCAGAAAAATGATAATGAATGTGAGCAACTGTAATATTTAAATGTTTCACATGTATGCTATAATGTGTCACCTTCAAAGATATCTGCAGCTTCCACTCTCTCTCTCTTTGTCTTACTTGCAGTCTGTCAGACTCTGACCAGTCAACCCGATAGGAGTAGGGGTTTTGGCCCCAACCATTATTTTCCTACCTCTCACCTTCAATTTTGAAAATGTGTCAACTGACCACGGAGTCATTATTAGTTTATTTCTAGAAATATTTTGTTAAAAGGATGAAATAATAATCCTCAAAATTGAAAATTTATCGCTTCCCATGTTTTTCTTTTAAATTATTATTTAAATGTTTTTATCTGGGTACGATTTTTTCCATGCACTAAGAAAATGTTAAATTCGTTAAGAGAAAATTAAGAAGTCATGTTTATTTTTTATTGAATAGAAAAAATTAAAATATTAATTTTTTTTATTTAATTAAAAATAATTTATTTACATAATTCGATATAACTAAACTAAATCTATTGATAGCAAATTCACTTTAGTTATGTTAGATGATATCAATAGGTTATATTTAACTTAATAGAAAAAATCAAATATTCAACCAAAAAATAAACACCACCTAAACTTTTTAAAAAATTAGTTTATTCCATATTTTTTATTTTAAAAATAAAAAATATGATTACTTCCTCCATATAATATATTAACTATTATATAAAATTATGGATTTACTTTATATTTTTAAAATTATTTCAAATTTGAGGGAATAAAAAAAATTTAATAGCTTTTTTTAAATTAGTTTAAAAATTCACCATCCTATTAAAATAAGTTAGTGAAGAGTTCTTATAATTTATATTAAAGTTATTGCCACTTTTTGCTTTCGAAATTGGAAGGATACAAACAAAAAGTAAAAAATGGGAAGGATATGAAACCATTTCACATTTTTCATACCCTTCCTAATTTTGAAGTTTTTTATTTTCTAATTTTTTTTTTTTAGAATTTCCATCCATCCTATGTGTACTTGATATGAAAAAATTCTTAAAATTTTAAGAATGTGTACCCTCTTCCAAATTTTAGATTTTTTTATTTTAATTTTTTTTTCATAAATTCTATCATGGTAAAGTGAAAATAGTATTACTAAACTATTTTATTCTCATTTTAGGTGAAAAATTAAATCTTCAAATTAAAAAAATTTAAAATTTGAACGCTACTAAAAATATGAGGAAGATATGAGGAAGATGCGAAGAATATAAGGTTTAAATTTTTTTTTTTCATAAATTCTATCCATTCTAAGTGAAAATAATATTACTAAACATTTTATTGTCATTGCAAGTGAAAAATTAAATCTTTAAATTAAAAAAACAATTGAAAATACGAAAAATGTGATCGAGTATAGGGAATGTGATGAATCCTCACCTTTTCCGAATCATCCTTACATTTTTTATACCCTCTTTCAAATTTTTTTTTTCAATTATTTTTTTCATAAATTATATTCATTCCAAGTGAAAATAGCATTATTAAACTATTTTATTGACATTTCAAGTGAAAATCTAAATCTTCAAATTAAAAATAAAATAAAATAAACTTTGGACGGTAAAAAAAAAAAATATGAGAAGGCTCCTCACATTTTTTTGTATTCTCTTTTATTTTAAATTTTTTTGTTCTTTTTTTCCATAAAATCTATTCAGTCTAGGTGAAAATAGTATCACTAAACTATTTTATGGTTGAAAAATTAAATCTTCAAATTAATTTTTATTTTTTTTTAAATTTAGATGGTACAAAAAATGTGAGAGTATGACAGCATCGCATCCTTCATGTGTCAATTTTTTTAAAAAAAAAATTATTTTGACATTTAATATTACCTACCTAACTATACCACAAAAAATATTTACGATAATCCATTCAAGCATTTAAGAATATATTTTCTAGATGTGGTAAAAAATTTAAAATTAAATTTAACTCACCTAAGAACCAAAATAAGATTATAAATTATATGAGAAATTTAAAACATTGCAAAGTTGAATGAGAAAGGTTTGTGAATGTAAGGAAGTTTATTTATTGTAAATGAAACTAAAATTTGTGTAAGGAATATTTGTAAAAATAATATTAAATCAGGTTATTTTAAAAATATTTGGAGAAAAATCATTTATAAAACTAAAATCATGTTTATTTTAATTTCATTTTTTTTTAAGTTATCATATTGCTTAATTAATCATATTAGGTAATATATGCATATAAATTGGAAAATATCCAATATAATTTGCAACAAGAAAAAGGAGAACGGAACCTCTATAACTCTTTTTTTTTTTTTTTAATTCATTGCCATTTAGACGGTTTGGATTGAAAGTTGTTCATCCAAGTGTCAAAATTTTTGGAGGTATGGTACCACCTTTAGTACCATAGAATTTTGGGACTTTTCAACTTGATAATTAAGATAAGGTCCTCCAATCATTCATAATTGATGATAAAGATATGAGATAGTAATTAATAAAAATACCCACTTGACTCACTTTTGTCTTTATTCTACTACTTGGCACTATTTTTTGCTTATTTAACCATTTTTAGATTTTTCATTATTTTTTTAAACTCTTTTATAAATAATTCAAAAATTAAATTTATTTTTTATTTTTAAATTATAAATAAACAAAAATTATATTAATGATTCAAAGACTATTTTGGAAAATACTTTCTAAAAAATATTAATTTAAATAAATAAAAATTATCTTTTACATTTATTTTTATCTTTTACATTTTAGAAGTAAATAATTTAATGATTAAAATACCATTTAAAATAAATATATTCACTATTTTAATTTTTTTCTAAAAAGTATTTTAAAGTTTTTTTTTACTATTATAAAATAAAAGGTTTAATTTTTTTTAATCTTCTTCCTTCCTTATTTTAATAACTTTTTTATTATGACTTTTAGTAATAAGTTATATGAAATGTTACAAATTTGTTTATTAAGGATTTTTTTTAATGATTTGAATTAATTGAAAATTTATTAAAATAAGAAAAAGAAAAATAAAGAAAGATGATAGATGGAGAGTTTTTATTTTAAGTATTCAATTAAAATGTTTTCATATGACTTAATTTTAGAAGTGGATTATATCGATACATAGTAGAGATTGAATTTTTCTTATATAAAAGGGTTGAAAGGTATATTTATTTATTTTAGATGAAAACAAGTAACTAAAAATTATATATATTATATTTGAGTTTGGTTTTAAAATATTTTTCTAGTTCTTATTTTTTATTTTTTATTTTTAAAAAAAAATTATTTTCTATATTGTCTCTTTTTGAAAATACGTTTAATTAAAAAATGAAAACTATTTTTAAAAATGAAAATTGAAAACCTTGTTTAGTACTCTTTTTTTTTATGAAAAAAAAATATTTATTCATTTATTGCGTCACTATACAATTGTATTACACTAAGTGTACAAAGGCTTACAAGGCTATCATTTATGAAAGATTATAATAGATTATGAGTCATTCCTTTATTTTTCTTATCACTCACGAATTGTGCATATATGTCATGTACTTTATTTAATTTCTGCACAGAAATTCCAATACTTTCTTCAATAATGATATTTGGGGGAAAAAAAATTGACCTTAAGTCATCCACCATTTTCTCAATTAAACCATTGGAAATATGGTTAAACACTTCTACGTGAACACATAACTTATGACGGATATGAAATTTGTGTCATTGTACAAGGGTATTACACTAATTGTATAAGGGAAATGTACTAATTGTATAAAGGTGTACAAGATTACCCTTTGTAAATTATTTTAATAAATTCTAACCCACTTTTTTTATTTTTCTTGTCACCCAAGGATTGTACGCCTATGTCATGCATTTTATTTAACTCTCACTTGGAAATTCTAATATTTTCCCCAATAATATATTTGGAAAAAAAAATTGACCCTAAGTCATCCTCCATTTTCTTAATCAAACCATTGGAAATATGATTAATACACCTACATGAACATACAACTTATGAAAAACATGAAATTTGTGTCATTGTACAAGGGTATTACACTAATTGTACAAGGAAAATGTGCTAAGTGTACAAGGGTGTACATGCTCCTAATATGTTTTGTACGATTTTTAAACAACTTGAATTTGACATTAAGACGATTATTGATAATTTTTTTTTCTTTTTTTACCAAACTATGTCATTAAGACATTCCCTACAAAAATTAACACATAGGAAATAAAATTAAAATCAATCATATTTGAATTGTTCATTATAAGTAAACTAAATGAAATATATATTTTTATTATTTTGCCTTTATAAACGTAATTTCTTTGTTATCAATAGAGATTTAAAAAAAATCATATTTAAATGGAATTAAAAATAAACAAAAATTATTTTTATAACATTTTTATTTTTTAAAATCATTAATTTAAATTATAAAATTAGTTTTAAAATTAAAAATATTTGTTGTAATTATAGTTTTGAAGATTTCATGATTTTTATCTTATTACTTTGAAAAATTTTCTTTAATAAGAAAGTATTTATTTTAATGATTTTAAATATTTATTAAAAAATATTTAGGATTAGTGTGGAGAGCAATTAGGTAATTTTGGAATGGAGAAATTTTGAATATTTTGAAGAATTTAATTCGGTCAATTATCCTATTTACACTTTCAAAATTATTGGAAGGTTGGTAAATTAGTCTTAAAAATATTGTCTTCTTGATTTATATTTTATATATATGCATGTGATTGGTAAATTAGTCTTAAAAATATTGTCTTCTTGATTAATATTATATATATATATATATGCATGTGATTGTTTACATTATTTTCGAAATAATAAACACCATGTGTCTAATTTGCAAGTTAGAAAAAAATAATAATAATATTTTATAAGGTATTTCAAAAGTATTTATTATATGTTCTATAAATTTGAAAAAATATAATATTTAATGATACCTATTTTACAAGTTAGAACAAACAAATAATACTAATATTTTATGAGGTGTTTAAAAATTATTTAATATATATGAGAAATAATATAAGTTTGAAATAAAGAATGATATTTATTATATATTATGTAAGTTTTCAATATATTTAAAAAATATTTATTATATATTATGTAAGTTTGAAAAAAAAAATATTTGATGAGGTATTTAAAAGTTATTCACTTCAAAAATACATTTGGCAATAATAATTTTTAATCATTTTTCATATTCAATTTGATGAAGAAAAATGATTCAAGTTAATTCCACTATTAAATAGATGAGAGAAAGGTAAAAGAGTCAATGAGAAAATGAGAAAGGTAAGATAATTGGTTAGTTTTTTCATTTAATAGTCAATGGTATTTTAGGAATTTTTTAAAAACAATATCATTACTCTCAATTTTCACTCTTTCGTTGGGTGAATGGTTTAAATATGGAACTTATATAGACCATACTTTAATTTTTGGGCCCTTTTCCTACCGTATACTATTTTTTTTTTTTTAAAGTAACCCTCCTCATATTTTTCTTTTCCTCTCTCATTTAGTCCTCCTCATATTTGTTTTCCCTTTCTTTGTTAGTTCTCTCACTTCAACTTCTTCACCCTTGGGACAAATTAATTCATATGTGAAACCACCTCGTTAATATATATATAAATTTTTTACTATCACCAATCAAATCAAGCTCATAAATTCCTTATTATTACTTATAAAATTATATTCATAAATTCAGTTTCCTCCAACATATCAGGAAGTTCTTCCTTCATTGCATATTAAACACTCTCCTAGCTTTTTTTCATGAATGTTGTGTTTGCTTTAACATCCTTCTTAAATAGGGATGAGAATTTGGACAATATATATAGCAATGACATGAAAAAGGCCTCTTAGAATACCTTCACACACTCACACACTCATAATTGGTTACAATAACAAGGCCAATAATCCATGATCATGCAAAAGTTTGCTCCATATCAAAATCTCTCCTAAAATATTTGAAAATTAAAAAGCCTTCACCCAATCATAATTTGTCAAAGTAAGAAGGCCTATAATTGATGGTCATGCAAAAGTTTTCTTCATATAAAGTAAATGAAATCCAAAATCTCTCCTAAAAAAAAACACTTACTATGTTTTCTTAAGAGGAAAGTTAAATTGCATGCCTTACTATTGTACAATAACAAAGTATTACTTACTTTAAAAAAGATTACTTAATTATATTAAGTTGAGATTTAGAATTTAGTATTAGGGTTTATGAATGTCATTTTAATTTGATAAGTCTGATCACCAAAACCCAAACTTTACAAAGTGAACTTAGGTGACTTGGAGAGCTTGGTAGACTCTACTCACCCTGAAATGAGTCTTGCAAATTGCAACTAAGGATATAAAAATGTTTGATTTGGTCAATTATGATATAAACACTTACTTAAATCAACATCATTTATGCTTTGATTAAATCAAATCTAACTTCTATTGGTAGAAAAATATAACCAAACCAATTTGATAATATCAATTTGATTGTATTTTGGATGGGTATATGCTCATATACATGCGCATAGACCTACATACCAAATATGGCACGCATACACATGCACACAAGCATAAATATAGACTAATAAAACCCCTAGGAGAGTATAATTAATAAATAATACATCCAAACGGAAAACATAATTTAATAATGGATGAAGTTAAAAATAAATTTGAATAATAATTTAATAAAAATAATACACATTGCAATTTCAATCTAATATGTAGTGGATGTAGTTCAAAATGTACAAAATATTCATTTGGTATTTTGATTTCCAATAACACAATCCAAATTTTAATAAATCACACCCATCAATCTGAATTTTATGGCTTTATTTTTCATTAACGGTGTTCATAATCTGTCAATTTTAGTTTACATATTAAATTTCGTACCTTTTTTGTATAGTAAAATAGGAGTTGTCGAGGCATAGTTAGGCATGTATAATATTTTAATTAATTTAATTTTTGAGTATATAATATTTTAATTAACTTCTTCATCAAATAAGCTTTTGTTGGAAATATCTCAAATTCTTAATTAGAAATATTTCTTTTTCGTAAAAGGAATATTATATAGAATATTTCATAAGTTCAATTAATTGGAGTTAGATTCCTTATAACATAAGGAAAGTTAGTAAGAATATTTATATAAATATTTTAGATAATAAGAAGAAAAAGTTATAACAAAGATATGACTTTGTGAAGACTATAAGAGAAAGAGTGAGAGACACCTGATAAAACGAGACATCTAGTGGAGTAAATGACTCGTGGTTTGAGGTGGAAATACAAAGAGTGAGGAAACATGAGATGTTTCAAAATCTCATAGTTATATCTATTTTTGTCATCTATAATATTTTTTATTATATGGTAGAGTGTTATATCTCGTCTATGATTTTATGGAAATATAAGCATGGTTGGTTAAACCATGTTAAACTTTATAGTTGTATTTGTTTTTATACTTTGTAATATTCTCAATCATATAGTAGAATGTCATCTTTCATCCGCGGAAATATACATGATTGGTTGAACCATATAAAAAATCTCATATATCTTTGTGTGTTAATGACTCTATTTATGTTCTTCTATTTATATATATTTGCATTAAATGTTCAAGTGGCATAGTAAGTATTATCAAAGCTGACATAGTAAGTATTATCAAAGCTTTTGTTGAAGATGTTTAGAAAAGTCTTAGTTGAAGGTGCCCATAAGAGCCTTAGTTGAAGATGTTTGAAAAAGTCTTAGTTTAAGATATCTAAAAGAGTTTGGAAAAGCCTTGGTTGAAGATGTCTCGAGGAGCCTTGTTTGAATATTTCAAGAAGAGCAAAGAATAAAGCACAAAAGATGATTGCAAAAAGAAATTTTTGTTAAAGTGAAGTCAAGTATTCCCTCATTGAAATGTCATACAAGAAACACACAACACAATCAGATCATGATTTGCAAAGGGAACTATAACACACGAGAAGAACAACAACAAATGACACAACATAGAAAGATACAAAATTGACTTAATAAAATTTAATTCAAAGTGAAAATTATCAAGAAATGTCTCAAATTCCTAATTAAAATATACTTTTTTTTGTAGAATGAATATTATATAAGATATTTACTAAGTTCATTCGTGATTGAAATTAAATTATTTACAGAATAAGGAAAGTTAAAAGCAATATTTGTATAAATATCTTAGGTTATGAGGTAAAAAAGTTGAGAGAGATATGACTTTGAGAAGACTATATGCGATGGATATCTCTTTAGTTGAGTGGTTCAGGGTGGACCTATTTAGTTCAATGGTTCAAGATGGACAAAGAGTCCATAAACAACATTTTAGAATCCAATAATTGTATCTACTATGTTTACTATGATATTTCTATCATATATTGGAACATTAACTCTCATATGTGGAAGTGAGTATGGTTGAACATAAAAACTTTATATATCTTTGTGTTCCGATCGTTTTATTTTATGTTCTTCCATATTACTTTTTAATAACTTTTTGCATGAACGAATCACCAATGGATATAATGATGGTATTAAAGCTTAAATCCGTATATTTAACTCGTGTTTCACATTCAATAATCATGCTCAATTGCTCAATTAAAATTTTTTTATCAATTGATATCCTCCTTTTCCCTGTGCATTAATCTTTCAAAAAAAAAATTTACTATATTTAACAATGTAATATTAACCTTCACTTGTTTGAGAATCTTAAAAAACTATTAAGTATTTTTTGCTTTCATTTTGAGAATTTAAAAAAACAAGTATTCTTTGCTTTTGTTATGAGAATCTAAAAAACCTTTCTAATTCTTGCAGAGATGATAGTACCGGAGTTTCGTTTTCCATTAACATTCCTTGATCTTTTCCTATTTCTTTTTCTATCGTTCTTTCACTTCGACATTGGACTTCGACCTAATGAGTTACATATTCATATGATTTCACTTATTACCACTTAATTTATATACATAAATTCTTTACTATCACCTACTAAAGTATATTCATAACTTTAGTTTCCTCCAACATTTCCATTTCCATTGCCATGAAGTCTTCTCTTCTATGCATATTAAAAATTCCCCTTGTTTTTTCCTGATTCTTCAATATCCCTTTTCAAATAAAGATAGGAATTTTAATATATATATATATATATATATATATATATCAAAGACATGGAAAAGGCTTCTTAGAATACCTCTCTCACAACACAATGATCATGCAAAAGCTTGCTTCATATAAATTAGATGAAATTCAAAATCTCTCCTAAAATAGTTGAAAATTTAAAATAAAAATTACATGTCTTAATGTTTTGTGCCACAACAAAGCATTTTTTTTAACTTTAAAAAGGATGAATTAGTTATATCAAGTTAAAATTTAGAACTTAGGAATAGGGTTTGTGAATCTCATTTTAATTTGGCATGTCAGACTACCAAAACCAAACTTTACAAAGTGAGCTTAAGTCAGGTGGCGAGCCTTAAAGCATAGGAAGGCATGAGTAATATTTTAAATAATTTAATTTTTGAATGGTTTAAATCATAATTTTAACTTAATTGAATGTTAATTACTCTTAACTTAATTTAATTTAAATCTATTTTCAATTTAATTATAATATTAAATTATTTTATCAATTATATTTTATGCGTTTATATTAAATTATTGAATTGATTTACCAAAAATCCTTTTACACCATTAAGTTAAAAAAAAGAAACCATTCTAAAAATTAAATAAAGCAAGTTAAAAAAACCCCTTCAAGTTACCGAAATAGATCGCAAATGAAAAGGGCTAAGGTTCTCAAGTTTGACCCATCATGGGGTGGACGTGGTAGAGCAATTAACTAGTAGGTTAGACGTGAACAATCAATTCAATTTAGAATTCAGGCCATAACAAAATCATCCTAAATTAATACTTAACCTAACCAAGACATCATTTATTAGGATGATTTCGCGACTACTATTTACTTCTCTTTTGCATTTCATTGTGATAGGTATGGCTTGGTTCGATCAATCACTAACCCTTCTAAAATTGGATCAGTTTATATGAAACAAAAATCTTTCAAACTGTAAAGAGGAATCATTTGTGTTAGAAGACAATAATAAAACATCTCACTGCATGTACTCATCAACATCAAGGAAAGCTAGCTAGCTTCTTACTCGTCATCTTTGTAAGGGTATTCTTCTGGAACTTGCTTCAGAAGTTTTACCTGCAACTCATAAGCATCATCCCCTCGAAGCATATCACGGATCCATGTGACTTCAGTCTTCATTGACACCTGAACATAAAATTACGAAAAACACAAAAAACCACTATCATTATAAACAAGGACAGGAATTAAGTTCTTGGGTACCACAGAAATTGTAAAGCATTGAAGGAGTTAAATAAATTGGAGTATGTTCTTCCACCTCAACCCAACCCCCACTCCTAGGACAGAGTAAAGGAAAGGAAGCATGTGGACTAACAAAGAAATAAATGATTATTTTGGTAATACATCCATTACATTAACAGCAAACGACATAAACCCTATACTTGTTCTAATGTACCTCAGGATTAATACCGTATTTCACAGGCAAAAAGTGTGCATGTATGCATACAGACCAGAAATGGCAGAAAAACCAAAGGCACTATCCACCCCTCACCCTCAGGATGAATACCATTTTTCAAAGGCAAATACAAAAGTCATAAAAATGGACCTCCCTTAACTAGGGTAAAAAAACAGAAAGAAAAATGGGAAAAGCATAAGCCCAAAGTAAAGGGTTCATTCGCCAGGATTGTGCCAAGACCATAGGCGCAGAGACTTGAGGAAAATTAAGCAGTTACTATGCATTAACGTATTTGTTCTCACAACCCATTAACAAATCTTTGGCAAAGTAGAGATAATTAAAAAACATATTCAGAGAATGACATTGTTAAATTTAATGGTTCTCTTGGCAAAACAACTAAATAGTACACCATATCAACAACAAGGCCTAGAATGGAAACTTCTTAGAATGGAGGACATGCTTTCATTCTTGTTCATCACCTTAGGTGTGAAAATGATTGCTAAGCTTGTTGGATTCACCCACTGGTGTCACCTCACTTCATAGGATCTTTTATCCCATGCCTCTTTTGACCAAAACAAATTCCACCATGTGATGTAAGAAGTTATATAGAAATGACACTTCCTACAATCTCACAAATTCAGAGGCCTGATCCACTATACAAAGCCAGAAGTAAAGCACATGACTAGGGTTATGTCCTTATTGTTAAACAATCTTATAAGAAGCCTTGTGGAAAAATGTAAAAATGAAGTCTCACAAGGTAGAATGATAGCGTCAAACTTGTGTAGCAGAAGGAAAGGCACTCACCATTTCTAGAGCTCCTCTAACAACTCCACTCAAGATGTTGCAGTAGTACAGACCTTGACAAGTATCAGGAAGCTCAACAAAATCTACCAGTGGATTATCCTCCAAAACAAGACTGCAACTTGTACCATCAGCATCCCAATTGGTCACTGATGCAGTGACCCCCAAGAACATTTTGAAACCAACCTGTGTAAAAGTATTATAAAAAAACAATGTTAACATTAAATGTTCGTCATACTTCAAAAAAGAAGTCGGAACAGTCCTATAGGTAACAATAATGCAAATATAATGCAACCAATATTGCAGATCTACAAAATTGTAGGAAGCTACACCACTTAAAAATCTCAGATTCAAATACAAGGTACAAATGCATCCATCACAACTTACCTACAGACCTTAGACTGAATACATTTTTGCTTGTCAGACAAACTTCAAGGATATAAACCAAAGGCTGGATCAGGCTGAAAGCAAACCATAGGTCAACCTAGGGGTTGAACTGGTCTCCCTATCATATATCAGGTTAGAATGCTCAACCCAATCGGGATTACATCAGGTTAGGTGGTGAGGAGCATGATAGTTGCTTGCCTTTGTACTGCACCAGTAAAACTATTGTGGGGATGACATTGGCTAAAATAGTTTTGAAACCCTAGATGGACCATAGACTGCATAAGGTGAGGTTGCACAGTTTGGGGTGGAATGATTTCCTTTCTCCGCAATGTACAGGTATCAAACATGCTTTAAAGAAGTTTTTGGATAAAGGTACTATTTCTGGACCCAAGAAAGAAGGGGAAAACATCATACAAAGCAATAAAGAGGACAAAAACAAATTACATGGTATGAAACAGAGGAAGCAAATTAGGGCTTTAACTTCTAATATCGTATTTGCTCGACATAGATTAACATAGTCTGCGCTAGCTCAGGCACAAGTTGGATCTCAGGCACCTCAATTCAACCCTTACCTTATTCCTTAAAACTACATAACAACTTGGCATGATTCAGGCCAGGGTGCATTTATGGTCCAAGCTATTTAACAGTCCTTTATGTATATGTTCTTGGATAGGGTCAAGGTGCATTTAGGTTTTAGCTCGTTGTCTTTATTTGATTTTATTGTGTGACTGGGTTGTAAGTGAGGTGAGGGTGGTGTCTTTTGTGTATCCCTCTTCTTTTTTGGTCTTAGGTGTCTTGTATGCATCATGTATACTTTTATGCGCCCTTCTTTAGATGCATTTAGTACAATTGCTTTTACCTATAAAAAAAAATGGCTCAGGCCAATCCCTGGTTTAGCCAGGTTCAACACAGCTAACTTGCAGATTAGCATCTCCACTTGTCAACCAAAATACTTGTCCACCCATTTTCTACACGGGTTAAGATCATCCAAACAAGCTCACCTTACTTTGCTTTGAAAAGTGCAGACTATATGCTGACAAAAGATTCATGACTACATGTGTCCAACACAAATCTAGATACTTAAAATTAAACCATAATACATTCCCACAAGAATGAGATGATGAACTTATAGTAAATACTTCCTTTATTACATTAAAACTTATGATGGTTGATCAATGACACATGATATTGTTGAGTTGACTATCATATTCACCATGGATCTACATTGCATGGACTTGGGTCCAGGTATTGGGAATGGGTATGTGTTTAGGTATCTAATCCTTTACACTTCCAAATATTAGGATATAGGTTTTGGCTAAAAGAATCTCAATATGAACACTTGGATAGGGCATAATAAAAGGGGAAAAAAAAAATCAATTAAATATCAATAAAGAAAAAATAGATATCTTGGATAAAAGCTCTCCTTTCCTATTTTTATCCCTATCATCTTTTTCTTATCCCTGAATACTTTTATAAAAGTTTACTTCCAGCAAACTCTCTTTTCAATATAATTTTTTTCTAAGGAAGTTAGAAATAAAAAACATATCAATCACAGTCAAATAACCAAATCCAAAGCAAAATAGGAGTATCTGATAAGGATCTCATACACAAACTCATGTTGGGTCGACACAAATAAGCTAAGTGAAGTTGGAGGGTCTGGGTACCATGGTTATGGATTTAGGACTATGGTCCAGGCATATACACACACATGAACCAACTAAAACACCTAGGGAAAAAAAAGGTTCCATAAATTCATGCACACATCTTGTCTTCAAGTCTAAAACCTAGGAGTTGATGCACCTAGACCTAGGGAATTTTGGAGCAAGGCAATCATGTTCATTCCTACCAATTGAAGCCTTCCTGTGAAGTGCAGAAAATGCAAAGAATTTTTATATATCAAGCTAAGCATCCCTTCCCTGTTCAATCCACTTTCTTATTTTACTTCAAAATCTTCTATCTGCTTTATAATTAGTTTCATTTTCATGTATTAATTATTTATTGAAGTACTTTCAATTCTATAGCATTTTTCCAATAAGCATATATTCATTCTCCCACACAACAATTGTAGATAATTCACCATTTAGCAAAATTATAGGCTGTAAACCTTAGATCTAATTTTTCTAATCAAAGATCCCACTCTGATCAGTATTAGTTCAAATATTACTACAAATAGATAATGCCCAAAATGGTCTACTGATTCTGGATAAATAAATAAATTTGCTAACACAAAAAACTAATAAATAAAGAAATAGTACATATACGCTGACACACATACAGATGCAAATACAAGGAACAAGCACAAAGTTAAAAAAAGAAGAAACGTTTGTAGATAATTCACCATTTAGCAAAATTATAGGCTGTAAAATCTGAGCACCTTAGATCTAATTTTTCTAGTCGAAGATCCCACTCTGATCAGTATTAGTTCAAATATTACTCCAAATAGATAATGCCAAAAATGGTCTTCTGATTCTGGATAAATAAATAAATTTGCAAACACAAAAAATAAATAAAGAAATAGTACATGCATGCTGACACACATACAAATGTAAATACAAGGAATAAGCATTTAGTTAAAACAAGAAGAAACAATTAATCCAGGGTTTACCTGTTGGGAAGACTTTCAGTCATACACTATTTGAATATTATATTAAAATGAAAAATGGGTCATAGTTAACAAAAGGAAACTATTAATCCAGGGTGGAGAATTTCAGTCATCAATATTTGAATATTATATTAAACTGTGAAAGAATAATAGACCTTTGCAATTGCTTCAGCTGTCTCCTTGAAGTCGACGCATCTGGAGACGTTAGATTTTGCTAGAAACTCATCAATCAATCGAATTCCAATATTATAACCCCTGAAAAATAACTAACTGGTTAAATGGGCATCAGGTCTATGGTGTGCAATTATGTGGTCAACTAAATTTCATTAAGTTCTGATAAGAATATTTGTTATCCTGCTAATATTGTACACACATGAAGAACGCTAAGTGTCACCAAGAATTGCAATTCTGTATCAAATTGAGCCAACACTATACCTAGAATTATCAAACAGAACAATAAGATCATATTTACATGAAAAGGCAAAACAAATTACCAACAAAAATACGATCATAGTGACAAACACTAAGTCTTGACGTTGGCTTGAAAGAATGCAATAGGACTGAATCTTTTTCTTCTCATTGGGTGGAATGATGGACAGAACTGAATATCCAAAAAAGAAAAAGGGCAATCTTCAAAGCATCTTCTCTTTAAAACATGATGCTCCAATGCTCCTTCTGAGATCTCTTCTTTAAGCTGCATAGTTTTGAAACAATGCCAATTCTCAATATTTTTAGTGTTCAATTCACTAAATCCTTCCATCTCTCATGTATAATCTGGAGGAGACAAAATCATATGGACATAAACTAGAATGTTTAATCTCCTTTCTTCATCAGGGCATTTCCATACTGGATCTAACAGTCACAAAAAGTCAACATCTGTTATAAGGAAGGGATCCATGTCCAAAAGGTATTCTTATAAGATTACCCCAGTGCTTCTTTCCTTCCCTTTCTCAGTACTTTACTAGAAAGGAAATCTCTGACAAATGTCCAATGAACCCTTCAAACACAAAAGGATTCATGGTAGTCATGGATGAAAATGTCACACTCACATGTCCTCTTTATTATCAATTTGCAAAGCATAATGTTGATCATGCATACCAAAACTGGAACATAACCACTAGCTACATTCTATGAAATTGTGCACCAGAAATGAGAGCTAATAAAGAGACTGGCTATTCCATGGAAAGACATCACAATACTTGTGGGAAAAAAAAAACATTTTCTGATATGGAAATAAAAATATCAAATTCCTATCAGGCCAACTGGATTTCCTGACAATAAGAATCCTGATGAACCAAAAAAAGGGATAAAGGCCTACCAGAAATTACTTATTTTTCAAAACCCTGTTTTAAGTTCTATCCAAATGTGTTCTAATCCCCAACCCATGCAAAATCCAGTTGCATTTTATCGTAATTGGGAGAATTAACCCAAATGAATTTTACTTTACTTCCTTTGTTTCTAAAGTAACTATTATCAACTCGTACCACCTGATGTGAATCTTTAGAAGTAATTCATCTAAATGGTTACATTTAGACTAATAATATCCCCTCATAGGATCCCTTATAGATATCTATATAGATATAGATATCTATATCAGACATCAAATGATCCTGATATATTTGAAAATAACTATAATTCATTTACCTATATATCATGTTTCTGCTTATGTAAGAGTTCTTTCATTTATGTTCTATGGAAGCCACATGTTATACTATGTTCCACTAAATAAAAATCTGCTATGATCCAAGTCCAAGTCTTGAAGAAAAAAACAATGGATGAGATTCTTAATGGGACAGCATGGGGTAGGATGTGTCAATTTTTTAAAACTTATTACCCCTATAACATGTTAATTGCGAAAGCATTTCAACAAGGCTCTCATGCCAAATAGTTCAAGATGAGTACCAAACTTAATATGATCTTGAAGAAACCTAATCATGCTTGTGTCCACATGCTTTCTTGCCTCAAAGAGTTATTAGTTTTAAGAAAGTTACATCACAGGCTTAATTTTTGTTATCTTAAATGGCCATGATCCCATGTTATATATTCAGAATTGAACTCTTTTAAGTAATGGCATTAATTTTGCTAATAACTTTTCAGTCTTAAAAAACAATGCATAGAATTATGACATTCTCTTCACAAACTGCAAGGTTTGATTGGAAACTTTGAAGAAGCCCCAAAACTAATATCCTACATAATACTCTTCATTACCATCACCTCAGTTTCAGTAGATAAGATGGAACTAACCAATTTTCTCCCAAAGATTCTGAAATTGGCAAGAAGGAAAGTAAACTAGTGTACAGTTCAAAATTCAGAGAAAATCAAGCCATAGATTCTGCACGCAATAGACCATCAAGCGCCAACTCAACTAACCACACATTCAAATCGCACATAACACACACACACACAAAATTTTCATAAACAAAGAAACTGTAAATTTCCCAAATTAAATTCATTATTATTAAACAAAAACAACCGGACAACAGGAAAGCAAATCAGACTACGGTAACAAAGCATGAAATCAAAACAAAAATTAAAAGCGTTAAGAAACACAGAAGTTTAAGAAAAAACACCATTACTAAGTACACGGAATCGAAACAAAGAGATTACATTTGATCGAGCTGTTTGTTGACTTCTTCAACCTCCTCCAGATCCGTAAGCAGTTGACGCACGATCGCACCATAGGTTAGTGTGAACAGTTCCGCATTCTACCCACACGTCAATATCAGAAATTAACAAAAATCCGAGAACACTCACAGGCCAAATGAATCAGAAACCTTTTGTTAGATTTAGGGTTTTTTTTATATAATTTTATTGTGTTCCTCGTCAACCAAAGGAAGTGAAATGAAAATTGGAATGGAGATGTGTGGATTTCTTACCACGCGCTCAACGTTAGCGAATATTGCATCTCCAGATCTTGGAGCAGCGGGAGCCATGGAAGCTGGAGTTAGAAGTGAAAGGACGAATATGGGGATGGAGAACTGAGCCGATGTTGATTCAATGGCTTGATTCGTTTAAAGAGAGTAGCTTCTACAAATGAAGAAAAGAAGTGGGGCTTATTGCACAAATACACTAGTTTTAAAAATAAATAAATAAAAATTAAAAACACTCCTCTAACGAAAATATTTCTAAAACTATGGCAATCATTAACATTCGTCCATCTCAACAAATGAATAGGTTATTATCTAGTAACTGTTTTTTAAAATTGTTTTTCTAAAACAATTTTTTATTCTTTAAAATAAAAAAATAGAAAAACATGTGTAATAAGTAAAAAATCAAAAAAATAGGTTTTTGTTCTTAAAAATAAAAATAAGATGGTTGTCAAAAAAAAGGAGCAATTTTTTAGTTATTTTTTATTACTTTTATTTATTTTTTTAAGATCTTTTTCAAAAAAAATAAGTATATAAATATAAAGAATAATTAAAAATAAAATATTGCATATAAAAATTATTTTAAAAATATATTTCATAATATATAAAATATGTTAAAAACATTTTAGGTTTTTAAGTAATTTTTTGTTTTATAAAATATCAAATAACAAATACACAATATTGTGAGATCAAACAGACAAATACTCGTTATGATGTTAAATAAATCTTCATACACAGGTTGGGGTCGGGATTGACTCTTACACCGTTTGTTTGGTCTTTATGACTTTAAAACTCATTTACAAAATTAAGAAGAGTTTATATATATAGTGTAAAGAACTTTATTCTTTATCTGATTTAAAACATTACAATGTCCGTTATGAGCCTAATTGTGATGTTCCACATCAAATTGAGAAGAAATTTTCTAATGCTATATATGTATAGATTATTCTTAATTTTATAAACGTATTTTAAAGTCGTGAAAACTCTTTTGAACTCAAAGTAAACAATATGTATACCAATTGAGAATAAGTCATTATAAATGATATCAAAATCAATCGTCAACTTTGATATAGAAGTTTGTTTAATCCTATGAGTATGATTGTCTATTTGGTCTTACAACTCCTTGAGATACGATAAAATATAATGTTTTCATATTGATAATTATGATATTTCACATTATATAAAAAAGAAACTTTTTAACAAAATATATATATATATATATATATATTAAAATATTTAATTCATTTTGCTCTTATTTGAATTTTTCTTCTTAAATTCATCTTTTCAAAAAATAACTTTTATCATATTTTAATAACATTTTTTAAATAACATTTTTTTAAAATCCAAACTGTTATTTATAATTTACAAAATAGAGTAATATTAAATCTTATAAATGGTTAATTTGATTTTTGTTATTGCTGATAAAGAAAGAAAGAAAAAAAAAACAGTTTACAAATATCCAATACATGAATCACAAAAAAATTTGGAATGTTTGTGGTAGAAACACAAAATCTCTTTGTAGACCCCATTTAGGGCTCATTCCTTTGCATCTCTACAGGTTATAATTCTTTGCAGGTGGAGGGGTCTCAAGGAGCCACGTGTCGCCTCGTGGTTGGTGGTCATAGAAACAGATGGTGGAATTGAGGAGCGAGTGAGAGTTTGACACGTGGCATGGAGATATTCTGGCCGTTAGAGAGGAGGTACGTTTCTGTTGAGGAGCAGCAGGCCAGCTAGAGGAACCAGGGGGGTGCCTTTTCAGCGAGGAGAGTTTTTTTTTAGAGAGAGAGGAGAGTTTCCGGGAGGCGGGTTACAGAAGAGAGAGAGAGAGAGATTTGAGAGGAGGGGGGGATGCCATGGACGACTGTGAGAAATTCTAGAGTCTTGGAGTTTGAGCTGAGGTAGGGAGACGATTTTCCTGGAGCTTAGGGGAAGGCTGCAGAGAGAGGTGGTTGCTTTTAGAGAGGCTGCAGAGATCTTTAGAGGTGAGGGATATGAAAAAAAGGAAAAAGCTCGTGGCTGGTTAGAGTGAGAAAGGGTGAGATTCCGGTGGTTTTTCTGAGAGATAGCTTGGAGAGAAGGTTGCTTGAGGGAGGCGTGCAGGGATTCTGCAGGTATGAGAGAGCTGTGAGGGGGATTTCTGGAGAGCGAGGAGCAGGAAACTGTGAGAGGTAGTGGTGCTTTTGGTTGCTGATTGCTGGAGGAACCTTTTGGGAGAAAGATTCTGAGCTGAGTATTCACCGAAGACAGAGCAACGAGTCACAACTCAAAACACCCAGCTGAAGAAGAGACTTTCAGGTTTGGTTACTATGGTTTTCATGTACGTTTCCATTCTTCATACTTTTCCTATCTCATGCTCTGTGATTTTTAACTTTGCTTGTTGAGTTGCTTTGATTGGGTGATTATTGGTTTAAAATTTGAAGAGTTTGCTGCATTTTATGTTTTACTTTGGCGAATATCTTCCGTCCTAACCCACTGATTGTTAAACTCATGAATGAAATAATGACACGGGTTTAGCATACTGGTTAAAAGTTCCATGCTCTGTTCTCCTCTCTGTTTTTCTTGCTCCTCTGTTTTCCCCTGAAGGAGATTGTCAGGCTTTAAGATTGGGAAGCTGGAGAGGTTGATTTACGGAGGATGATGATGATATGAAGAGGAGATTGACAGCTATGGGATCTGAATCTGAAAATGCCTGTATGAGGTGGATTGCCTTATTACTTCACTGAAGAACAGATACAAGAATTGTTTGATTCCATTAGACCCCTGTGTGGTTTTGATCTTGTCAAGGATGGAGACACAGGGAACTCTAAGGGATATGGTTTCTGTGTTTATCAGGATCCAGCTGTGACTGACATTGCTTGAGCTGCATTTAATGGTTTGAAAACGAGTGATAAGACTCTCACAGTGCTTCATGCCACAGTTGGAAGTGGACAAGCAAAATCAGAGCAAGATAATATATTGGCCCAGGCACAATAACATATAGCTATGCAGAAAGTTGCCTTGCAAGCTGGTGGTTTGAATTTCCCGGGAGTGGGATGATGGGCGTATGAAGAAATATTGGAGAGCATGAGAGGAATGAGCCAAAGAGCAGTCCACAAGGCTATGTTTGAATCTGTAGCATTAGCGGCAGCTAGTGTCCTCCAAACCTCCTCCACATGCACCAGAAAATTTATCATCTCCAGTGGGTAGTGTCTCATCTGGGAGAGTTTGACAAGGCCTAAACTGTTAGAAACAATGACTTGGGTCTATTTTGGGGAATTTGTTGAAATTCAATTTGACAAGAATGGAGGAGTACGAAGCATGAACTTCAGTTTCTGATATCAGGTTCACTTGATGGCCAAGTTCCCATTGGGAAATCACTACCAGAATCACCATCAGTTAGTGCTTCATGTTATATAAACTCCGTAGCATGGTGATGTAGTGAATCTAATAATGGTGTTGGGAGTACTAATGGGCCTGCATTTGAGTGCATCTTGATGAAAGATTTCCTCAAGTCACTCTCCAAGAGGCTCAAAGGCAACATCGCTGGTTATGAGAACTACCATAGGGTCTATGTTCCTGAGGGACAGTCTCCTAAGTTTGATCCCAAGGAGCCTTTGCGGGTTTATGTTCTGTTCCAGCATATACAGAAAATGCTGTCGGGCGAGATTGCTGTCATTGCTGAGACTGGATATTCTTGGTTTAACTGTCAGAAACTGAAATTGCCTAGGAAATGCAGATATGAGTTCCAAATGCAATACGGATCAATTGGTTGGTTAGTAGGCGTCACACTTGGGTATGTACAGGCCACGCCCAAGAAGAGGGTGATGATTTCTTGCATTGGTGATGGTAGTTTTTACGTGACTCTGCTAGATATCTCTATAATGATCCTTTTGATAAGGAACAGGCAGTAGTAGCATTGTGGAAATGTTCACTTGAAGGAAAGCAATATATTGATGCCGTAATGCAATCCTGAGGCTGCTTGAATCTCGCAGTAAATCTCCTTAAATCAGATTCCAGTTCTACTTGTGAAGCAGCTGCAGGCCTTCTACAAGAAATAGCTTCAATTAATCTATACAGAGAGTCAGCAGCAGAAAGCAGGGCAATCTGGGATTACTGATGCTGTTCATCAACACTCCCCCACCCATTGCTATCAAACCCATGCATATCACCAATTCCTACATATATATATTGCCATACCCCTCATACCCGTTATATCCCTACATTCTGCCACTCATCCCACTATTCGATACCCATTCATTTACTAAATCACTTTTCAGCCATCCCACTCACTGTTTAAGTCCGTTTTTCTCATCACCATTCGTCACCCACGAATCCACTTCCTTTGCTTCCCTACATGTGATCATCCTCATCCGAATGCGCCCTTCATACTCGGCATCTTTCATTCATTTTTGACTCCATATCCATTTAATCCCCTTTCCTACTCTATTTTACCCACATTCCTACTTCACTCTCCACATTTTCCCTTTCTTCCACCAACGAACGCGCCATTTTTATTGTCCTTCATCATCCAAGCCGTCATCCCAACTTTCATATGTTCCAAACTCATTATCCATCAAACCTCATGCATGGGATCTCGTTCTTCCTGTTCTTGGTTGTTAACATGGTATATACCAATCCGATGAAAGGAAAGACAGAATCTGATAGATGGGTCAGGAAAGTGATCAATAAGTTGGTATGATTGACCTATGTTTGAACTCAAATGTCCTTCATTACTTCGTATTACACAGTGGTTGGCTGCTATGACAGTTTCGGCATTTCCATTGCTCATTGGGGTAGGGATATCGTGCTACAGGTTGAGAACTGGACTGCTTGCGTCATTGACTTTCTTGGTTTTGTTGCATTGGATAAACCAACAGGCTTTGCACATGCTATGAAGACGTGAAGTACCCATTATTCACAGGCGTATTGGGTCCAATTTGAATAATGTCTTGTGCCCAGACCTATGGAGACATGCTGCCCACCCAAGATCATGTTCGAACGGTCCCCTGACAGTCGTAGTACCAGCCACTGTTTGAATTGGGTTCCCCAGGAAACCACATTAAATATGATGGCTTAGACCAGGTTGAGAAAAATAATGCACCAGTTACTGATAATATTGTTGACAAGCAAGACAAACTAGAGAATGAGAAACACATGGATTCATTTCCAGATTTCGCCAGAGATTTGTGTTTGATAAAAATGTTCTCGCGTCAGTTTCTTTGTGGCACATATGCAGCGCAGTAGTGGGATTTGTGATGAACCCAAAGGAGTTTCAGGTTCGGGTTTTGAACCCAGTGTCTGGTTTTGATGGAAGGCTTAGATACTTGGAGCTTTATGTGTTGGCAATCGGAGCTTTTATTGATATGTGCATAGAGTTTTTGTATTCAACTCGTCTCAAGTTCTTTGTGAATGGGGTCTTGAACCCATCTCACACGAATGACTTTGAGCACTCTGGGATGCTTCTCATGTTCTTTATTTTCGGGGTCGTCGCCTTGTTCTCTCAGCAAACTGGGCTTGTCTAAAACTGAATAACCAATGCTCAATAGCCTTCACATAGCTCCGTTTCTGCCCTCACATACTTTCGGCGCGTGACTTGTTTGAATGAGAGCGACTTTCATTGCCAAATAGTTACTTGGGGAACCGGTGACGTTACTCCTATTGCAGGATTGCTTGGCAAATCTCAATTCCAGATTCACTTAGGAGGGATCCTTGGCTGCTAATTGGAAGGCTTCAAGACAGAAGGAAGTGAAGAGTGATGACACCAGGGAAGTGACTTGATTATCTACTCTACACTTGCCTGCTCATGGCCCCAAAATTTCAGAAGTGGTAAAGAAGCTGGAAGACTGCAAGTTCTGAAATTGACCTAGCCTTTCAAGTTGGGTTCCATACATTGAAATAAGAGGCAGTAGCATGAGTTGTCCTCCAGAATGGCTCTATTCTCTGCATGGTGCATGGCCACCTTTGGGCCACAGTGCCATTTTCCCATTTCACCATCTCTAATTTTGAAAAATATTCTTTTAAATCCCTTTCTTCAAATAATTTTCTAGATCTTAGTTTGTTTTAAAATAATTTCAAACTCATCCATTTTTCATCCTTAGTTGTTTTCTTAGGTTCTCAAAATCCCATTTTCAATAAATTTTGGTTGCCATTCTCTTTCCGGAAAGCCACTTTTGAATTTTCTTTGTTTTTTAAAATGTTTTAAAATACGCAAGAATCAAATTGTGTAATTCCTAGTTATGGAATTTACAGATTTGGTCCATGCAAAATAAATGGGCTTTGGTGGGGGCCCAACATCAAATAAAATTTCTTTAAAATAAAAATGAATTTTC
Source organism: Vitis vinifera (assembly GCF_030704535.1). Lineage (NCBI taxonomy): Eukaryota > Viridiplantae > Streptophyta > Magnoliopsida > Vitales > Vitaceae > Vitis > Vitis vinifera. The sequence goes on from NC_081823.1 coordinate 6,199,224, forward strand.
AGTGGAGTGCCATGCGTGTCTTTGATGATTTTGTACTCGATTTAGTGACATGTATGCTATATCTTGTGATCATTGTTTTGTACTAATCTCATTTCTCTTGATAGCGCATAGTGGTTCGCTGCTCAGGTACACACTCATTCCTACTCTATTTAGTCTATGTGCATTTTCTGACTCCCGTATGTGCATGTTTCGCTCTGAGTATTCATTGATTTATTCATCCATTGCCATGTCAGCTTCATTTTATTAGTAGAGACCTGACTTTAGGGACTTAGAGGGGTGCTATGGTCTTTACCGTACCTTCCCGATAAGTAACCTGACCCCCGAACCCGATCCGGTTTTTCACAGACCACCTTTTCCAAAATAAGGAGTCACACTTAGGGTTTTTCTTTCTTATTTTGTTTACCCTTTAAAAATAAAACAAAAATAAGTGGCGACTCCAAGTCATTTTCAAATAATCAATAAAAATCAATTTTTCAAATAAAAATCAAGCTCGCCATCGAGTGGGAAACGCATTCGAGCCATCGAAAATGCGGGGTCCACAAAATGGCGACTCCACTGGGGACCCCGCATTTCGGCTCATGCGTTTCCCACTCGATGGCGAGCTCGATTTTTATTTAAAAAATTGATTTTTATTGATTATTTGAAAATGACTTGGAGTCGCCACTTATTTTTGTTTTATTTTTAAAAGGGTAAACAAAATAAGAAAGAAAAACCCTAAGTGTGACTCCTTATTTTGGAAAAGGCGGTCTGTGAAAAACCGGATCGGGTTCGGGGGTCAGGTTACTTATCGGGAAGGTACGGTACGGACCGTAGCACCCCTCTAAGTCCCTAAAGTCGGGTCTCTACTAATAAAATGAAGCTGACGTGGCAATTGATGAGTAAAACAATGAATACCCTAATCGATCATGCACAATATGAGAAGTAAAGCATGTATAAAGAATAGGCGAAATATGAATAGATGCGCACCTGGGCGGCAAACAGCAACGCGCTATCATGGAACAGGGTTAGTGAATTATGAACAGATATAATTAAGCGCATATCAAGAACAGAGCAAATCAATCATGCCGGGAAAGCCAGTCAACTAATCAGTAAATCAATCATGAAATCACATATGTAGGGCCCCCACCAAAGCCCAATTCATTTTTGCATGAATTAATTCCATAAATTCCCTTGCTTGGAATTACGGAATTCGATCCTAGCTTATTTAAAACATTTTGAAAATCAGAGGAATTTTGAAAGTCACTAGCCAAAAGAAAGAATGGCGGTGAATTTTATTTGAAAAGTGAATTTTTGAGACCTAAAACCCTAAGGATGAACGACTCTCAAAAGATTATTTGAATAAGGAGAATTCGGAAAATTATTTGAGGAAAGAGAATATGAAAACTACTTTTTAAAAAAAAGATTAAAGGTGATAGGATGGGGAAAATGACACTTGAGTCAGAGGCGGCCATGCCATGAGTGCTTTCCCGCATAACTTCACTTTCTAGTTCTATCATCTGTGGTTCACTAGCGTCCATAGCAATGGAAGAAGAGTGGTGCTTGATCCTTCTGTAACGCCCTTTCTGTGTTGGATGTTTCAACCGTATATACTCACTGAAGCGACCTGCAAGCATTGAATGATACCCTTCATACCAATCAACACAGAGGAAATATCTCTGTTCGACAAGCTGGACTGCATGAATAACTTTGAAGTATTCTTCCCCTTCTCTTCTCAATGAGCAGTAGCAGTTTGGTATACAGACCTGAGTTCAAGAGAAACGGAGTGCCATTCTGGAGGGTCACTCTCTATAAGGAATCCCATAGCAGGTACAGAAACACTGATTACACTGACTCCCTTACTCTTCAAATTCTCACTATCATGTCCCGAGAGGAGTATTCATCACTGGATTTTCACAATTCTCTGGTGACTAACAGCCGTATTAGCTTACTGAATCTTCCCATACTCTTCCTGAAAACACTCCACCAATCTCTCTGAAACTGAACACAGGTTGCGTTGAAATTTAAGCTGGGAGACGCCCTGGGATATTCGTCTTTATTTGATCTGAAATATAATCACATCTCCTGCAACTTGTCATAACCAGCAAGCACGCCTGCATCAGCAACTGCACAAAGAATGTTAGCATCAGCACCCTTGAAGAGAGACTTGATACCCTCATTCTTCAGGACTTGAGCAAAGGCGTCAAAGAAGCTCTTGTGTTTGACAGCTTCGCCAGAGGTCATCATCATTCTTCTACGAACCGTCTCCATTGGGTAGGAAGCAAGGCCAGCATCATTTGTGATCAGCCAACAGAGGGCAAAGCTAGCGAAGAAACTATCCTGCAAACCTCCAGTAAAGACCACTGGTTTCAGAGGATCAGATATTCCAAAGTAGAGACCACGGCAAACAATGATCCCAACACATGAAATATTGACTCCACGGTAAAACCCAGCAATACCGTCAGACTTCAAGGTCTTCCTGTAGACATCAACCAATCTCTGACCACCTGAGGGGATGAGGCCCTCGCACCTTTCTTTGCAGAAACTTCAGTTCCAATCTCAGCTTTAACTTTCCTATTCCCAGCAATATAATCAAATGCAATCACCATCTAGCAGAATTGAGAAAGCTTCTTCATTATGAATAAGACCTGTCCTGTAGCTTCCCTCGCCAATCCCAATGTATTCAATAGAGCAGGTATCATACCTCTTAAGAGATGTGAGAGTCGGGATGGTATCAAAGAGTTCCCCAACCCCATCAGCACGTCAGCACCTGGTAATCAACACAGTCCAAAACACAATATTTCCATGGGTATTTCATCACAAATACGCATACATAATCCCATATAACCTCACGATGCATACTCATTGGGCAATGAATTTCAATACGTAAATATCATCGTGCGGACCAATTTCACGACAAGGGCATGTAAACATTGGCATTTTCTGAAACCTTCAAAATCCACCAGAAAACTTGAGAAAGAAATGGAATGAGAAGTTGTTGGGAAGAGTGAATTGCCTTGCATGAGAGTGTAAATAGAGAAAAAGGTATGAGAGTGTGTTTGAAGATGGGAGTGGCGGGGTTGATGAAAAATAGGTATGGGAACGATAGTGGCATGTAGGATGCATGGATGACTTAGGAGCCTTCATGAAAACGTGGAATAAATACAAGGGTAAGCCATGCATGTACAAGAAAAAGAACTGTGGATTGGTGAAGAGAGTAATGGGTATAAAGGATGATGAGAGAGAAAATGTGGCGGGATGAATGTGAAGGTGTAGGGATATGGGTATGAGAGAGATGATCAGATTTGCATGGGAGCTTAGGTCGGTGAGCAAAGAAGAGAAATGGGTATGAAGTGAAAGTACGCAGGCATGCAAGGGTGAGAAATAAGGGTGACAGACAGGGAAATTACCATGAGCATGGATATGAGAGATGTAATGGTGATGAATAGAAAGTGAGATCTAAGGAAAAGAAGAAATGGGTACTATTATGAAGTTGGTGGGTATGGGTATAATGAGATGTGCAGGTATGAATTAGTGGAATGGATGGTGACGATTAGTGAGAAATAGATACGGGAAGAAGGTTAGGCTTGCATGGTCCACCATGTACGTGAATAGGTGACTTTGAAGAGCCTTGAGCAGCCATGTATAGTGCAAGAAAAAGGCTATGAGTAGATATAAATATATGGGGTGGGTATGAGATAGTCAACGAAAAGGACCTGCACCATTTGGCATTGCAGAGCTCTTATATTTGTGCCCATTTACATGCTTATTCCTTGCGTGATAGCCTAACTTTCCCCAGCAAAGATACTGAGAACAAAATCTGAACCTTGACGCATCTCTATGAGTTTCAGGAGCTTCTTCCTCTGCCAAGATCCTCTCAAAACTTTCAGCGCAGGACCCTCATCAACCGCGTACTCCAATGCCTCTTTTGTGCAGCAATCAGGGAGCATCAAGGCTGTAGCCAATCTATTGCTACAATGAAGTATGGAATTTATGAATGAAGTGACGGAGAAGAGTCCCATGCTTTGATACACTTTCATGAGCTTTTTCATAATCGTCTGTTCAAAGTGAGGAAAAACAAAACGTTTCCAGCACACAGGATCCAGGCTCACTTGGTACCACGACTTGCATACATATGGAACTGCAAATAGTAGTGAATCCCTTTCCACTCCTCCAAACACATTCACCAATCAGTCCATGTTGAATTCCACCGATCTTTGTTCTTCCCTCTTGGGCACAGAGGCGGCCTCGAATGGAGGGCCTCTAGTTCACTAGGCAAGGCAAGGTCCTCCTTGTTGCAGAAATTAGGAAACTCTCGAGTTAATGGCAGCACAGCTTCTTTCTCGTTGATCTGTATAATATCCTTAGTGATAAACTGATCCAGATCAACCACGGCTGTAGTATTTCCTCAAAGTACAACTTGAGCATTACCCTGCTTCCTCCCTAGCTGAGATCTTTGCACAAACCCAAACCAACTGGAAGAGCTTTATTCATCCTCTTCTCCCATAAGCTTAGCTCTATGGTAGCTTTACCATGAATCCCTCAGGTAGGGACATACAGCCTGATGTACCACAAGGTAGGTGTAGACCCCCATTTGGGGCTCATTTTCTGCAGCTTGCTTTTAGCCAGGTGTCACAATCTGGGGGAAGCCACGTGTCACATTTTGACTAGCTGCTAGAGAATCACAATAGTGGAGTTGGAGGAGCAATCAGGGATTGACACCTGGAGGGGAGCTGCAGATGGGTACGTTCTGTTAGAGGGGGAGCGTCTCCTGCAGGTGGTGCTTTTCAGAGAGGGGGGCGATTCTGTTGAGGTAGGAGGAGATATTTTTGAAAAGCAAACCAGGGAGAGAGCAGGGAGAGGTGGTCCGGAGTGCTGCCGCTAGAGATATTTTTTTTTAGAGAGAGGGGGGAGCTTTCACAGGAGGTCAAGACAGAGGGAGAGCAAGCTAGGTAAGAGGCTTTTGGCTGCCATAGTGGAGAGATGGAGAGGACAAACAGGGAGAAGCTCGGTTGGCTTCAGGGGAAAGGATTCTAGCTAGAGTAAAAGCCATTCCCCAAATCGAGTAAAAGAGAAAAGGAAACTGGTTTTGCTGAAGGTAGTGGGTAAGGAAAGAAAATTTGAAAGAGCATCTCAGGTACGTTTGTTGCAACTTCTTGGATTATTCTCACTCATCACACTTTTTTTTTTGTTTTCTTTTATTATCTTTCATTCTCCCTGATTGTCTCTATTTTTCTAAGCCTTAGTTTTTTGTTCAGATATGAGTGTGATTACTGTGTTACTCTCCTCTCGTATTTGTTTATTTTAACATGGCTCACTCCCATTTTGGTATTGGTTTTAAACTCTTCTGCTAAACCACTGGTCAGAACCCCTGGATCTCAATATGAAAGGGGATCCCACTTAATGCTTGGCTCACTCTATTTACTCTGCCATGGGAACACTATATCTTGTTTTATTTCTTCCTCCATTTCTGGTATCTCAATCCATATCTTGGTTTCTAGCTCACGTTTCTGGATTTGTTTTGGACTATTGGTTTTGTGCTCTGGTTTGTGCTTGAGGGGAGAGGGTGGTGCTTTAGCTATTGCCACAGATTCAGGGTTCCCAGTGGGCGAGATGCATATGGGTGATACTTCAGCCATTGCTTTGACTGGTTAATGGGTGAAAATTATAGCAACTGAAGTAATTTTCGGTTGATTGGATCTCTCTTCCATGGAGTTCTCAGGCAAATCAATTTCCCTTGGCAAATGAGGTTGTAATGAAGACTGCAGCTGTTCCCATTTGAGATCGAGCTTTAAATTGTAACAGGGTGCCTATTTGGAATAGACCAAGTTCCTTAGTGGCTACTATGCATTTGGATTTTCGCCTTGTTTCATGGTCACAGCTAGCAAGAAGGTGCAGTATTGTCATGCAAATCCCCTGGTTCTGAGCTTATGTTTTCTGAAAGATTTGGTCAGTGTGTTTTGTGGCATTAATGCACTGGAGATTCATCAGGTGATGATAAGACATCATGGTCCATTTCTGTATACTGAAGCCAGGGATTTTTTTTGTTCAAGCTTTGCCACCTGGACGCGTATTGCCCTCTGGTTGTAACAACAATTCCTAGGAGATGAGTGATATTGATCCTTGAGGGTCTTGCGCCGAGATACATATTCAGGGAAAGTTGGATTAGATGATACAGACAAAGTTGACATGGTATACGAGGTTATTGCTGATCACTTAAGAACTCTTTCTTTTGCTATTGCTGATGGGTTTTGCCCAACTTAAAGCACTTTTGACCCGTGGATTGGGTATGGGTGAAATCCACTATGAAGAATGCTACTGCTAAGATACTTGCCCATTTTAAATGATCAGAGTGAGGTTGAATGCTCCTTGATACCTATTTCTGTACATGCATGGTTGTCCAAAGCTCCTTCTAAAGCCCTTGTTGACATCCCAGATCCATCCATCCATGTGCATGGGAACCATGCAAACCCGGCTGTCATTCCCATGCCCATTTCCCATCATCTCCACACCCATTCTCCAAACCCATTAAACCCATTCCATGTTCATCACCTTCATCCATCAATATCTCTCGTACCTATTTTCTCTCTCTAAACCTTCCCATGCATGCCACTACTCTGTTAATACCCATAAACCCACTACTCATGGCCGATACTCCCCTCATTACCCTCTATCACTCATCCATTCTGCCATTAAGTGCACACCTTCTTTGGTAAGGCTGCTCACCTTGTTGACAACACCAATCACCAGGGCCACTTCCAAAAGGTGTTGACTGCCATTGTGAACTTCTGTATATACTCCATTGCGTTTGGCATAGTAGTAGAAATGGTGATGATGTACCCAATTCAGAGACGCAAGTACAGGGATGGGATCAATAATCTTTCGGTGTTTCTCATAGGAAGAATACCAATTGCCATGCCAACAGTGTTGTCAGTGACAATGGCCATAGGCTCTCCCCGGCTGTCAAAGCAAGGTGCTACCACAAAGAGGATGACAGCAATAGAAGAGATGGCTGGAATGGATGTTTCTTTGCGGTGACAAGATTGGGACTCTCACCTTCAACAAGCTTACCGTGGACAAAAGCATGATTGAGATATTTTCAAAGGACGTGGACAGTGATGTGGTGATTCTGCTTGCGGCTAGGGCTTCCCGGGTTGAGAATCAGGATACCATTGATGCCTGCATTGTGGGAATGTTGGCTGACCCCGGTGAAGGCAAGATCAGAGACAGTTGGAGGACGCACAGTTGATAAAAGCTTGCGATGATCTTCGAAGCAGGGTCAAATTCCTCCAGAAACGGTCTGAAAGCTGTGACATACAAGGGCGCATCAAGTCACTGGAGGATGCAGTCGCATGTGCTCTTACAGCTGACATGGATGTAACCTATGGTCATTATTGATGATGACCATTTTTGGTGGCCAAGAATCCAGGTGAGAAGGAGATGAATGCATTGGCGCGTCACTTATTGAATTTGCTGATGCCATTGGTTCCTTTCTTCTTCAATGTCCCATGTGACCCTTTCAAGGAAGCAGTAGATTTTTGTTCAGGTGGACCCATTTAGCTTGAAGAAAAGAACCCCCAGTTGACATATATCACGGGCAGTGGCTCAACACCCCTGATTTTGACGCCCCAACACAGCTTGTCCAATCACTCGAGCATGACGCCGAGCATGTGCATGCTGTTATGATTACCCCAGAGAGAAAGGGAATCGATTGAAGATGGGAAATGATAGCAAGGATATCTTCTTCATGTTGCAAGTTGATGGAGATTGCGCTCACTCAAAAGGCAACAATAACAAATGCTCATCTGTTACTCTCATGTTTCAAATTGGAAGGCTTTATGGTGGCAGTCCAATAAACAATGGAGAAGGATATGGGAGCTTTTCCTTGGTGACCCTTCCAAGTCCCTCCCCCTCTCTGTTCGCTCCGGTGCTGTGATTTCCATGCCTAAAACCCTGGTGCCAAGTCCTTCAGATAAACCAAAATCAAAGATTGGACTACAGCCTTTACGCCTTGTTAATCACTCCCAGCGTGGAGGGTCTGCAAAATCTGATGTTACGAAGACGTCTAATGTAGGGAAGCTCCATGTTCTGAAGCCACCCCGAGAGAGGAATGGTATCTCACTAGCTGCAAAGGATAGCTTGAGTCCTACAATGGGCAGCAGGGTAGCAAATAACCCCTCTTGTTGTCACTCCACCAGTTGCTGGATCTGTTTCTTTGAGGAGTCCAAGGAACAATCCAACCCTTAATACTGCGAGCGAGCACCCATTTTCTATGTCCAGATGCCAATCCAATGGCGCTGAACCCAAAGCCTTCTGCCAGTCCACTCATTGCCCATCTCATACCCATTTCCATACTTACCTTTCATAACCTCCCATGCATGTCATCTTTTCTTTAAAGCCTATAAACCACCTTTCTCTCCCATGCACGACCAGAGGAAAACACTTGTGATAGCCTGGACCTCGATAGTGGTGTTGGTGATACATGCAGCACCTAGCTGGAAACAACTCTAGCATTGACTTGTGGAATCATAGAGAATTACCTCACGTAGATTGCAGTACAAATGGAAATTCAGACTTTGGCAGAGACTCAACATGATACAGGGTTCTAATCAAAGCTTGCTCTCGTCCAAATACTCAATCCTGTAAACATCCATGGGATCAGTAGTGAATATAAGAGGAGGTCAGGAATGCAGATGAAAGAAAATCATCATTGAAGTATTGGGTTGAATAGTGGGGTTATCATGAGATCAAGAGGCTTATGGCTTGGTGACAGTAGTTGTGACATGGACAGATGAGGGGATATGAAAGGCCAGATTTGAGAGATGAAGCCTACGTTTCTATCAAGGACTATTTTAATTGATTCCATCAAGGTTCTCACGTGTGAGTTATGGATGGCAATGAATACCTTGATTACGTGGGTTCATGGGATCAACAATCATTGGTTATATTGATGATGGAACGTTGACGGCTTTGGTTGAAGTAATAAAGAAAGGAAAATGCTTTGGTGCCCTCTGCCTTCTAGAGAATGTTCTACCCAAGACAGTTATATTTGTGTTCCCAATGGCAAGCCAGGCCCCACGTCACCACTGTCCGGGTTGATGATCATTCAAGCACCCTTCCTCATGGAGTGGCCACCTGTGATCTAAATCCCATCCCATCCCATCATCTTTTGACTTAGAAAATAATCTTCCCAAACACCAATCTTGCAAATGGCTTTTCAATATTGTTTTCCAAATAATTTTAACTCCTCCATCTTTCATCTTTAGCTTTTTCTTTAGGTTCCAAAAATCCACTTTTCAAATAAAATTCGTTGCCATTTTTCCTTTTGGCCAGCAATTTTCACAACTCCTCTTTTTTAAAACGTTTTAAAATAAGCGTTAATTTAATTTTGTAATTCTAAGTGATAGAATTTACAAAATTAATTAGTGCAAAATAAACGGGCTTTGGTGGGGGTCCAACATATGAGATTTTATGATTGATGGATTGATTGGTTGATTCGGTTGCCATATATGATTTATTCTGCTCTATGATATGCATGTGACTATTCCTTAATTGTGCACTAATCCCACTTCTTGATAGCGCATTGAAGATCGTTGCCCAGGTACGCATCTGTTCTTATTCTGGTCTTGCTCTACGCATGTTTTGATACTCATATGTGCATGATTGATTTGAGTATTTACTGATTTCCTCATCATTGCCACACCAGTTTCATTTTATTAGTAGAGACCCGAATTTAGGGACTTAGAGGGGTGCTACGGTCCATACTGTACCTTCCCGATAAGTAACCTGACCCCCGAACCCGATCCGGTTTTTCGTAGATCACCTTTTCCAAATAAGGAGTCACACTTAGGGTTTTTCTTTCTTATTTTGTTTACCCTTTTAAAAATAAAACAAAAATAAGTGGCGACTCCAAGTCATTTTCAAATAATCAATAAAAATCAAAATTTTCAAATAAAAAAATCGAGTTTCGCCATCGAGTGGGAAACGCATCGAGCAATCGAAATGCGGGGTCCACACTCTTGTTTTTTCATAGCTCACCAAATCCACCATTATCCATTGAAGATTAAGAAAAATCAGTAGAAAAACAAAATCTCTTACTCACAAAATCCGACCATTATCCATTGAAGATTAAGAAAAATCTTATCTAAATTCAGCTTCCTCCAACATATCAATATTATTATTTTTTTCATTTAAATTTATGATCTAAATCATACAAGTAAATGATGAAATATAGATCAAGAATGCAACCTTCTATATAAGACTTTATGATTGAGGATTATTTTTCTATATGATGCCGAGAAATAATGAAAATCAAACCCTATTTTTAAAGATAAATAGGGTTAGTCTTGGCATGCCTTTTTCACACTCTAAATGTGAAATCAAACATGCTCCCAAATGCTATATGCAATTCTCAAGAGGCATGGAAAATATTGTATCACTCATCTCATTGGCATGAAATAAAAAAACATGGATTATTTTGAGATGGGTACTATTCTTGTCATTTTTTTTTCTACCAATGGATTATTTTGAACTTAAACTCTTATTATCTAGTAATTTTTTTTAAACAATTTTTTATTCTTTAAAATTAAAAAATAGAAAAACATGTGCAATAAGTAAAAAATCAAAAAATAGGTTTTTGTTCTTAAAAATAAAAAATAAGATGGTTGTCAAAAAAACAGGTGCAATTTTTTGTTATTTTCAATAATTTTTATTTATTTTTTAAGATCTTTTTCAAAAAATAAGTATATAAATATAAAGAATAATTAAAAATAAAATATTGCATATAGAAATTATTTTAAAAATATATTCCATAACATATAAAACGTGTTAAAAACATTTTAGGTTTTTAAGTAATTTTTTGTTTTATAAAATATCAAATAATAAATACAAAAGATTGTGAGACCAAACAGATAGTTACTCATTACAAGGCTAAATAAATCCTCACACACGGGTTGGAGTAGGGGATCGACTCTTACACATTTGTTCCGTCTTCATGGCTTTAAAACTCGTTTACAAAATTAAGAGAAGTTCATGCATATATAGTGTAAAGAACTTTCTATTTTATATGATGTAAAACATCATAGTATCCGTTATGAGCTTAATTATGATGTTCCACGTCAAATTGAGGATAAATTTTGTAATGTTATATATGTACAGACTACTCTTAATCTTATAAATATGTTTTAAAGTCATAAAAACTCTTTTGAATTTAAAGTAAATAATATAGATACCAGTTGAGTATAAATCGTTACAAATGATATTAAAATCAATTTTCGACTTTTGATGTATAAATTTGTTTAGCCCTACTTGGTTTTACAATTCTTTAAAATACAATGAAACTTAGTGTTTGCATATAGGTAATTATGATATTCCTACACATGGAAATGAAACTTCTTAACAATATATATATATATATATATATAAACTCATTGTAAAATATTTAATTCATTTTGCTCTTATTCAATTTTTTTTTTAAATCATCTTTTCAAAAATTAATTTTTATCCAAAGTGTTATTTATAATTTACTATTGATAAGAGAGTAATATTAAATTTTATAAATGGTTAATTTGATTTTTGTTATTGCTGATAAAGAAAAAAAAAAGACAGTTTCTTAGTCCCGTTAACAAATACACGCATGACTCGAAAAAGTTGGAATGTTTGTCGCAGAAAAACAAAATCTCTTGTTTTTTCATAGCTCACAAAATCCTACCATCATCCATCCAAGATTAAGAAAAATCTTATTCAAATTCAGCTCCCTCCAACATATCAATATTATTATTTTTTTCATTTAAATTTATAATCTAAATCATACAAGTAAATGATGAAATATAGATCAAGAATGCAACCTTCTGAACATATAAGACTTTATGATTGAGGATTATTTTTCAATATGATGCCGAGAAATAATGAAAATCAAACCCTATTTTTAAAGAAAAATAGGGTTAGTCTTGGCATGCCTTTTTCACACTCTAAATGTGAAATCAAACATGCTCCCAAATGCTATATGCAATTCTCAAGAGGCATGGAAAATATTGTATCACTCATCTCATTGGCATGAAATCAAAAAACCTCCAACCCTCGTTAAAAGGAAACTAACTTCATAATTGCATATTTGTTAGGATTTTAAAAGAGAATAATTGCTTGATATACTTGACTTATTTTACATCAGTCATGTTATAATAAACATCTTGTAACTGAGAAAATTTCCTATTTAGGATTTAAGATTTAAGATTTAAGATTTAACTACGAATCAATAATAAATTAATAATAATAACAAGATCCAAATTTGTAAAATAGTTGTAAAATGGGATTGATTTAGGTTAAAGCTTCCAATCTAACTTATCAAAGAGAATATACATCATTATTAGAGGTCCCATTTGCTCCTTTATATCCAAAGAGGCCCAAGTCCCATAGACGTGGAAAGTTGAGCAATGAGTCTCCTTCCTTCCAAAGTAAATTCCAATTGGTTTCAAAGTATTTTTAAATGAATAATTTTTTTTTTTTTTTAAAAAAAAGTTCAACAAAGATAACCCTTTCCATGTGATATTCAAAAGTGTGATTTAATTTGACTCCATATTTAGATTAATTTGATTTAATTTTTTATATTTTTATTTTTTTACTCAAAAAAATATATATAAAAATGACTAAGAATCTTTAAAATTTGCCAAAAAAAATAATTTATTTTCATAATAAATTCTCAAAAACTGATTTTTGTGGGTTAAAAAATTTGTTATCATTATTATTTGCTGTGAAGATCAGAGAAGGGTTGACGTTTTATAGTTTAGTTTGGATATGAATAACATTTGGGGTTTTTTTTTTGGGATATATGAAATGAAGAATGAAGAGGAAATGACCAGTCACCCACAGGGGCCACAACCCACAGAATGGACAAAATTGAAGTGTCCAATAGCCTACTATGACCCGTCTAAGTATGAATCTGGATCTATCTAATTCGATGTTTGAGACCCAGATCTCAATTTTCAAAAATTAAACAATTTTTTTTTTTGAATTACTACTGTACTGTTATGGGTCTTGGAGATCTGAATGTGGGTGTGACTGCGAAATGGTAGCCTTGATTTTCCTTTCGGATGGTGGGTGACGCCTCGTTCTCTCTTGCCTTTGCTCTCACACTACCTCTCTATTTCTCTCCTTCCTCTGCAATCACACTTTATCTTCTTCTTAGAAGCCTTGCTTCGTACTCTTTCTCTTTCTGTGTCTTAAACATTTGGGTTAATCTCATCAGTCTCTCTCTTTAATCTGCAAGCGTTCTTACTTTCTCTCGACTCTGCAACCCCAGTTTCTCTCTCACTCTCTCCGCATTTGGGTTTGCGTCTCCTTCTCTAATTTGCAATCTCTCTGTCTACATTTGGGTTAATCTGCATCTCTCCCCCTAAGCATTTGTGTTACTCGCACATTCTCTCCCACTCTTAGTATATATCGCCCCAACAATGGCTTCAGGAGGAACCAAATCGTCAAAACCTGCAAAACCCCCAAACCCATCTTCAACTTCTCAGTCTTCGGTCAGATCAACATCCTCTTCTGTCTCCACTCACCTCGCGATGGTGGAGCTCAAGCAGCGCATTCTGACCTCCCTCTCCAAGCTCTCCGACCGCGACACCCACCAAATCGCCGTTGACGACCTCCACAATCTCATCCAGAATCTCTCTACTGACTCCGGCGTCTCCATCCTCCTCAATTGCCTCTATGAGGCCTCCTCCGATCCCAAACCCTTAGTCAAGAAGGAGTCTCTCCGGCTTCTCGCTCTCCTCTGCACCTCCCACCCCGATTCCACCTCCTCCCACCTTACCAAAATCATCTCCCACATTGTCCGCCGCCTCAAGGACTCTGATACCGGTGTCCGGGATGCGTGCCGCGACGCCATTGGTACTCTGTCTTCCCTGTACTTGAAGGGTGATGGTGGTGGGGGTGACAATGGGGGACTTGGGTCTGTAGTTTCGCTCTTTGTGAAGCCTCTGTTTGAGGCAATGATTGAGCAGAACAAGGGGGTTCAATCAGGGGCTGCAATGTGCTTGGCTAAGATGGTGGAATGCGCATCAGACCCGCCTGTAGGCGCCTTTCAGAAGCTCTGCTCGAGGGTCTGCAAATTGCTCAACAATCCGAATTTCTTAGCAAAGGCTGCACTTTTGCCTGTTGTGGGGAGCTTGTCTCAGGTACGATCATGTGGTTGATTTATTCTTGAGTTTTTGTTTTTTGACTTGTTATTGCAATGTACTTTTGATAGTGAGGTTGAAATATATGGTCAATTTGGTTGCTGAGGAATCACAGGAAAAGGAACTAGAACTTAGACTAATAATATTTATTATGAAAAATTTGATGATACTGTTCAAATTTTTGCTCCCTTTGATTATTAAGAAGTCTTAGGACGAGAAAATGACAATAAGCGGGGGACAAACCTGGTTAGCTGCCTACGTGTGCCTCGTTCTTTTTGAGCTTTGCTCTGCTTCTTAGCCCGGATAATCTGGTTCTCTCAGTGATCCATTCCACATTGACCCCTCTCTTAGATGTGGCTTCACGGAATTTGCTTTCACCTTTGTGCTCTGTCCCCCAAGGGAAAGGGATATGTGCACATGGTTTAGTTGAGCTGTGAGAAGGGTAGATTCTTCTTGTTGGGTGGAGTAGAGGCCATTCAGATCATCTCACCAGTGGGAAGCTTTGCTTATTGAGTACTGTCTATTGCGATGGGGAGCTGTCTAAGAGGGGCCCTATCTTTAGCCTGGGTGGGTGGAGTCTGCTAACTGTTCTGACCAAGAATAGGTAGTCCACCTGATGATCAATCAAAGTGCTTGACAAAAAATAAATTGTCAAATTTGAAGATGTAATGAGAGTGAGACACTGTTTTAATTAGCAAAGGCAGCAAGACAAGAGAACTTGGACACTTCATTGAAACTGATGATCTGGTTGAAATTTTCTCCCCATTTGATTGCTAAGAAATTCAGGTGACAAAAGGATTGGACTGTGAATCCAATCTGAAAATGCCCAAGGTCCAAATTTTTGTTCCTCTTTCCTGTTTAACTCATTAGTCTGACAGAAGATTATTGGCCTTTTATTCCTTCTCCTTAGTGTGTGCATATATTGATATAATTAGATTCAGTATGGGTCTCAACAGAATTCTAGTTTTTGAGGTGGTGTGAAATTTAATCGAATGAGTATGAACAACTTGATCAGATATTAGTGACACATGTTTAGCTTTATTTGAGTGAGATGAAAGGATGGCTTCATCTGGCTTTATATATGATGTTTGTATTGAAACCATAAGCAAGTTCTTATGCTTAAAGTAGATCCTTATGTTTTTGGTTTACTTTTTATTTGTTTCTTTTATATCTCCCCATTGTGCATAAGATATATGAACTTATATTTCTTTATTTGATACTTCATAACCGCTCCTAATTTTCATTCCTTGTCATGCTTGATAACTCTGATGTTGGTTCATTATGTGGTGAATGAGAATTGAGATACCAAGCAAAAGGTCATAAATTTTACTTGCACCAAAAAAATGAAGAAGCAAATTTAGAACTTCTAAAGGATTATAAACTTTTGCAGGTAGGAGCAATTGCACCACAAAGCTTGGAAGCAGTGTTGCAAAGCATTCATGACTGCCTTGGGAGTCCTGATTGGGCAACACGCAAGGCTGCAGCTGATACATTAAGTACTTTAGCAATGCATTCAAACAACTTGATCACTGTGCACTCTAGTCGACCATTGAGTGTTGAGAGTGTGAGAGCTTTCACTATAGGAGCCCCCTGGGATGCGAGGTAGTGCATGTGTGGAGGTGATGACCACCTTGCATGGAAGCGCCCCGTCTCTTCGGAGACGTGCAGAGGGTTGCGTACCGCCGGAGGGTGCGATCGCTTCTGCTAGGGATCTTTAAAGTCCACCCATATCCATTTAGAGCCACCATGACCTTGTAGTTTGAGCCGTAGATCCTTTGATTAGGACTCCCTCCCTACACGTGGGTGCATCTGAGGGCTTTCAGAGCCTCTGTGGTTACAGTTCGGATCCAGCATTCCCTCTTTTTAGTCTTTAGTTGAGAGTGCTCGGAGATCGGTATGAGTTTGAGTATCGGTTGGATCACTTTTCGTCTTGTCGCCTTAGTTTATGCTTTTCATTCGATGAGTTTAGCATGTTTTCTCCCTAGGGTTTTTTGTTCTCATTTCTTGGCTCGACACACCCCTTCACTTTGTTGTCACTCACTCGATATTTTGGGATATGTTCATTGATCGTCTTTTTATACTGTACACCTATCACAGGCTCAGTACCTCATCATTTGTTTGATCCTTGGTTCGATTTTCAACTCGATGCTCATATTTTCATTACAGAAAGGTGAAAGACACATTTTCATATTCACACATTTTTCGAGAGATTCGCCTTGATCACCTTATCATTCTTTTTCTTATAGAGCTCGAGTTGAAGGTTGAATCAAGGATATTTTGTTATAGATTGAGTATCGATCTCGTGATAGTGTTGTTCTTCACACCCCATTCACTTTCTTCACACCTCGATCATTTTTTGGATCATCGATAAAATTCTTTAGTCATATTTGTAGTTGTCTCACACCAGACACTCATGTGACTCTAGAGATTCTATCGTATATCCAAATTTTGATTGTCACCATATGATTGTGTGTTGCACCATGTCATGTAGTAGATTGTGTTGTATCATGCATTGGTCATTGTTCATTGCATCCCGTGTCGTGTATGAGTCGTGTTTGAGTCGTTTTGATTGGCTCTTCTGTAGGAGTCTATTTGTAGTCCCAGTCTTGGTTCAATGTCCCGGGTTGAGTAGGAGAGAGGTTGATTCGTATTGCTGAGCTGTTATAGACAGATTCACAGTTAGTTCCGATTGGTTAGCTTATCGCTTCTGTGGCTTCGATTCAGGGGGCATTGACCAGTTTGAGCTAGAGGATGGATACTCAGCCGAGTAGTCATGTAGTGCTCGAGGACACGCCATCTGATATAGTGACGCCACCTGTTATACCTGTTCAGATGCCAGCTACACAGGCGTTGCCTACTGCTTCACATGATCATGCTGCTGTCATTCCACCCATGGTCACACCAGTTACCGTTATTGGGGACCCTCGTTCTCGTATGGACAGACTCGAGCGGAGGATTGGACATATGAGAGATCTTGATGAGATGATTTCATGGGATGACCCTGGCGATGTGCCAGTGGCCACTTTGCCAGTCGGTTTCAGGATGCCTGATATAGAGAGATATACGGGTGTCGGATGTCCACGTATTCATCTCAGACTTTATAGCACAGTTATGAGAGCTCTTGGTCTAGATGAGGCACAGTTGCTCACTTTGTTCCCATTGTCATTGAGCGGCATGACACAGAGATGGTACGCTTCATTAGAGTCATCTCGTCGGAGAACTTGGGAGGACTTAGCATAGGAGTTTCTGAGATAGTATTCATTCGGTGGTGATACGAGCGTTACACGTAGAGAGCTTGAGTTTCTTAGACAGGGATCGGATGAGCCTATTTCTTCTTTTATCTCTCGTTGGAGGGAGAAGGCTGCGGAGATGATTGAGCGACCTACCGAGAGAGATCAGATGAGCATGTTTTTGAGGAGCTTGCATCCTAGGTTTGCTCGACATCTGACAGGGGTCCCATTCCAGGATTTCAGATCATTGGTTCAGGCTTTATTCGATGCAGATGATGGCATATCTAGAGGATTATGGTCAGATATTATTCCTTCCCCAGATACTGAGGGAAAGAAAGTTGGTGGATCATCTGAGGGCTATGGAGACATATGTTCTGCGGACTTTCAGCATCGACGGCCTGGTTATCATCCCTATGCAAGATCATTGCAGATACCCAGGAGTGATTTCCCGCCTTTACAGCATCGTCATCCTCATCCAGTTCAGCAGTACCCTTCTACACATCCTCATGCTGTCATGGTGCGACCTTCATTTCAGTTTCAGCGTCCACAGACTGGCATCCCACGGCATGAGTGGTCTCGTCCCCATCAGCGACGTCAGAGGACTTATTCTGATTTGGGGATGCCTTTGGATAGAGCTTTTGAGCGACTCAGATCTACTGGTTTTTTAGCACCATTGGCCCCTAGGCCACTCCCGGGTACCTTGTCTCCGCGTTTTCGTGCTCATGAGTTCTGTGCATTTCACCAGATGGCAGGCCACCGTACCGATTATTGTGCTTCTCTACGTCACACCATACAGGATCTTATTGACAGTGGTGCAGTTAGCTCTCCCATATCGACCATAGATACTGATCTTGGTCCAGATATGACTGCTGATTCCTTTCCAGCTTATTCCACACATGCAGTTCCTCCTCCTTCGGGCTTATACCATCACGTTTTGGACACCCAGGGCACTGATATTCACAGGACACTTTGATACCTTGTTGGTGTATTTTGGGACTACCTTGTTAGTTGGTCGTTTGAGTCTTTGTTCTCTTTTATTTTATATTTGAGTCTTGTTTTGTAGTTAGTGATTCGAGTTCGTACCCTGTGTTTCGAGAGTAGACCTTACTGCCTTATTTTTCGCATGATGTACTCTCATTTCACTTAGTGATATTGTTGTTTTCTTGGGTATGTGTTTCTGTCTTCTTTTTATTATTATCATTGTTTCGTATCATGCATTTTATGTGTTGTTATCTTGTGTAGCATCTTGTGTTGCTTTGTTTTGTCTCTTGCATGTGTTTGTTTTAGAGTCTTGGACAGTTTTAGTGTCGTGGCTGGTCCCCAAGCAGATATTGATGGTATGATGGTTATGATACAGAGTACATTGAGATTAGACTTCTTCAGCTGAGGTTCACCATGTCGGACGAGATCGCACCCATTACTCTTACTACTCTTTATGAGATGATGATGGATTTGACACGGAGGGTTGAGAGGATTGAGCTCATTTTGTCAGGGCATCCATCGTCATCGAGAGGAGCTCCAGGAGTAGCAATGCCTTCATTGCCACATTTGACTTCATCGATGTTTGCTACTTTGGGTGCCTCACATCCACGACCTCGCCCACATTCAGTGTTCCAGCAGCATTCCTCATCCATTTCGCTGGCTACGCCGACACGACCTCCGCCCCAGTTTCAGGGCCCTCCAGTTATCACAGTTCCTCAGGAGCGATTTCCCCCCCATCGACGATGTCGGAGACACTTTTCAGGTTTGGGCGCACCCCTGAGCAGAGTTTTTGAGACGTTCCAGGCCATGGGATTTTTGGCTCCTCTGGCTCCTAGGGCACTTCCAGATCCTGTGCCTCCACAGTTTCGACTTGATTTATATTGTATGTACCATCAGTCAGTAGGACATCACACTGATCGTTGCACTGCTCTACGACATGCCATACAGGACATTGTTGATTCTGGGACGTTTGGGCATCCTCAGTCCGATATGTTTCCTATTCCTACTTCAGCTCAGGCCATGCATGCAGATACCCCTTCACCAGCAGTCCCTGATCTTATTGATTTGGGCGATTGACTCATGATTGGCTTACCTTGGTGTGGTGGCACTCAGATTTTTGTTCCTTCTGTGGCCAGAGATGTGATGACCGGACCAGTCACTATTTTTGTTTTGTTTTGTTTGGTCTTGTTTTACTTTTGACATTTAGAGACTATAACTCGATTCTTGAGTATTGTCTTTGTTACCCTTCTTTTGCGTGATGTACTCATCGGATTATCCCATTGGATGCATTTTCCTTTATGGACATGTGTTTGTGTTTTGTGATATGATGTGTTATACTTTTGACTCCTGGCGTCTTTTCACTTGCACATTGTGGTCTTGAGGCTTGACCTATCATGGGAGATATTGAGCCTATTAGCTTAGGATCGGAGATTTGAGTTAGGGAGTTTGAGACTGTGACATATCTTCTTATGATCAGAGCAGTACCTCGTTCACTTCCCACACCTTGTTTTTGTGTTGAGCTACATCCATCCATTATGAGCTTTACACAGCATCACCATTGAGACCATTATATGACCTTTCCATCCTTTTCCAGCTTTGCACCTCCCCTCTCTGATTCGACTAGGTAGAGTGTGAGGAGTTTGAGCCCAGGGTTTGATCTCGCATGGCGAGGATTAGCTCATGATCTTTGGATGATTTATGATATGAGGATTGGTCGATTGCTCGATGGGACTGTCACTTATTTTGCCATGAGTATAGAGATTGATCTTGTATGATGAGAGTTGGCTTATGATGAGCAGTCGTGCCCTATGAGATCACCGTTTACTTTGCCTTGAGAGGATCATCTTTGAGATTATCATAGAGCATTTGGGGTACGGTTGGTGCATGATTCTAGAGGGTTGACGTGGTTATATCATATGGACATAGATATTTAGTATTGATCATTTGAGGACTTGATAGCACGATGTTTGAGACCGTGGTCGCAGGATGGGTGACCTTCATTTCGGTTAGCTCACACCTTATTACCTTTATTGACATCTAGACCATTGCTAGCCCTTTGAGCCTCGCATGAGCATCATAGCTTTTTATTTCTTATAGCCTTGCTCACCTTCTACACCGGGATAGGGGCCCTTCAGTGTATGCATGCATTGTTTAGGAGTTTCATGAGCCTTGGACCGAGGGGCACATCTTTCTCATTATCTTTTCCTATCATTGCATCATTGCATTTCATCGCACTTCATCGATTGCGTCCTTTATCCTATCTATTACTCATTTTGCATCACTTTCTCCACCCCGAGTGGTGATCCCCCTCGGTTCATTACATGGAGGGTAGTCACGTCATTTCCACTATCTATCATACGGACATTGATCCAGGGATCCTTGGCTTGAGAGGGTCACATCATTAGAGAGAGTTTGTGATATATTGATATTTGAGGGCATGTTTATTCATTTTTGATCCCGTCTTTGGGTCTTTCTTGGTTTGCGTTCAGAGCATGTATATTTGTATATATGTAAAAAAAAAAAAAAATGATTGAAAAAAAAAAAAAAAAAAAAAAAA
Source organism: Vitis vinifera (assembly GCF_030704535.1). Lineage (NCBI taxonomy): Eukaryota > Viridiplantae > Streptophyta > Magnoliopsida > Vitales > Vitaceae > Vitis > Vitis vinifera. The sequence goes on from NC_081823.1 coordinate 6,220,139, forward strand.
AAAAAAAGAGAAAAAGAGACACATGTGTGTATTATTCTCTATCATTGAGTATGTGTATATTAGTGTTCGGGGGGTCGCTTTGTTGGATATGTCTATTCATGGGAGTTCGTATGTGAGCTCCTCGGGACTTTTCATTCTTCGTATTCATTTTGTTGTATGTTTTGAGAGTGAGATGAGTGGCCTTCTCTTAGGAGCTCTGGGTCATTGTCCATTCCATCATTGTGTTCGTTATTGACGTAACCTCCTTTCATATTTGATTTGAGCAGATCATCACTTGTTCTCGTATTCTATGCTTCATCATCATCCTCGTTTCACTTCTATTTCATCATTTTCATTCCACCCCTTATTCCGTTCTTACAGTGACCTCATCTTCGGGTTTGATACCCTCTTCGCGCCATCATTATACATCTCGTCATCAGTTCGATTTTTCTTCATTGCATCATCATTGTTACCATGTTCACAGTAGGCATCTCCAGGTCCATGGCTCACGATATTTTCTATACATGTTGCATTTTATACATGAGGGCATGGGTTTTGATCATTGGGTATTTGGGCCTAGTTTCCCTTCATTTCTATCACCCTATCGCCCTAGCCTTCGTTACGTCCTGAGTCTTAAGACCACCCTGAGGCCATGGCATCACACATTATGTTTGATAGCTCTTATGTGAGCGATACTTGGGATTGGTTCGAGAGCATTCTGATTGTGACAGACCGGGAGTTATGATATGACCCTACACTGGGGCATAGCCATCTCAGAGAGTTTTATTATCGGATGACCATTATGCCGAGGCATACTCTTCTCAGTCGATGACGGATTTTTGAGCCATGTCTTTTTTCACATTGGAGCATGAGACATGATTGGCACATTTCATCTGGTGTACTTTACACAGGGGCATACCCCTTTCGGCCGATGATGGTTGTTTAGGCATAGATGTTCCTTGGAGGCAATTAGATTCATTTCACATTGGAGTACGAGATATGATTGTGTGATTTCTTTGATATGATCACAGGAGCATAGCCTTCTCATCATTGTTGACATATTTTTGAGATGCTTGGATCAGGACACGGGCACTTATGAGAGCATGCAGTAGAGTTTAGTCATTCCAGGGTTTGCCCTATACTGGGGCATAACCCTTTCATCGGAGGTGGATCTCAGAGACACCAGTTCACATCGAGACATGCTCTTTCTTTAGAGGAGATCATATATTCTCTTCATATTACCACGATGACTTTGAGGAGCAGAGATTCATTTCGATCAGATGATGTATGATTGGTTGTACTCTTCTCATGGATGTTTGTTTTGGAGATGCTTACACTGGGGCATAGCCCACTCGTCTTGATGATGATTTTGTGATATGACAGTTTATGCCAGACGCTTACTTTCCAGATGATCATTTTGCATTGAGAGCTTACCCATTTTGAGATGATGCATTCATACTGGGGCATACCCACTTTGCCGATTTTGACATTGAGATTCCATTTCGTGTTTATGATTGCTGCTTTCGATGGATCATGGAGTCATTGATACCCTAGGCTCAGTCTCCTAAGCATACCTAGTTTGATTTGGGTACCCACTTTCCTTTGTTACACACCTATCCATCCTACATTGGACTCTGTTATACCTGCACCCATCTTATCAGTGCTTTACATCTTTTGAGCCCACATATTTCATCGTCTTACATGACCTTGTCCCTTTCTTTGGTGATCAGAGGAGGATGTAGACCAGTCTCGGGTTTTCTGGTTGAGTTTTCACATGCCTTTGGACATTAGGTTCAACATCTTCTGTGATGGTAGGGCCTGTTATATTGTTGATACAGTTGTGATGATGTACTCATATTGATAGTTGACATGTTGTGTCTTGACTTGCTTACATTTCAGACCTAGAGTTTTGGTCAGCGTTTGTTTGATCCATTATTTTAGTTTTGCTTTGTCAGTATAGTTTTGGTGATGTTTGGTCTTGTTTTAGCATTGGTTCATTGAGGCTATGTATATCATTTTCATTGCATCATCATGAGCATATCCCAGAGTATCTTGTTCGGTGACATTCTGTGTCCCATGTTGACTACTATCTTACATTGGGGCATACCCCCATCCTTGAGTTCGTCGGATCTTTTGCGGTTTTTCTCACTACTCGATCTATTTCTTGATCTTTGCGAGTCGTCATACTGGGGCATACCCTTTTAGCGCTTGACTTGGGGCATTCCCCTCTCTTTGGGTTTGCCATGTCTCGTGCTAATTTCATGATTGTCAGACGCATTTGTCGATCTTTATGAGTTATCACCTAGGGCATCCCCCTACTGTCATCTTGTCTAGGGCATCCCCCTATTATCATCTTGTTTAGGACATCCCCCTACCATTAGTTTGTCTAGGGCATCCTCCTTCATTCAGTTTTCACCACCATAGATCAGACATCTATGGGCATTTCAGATTCACCATCATGGATTTTCATCCATGAGCCTTTGTTTCAGATTTTCACCACCATAGATCAGACATCTATGGGCATTTTAGATTCACCATCATGGATTTTCATCCATGAGCTTTTGTTTCAGATTTTCACCACCATAGATCAGACATCTATGGGCATTTCAGATTCACCATCATGGATTTTCATCCATGAGCCTTTGTTTCAGTTATCACCACCATGGATTTTCATCCTTGGGCTTTTGAGATTATATCACCACCATGGATTTTCGTCCTTGGGCTTTTGAGATTATATCACCACCATGGATTTTCATCCTTAGGCTTTTGAGATTATATCACCACCATGGATTTTCATCCTTGGGCATTTCGAGATTATCACCACCATAGATTTTTATCTGTGGGCATTTCAGATTTCACCACCATAGATCAGACATCTATGGGCATTTCAGATTCACCATCATGGATTTTCATCCATGAGCCTTTGTTTCAGTTATTATCACCACCGTAGGTCTTCACCTATGGGCCTTCGATTTTAGCGTTTAGAGTTCGCTTTTTGGTTGGCTTCCAGAGCTTTATTTTCTTATTTTCTAGTTTAGTGTTTAGAGTTAGCTTTTTGGTTGGCTTCCAGAGCTTTATTTTCATATTTTCTAGTTTTAGCGTTTAGGGTTAGTTTTTTTGGTTTGGCTTCCAGAGCTTTATTTTCTCAGTTTAGCATTTAGAGTTAGTTTTTTTGGTTTGGCTTCCAGAGCTTTATTTTCTCAGTTTAGCATTTAGAGTTAGTTTTTTTGGTTTGGCTTGCAGAGCTTTATTTTCTTATTTTCTAGTTTAGCGTTTAGAGTCAGTCTTGTCATGCAGAGTCACAGCTCCTAGCGTTCATATTCTCTGGCATTGCATGTCTCACCTTCATGGATTTGCACTTATTCTCACTCTCCTCACCTCGTTACCCTGTGCTTATTGCCTATTCATCTCGTAGTCCACATAGGGCAATCTCCTTTGGACGCATTCTTGTTCGTACTCTAGGGTGGTTCGACCGTTACTCATCTTTGACATCGATCTTCGGGTCACTTTTAGAGACGTTTTAGAGGGAGCTTGGATCCTTAGTGTGGCTTCAGAGGCATTTTGAGACACCCATCTTTCTTTTTTAGGATTAGAGCCTTTGTGTTTGTCTTTTGGCCTGAGTGAGTTCACATCTCACTAGTGTCCCTATGGGGGTCTCCTTGGTTCTTCGGTAGAGTTCACTTCATTCCACTCACTATTCACACTTACCTTTCACTTCAGTGTTCATATTCTTTACACTCGTGAACTCTACCGAAGAGGGGCATATTTGTAGACCCCCATTTGGGGCTCATTTTCTGCAGCTTGCTTTTAGCCAGGTGTCACAATCTGGGGGAAGCCACGTGTCACATTTTGACTAGCTGCTAGAGAATCACAATAGTGGAGTTGGAGGAGCAATCAGGGATTGACACCTGGAGGGGAGCTGCAGATGGGTACGTTCTGTTAGAGGGGGAGCGTCTCCTGCAGGTGGTGCTTTTCAGAGAGGGGGGCGATTCTGTTGAGGTAGGAGGAGATATTTTTGAAAAGCAAACCAGGGAGAGAGCAGGGAGAGGTGGTCCGGAGTGCTGCCGCTAGAGATATTTTTTTTTAGAGAGAGGGGGGAGCTTTCACAGGAGGTCAAGACAGAGGGAGAGCAAGCTAGGTAAGAGGCTTTTGGCTGCCATAGTGGAGAGATGGAGAGGACAAACAGGGAGAAGCTCGGTTGGCTTCAGGGGAAAGGATTCTAGCTAGAGTAAAAGCCATTCCCCAAATCGAGTAAAAGAGAAAAGGAAACTGGTTTTGCTGAAGGTAGTGGGTAAGGAAAGAAAATTTGAAAGAGCATCTCAGGTACGTTTGTTGCAACTTCTTGGATTATTCTCACTCATCACACTTTTTTTTTTGTTTTCTTTTATTATCTTTCATTCTCCCTGATTGTCTCTATTTTTCTAAGCCTTAGTTTTTTGTTCAGATATGAGTGTGATTACTGTGTTACTCTCCTCTCGTATTTGTTTATTTTAACATGGCTCACTCCCATTTTGGTATTGGTTTTAAACTCTTCTGCTAAACCACTGGTCAGAACCCCTGGATCTCAATATGAAAGGGGATCCCACTTAATGCTTGGCTCACTCTATTTACTCTGCCATGGGAACACTATATCTTGTTTTATTTCTTCCTCCATTTCTGGTATCTCAATCCATATCTTGGTTTCTAGCTCACGTTTCTGGATTTGTTTTGGACTATTGGTTTTGTGCTCTGGTTTGTGCTTGAGGGGAGAGGGTGGTGCTTTAGCTATTGCCACAGATTCAGGGTTCCCAGTGGGCGAGATGCATATGGGTGATACTTCAGCCATTGCTTTGACTGGTTAATGGGTGAAAATTATAGCAACTGAAGTAATTTTCGGTTGATTGGATCTCTCTTCCATGGAGTTCTCAGGCAAATCAATTTCCCTTGGCAAATGAGGTTGTAATGAAGACTGCAGCTGTTCCCATTTGAGATCGAGCTTTAAATTGTAACAGGGTGCCTATTTGGAATAGACCAAGTTCCTTAGTGGCTACTATGCATTTGGATTTTCGCCTTGTTTCATGGTCACAGCTAGCAAGAAGGTGCAGTATTGTCATGCAAATCCCCTGGTTCTGAGCTTATGTTTTCTGAAAGATTTGGTCAGTGTGTTTTGTGGCATTAATGCACTGGAGATTCATCAGGTGATGATAAGACATCATGGTCCATTTCTGTATACTGAAGCCAGGGATTTTTTTTGTTCAAGCTTTGCCACCTGGACGCGTATTGCCCTCTGGTTGTAACAACAATTCCTAGGAGATGAGTGATATTGATCCTTGAGGGTCTTGCGCCGAGATACATATTCAGGGAAAGTTGGATTAGATGATACAGACAAAGTTGACATGGTATACGAGGTTATTGCTGATCACTTAAGAACTCTTTCTTTTGCTATTGCTGATGGGTTTTGCCCAACTTAAAGCACTTTTGACCCGTGGATTGGGTATGGGTGAAATCCACTATGAAGAATGCTACTGCTAAGATACTTGCCCATTTTAAATGATCAGAGTGAGGTTGAATGCTCCTTGATACCTATTTCTGTACATGCATGGTTGTCCAAAGCTCCTTCTAAAGCCCTTGTTGACATCCCAGATCCATCCATCCATGTGCATGGGAACCATGCAAACCCGGCTGTCATTCCCATGCCCATTTCCCATCATCTCCACACCCATTCTCCAAACCCATTAAACCCATTCCATGTTCATCACCTTCATCCATCAATATCTCTCGTACCTATTTTCTCTCTCTAAACCTTCCCATGCATGCCACTACTCTGTTAATACCCATAAACCCACTACTCATGGCCGATACTCCCCTCATTACCCTCTATCACTCATCCATTCTGCCATTAAGTGCACACCTTCTTTGGTAAGGCTGCTCACCTTGTTGACAACACCAATCACCAGGGCCACTTCCAAAAGGTGTTGACTGCCATTGTGAACTTCTGTATATACTCCATTGCGTTTGGCATAGTAGTAGAAATGGTGATGATGTACCCAATTCAGAGACGCAAGTACAGGGATGGGATCAATAATCTTTCGGTGTTTCTCATAGGAAGAATACCAATTGCCATGCCAACAGTGTTGTCAGTGACAATGGCCATAGGCTCTCCCCGGCTGTCAAAGCAAGGTGCTACCACAAAGAGGATGACAGCAATAGAAGAGATGGCTGGAATGGATGTTTCTTTGCGGTGACAAGATTGGGACTCTCACCTTCAACAAGCTTACCGTGGACAAAAGCATGATTGAGATATTTTCAAAGGACGTGGACAGTGATGTGGTGATTCTGCTTGCGGCTAGGGCTTCCCGGGTTGAGAATCAGGATACCATTGATGCCTGCATTGTGGGAATGTTGGCTGACCCCGGTGAAGGCAAGATCAGAGACAGTTGGAGGACGCACAGTTGATAAAAGCTTGCGATGATCTTCGAAGCAGGGTCAAATTCCTCCAGAAACGGTCTGAAAGCTGTGACATACAAGGGCGCATCAAGTCACTGGAGGATGCAGTCGCATGTGCTCTTACAGCTGACATGGATGTAACCTATGGTCATTATTGATGATGACCATTTTTGGTGGCCAAGAATCCAGGTGAGAAGGAGATGAATGCATTGGCGCGTCACTTATTGAATTTGCTGATGCCATTGGTTCCTTTCTTCTTCAATGTCCCATGTGACCCTTTCAAGGAAGCAGTAGATTTTTGTTCAGGTGGACCCATTTAGCTTGAAGAAAAGAACCCCCAGTTGACATATATCACGGGCAGTGGCTCAACACCCCTGATTTTGACGCCCCAACACAGCTTGTCCAATCACTCGAGCATGACGCCGAGCATGTGCATGCTGTTATGATTACCCCAGAGAGAAAGGGAATCGATTGAATACACTTGGGAAGACCTTGATGGGAAATGATAGCAAGGATATCTTCTTCATGTTGCAAGTTGATGGAGATTGCGCTCACTCAAAAGGCAACAATAACAAATGCTCATCTGTTACTCTCATGTTTCAAATTGGAAGGCTTTATGGTGGCAGTCCAATAAACAATGGAGAAGGATATGGGAGCTTTTCCTTGGTGACCCTTCCAAGTCCCTCCCCCTCTCTGTTCGCTCCGGTGCTGTGATTTCCATGCCTAAAACCCTGGTGCCAAGTCCTTCAGATAAACCAAAATCAAAGATTGGACTACAGCCTTTACGCCTTGTTAATCACTCCCAGCGTGGAGGGTCTGCAAAATCTGATGTTACGAAGACGTCTAATGTAGGGAAGCTCCATGTTCTGAAGCCACCCCGAGAGAGGAATGGTATCTCACTAGCTGCAAAGGATAGCTTGAGTCCTACAATGGGCAGCAGGGTAGCAAATAACCCCTCTTGTTGTCACTCCACCAGTTGCTGGATCTGTTTCTTTGAGGAGTCCAAGGAACAATCCAACCCTTAATACTGCGAGCGAGCACCCATTTTCTATGTCCAGATGCCAATCCAATGGCGCTGAACCCAAAGCCTTCTGCCAGTCCACTCATTGCCCATCTCATACCCATTTCCATACTTACCTTTCATAACCTCCCATGCATGTCATCTTTTCTTTAAAGCCTATAAACCACCTTTCTCTCCCATGCACGACCAGAGGAAAACACTTGTGATAGCCTGGACCTCGATAGTGGTGTTGGTGATACATGCAGCACCTAGCTGGAAACAACTCTAGCATTGACTTGTGGAATCATAGAGAATTACCTCACGTAGATTGCAGTACAAATGGAAATTCAGACTTTGGCAGAGACTCAACATGATACAGGGTTCTAATCAAAGCTTGCTCTCGTCCAAATACTCAATCCTGTAAACATCCATGGGATCAGTAGTGAATATAAGAGGAGGTCAGGAATGCAGATGAAAGAAAATCATCATTGAAGTATTGGGTTGAATAGTGGGGTTATCATGAGATCAAGAGGCTTATGGCTTGGTGACAGTAGTTGTGACATGGACAGATGAGGGGATATGAAAGGCCAGATTTGAGAGATGAAGCCTACGTTTCTATCAAGGACTATTTTAATTGATTCCATCAAGGTTCTCACGTGTGAGTTATGGATGGCAATGAATACCTTGATTACGTGGGTTCATGGGATCAACAATCATTGGTTATATTGATGATGGAACGTTGACGGCTTTGGTTGAAGTAATAAAGAAAGGAAAATGCTTTGGTGCCCTCTGCCTTCTAGAGAATGTTCTACCCAAGACAGTTATATTTGTGTTCCAAATGGCAAGCCAGGCCCCACGTCACCACTGTCCGGGTTGATGATCATTCAAGCACCCTTCCTCATGGAGTGGCCACCTGTGATCTAAATCCCATCCCATCCCATCATCTTTTGACTTAGAAAATAATCTTCCCAAACACCAATCTTGCAAATGGCTTTTCAATATTGTTTTCCAAATAATTTTAACTCCTCCATCTTTCATCTTTAGCTTTTTCTTTAGGTTCCAAAAATCCACTTTTCAAATAAAATTCGTTGCCATTTTTCCTTTTGGCCAGCAATTTTCACAACTCCTCTTTTTTAAAACGTTTTAAAATAAGCGTTAATTTAATTTTGTAATTCTAAGTGATAGAATTTACAAAATTAATTAGTGCAAAATAAACGGGCTTTGGTGGGGGTCCAACATATGAGATTTTATGATTGATGGATTGATTGGTTGATTCGGTTGCCATATATGATTTATTCTGCTCTATGATATGCATGTGACTATTCCTTAATTGTGCACTAATCCCACTTCTTGATAGCGCATTGAAGATCGTTGCCCAGGTACGCATCTGTTCTTATTCTGGTCTTGCTCTACGCATGTTTTGATACTCATATGTGCATGATTGATTTGAGTATTTACTGATTTCCTCATCATTGCCACACCAGTTTCATTTTATTAGTAGAGACCCGAATTTAGGGACTTAGAGGGGTGCTACGGTCCATACTGTACCTTCCCGATAAGTAACCTGACCCCCGAACCCGATCCGGTTTTTCGTAGATCACCTTTTCCAAATAAGGAGTCACACTTAGGGTTTTTCTTTCTTATTTTGTTTACCCTTTTAAAAATAAAACAAAAATAAGTGGCGACTCCAAGTCATTTTCAAATAATCAATAAAAATCAAAATTTTCAAATAAAAAAATCGAGTTTCGCCATCGAGTGGGAAACGCATCGAGCAATCGAAATGCGGGGTCCACACTCTTGTTTTTTCATAGCTCACCAAATCCACCATTATCCATTGAAGATTAAGAAAAATCAGTAGAAAAACAAAATCTCTTACTCACAAAATCCGACCATTATCCATTGAAGATTAAGAAAAATCTTATCTAAATTCAGCTTCCTCCAACATATCAATATTATTATTTTTTTCATTTAAATTTATGATCTAAATCATACAAGTAAATGATGAAATATAGATCAAGAATGCAACCTTCTATATAAGACTTTATGATTGAGGATTATTTTTCTATATGATGCCGAGAAATAATGAAAATCAAACCCTATTTTTAAAGATAAATAGGGTTAGTCTTGGCATGCCTTTTTCACACTCTAAATGTGAAATCAAACATGCTCCCAAATGCTATATGCAATTCTCAAGAGGCATGGAAAATATTGTATCACTCATCTCATTGGCATGAAATAAAAAAACATGGATTATTTTGAGATGGGTACTATTCTTGTCATTTTTTTTTCTACCAATGGATTATTTTGAACTTAAACTCTTATTATCTAGTAATTTTTTTTAAACAATTTTTTATTCTTTAAAATTAAAAAATAGAAAAACATGTGCAATAAGTAAAAAATCAAAAAAATAGGTTTTTGTTCTTAAAAATAAAAAATAAGATGGTTGTCAAAAAAACAGGTGCAATTTTTTGTTATTTTCAATAATTTTTATTTATTTTTTAAGATCTTTTTCAAAAAATAAGTATATAAATATAAAGAATAATTAAAAATAAAATATTGCATATAGAAATTATTTTAAAAATATATTTCATAACATATAAAACGTGTTAAAAACATTTTAGGTTTTTAAGTAATTTTTTGTTTTATAAAATATCAAATAATAAATACAAAAGATTGTGAGACCAAACAGATAGTTACTCATTACAAGGCTAAATAAATCCTCACACACGGGTTGGAGTAGGGGATCGACTCTTACACATTTGTTCCGTCTTCATGGCTTTAAAACTCGTTTACAAAATTAAGAGAAGTTCATGCATATATAGTGTAAAGAACTTTCTATTTTATATGATGTAAAACATCATAGTATCCGTTATGAGCTTAATTATGATGTTCCACGTCAAATTGAGGATAAATTTTGTAATGTTATATATGTACAGACTACTCTTAATCTTATAAATATGTTTTAAAGTCATAAAAACTCTTTTGAATTTAAAGTAAATAATATAGATACCAGTTGAGTATAAATCGTTACAAATGATATTAAAATCAATTTTCGACTTTTGATGTATAAATTTGTTTAGCCCTACTTGGTTTTACAATTCTTTAAAATACAATGAAACTTAGTGTTTGCATATAGGTAATTATGATATTCCTACACATGGAAATGAAACTTCTTAACAATATATATATATATATATATATAAACTCATTGTAAAATATTTAATTCATTTTGCTCTTATTCAATTTTTTTTTTAAATCATCTTTTCAAAAATTAATTTTTATCCAAAGTGTTATTTATAATTTACTATTGATAAGAGAGTAATATTAAATTTTATAAATGGTTAATTTGATTTTTGTTATTGCTGATAAAGAAAAAAAAAAGACAGTTTCTTAGTCCCGTTAACAAATACACGCATGACTCGAAAAAGTTGGAATGTTTGTCGCAGAAAAACAAAATCTCTTGTTTTTTCATAGCTCACAAAATCCTACCATCATCCATCCAAGATTAAGAAAAATCTTATTCAAATTCAGCTCCCTCCAACATATCAATATTATTATTTTTTTCATTTAAATTTATAATCTAAATCATACAAGTAAATGATGAAATATAGATCAAGAATGCAACCTTCTGAACATATAAGACTTTATGATTGAGGATTATTTTTCAATATGATGCCGAGAAATAATGAAAATCAAACCCTATTTTTAAAGAAAAATAGGGTTAGTCTTGGCATGCCTTTTTCACACTCTAAATGTGAAATCAAACATGCTCCCAAATGCTATATGCAATTCTCAAGAGGCATGGAAAATATTGTATCACTCATCTCATTGGCATGAAATCAAAAAACCTCCAACCCTCGTTAAAAGGAAACTAACTTCATAATTGCATATTTGTTAGGATTTTAAAAGAGAATAATTGCTTGATATACTTGACTTATTTTACATCAGTCATGTTATAATAAACATCTTGTAACTGAGAAAATTTCCTATTTAGGATTTAAGATTTAAGATTTAAGATTTAACTACGAATCAATAATAAATTAATAATAATAACAAGATCCAAATTTGTAAAATAGTTGTAAAATGGGATTGATTTAGGTTAAAGCTTCCAATCTAACTTATCAAAGAGAATATACATCATTATTAGAGGTCCCATTTGCTCCTTTATATCCAAAGAGGCCCAAGTCCCATAGACGTGGAAAGTTGAGCAATGAGTCTCCTTCCTTCCAAAGTAAATTCCAATTGGTTTCAAAGTATTTTTAAATGAATAATTTTTTTTTTTTTTTAAAAAAAAGTTCAACAAAGATAACCCTTTCCATGTGATATTCAAAAGTGTGATTTAATTTGACTCCATATTTAGATTAATTTGATTTAATTTTTTATATTTTTATTTTTTTACTCAAAAAAATATATATAAAAATGACTAAGAATCTTTAAAATTTGCCAAAAAAAATAATTTATTTTCATAATAAATTCTCAAAAACTGATTTTTGTGGGTTAAAAAATTTGTTATCATTATTATTTGCTGTGAAGATCAGAGAAGGGTTGACGTTTTATAGTTTAGTTTGGATATGAATAACATTTGGGGTTTTTTTTTTGGGATATATGAAATGAAGAATGAAGAGGAAATGACCAGTCACCCACAGGGGCCACAACCCACAGAATGGACAAAATTGAAGTGTCCAATAGCCTACTATGACCCGTCTAAGTATGAATCTGGATCTATCTAATTCGATGTTTGAGACCCAGATCTCAATTTTCAAAAATTAAACAATTTTTTTTTTTGAATTACTACTGTACTGTTATGGGTCTTGGAGATCTGAATGTGGGTGTGACTGCGAAATGGTAGCCTTGATTTTCCTTTCGGATGGTGGGTGACGCCTCGTTCTCTCTTGCCTTTGCTCTCACACTACCTCTCTATTTCTCTCCTTCCTCTGCAATCACACTTTATCTTCTTCTTAGAAGCCTTGCTTCGTACTCTTTCTCTTTCTGTGTCTTAAACATTTGGGTTAATCTCATCAGTCTCTCTCTTTAATCTGCAAGCGTTCTTACTTTCTCTCGACTCTGCAACCCCAGTTTCTCTCTCACTCTCTCCGCATTTGGGTTTGCGTCTCCTTCTCTAATTTGCAATCTCTCTGTCTACATTTGGGTTAATCTGCATCTCTCCCCCTAAGCATTTGTGTTACTCGCACATTCTCTCCCACTCTTAGTATATATCGCCCCAACAATGGCTTCAGGAGGAACCAAATCGTCAAAACCTGCAAAACCCCCAAACCCATCTTCAACTTCTCAGTCTTCGGTCAGATCAACATCCTCTTCTGTCTCCACTCACCTCGCGATGGTGGAGCTCAAGCAGCGCATTCTGACCTCCCTCTCCAAGCTCTCCGACCGCGACACCCACCAAATCGCCGTTGACGACCTCCACAATCTCATCCAGAATCTCTCTACTGACTCCGGCGTCTCCATCCTCCTCAATTGCCTCTATGAGGCCTCCTCCGATCCCAAACCCTTAGTCAAGAAGGAGTCTCTCCGGCTTCTCGCTCTCCTCTGCACCTCCCACCCCGATTCCACCTCCTCCCACCTTACCAAAATCATCTCCCACATTGTCCGCCGCCTCAAGGACTCTGATACCGGTGTCCGGGATGCGTGCCGCGACGCCATTGGTACTCTGTCTTCCCTGTACTTGAAGGGTGATGGTGGTGGGGGTGACAATGGGGGACTTGGGTCTGTAGTTTCGCTCTTTGTGAAGCCTCTGTTTGAGGCAATGATTGAGCAGAACAAGGGGGTTCAATCAGGGGCTGCAATGTGCTTGGCTAAGATGGTGGAATGCGCATCAGACCCGCCTGTAGGCGCCTTTCAGAAGCTCTGCTCGAGGGTCTGCAAATTGCTCAACAATCCGAATTTCTTAGCAAAGGCTGCACTTTTGCCTGTTGTGGGGAGCTTGTCTCAGGTACGATCATGTGGTTGATTTATTCTTGAGTTTTTGTTTTTTGACTTGTTATTGCAATGTACTTTTGATAGTGAGGTTGAAATATATGGTCAATTTGGTTGCTGAGGAATCACAGGAAAAGGAACTAGAACTTAGACTAATAATATTTATTATGAAAAATTTGATGATACTGTTCAAATTTTTGCTCCCTTTGATTATTAAGAAGTCTTAGGACGAGAAAATGACAATAAGCGGGGGACAAACCTGGTTAGCTGCCTACGTGTGCCTCGTTCTTTTTGAGCTTTGCTCTGCTTCTTAGCCCGGATAATCTGGTTCTCTCAGTGATCCATTCCACATTGACCCCTCTCTTAGATGTGGCTTCACGGAATTTGCTTTCACCTTTGTGCTCTGTCCCCCAAGGGAAAGGGATATGTGCACATGGTTTAGTTGAGCTGTGAGAAGGGTAGATTCTTCTTGTTGGGTGGAGTAGAGGCCATTCAGATCATCTCACCAGTGGGAAGCTTTGCTTATTGAGTACTGTCTATTGCGATGGGGAGCTGTCTAAGAGGGGCCCTATCTTTAGCCTGGGTGGGTGGAGTCTGCTAACTGTTCTGACCAAGAATAGGTAGTCCACCTGATGATCAATCAAAGTGCTTGACAAAAAATAAATTGTCAAATTTGAAGATGTAATGAGAGTGAGACACTGTTTTAATTAGCAAAGGCAGCAAGACAAGAGAACTTGGACACTTCATTGAAACTGATGATCTGGTTGAAATTTTCTCCCCATTTGATTGCTAAGAAATTCAGGTGACAAAAGGATTGGACTGTGAATCCAATCTGAAAATGCCCAAGGTCCAAATTTTTGTTCCTCTTTCCTGTTTAACTCATTAGTCTGACAGAAGATTATTGGCCTTTTATTCCTTCTCCTTAGTGTGTGCATATATTGATATAATTAGATTCAGTATGGGTCTCAACAGAATTCTAGTTTTTGAGGTGGTGTGAAATTTAATCGAATGAGTATGAACAACTTGATCAGATATTAGTGACACATGTTTAGCTTTATTTGAGTGAGATGAAAGGATGGCTTCATCTGGCTTTATATATGATGTTTGTATTGAAACCATAAGCAAGTTCTTATGCTTAAAGTAGATCCTTATGTTTTTGGTTTACTTTTTATTTGTTTCTTTTATATCTCCCCATTGTGCATAAGATATATGAACTTATATTTCTTTATTTGATACTTCATAACCGCTCCTAATTTTCATTCCTTGTCATGCTTGATAACTCTGATGTTGGTTCATTATGTGGTGAATGAGAATTGAGATACCAAGCAAAAGGTCATAAATTTTACTTGCACCAAAAAAATGAAGAAGCAAATTTAGAACTTCTAAAGGATTATAAACTTTTGCAGGTAGGAGCAATTGCACCACAAAGCTTGGAAGCAGTGTTGCAAAGCATTCATGACTGCCTTGGGAGTCCTGATTGGGCAACACGCAAGGCTGCAGCTGATACATTAAGTACTTTAGCAATGCATTCAAACAACTTGATCATGGATGGAGCTACTTCTACACTGGCAGCACTTGAGGCTTGCCGCTTTGACAAGGTATCATTTTGAACTTATTTTTCTTCTGCACAAGAATCCCAGTTTTTACCCTTTTTGCCATATTACCACTTATCAAACACTTACTCCGTGTTTATAGCTTTCCTACTCTTGAAGTCACTGGGAACAAGTTGTGTTTGCCCTTTTTGACATGTCAACGACAATCCCAGTTTTTGCCCTTTTTGCCACATCATCACTCATCAAACACTCATCCCTTTGTTTATAGCATCCCTATTTTGAGGCCATTGGGTTGAACCCCTTGTGTTTGTAATGGACACTCACGCTGCGCAGATCTAATAATTTCAAGAGAATCTAACCCAGAGCTGCCACCCTTTCGGAAAGGCAACAATAGTAGGGACTTTAATATTATAAAAGTTAATGTCAAATGCAAAAATACATGCAGTGTACAATTATGTAATTCAATCTCTCACACTCAGAAGTGGAGTTGGTATCATAGCATTTTTTTTTTTTATAGATAGAGTCAGTATTATAGCAGAAATCTAAGTTTCAAGCTAACAGTACCAAAGCTGATGAAACTTGAGAATTTAAACCCAATAAATCACAGTATATAGGAGCAGTGGAACATTAAAAACAAATATTGGGTTGTGACTTACACATGAATAGAGTTACAGTGGGACATACCATTGTCCTTGGTGCAACATTGAAAGCTTCTCAGGAAGCATATTTAACTTGTTTGAAGTCCATCTCCTAATAGTCATTACTTTCACTTGTGCTAGTCCTCTTTAGCGGTTATGTATTCATGATATTTTTATGTATTAGGTTCCATTAAACACTGATCATAATTTTTTTGCTTTGATATCTTACTCATGTTTGGATGCTCATGTATGAATTTTTTAACTACTTTTTCAGATAAAGCCTGTGAGAGATAGCATGACTGAAGCACTGCAGCTATGGAAGAAAGTTGCAGGAAAAGGAGATGGGGTTTCAGATGATCAGAAAGCTACATCTCATGGTAAAGGCAGAAGTAATATTTCTTTTCTTTTTTCTTTTTTCAATTATCTAATCCTGTTCTATTACTTTCTTAATGCTTCAGATGGTGAAAATTCAGAGCCAGCTGAGTTTTCTGACAAGAATGGCCCAAAAGTTTCGAATCCTGGAGAGAGAAAAGCAGAAGCATCAGGGAAGGATTCATCTAATGGTTCTTCCCCTGCTAATGATTCTGTTTCCAAAACTAAGGGTGGTAGCATTCCAGACAAAGCAGTAGGGATATTAAAGAAGAAAGTACCTGCTGCCTTAACTGACAAAGAGTTGAACCCAGAATTTTTCCAGAAACTTGAAACGAGGGGTTCTGATGATTTGCCTGTAGAAGTTGTTGTCCCTCGTAGATGTCTTAATTCTGCAAACTCACACAATGAAGAAGAATCAGAACCAAATGATGCAGATTTAAGGGGAAGGTCAAATCTCATGGAGCCTGATGATGTTCATGGATCTGTCAACATTAAATATCGTAATGCAGAGAGAGGAAATGCTGGCTTGTTTTCTAAACAACGAGATTTTGATGAAGTTGCACGGGATAAATGGGCTGATGAGAGAGTAAATGGAAAAGACTCTAGAACAAGAGCATTTGATATTGATGACAGGATTGATATAAACCAAAGGGAGTCATCTGGTAGTCGTGTGGGTTTTTCCAAAACTGATGTCCAATCTGAGGGATCTTTCATGAATAACAAAGGAAATTGGTTAGCTATACAGAGACAACTATTGCAACTGGAGAGGCAACAAGCTCATCTGATGAATATGTTGCAGGTATGTTCAATTAATTTGGATTAAAGAAATGGTTTCCAAATCTGATTTTAGTTCACGATATATTTATATGGCAGGATTTCATGGGTGGGTCTCATGATAGCATGGTGACTTTAGAGAACAGAGTACGGGGCCTTGAGAGAGTTGTTGAAGACATGGCACGGGATTTGTCAATATCATCAGGTAGGAGAGGTGGTAATTTTATGGTGGGATTTGAGGGATCCTCCAATAGGTCTTTAGGCAAGTATAATGGCTACCCTGATTACTCAAGTGCCAAGTTAGGAAGGGGCAGTGATGGACGAATTCCATTTGGGGAAAGATTTGGCCCTTCAGATGGAATTGCTTCAGGTATGAGGGGCAGGGGCCCTCCATGGAGATCAGACATGGCTGAGGCCTGGGATTTTCCAACATATGGTGCTCCCAAAAATGGGCAAATGGGCTCTAGGAGAGCTCTGGTGAGTGGTCCTGTAGATGGTAGATCACCAAAAGCTGAACATGAGAGTGATCAGGTTGGTAACAGGAGGGCTTGGGATAAAGGTGCTGCACCTGTTAGGTTTGGTGAGGGCCCTTCTGCAAGAAGTGTCTGGCAAGCTTCAAAAGATGAAGCTACTCTAGAAGCAATTCGGGTGGCTGGGGAAGATAGTGGAGCAACTCGAACTGCAAGAGTAGCTATGCCTGAATTGACTGCAGAAGCTATGGGAGATGACAATGTTGTGCCAGAGCGGGATCCAGTCTGGACTTCTTGGAGCAATGCAATGGATGCACTTCATGTGGGCGATATGGATTCAGCTTATGCCGAAGTTTTGTCTACAGGGGATGACCTTTTGCTTGTGAAGCTAATGGACAGATCAGGCCCTGTAATTGATCAACTCTCAAATGATGTAGCAAGTGAGATTTTGCATGCCGTTGGGCAGTTTTTGTTGGAGCAGAATTTATTTGATATCTGTTTGTCTTGGATTCAACAGGTATGTTTTTCTCAATTTTTAGTTCTTTTTCAACTGCTTTATTTGCATTCTGTGAAATTTATTCCTTCTAAATGATTCAGACCATAAAAGTAATATCATAAGTCCTCTAAAATTATGGATTTTCTTGTTTAGCATATGATCTTTACTCTTGCTTCTGCTGGAAAAATAATAGGAAGACAATGCATTTGGTATTTTGGAATTGGAATGGAAATAGGATGAGAATCAAAATCAAAATCCTAGAGAGAGTGAAATTTGGTTTCCTTACTAATGAAAATTTTATTTTCATACCCATTCTTTTTTTTCTTTTTTTTTTTGATAGGTAAATAAGAGATTGTATTAGAAAAGCCTAGAAGCGGCAAAAAAAGTACACATACCCATTCTGAAAAATGATCCAAACACATTAATGAATGGGAATGAAATTGATTTCCCATTCTCCTTCTCTATTTGAACGTATCAAACATGACCTATGTTTTCTACCTTAAGAGATTGGAGGTCTAGTGCTCCATATACTCTCTTTCCTCATAATTAGTTGTTACTTTCATTGCATTGAAATGCTTTCCTATGTACTCTGTACCTTTCTCTGTTTTCTCTATACAAATGAAACATATGTTGGAACTTCTAAATAAAGATGATTAGTCTGAGCCTTAGCATTTGGTTTTATTTTAATTGTCTTCTCTCCAGTTGGTAGATGTAGTAATGGAAAATGGACCAGATATCATGGGAATTCCAATAGAAGTAAAGAGGGAGCTTTTATTGAACTTAAATGAAGCTTCTGCAACAACAGACCCACCTGAGGACTGGGAAGGTGCAACACCTGATCAACTCTTGTTGCAGTTGGCATCTGCCTGGGGAATTGATCTGCAACAGCTTGAGAAGTAAGCCCTAGCTTACTATAGCCTATCAGGTAGTGTGATTGTATTTCATATTAAGACTTTTTTTATTGGTTGGTTGGGTTTATACATCTTATATGTCACATATGTAAGTTGAGAAACTCGAAAATGAACAGAAATGGTTTTGAGCAAATATGCAAATTGAGCATTGCAACATTATTTGATTTGATTGAAGCTGGCAATGAATATGTGTTCCATCTTTAAGATTTAATCTGTCACCAGCCTCTGTCATTTAGCAGTAGATATATGGCTTTGTTTCAGATGAGATTTTAGTTTCAGTTGGGTTGATTGAGGAATGAGCAGTTGATATCATAAACAGAAAGGAACACCCTCTCCCAGTCTTCGTCCATTTAAAAATACCTGTTACAATACAAGCTCTATAACGACGAAAGAGTGCAAAATTTTCACCCAACCATCCATCAAGAAAAAACAAGTACTGAGCTAATGGTAATGTGGTTGGTTTCATAGAGCAGGCCAAAGCTGCAATATGCTTTCAGTTCTTAAGATCTTTCTCATTCACTAACCCTAGTTTCTCTGACCTACCGAGCCTCTGGTGTATCCTCGGTCTCAATACCTCTATCATCACTGTTTCCATCAACGGTATCTGATGCCACATCGTCTTCTTCTGCACCCTCATCTTCAATGTCGTTTCCAGCTAAGTGTGCTAGAGCTATGACAACGTCAGTGATCAAAGGCCGAGTACTGGCCTCCTCTTGGAGACACATGGCTGCAACTGCAATAGCTTGGTAGAGACCCTTTGTTGGGTAGTTTCCTTCAAGCGAAGGGTCTGCCATTAACTTAAAATTTCTTCTGTCTTTAAGCAGTGGCTGTGCCTGCAGATCAGGAACATGATCAATTTCAGTACTTGAAGTTAATGGACAATGTTGCGTTTATAGAAGAGAATGCATGCTTGGTTGGGAAGATTGAAACATACCCAAGTAACTAGATTCTGCTCATTTCTTGGTCTTGAATAGTCGATAACCCTCCGTCCTGTGATGATCTCCAAGAACACAACTCCAAAGCTGTATACATCGGACATTGTAGTCAACCGGCCTGTGAGGGCATACTCTGGTGCACAATAGCCGTATGTCCCCATCACCCTGGTGGAGACATGGGTGTTATCCCCAGTTGGACCTACCTTGGCAAGTCCAAAATCTGAGAGCTTTGGATTGAAGTCCTCATCCAACAGTATGTTTGATGCTTTGAAGTCTCTGTAAATTACTGGAGGGTTGGCTGTTTCATGCAAGTGTTCAAGTCCTCTTGCTGCTCCTTCAGCAATTCTCATCCTGGTGATCCAATCCAGAGGTTTCCTATTTTGTGATAAACCTGGAAACCGGAGTTTCTACTGTCACTCTACGCATGAGAAACCATTACCAAGATATAGCAGAGAAAAGCAAAAGCAGTTTGGGGCATACCAAGAAGGTGATCCTCCAAGGAACCATTGGCCATGTACTCATACACTAAAATCCTTTGATCACCATCCGCGCAATATCCAACCAAATTGACAAGATTGGGATGGTGGAGGAGACTCAACATCAGAACCTCCACGAGGAATTCTCGGTTTCCTTGGAATCCATTCCTGTCCAGTTGCTTAACAGCAACAGCCTGAGTGAGATGAACAAAAAATTAAAACCATAAGGTCAGCTTTCAGAAACATCTCTCATCTTCTTCTGAGAATATTTAAAAGGATAGCAGTAGTACTTGGCTTGGGTTGTCAATGTAGCCTTTGTACACCCTCCCAAAACCGCCTTCTCCCAGCAAACATTCACGTTTGAAGTTCTTAGTTGCAGAACATAGCTCGCGAAAAGTGAAAATCCGGGTAGAAAGATTTCCCTGTCCAATTTTTGTTATGTACCTCCTCTTGCTGCTCGCTGCATGAATCATGATGAGATATGGGAAGAGATTCAAATTGGGCAATCTGTACTTTGAAAGATAGAACTTTACCAGATTTGAAGGAGATGTTAGCAAATGAACCTATGCTCTTCACCAACTTGTAATCCCTAATGCTCTTCTTGAATGACCTCCTCGCGATCCTGTTATCCGACATACAACATGAAAAGCAGTTCATTTTTCTTCCCTCTGCTTCCTTCAGTCCAATGAAATGCAGACTCAAAACAACCATCACAGCCTCCACCTGAATCTTCAAGGGTCTGTTAACATTCACAATAATTCCTATTTTGTAGAATTCAATTCAAAGACCAAGAAGAGGGGTCCAATTCAGAGACTAGGTTGGCTGAGAAACCAAAAACCTTGGCTATGGAAAGAACCAGATCTTTTTTGGCCCCGCAGGAAACAAAAGATTTCCCACCATACTTGTTTTGCTTCATTATTTCCCTCCAAACCCATTCAATCCGGAGAGGCAATTGAAGTAGTCAACTTTGCTATATTCAGAAACCAACATTCCATAACTACCTCTCTTTCTCTCTACCGGATTTTTCAAAAATTAGTTAAAGCCAAAGAGGTTCAAATCCTCTCTAACTGAATTTTGAATAATTAGTCAAAGGCAAATGGGTTTATTTCTCTCTTAACAACTAGTTTCAGAAGATATTTAGGACCAATGGGCATGTATTCTCTGTTTTTCTCTCCCCATGTTCCTATGATTTTTTTTAGATTTGTGCCAAAAAGGATCTCTATTAATCGATCAATATGAAAAATCCTCCAGCCCCCATGACTGCAAAATTTAACTCACAGCATTCAATTTTAGGAAAAAGATTTGGTACAAAATGCTTTGTAATTATTCTGAAAAAGGAGTATGATCATCAAATCATGTAAGGAGTCCCATAGACATCAAGACATAGTGTTCCAGTTCCAAAACATTCAACGGGTCGCTACTCAACATTGATGGCTAGGACTTCACCTTCTGCCTTATGCAGCCATGGCTCATTCACCACAACCTTGGCTTCTGCATATATGGATAATGGATTTGTGAGTCATTCCATTCCATGGATCCCTACAACATTACCGTGATTCACAAAACAAGAATCCCAACACAAGTTGAATGGCTAAGACCAAATCTGCATGTTTTACTGGGAAAATAAGCAAAAAAGGAAAACAGAAAATCATATAAACACTAGCATAGTTTATTACCTGGCTCTAATCTTCATGCCCATCCTTTTTTCCCTTGTCTAGCAATGGCACGACACCTTAATCAGCTTCTTTTCTCTGCTCAGTCTTCTCACTCAGTTGGATACATTCACAGTCTCTCCCACTGCTCCTCACCAGCCTTGAAAACCAGAAACCAAAACAAAAAAGGAAATGAAATATGTAGTGGATGTTCTGTGCTGGATGTAACTTAAGATCATAAGAAATGATTAAAGAAGAGGCTGAATGACAGTCAATCTCACAATACAATTCAAAGCTTCTTCTGGTAAAATCTAGCCACAGTTGTAAAAGCAGAAATCGGGATGGTTTTGTTGCTATTGAATATTTTTCCCCTACTATCATGTTGAACACTAATATTTTCTGTTGAATACAGGAAACCTACCAAGATCTGTACATGATTATCATCTGTAACCATGTTAACTATTGCTTTGTGATGCTAGTCAAACGTGCAGCCAATCTTTCTGCTTTCAGCTCAGCAATCACTCTTTCAAGCCTGCTAATACGAGCTTCAAGTTCCAGTCCAGGAATCTCAACTGCTTTGTAGCTTCTGTTCTGTCCTTCATTATCATTCATTTTTGGAGTATTATAAACATCACTCTCATTAGCAGCTTCAGCAGCTCCCTCTGAACCTCTGGGCACAGCTTCATTCTGCATAGTTTTTTCTATCTGATGTATCAGGTTGCTTCTGTGGCCAAAACCAGGAGGAACATCGCCATCATTATCTCCTTTCTTTCCTTTTGAACTCCTGAGATAGCTTTCAGAAGTCCTGGGGTACACCATATTGTATTTATGAAGAAAACCAGGAGGAACCTCAGCATTATCATCAACCTCTTTCTTAACTGTTGAACCCCATAGAGATCTTCTACTTCTCCGCAAACTTCTTGGCTGCCTTATGACACCCGTAAAGGCAGCTTGTGAAGGCCAAGTGGACTGCTTCCACCATGACAAGTATTGGGTGGTAACATCGCCCTCAAAGAGTCGAGATGGAACATACAACTTCGCATTCCAAATCGGCTTACCGTAGTTACTCCAGGCAGTTTCAGGACTCTCATGGGATTTAGTGACAGTACATGGAAGATCTTGATCAATTCCAAATTGCATTGCTACGCGATGAGGGAGATACAGTTCTATACAGTCTATTCCAACCAGCTCACAGACCCTTAGGCATTGAGCAAATGATTGCAATTCTTGATCCAAATAAGAATCAACCACCATCCACTCTTCTTTTTCAATGTAAAACTTGGGGAAAGACCAATTGCTCACTGTGGTGGCATAAGGCCGCCATTGAAAACAGTCTTGAGCAGAGTCTAAAACCATCCTCACATTCTCAATTTTCAACCTTTTCAATCCATGCCACCGGGCTATTCTTGGCTCACCATGATTCATGGCATTAGGCTCTGGCCGCAGCCCAGGAAACCTCTCCCAAGCCCAAACCTGAACCAGGCGAAGAGGAGCCTGGAGAGTGAGTGATAAAATATCACCATCACTTCCATCCATCCGTAATTCTGTTGAAGCTATAATTGTTTCCTTCAACAAACTCAAGTCTCTGTAAATGCTAGCAAGAACTGCAGGCCCAAGCGCAAGTCGGGTGCCACGAGCTAGATGGATTGCCACAGACAGTAGATTCCCACCAATAGTATTTGGAAACTTTTGGCCGAAGACATACCTTGATAACCACAGGAAAAGAAAGGCTATGTGCTCCAATTCACTGCCCTTACCCATGAATCGCTTCATCCATTCCTGGTGGCAGGACTTCAAGGTTTTCTTTAACTGTGTTAGCAATTTCAATAGGTTTTCTTCAAGTTTCATCAACTCAGTTGTTTCGAGAGGCTTGGAAACAGGCTCACCTATAACAGAGAAACCCCCCAAAACTATGATATCCTCCAGTGTGATTGTAGTTTCACCCCAAGGAAAGATGAATGAGTTGGTGGAAGGACACCACCTCTCTGCAAGGCCCCAAAACAGATCATGGTTTCTTCGGGTTTTGTAAGTAGAACACATGATTGCTTCATTAATTCCAGCTTTCCTCCATGTAGATTGGTGTTGAGGATGCATTTGATCAACCCAAGTTTTCCAATTCTTTTGTGGGTCTATCCACCCAGTGAAAACCAGCTTCAACGGCCATTCACCAGGTTCAAAATCAGTCAGTGGAGAGGAAAGAGAAGGAGGTTTGAAGAGAGGCTGTTGGTTGATGGAAGCCAGAGAAGGTTTGAGGAAATGGGCAGTTCTGAGAGTTGGGTTTGGATCAGTAGTGAGTGGGACCATGAATTCTTCTCTTTCCTCCACAATGGTCTCTGGTTGTTCTCCTGCCATTTTCTCACAGGTCTCTCTGGTTCAAGGGCCCATCAACCTCTTACACATAAACAGAGATAGACCTAACTTGGGGAAGGGGTCAAAACCCATTCACAATTTATATCATGTCCAAAGAATCATAAAGGCTCTATCTGTACTGGGTTTCTCTCTCATATCTGCAAAGCATAAGAAGACGAAACGCCAGTATTGTGTCTCTGACACTGTCCCATCCAAATCATCAAAAAGGAGTAATATACCAGTTTGGGGTGTTTTCTGCATAAACTGTGGTGTCTCCACCTGTAAAGGCCTGGCAAGCCTTTAAGTCTCAGGACAGGTACACAGCACTAAAGCCCATAGCAATACCATTTCTATCTTCCTGTCACTGCCGCCTGGGATTGCATGAAACATAAAGTTGCTTCAATTTTTAGGCCTTTTAGGCCCTGAGACACTAAGAATTAGGAGGGGTTAGTTGGGGGAACATAAATAGTATTGTTTTCTGTGCCTAAGCACCAACTTTAGGAGGGTATTTCTTTCTTGCACCTATGTTATTTCCATGAACATTCCATTTGAATTTCAAACTCTACTGAGTTGATTTAATTAACTAGATTGGTAAAGAGGTAGGTCACAGGTAAACCAGACCCATTTCCTGTAAATTCATTGATAATCCCACAAGTGGCTGAAGAAAAATCCCATAATTGGCTCATCATCATCTTAGCTTTAAATTTGAAGTATCTGTTCCTTGGTCTTGTAAGGAAATTCAAGTGAAGTTTGGAGCTTCAAATCATCCCTTTTACTTCTTGTTCATTACCATGATTAATTTACTTATAAGGTCAGGATTTTGATTTCTCTTTTTTACATAGTGTCTCTCAGCCCATTGGGAAGTAGTTGCAGGGCACCCTGACAGATAAAAGCTATTACACTTCATTTTTGCATAGACCAAGCACCAGCCCACTACTCTTATTTTACATAAAAATCTTCATAGGCATGGCAAAACAAAATCCCCCAAATTCCCTTGAAAAAAACCAGTCAAATCTTTAAAAAAAGAAACAAAAAGGTTTCCCTCAGACCCTATCATCCACAATGTTGTTTAAGGTACTACTTTTACTTTGAATAGAATTCATCACAGGGCTGCCCAAAAGAAAAAAATTGCTTTTCAGGAATTCTACTCTTGAACCCAGTTGAAAACAAAGGACAACAAATAGTTGGGAACAAAAAACACATCATATCCTAACCAAATCACACGAAATCAAAGCATATCGCATCCCTCAGAACTGAGTGTTATTCATCAACAGATGTCAGGCCACTACTTTCAGTCATTCTTCATAGGGATGCAAAAAGAAGGGAAATAAATCGAAACCCACATCCACAATATCAACAGCAAGGTCAAAATGAGATCATAGATGAAAATGAGACCCAAATCAGTTGGGTATGAAGAAAGAGCCACTGTGATAAGGAAGGGGAAGGAGGAGGGGAAAGGGTTTTTGGAGGGTTATTGAGGCTGATATTAGGAAAGAGAAGAAGGGGTATTTGCATATTGACCCTTGAATATTTTGATAAGTACAGATTGACCCTTAGTTGTTTCAATATTTCAACTTGCTCTCCATTGATGAGTTGGTTATTTTCACACCAATTTGTGGGTGTTCGCTTGTTTAAAAAAATTTCTATGAATAGACTTCGTTATGATTTTTTTAAAAAGAATAATAATTTAAAGTTTTTAATATAAATTATACTTATATTAAAATTCTATTTCAAAAAATAATTTTATTTGAAAAAAAGATTTAAAAATATAATATTTTTTTATAAATATTTTATAGATTGTTAGTTTTAAAAAATAATATTATTTAAATCAAAATTCTATGATCAATTTGTGTTCATCTAATGATGAAAGCGCAAATAATTGACTATTAAAAAAAATCAACATAACCTAACAATCCAAATTTTGATTAATTTTAATCTAATTTCAATTTGGCTAGTCAAACTAAAAGTTAATCAAACACCCTATGCATTTTAAAGGATAATGAAATATATATTAATAATTGGATGGATGAGTGGTAATAAAAAGAATTAAATTAATTTTCATATTTAATAACAAATTTGAAACAAGTCTTTTGTTCACTTCAAGTGAACAGACAATTATGGGAAAACTTAATGATATGATTTGTGTCATATGAAAGTGTTTTAAGACTTTCTCTATATATGTTGTTCGATAAACTAACAGTTTATTTGAAAAATAATCATTTTACATGTTAGGAAAAATTTTTGTTTTTTCAATATTTTTTATTTTAAATTCCGCTTTTAAATAGTCAATTGTTCTTATGAGTTTTTCAGAAGTTTTAATGAGAATTAAATCACCCACATATGCTACAATAATTGTGAATTTGATTGTTGAGTTCTTAATGAATATGGATTAACAAATATATATATATATATATATATATATATATATATATATATATCCTATACATTTTTTACAAGATGATTATCCCACATGCATTTAGATTGTTTAATCCATACAAGAATATTTGTAACTCTTTGAATTTATGTTACGAAGTTTCAAATTATGTATTCCATACATCTTATACCCCCTTCAAGGATTTATTTGCTTCAACGTTTTAAATCCTTCAAGGACTTGATTGCTTCATGTATTTGACACATCTATGGATTGATGTATAGTACATATTACATCCTTTACAGATGATTGATCTTAATAGTTAGGAATATGATTAGGCTATTACAAGAGTCGATATGAGGTTTCTTTAGGAAACCTAAGGTTATAATTTTTGTATTGTCTCAAATACGCTATTGTATAAAAACTCATTGACATCCAAATATTTTTGTCTTCAGATATTATATTTTAGGTTCATTTATATTCAACAAACTCAATGTCTTTTGGTGTTTATACAAGTCCAAATAATTTCATTTCGTCAACGAATCTAACTTGTTTGTATTGCATATTCCATTTTAACCATTTATTTCTTCGTAGATATTCTTACACAATCCATGATTTGGAATCTTTATAATTTCTTATGATGTCAATGGTCATTTCAAAATAAAATGGATGCATTGTTAATGATAAAATTATTATGATGTTGTCTTTCTTATGTCATGTACATAGAGATCCTTTTCGGTATTTATACCTTTTTGTTCAATTTGTACGTTCTTAGGGGTTACTTATTCGATGTATATCTCTTTAAGGGTTATTTGTTTTATTTGTACCTCCTCAAGGGCTACTAAAGATTAATCAATCATTTTTTTATGGACAATTGAAGAGCACAAATTTTTCATGTGTTTTCCTTTTCTAAGGAATTACATCCTTCAAACTAACAAGTTTGTCACACTTTAAGTGTATCTTAAATTTATTTGTTGTTATAATATATATTTGTTTTTTCAAGAGATTATCTTTTGTTTTAATTATTTTATCAAGCTTAAGGAGGGTATCTATTATTGTATTGTTTAATTGTCCTATAGGGACATAAATCTATCATAGTTTAAGTGTGTTTTAAATTTATTTGTTGGAGTACTAGTTAATTGACAACCGGTTAATTATCCTTTCAAGATATCAAATCATATTCACTTGTATCATAATAAAAAAAATTCTATGAAATTTTACATCATTTTTTTTGGAATCTACTTTTCTCTATTTTGTAGTAAGAAAATTATCTCATCAAAATGATAAGTTGCACCATATGCCATGTTACCTTTGAAGTGTATAGCTCGACTAGTCACTAGGTAAAAACTTCTGGTTTTTATAATGTAAGTTCATATAACTTTTTCAATGAGTTGATACATCGTTATTTAGCACGAAGAACTAAGTTGGTTTTGTAAAAATCTTCTTAATCTAGTATAGCACAAAGTATCATTTACATGGAATCAAATGCTACTTGTGATCATGTGAGTTCTTCTTAAGTTTTTAATCAAATTTTTATTACTTGATATAATATTAACATCATGTGTTATCAATATTGTACAATAGAAAAACACCAATCATGTTGCGGACCCAATTTAATAAATTGTGTAGCAACAATGAAAATAAATGACACAATATATATATATATCTTACATCTGTCATACAGTTGATTTCGTAAGTGTAAGGTGATTTATACATGAAATGATTAAAAATCATTTTATCATCAAACTAATTTAACTGGACCAATTATTTTAGTCGACCATAAAATTGATTCATGAATTAAAATTGAAGGAAACTTATCATATGATCTAAAATATCTTGTAAATTGTCCATACTTCAAAACTTTGAAATGAAACACCATGATTCTATTTAAACAAATATAAACACTTTGATAAAATAAAAAAAATCAAAATGTAATATCTATTTTCATACTTGTGATAAAAAAAAAAATGTCAAAAAGGAAAATCAAAATATAACTTAATTCCATATTAATTCTAGAATCATCCTCGTATAGTTTTGGATTAATTTAATACATCAATAATCTCATTCTAAAAATAATTTGAATAAATCATTTATATGAATTCTCATGGAAATAAAAATGAAAAAATAATTTTCATATGTAGCTTTTAATATTTTCAACATAAAATTTTAGTATTAAATGCTTAACACATAACCTTAAACTTTTTTGGTATAAGAAGAATTCTTATATGTGCTTTTTAGAATATTTAAAAATCAAAATTGTATAATAAGAATGAAAATATTTTATTCAAAATTTTCAAATTATATAATTTTATTACTTTAAAAATAATGATTATATAGTTTCCTGCTATAAAATGTTTTTCTTATAATTTTTTATTATATAAATTTCATAAAGTTGTATAAAATTGTTAAATTAATAATTTTGGTTTTAATTTTGATCATAAGAAAATACATATTAATAACTTTAATATATCCGTTGACTAATACAAAAAATATGATTTTTTTTCTTTTCATAACCTTAGTTATGGATAATAATAATTACATAACTTCATGCTATATATAATTTAAATTTATAATACAATATTTTTATATAGTTTCTAACTATATGAATTTTAACATTTATTAATTTACTAACCTTTTAGACATAACTTCAGTATATAAATTAATCAAAATTTCATGGAGTGTTGTTATAAAAATTTGAAAAACAAAAAATATATTTTCACATAACTTTTAGCTCCATGACAGATTAGAAATTATATCTGTAACATCTGATAACAAAATTATTAATTGAAAAATATTTTTTATATGATTTTTAACTATATAAGAGAATTAAAGATCATATATATAACTTTTGGTCGTGACGTAATCATCAATAGGAATTGTCTTATAAAAACAAAAAAGACAAAGAAAATAAAAATTGGAATAATAAAAACATAATACAATGGACTATCATTTTTCATGCATCTTTTGGAATTCAAGGGTTCGATGAAAGTAAGATTGCATACCTATAATGATCTCTCTTTATTAACTCTGATATCCTTATTTATAAGCTAACCCTAATATCAATATGGTAATAATGCAAAAATAAATAATAAAAAATATTAATTTAAAATATAAATACTTTTTTAATAAAATAAATTTTATATATTTTTTTTAATAATTGTTTTCCCTCAAATTATATTTTATTTTGTTTTCTGTAAAAAAAATTGTTTTCTTGGACTATGATGATAAAAAAATATATATATATTTTTGATATCCAAAATGTATGATCAATCAAATAATCATGTTTGCTTGGTATCTAATCTCATTATTTTTTTTATATATATTATCATTTTGAAATCTTGTTTGGCAGCCGACATTTCATTATACGGTTTGAATCGGTCATTTCAATACCATACAATTTTTATTTTTATTTTCCTAATTGGTTAGAAAAAAGAAAATGGATGACCCATCACCCATCACAAACGGACCCAGAACGCAGATCCAGCAACACCTCCATATAAATGTGTCGAGAAAAGCACTGTGGAGTCAGTGAACATTCAGCAAATGGAGGCACAGAGGAAGAGGAAAGTGGTGATGGTGCTGACCCTGTTTGTCATGATGACGATGTTCTTTTCCTGTGTGAGAGCTTGGACCGGTGAAATCCATGGCAGAGTTGTCTGTGATGTTTGTGGGGACTCTTCTATTGGCCCTGAAGACCATATCTTGGAAGGTCATCCCCCTTTTTTTTTGGTTATACTTATTTTCGCTCTTCTTTGTGATTAGCTTCTTGTTTTCTCAAATTCTGTGGGTTGTGCTTTTTATTTTGACTGTAATTCTTCATGGGTCGGTCTTGGTATCAATTTTCTCTCAGTACTCTTTTTTTCTTTTTCTCATGATTAGCTTTTCCTTCACTCAAATTTGTGAGTTGGATCTTTGGTGATCTTTTTGTTTTAAATCTTCATGGGCCACTGTTGAAATCATTAAAATCGTTTTATTTTTATTTTTTAAATGGGGTTTGTTTCTATCAAGTCCTCTTTTCTTTTATGATTAACTTTTTGTTCAACCAAATTTCGAAGTTGGGTTTTTGTTTTTGATTTGTAATACTTCATAGATTGCTGTTAAAATCAGCAAAATTCTTCACTTCTTTTTGGGTTTTCCCCCTTTCTTATTATTGTTTTTTTGTTTTTTCTTATGTCGATGGTGGTAGATAGAAGGGTGTTTATGGGCTTATAGTGTTTGTAATTTGATTAGTTGATGCAGATTGTGGAAAAAGATTGGAGAAAGTTCATAGCTCTTCATGGGGATGATTAGGTTGCTTTATCTGTGTTTTTGTTGTTTATTATGACTGCATAGCGTGCATTTTTGGAAGATTGATTTCTTCTCCTCTCTGCTTATGAATGTTTGTTCATTGAAATTTCTGTTTTGGCCCTTTGATTTTGTCTTGCAAAAGAAAAAAAAATCTAGGGTTTCTCTTGGAGTCTTGTTGTTGTTGTTGTTGTTATTTCCAATCTGTTGGAGGTTTCGTATGGAAATGGTTTTATGGGCTTTGTTTATGGGGTTTCTTAGATCAGATTAGATTGATTTGGATTACGTGAAGTGATTGTAAAATTGCATACTGCTGTTGATTGGTGTGATGACTCCATGTTTATAATGATTACACCTCTTTGTCTTTCTGAATGGAGAAGAATAAGGGGGTGTTTGGAAGAGAGGAGCTTCCAATTTATAGGCTAAAAATGGTTCTGTTGGCTGTAGTTTGATAGCATTGGGGTTTCTTGGTCCAGGGTCTTATTGGTTGTGGTTCTTCCATGATTAGAAGGGACTTTCCTTCCAATCATCTATTGTATAGTATCTTTTGTTTTGATTTGGGAAAGAGCACATGTGTAGGCCAATTTTGCATGATTTGTCTGATGACAAATAGCGGTGTTCTTAAACTTTGTCTATCTTTATGATAGTAGTGAAAGTGACCAGTGACGTGCTAAAATCTTGCTTTCATTGGGCCTGCTGTTATTCTGAGGTTGGGTTCTGCTCGAGGTTTTTATTCCTTCTATCACATTTCGATCATTTATGGGATTGAATGATTTCTAGGATCAGATTCATTCTTTTAACTATCTGTATTTGCCTCCTTTTACCCAAATGTCCTTATTTTGTTTACTTTTGTTTCCCGGTTTTGGTAGTCCCTGCCTCTTTAATGGCTTAATAGCGCTAGAACCTGCAAATGCATTTTGAAAACACAAATTAGCCTGAACCGATTGGCAAAGTTGCAGGTGTTCCACTTACCATTTAAGACAATAAATTTACCTTCTTGAGTGATTGACTTTTAACACGAAGCAAAGTTCAATCCTCAAGCTCCATCTCATGCTGTTGGTAGCTTTAGGCTATGGTTGGTTCCTGGAAAATACGAAGGAATGAGGAAAATGATTTTCTCTTGTTTGGTTTATCATGGAAAATGCAAAAGAAAACCAAATATGATGAAAATTAGTTACAAATTTATACATTTTCAAATTATTTAATCTTTATATAAAAGAGGAAAAATAAGTGGAATAAGTTTGTGGAAGCATGTGAAAATAATTTATTGATTTGAAATTTATTTTTTACTCTCGTCTTTTTATTTTCTTGTATTTTTCTTCTTTATTTTCTTTTTTTCACTTTTTCCCTCAATTTTTCTAAGAACCAAACATAGGGTTAGAATCCTTAGAATTGGCTTAGTTGCAGTATTTTATGTTTGCAGCCCATGATTACGGGTTAAAGCATCACAGTTTTTATTCAGACCTACCTTCACTTATTGGTTTTGTTTTACATAAACCAAATTTTAGAAGGTTATTCGCACCTAAACAATAGCCTTGCTATATGAAAATTATTATTGTCTTTCATTAGACTAGGGAAGAGAGCCTTTGTGCATTGTCACAGATATGAGCAATTTATGCAAGGAAATGAATCTCCCTTTCTTTGGGGTTTGCACCTTCTGGTTAAGAGGGAAATATGCCCGTGTTATCCATATTTCAGCTTCAAGATTATCCACCCTATTCGATGTATAGAATCTCCATTAGCACAGGCTGTTGTGCTTGATAAGACTGCTTACCACCTTGCATAAACACACACATGGTGCTGCTGATTATATACACGCTACCCTGTGCAGTAACGACTTTATGCATCTCATTATACTACTGCCTGTTTGATGCCAAGTAAAACACTGTCAAAACTGTTTAAAATCGGTTTACAGCTCTCTGAAGCATCAGGCTGCCACACAACTGAATTTCTTACACTTCCTATGACAATGGTTGAGAGTATTAGAGGAGCTCATTAGAGGTTTCCTCTTCGTGATTTGGGGCTTAGTCCTGTTTCATTTTGTAATGCTTTGATGTCCTACATCAGTTAAGGATAAATTCTCTTAACCATGTAGACGGGTTCAAAACTGTGAGGGCTCAGTAGACTCAAAACAGATAATATTTATACTGGAAGGAGTAGACCTTTACAAATAGTATTGGAGAGCTTACTGAATATCTAGTTGCCTTGGTGCAGGTGCTGAGGTAGCTGTTCTGTGCATAACGAAGTCCGGGGAAGTTCTAAATTATCAGGCCTTCACTGACGCAAAGGGAATATACAGAGTGGCAGAGACGATGCCAGAGAGTGACAGGTGGGATGCATGCCTAGCCAGGCCCATCAGCAGCTTCCATGAGCACTGCACCCATCTGGGAGATGGTACCTCAGGCATCAAGTTCACTTACAGTCGACCATCAGGCTATTCTCACACCATCAGGCCCTTTGTTTATCGGCCAGCAAATGCTCCACTGTACTGTGTTTGAATGATGAAAACTTGATGTACATTTCAGACTATGTGCTTGGTTTAATTGGAAGGAGAAATAGAACAAGGAGGCCGACCTTATTCAGATTATGGATGCCATACTGAACTTGTTTACCGTTCAAATATGAATCTTCATGTTGGACTTCAACTCAGGTTTCAGCATTTCAACAGGGAGGTGATGCTTTCAATTAAATTGGCTTCCAGCAAAAGTAATTGTTCTTTAAATCTAAATCATAGTTGTTGTAATTAGTCTTTTTCTATGGTTGAAAATATTGATAATTACTGATATATTGGTGTTTTAATTTTACCAATATATGTCAAAACATCGATGATGTAAAAATCATGAAATATTAAGATTTTTTTTAAAAATTTATATAAGAAGTAAAAGTACACATTTAATATATATATATATATATAATTTGTTTATAATAATATCCTTTACTTCTATAAAAATTATAAATTTTATAAGTGTACAACATTATATTTATAATTTTTTATAATAATATTATAATAACATGTCTAATTCTAAAATATGTTTCTTATGATATATTTTAATTTAAATATATTCAATGATATCAATATATATATATATAAAATACATGTTAACAAAATTATGTTTTTATATTTTGACAATAAATTAAATCAAATAAAAATAATAATTAGAATAAAATACAAATTGATAGATATATTCTTTCGAATTTTGTCAAAGGATTCATAAATATTAGATATATAGAGAATATATCGAAGATATATCTGAATGTTTTAAAGGTTGTTTATATCAACAAATTATCAAAAGATATCTTCGTAAATAAAAAAAACCGAAAGATGATGAGAATTAAAGATAACAAAATTATAATTAATTTCATTCATCTCTCACGATCTGGGCTAAGTATATCCCAGAGTATGAAATTTCATCACATCACACGTGTATTTAGATAACAGAATAAAAAAAAGAAGCCGCCGTATGATTGTAATGTGCTGATTACGTGTAACAATTTTATTGGTCCCCACACGTCAAGCACTCCCGTATTAAACTCACAAGGTACTAAACATGATCACGTACGGCAGCGACCACAACCACTTGGTCTCTTTTTTGGACGAAGTGTTGACGTGGCCCGATCGTAAGGGTTAAATGCTGCCCAAACCAAACGGCTCCCACCAAATCCTGGGTGAAGTGACTGAAAGGCCCTAGAGCACGCCAAGTGGTCGCAGGGGACTCAACAGGAGCATGGACTCTAGGGGAAAGGATTGTAGAGGAAAGTCAAAATGGAGACGTGAAGACTGAAGAGGGAAAACCGTTAAAACGGGAGAAAATATTGAATTTGCTTCTAAGTCGGAACTATATATGCGGGCGCGTAGCGAGAGAGAGAGAGAGAGAGAGAGAGGAGGGAGAGGGGTTGGAGGTTGGTGAATTTCAACAATGATAGAATGGCTAAAACAACTACGAAAATCATTTGGGTTTTCATTCCTCTGGCTTATCTGCTTGATTTACTTCACCCAGGTAGGTTTTTCAATCCTCCCTTTATCTAGTTTTGCTTCTTTTTTTATTTACGTGTGTGTATGAATATGGTTTTGTCGATGGGTCTCATGTTCCTGGGAATTGAAGCTTGTTGGTTGCTGGGTGTTGAGGGTTTCTGGTTTTCGGATCCTACATTTGAGGATTTGTTAATTTGGGTCTCTGGTTTTGGGAAGGTTTATAGTTTTGGAGACTTTTGGGAGTGATTATCTGGGTATTAGTTCTTTCGGCTTTGCGGGTTTGAAAAGTAGCAGAGACATTTGAGGGTGACCATATGGGGATTTAGTAGTTTGGATTTCTAGGTTTGGGATTTATGGTTTTAGAGGGTTTTGAGGGTGATTATGTGGGGAAGACTTCATGTTTGGTTTGGGTTTTGTGAGAATTTGTATTGAAAATGTTATAAAATGGGAGGTCTTATGTCTCTAGCTTTGTGCATTGAGCTCAATTTGTATAGAGGGAATGAACTTAAAGGTAGAAGTTGCTGAATTATGCTCTTTGATGAGTTTCATGACTTGCTGGATTGTTCTTGTCTGTGATGAATTTGGTTAGTAGTGAAATGGTTATGATTATTGCTGCCACAACCAAATGACTGTATAAAACACAGTTCACTTAGATGGAACTGTTTAATCTTTATCATGGACATATTATAGGTGTAATAGTATTTGAGACAGACTGAATCCTTAAAGACCTGAATAACAGTCATGTTTGCCTTGTTGGCACCCATGTACTAATCCTTAAGATTTCATGTCATTTCATTGCTGTGAAACCATTATTTTAGATGGGTTTTCTGAGAATTTTCTTACAGGTATCCCATAAGTTGCAGCTAGGAAAATAATATACAGTAACTATGCTTTGCATGCATTCTTATTTTAAGTTGGGACGTTTAGGGATGGGAAGAAGGATTCACTCTTGGAAAGAGATATCCAATAACTATGCTTTGCTTGTGTTATGATTTTAGGTTGGGAGGCTTAGGGATCATATAGATTTGCAATCTTGTGCTATCTATTAGAAAGGAAAAATGTCTTTAGCTGGGTTCTATGCTCCATTGTTTTTATTTCCCAAGGTAACCATCCATGATCACTACATCAAAGAAAAAGAAGAATGCCTTGGAGTTTGTTTGGGAACTGATTTTAAAAACAGTTTTTTGTTCTTTAAAACATAAAATAGTTTTATCAACTTAAAAAACATGTTTGGAAATTTTTTTACTGAATATGGTTTTTTTAGAATTTGTTCTCAAAACATGGTGATTTTTTAGAACAAATTTTAGATGTATTCACTTGTTTTTTGTAGATTATTCTAAGAATCAAGGAAACACAGGGAATAAAGTCATTCTAAGAACAAATTTCACTTGTTTTTCACACCATCTTGCTCTGAAACACGTAGAATATGGCAGTTTTTCATAATTGGTTTCCCTAACAGAATTTTATTCCTAAAAACAACAAGGAGTTGTTTTTAGAAAATGTTGCCAAACAAACCCTTAAGTTCTATGAGGTAATTACAAGATGGAGGGATATGATGGTACTCCCCTCAATGGGTGTAATTATGGAAACCAAGGTATAATTTTGTTTCCCTGGAAACATGATATAGAAGAACAGTTTTGGTGTGAAGCAAGCTCATCTGCACCCATATCTTTTGATTGGCTTCGCCTCTTGTATCCAATCTCTTTTAGAGGGCACACCTTTGGCATTAAACAAGAAGATAGAACCTTCTTCAGCTGGAAATTCCCAAAGGGTATATCTAGTTAATTGTTCCTTAATTTTGTCACTTGTAGTTTTTGACTATTCAAGAAAAAATAGATACTTTTTCATGGTTTTATTCCACCTTATAATCATTAATTACTAGTCTGTTTTGAACCTATGCCAACAGGAACATTCATTGGTATCATTTGTTCTAAAGGCATAATATTTAAAGATGCGTTACTTGAAAAATATATAGTGGGGCCTTGCAAAATCAAATTATTTAGAGTTAATTCATGGAGAAAATTCTTTAATCTCAATAGGATAACGTAAGTCGTTAAAATTACAGAGCTAGTGTTGATTATTTTTAGCCACCTGGAAATGCCTGCAGCCTTGTTCTCCCAAATGGAGTTTTGTGATTGCTAAATTATGACTAGCACACCAAATGATTGGGAGAAATTGGAATTCATATTTTAAAGTTTAAGATGAGCTATAATACTGAATGTAAGTATTGAAACTTAAATGGCTGGTTATGTTATGCTGAACATTTTTTTATGTGTGTTGGTGGCATTTGGGCCCCAATGCAACAGTATTTTTTTCTTTTTTAATTTTCATTCTATTTACTTATCTTTTATCATGAATATGTGAATGTAGGGTTTCAGAACTTTTGTATGGACAGCAGTTTCCTACCAGCTAAAAGACAGGCTTAAGTTGTCACCCTCAGCCTCTCAATTTGTGTATTCAATAGCAATCTTCCCATGGAGCATAAAACCATTATATGGGTATGCATTTATTTATCTTGTGCTCTTTTTTGTCTATTATTTTTTATATGTGTGCATTGGTGTCATAAACAAAAAAGAGTTTTCTGTTTAGCAACTCCAAGGGCTGTTGTATAATGACTGTGCATGAACTAATGCAAATATATTCAAGTAAGTTGAAGTCTTAATATTTTATAATGGTGGTATTGGTAATTACAATGAAAAATAAACAAAGGTTTGTTTCATTGCTCCACGTGATGCTACCATTCATCTTGGTGTCCATAGTATTTCAGGACATGATTATAATTTAAAATGAAATCATTCTGCACAAAGAAAAGAAACTGATAACAAGTGCATGATGTTATGTCTTGAGAGGGAAAAGAAAAAGACTTAACTAACTCTCCTTTGGATGTGATGGGTAAGAACATTGACCTGTGTCAAACTCTGCATGAAACACAACAGAAGGCATTGATGCTGGTACATGAAAACCTATGTTTAGCAGTGACGAAACATAGCTAAATAACTGAAACTTTTATTCTACCTAACTGATAAGCTGCCGGGGCCCAAAATGTCAAAGCTACACTTTCTTTTTGAAGTGTATTTTATTCTTTCTTTTATTATTATTATTTTTTTTTTTTTTTGTTAAATTTGAATGCATATCTTACATGCAGAATTTTGTCCGACTGTATTCCAATTGGAGGAAGAAAAAGGATTCCATACTTGGTGGTTGCATCCATATTCTCTCTTTTTCCATGGCTCGTTTTAGGCCTAAATGCACCCCTAATGGATTCCAAAGTGCACCTCATGATCTCCTTAACAGTGCAGAACCTTGGCTCAGCCATGGCAGATGTTGTGGTTGATGCGATGATTGCAGAGGCAGTAAGATTTGAAAGGTAGGTTTATACATTTGAATTGATTCTGTGCATGAAAGTTCACATGTAATGGTATAAAATCTAATGGCACTGTGATTTTTATTTGCCTACCTTGGGAATCTTCAAAATAATTTACTCCATCAAATTCAGAATGGTAGAATATTGACATCTCCCATCCTAGAAGAGATGACTATATTTTGGATTTGAGTCTATCCTTGTTGAATGGATCTGCATCATGGATTACATGTGTGTTTGATCCAAGTTTGTAATACAATGTGCTTATTTTCTATAATTGGTTTATTTTTGTATTGTCATCTGAAGAATATAACATGAGATTTTACAACTCTCCTTTGATCAGGGCTGCATTTACTGGAGACCTCCAGTCACTATCTTGGTTGGCAATGGCTATTGGAGGAATATGTGGGAGTTTGTTGGGAGGATATGCATTAACTAACATAGAAATAGGTCAAATATTTCTTTTATTCTCTTTACTTCCATCCATACAGCTATTATCATGTGGTTTGGTCAAGGAGAATCCTTTAGGCAGTAAATTTTTGCCCGAGCTTTCTAATTCAGGAAGCTCCCAGATAGTGAATGGAGACAATAATGTTCTGGATGAAGATTCTTCCAATTCTGAAAGGTCCAGAATTAGTACTTCGAGGAGAAAGAAGAGACGAACAAACAAAAAGAAGAGAGTGGTCATTAAAAGTAAATCCCAGATCTCAGAAAAAGATGGATCATTGGCGTTACAGTGGTTCCACACTCTGAAAATGGCCGCTTGTAGTTTGTACTCTGCTTTTAGACAGCCAATCATTTTGAGGTAACTACTGAGAAACTTTATGGTACCAGCTAGTTGATCCTATGGTATTCTAAAGTCACTAGTCATGGGGTCCCTCTCTAGGAGCTCTATGATAGTTAAGGTGGTCCATTGCTATGATGATGATCACTCAAGCAGATACAGTGTGAGTCTGTAGAATGAGTAGTCAAATCATCTTAGAGGATCAAGCTTTGGCAAAGATCTACCTGGTGGAGATGCATCCTAAACGTGCCTGTCCACCAATGGTAGTTGTCCATGGATCTCTTCTGGCTGATACCCTATATATATATATATATATATTTGTCTTTTTTCTTCCCTATTGATTTGTTTTCTTTCTAATCATATGGTTACCTTTTGTTCTCCTTCATTCTGGGAATGCCAGACCAATGGCGTGGTTTTTCCTAGCACATGTTTCTGTTCCAAACCTTTCAACTGTCATGTTCTATTACCAGACAGAGTTCTTGAACTTGGAAGCATCATTTCTGGGGACTGTCCGTGTTGTTGGGTGGTTAGGCCTCATGCTTGGAACATTCACTTATAATCATTACTTGAAGAAGATGAGACTAAGAAGAATTCTGATGTAAGTAGTTTAGTTTATATTTCTCTGATAAATTTGTTTTGTTGGTAATTCTCTAATGGCGGTACAATCCTGATTTACAAAACATGATGCAGGTTGGCTCATGTTGGTTATTCTTTCATGAGTCTTCTAAATATTGCTTTAGTGGCTCGAACAAATGTTGTATTTGGCATATCGGATAAGATCATGGTGCTATGTGGTTCTGCTTTTCATGATGCCATCCATCAATTCAAGTATGCGGGTTTTTTCTCAGTCTCCTATTTTCTTCAGCTAATTTATTTTGGTCGAAACATAAGCATTCTATGTTTGAGTTCATGCATACATACTTGAGCTTAAAATACGTGTAGATCCAGCAATCCTTCATCTGGGCATGCATGCTTTGACAAACAAGCATGTTTCAGAAAATAGATGGTGAATCCTCCTTTATTTTTTTCTTATGAATCTGGATTGTTCTTCATGCAACTGCAGGTTTATGCCATTCCTCATATTATCTGGACGGCTATGCCCGCCTGGTATTGAAGGGACTTTATTTGCCCTGTTCATGTCAATAAACAATCTTGGGGCCACCATCGGATCATTTATGGGTGCTGGGTTGGCTTCAGTTCTAAACATCTCTTCGGGTTCTTTTGACAACCTTCTTTTGGGCATGGTGATTCAAGTCCTCTGCACTTTCATCCCAATTGCTTTCCTATTTTTGATACCAAAGGAGGCTACAGGGATATCGACATAATTTAGTTAGCAAATGATAAAGTGAAACAGGAATCACCAAGAAACTGAAGATGAAACAGGTACACTTTTCTCTTTTTTTGACTCACAAGCTCTTTTCGACTCAGATAGCAGTTGAAAATAATATATCAAACAAAAACATCCAAGCTAGAATTCCTGAGCTTTAATACTCCATTTTGAGGTTGTCTTTGTAACATATTACATCATTTTTTTTAGTAGATGAATTCAAAATACATAGGATATTGCTTAATGGTGTGATACTGATATTGATTAAAAGCAAGGATCACTTCACCATAGTTAGATTGTGTTCATCCTTTGGTGTACAAGTATCAACTCCAGTGTGTGCATACTTATCTGGGCCTTTGCTCATATAGCAGGAATGCAGTTCTGGCATGACAAAGCCCCTGTTATGGCTTTCATCCCAGGCTTTGGGTCATAGGGATATATTGAGTGCATTTACAGAAGAGAATGTATGTGGCACCAAGCATCCCATAAAGGTCTCTTCAATTCTAAAAATGGCTTACTCTCATTTCAGCGAACGATGAAGATGCTTATGATTACAGCAATGATCTTCACCCAATCGCTAGTTCTTTGCCCCGCACTTGTGTAGGATGATTACACAACCCTCTTGAGGGGGATGAGCCTGGGTGGCTTTTTCTGGAAGACTTGGGAATTAGGAGTGGGAATGTTTTTTCGAGTTATTTCAATGGAAATGAAAACTTGGGATTTCAATTTATCCGAGATATTTTGATTTTTTTAATGCAAGTCATTTTAAAAATACTTTTCTAAAATTAAAAAGCTAAATACATTTTTAGATAAGTTATTTTTAAAAACAATTTTTTTTTATTTGGTAAAAATACAAATTATAGATTCAATTTATATAATGTAAATTAAATTTAATTCACGGCTTATTGAAAATAAAAATAAAATTTTGATTATAAATAAATTAAAAATAAATAGTTTTTAATAAAAATATGAATATTAATAATATAATAAAATCATAAATTATATATTTTTTATAAATGTTATAAAAGTATATTTATTAACATTGATTGATTTATTTTGTTAAAAATAAATAATAATAATTCAAAATTAATAACTTCTAATACTATTTATATGATTTTATAAATATTATAAAAATAGGGATATTAACATATTATAAAAGCATAATGAATTTATTTTATTAAAATAAATAATAATTATTCAAAGTTAATAATTGTTAATGCTATTCTATTTGAAATGAATATAAAACAAATAGAATTTAATTTTTTTTAAGGTATAAATGAGCCAAAATTTTGTATTATTTGCATACATTTATTACTCAATTACGTTTAAATTATTTTATTTAATTTATATTTAATTAATCAATTTTTTGAATTTCAAATTATTCTTAAGAATTATAAGATTTATTAAAAGATTTAAATCATCAATTATGTCTATGATTTTTATATATATTGAGTTTTAAATTATTTTTAAAAATTATTACACTTATTAATAAATTCAATACAAAATCTCACTTGATTTGAAATTCATTTTCTCTAATAACAAAAATCAGAAAAACAATCTTCTATTTTACTTTCTTTTTTAAAAATTGTTTTTAAAAAACAATTTTGCTTTTAAATCACACTTCAAAATAGGTTTTATTATTTAAAAAAAAAACTCTCAATCAGTTTTTAAAATGAAAATAAAGAATTATTTTAAACTATGAGTCTTTTTTTTAAAAATAAAAAAATAATTATATATACTGATAATTTATTTATTTATTTTCTATTTTAATTCTCATTTTTATTTAATATTGAAATGAAAATAAATTATTATTTTAACTTTATAATCCTATACGCATCTAAAAATTGAAATTATTAAATTGATTTTTACTTAAGAATAAATATAAATAAAAATAAAATATTTATTTTCATTCCTTATTTTTATTTACTAAATACGGTTTAAAGGGTTTATATATTCCTTCTTGTACGCTTAAATGATTTGAGTTTACTCATGCCTTAAACTTTAAACTTTGGTACTTATGTAAAATATTTATTTAATTTTGATCTGCGTTGACTCCTTTGAAATATCGAGAAATATCCATAAAAAAATCAGTAAAATATCGATAACTACTGAAAAATTATCAAAAAATTTTGATAAATTATGTCAGTACCTCGACATATATGGATATTTTAATCGTTGCTTTTACGTGATTATTTTTTTATTTTTTTCAAGAATAATGTCTTTATTTTAAGGGTAAGAAGAAAAATAAAATTTATCACCGAAAAAAAGTTTTAAAGAAAATGAATAATCTACTTCGCATACGTATTGGGATGACCTCTTTTTCCTTTCCCAAACGCACTGCAGACAAGCTGAAGCTGTGTTCTGTAATTGGTGAAGTTGGGCTCCTTCATCGACGCCTCCGTGATCGAATCGATCGCAATCGAGGATGAGACGACGACCTGGAATTGGCGGTTTACAGACCGCTGCTGCCACTAGGGTTCCCTTCAATCCCTTGTTTTTCTTAAATATATATATATATATATATATATATATATATTTTGCACTTTGCTGTTAATTTGTTTGTATTAATGATTAATTTTTATTTTTACCTTTTTTTTGCAGGATCAGTATCGGTTGCTCGGAGAAAATGTAGCGAAGATACGAACAGATCTCATGAAGGAGCAACTCACCACGTTTCGATCTCAGTTGGAAGATTTTGCTCGCAAACACAAGGTCTTTTTTCCTCGTAATGTCTGATGTTGTTTTTTTTCTCCTTTGATTTTTAATTATATTAGAAATTTTGGTAGCTTGTTTTAATCCCATATTGAATTTGTTCTCCCATGGGATTTAGAAAACATTTCCAGAAATTAAGTGGGGAAGTTTGGAACTTGGAAATTTTTTAATAAAAAGTGTGGAAATTTGGTATTTTGATGCTTTTATTCGCTAGGCTGAAAATTCATCGGATCGAATTATAATTGGATTGGAGCTTGGTAAAAAATTGGTCAGATCCGTAAGACATTGAGCCCCAAATTTTAGACTTGGTGAATGGTGAGAGTCTGAAAATTTTGATCAACATCTTGGCGCAATAATCCTTTTGTTTATTTGGATGAGTTTTGGTGTGAATGATAGATGATTTTGGTTTTGGGAGTTTGGGGAAAGTCAGATTAAAAAATAATTTGAATAATGAAACAGGCAGAATATGTTATAGCCTCAAAAGAATTCTAATGGGGGTAGAAGGTTGGGATTTGGAGGAAAATTTAAATGACCTCATTAAGCACTAGCATGTGGCCTGTTTGCTAATCCCTATTTTCAAAAGTATAAAGTAATGCTATGAATGTAGAAGTTGAAGATACCGAATTAGCAGATTAAGCTATTTTACGGTTTTTTTTGTACATGTTTTCAGATTGGGTTAGGGTGTATGTAGATTGTACATCATGGTCCATTTTCAACGCAAAATTGAGATCCTTAAAAGATATTTTGAAGAATTGGAATAAAGAAGTGTTTGGTCTCATTGAGAATAAAAAGGGAGAAGCTCTCAGACAGGTTGCGTTTTGGGATGAAAAGGAGAAATGCTCAGCTTTAAATCTAGAAGAGTGTGAAGTAAGAAAAGAGGCGAGAGAGTCTTATAAGTCTTGGGTGTTGAGGGAAGAAATTTCCTGGAGGCAGAAGTCTAGGGAATTATGGTTGAAGGAAGGGGACAATAATATCAGTTTTTTTCATAGGATGGCGAACGCTCATAGTAGAAGAAACTGGTTGTCCAAGTTGAAAGTAGATGGCTGTTGGCATTTGGAGGAGATTAATTTAAAAACTAGTGTGCTGGGGGCGTTCCAAAAGCTCTATTCAGAAGAAGAGGGGTGGTGTCCAAGTATTGAAGGGCTGTCTTTGTTGGGGTTAAACAGAAGTGAGGCTGAGGGGCTGGAGATTCCTTTTTCGGAAGAAGAGGTCTTTGTAGCTCTATCAGATTTAGGCAATGATAAAGTCTCTGGTCCGGATGGATTTACCATGGCTTTTTAGTCATTTTGTTGGGATGTGGTGAAGGTTGAGCTAATGGGTTTTTTTAGAGATTTCCATGAGAGGGGCAGATTTGTAAAGTCTTTGAATGCTACTTTCCTGGATTTAGCCCCAAAGAAGGGAGGGGCAGAAGATTTGAAAGATTTCAAGCCAATTAGCCTTGTGGGAAGCCTCTACAAGTTGTTGGCCAAAGTGTTGGCAAATAGAATTAAAAAGGTTATGGGAAAAGTGATTTCGGAGTCTCAAAATGCCTTTGTGGACGGTAGGCAAATTTTAGATGCAGTTTTGATTGCAAATGAGGCAGTGGATTCAAGGTTGAAAAGTAATCAAGTGGGTGTGCTATGTAAGTTGGATATAGAGAAGACTTATGATCATGTAAGCTAGAAGTTCTTGTTGGCAGTGCTTAAAAAAATGGGCTTTGGGGAGAGAAGGTTAAAGTGGATAGAATGGTGCATTTCTACTGTGAAATTTTCTGTTCTAATAAATGGTTTTCCTTCGGTTTTTTCCAAAGTTCGAGGGGATTGAGACAAGGAGACTCCCTATCCCCTTATTTGTTTGTGATAGCTATAGAGGTGTTTAGTTGTTTGTTGAGAAGGGCTATTAAGGGGGTTTTTTTATCTGGGTGGAGGGTGAGAGGTAGGAGTGGTGAGGGGGTTCTGATCTCGCACTTGTTATTTGCGGATGATACTTTGGTGTTTT
This sequence comes from Vitis vinifera, assembly GCF_030704535.1. NCBI lineage: Eukaryota > Viridiplantae > Streptophyta > Magnoliopsida > Vitales > Vitaceae > Vitis > Vitis vinifera. The sequence continues at coordinate 6,264,893 of NC_081823.1, forward strand.
GTGAGGAGTCCTAGGACCAGATGACTTTTTTAAGCTGACTCTCATGTGGTTTGAGGCTTGTTTAGGGTTGAGAATCAATTTGGAGAAGAGCGAGTTGATCCCGGTGGGGAGGGTGCATGATATAGAGGATTTGGCTTTGGAGTTGGGCTGTAGAGTGGGTGGTCTCCCTTTTTGTTATTTAGGTCTACCTTTGGGGGCCTTCTTCAAATTAGAGGCGGTTTGGGATGTTGTTGAAGAGTGGTTTCGAAAAAGATTGGCAATGTGGAAGAGACGGTATATTTCTAAAGGAGGGAGACTCACTCTAATTCAGAGCACTCTCTAGCATGCCTATATATTTCATGTCTCTCTTTTATTTGCCCAGAAAAGTTAGGTTGAGATTGGAGAAAATTCAGAGGGATTTTTTGTGAGGAGGGAGAGCTCTTGTGCAGAGGCCACACCTTGTTAGGTGGAATTTGGTTTGCTTGGAAAAAAGGAAAGGTGGGTTGGGTGTGAGAAATTTAGCTTTGATGAATAGAGCTCTCTTAAGTAAATGGAATTGGCGTTATGCCAATGAAGAGAGGCTTTTTGGAAGCAAGTTATCAGTCAGAAATATGGTGTGGAGGAGGGGGATTGGTGCACTCGGGCCGTAAGTGAGAGATATGGTGTTGGGCTTTGGAAAGCAATCAGAAATGAGTGGTTGTTTCTGAAGAGTAGACTAGCCTACCAAGTGGGTAATGGGCGGAGAGTGAAATTTTGGAAGGACAAGTGGTGTGGAGATAAGCCTTTTTGTGAGTCATTCCCCTCTTTATATTCCATATCCCTGTCTAAAGATGCTTGGGTGTCGGATGTTTGGAACCTAGACAATGATGGGGAGGGTTGGGCCCCTCTTTTCTCAAGGGCGTTCAATGATTGGGAGATTGAGATGGTGGAGCGTTTTATGCTCAAGATCAAAGCTTTTAGGGTACAGAGAGAGGATGAAGTAGAGTGGTTTGGACGGCTTCATAGAGTGGTGATTTCTCAGTCAAGTTGTTGTATTCTATATCGGTGCTCGGAGACTCTCATTTGTTCCCTTGTAATAGTATTTGGAGAGTAAAGGCACCTCCTAAGGTAGCCTTCTTTGCTTGGGAGGCTTCTTGGGATAAAATCTTAACTTTGGAGCAAGTTCAGAGGAGGGGGTACTCTATGGCAAACATGTGTTTTCTATGTCTCTCTGAAGTAGAGATGGTGGATCACCTTTTACTTCATTGTGTAAAGACGCGGGTTTTATGGAATCTTGTTTTCTCCTTATTTGATGTGGCTTGGGTTCTTTCGTGTTCAATGAAGGAAACTCTTTTTGGGTGGCATGGAGCTTTTGTGGGGAAAACTCGTAAAAAGGCTTGGCAAATGGCCCCCTTATGTATTTTTTGGTCAGTCTGGAAGGAAAGGAGCTTGTTAGCTTTTGGGAATGAGGAGCTTTCGTTTCATAGATTGAAATATTCTTTTGTATGTAATCTTTGGTCTTGGGTTAGGGTGTCTATAGTTTTTTGGATTGGTTAGGCTCTAAGTAGGGGTTTCGAGCCTTTGGATTGCTTTTGTATACTCCCTGTATGCTTTGAGGGTACTATTTTTGGTGCTTCCTCTTTTCGTTGAATACATCTCTTTTTATCTATCAAAAAAAAAAAAAATTGGTCCATTTTTCGATTTCATTGATTGGTTAGGATGTAAGTAGGGGGTGGTTTTTTGCTATTCCTTTTCTTTTTGGCCTTGTTGCCTTGTATACATCATGTATACTTTCAGGTGTACATCAGGCTTTCTTAATACAATTGCTTTTACTTATAAAAAAAAAAAAATCATGATATTTCATTGTTTGATGTTGAAAATATGAAATTGTACTGAAGTTGATATGGTTGGTGCAGAATGACATTCGCAAGAACCCTGCTTTCAGATCACAGTTCCATGAGATGTGTGCTAAAGTAGGAGTAGACCCCTTGGCATCGAATAAGGGATTTTGGGCAGAGCTATTAGGAATTGGTGACTTCTATTATGAACTTGGTTGGTTTCAATCTACTTGATGGTGCAACTCTTGAAATTTATTTTCAAAAAAGTCTCTGACCTCTGATCTGCCACTTCTTTAAAATATATGTTATTTTGTTGATTATTCTGAGACTAGTTTGAATGCATGTGTTACTTTTTCATGCTATAATTAATGCATGTTGTCAGTGTGCCTATTTTAAACAACATGCATGTTGTCAGTATGATTCTTGCACAGTGCAGTTCAAATGAAATTTTTTATTGGGGAGAAGTGTGCAGAATATTCTGCTATTGTGTTCTCCGGGAGATGTTGCAAGGGCACAATTGACCCAAATTCTGATCTTAGATTAGAATTTGGAACATAAATTATGAATCAATTTGTTGCGTAGGTTAAGATTCCTCTGTGCATTTATCTTCTCTATTTTCTATTATTAATGAATCTTTATTGCATATTGAAACTGGATGAGAGCTTTTTGTAGCCCCTGATATGAATGGATAAAATGTGTGGGTACATACATGCAAATATGCATACCTACACACTCACAGACTCCACATCATATATTTGGATAAATACTTACCTTATCTTTTTGATAAGTACCTATATAAAAAAAAAAAAAATTGGATAAGTACTTTACTTTGCATACCACCTCAACCCCTTCCCCAAGGAAAAAGAAAAAAAAATGGCAGAACTTTAAGCTCCTTCAATTATCTTACTGAAACACCATCACCTGTGTGTGCTGCAACCTCTGAAGAACTGCTGATTTAGTATTCATGCTTCCTACAGTTTCAAATAATAATGTCCTTTTTTTTTAGATAAAACTTTCTTATTTATATTGAATTGAAGATATACATAAAAAAAAGAATATTGAATTAAAGATTCTTAGGGAATATTGATTCTATTTTCTGTAAATATTTATCAACCCAATTTCAGAGATGAAACTTACTTTTGTTTGTGAGTATACTTGGCTAGACAGGTGTGCAAATTGTTGACATATGCTTAGCGACAAGAGTTCACAATGGAGGTTTGATCGACTTGCAGGAACTGTGCAATTTGCTTTGCCAGAGACGTAAAAGTGCTCATGGAGCTGTATCTGAAGATGACTGCTTGCGTGCCATAAGTAAGCTGAAGGTATTGTAGTTGATTCTTTGTCCTAATGTTTCACAGCATACTATGTTTATGGAGCAAGTGCTCTGAAAGGGCTTGCATTCTTGGTATATGCTTAAGATCTGCATGGGTAGTGGTAGGGTTTTGGCATCTGATGTGAGGATGTGTTGCTTAATTCAAAGTTCTTAAAACTAAGAAGTCTTGAGGAAATCAATTAAAGGATGAGAGACATAGTCTATGACCCTGCACCTTTCCCATATTCATGCAAATATAGTTTAAGAGTGTGTTTAGTGTGCCAGTATCCAAATTAAGAGTTGGAAATCATATTTCTGAAAATAAAATCCCAAAATGCATTGAATCTGAGATTTTTTTTCCTAACATTTAGTTAAAGTTGAATTAGAAATTTCACTTACATTTTATTCCGATCCTAGGCTTTTGATCTTATAAATTCCTGAAATTATTGTCAATCTACATGATAATCCCACAAATAGTATTAACAAAAAATGTTTTGGTCAAAAAAAGAAAAAAAAGAGAATGGTAAACAAAACTTTTATAATTATGCACGTTTTAGAACATGCTAATCCCATAATTTGATATAGGATGCCATTCCCCTATTAAAGGTAATTGACATGGTTGTTCACTCATAAAATGTATCCTGTTTCATTTTTCTATTTTTCTATATCTTGTATCTTATCATATCATGTATCCTAAGTTTTCTTACATAATGAAAAATGAGAAGAAAAAATACACATACACATATGGAATACATATTTATTGGAAGCATAAAAGTATATAGTAATGTATAATCAATTTTGTGAAAGGCGGTAGGATTTAAAGAGTTAAACTATGTCAAAAAGGAACACTAGAGTTTTGAACAGTTCAATTTTACAAAATATGAGTTTAATGCATAGGTTTGTTACAAAATCCACTAAAATAAACTTTTTGAAAATTTAGATATGATTTTTAGTTCCAAATTGAGATTAGGAATATGTACTTACATATGTTTGTGATATGTATGTTTTTATGCGTTATCACCAAAATTTTAATTTTTTGTGTTTTGTCATCATTCCTTTCTCACTGGAAAAGAAATCTTAAAACTAAAAGAAGAAAAACTAATTTATTAAATAAAAGATTTTTATTTACAAATCGCCATTAGTTTCAATGCCAATTTTCAAATAATTAAAATGGCAATTCCCTAATATTCATTGTGAGAATAAATTTAGTTGAGCTTTCAATATTTCATGTGTCTTTAACAACAAGAATATAACTTTTCATGTATGATTATTTTATCCTTTTTATGATCAATATTTAACCTGAAAGTACATTTTAAACACTTAATTAATAATGCTTTTAAGAAAAAAAAATGTTGAATTTGATTATTCTTAGAAAAACTATGAAAAATAGCTTAAGGTGCATGTATTATTATATCGTTGTATTGCATGTCATATCATGTATCCTATTTGTGTTGTCTGATACACTTAAGATATGGATTGTCAATACGTATTTGAATTCATAAAGAATGTATTATATTTTTGTATCATATTGTTTATCATAAGTTTTTAATGATGGTAACTAGAAGCCATATGCATCCCAAGGGATTTCCTTGGTCAATAGTTAACCAATTCAATCAATCTCACCTCTATAACATTCTTCTAGATTAAAAGATAACTTCTCCCATGAAACATCTATGGATGGATATTAGGACTTTCTTGGAGCATCTATCAATGATTAAGACTTTCATCTAATGCTGACATCTATACTCGATTTCTTTTATTTTCAGTATTATTATTTTTTTGAATATATATTGGTGCCATTACTATTTCTTGCCAGAAGTAAATGGAATGTTTGCATGGTATGGTCAGTAGTGAACTTCTTTAATATAAAAGTCAGGATGCATCTCCTAAGCAGTCTTCTTGATGGTTATGATACACTGTATTAACATTCGGTGCTTGAACCTTTCCAGGTATTGGGTAGTGGTTTTGAGGTGATATCTGTTGGAAAGCGAAAGCTTGTTAGGTCTGTCCCTACAGAGTTGAACAAAGACCATAATGCAATTCTAGAGCTGGCTCAGGTTATGATTGTTTTCAATTTTTCACTTAAGACTTCTTGATGCAATATTCTCTTATATAAAACTTATTGCTATTTTTTCTTCTCCTCCATTGCTTGCCTGACATTGTTAATACTTTTAAAATCCATGCATATGTTAGTTTCAGATTATAGGACTGGCCTGAGTCAGATTTGCTCTATGTGTGTCATTGGAGAGATCACTTGGAGAGGATCAACTATTAAGAAGTGGATCTATCTTTCTTATCATATTTAACCACTAAGATATGGGGCAAAAAATTGCAAAAAGCATGCAAAGACCTTTGTTTTATTAGCTAGGTAGGCCATATTCTAAGGTCTTCTCATGGAATCCACGGACCGAGCACTTGTTCCATGCTGTCAACCTAAATATGCTTGTTTTAATAGTCAACTAGTTATTAGTAACGATGAATAAAAAAACCTAGCAAAGAGTTAAGACCCATATTGTACAGCGATTTATATTAGCATGTTGTAGGTATGACCATATGGGTTAGTGAAACCTCATCCTTGCTCAGCATCTGTCTGTCTGTCTATCTCTTCACTTTCTGACATGTGTGCACACATACACATATATGTGGTGAGTTGGGATGACTTTGTTGCTGAACTAGCCTAGTTTGCTAAGGTGTACAAAGATTTCATTCTGAGCGTAGGGAAGTTCACCTGTGGTAAAGGTAGCTTGTTTGCTTTACTACATGTAAATGGAGCACTTTCATTTTAGGCAAACTTGGGGACCTTAACCAAGTAATCAGCTCTGGTCTATTAAACACAGAACAAAACCATTAGTTCTTTCCCTATTTCCACTATAATGATTGGCACAATTGTGTTGCAATTACTCTTCCTTCCAGGCTCAAGGTTTTGTTACTGTTGAAGAGGTGGAAAGACGGCTCTCCTGGCCCTCTGGGCGCGCCACTGATGCCCTTGAAACTTTATTGGACGTAAGATTTTTGTTGATTATCTATCAGTCCTAATATTCATTTTAATTGATGCTGATGAAACTCTGTTGGGTCATGCAGGAAGGTCTTGCAATGATTGATGATGGTCACAGAGATGGCAAACGCCGGTACTGGTTTCCCTGTGCATCTTCACTCTCTGCTGTAGGAGCTGATATTCTCAAGATTTGATTTTTCAGCACCATGTTTTCTGCCCTGGGCATTGTCTGGTAAAAGGGTGTTTATGAGATAGGTCTAGCATTGGAATCCAGTATTTTTGTTTATTTATCAGGAAAAAAATGCAAAAAATAAAAATAAAAACCCCATTTGTGATATAGACATTTGATGGGGGACCTGAAAGGAAAAAAAGGGTGTTTGTTCCACCCCACAACCCCGCTCCACCACTTTGTTTTCCTTGTAACTAATGTTTCATCTTTTTAAAGACGTGATTGTCAGAACATGAAGCATCTCTCCACGACTATCATCTGTTCCAACTATAGTTATTCCCTTCCATTTGATGACTGGCAAAACAATGAAACAGTGAATAGTAATCCTGAAACGAACTTTATAGAAAAGCTTTAATTGTTTGGTTGCTAAGAAAATGGAGACAAGGATGGAAGCGATCCGTAGATATATATCAACATTAAACTGGATCGAGTGATTATAGCATGAATGTGTTCCTCCTGGTTGTGCAGCCAATGACCATATACATATTCACTTTTTAGGAATGAATCTCCAAATTAAATACATAATGCAATTTTTTTATTGTCCCCAAACCCTGCAATTCTGGCAAGGAGAGGGAGAAAAAAAAATGATCAGTAGACTGTAGTTTGTGAAGGTGTTTCAATCTCTTCGATCCAGCCAAAGTTAGGCTCGCTCCAAGACCTCGGCCGCACACCAAGCTGGAAGAACAAGATCATCTCCAAGGCCTCAAAAACCTTATTCTCATCCAAGAACTCTTTCCAAACTCCGCTTACAATACAGTAGTTATTGTTATAAGGCACATGATGGTGGGCAGCATGCTGTGATCTCGACACTAGCAGACCAGCATCTTGCAGCGCCACCACTAGCGGAGGGAGGCGGCTTTTTGTGCCATGAGCCTAGGCATGGAACTGCTGGCTGAACATAATGTAGCCTGAGCACACCCAAACAAAGCCATGTACAACTGGATCATTGAAGACAAGATCTGGAGGAAGCACAGTAAAGGTGACAGCATGAGCCAGGGCGTGTAGATTGTTGGCAAACTGAAGGCGGGTGATCGTCCAATGCCACTTGTGATGGCCCTGGAATGCTTCAATCTGAGAACCAAACACAGGAGTTGAGGCATCACCATAGTTATCAATGCCTCAATGGTATGCCCCTGCGCGAATGTCTGCAAGCACATAGCCAATTAGGCCAGCGAAAACAGGTTCAAGCCACATATGTGAATTTGCTGAACCTGTGGCACGCTTCACCAAAGAAATCAGCACGGTGGTGAACCCGCTCGCCACCCAAGTTTGAAGAGGCTAGTTAGATAGTAAATCCTGGTCATTGATTGAGGGGCGGTCAGGGGTTTTGGCAATGCGGGTGGGGTTAAGGGTCTTGGTTCAATGACTAGTTGGCCAGCTTTGCGCTTGGCCTTGGCAGTGGAGGTGGCTGAGCAGTGGACAAGGGCGGGGAAGAGTATATGGTGGCGTCTACCGACATTGTTGGGAGACCTTAGAGAGTAGTACTTGTGATGTGGGAAGGAGGTGGAGATTGAAGGGTGTGGGAGGCTAAGAAAAAACCCACCGCAAGAGGGAGTAAATAAAGGTGGAAATAGTGGCTGTGGAGATAGAGAAAGCAGTGTGGTATGAGGAGATGATGCGTGGGGCTGTGGAAGTCGCTAGTGGTGTGTGGAGAATGTGTCACAGATTGCTTAAAAGCTTATCCTGGATGATTCCTCAACTTCTCTACCAATATACATTATTCATCAAGGTTCAAGCTACACCAATGTACACCATCCACCAGTCATCATCAATCAAGCAAGGTTCAAAGTAATGGTAGAGTTGGATACAATTCAGCCAAGTCGTGTTCAACTTTACCACTAATTGTAGTAAGTAGTAGTATTATGCATGGTTCAAAGTTGTAGTATCGATAATTGACTTGGAGGGTTATGAGGCATATCGGTCTCAACGTCTCGATTTGGTATTGGGCGACACGTAAAATAAGATAATTAAAATTTTCTAAAAATTATAAAAATATTATATAAATTATAAAAAAATAGATATAATTAAATAAGCTCAAAAATTTAATAAACAATTTTTTTTTTTCACATTTAGTTCAAAGTTATTTGTGATAATATTAAGAATTGGGGATTTAATTCTCATCTTGCCATATAAATACTTTAATTTATCATTAAATCTCATCTATACCTTTCATATCATTTTACTCTAACCACTCAATTCTCATAATATCTTACTATTAAATCATATCTCATACCATCCATATAAAAGACATTTTTTACTTTACTAATTTGAACTCCCAATCTCCCACCCTTGCTAGCCACCATTGTTGTCAAGACCATCGCCTGCAATTGCAAATTTGAAACCGTGCAAGACCTAACACTGGTATAATATGGTATGCAATCCTTACAAGTTCTAAAACCATGCCGTTCTACATATCTAGGCCTAAAGCGATGGGGAAATTGAAAATAAATTTTAGTTGTATTTGAGTTAACAAAGAAAAAAAAGGCAGACGATCAAACAAACTTTAAACAACAAAAGGGTAAATTATAGATGACATCTGAGCATTCAATGTAAAACGATCAATCTCTTTAGGGAGCTCAAGCGTATCATCATGGAGGGTGTTCAAGTGCCCTCTACTTTTTATTTTCCAAAGGTTTTATAAAGTCATGAAAATTTTTCACTTTTCAAAAGGGGTTTTACATAATTAGAATTTAGGGTTTTGATATAAAAATATCTTTTTGTGTAGGGGAAAAGTGTCTTTATAAAGACAAAAATAAAAATAAAAAAATAAAAAATCATAAAACAAGAATTAAATTCAAATACAATACTCATTATGATTTTGTACACTTTTAGGCAAAAGTATTATCTTTGACTATAAAACCATAAAACTACAAAATAAGAACGCAAGTTTATAAAATACAAATTTTAAATACTCATATAAAAATAATTAATATTTTATGTTTTTTATTTTTATTTTATAAAATGTGTTATCTTTGATTATTCAAGTATTACATTTTAATGAGATAAGTATTATCTTTGACCTTCTTAGGTACAATCTTTAACTTATAAGTACATAAAATTTAAATTATTTTTAGATACTATCTTTGATCATTCTAAGTACTACTTTTAATTTTAGAGTGCATGAAACTTGAATTATCTTTCGGGAGTTATCAATTTGTGTTTATTTTCAAATTTTTGAATGAGTCATTTAATTATTCCCTAAAATATTCTTTCTACTTGCCATCAACATTCATTGAAAACTAGACTCCTCCACGTAAATATTAAGGGTTTCCAATGGTTGGGAAGTAGTATGCCTGATTCACTTTCATAGGAATTGATAGACTAAAGATACAAATCTGAAAAAAAAAAGGTACTTGCTTTCATCAACTTGTTAATATTAGGGATATTGATTAATTGTCTAGAAGAGAAGATCATCTAGAATGATATATGAGGAATTCAAAGGCAACTATTGGCTCTAAGCCTATGCATATGAATCAGAAGACAGTTCTACCTTTTCAAATTGTAGAAGACATACTAAGTACAAGACGATGCATTTAGGCGGAGGAGTTTAGTTGTTAGTTGATGTTAATGACATGACAAGTAAAATGACATTTTAAGGAATAATTAGACGATTTAAAAAATTTAGAGTTATTTTTTTTCATATTTTTCATACTAGTGAGTCATAAGTCACTTTTCCTAATAAAAAAAATAGTAATATGACACCAAATTCTACTCGGGATTTTAATTCTCCGTGCCACGTGATATCATAAATGATTTGAGAAAGGGATCATAAAAAAATAAATAAATATATAAGAACTTAAATAAATTCATTGTTGCATGCATTTTATTTGTGAAAGTAGTGTTGCGCATAATAACATGAAGGTGGTAAACAGAAATCAGTCCCAAACATCAAGAGACTGCAGAAGAATGCTTGGCTTGGTGTGGTCAAATGTTGTAATTATTTAATTATGAGTTTGTTGAATGCATTTAATTGCAATTATTTTTTCAAGAATTTATGTATATTATAAAAATATTAGGTTTGATAATTGTTTTTTGGTATGAAGACCAATGGTAGAGCGACACGTGAAGGGATTTTTTGAGAGGCCGTTTCTTTAGGGTGGGATTCTGCAGGCCGTGAAAAAGAAGGGGGCAAGAGTGAGCTGGTTTGGGGAGCAAAGGAGGGAGAAACAGAAGAGCGGAAACGGTGAGACTGAGCTGTTTTTGGGGAGAGATGTTTTTCGGGAGGTGGTTTTTTGAGCTGAACAGAGGAACAGATTGAGTACCGGCTGAAGGAGGATCTAGAAGAGGAAACATGAGTAAGGGGGATTTTTTCTGAGTTCCCCAGAGCAGAAGAGGAGCATTGGGAAGGACTTCCAGGTAAGTTTACTTTGTATTGTCCATTTTCTCCCATATCATACTATTTTCTTTCTTTGTTGTTGTGTTTGGTTGGCATTTGTTGCTTGGATGTGTGAATCAGAGAACACATTGATTCCAGCTGATTTATGGGTTGTATTGACATTGCCATAGTTGTTTCATTTCCTTTGCCTTGGTTCTGTTAGGATTATTTTGTCCCTGTTTCATCTGTGTTTGATGCTTGAAAATCATGCCAGTTGTTTTTGTTAATTCCACCCGTCCTTGGCCCATGGATGTCGCCTGAAATGAGGCTCTGTACATTCGTTATCCGCTTGATTTCCTTTTGTTATTTCTTCAGTCCTTACTCTGCCTCTATCTCTGCTTTCTATTCCTCTATTTGTGGTAAGTTCGGGGTGTTGAGTATTCCAGCTAGGTTGGCCATCTTGGTTGGGGTGTTTCTGGGAGTTGCAACTCCACTACTATATTCTGTGGATCCTTAGCTGCAGACTCTGATGTTTGAGCATGAGGAGGGTCCGACTGTGAAAGAGGTATTTCTCGATTTTAGGTCGCAAGGTGTTGCTGCAGAGCAGATTGGTGATTTGATCAGGAAATTGAATGATGGTAGCCTTATTCTTGGTGGTTTGACCATATCGAGCATTGCTTGGGTAGCCTGAAGTGGGGATTCTTACAGGAGCAGGCAATGCAGAAAGCTAAGAAGGAGAGAGAGATGGTGCAGAATATTGCCTCTTCTAGTTCAGCCAAACCCACAACCTGTGATGAAGTTTGCCAGATTAAGTCATCGCTCCATGGACATTGTTCTTGTCACTCGAGAAGAGTGGTGATTGCTCTCAGAGTAATCGACAAGCATGAGATGAAAATAGCAACTTATTGGTGATTGAGTATGGGTTTTGCAAATCCAAAGACCATCAAACCTTATCAATGCAAGAAGAACCTTCCTATCCTAACTCCTATGACCTTCCATATAAACACTCATTCGTGGGGTATAGAATCTATTCCCTCAATCCCAGTTCTTGATTTCTCTGCTCAAAATGGCCACCCCGCTCTTTGCGGATATTGACAGTAAGGAGAACCCAAGAATATGGTTGTCAAGTAGGCATCATTAGACTTGCAGGTGGAGCCCTCAAGAAAGCCTCTTTATGCTTATTTAATTGTGGTCCTACTGGTTCTAAAACATTGCTTATTGATGGGATTGACTAATAAGTATCATGCAAACAGATGGTGGGAATTTTCGGTAATTATTTGAATGAAGAAGAAACTTGATGGACATTCACTTGGGATTGAGGAGAGCTGAAAAAGAGGCTAATTGACATCCAAGTCATGCACTAGTTTACCAATCATGTTATCAGATGAAACTTCATAGTTTTCTAGGGAAAAAAAATTTAAATGGTAGTAATGAGACGGAAGGCACTGTTGGTTGGAAGCTTTCAAGCAGTCCATGAATACTTCACCTTGCCCTAGTCTCTCAAGCCCCATTTTTGTTTCTTCACACCATACCCCACGCCTACAACCCCATCACAAGCTCATCGCCTTCCCATCTTTCATACCCACCAAACCCAAATCTCAAACCAATCATCCGTCAAACTTTCCAACCTCCACCTCCTGGTCTGCCTGCTCTACCCAATCTGACCCCATCTGTTCCACCCAACAAGTGCCCCAACGCCATCCCAGATCCGAAGACTGTGCAGTATGTGGAGAATGACTGTGGATATTCCATGAAGCTCAGCAACTACCATCTAGGGGGTATCCATTTGCATCTAACGAACAAGGTTTTGATGTGTTCAACACTGCCATTGATGAACCATTTGAATCCACATTAGTCAGTACAGTACCTCTAATTGTTGGCGCCACATATTTGGCTTCCAATGCAATTGACTCTTTGCATGGCCACTTCCTGTTTCTAAATGCTCCATCTATCGGCGTACTATGAAGCAACTTCTTTGCGTGTATCTAGAGACCACTCGATTCCCTTAACACCTTTCCACCACTCATCCCTTACTCTTTGCTTTCTCCACAAATTCAATAGCACCTTGGAGTTTTGCCCGAAAGACACGAAGCATGCCTTAAGATTGGAAAAGCGAAGGATGTACAACTATTGTGCTTATGATTTGCTGTTCTTGCATTTCGGAACCTCAAATGAAGTGCTTGATTACCTAAGCGAGGTAGGCTCAAAGCTTGTAGATCAAAGACACTTGTGTTCTGTTCTAGCAATCATCATACCTAACATTTTCACTATGTGGGTGGTCATTTACCTTATCTGTATTTCCGTCCATGGAGCTAGGTTAATAGCACTGAAAGAGCTTATGGAGATGGAAGAAAAACTTGTCAGAAAGAATCGCGTTTTGTTCAAATCAAAACTAGCTGTTGGATCGTGGTGACAGTCTTCATGCAATGAGAACAAGGTTGCAACTTGCCTCCATATTCTTGCTGAAAATAGCTCTCAATGCCCACAAGCCATGACCTTCAGAAGAATCAATTCAGTGGCTAATCGCCATCTCTCATTGGCTCACTGGAATTGCATTGCAAAATTCAGCTCAACTGAGAAGTTTATCATTGGTAAATTGCAATTTGGTTGGTCCTCTGCCAGAACTTATGGATGTGATTCTTACGGAGAAGTCGCGGTTCCGAACAAACTGAACTTGGTTATCCTCATGATAATAGAGGACCATGGAAGTTCTTATGAAGAAACACAATGATTAAGATGTGAAAGATGAACAGACAGTGGATATTCTAGCCCTGGAGTTGGAAAATGTTCAATCAAGCGACACTTTCCAGCACTAGTGAGAAGAGCCTTTTGCATCTCGTCAATCACTATTCTCACTACCCAAAGCATTTTGCCATTGTTTTGCTTTGTTGCAAAGATCTTAAGTCTTGAAGATGAGCTGTCATCCGACAGTGAAATGGGTACAGAGAGGACTTTCTTTTCCAAGTTCCTAAATAAGTCACAATCCCTGGTAGTTTTCATGTACAAGGGTCCTAAGTACCTTTCGCCAAATTCATCTGATTCAAGAGAACATCAGCTAAAGGAAGCAAATCACCCGCGCAGATTTTGGTGAGAGCCTGAAGTATTTATAGCAAAATGGTGGCGTAGGAACTATTATTTGGAACTGCAGATGTTGATGGTGAGAAAGGAAATGGAGCATATGGGTATGCCCAAGTCTCCACGGATGGAAAATGTCACCAACTTTGTTGAAGTTGATCCTACTGTAGCTTCATTATGTGAAATGGATCTGGGTAAAAGAGAAGGCAAGATATCTTCTCACCTCCTTTGTTGATGGACTCGTTAGTGTCAGCAGATTCTTGCGAAGACTTGCTTGCACCTGCTCAAAATTTGTATCCTAGAGAAGATACCCCGGGCCCATTTCTACACCCATGCATGGCCACCTTTGGCATGCAATCCCATCTTTGCACCCCGGACCCCACTCTTGCATGGCATGCATGGCCACCTTTCGGTGGGTCAGTTTTTTTAAAATCCTTGTCCTCATTTTCTCACTTCTTCATCTTTTGCTGTCAAAATTTGATTTTCAAAACTCCAGTTTTTCAAATAATTTTAATTCTACTCTGGTTTTCAAATAATTTTAGTTTTTTTTTTTCTCCTTCCTTAAAGTCTAGAATCACCAAAAATCCCGTTTTTAATAAACTTGCTGCCTTTTTCCTCCAAGCAAACACTTTCACAAATTTTCTTTGATTTTAAAATAATTTTCCGATTTTCTCGTTTTTTTATAAATATGAATGAATTTTCATAATTCCAAAATAATGGAATTCATGAGATTAATTCATGTCAAATCAATTGGGCTTTGGTGGGGGCCCTACATATGAGTTTTCTCCTCTGATTGTCAACTGCTATGCTTAATGAATTTTGTCTGATCTCTGTCATGCTCTTTGATATGCATGTGATAATTTTATACACGAGCTAACCTTGTTTCCATGATAACACATTCTTATTTGCTGCTAAGGTACGCTCCCACTCTCACTTTTTTTATTTATTCTCCATGCATGATTGACTTCCAATGTATGAATATTCCTTGATATTAATTGATTTCCTTATCAATTGTCACACTTACTTCACCTTATTTAGTAGAAACTCGTTTTTAAGGGGTTTAGCGGGGTGCTGTGGCTCGTCACCGTATCTTCTCAATAGGTAACTTGACCTCCGGACCCAGATTTGGTTTTCATAGACCATTTTTTCCTTTTAGGAGTTGCACCTAGGGTTTTCTTTCTTATTTTGTTTTCTGTTAAAAAAAAAAAAAGTAGTCGCGCCATCAAGTGGGGAACACATCATGAAAAATGCGAGGCCCACAACTAGACATAAAAATTATTTTTAAAACATATTTAAAAATATGTTAAAAAGAATTCAAATTCTCAAATAAACTTATGTTTTAAGAAACATTAGAAAACGATTTTTAAAAACTATAATAAAAAACTATTTTTGAAAATAGTTACCAAACAGAGTCGAAACAAAGTCTTATGTTTGATACTTTTTTTTAGTAATTTTTTTTGTAGTATTTTAATTGAATAGTTGATTTGATATACTGATAGTGTCTTGAGACATTGGAGAAAGAAATGGAATCGAATAAAAAGAAATGGAATCATTGTTTCTAGAAATTAGATGGTAGAGTCCAAGAGAAGGTTGGGCACTACCTTGAATTAATGGATGGTTGATGAGCAAAAGATAGGGATGAAGGCATTGGTGGTGGGTGTTCTCCTTAAGTTTCCAACCCCAAATATGGACAAAAAGGATAAGACTTCTCCCCACAAGTAAAAGAGCAGCAAAGTGGAATATGCTAGGGTTTTAAGCATGAAAAACAGTCATAATTTCCACTTGTTTATGTCATCAATCATGGACAAAAAGGATAAGACTTCTCCCCACAAGTAAAAGAGCAGCAAAGTGGACTATGTCAGGGTTTTAAGCATGAAAAACACTCATAATTTCCACTTGTTTATGTCACCAATCATGGACAAAAAGGATAACACTTCTCCCCACAAGTAAAAGAGCAGGAAAGTGGAATATGCTAGGGTTTTAAGCATGAAAAACACTCATAATTTCCACTTGTTTATATCATCAATCATGGACAAAAAGGATAAGACTTCTCCCCACAAGTAAAAGAGCAGCAAAGTGGAATAAGCTAGGGTCTTAAGCATAAAAACCCTCATAATTTCCACTTGTTTATGTCATCAATCATGGACAAAAAGGATAAGACTTCTCCCCACAAGTAAAAGAGCAGCAAAGTGGAATATGCTAGGGTTTTAAGCATGAAAAACAGTCATAATTTCCACTTGTTTATGTCATCAATCATGGACAAAAAGGATAAGACTTCTCCCCACAAGTAAAAGCGCAGAAAAGTGGAATATGCTAGGGTTTTAAGCATAAAAAACACTCATAATTTCCACTTGTTTATGTCATCAATCATGGACAAAATGGTTTAGGGCCATCCATATCTTTTTGGAAATGAGCTTGATTTGATGTATTGTTTTCCTTAAGTAATGCAAGGAAAAAGTCCAAAAATACGAAGGCATGCGGGTATGGATTGTGAATAAATTATATATGAGTCAAACTTAGATCCACCTCTCATCATCCAATAGTGTCTCTCTCCCTTTCTCTCCTACACCATCTCCCCTCATCTCCCCCATGGCACCATCTTCTCCCTCCGCCTGTCTCCTCCAAACCACCCATCTCAGAACCTTCCTCATAATCTCTCTTCTGGTCTTTGTGCCCCCCATTCATGCGCTGAAACTCCCAATTTGGCCGCGGGACAGACAGCTCTCAAGGCCGATTCTCAACTCCCTCCACAGCGCAGTGGACCTTCTGCCCACTTTTGTGGGCTCTGTCTCCTCCAACGAGACTGTCGAGTGGACAGGAACGTGCTTTTACAAGACCAGTGCTTGGATGGAGTTCAACAACAAAAGTGGGAGCGAATTTGGTGGGGGCACACTTCATATTAAGGTTTGGGTTTGGTCTTGGGTTTTGATTGTTTTGTTTGATTTTGATTGGTTTTGTGGGAATAGGGATTGTTGGGCATGTGGGTTTTGGTTGTTATTGGACCTCAATGAGGTTTCCCGGATTTTCATTTGAGGGTGGGCAGTCACAAACGTACCTGATTCTTTTTTGTTTTTAAATTTTACTTAATTTTATGATATTTAAAGTATTGGTGATTATTTTGTGTGATTTTTGGTTGATTTTCTGGAAATTTAGAGTATTGGGAGGTGGGTTTAGTTTTTCTTGAATAGCAATAATCTTTCAGGTCTGTGATGAGAATACCTGATTGGGGCACTATCTTTGCCTACCTTTTTATTTTTTATTTCTAAGGAAAATGATTTTCACAGTGAAAATTTGTAAGAGAATTAAATGTAATTAAACTTAGCAAAAAATTATATATTTTTAAACCATTTAATATTTGAATAGAAGAGAAAAAAATAAGTGAAATCACTTTAAATATAAAAATAATTTATTAATTTTATTTATTTATTTTTTCTACCTTCTACTTTTCCTTTTTATTTTATTTCCCTTGCATTTTCCCTCATATTTTTCAGGAACCAAACATATAATTA
Organism: Vitis vinifera; assembly: GCF_030704535.1. Classification (NCBI taxonomy): domain Eukaryota; kingdom Viridiplantae; phylum Streptophyta; class Magnoliopsida; order Vitales; family Vitaceae; genus Vitis; species Vitis vinifera. The sequence continues at coordinate 6,282,124 of NC_081823.1, forward strand.
GTGTTTTAGAGTATTGGATATATGGGTATCAGTGGCAGTGATATCTGAGTATTGGTGGCAGTGAACACTACGGACCTTTTATTCTCAAGGTGTCAAATAGACATGCATAATTCTTTGGTATTAGTTTGCTTTTGTAGAAATATGGAGAACTGGGTGTATGGATATTTGTAATATTAAAAACTACTTATCTTTTGTAGGACCTCTTTGGATGGTTTGTCCAGAGGTTTGTGGTGAGACTCAATTGGGGTTTAAATTTTAGTTGATTTTCTACCATTTTTGTAAATATATATTGAATGATACTGCCCTGAAAATTAGCCTTTTAAAGGAGATATCAGAGGGATTTGTTAATGTTAGATTATGTTTGTATCTATGTTGGAGAAGTTGCAAATTGGTAGTGCAGCTTCTTAATACTTGATGGTGGCTGCTAGGCTTCCATTTTTGCAACCCACTTTTGTCCTACATATATTAGTATTCCACAATAATGATGCACTAACACAAGTGATGTTACAGACTCAGGGACAAGTGTCAGGTCCAGGTCTAGCTTTTGTTTCAGATAGATCTGATTCCCAAATTTTTACATTTATAGTTGGTTGAATCATAAAAATGTCCAAATTTAATCAATGTCTTCCTTAAGATAAAATGATATTTCTCTGTTACATAGCTTGTTTGACATTGGAACTTGATACTTTTTGAAACATTTATTGATGAGGATAAAGCAGGAAGCTATCCTAGGGAAGGAACTTGTTCTTGTCTTCATTTGTTGTATACTTCTGCTGCTAATGTCTGATAGTGGATTGGCTTGTTTCATATTCACAACCCATACCCGTGTAATGTTGAAACATAGAGCAAATGCGATGGTGCAGATAGAGTGCATAAGCAATGTTACTGCTTTCATCTGGAAGTATTACCAATGCAACATAAGTAGAAAGTAACTCAGAGCTTTCATAAGGTCTTTGAACAATTTTTTCCTTGGATTTAATGTTGTTTCATTTTTTGGTTTGTAATTTTAGATAATGGCCTTATTGAACATAGACATATTAGTCCTTGTTGGATTTAGCTCCAACACTGCTTATTAGCTTGGAAGCTTCTTGTATTAGTATAATCATATACCCTAATATGGCCAGCAGAAGAATAAATTATTTTTAGCTTTAAAATGCTATTCTTTACTTGTTCAGGTTAGTAATGCGCATAGTTGGAAGTGTATGGACCTTTATGTCTTTGCAACTCCATACCAAGTGACATGGGATTACTACTTTTTGTCTCGGGAGCATACCGTTCAATTTGATGCATGGGAAGAAAAAGCTGAGTTTGAATACGTAAGTTACTACTGGATAGCACTTACTACCTCTTCTAATTGTTTCTTAGTATTTATTCCTGATTCATAATATATCCTTACTTTCTACTAAATCAGGTGAAAAACGAAGGGGTTTCAGTTTTTCTCATGCACGCTGGGATGCGGGGAACCCTTGAAGCTCTCTGGGATGTCTTCCCATTATTCACAAATACTGAATGGGGTGAGAACGCAAACCTTGGGTTTCTCAAGAAGCATATGGGGGCTTCATTTCAAACACGTCCTCAGCCATGGGTTACAAACATTAGTGTTGATGACATTCACTCTGGAGATTTCCTTGCAATATCAAAAATTCGTGGACGGTGGGGTGGTTTTGAGACTCTAGAGAAGTGGGTCACGGGATCTTATGCTGGTCATTCCGCAGTTTGCTTAAGGGATTCTGAAGGGAAGCTATGGGTTGGTGAATCAGGACATAGAAATGAAAAGGTGAACCCTTACAATTTTCTGAATCATGTGACAATGAAGTAGTAGAATTATATCAAACATAAGCTCTTACTGTCAACAATTTTTCATACTGTTTCAATTGGTAATATTTTCCAATTTCTTTTTACTATTTTAAATTTTTTAACATGTTTTTTCCTGTATATCTATAGGCACGGGGCTATTTTAAGGCTATTCTGTTGCTACGATGGTGTTTCAGTTGAAAATGTCCTATGAGCTGCATTACGCAGTCATGTTGCAACCAAGACAGCTCTAGCAATAATTCCTTTTCTTTAAACTCTTTAATTTTAGTGCTGCACTTATTGTTTACTTCATTTATTAATTTGGTGTTTTCCCCATTTGCTGACCAATCCTTAAACTATTTGGGTATGCCAAGGTTGACTATTTCTTATTCTTCTGCTTGCATTACATCTAGAAAGTTTAAAAATTACCACATTTTGTATACAATAATTCAATGTGGGATTTGAGAGAGGGAAATAATTTTATTCATCAAAGATTCTTTTGGATCATTATGTTTACATGAGTTTCTTATCAGATGATACAAACTACAGTCCTTACCAGATAATATAAGTTACATACTTTTGTTTTAATAGAAATAAGCTTCAATTTTTTGGTCCTTTTCTTTTAAATTATTAACAGAGATTGAGTGGCATTTTTTTTTCTTGAAGAATATTTTTTTTCCTTATTCAATTTTTTGTACTTCTCTAAGACATTAACCTTAACTAATAATTAGGTATGGGCACTCATATGCAACTATGATTTTGAGTTAATAAAAAATGGTGCTTTACATTTTTGTTCTAGGGAGAAGATGTTATTGTAACATTACCATGGGACGAATGGTGGGATGATGCACTAACTCAAGATGATTCCAATTCTCATATTGCGTTGCTTCCTTTGCATCCTCACCTCCGAGCCAAGTTTAATGAGACAGCTGCCTGGGAGTATGCACGTAGCATGGAAGGCAAACCTTATGGTTACCATAACATGATATTTAGCTGGATAGATGCTCTGGATGAAAACTATCCACCCCCCTTAGATGCTCATGTGGTATTGTTTTTCTCTATTGTTTCTCAAATTAAGCAACAACATGCAATTAAAACAAGAGTCAGAAATGTTTCTCAGATTTGGATTATTTTTTTAAAGGTGCTCTGCTATCATCTTATGTAGTTTCATACATTTTAGTATGCTGCTGCTCCCTATCAAACACCCCTCTGCCAACCAAAAAAAGCAGATCTTGGTGGATCAACCAGATTGCTGGTAGTGTAAAAGTTTTATTTTCAACTAATCAGCTTTGACTGTTTGTTTTATGTGGCATAGGTTGCTGCAGGTATGACAGTTTGGAATCAAATGTGGCCTGCATATGCTGCTAACTTATGGAATGAGGCCTTGAACAAGAGGCTTGGAACTCAGGTATTTAATTAGTTGTTCTTCACCTTGCTTGACCATTCACAAATTATCTTACTGATGTGTTGGTTTACTGATATGGCATTCTAATGTCAAAAATGATAATGTACATGGTTGTTAATTCGTCACCTTTTTCATTGATGAATAACATATGGAACATTTTGAAGCCCTTGAGGCCAAGCACACCTGGCAAGGGGTTGGGTTGAGGATATGGAAGGTTCTAGGTGTGAGTCCCAGCATGGGCAAGAAAATAAATCTTATTCATATAGAGGAAAAAACATATTGAACATCTGAATCTTTGATGTATAATTGGTTGGAAAAATAAAGTTCACCATGTAGACTGCATTAGGAATTTGGGACTTGGCATTTAAGGATCCTCCTAAGTATCCTCGGTCTGACGTAGATATCATCATGGCTGATCTTAAAAATCAAGTCATCAGAAATCTTGTAGTTTTAGAAAAAGTTATATCTAATGGTTGCAATCATACTTGGTATTGTTGAATGTTAGATTTGAAATAAGAAAAATGTCTAGTTGATTTTTCTGAGAGAAAAAGGAAAAATTGTTCTTGTTCTTAGCATCCGATGTAACTTTTTCCTTAATGCAGAACCTTTCTCTTCCTGAGATTCTAATTGAAACTGAAACGCGTGGATCGTCATTTGCTGAATTGCTGACAATTCCTGAGCAGGATGATTGGGTTTACACTGATGGAAAGTCAACATCTTGTGTTGCTTTCATTCTGGAAATGTATAAGGAGGCAGGATTATTTGGTCCAATTGCTAGCTCTATTCAAGGAACTGAGTTCACGGTGAGTCAAAGCAATACAGAGTTTGCTAGTCCTGATTAAAAGAAGTCACCATTTAGCATTATCATGATATATTTTGGTTATCAGTAGATAAATGTTATGAAGAAAATTGAACATAAATTATCCAGCATCAAATGATTAGGATGATCTGATCCTAGTGGTTTTGGGGTTGAAGGTTTTCTGAACCAGATAAATGATCCGTGTTCCTGTTTCACATTCCCTCCTTAGTCTGCATCGGAACTTAACTTATAATGTTCCCAAATCAAAGTGTTAAGCAATCTGATTTAGTGGGTTGTTTGTGTAAAAAAGCAGAGTTATTGCTGTCTTGCATATGTCTCAATTTGTTTTATTTCCAAAAATGCAGATAAAAGATGCATACACACTGAGTTTTTTTGAAAATGATTCAAGCCGCCTGCCAAAATGGTGCAATGATGGGGACATTGTGCAGCCTTATTGTCAGATAAAAGGAAAGTATCGAATGGAATTGCCAGAGTACAATACCCTGGATCCATACTCTCATATGAACGAAAAATGCCCATCCCTGCCTCCAAAATACTCGAGGTCTGCAAATTGCTGAAAAGGATGAAAGGTTGTAGGTTTTAGAATCAAGAAGTGTTAGAAGCAACAAAAAAAACTATATTTGAGCTAGCGAAAATGTCTACTCTTATTGAATGATCAATGCAACATTTATACACAAGTTTGTAACAGAAAACAACAGAAAAGCAGCAAAAATAGCTATATGTTGGGACTAACAGCTATTTCCTTTAAAATAGCAACAGCTACATAACAGTTATTAAGCTCCATGAAACTCTATCAGCTTCATTGACTAAGTTTTTCATGGTTGCAGCCTCAATTTCAGCATCTCTTTACACCTCAGCAGCTTTCTTAACAGATTCGCTTTCACACGACTTCCGGCATGTTTGTAGGTACTAAGGCATTTTACTCAACACTCCTCCTTGACTTAGGAGCTACAAACTCCAAGTCTTTTAATGAGAAATTCAAACCTAGCTCTCGGTAGGGCTTTTGTTAGAATATCAACATTTTGTACTTCTGTTTTACAATGTTCCAAATTTACTTCTCAATCCTGCCGTATTTCCCTTAAGAAATAAAACTTGATTTTTAAGTGCTTTGTCCTGCCATGGAATATTGGATTACTTGCAATTTAAATTGCAGCCTGATTGTCAACAAAGACTTGTGTGCTTCCAGTTTGCTCCATGTTTAGGTCTGTTAGCAGCTTTCTTATCCAAAGTGCTTGATTTGCAGCTGCAACAACAATGTACTCTGTTTCGGCTGTGGATTGTAGCACGATATCCTGTTTTTTAGAACACCAAAAGAAAAAACCTGAACCAAAACTGAAGCAATAACCTGATGTGCCTTTTATATATCTCACAACACGTTTTGCTGCCTGCAAGTGAATTTCACTAGCACAATGCATGTATCTTGAGAGTAGACTTACAACATGTACTATATTTGGCCTTGTTGCAGTCAAATACATTAGGCATCCAATCATGCTTCTGTATAACTCTTCATCTACTTTTTCAGCACTATTTTCTTTACAAAACTTTTCTTTTTGATTCATAGGTGTTGCTGTGGGCTTGCATTCCTCCATCTTGAACTTTTTGAGTTTCCTTTGCATACTTTTGCTGACAGATGAATATCTCGTGCTGATTCTGATGCACTTCCATTCTCAAGAAATAAGACATGTCTCCAAGATCTGTCATCTCAAAGACCTCCTCCATTTCAGCTTTGAATTTAACCATTAAACATTGATTGCTCCCTGTTACAAGCAAATCATCAATGTATAATGAAACAATAAGTATGTCAGAATTAACTTTTCTAATATAAAGTCTGGATTCACTTTTGACCTTTTTTAGACCCCAGACTAAGCAGATGTGCATTAATCCTGCTGTACCAAGCTCTGGGGGCTTGCTTTAAGCCATACAAGGCTTTCTTTTGTTGATAAACCTTGTCTTCTTTCCCTTTTACTGCAAATCCTTTAGGTTGTCCCACGAAGATTTCCTCCTCAAGGTAGCCATTTAGGATGGCTGATTTTACATCTAGCTGACATATTTTCCAACCTTTTTGAGTAGTCAAAGCTAGCAGCATCCTTATTGTATCCAACCTAGCTACAAGTCCAAAGGTCTTTGAAAAATCCACATCGAACATTTGAGCATAACCTTTGACAACCAGCCTGGCTTTATGTTTGTTTACATAACCATCAAAATTGAGTTTGGTCCTATAAACCCACTTGACACCAATGGCCTTTTTATGTGTTGGTCTGTCAACTAGCTCTCAAGTGTTTTTTTATCTCTATCATGTTGAGTTCCTCCTGCATTGCAACTCTCCATTTTTGATCCTCGGCAGCTTTAGTAAACCCTGCAGGCTTAAACACAACCACATTACACCTTTGATAAATATCAGAAAGTGATCTGGTGCCTTTTATAGGAATGTCATTAATATTTTCATCAAGGAACTCGAGATTCTGATTTTTTTAGCATCCTAGCTCCATTTATCATCCTCCGTGAATTTGACATCTCTGCTGACAATGACTTTGTCACCATGAGGCATATAGACTCTATAAGTCTTTGATTGGCTGCTGTATCCTACGAAGATCCCAGCTTTAATAGCCAACCAGTTATTAGTAATGATGAATGAAAAAACCTAGCAAAGAGTGAAGACCCATATTGTACAACGATTTATATTAGCACGTTGTAGGTATGACCATATGGGTTAGTGATACCTCATCCTTGCTCAGCATCTGTTTGTTTGTTTGTCTATCTCTTTGCTTTCTCACATGTGTGCACACATACATATATGTGGTGAGTTGGGATGACTTTATTGGATTGGAGCTTGGTGAAAAATTGGTGAGATCCGTAAGACATTGAGCCCCAAATTTTAGACTTGGTGAATTGTGAGAGTCTGAAAATTTTGATCAACATCTTGGCGCAATAATCCTTTTGTTTATTTGGATGAGTTTTGGTCTGAATGATAGATGATTTCGGTTTTGGGAGTTTGGTGAAAGATTAAAAAATAATTTGAATAATGAAACAGGCAGAATATGTTGTAGCCTCGAAAGAATTCTAATGGAGGTAGAAGGTTGGGATTTGGAGGAAAATTTAAATGACCTCATTAAGCACTAGTATGTGACCTGTTTGCTAATCCCTATTTTCAAAAGTATAAAGTAATGCTATGAATGTAGAAGTTGAAGATACTGAATTAGCGGATCAAGCTGTTTTACGGTCTTTTTTGTACATGTTTTCAGATTGGGTTAGGATGTATGTAGATTGTTCATCATGGTCCATTTTCGATTTCAATGATTGGTTGGGATGTAAGTAAGGGGGTGATTTTTTGCTATTCCTTTTCTTTTTGGCCTTGTTGCCTTGTATACATCATGTATACTTTCAGGGGAAAAAAATGATGATATTTCATTGTTTGATGTCGAAAATATGAAATTGTACTGAAGTTGATATGGTTGGTGCAGAATGACATTCGCAAGAACCCTGCTTTCAGATCACAGTTCCATGAGATGTGCGCTAAAGTAGGAGTAGACCCCTTGGCATTGAATAAAGGATTTTGGGTAGAGCTATTAGGAATTGGTGACTTCTATTATGAACTTGGTTGGTTTCAATCTACTTGATGGTGCACCTCTTGAAATTTATTTAAAAAGAAGTCTCTGACCTCTGATCTGCCATTTCTTTAAAATATATGTTATTTTGTTGATTATTCTGAGACTAGTTTGAATGCATGTGTTACTTTTTCATGCTATAATTAATGCATGTTGTCAGTGTGCGTATTCTAAACAACATTTTTTTCTTGATAGGAAACCACGCGTGAATATATTGATAGAAAAAGAAGTACAAAAGGAGGATGAGGAATCCTCCCGCCAAAAGTAAAACTAAACAACATGAAAAAATAACAATACACTAGGCCGTCCCATTGGAACTATTGGATCTACACACTGCTAGCCAATCAAGTTGTAATACGTTAAGGGGGATGCCCTTAAAACCCGCTGAACAAAAAGCCCAAAAGGATGCAAGGAAATGAATGGAATCCCAAAGATTCTCTGAATTCCTAGTTTTGTCCTCAAATATCCTAACATTTCTTTCCTGCCACACAACCCAGATTAACGCTATACTCGCGTTTTGCCACAGAATTACCCCTCTCTTGGACTTGCCAAATCCTTTATAATTGATGAACATCATGTCTGAAATGCTTTTCGGAGGTACCCAATCCATCTTGGCTAGCTGAAAAAGTCTGTGCCACAACCCCAACGTCACTGAACAATGGAGAAAGAGATGATCTGCTGATTCTCCTTGCTCCATACACAACTTACATATGTCAAGGTTAATAGCTTTGTGGGGTCTCCTCAATTGTCGCAAGTCATTGGTATTTACCTTTTTGTGTGTCACAAGCCAGACAAAGGCCTTAACTTTGAAAAGGACTTGAGATTTCCATACAAACTTAGTGGGGAAAAATGGAGATGAATTAGGCATTTGGGACAAGGCTGTAAAGAAAGACTTAACTGTAAACAATCCTGAAGACAATAAGGACCATGATCTCGCGTCTGAAGCGGAAGTGGATAAGTTCATACAATCTAGAGAGTGCATGAGGCGTTCTAGATCTTCTATCTCAGAATCGGTTAGATTACGACAGAAATTAAAGTTCCATGAGAAAGGGCGAGACGAACCGAGAATTGAAGATATATGAATATTTTTATCCATTACTACTCGATATAGTCTTGGATGTTGGTCTTTAAAGATTTGGTCCCCCCACCACAAATCTTCCCAAAAGCGAATTTTTTCCCCATCTCCTATGATAAACCGAGTATACTTGGAAAAATCCTAAAAGACTTGTGCAATGGCCTTCCAAGGACAGCGGTGTGACCATCTAACTACAGTATTGGCATCCCAACCATTTGAGTGTGTCCCGTATATGCTAAGAATGACCTGATGCCATAGAGTTGTACTTTCCCTAGGAAACCTCCACAACCATTTCCCTAAAAGAGCGTGATTCCTTAAAGGTATCTTCCCAATCCCTAAACCCCCTTTAACCCTCGGCTTGCACACTGCATCCCACCTAACAAGATGATCTCTTTTGCCTTCCTCAACCCCTGACCAAAGAAAGTCCCTTTGCATTCTCTCAACTTTTGCAACCACTGAAGTTGGAATCTTAAACAGAGAAAGGAAGTAGCTAGGGATATGGGAAAGGTAAGAGTGTAGGAGAGTTAGCCTACCACCTAAAGATAAGTAAGCCTTTTGCCATCCGTCTAATCTCCTAGAGATTCTCTCAATCATTGGATCCCAGAATCCACAAGTAGTTGGATTCCCTCCCAAAGGAGGATCCAGATAAAGTATGGGTCAATCTGAAGCCTTGCAGTCAAGCATCAAGGCTAACCTAGAGAGATGATTCTGATCAAGGTTGATGCCAAAAAGATTACTCTTGTCAAGATTGACCTTAAGCCCAGAGATTTGACCAAACACTAACAATAAACTCTTAAGAGTTTGCAATTCTTCCTGGGGGAAGATCCGAATAGACGCATTTGGATGGATAAGGTTCCAAAAAAAGTGTCTTTTTTTGCTTGGGAAGCTTCGTGGGGGAAGATCCTCACCTTGGATAAGCTTCAAAGAAGGGGGTGGCAGCTCCCTAATCGGTGTTTTTTGTGCAGCTGCGAAGAAGAAAATGCGAATCATATTCTTTTACATTGTACAGTGGTTAAGACTATTTGGGAGATTACCCTTGTCATCTTCAGAGTTCAATGGGTGTTCCCAAAGTCAGTTATAGAGGTGTTACTTAGCTGGAGGGGTTCTTTTGTGGGAAAAAAAGAAAAAAGATATGGAATTCCATCCCGTTGTGCATATTTTGGACGGTTTGGAAGGAAAGGAATAGGTTAGCTTTCAGAGGAGGGTTGTTAGATATTCAGAAATTCAAAAATTTTTTTGTTTGTAACTTGTGGAGTTGGGCTAGGGTGTACATTGGTGAGGAAACCTACTCTCTTTTAGGCTTTTTGGAGTGGCTTGCGACCACTTGAGGGTGGGTGAGGTTTATCCCCTTTTTTCTTTCAGCTCTGTTTTTTGGGCTTTTCTGTATACCCCTATATACGTGCGGCTTCTTAGCCTTTTCTAATATATTTGGTTGTTTATCTATCAAAAAAAAGAGTTTGCAATTCTTCCTTTCTAGGGTTAGCAAGAGGATGGTATCGTCCCATCTGTTTCTACCTATCTTGAAGCCTTCCAGCAAATTTCTTGCCTCAACTTTCAACAACATTCTACTCAACACATCTGCAACAATAGTGAACAGGAAAGGAGATAAAGGGTCACCTTGTCTTAAACCTCTAGATGCCTTGACCCACCCTTTAGCATTACCGTTCACTAGAATAACATAAGAGACTGACGACAGACAACCTCTCATCCAACTCCTCCATTTAGAACTAAATCCCTTCTTCTCCAACACGTGATCCAAAAAATCCCATTTCACATGGTCATAAGCCTTTTCAAAGTCTATCTTGAATACAACTCCCTCCTTCCCTGATCGCCTTTTCTCGTCCACAATCTCATTGGCTATAAGAACTGCATCCAGAATTTGTCTCCCTTGAACAAAAGTACCTTGAGTGGAGTGGATGGTCTCGTGTAGTACTCCTCTTAGTCGCCCTGACAAGACTTTTGCTATTACCTTATATAGACAAGTGATCAGACTAATAGGTCTAAAATCCGAAATCTTCTTTGACTGACTCTTTTTGGGCAAAAGGACTATGAAGGAAGTATTGGTGTTTTGATTAATAATCCCGCTATTGTGAAACTCTGCAAACACCCTCACTAAGTCTTCCTTGATCACATCCCAACAATCCTGAAACACTGCTATGGTGAAACCGTCAGGCTCCGACGCCTTATCCCTATCTAACTGAAAGATGACATTAAAGATCTCTACTTCAGCGAAAGGGGAATCCAGCCTTGAAGCACTCTCTTCTGATATAGGGGACCAATCAATACCTTCTACTCTCCATGACTCACCAGGAGGACTCGAGTAGAGCTTTTTGAAATAAAGTAATATCTCTTCTGTGATGCTCTCGGAATTATCCAACACCAAACCTCTTTCATTTTCCAAGAATTTGATGAAATTCCTGTTTCGTCTCCCATTAGTCATTTTGTGAAACAACTTTGAGTTACAATCCCCGTCCTTAACCCATTTTACCTTAGCTTTTTGTCTCCAATGAATTTTTTCTCTCAAAATTAGTTCCTCTAGCTCCCCTTTTCTTACAACTCTTTGAGCTGCAAGATCAGAAGAGAGAGCCCCTTCTTGTTCAATGGCATCAATGTAAGCTATTTCATCCAATATGGTTTTTTTCCTTTCCTTAAGCATTTCAAAAGTATTCTTATTCCAATATTTCAATTTTGCCTTAACGAATTGTAACTTCCTAGTGAACTTGTGACCTTTCTAACCATTTCCTTCAAATTCTCTCCACCAACTGCTAAAGCACTCTTTGAAACTATGATGTTGCAACCACATATTCTCGAACCTAAAAGGTGTTGGGCCCCACTTGAACGGATTGGTATCCAAGACAATCGACCAATGATCCGATGTCCATCTAGGAAGAACTTCTTGAAGGCTTTGAGGGAAGGAAAGCTCCCACTCATTTGAATAGAAAAACCGATCCAATCTCTTACACACCGGTGACTCTTGCATGTTTGACCAAGTAAAAGAGGCATTCCGTAATGGGGGATCATGTAATTCGCATTCTCTTATAAAACCATCAAAATCCCTCATGCTGGAAGTGAATCCAGATCCCTCCAGTTTTTCTGATCTTCTCCTTATAACATTGAAGTCACCTCCCACACACCATGAAGGATAAGTAAGGCAAAAAAGGTCTAATAACTCCACCCAAAAATCCTTCCTAATTGAGGGATTGTTTGGCCCATAGACTGCGGACAACCACAATGGTCCGCTTCCATCCAACAAGAACTTGACTGAGACGGAAAAGGATCCTATTACCACCTCCTCACCGCTCATTTTTTTTGAGTTCCAAATGATCAAAATCCCTCCTGAAGCCCCGCACGTCGGGAGAATAACCCACTCCTTATTCCTAACCGACCAGACACTATTTACAAACTTTCTGTCGCACACCTTTCTTTTTGTTTCCTGAAACATCACTACATTCGGATTCTGAAGTCGCAAAAATTCCTTAACCACCCTCCTCTTTTTCCTAGATCCCAGCCCCCTTATATTCCAGCTTATGATCCTCATAATAACACCTCACTGTCCCTAAATCTCCAAACCATCACCACCAAAGCTCAATTGCCTATGGCAATTCTGTTCTTTCGTCTTGAATACACCTTAATATCCAAGGAGCTTAAGACCTCACAAACTTTAGCCATTTTGCTGGGGGAAAGACCTTCTATTTGGAACCCCCCTCATCTGGGAGAATTCTGAGTCTCCCTGGCTTACTGCACCCAGAATAGGGGCCCCATGAGGCGAGTTGGGATTGGTCCTATCATACTTAAAGCTCTCAGACATCAGATTCAATCTAGCCAGCTGGGACACCGCTTCAACATGATTAGGATTGCCAACATACCCAAGACGATAATCCCCAACGACATTTTTTTTTGAACAACTTTCAGTTAACACTCGGTCTTTCATAGGAAACTGGGAATGAAAGGCTGAAATGGAGAGATCGGGAACAGAAGGACTTTGGTATGGAGGAGCCACACCAGAGAAGGGAGACCGTAAAGGCAGAGAAGGCTGAGAAGAATGGTGAGAAGATACCTGGAAAATTCCCACTTCCGTCATTCCACAGTACCCCTCAAAGATAAGCCCTTTTTCTTTGTTTGCGGGATAAGAAGGATGATCTGAGACTGAAGATCCACTATGAGAATAACCCGCAAAGCCCTTAACACCTGCTCTGTCTTCTCCTATAGCATTATTGCGCATTTTCTCCTTCTCTTTTGACATAAAAGGAGCCCTAAGAATATTCCTTTGTTCCTCGATTTCCTCTGTCGGCGTCGTTCCTTCCTCGAAACACCCTTGAACCAACTGTGATCCCGCCTCGGAGGCTTCTTCCAATGGAAGAGTATCGCTACCTGTCGGCGATCTCTCAGTCGTGAGTGGCTCTCCTCGGCTTCGATCCCCTTGTCGGCATGCAGAGCTTGATGGAAGTAGAACATTCCACAGCTTCTTTGAACCACACTTCACCGTGAAGCCCCTCCGTTGATTTTCAGATTCCTCGTAGCCTACCTTCGCCTTCCCCTTTGCAGAGTGAGTAGCTCTGTGTGACGGGCCCTTTGACAATCTGTCTTGCTTGCCTCCCATCTCTTGGCCCAGCGACTGAATCGGGCCTATTCTAAACAACATGCATGTTGTCAGTATGATTCTTGCACAGTGCAGTTCAAATGAAATTTTGTATTGGGGAGAAGTGAGCAGAAATGTTCTCCAGGAGATGTTGCAAGGGCACAATTGACCCAAATTCTGATCTTAGATTAGAATTTGGAACATAAATTATGAATCAATTTGTTGCGTAGGTTAAGATTCCTCTGTGCATTTATCTTCTCTATTTTCTATTATTAATGAATCTTTATTGCATATTGAAACTGGGTGATAGCTTTTTGTAGCCCCTGATATGAATGGATAAAATGTGTGGGTACATACATGCAAATATGCATACCTACACACTCACAGACTCCACATCATATATTTGGATAAATACTTACCTTATCTTTTTGATAAGTACCTATAAAAAAAAAAATATATTTGGATAAGTACTTTACTTTGCATACCACCTCAGCCCCTGCCCCAAGGAAAAAGAAAAAAAAAAGGCAAAACTTTAAGCTACTTCAATTACCTTAATGAAACACCATCGCCTGTGTGTGCTGCAACCTCTAAAGAACTGCTGATTCAGTATTCATGCTTCCTGCAGTTTCAAATAATAATGTCCTTTTTAGTGGTTTGTTTGAGATAAAACTTTCTTATTTATATTGAATTGAAGATATCCATAAAAAAATGGATATTGAATTAAAGATTCTTAGGGAATATTGATTCTATTTTCTGTAAATATTTATCAACCCAATTTCAGAGATGAAACTTACTTTTGTTTGTGAGTATACTTGGCTAGACAGGTGTGCAAATTGTTGACATATGCTTAGCGACAAGAGTTCACAATGGAGGTTTCATTGACTTGCAGGAACTGTGCAATTTGCTTTGCCAGAGACGTAAAAGTTGCTCATGGAGCTGTATCTGAGGATGACTGCTTGCGTGCCATAAGTAAGCTGAAGGTATTGTAGTTGATTCTCTCTCTTAATGTTTCACAGCATACTATGTTTATGGAGCAAGTGCTCTGAAATGGCTTGAATTCTTGGTATATGCTTAAGATCTGCATGGGTGGTGGTAGGGTTTTGGAATCTGATGTGAAGATGTGTTGCTTAATTCAAAGTTCTTAAAACTAAGAAGTCTTGAGGAAATCAAGTAAAGGATGAGAGACATAGTCTATGACCCTGCACCTTTCCCATATTCATTCAAATATAGTTTAAGAGTGTGTTTAGTGTGCCAGTATCCAAATTAAGAGTTGGAAATCATATTTCTTAAAATAAAATCCCAAAATGCATTGAATCTGAGATTTTTTATCCTAACATTTAGTTAAAGTTGAATTAGAAATTTCACTTACATTTTATTCCAATCCTAGGCTTTTGATCTTATAAATTCCTGAAATTATTGTCAATCTACATGATAATCCCACAAATGGTATTAACAAAAATGGGTTTAGTTAAAAATATAAAAAGAAATAAATATGAGGTGTGTATGTTTCTTTTATCTTCATCCCTGAAGAATATGAATAAAAGAATAGGCAATCTTAAATAGGTGAGGGAATTTCACATCCAAGGAAATCAAAACTTTCATACAATGACTATTATCATCTTGCCTCCCATCTTGCTCCACAGCTCAACTAGATAGATGTGATACCAGCGTCGCACAGGAATGTTTTGGTCAAAAAAAGAAAAAAAGAGAAAGGGTAAACAAAACTTTTATAATTATGCACGTTTTTTTTTTTTTTTTTTTTTGATAGATAAACGATCAGAATATATTAGAAAAGGCTAAAAAGCCGCATGTATACAGGGGGTATACACAAATGCCCCAAAAGGGGAACCGAACAAAAAAGAGGGAGAACCTCACCCACCCTCAAGTGGCCGCAAGCCACTCCAAAAAGCCTAAAAGAGAATAGGTATCCTCACCAATGTACACCCTAGCCCAACTCCACAAATTACATACAAAAAAATTCTTGAATTTTTGTATATCTAAAGACCCCCCCCTAAACGCTAACCTATTCCTTTCCTTCCAAACCGTCCAAAAAATGCACAATGGAATGGAATTCCAGGTGTCTTTTCTTTTTTTCCCCACAAAAGAACATGCTAAACCCATAATTTGATATAGGATGCCATTCCCCTATTAAAGGTAATTGTGTCAAAATATTGTATGAATGGCCGAATCCCTTGACCTTGAGTTTTGTATATTATATATAGACTTTACAAGGATGCTATACATGGAAAGCAAATAAAAACAAATAAATTCCCGCATGATTCTAGCCCTATACATGTAAACTATAATCTGTCAAATAATATATGTTAACTGTACAGAATAATAAATGGAGAAATAAAGAAACAATTGTGGGCTAAAATAAGGAAAGAAGAAATGTGGACAGCAAGTTGTCCTTTGACAGCCCCCCTCAAATTGATGCAGGTTAATCAACAAGCATCAATTTGCTACTTAGCAAGCAATGTCGATGACGAGGGAGAGCCTTGGTGAAGATATCAGCAACTTGTAAGTCAGTGGAAATATGTGGAAGAGTGATAACATGAGCTTCAAAGGTTGCACGGATAGAGTGACAGTCCACTTCAATATGCTTTGTGCGCTCATGATAGACAGGATTAGTCGTGATCTGAATAGTACTTGTATTATCGGCATGTAGAGGTGTAGGATCGGTCTCAAAAAAGTCTAACTTCACAAGCAAACCTCGAAGCCAAATGATTTTAGAATAAGCAAGAGACATCGCCCGGTTCTCAGATTCCGTAGATGACTTAGAGACTCTATCTTGCTTCTTACTTTTCACAAACATCTTAAACTAAAACTCCCTACTAAGATAGTTTTTGCCATTGAAACAAACAATAGAATATTCTTCAGACATTACGAAAACAGAAATAGCCTAGGAAACAAAAAAAACATCGTCAAAGAGCCTAAATCTGATAACAAACCTCCAAATAATCGAAGATCTCCAAGAGCCTAGAATCGAAGAAACCCAAAGAAAACTCCAAGATCACATCACAGATGTGTTGTCACAACCACCAGAAAAAAAAGAAAAAGAACCGAAAAGCTGGGCTAGAGTCCGAGAGCCCCTAGGGCTAAATCCGAGAGCCCTTAGGGCTAAATCCGAGAGCCCCTTAGGGCTAAATCCGAGAGCCCCTTAGGGCTAAATCCGAGAAAACCTAAAGAAAAACTAGAAAGCGTGTAAACTCTAGGTTCAGAACACAAGCTCTAATACCATGTCAAAATATTGTATGAATGGCCGAATCCCTTGACCTTGAGTTTTGTATATTATATATAGACTTTACAAGGATGCTATACATGGAAAGCAAATAAAAGCAAATAAATTCCCGCATGATTCTAGCCCTATATATGTAAATTATAATCTGTCAAATAATATATGCTAACTGTACAGAATAATAAATGGAGAAATAAAGAAACAATTGTGGGCTAAAATAAGAAAAGAAGTGTGGGCTAAAATAAGGAAAGAAGAAGTGTGGACAGCAAGTTGTCCTTTGACAAATTGACATGGTTGTTCACTCATAAAATGTATCCTGTTTCATTTTTCTATTTTTTCTATATCTTGTATCTTATCATATCATGTTTCCTAAGTTTTCTTACATAATGAAAAATAAGAAGAAAAAATACACATACATATATGGAATACATATTTATTGGAAGAATAAAAGTATATAGTAATGTATAATCAATTTCATGAAAGGTGGTAGGATTTCAAGAGTTAAACTATGTCATACCATATAAAAAAAAAAAATGAACGCTAGAGTTTTGAAAAGTTCAATTTTACAAAATATGAGTTTAATGCATAGGTTAGTTACAAAATCTACTAAAATAAACTTTTTGAAAATTCAGATATGATTTTTAGTTCCAAATTGAGATTAGGAATATGTACTTACATATGTTTGTGATATGTGTGTTTTTATGCGTGATCACCAAAATTTTAATTTTTTGTGTTTTGTCATCGTTCGTTTCTCACTAGAAAAGAAATCTTGAAACTAAAAGAAGAAAAACTAATTTATTAAATAAAAGATTTTTATTTACAAATCGCCATTATTTCAATGTCAATTTTCAAATAATTAAAATTGCAATTCCCCAATATTCATTGTAAGAATAATTTTAGTTGAACTCTCAATATTTTATGTGTCTTTTAACAACAAGAATATAACTTCTCATGTATGATTATTTTCTCTTTTTTATGATCAATTTTTAACCTTAAAGTACATTTTAAACACATAATTAATAATGCTTTTAAGAAAAAAAAATGTTGAATTTGATTATTCTTAAAAAAACTATGAAAAATAGCTAAAGGTGCATGTATTATTATATTGTTGTATTATGTCATATCATGTATCCTGTTTGCGTCGTCTGATACACTTAAGATACGGATTGTCAATACGTATTTGAATTTCATAAAGAATGTATTATATTTTTGTATCATATTGTTTATCATAAGTTTTTAATGATGGTAACTAGAAGCCATATGCATCCCAAGGGATTTCCCTGGTCAATAGTTAACCAATTCAATCAATCTCACCTCTATAACATTCTTCTAGATTAAAAGATAACTGCTCCCATTAAACATCTATGGATGGATATTAGGACTTTCTTGGAGCATCTATCAATGATTAAGACTTTCATCTAATGCTGACATCTATACTTGATTTCTTTTATTTTCAGTATTATTAATTTTTTGATATATATTGGTGCCATTACTATTTCTTGCCAGAAGTAAATGGAATGTTTGCATGGTTTGATCAGTAGCGAACTTCTTTAATATAAACGTCAGGATGCATCTCCTAAGCAGTGTTCTTGATGTTTATGATACACTGTATTAACATTCGGTGCTCGAACCTTTCCAGGTATTGGGTAGTGGTTTTGAGGTGATATCTGTTGGAAAGCGAAAGCTTGTTAGGTCTGTCCCTACAGAGTTGAACAAAGACCATAATTCAATTCTAGAGCTGGCTCAGGTTATGATTGTTTTCAATTTTTCCCTTAAGACTTCTTGATGCAATATTCTCTTATATAAAACTTATTGCTATTTTTTCTTCTCCTCTATTGCTTGCCTGACATTGTTAAAACTTTTAAAATCCATGCATATGTTAGTTTCAGATTATAGGACTGGTCTGAGTCAGATTTGCTCTATGTGTGTCATTGGAGAGGACCAACTATAAAGAAGTGGATCTATCTTTCTTATCATATTTAACCACTAAGATATGGGGCAAAAAATTGCAAAAAACATGCAAAGACCTTCGTTTTATTAGCTAAGTAGGCCATATTCTAAAGGTCTTCTCATGGAATCCATGGACTGAGCACTTGTTTCATGTTGTCAACCTAAATATGCTTGTTTTAATAGCCAAGCAGTTATTAGTAATGATGAATAAAAAAACCTAGCAAAGAGTGAAGACCCATATTTTACAGCGATTTATATTAGTGTGTTGTAGGTATGACCATATGGGTTAGTGAAACCTCATCCTTGCTCAGCATCCGTCTGTCTGTCTGTCTATCTCTTCGCTTTCTCACACGCGTGCACACATACACATATATGTGGTGAGTTGGGATGACTTTATTGCTGAACTAGCCTAGTTTGCTAAGGTGGTTCTGAAAAGTTGGAGACAGTGTACAAAGACTTCATTCTGAACGTAGGGAAGTTTACCTGTGGTAAAGGTAGCTTGTTTGCTTTACTACATGTAAATGAAGCACTTTCATTTATGGCAAACTTGGGGACCTTAACCAACTGATCGGCTCTGGTCTATTAAACACAGAACAAAACCATAGTTCTTTCCCTATTTCCACTATAATGATTGTCACAATTGTGTTGCAATTACTCTTCCTTCCAGGCTCAAGGCTTTGTTACTATTGAAGAGGTGGAAGGACGGCTCTCCTGGCCCTCTGGGCGCGCCACTGATGCCCTTGAAACTTTATTGGACGTAAGATTTTCGTTGATCATCAATCAGTCCTAATATTCATTTTAATTGATGCTCATGAAACTCTGTTGGGTGATGCAGGAAGGTCTTGCAATGATTGATAATGGTCACAGAGATGGCAAACGCCGGTACTGGTTTCCCTGTGCATCTTCACTCTCTGCTGTAGGAGCTGATATTCTCAAGATTTGATTTTTCAGCACCATGTTTTCTGCCCTGGGCATTGTCTGGTAAAAGGGTGTGTATGGGATAGGTCTAGCATTGGAATCCAGTATTTTTGTTTATTTATCAGGAAAAAATGCAAAAAAATAAAAATAAAAACCCCATTTGTGATATAGACATTTGATGTGGGGACCTGAAAGGAAAAAAAGGGTGTTTGTTCCACCCCACAACCCCGCTCCACCACTTTGTTTTCCTTGTTACTAATGTTTCATCTTTTTAAAGATGTGATTGTCAGAACACGAAGCATCTCTCCACGGCTATCATCTGTTCCAACTATAGTTATTCCCTTCCATTTGATGACTGGCAAAACAATGAAACAGTGAATAGTAACCCTGAAACGAACTTTATAGAAAAGCTTTAATTGTTTGGTTGCTAAGAAAATGGAGAAAAGGATGGAAGCGATCCGGAGATATAACATTAAACTGGATCGAGTGATTATAGCATGAATGTGTTCCTCCTGGTTGTGCAGCCGATGACCATATACATATTCACTTTTTAGGAATGAATCTCCAAATTAAATACATGATGCAATTTTTTTATTGTCCCCAAACCCTGCAATTCTAGCAAAGAGAGGGAGAAAAAAAAATGATCAGTAGACTGTAGTTTGTGAATGTGTTTCAATCTCTTCGATCCAGCCAAAGTTGGGCTCGCTCCAAGACCTCGGCCGCACACCAAGCTGGAAGAACAAGATCATCTCCAAGGCCTCAAAAACCTTATTCTCATCCAAGAACTCATTCCAAACTCCGCTCACAATACAGTAGTTGTTGTTATAAGGTGCATGATGGTGGGCAGCATGCTGTGATCTCGACACTAGCAGTCCAGCATCTTGCAGCGCCACCACTAGCGGAGGGAGGCGGCTTTTTGTGCCATGAGCCCAGGCATGGAACTGCTGGCTGAACATAATGCAGCCTGAGCACACCCAAACAAAGCCATGTACAACTGGATCATTGAAGACAAGATCTAGAGGAAGCACGGTAAAGGTTACAGCACGAGCCAGGGCATGTAGATTGTTGGCAAACTGGCGGCGGATGATCGTCCAGGGCCACTTGTGATGGCCCTGGAAGGCTTCAATCTGAGAACCAAACACAGGAGTTGAGGCATCACCATAGTTATCAATGCCCCAATGGTAAACCCCTGAGCCAAGGTCTGCAAGCACATAGCCAATTAGGCCAGCCAAAACAGGTTCTAGCCACATATGTGAATGGGCTGAACCCGTGGCACACTTCAATAAAGAAATGAGCACGGTGGTGCACCCGCTTGCCACCCACGCTCGATGAGGCCATGTAGATAATAAATCCGGGTCCTTGATCGAGGGGCGGTCAGGGGTTTTGGCAATGGGGGTTGGGGTTAAGGGTCTTGGTTCAATGACTAGTTGGTCAGCTTTGTGCTTGGCCTTTGCAGTGGAGGTGGCTGAGCAGTGGACAAGGGCGGGGAAGCGTCTATGGTGGCGTCTTCCGACATTGTTGGGAGACCTTAGAGAGTAGTACTTGTGGTGTGGGAAGGAGGTGGACATTGAAGGGCGTGAGAGGCTAAGAGAAAACCCACCGCAAGAGGGAGTAAATAAAGGTGGAAATAGTGGCTGTGGAGATAGAGAAAGCAGTGTGGTGTGAGAAGATGCAGCGTGGGGCTGTGGAAGTCGCTAGTGGTGTGTGGAGAATGTGTGTCACACATTGCTTAAGAGGCTATCCAGGATGATTCCCCAACTACTCTACCAATATACATCATCAATTGGCTATTATTCATCAAGGTTCAAGCTACACCAATGTACACCATCCACTGGTCATCATCAATCAACCAAGGCTCAAAGCAATGGTAGAGTTGGACACGACTCAGCCAAGTCGTGTTCAACTTTACCACTAATTGCAGTAAGTAGTAATATCATGAGACTGGATGCAATGATTTCGAATTACAACACTGACTTGACTAAGAAAATCGAATCATGACTGGTACAATCAAGCCATGATTCACCTTAATTATGATAAAGTTGCACTATATATACATCTTCGGTTTGGATTTGGGCCATAAGGAATGGGGAAATTGGGAGCAAATTTTAGTGGTATTTGAGTCTACAAAGAAAAAAAAGCAGACCAAACAAACAAACTTTAAACATCAAAAGGGGAAATCATAGATGACATCCGAGCATCCAATGCAAAACGATGAAGTTCTTTAGGGAGCTCAAGTGTCTCATCATGGAGGGTGTTCAAGTGCCCTCTGCTTTTTATTTTCCAGAGGTAAAGAAAAACTTGTCAGCCCATCTCGAGACCCATCTGAATTTGTTACTTATTTTGCTGACTTTGAATCATGACCATGGAATTGTTTCAAAATTCAGTTGGAAGTAATGAATGACTAAGATGATAATGGCAACTGGGTCTATTCTATTCTATCGTACAGCAAACCATATAGTGCGGGCCGTAGATTCCGGGTGTTTAGATCAAGTTTTTTCTTCCTTGGTACAATAATCTTAAGAAAAAAAAAATATTAATATGAAACCAAATTCTACTCTCTCATTGGGATTTTAAGGGCTTTCATAATTGTTTTTGAAAACAATTATTAGTTTTTCAAAAAAAAAAGAAAAAAAGAAAACACCATTATAACCAGAAACAATTTTCTATTTTCTAATTTTTAAAATAAAAAATAAGATATTTTTAAATAATATCTTTTAATTATTTCATGTTATTTTTACTTGTTGAAGTATCTAGAATGATTAAAAATATTATTTCAATTCTCAAACAGAATTCTATTTTATAAAATATCATAAAATGATTTGTAAAAATTATTTTAAAAAATAATTACCAAATGACCTAATTTTCTGTTATACATAATATCATAAATGATTTGAGAAATGGACCATAAAAAAATTATAAATAAATAAAAATTTAAATAAATGCATCGAGGTTCCATGAATTTTGTTTTTGAAAGTAGCGTTGCACGTAATAACATGAAATTAGTCCCAAACCTCAAGAGACTCCAGAAGAATGCCTAGCTTAGTGTGGTCAAATGTTGTAATTATTTAATTATGAATTTGTTGAATGCATTTTATTGCATTTATTTTTTCAAGAATTTTTTTTTATTATCTTTTATATTATTTTAAATATTTCAAGATATCGATGAGAAATTGTGATTGAACCCTCAAGACCATGCATTCAATTGGTATTGCACACATTCTACAAGAATCATTATTTGAATTATTTCTCTAAAAACACGTTCCTTAATAAAAAAACGGTAAAAATAGAAAATATAATTTTTTTAAAATATTTATTTGTTTTTGAAAACTGTTTTAAAAAATAATTATATAAATATGTATTTTAATGTAAAAATTATTTTTAAAATATATTTAAAAATATTTCGAATTCTCAAATTGATTTTAAAAACTATTATAAAACAACTGTTTTTGAAAATCGTTACCAATTTTATTTTATTTATTTGTACACACCGATGCCGTCTTGAGACATTGGAGAAAGAAATTGAATCAAATTGAAGGAGTGGAATCATTGTCCCTAGAAATTAGATGGAAGAGTCCAAGAGAAGGGTGGGTAGTGATCTTGAATTAATGGATGGTTGATGAGCAAAAGAAGGGGATGGAGACACTGGTGGTGGGTGTTCTCCTCAAGTTTCCAACCCCGAATATGGACAAAATGGATAAGACTTCTCCCCACTAGGAAGTAAAAGAGCAGCAAAGAGGAATATGCTAGGGTTTTAGGCATAAAAAACACTCATAATTTCCACTTGTTTATGTCATCAATCATGGACAAAACACAAAATGGCTCAGGGCCATCCATATCTTTTTGGAAATGAGCTTGATTTGATGTATTGTTTTCCTTGAGTAATGCAAGGACTTTCCTATCTATACTCTTCTTGTAATTTGTTTTTCTTTCTTGGAATATGCCCCCATACTATACCTATACTTATTCAATAGCTTTGGATGTATGTGGTAAAATTCTTACCATGGTGTAAACTAACTTCTTATTCAAGTCATTGGATTTCTGTAATGAAATTTAGTGGACTGTTGATTTCATTCAACTTTTCTGAAATTTCAATTAAATATATCTAATTCTAGTAGATTTGAAATTTTATTAAATATATTTTTTTATTATTTTTATTTTTTATTTTCACTTATTTTCTATTTCATTCAAAATAAGAAAGATGTATGATAAAATTTTAAATTTATGGAGATCATATGTATTTAGCCAAAATCTCGAAAAGAGATGAATGAAATTAACTCTATAAATAAATGAGGTTAATATATAAAAGTGTGTATAAATGAATAAGATCTAATGACGTTAACATAGGACCACTTAATTAATATGATTTTTTTAATACTTAAAAGTACTTTTTAGTATCAGACCATTCATTTGTTTTTTTTTTTTTTTGCCTTCTCCACATCAAATATGTTATTGTCACAAAAAACAGTCATCATCTTAATATTTCAAAATCCAATTTGGAAGATTGTTAGAATAAAACCATTTTGTATAATTAGGTCAAAAAAATAGTTCATAATTCAACCATATAATTAGTTAATCATAGTGTGGGAAAGCTTCTTTCTTTCAAAATCAATTTTTTTTTTCTTTCCATTTTGTCCCCAAATGGAACAAGCAAAAATATTTTTTTTTGTATTGGGCAATCCTTTCTTTTATCTTTTAGTAGAAGAAGAAAACAAAAGTGTTCACACCCACAAAAGTTGGAAATCTGGTTTATACAAAAGTATTGTAACCTATACCTAACAAGTTAGACACCACCTAAATTTTCAGACCATGATCATCCTCTATTAGGGTTTGTACAAATTTGACTAAGACTCAACTCATTCAAACCTCTCAAACCCATCTCCTTAATGACATTTTAAATATTATTTTGACACCCAAATTTATAAATTATTTAATACAAATTTTTATGTTTTAAAAACTTAGTCCGTTGCACACGGTACATGTTTTCCTTTTGTTTTTTTAAAATAAATGAAAATAATTTTTATTCATTTTCTAAAAATTGTTTATTGAGAAAAATGGTCATACAATATTAAAAAATTTTAAAAATAATTTTTTATTTTTAAAAATAAAAAATTATTTTAAATCATCAAGCTATTAAATTATTTAGTAAGTGAGCATAAAAACTAAAATATTTTCAAACCTATATCATTAGGATATTTGTCCTATTATAATTATGAAAGAAAGTAATAATTTTTAGTTTTGAAAACATAAAAATTGTAAATGATAATGAAATCATATTTGGAAAATTTATTTTTTGATATCATTATTTCTAAAATACAATTAATTACTTGAATGATTAAAAATATTAAAAATAAAAAAAAATAATCACATTTTTTTTTCATTTTTGAAATAAAAAACGTTTGTATAAATAATAATAATAATAAAATTTGTGTCTAAAAATAGGAAAAATATTTATTAATTCATTTATATGAAAAAGTCCAAAAATATGAAGGCATGTGGGTATGGATTGTGAATAAATTATATATAGGAGTCAAACTTAGATCCACCTCTCATCATCACTACAATAGTCTCTCTCCCTTTGTCTCCTTACACCATCTTCCCTCATCTACCCCATGGCACCATCTTCTCCCTCCGCCTGTCTCCTCCAAACCACCCATCTCAGAACCTTCCTCTTAATCTCTCTTCTGGTCTTTGTGCCCCCCATTCATGCGCTGAAACCCCCAATTCGGCCGCGGGATATTCTGCCGTTGTTGCCCAGACAGCTCTCATGGCCGATTCTCAACTCCCTCCACAGCGCAGTGGACCTTCTGCCCACTTTTGTGGGCTCTGCCTCCTCCAACGACACTGTCGAGTGGAAAGGGACGTGCTTTTACGAGACCAGGGCTTGGATGGAGTTCAACAACAAAAGTGGGAGCGAATTTGGTGGGGGCACACTTCATATTAAGGTTTGGGTTTGGGCTTGGGTTTTGATTGCTTTGTTTAATTTTGATTGTTTTTGTGGGAATAGGGATTGTTGGGCATGTGGGTTTTGGTTGTTATTGGACCTCCATGAGGTTTCCCGGATTTTCATTTGAGGGTGTGCAGTCACAAACGTACCTGATTCTTTTTTGTTTTTAAATTTTACTTAATTTTATGATATTTAAAGTATTGGTGATTATTTTGTGTGATTTTTGGTTGATCTTCTGGAAATTTAGAGTATTGGGAGGTGGGTTTAGTTTTTCTTGAATAGCAATGTGTTTTTCTTGGTTTTCATTTGAGGATTTTTTATCAGACGGATACCTATTTTTTTTGTTATATTTTTCCTTAAATTATTGAATATTGTAATTTATTTTCTGGGATGTGAAGTATTGGGTGTCTGGGTCTTGGTGTTATTGTGCAGTACTAATCTTTCTGGTCTGTGATGAGAATACCTGACTGGGGGACTATCTTTGCCTACCTTTTTATTTTTTATTTCTAAGGAGAATGATTTTCTCATTCTGGATTACTTTTTATTTCTATAAGGAAAATGATTTTCTCAGTGAAAATTTGTAAGAAAATTAAATGTAATTAAAATTAGCAAAAAATTTAAATATTTTTAAACCATTTAATATTTGAATAGAAGAGAAAAAAAATAAGTGAAGTCACTTTAAATATAATTATTATTATTTTTTTCTACCCTCTACTTTTCCTGTTTATTTTATTTCCCTTACATTTTCCCCTCGTATTTTTCAGGAACCAAACATAGAATTAGTGTTTTAGAGTATTGGATATATGGGTATCAGTGGCAGTGATATCTGGGTATTGGTGGCAGTGAACACTACGGACCTTTTGTTATCAAGGTGTCAAATGGACATGCATAATTCTTTGGTATTAGTTTGCTTTTGTAGAAATCTGGATAACTGGGTGTATAGATATTTGTAATATTGAAAACTACTTATCTTTTGTAGGACCTCTTTGGATGGTTGGTTCAGAGGTTTGTGGTGAGACTCAATTGGGGTTTAAATTTTAGTTGATTTTCTACCATTTTTGTAAATATATATTGAATGACACTGCCCTGAAAATTAGCCTTTTAAAGGAGATATCAGAGGGATTTGTTAATATTAGATTATGTTTGCATCTATGTGGGAGAAGTTGCAAATTGGTAGTACAGCTTCTTAATACTTGATGGTGGCTGCTAGGCTTCCATTTTTGCAACCCACTTTTGTCCTACATATATTAGTACTCCACAATAATGATGCACTAACACCAGTGATGTTACAGACTCAGGGACAAGTGTCAGGTCCAGGTCTAGCTTTTGTTTCAGATAGATCTGATTCCCAAATTTTTACATTTATAGTTGGTTGAATCATAAAAATGTCCAACTTTCATCAATGTCTTCCTTAAAATAAAATGATATTTCTCTGTTACATAGCTTGTTTGACATTGGAACTTGATACTTTTTGTAACATTTATTGATGAGGATAAAGTAGGAAGCTATCCTAGGGAAGGAACTTGTTCTTGTCTTCATTTGTTGTATACTTCTGCTGCTAATGTCCAATAGTGGATTGGCTTGTTTCATATTCACAACCCATACCCGTGTAATGTTGAAACATAGAGCAAATGCGATGGTGCAGATAGAGTGCATAAGCAATGTTACTTCTTTCATCTGGAAGTATTACCAATGCAACATAAGTAGAAAGTAACTCATAGCTTTAATAAGGTCTTTGAACAATTTTTTCCTCGGATTTAATGTTGTTTCATTTTTTGGTTTGTAATTTTAGATAATGGCCTTATTGAACATAGACATGGTCCTTGTTGGATTTAGCTCCAACACTGCTTATTAGCTTGGAAGCTTCTTGTATTAGTATAATCATATACCCTAATATGGCCAGCAGAAGAATAGATTATTTTTAGCTTTAAAATGCTACTCTTTACTTGTTCAGGTTAGTAGTGCCCATAGTTGGACATGTATGGACCTTTATGTCTTTGCAACTCCATACCAAGTGACATGGGATTACTACTTTTTGTCTCGGGAGCATACCATTGAGTTCAATGCATGGGAAGAAAAAGCTGAGTTTGAATACGTAAGTTACTACTGGATAGCACTTACTACCTCTTCTAATTGTTTCTTAGTATTTATTCCTGATTCATAATATATCCTTACTTTCTACTAAATCAGGTGAAAAACAAAGGGGTTTCAGTTTTTCTCATGCAAGCTGGGATGCTGGGAACCCTTGAAGCTCTCTGGGATGTCTTCCCATTATTCACAAATACTGGATGGGGTGAGAACGCAAACCTTGGGTTTCTCAAGAAGCATATGGGGGCTTCATTTCAAACACGTCCTCAGCCATGGGTTACAAACATTAGTGTTGATGATCTTCACTCTGGAGATTTCCTTGCAATATCAAAAATTCGTGGACGGTGGGGTGGTTTTGAGACTCTAGAGAAGTGGGTCACTGGATCTTATGCTGGTCATTCCGCAGTTTGCTTAAGGGATTCTGAAGGGAAGCTATGGGTTGGTGAATCAGGACATAGAAATGAAAAGGTGAACACTGACAATTTTCTGAATCATGAGACAATGAAGTAGTAGAATTATCAAACATAAGCTCTTACTGACAACAATTTTTCATTCTGTTTCTTTTGGTAATATTTTCCAATTTCTTTTTACTATTTTAAATTTTTTAACATGTTTTTTCCTGTATAACTATAGGCACGGGGCTATTTTAAGGCTATTCTGTTGCTCCCATGGTGTTTCAGTTGAAAATGTCCTATGAGCTGCATTAAGCAGTCATGTAGCAACCAAGATAGCTCTAGCAATAATTCCTTTTCTTTAAAATCTTTAATTTTAGTGCTGCACTTATTGTTTACTTCATTTATTAATTTGGTTTTTTCCCCATTTGCTGACCAATCCTTAAACTATTTGGGTATGCCAAGGTTGACTATTTCTTTAATTCTTCTGCTTGCATTACATCTAGAAAGCTGAAAAATTACCACATTTTGTATACAATAATTCAATGTGGGATTTGAGAGAGGGAACCTGAAATAATAGTATTAATCAAAGATTCTTTTGGTTCGTTATGTTATAGGAAGCTGCATGAGTTTCTTATCAGATGATATAAACTACAGTCCTTACCAGATAATATAAGCTACAGTCCTTACCAGATAATATAAGCTACATACTTTTGTTTTAATAGAAATAAGCTTCATTTTTTTGGTCCTTGTCTTTTAAATTATTAACAGAGATTGAGTGGCATTTTTTTTTCTTCAAGAATATTTTTTTTCCTTATTCAATTTTCTGTACTTCTCTAAGACATTAACCTTAACTAATAATTAGGTATGGGCACTCATATGCAACTATGATTTTGAGTCAATAAAAAATGGTGCTTTACATTTTTGTTCTAGGGAGAAGATGTTATTGTGACATTACCATGGGACGAATGGTGGGATGATGTGCTGACTCAAGATGATTCCAATTCTCATATTGCGTTGCTTCCTTTGCATCCTCACCTCCGAGCCAAGTTTAATGAGACAGCTGCCTGGGAGTATGCACGTAGCAGTGAAGGCAAACCTTATGGTTACCATAACATGATATTTAGCTGGATAGATACTCTGGATGAAAACTATCCACCCCCCTTAGATGCTCATGTGGTATTGTTTTTTTCTATTGTTAAATATTTCATTTTCTGGCTACATCTGCAATACAGGTGGATTCTATATTTCTTTTCTTTTATCTCTATATCTTTCAAAATTTTCATTGCTGTGATTCTGGTGTGTGGTTACAATATTTTGGTGATTCGTTCACAGAATTATGGGTCAGTTGCTATAATTTCTTTTCTCTTCTTTTTTTCATTACTGAAATAAATTATGGCCTCAAAAAAAAAAAAAAAAAAAAAGGAAGAAAAAATTTTAGAGAAAGAGAGGGTGTAAATGAGTCTCATTAACAATAAAACTTCCAAGTGAGGAGGGAAAGTGATGAGTCCCACTTCATAAGTTTCTCCTAGAGATGGGAAAAAAATGACATGTGGAAGGTGCACAGACATATTGCAGTTTCTTTCACTAGTAGCATGCATGCTAACCCAGTATTGGGTCATGTTTAAACTGTTAAGGTGCGCAAGAATATTGGTTTGAACTGTTACAAAGCTGAAATGGCGTCCACATTAGGCCATGTTTGTATGCATAACTTACTTCTTCAGGCCTATAAATTTTGTTTCTTTATTGATTTTGGTTTGGTTCAGTCAAAATTGAAATGCAGTGCCCCAAAACAATGTGAAGTTTCTTTTCAAGTTTGCTTTTGGAAATTGAAACTTCTCAGAACTGCAGAATGTCGGAAATTAACCAACAACATGCAATTAAAACAAGATTCAGAAATGTTTCTCAGATTTGGATTATTTTTTTAAAGGTGCTCTGCTATCATCTTATGCAGTTTAATACATTTTAGTACATTGCTGCCCCCTATCAAACACCCCTCTGCCAACCTAAAAAAGCGGATCTTGATGAATCAACCAGATTGCTGGTAGTGTAAGAGTTTTATTTTCAACTAATCAGCTTTGACCGCTTGTTTTATGTGGCATAGGTTGCTTCGGTTATGACAGTTTGGAATCAAATGAAGCCTGCATATGCTGCTAACTTATGGAATGAGGCCTTGAACAAGAGGCTTGGAACTCAGGTATTTAATTAGTTGTTCTTCACCTTGCTTGACCATTCACAAATTATCTTACTGATGTGTTGGTTTACTGATATGGCATTCTTATGTCAAAAATGATAATGTACATGGTTGTTAATTCGTTAACTTTTTCA
This sequence comes from Vitis vinifera, assembly GCF_030704535.1. Taxonomy (NCBI): domain Eukaryota; kingdom Viridiplantae; phylum Streptophyta; class Magnoliopsida; order Vitales; family Vitaceae; genus Vitis; species Vitis vinifera. Next base: position 6,312,260 of record NC_081823.1, read on the forward strand.
TTGATGAATAACATATGGAACATTTGGAAGCCCTTGAGGCCAAGCACACCTGGCAAGGGGTTGGGTTGAGGATATGGAAGGTTCTAGGTGTGAGTCCCAGCATGGGCAAGAAATTAATTCTTATTCATATAGAGGAAAAAAGACATTGAACATCTGAATCTTTGATGTATAATTGGTTGGAAAAATAAAGTTCACCATGTAAACTGTATTAGGAATTTGGGACTTGGCATTTAAGGATCCTCCTAAGTATCCTCGGTCTGACATAGATATCATCATGGCTGATCTTAAAAATCAAGTCATCAGAAATCTTGTAGTTCTGGAAAAAGTTAAATCTAATGGTTGTGATCATACTTGATATTGTTCAATGTTAGATTTGAAATAAGAAAAATGTCTAGTTGATTTTTCTGAGAGAAAAAGGAAAAATTGTTGTTGTTCTTAGCATCCAATGTAATTTTTTCCTTAATGCAGGACCTTGCTCTTCCTGAGATTCTGGTTGAAACTGAAAAGCGTGGATCATCATTTGATGAATTGCTGACAATTCCTGAGCAGGATGATTGGGTTTACACTGATGGAAAGTCAACATCTTGTGTTGCTTTCATTCTGGAAATGTATAAGGAGGCAGGATTATTTGGTCCAAGTGCTAGCTCTATTCAAGTAACTGAGTTCACGGTGAGTCAAAGCAATACAGAGTTTGCTAGTCCTGATGAAAAAAAGTCACTATTTAGCATTATCATGATATATTTTGGTTATCAGTAGATAAATGTTATGAAGAAAATTGAACATAAATTATCCAGCATCAAATGATTAGGATCATCTGATCCTAGTGGTTTTGGGGTAGAAGGTTTTCTGAACCAGATAAATGATCTTTGTTCCTGTTTCACATTCCCTCCTTAGTCTGCATTGGGACTTAACTTATAATGTTCCCAAAACAAAGTGTAAAGCAATCTGATTTAGTGGGTTGTTTGTGGAAAAAAGCAGAGTTATTGCTGTCTTGCATATGTCTCAATTTATTTTATTTCCAAAAATGCAGATAAAAGATGCATACACACTGAATTTTTTTGAAAATAATTCAAGCCGCCTGCCAAAGTGGTGCAATGATGGGGACAATGTGCAGCTCCCTTATTGTCAGATCAAAGGAAAGTATCGAATGGAATTGCCAGAGTACAATACCCTGGATCCATACCCTCATATGAATGAAAGATGCCCATCCCTGCCTCCAAAATACTTGAGGTCGGCAAATTGCTGAAAAGGATGAAAGGTCCTGCATCTTTCCCTCCCCGCTTGGAAGCTATGATACGTGTGGCTGATATCATACTGGGTTCTCACTTCGCTTCCATAGTGTGCAAATCTTATTTGATGTCAAGGGAACAAAGATGCCAAGGGAAAAGTTGGTTGATGTTAGTCTTCAATTTGATGATCAGAGGCTGTTGAATGTTGTACATGATAGAAAATGAATGGATGTGTGGTTAGGATGTTATTCTTTTCACTTCTTTTTCTTGGCACATGGAAATTGTTATGTCTGAAAAGAACCCTTTGTGTAAATATCTATTTGCTGGTGTAAACTGCTGGTATGATGCTGCAGATCATATGAAATATATGAATTGGTTGCAAATTTAATTACTGCTATCCTTATTTTCAAAAGCACATTCTTTTGTCTGTCATATTAGTTTTAATTTTGCTATGGCAATGTCCAAATTGATGATATTAACCAAATCTTTTTGCAGCAAGAAAGACAACAGAAGTCAAAATAAGATGAGATATTACATTACGTTAAAGACAACTGTAGTCACAACTGCAGCACAGTTTGTTTCGGACGGAAAATGGATTCTTGAACAATGGGTAGAATTTTCAATGATGGTTATTAACCTTGATATCAACATGTTTTTTTATTGAAGTCCAGGTCCTCTGATTCGTACCTTGAACAGCTGCTGCATGGACATCCAGTTCATTACCCAGAAGCTGCTGAAGTGCCATGACCTTATCCACAATCTCCTTCTCAGATATTACCTCTTCATCATTTTCACCACAAATGCACAAGCAATTGATGGTGAGCAATACAAGGGAGGATTCTGTAAGGTATTCCATAGAAGAATTAAAAATTGTGTATTAGAGTATTACTGTTTATGTGTATTCTTGCAGTGTTTCAACATTGGGCTTAATATTGTACTTGATAATGCTAAACATATAAAATTCTGTTGAAATATTTTCTATATAAAATGTTATTCATAAAATTGAAATGAAGGTGGCATATCACCCATTGTTTGTTGATTGCCATGTTTCCATGGAGGGACCCATTTCGGTACACTGCTCCTCCTGACCAGGAGAAGGAAGATGGGGGAGGGGGAACAAGAAATTTGGGAAGAAGGCATTCATTGTTGGGAGAGATGTGTTCAACAGTTGGTTTTGGGAGGGTGAACACCCAATTAAATAAGAAAACTTCACCATCTTTTGTTGGTTTTTGGATGGGTATCTTTCAAGTTTAGGCTTAATATTAGTCCATTTGGCAGTGCCTGAAAACCAAGCGTTAAAATATTTCTCATGACAAGTCATTGGATTCATAAAAGATGAAAAGAAAACGACAGATACCTATTAATGAAATCTTGTTGATTGGTCTAATGCATCAGTGAGCCAAAGTGTGTTTCTTGGACTAATCCACCTTATTGAACCTTAAAAACTGACTGTTAATCTGAATATCTGACTCAGTTTAATGCTGTTTACTGATTGTATGAACAGGCTCAAACTTGTTTGCCATGTTTCCATTGTTTTCTAAGTCTATCCCCTTAATTTGCTTCGATTGTCTTCATTTTGCTCAGCAAAACTGGCTTCCTACATTGTGGGATTAACATGTGTCATCGCTCTAATGTTATCAACCCACATGACAATAACAACCAAACAGATGATTGATGTTTATATAAGTAGGTAAAAACAAAGTCTTTGTAATTGTCCCTGTGTAGTTTGCTGTGGCTTTGTAACTTTTCTCTAACTGACATGCCCGTCATAAAAGAACAAATTGAGATTTGATTCCCTGAAAGTATGCATAGAAAGACAAACTCATTTTCCAGTGTACTTTGGATGTTCTGCAGATGTGAAATTGTACCATTTGTTTATTGACAAGGCCTGTTGTGAACTTCATAGAGGTAAACCACTGACTGAATGTTCTGAATCAAACCAACCTGCCTAATTTGGACATGCTCTAACATTGAGGGATGCATTTTTGTCTAGCACTTGTTGATAGAGGATTCTTAGTCTAATAGGAACAGCAATAGTGAGGTTTCAAGGTTTGAGGAGGGAGTGACAATCAGATGATACTACATTAGGTTCATTGATGTAATCTCAATAGGTAGTCCTCCAGTTGGTGCTGGCGTCGGGTTCCTGCCGAAAAAATTGTCGGTATGGCATAACTTCCACTTGAACCGAGTAACCAGATGATGGACGGTAACAAGGGTTTCAATCCTTGCAAACTCAATTCCTGGACATATCCGAGGGCCCCCTCCAAATGGAATGAAGCAGTACGGTGGAATTGATGCTTGGTTTTCAAATCTTGTTGGATCAAACTTTGTTGGCTCCGGGAATATGCTATTGTCCATGTGTGTCATATTTGTCGCCCAGAATATCTAAATTATCAAAGAGAAGTGTATCAGTGTTGTTTACACGGTTAGTTAGAAGAGCACAATGAAAGATGCTGTTATTCACTTACCTTCCACCCTTCAGGGATAAGATATCCTCCAAACTCAATGTCTTTCAATACAGTCCTGAACCCAGCAAAGACCGGAGGAACCATCCTCAGAGTTTCCAGTGCCACTCTCCATGTGTACTTCATCTTTGCCAGGTCTTCCCATGTTAGGAACTCCCCTGAGGGCTTGCCTTTTGCTATCTCCTCATGTTCTGAAGTCCAGAAACAAACAATTAAACAGACCTTTAACGCCTTTTATTGATGCATAGTTTGTTCCAGAATCAGAAGGATAATGGATTCTTGAACAGGAGGGATAGCTAAAAAAATTTCTGTTTATGATTATTAAACTTGTTAATGAATTGTTTGTACCTTTCAGAACAGCCGCATAGACATCTGGATCATTAGCCAGAAGCCGCACCAAGAAAGTAATCAAAACAGCAGAAGTGTCGTGCCCGGCAACCATGACAAGCATGACATTATCCACAATCTCCTTCTCTGTAATTACTTCTTCATTGTTTTTGCCATGAATGCTGAGCAAGCAGGTGATGAGATCTTGATGAGGAGACGCACCCTTCTCAAGTTCTACCTCCTTTTCTCGCATGAGTTCCTTTATCATGTTTTGGATCTTTGTGCTTGCCTGAAGACTGCGGTTGTAGCGGGTGAAGGGCAAGTTAACCGGAACTGACCAAATTCCTTCTATCATTTCCTGGAATCTGCCCACAAGTTTCTCCCTTCGGATTCCTCGCTCAACCCCAAATAGAAGGCCACAAATAATGTTGAAGGTGAGGGTCTTCATCAGGGGCATTACCTATCAGCAATACAGGGGAGGTTTCTATAAATTCCATAGTAATACTATTGCATAAAAATTACTGCTTATAAGTATTCCTGCAATGGTGGATTGGAGTTTTTGGTATGTTATATGTACCGTGACCCTTTGCTTGCCTTGCCAATGCATCTCAAGATGCTTCCTAACCTCTGCATCCATCTTTCCCACATACTGCTTCAAGGATTCTGGCTTTAAGAATGATACAATAGCACCCCTGACACGCTTATGATCTTCTCCACTAAGCTCCAGCAAATTCCGATCACCCATTATCATCTGATTAGACTTTGCTTGCTGGTTACTGATCGTGCTGCCATCACTGGCGAATACGAGCTTGTTTGCAGCCTGTCCATAAATAAAGACAGCTGATTGGCCAAAGAGGCTCAACTTTGAAATTGGACCATACTTCTTTATCCTCTCTTCAAGCCATTTTTCAGCAGTGTTGGCTCGCATGGCACGGAGAAGGCCAATGCTTTGGCCTATTAAGGGCAGTCCTAGTGAACCTGGAGGGACCCCTTTTGGTAAACTCCTTCTCCTGGCCAGGAGAAGGAAGATGGGGAGGAGGACCAAGAAGATTGTGAAGAAGGCACTCATGGTTGAGAGAGACTTGTTCAGAATATGGTTTTGGGAGGGTGACTGCACCCATTTATATAAGAAAAATTTCAACCTCTTTTGTTGGTTTTTGGGTGGGTATCTTTGAACCTTAAGACATAATATTCCATTTGAAAGTGGCTAAATATATACAAAAATCTGAAATCCACGTGTTGAAATATTAATTTTTCATATGAGGTTCTTGGATTCATAAAGAATTAATGAAAAGAAGATGGAATATACCGCTAATGAACTCTCCTTTACTGGCCTAATTTGCTGTTGGTTTGTGACTTTGCTCTAATTGATATGTCAAACATAAAGGAACAAATAAGATTTGATTCCATAAAAGTATGCATAAAAGGGCACACTCATTTTCCCCTTCTTTTGGAGTTACTTCGGATGGTCTGCATATGTGAAATTGTACTCTGTTGTTTTAGTGACACCCTCAGAACATATATTTGCTTCAACTCCGAAAAATTGCTTCTAAGTTTGACATGCATTAATTTTACTTTTGGCAGGGGAGCATGGTAAGAGAAAAGAGGTGGGTTAGGTAATGGCGCTCATCAATTATGAGTTGTTAGCAACCACACAACGCACCCAAAATAGGATCTGAGCTGATTGAAATTCTGAGGGGCTTGTGGTTGGAAAAGGGGAGTATGGATCACATTATGTACCATTTAACAGATGCCCCTTGTCCCTTTAACTAAGGGGAGTTTTAGAGCATCCCCAATTTTGATAAAAAAAATTTCATCTAGTTCCATCATGGGTTTATGTGCAAAAGACAATGCCGAGACAGAGGGTAAAACTTCCATTACCTTGATTCGTTATAGCCTACCTTCTCCATATGAAAATTCCCCTGAGAGCAGATGAAGCAAATTTCAACCCCAATGATCATCTTTGGTTGGTGAAGTAGAGTGTAACTCGAGCTACAAATTAATCTCTTGAGAAGAAAGACAAGCCTAATGCTTCCACTTCCACCTCCTAAAAGCAGTAGCCATCCACTCAAGCTGAACCACAAGCCACTCTAGCTCTACTTCAGGAGACTCTAAACCCACTCCTACTGAACCTGCTGCTACACCACTCACCACGGTTTCTCATGTACCCTATCATACATCTAGTCCACCTTCCAGCTGATCTCTATATATCATGCAGTACTAGGGTTCCACATTAACACCTACTACCTCCAAAATGCAAGTCTGATTTTCATAATAGAAAACACAATTTACTAGAATCCAGTCTCTAGTATTAGAGAATTCATTACAATAGATTTTTTTTTTCTATTTTCAAATTCTTGTAATTAGTTGTAACTTCCTATTTTCTATTGTAATTCCCTAATTCTAGGATTGTTTCCTATTTTTATGTTTTGGGTAGATTGTTTCCTATTTTTGTGTTTTAGGTTTTGTGTATATATATTCATTCTTAATCAATGGAAAAATCAAGTCATTGTTTCTTAATAATTCTCTCTCTACTTCAACATGGTATCAAGACCTAATCTTCTTAGGCATATTTTCTTCTTTTTTTTTCTTTCTTCTCAATGGCTTCCGGTGCATCCTTCTCTTCCACCAACAATCCTATTACCATCCAAAACTCCCAAGATCCTCAACATCCCCTCCTTATAATTAATCTTTCCAATATCATCAAATTGTCATTCACCAATTATCTCACATGGAGCCTTCAAATCCAATCTCTTCTTGAAGGTTATGATCTTCATCACTTCATTGATGGCGCTCATACTCCACCACCACCCACCATCACCGTCACTGGTGTTTCATCCCCAAATCCGGCATACACAACCTGGAAGCGTCAGGATCATCTCATCTTTAGCGCTCTCCTTGGTGTTATCTTTGTTTCACTACAACCGCTTATTGCCTGCACCACCACTTCCTTTGATGCATGGTAAACCTTAGCCAATACCTATGCCAAATCATCTCGTAGTCATATTAAACAATTGAAGGAACAATTAAAGCGGTGTACAAAGGGCTCAAAATCAATTAGTGAATATATGCAGGCGATAAAAACTCGTGCCGATGAACTTGCCATTTTGGGGAAGCCAATTGATGATGAGGATCTTATTGATCAGGTTCTTGAAGGACTAAGTGATGAGTACAAATCCGTCATTGATGCAATTAATGCCCGTGACACGTTAATTTCTTTTGATGAGCTCCATGAGAAACTTCTCAACGAAGAAGCATATCTTTAGACCCCTCAACCATCTCCTTTATCACTACCATCAACGGCAAATCCTACTGCCTTCCAGAATCGTCCAAATTGGCGTCCACCAGCCACCATTCCACAACAACCAGGCCCTACCACTGCGTTTTCTCCTCATGATTAACGCCAACCCAAACCCTATTTGGGTCATTGTCAAGCATGCGGTATTCAAGGACACACTACCAAGCAATGTCCGATGTTTCGACTTGTTACTAATCAACAATCCCCAACACCTCGTCCTCAAGGCACTCAGGGATATCGCCCCTCCACACCCTGGCAACCATGAGCCAATCATGTTGTTCTCAGCAACAATACTACTCCTACTTGGCTGCTAGATAGTGGAGCATTTCACCATGTTACGTTTGACTTGAGCAATCTCTCTCTTCATAACTCGTATCAAGGATCTGATGATATCATGATCGGCGATGGATCAACCCTTCCTATCACACATACCGATTCTACCACCATACCAACTTCCTCTCGCACCTTTACTTTACAAAACGTCCTTTGTGTCCCTTCCATGCAAAAGAACTTAATTTCAATTTATCAATTTTGCACTAATAACCATGTTTCTGTTGAATTCTCACTCTCTGCTTTTCAGGTGAAGGATCTAAACACGGGGGCAATCCTTTTGATGGGTGAACCTAAGGATGGCGTATATGAGTGGCCGACTACATTCCCTTCTGTTACCTTTTCACCGTTGCTTGCATTTTCCAGTGTCAAGACCACTTCGTCCGAGTGACACTCTAGACTAGGTCATCCATCATTTACTATAATAAAAAATATCATCTCTAAGTTTTCTTTACCATTGTCTAGTCTGTTATCCTCTTCTACACATTGTAATGTCTGTTCATATAATAAAAGTCATAAAATTCCATTTTCTTCTTCTACCTTAACCTCATCCCATTCACTTGAACTTCTCTTTTATGATGTATGGACCTCTCCTGTTTCTTTTGTTGATGGTTTTCAGTACTATGTTATTTTTGTTGATCATTATACACGGTATATTTGGTATTATCCCCTTAAACGGAAATCTCATGTGTATGATGTCTTTGTGCTCTTCAAGGCATTAGTCGAAAACCAATTTAAACACCGAATTGTTACCCTCTATTCAGATAATGGTGGCAAATATCAAGCCGTTGATAATTTTCTCTCCACCAATGGTATATCCCATCTTACTACACCACCACATACACCTGAACACAATGGTATTTCTGAACGATGTCATCGCCATATTGTTGAAACTGGTCTATCTCTTCTCACTCATGCATCGATGCCTCTAACTTTTTGGACTTACGCCTTTGCCACTATTGTATATCTCATCAACCGTATGCCCACACCCACACTACATCTCTCATCTCCTTTTAACAAACTCTTTGAATTTCCACCCAACTACACTAAACTTCGGGTGTTCGGTTGCTTATGTTATCTGTGGCTTCATCCTTATTCTCAACATAAACTTGACTCTTGTTTCACTCCTTATGTTTTTCTTGGTTACTCTTCAACACAAAGTGCCTATATCTATCTTAATTTGTCCACCTCTAAAACTTATATTTCTCGTCATGTCAAATTTCTTGAAAACACTTTTCCCTTTACCACTCACCAATCCCATCTAGCTCGTCCTACCCTAGAGCTCATTTCCAACCGGCTTCCACTGGTCCAAACTCTAACCATTTCTTATGCATATTTTGCTTTTAGCATAATGTTTGGTTATTAGTATTAGCTTAAAATATCTTATCATAATTCTTTTAAGATTTCTTCTATGTTTTTTAGTCAAATATAAATGTCAACATTTGAAATCGATTTATGACAATATGATCACTTTACATAAAGTGGTGTTTATAAAGGATCAAGAATGGTGGAAAAAATCTTCTCTTTTGTAATGTTAATCGTGAATATCTCCGATAATGACAATTTATTACCAACGATAATAAACGTTAAAATTGTGAGACCATGTAATTATAAAGATGTTGACGATGCAATGACTTATTGAGAATCCATAATAGATTGCATGTCTACCAAATCATCCAATCTACCATGGAAGAAGATAAGACTTAAGGCACTTTGAAGTATAAAGGATAACCACTTTTATTCTTTGTATTGCTTCCTCATGATGTAATTTAGGGGTTAGAATTTTATATGTTTTAATTAATTTTTATTTATGCTTTAAAATAAATTATTTAAGGATGAGTTATTTTACTATTAAAGTTTAAAATTTTTAAACAATTTTAACTTTATTTGTTTATTTTTTTAATCTATGTGTGATTTTCATCTACTTCCAATAATTTTCTTTTTGCAAAATATAAAAGTATTAATTTTAATGAAATGAAATACGCATAAAATTCTGTTCAAATTTACCAATACGTCCCAATTTCCACACAAGGGAATTCAAAATCTACCTCTAAATACTAATAAAAACGCAAATAATTATATAAACTAAGACTAAGAGGGCCGTAAAATAATTTTCTTTCAAACTTTAGATTTTTATTTTTATTTTTTTTATGACTTATTATTAATTTTTTATTGAATGGAAAAAAAACCAAAATATTTAATTTTTTTAAATAAAAAAAAGTAACATATTAATTTTTCTTTATATTTTAATATTTAAATAAAATATTACAAAAAAAAAATAGTTTAATACTTAACACTATTTAATTTTAAGTTCTATTTAAAATTAAGTATAAAAAAAAAAAACACACACCACCTAAGACCCTCTAGTCCAGATTCCTAATTTCTACCAAAATCATAAACAAATTCAAGGTAAGCAAATCCTAAATTTATAAAAATACCAAGTTATGAATGTCTCGCAATAATTCACATACCTTAAAATTTAAATCTCAATTTTCTATAACAAAATTCAAAACGTATAAGATTAACCATCAAAATCTACCTCCGTCCAAGACTCTCCAAATAAAAAAAACATAGACCAAAATCCAAATCTACAATTATATAACTAAATGGCCAAATAAGTCAAATGTCACCAAATTTAAAATAGATTGTTTTTTTATTCACGTTAGACCTTTCATTTGTTTTTTCATTAATAATTCTTTATGTTAACTTTTTCTAAGCATGTTTCTTTCAAAAATAAAAAATAAAAAATTATTCGTTGAAGAATTATTACAAAATTCCAAAATGAAAAAAATAAAAAAATAAAATTAACATGAACATCTCCATGTTTATAAAATGATTGGGTAAAGGTGAAGTCTTCATGATACACCTTTATATAAATGCTATGGTGAAAGTGGAGATACACCTTTATATTAAGAATCCTCGGCTTCTCAATTCTTACATAAATTTCTTTTCTTTAATAATATATTATAATTAATATGAGATACTGGAGAATATTAAAGAGTGAAATGTTTTAAAATTTCTTATTCATTGTCACTTGTGGTTAGGATAGTTTAATTGACATATGTGGATGGATCTCCCTTATTTAAATATTTATGACCTTTAACCTATTAGAACGTATATTATTTCATGTTATTCCTGAATTAATATGGAAATTTATAAAAGTGTTGTGACTATAAAAAAAATTTTCATTTTCAATAGGGATGAATTCATTAAGTCTCATATTGACAACATGTAAATATTGAATGAAAAAACACAAATATGTCACAATGTTTTACATAATAAGTGAATAACTAATAGAATTTAATTATTTTACATGAGCCAATGTGATAATACATGTCATTTTAAAAAGCTTCATTTAGAAAAAAAAATAGAATTAATATTCCCTTACTCTATAAAAGTTGTTGACTTAATTCGACAATAAGTTTGATACAAATAGACATTGTGGGGCTTTCCCACTTGGTACTTCACTCCTGGCCCACATGGCCTCCTCCTATCTCTACCCGAACGATCATAATTAGACCCGGAGAACCTTATCCGGCCTATATACATACCAATAGCCAACAACATTGCGTTTCTTTAAATTGCACAATGCATTCTGGATAGAGATTCTGACCCACTCCAGCAAATAATCATTCCTCGTTGTCAGGAGCAGAAGTAAGGAGGCGTCACCCTACCTTCATAGGCGTACTACCACACACTACACCATACCTTCTGCAGGTCAAAGCAACAAGCAGACCATCATGACATTCCCATTGACAGCCTCTGTCAGCCACCTAAATGGTCATGATTACCTTGCCATCATGACTGTGAAAGTCAAGATGTCAGCTCAGCATAGATATGACCTAGCTCTAGACACTATAAAAACCCTCATGCAACCAAAATGAGAGGGAAAGGGCAATAGGGGAAGACTCTCTTGATCGTGTTTAAAAAAGTAGCTCTTCTTACTTTCTCTAGGAATTGACTTAGATTTCGAATGGTATGTTCGGACAACCTGTTTAGACATCTTTTTGCAGAAAAAGCGGTAAGAGCCAGTCTCAGTCATCGGAACCAACCTTTTACTATTGAAACAAGGAGAAGTATCATTCCTGGTTGATCCAGCATCAACATACATGATCCATGTCCAATTACTAGAGTTTATTTAAATACAAAATGTACCTCCTTTCATCAATTTGATTTTTACATTTTATCCTTACATCGAGAAAAGAACAACAAAATGAGAAATCGTTACCCAAGTAGATTAATTTCATAAATTAATGAATAGTGAAAAGAAAATATTTATAAATTCATGTCTATTTAAGCTCTATTAGAACATATATTCTAGCATCATAAAAAATGTTGGAAATCGGTTTAAAAAAAAGCTTCCATTTTTGTCGAAATCCCCAAATTCGACACTATAAAGGTTTTACCACATGAACATCCATGTTTATCATCCCATGTAGAGAATGTTCTACGTTGTTCCTCGGGACAGGAGAAGAATGTGGCACAGATCGGAGGATCCCTCTTTGAGTTGCTTGGATAAAAGCAAGAGGAAGGAGCGAGTTCACACATGAAAATTCTGGGAAACAAGTGGCAGTATCTGTGTAAGGTCTTTGGCCCAAAAAAGGCATGAAGGAGAATCATACTTGGAAGAATTTTTTCTTTTTTTTTTCTTTTAGAAATCAATGGGAGAGTGGAGCAATTTCTCCAGTCGGACTTTGAAGAGCAGGGTTTCAGTTGTGAGATGCAGAAAGTGTATTCAAGAAAGCCAATTCTCTACTAGCAACAATACAACCATTAGAGGCATCCTTCCGTATGTTTTCTCGATTCTTTCTCTCTTAATTTTGATCCTTTGTAAACAATGGCCTTGTAAATTGCAATATCATTATGCTTATGTATTTGCAATATATGTATGCTTTGTGTGGATGGATTGTATGAATGAGATTTGTGTAAGGACCATGAGTTGAAGACTTTCTTTTGTGAGATATTTAGTTTATGAACTTAGATCTAATGGTGTATCAGCTATTTGTGAGCTTGCAAGTGGAAAAAGGGGGAAAACAGATTGAATGCAAAAAATGGCAAAATGCATGTGATATCGGAATTTCAATACCACATAGTTTGTATCGATTATGGTCTCGGATATTGTGAGAAATGAAAAATGTTTGTGATATCGTATTTGGTATCAGACTTGTCTGGTATCAGATTCGGTATTAGAAGCTAGTTTTGGTTATTACTTTGTGATTGAGATATTAGAAGTCCTTTCTTTTTCTTGAGTGTATCGGCTTTGGTATCAGATTTGGCATTAGGAATAGTATCAGAACAGCTTTGTGCCAGGTATCAGAATTGCTTTTTTTTTTTTTTTTTTTTTTGTGTTTGGTATTGGTTTTAGTATCAATAGTATCGAACTTGTTTGGTATCGAATTTGGTATCAGGACTGATTTCAAAATTGCTTTGTGCCTAGTATGAGAATTCCCTTTCTTTTGTGTTTGTCATCAATTTTGGTATCAGACTCTTTCGGTTTCAAATTTTGTATCAAAATAGATATCAAAATTGCTTTGTGTCTGGTATCAAAACTCCTTTCTTTTCTTTGTGTAGTATCCAATATTATATTGGAATACCGATACCACAACCTGTGCTATTGTTTTCAAGTTGTTCTGTGCTTCCTTGGATTTGCTACTTGCATGTTTTTTCATTGGTTTAAAGTTGCTAGAATTCATTCTTGATTTCATCTTGGGATTATTTGCATTAAGAAATCTCTTGGTCAATAAATGATTGTCTTCAAAAATGGATCTTGGGTCTTATTCATACAATTCTCTCATACACATGTTCCTCTCATTCTCTTTTTATTAATTTGCAATCCACCATGCCATGTCGTTGGGGTTTCATTGATGCATTGTATTTCTTTTTGTTGGCATTATGTCTATCGATTAATTAATGAAATGTCGAAGTTTCCTATTTTGAGTTTAGTGGGGTGCTTAACACCTTCCCATTGGATAACTTAACCTCTGAACTCATCCCTAATTTGTTGATTTTATCTTTCTATTTTGACAGTCACTTTAGAGTTTTTTTTTTAATTTTTTTTCCCTTTTAAAGAAAATAAAACAAGTGGCAACTCCAAACAGCAATAAAAATAGATTTCAAAATAAGCATTTTCAAATAAAAGGTTTGCCATCACATGGAAGCACCTAAAAATACGGGTCAGAATGTTAAAACTATAACAAGACAAAACAAAAGATAACTCTCTTTTTGGAGTTACTGTCACTGTGTCTTCAACATATAAAATAAAAAAGAAAAAAGAAAAGTTCTTGTATGAAGTCATTCCTTATCCACATTCCTTAAAGTGCTCTCTTTATATCTTTTGTGTGCTTTATCAACAAGAATACAAAATTTAATTAGCATACATAATATTTTCATTAATCATGTTTCTCACTTCGTTTGTAGCAGTGTTCAATATTCCTTTTTAAATCTTTAAGGAGGCATACTTGTCATTTTTTTTTGGCATTTTCTAAAACGAGATTAGTTACTTTATCATCATATCTTGCCAAAATCTTTATCATTTAAATGAAATTATCCAAATTTCTTATTATTGACATTCATCCCGACCTCTAAAAGCACATGATCAAATTTTAACCGATTAAATAGAATCAATAGAGGTCTTAAGATGTAAGCAATTATTCAAAATCTATTTGGATATTGAGGCATTCATCATCTTGTTAATATGTCAGGAATCAATTCATTTGATCATCACAACATCATACCTTGATATTATGGGGTCAACGTGAATTAGAAAAGCACATTTCTTTCCATTGTTTACTTTCTTCCTTATATCCAGAAGCAAGTGAACAAAAATAATGAAAATGAAAATGAGCAAGAAAGTAGACATAGAAGAACACAAGATTTAATGTGGTTCTGCAATATGTCTACATTCGCAGGGAGGAAAGAAATTAATTCACTATACACAAAAGAGTAATTACAATCCTAAAACTCTTAAGTCCCAAGTCCCAATTACATCCAATATGACTCACCATTTTAGTCAAAATCTCTTCTTATACACACCCAAATGGATTTTAAGAATTCCTTTTTAAATGGTGATCTCAAAGAAGGCCCACATGTAATCTTCTCTTAGGCTACAACATCCGTTGAGTCAAGTATGTAGACTATGTTTGTGCCTTGTATGGCCTTAAGTAGGCACCTCATGCTTTGAGAAGTTTAGTTTAGCAGTTCCTGGATTTGGATTTATGCAAAGTCTATATGATTCAGCTGTGTATGTTTTTTTGAAACTCTAGTCAAGGCATTGTGTTGTTACTTCTTTATGTTGACAATATGGTGGTTATAGGAAATGATACAGATAGGATTCAAGATATTGTATTTGTATCCCTACATTACTTTCTTGGCATTAAGGTAGACACATCTCCCAGGGAGCATATTTTGTCTCATATCAATATGCATAAGATCTCATTTGTCTATTGTATTGGCAAACAATAAAGTTGTTGATATCCCATTTGAGTTGAGTTCTAAGCTTTGTGCCGATAAAACACATTTTCCAAATCCCACTTGTTATAGGCAACCTTTTTTTTTTCTTTTTTTGATAGATAATCACATAAAAAAAGGCGCCTAAAGGGCAACCCAAAGCATACAAGGAGTATACAAGAGGCGCCTAAAGGCAAGAACAAAAAGAAGAGGGAATACAAAAAACTCACCAGCCCTCATTTAGAATCCAACCAATCAAAAAAGTTGATTAAAGGTAAAGGTCCTACATCTATACAAGACTTAGATCAAAACCAAAGATTACATACAAATGAATATTTCATCCTGTGAATCGAGAGATCCTCATTTTCAAAAGCTATCATGTTTCTTTCCTTCCAAACCGACCAAAATAAACAAAGAGGAACTGTCATCCAAGCCTTTCTATGTTTCTTGCTCACAAAGGATCCATGCCAACCTAAGAATGTATCTCTAGTCGAAAGCAGAAGGACCCACATCACACCAAACAGTGCAAAAACAAGCTCCCACAAAACCCTAGCCTTGGAACAATGGATAAGAATATGATTAATTGACTTCTCTTCAGCATAACAAATGAAACATATGTTAGTTATGGGCCACCCCCCTCCTTTTGAGTTGATCCAAGGTCAGAACCTTCCCCCACGATGCTTCCCAAGCAAAGAAACCCACCATAGTGGGAACACAAGGGCTTCAAATGATGTTTCACGGAAACAGGACTGCACTTCTTGGTTCAAGAGTACTATAAAGGGATTTAACAGAAAAATTCCCCTATCCTCCAAGTCAATGACTAGCCTCTTTCCTTGTAAAGTCAAAAGGAACCTCTCTACCACCTCCACCTCCCAATCATTGAAAGATCTAGAGAACCGGGGATTCTATTCCCTCTCTTCCCCCAAAGAATCCTAATAGTCCGCTACCCACACATCTTTTGAATCCGCTAAAACGTACAAAGAAGGAAAATAATCACAAAGGGTATTGTTCCGGCACCATTTGTCCTTTCAAAATCTCACTCTTCTACCGTCCCCCATAGAAAATACAATATTTTTAAACATTAGGGAGCTTTCCTTCCATAACCCCACCTCATAGCCCTCCCTTACTTCACGGGTACACCAACCACCTTCTTGCACCCCAAACTTCCTACTAATGACAAGCCTCCACAAAGACTCCCTTTCAACCGCAAAGCGCCAACTCCACTTGAACAAAAGGGCCCTATTGAGAATAGAAAGACTTTTAACACCCAAACCACTCTTCTTTTTATTTGAACAAATAATTGCTCACTTTACAAGATGAAGCTTCTTCTCCAAAGCTTCCCCATCCCAAAGAAAGTTCCTTTGGATTTGCTCTAGTCTCAATCTAGCAACTCTTGGCATATGCATCAAAGACATGAGCTAAATGGGCATAGCTTTGTGCGGTGCACCCAAGAGGAGCCCCAAGTAAGTGGAAGGAAGTGCTCCCACTTTGCAGCCAAGTTCTAGGGCCAACAACTCTACATTCTCCACACTCCCCATCGGCAAAATTTCACTCTTATCCAAATTGATTCTCAGCCTTAAAATGGCTTCAAACCACATTAACAACCAACTTAAAAAAATCATATGCTCCTGGGAGGCGTCACAGAAAACCAGCGTATCATTAGCGAATAGCAGGTGAGTAATTTGAACCCCATCTCCACCTCTTCCCCTTATTCTACAACCTATTAAGAATTCCCTCCCTCCCTCCCTTTGCTGCTCTATTTATGAGACAGCTTAAGGCCTCCATCCCGATCACAAATAAATAAGGTGATAGAGGGTCCCCTTCCTCAGCCCGTTAGTGCTATGGAAAAAACCCATTGATGAGTCATTAATCAAAATGGAATACGTTGCAGTGGATATACACCAACTAATCCAGCCTGCCCATTTCTCCCCAAAACCCATTTTTTGCATCACTAGCAACAAAAAATTCCAATTAATATGGTCATATGCCTTCTCTTTATCCATCTTACACAACACTCCACTTTCATTCCTTTTCAGCATAGAATCTATGGCCTCGTTAGCAATTAAAGCAGTATCAAGAATTTGTCTTCCCTCAACAAAAGCATTTTGGCACGAAGACACCACCTTTCCTTCCCACCACCTTCTTTAGTCTATTAGCTAAAACCTTTGCTAGCAGCTTGTACAATCCTCCCACCAAACTGATGAGTCTAAAGTCTCTCAGATCATCTGCCCCTCCTTTTTTTGGAACTAAAACCAAGATCGTGGTATTCAAGCTCCTAACAAATCTTCTCTTCTTATGGAATTCTTTGAAGAAACCCATTACCTCATCTTTTACGAAGCCCCAACAGAACTGCCAGAAAGCAAGAGGGAACCCATCCAGACCTGATGAACAACAGTCTAGAATTATTACACTAAACATATCAAAATATAGGCTGCAAAAAGAACCATATGAACCCTGGTATACTTATTTTTATAGTGTATGTCCTGAACTCTCTTGAACATATTCAGCATTGGTGTGTCAAATACCAGAGTGATGAATAATTAACAACTACTAACCACAATCTTTCTCATAGCAAGAAAGAGAACGAAAGTTATAATGAGGTTTGATTTGCTCTCATGAATATTATTGCATTAGGCTCTGGGTATGATTTTGACTGGTAGTCCTTCAGTTGGTTCTGGTGTTGGATTCCTGCTGAAAAAATTGTTGGTGTGATGTAACTTCCACTTGAAACGAGTAACCAAATGATGGATGGCAACAAGGGTTTCTATTCTTGCAAACTCAATTCCTGGACATATCTGAGGGCCCCCTCCAAATGGAATGAAGCAGTAGGGGTGGGATTGATGCTTGGTTTTCAAATTGTGTTGGATCAAACTTTGTTGGTTCCGGGAATATGGTATTGTCCATGTGGGTCGTGCTTGTAGCCCAGAATATCTGCATATCAAAGAAAAGGGCATCAGCCTTGCTTAAATAGCGGGCAGAGTCCAAGCTAAAATACTGTTACCAAGTTTACTTACCTTCCACCCTTTAGGGATAAGGTATCCACCAAATTCAATGTCTTTCAATGCAGTTCTGAAGCCAGCAAAGATGGGAGGAACCGTCCTCAGGGAGGAACCGTCCTCAGGGTTTCCAATGCTACTCTCCATGTGTATTTCATCTTTGCCAGGTCTTCCCAGGTTAGAAACTCGCCTGGGAGTTTGCCTGTTGCTATCTCCTCATGTTCTGAAATCCAGTTACAAAAGGCATCCCACTATCAGTCCCTTTTGTTCAATTATATTATATATATGGAACTATATATACCATTTTACCGCAGGACAGTTTGTTCCAAAGGAAAATAGATTCTTGAACAGGATGGATATATGTACTTATAGAAAGTTTTATTAACTTTGACCTCATTATGTTCTATTATTGTAATCAAGTTTCCATGCTTATAACTTTTCATACCTTGAAGAACAGCTGCATACACATCGAGATCATTAGCCAGAACCCGCACCAGGAAGTGCAGTCATAATAAGCAAAACATTGTGTATGATCTCTTTATCAGATATTACAGCCTCGTTGGTTTCACCACGAATGCTGAGCAAGCAAGTGATGAGATCTTGATGAGGCCAAGCACCTTTCTCAAGCTCCTCCCTCTCACATATAAGCTCCTTTATCATTGGACCTTTGCACTTGCTCGGAGACTGCGGTTGTAGCTTGTGAAAGGCAAGTTAAGTGGGACAACATCCTGGAATCTGGCCACGAGTTTCTCTTAGGATTTCTTGCTCTTATCCCAAATAGAAGACAACAAATGATGTTGAATGTGAGGGTCACATCAGGGGCAACACCTATCAGCCATACAGGTGAGGTTTCTGAAAATTCCATAGTAATACTTATGCAAAAGGACTACTGCTTACGAATATTCTTGCAAGGTTGATGGGAGTGTTTGATAAATAGCATGTACCGTGACGTTTTGCTTGCCTTGCCAATGCATCTCAAGATGCTTCCTGACCTCCGCATCCATCTTTCCCACATACTGCTTCAAGGATTCTGGTTTTAGGAATGATGAAAGAGCATCCCTGACACACTTATGATCTTCTCCGCTCAGCTCCAGCAAGTTTCGGTCACCCAGTATCATCTGATTGGACCTTGCTTGCTGGTTCGAAAGTGCTAAGCGTCAACTATGGAGGGCCCATAAGGCTCAATCCCAACATACCAAAGTTTCCTAATAACTAAGATGCATTTGGAAATCAAGTCTAAGATTTAAATCCAGCATACAAACAATGGAATGGAGAGGATCAGTTGTTGTTAAGTTAGTTGCTCTCGTCTTTGTCGATGACAACAATTCTTAGCCAAGTGGTTTGATGCAATACTTCACACTAGCTTTGGACTGATTTAGAGCATCCATATTCATCACGATCTAAGGCAAAATTGTTGTAAATGAAGATATAACTACAAGCTTTTATGAATGATTATTTTGTGAAAATGGAAAATATATTAGATCAATGTGTTGTTGGTTACTTTGTAAGCAAGGAAGGTTTGGTGATTTATATGCTTGTTGGACTTGGATTTGCGTATGATCCAATCGTTTATAACATTATGACTTGTGGAACGATGGATTAACTTTCTCTCAAGGAGGTTTAAGTGCTTCTACTGAATCGAGAATGTACACTTGAGCAACTAATGATGCAGTGGAGAGCTTCAAAATCCTTCTACGAATTTTGTCAACAAGAATGGCAGCAGCGATGGTCGTGACAAAGGCAACTTTGATCCATGAGGAGATCACAATAACTTCTGCTTTCTTCGTCCTGGACCTAGTGTTGGAAATAACAGGCCTGTTTTCTAGATTTGTGACAAACAAGGTCATATAATCTTTAACTATTGGCATTATGATCTAGATGAGAACCTTTTGACTTTACTTTTGCAAACTCTAAATGTCTATAACACCAAGGCTCAACCTACTACTTTGATGACTATACCGGAGACTATTCTTGATCCTAGTTGGTATATTGATAATGGTGCAACAAACCACGTGGTTACCACCTTGGATAATAGTACAATGAAAACATAATGTGGAGGCTAAGATAAATTTATAGTTGGAAATGGTAAGTAACACATTTCTCCTCCCCTCTTTGTCTTGAAAATGTCTACATGTTCCCCAAATTATCAAAAAGTCTAGTTAAGATTTTCCAACTTAAAGAAGATAACAAAGCTTTTGTGGAATTTCATGCTAATTATTTTCTTGTGAAGGACAAAATTATGAGAACCATTCTACTTCAAGGGAAGTTTAAAGATTGTCTTTACTTGATGGATAATCCGCGACCCAAGGTTAATTCTTAGTCTAAACTCATCAAACCATTGTTAAATTTTGTTGCTAGTTGCAATTTATTTTGTTTCCCACTTATGTTAAGAATGATTGTATTTAATTCAGTTTGTCTTTATGTTTCTACATCTTTAAATTTCATTGCATGGCATCAAAGGCTTGACCACCCTTCTGTTAAGGTTCTTAGTCAAGTCTTAAAGTTGTGTAATTCTTTACTAAATAAGAGTCTTGAATTTTGCAATGCTTCTTAATATGGGCAAAGCCATGTACTTCCCTTCTCTGTTGTTGAGACCAAAACCGCTTTACCTTTAGAAATCATGTGCTCTAGCATTTGGGGGGCAACACCAATTCCTAGAACTCCTGGTAATAGATATTATATTCATTTTGTTGATGACTATACCAATTTCACATGGATTTGTCTTCTCAAACAAAGATCTGAAGTCATTGTTACTTTTAAACAGTTCAAAATTGTTATTGAAAAATCATTGAACAAGTCCATACAATGTGTTCAAATTGATTAGGGTATTAGGAAGGTTTAATCACATTATGTACCACCTATTCACTTGATAAATTGTTGAATGAATATTCTCATATATCACAAGGGTATTTATACAAAGTATACAAGGTTACTTTAGGATAACCAACTATACAAAAGAAATAATAACTCACAATCGGTTGTACATAGTTGTACATCATAGCTATATGTACAATTGTACATACACACAGATGTACATAGTTATAAGGACAACTATGGACCTCTTGTACACAAATGACTTATTCATCTCTATCTTTAGAAGAGGTGAGGATTGGCATGAGATGGGCCTTATGCCATTACAAAGGGGCGTTCGAGAGCATTCCCTAATTTGATTAAAGAAGTTTTTGTCAAGTTCCCTCATGGGTTTATGTGTAAAAGAAAATGCCAAGCCAAAAGGCAAAACTTCTATTGCCTAAGTTCGTTTTAGATGGATTGCTTAGTTATCTCTAGTTCTAGATCATATAGGGTGCATGCATCTAATCCTAGGCTCTCTAGATTTAACATGACAAACAAAATCATATTATGACATGAATCTAGAGATAGAAAACCCATACACGTGATTTAAATGTTCCCATAACAATTCCAATCCACAGAAGATGTCGAAGATGTTGTAAAACTCGTTTATCTAATAATCTTACAATTGATTTCTCCTTTCACAGGCCTTGACACAAGAAAAGGGTAAATTTATCTCTCTCTCTCTCTCTCTCTCTCTCTCTCTCTCAAGTGGCTAGAGTTTCTCTCTAGAAAAACTCTATTTAAAATACAATAGGTAAAAGTCTGAAGCCCTAACCCTTAAAGAAGTGTTTATAGGTTTTCCTGTAAACTTAAGTGACTTGAGCTTAAATTAGACTTGGTTCACTTAATCTAACCCACTTGGATTTAGAGGGCTCCAATTAATTAATTAGTTCAATTCAAAAAGTCCATTCATAAGATCTAGTACAACCTTGTTTTTTTACCAAAACACTTTTATGCATACTTATAAACTATAAACCCAAAATCCTTTAAATAAACTTGTCACCATGAAATAGGAACTTGAGTGAGGACCACTAGGACTCATAGGAAAATATTTGCTCTCTCATAATTCAATTATGAAGTTGACTCAACACTCTACTAAAGAGAGTTGACTACACTTCAATATCCTATGTAATTATAACGAGGCAAAGCACGGATCTAAGACTTACTATCCATTTCATGCAAATTCCCCATGAATTAGTATTCATAATCTAATGAGTTATTACTATCAACCTTTTAAGGTTACCTTGCCAATTCTTGAATTACAAATCCTCTTATTATGTAATCAATTGGCATACTCTAACTTTCAAAGAACATACATCAAATTCCACTAACCAAATTAATATGACCATAGTCATCCTAATCACATGTCCTTATGATCACCCAAAGGGACACATTATGTCAATCCTATAAGATATTACGATGCTTCTATTGAGAATATTTATTGTCACCAACCTCCATTAATAGTGATCTAATCTGTGGGGAATATGTGACCACCTTAAGATCTCACCCATAGAGCAAAGTCTTCTACTGATTTTAGTATAGACTCAATATCCTCTCAATGTTGAGAATCCATGCAATATAATAAATAGGTAAATTGTGACTAACCGATAACCAATATGATAATTCACTATAGGTCTTATTTAATGTATAATCACACACACTAATGCACTTACCATGGGAAAACCATCATGATGTTAAGTACTTCCTGGAACCAAATATAACATTAGAATACTAAGGACTTGTACTATATATGAACTCTAACTCAATTCAGATAGAGATCATAGTAGGTTGTTTGGTATGGAAAACATTGTGACCTTTTATTTTTTTAATATGATTTACATGATAAAAGAAGAATGTTGAGCAGATAGGATGTATTTTCCCCAATCCTTTCTTTGTACTTGGAAATATTTGGGTTAAATCTACTTCAGATATTAAGATTTTTTTGGAGTTATCATTGTCATATGAAAAGATTAACAGAGTTTGTAGTTATCATTATAGTTTGAAGTTCGGAGATGCTCTTTCACATCTTATATTAGTGCTTTTTGTCTTGATCTCTAGTAAATGAGTGTATATATTTGTGTGAATTGCTAGTATGAAGCTGCAGTTATTGTACTAGACATATGAATAGGCTGCAAACAAAACGATGCGAACCCGCTATTCTTATTTTTATAGCATATATATTCTGGACTCTGTTCAACTTATTTTGCATTGGTATGTCCAATGCCACGGTGATGAGTAATTAACAACAACTGACCACAATCTTTTTCATAGCAAAAGAGACAATAAGAGTCATACTCTGGTTTGATTTGCTCTCATCCATATTGCTTTAGGCTCTGGGTATGATTTCGATTGGCAGTCCTTCAGTTGGTTCTGGCATTGGATTCCTGCTGAAAAAGTTGTCATTGTGACATAACTTCCACTTGAACCTGGTAACCAGATGATGGATGGCAACAAGGGTTTCAATCCTTGCAAACTCACTTCCTGGACATACCCGAGCGCCCCCTCCAAATGGAATGAAGCAGTAGGGTGGAATTGATGCTTGGTTTTCAAATCTTGTTGGATCAAACTTTGTTGGCTCTGTGAATATGTTTTCATCCATGTGGGTCATGGTTGAAACCCAGAGTATCTGTCAAAGGAAAGGTCATCAGTACTAGTATTTATGAGAGCTCGGCTTAAGATGCTCTTATATTCACTAACCTTCCACCCTAGGGATGGTGTATCCGCCGAACTTGATATCTTTCATTGCAGTCCTGAAGGTAGAAAGAACAGGAGGATACAACCTCAGAGTTTCCAATGCTACTCTCCATGTGTACTTCATCTTTGCTAGATCTTCCCATGTTAGGAACTCACCCGGGGCCTTGCCTTTTGCTATCTCCTCTTGTTCTGAGATCACAGAAACAAACAAGCATCCTACCATCAGTCCCTTCCTAATCATGACGGGAATAGGCCATGTAGTGTAGAAAGAAAATGGATTCTCGGAAGTACTATATCTCATACTAGATAAAGGAAAAAATTTCCGTATACATATATATATATATATATATATATATATATATATATATAGAAACTTTTTTTAACCTTGTAAATGCGTTTTAAAGTTGTAAGGGCTGAAAATGGAAAAATATGTACATAGTTAAAAGCGGGTGACATAAAATAAATTGTTCATACCTTGAAGAACAGCTGCATAGATATGGGGATCATTAGCCAGAAGCCGCACCATGAAAGTAATCAAAATAGCTGAAGTGTCATGCCCGGCAACCATGACAAGCATGACATTGTGCACAATCTCATCCTCGGATAACACTTGTTGATTGTTTTCATCACGGATACTGAGCAAGCGGGTGATGAGATCTTGGTTTGGTGAAGCTCCCCTCTCAAGTTCCTGCCTCTTCTCGTGTATAAGTTCCTTTATCTTGGTTTGAACCTCTGAACTAGCCTGCAGGCTGTGGTTGTACCGTGTGAAAGGCAAATTGAACGGGACTGACCAGATACCTGCTATCATCTGCTGGAATCTGCTCACAAGTTCCTCCCTTCGGGTTCCTTGCTCTAGCCCAAATAGGAGGCCGCAAATAATGTCAAACGTGAGGCCCTTCATCAAGGGCAACACCTGCAGAAATACCAGGGAGGTTCTGTCATGTATTCCATAGAAAAATCTATACGTAAAGATTCAGGTTTCCCATAAGTTGTACTTACAGTGACCCTTTGCTTGCCTTCCCAATTCAACTGAAGGTGATTCCTGACCTCTGCATCCATCCTTCCCACATACTGCTTCAGGGATTCTGGTTTCAAGAATGACACTAGAGCACCCCTGACACGCTTATGATCTTCTCCCATGAGCTCCAGCAAGTTCCGGTCACCCAGTATCATCTGATTGGACTTTGCTTGCTGGTTACTAACAGTGTTGGCGTCACTGCCAAATATGAGCTTGTGTGCAGCCGGCCCAAAGATAAAAACAGCTGGTTTGCCAAAGAGGCTGAGCTTTGAAACCGGACCATACTTTCTTACCCTCTCTTGAAGCCACTGTTCAGCAGTGTTGGCTCTCATTGCCCGCAGAAGGCTGATGCTTTGGCCTATTATGGGCAGTCCTAGGGAACCTGGAGGGACCCTTTTTGCTGAACTCCTCCTCCTAACCAGGAGAAGCAAGATGGGCAAGAGGAACAAGAAAAAGGTGAAGAGGGTAGTCATGGCTGAAGAGGGTAGCTATGCTTTAACTTTTGACTAGCCAAACTATAATTGAATGAATCAAAATCGTTACCATGATCCAACTTTTAAAACATTGTTCTATAATGCGTCTGTTTGACCATGCTAACTTAAACAAATCAGAAATCCATCCAATTTTAAAAAATGAAGACTCGATGACATCTCCTGAGGATTTTAATTTTTTTTATCTTTTTTTTTGTGGTTGATATGTGCTTGACCAGATGAATATGAAGGGAAAATGACACATGATACGTAAAAAGCTCTCATTGGTTCATTTGATGAATTTTTGAGCCAAAAATTGATATTACTTGGACTGACCTACTTTGTTGAACTTCATACAATTGACTGCGATATTGGACCTGAGGTTGCAACTGTTTACAGACGGTAGAAACAAGATCAAACTCGTTAATCGTGTTTCCATTCTTTTCTAGTGTTTGATTCCAGGGAAAGTAAGGCATGAAAGAACAAACTCATCTCTGGGCTCCTTGAGAGTTTTACACCATGGAAGTTCTGCAGATTGAAATTAAATTATACCATGGAAGTTCTGCATGGAAGTTTTACACTGATTGATTGGAGAGAGAAAAAAAGAAAAAAAAAAAGTTATAAAATTCTAATTGGTGCTATTCATGGAGGGACCCTTTTTGAAATGGGCTCCCTGGTGGGCCATGACTAGGAATGGGCAGGAGGAAAAAGAAAAAGGTGAAGAGAGACCCATGGTTGACAGAGGAGTGCAGGACAAGGGTTTGGGAGGGTGGACACTGGACACCCATTTGAAATAGCTGTCCAAAGAAAGAGACTGACACTCTATTGTTGGTCTTTGGGCTGGTATTTCAGCGGAACGTGCCCATGATTTGACTAATGCTATAACTTCAAACAAAATGACATCCCTGCTGATAAAATATCTTTCTCCCGGTATATAAAAAGTAAAGAAAACATGACTCATCTCCTGAAGAAATATTGTTCTCCATACCAGACATTTCACACAGAAATGGCAAACTTGTTTGTCATGTTTCCATTGTGTATCCATACCTTAATTTGCTTTACATGGCTTCATTTTTCACAGTAAAAGTGGCAAAAAATATCATCTGGACTACCCCTGTTGGATTGCATACATCACTAGAATGTCCTCAACCCACATGACGGGAACAACCAAACAGATGATTTATGGATAGATGTTTAAATCAGTTGGTAATCGTTTGCAACTTTGTTCCAACTGTTACATCAATAATAAAAGAATGAAGAAGATTTGATTCCATAGGTAGGCAGAGAAGACAAACTCGTTTACATAGTCTACCAAGACCTTCAAAGAGGCAGACCACTGATTGAATGTTCAGAATCAAGCCCTAGAAAAGGATGCTTAACATTTGCATATACTCCCAATGATCCAAGAGAGATTGGATCTATCAACCAGCCTCATTCAAGCATATTAGTGTATGGGTTTTCTCTAGCATTAGTCTAGAGACTGTCTTTAATTGATTCAGAAAAAACAATGAAGAGTGTTAGAGAACTGGTTTTTTCACCTACAAGTCATCTTCAATTTCATACACACAAGATGTAATTTTGGCATGTGGTAACATTTCAGTCAATCAAGAACATCGAAGTGTTCAATACAAGCATCTGGATTTGTGTGATCTTGTTACATTTTGTGTGAGACCTTTGTTGAAATAGATTCTCAATGCCATTACTCAGCCTTGGTTGGGATGTGGTTGCCACCGGTTGCAATCTTGTACAGATAAAATGTAGTCATGAGAGCACTGTAATCAAATGAGATGGCAAGTTTATTAGCTAGGAAAAGTTCATGTAACAGTTGGTTTAGCAGGAATCACAGAAGGAAACCATTACAATTTAATGACCAGAAACTTGATTAATAGTTGGAGGTAGATGCATACAGAAAATTCCCAAAGCTACCTTGTTCACCAAAGCAATAAGAGTAAAGAGAATAATTCCTTATTTTAATTTCAATGAAACTATCACTGATTCAACATTTTATACAATCTCTACACATCATGCAGTTCTCTTCTCCATATTAACATCTACTACAAACTACAATTTCCAAAGCGACTCCAAAACACAAATTTCAAATTTTATTTTCAGAACAGAAAACACCACCACGCAATTGAATCTCCCAGTTACGAGATAAAACTAACAGTTCCACAGCCAGCCTCTTCCCAAAAGCATAGTAAGTACATCAAAACTGATGCGAATGAGCCACTTAAGACATTCAAGAAAAAGAAGAAAAGAAACAAAGGAATCATGAGTTGAGAATAATTGGGTACTTAAAGCAAATTTAGATTATTTGGAATATGAGGAATTCTAAATGTATTCCCCTCTAATCTTGTACCTTCCACTTTCCCTGTTTTTCTTTTTCTAAGGTTTTGCTTGGTTCTTAGAAAATTTGAAGGAAAATGCAAAGGAAAGAAAATAGAAATAAAGAATAAAAGGAAAGAAAAAGTGAAGGAAATTAAAAAATAGGTTTAGAGTCAATAAATTATTTTCATATCCTTCTTCAAACTTATTTCACTTATTTTCCTCTATTATATAAAGACTAAGCAATTTAAAAATATATAAATTTTTAACTAATTTTAATTATATTTGATTTTGTTTTGTATTTTCTATAGTGAAACCAAAACATTCTAAGAACCAAACATAGCCTAAAGAAAAAATTCAAAATAGCATACAAAACTACCACTTTACCCGCTTCTCAACCTTAAGCCACCCCATCCAAAAACCCTAAGGCTATGTTTAAGGGAAAGAAAACAAAAAGGAAAAAGATAAGGAAAAGTTGTGAAAATTTTCTCTTGTTTATTTGTCCATGGAAAAATTAAAGGAAAGAAAATTTAATCTAAGAGGAATGCACTTTCACTAAACTTTCCCCACATTTTTTCAAAACAAAGGGGAGGAAAATCTTTCAGCTTTTTTCCCCCTAATTTTTCTTACCCTTTTTAATAGTATTCAAACATGAGAGAATTGTTTTCCTTAACATTTTTTTCTTTTCCTTGGTACTTTATAGGAACCAAACATAGCCTAAATCTCCCTCCCCCTTCCTCTCCCACTCCCCAATTTTTTTTTTTCTTTTCCCTTTAAATTAGGCATGGGAATATGGGAAGAATGGGGGAAAGAAAATGAGGGGGGGAGGCAGAGGATGGATGAGAGGGAGGGAAAGATGGAGAAGGGAAAGGAAGGGTTTTCAGGTGGCATGGCTTAAGGTTGAATAAGAGGGTAAATGGGTAATTTCAATGCCCTTTTGGTTTTTAAAAAGAAAAGAATAGGTTGAGAAGGTAGCCAGAGGACGGAGGCTCTGGCCCAGCACTTTTTTCTTAACCTAGCTCAAGAGAAAGAGGTCACAGGAGTCTGAACAACTTCATTCCTTTAAAAAGATGAGGAGTGCATCTAGAACTTCTCTTAGACTGATAATTAGTAATAGTTAGTCATGCAAGTCATTAAATTTGGAAAAAAGTTGTAACACATTTCTCATTGAAAAAAGTTTCTTGGTTTCTAAACCTTTTTATTGTCTAACAATTTCCATTACAGTCCTTTTTTAGAATTTAGACAGTTACTTTCATGGAAATTCTTATTACAAGAAATTTCTAATTCTAAAAAGTTCTATTTTGTGTTTAGTTCATTATTTGAAATGTCTAGGAATCTTGGAAAGAATTAAGAGTCTTAAAAAGTTACTATTGATAAGGCTAATCAATGTAATATGATAACATTTAAATCTTTGCTTCCCTTAATGATGAGAATTCATTATTCTCCTGAAGAGACTCCTAAAAGACCTAGAGAGGACTCTTAAGGATTTTCCTGTCTCTTCCTCTCTGTCATCTCTCTTCTCTGTTTTTTTTCTTTTTTTTCCATTTTTAATTTTGCCATACTACTACAACTTTAATTCATCACTCTCCTCCTTAAATCCTGAAAGAGTGAAAACATAACTCACCTTACATAATTGAACAAAACCACCTTATGCTTGTCTTACATCAAAAAAGTCTATGTCATTTTCACATCCTAAACTTACCATCTTGGTATCAAGATGGTAATGACAACATGATGAGCATGGATGTGAAAACAATGATGCAGCACTCTCTAGGGAATGTCTCAATAAAGCTTCCCCAAAAGTCATGATGATGCAAGAGCCACAATTCTCGAGGGAAAGTGTAAAGCATGTCAAGTGGCTGCTTTAGAAGAGAATGAGAGAACAAGTTGAAAGCAATATTATAGGGATCATATCAGTATAGTAGATTCTCCTTCAACTGATAATGTTGAGAACTTACACTATAAACTACAATGCAATCCAGGCAGAGATCACATTGGTGTATAGATCCAATTTCACATAGCCATACAATACATACCAGAGATAGAGGTTGATGTCCAATTTCATGCTCTCCATATGCACCTTTGAATTATGTCATGACCTTCAATGTGACACATCGAATTCCTACTGATTTCCTATGATGCATTCACCACATGGTACTCATAGAACAATCCTCCATATAAGTGATTCTATGTGCCTTACGTCAACAAATGTGTCCTTTTCACCAATATATTGAATTTACCCCAGCATTCAAACAAATGGCTACAACCAACATAGGAAACACCCTTTGAAGACTCATGAAAGAAAAGATATATATACATATATATTTTCAGCAGGATAGTCTAGTAATTTTCTTATTGTTAGAATGTGTAAGGCCAGCAACCCATAGTTTTAGTTGGAGTCCCTTTTTTTAATATTTTATCAGGATGGGTCTTAATAGTTTGTTTTTCTATCAAGTTCTATATTTTCTTTAGCTATTAACTTGAGTAGGACAGGGAATTATATTCTTAACAGGAAATAGAATCTTAGGGTGCATTTGGAATGTCAGAATAAGTACGGGACAGGACATAGAGTGTGTTTTAGTTATCATGAGAATGAATTTTTTTAATCCTATTCACATTTCTAATTGTAGTGCGATCATTGTAATGAATGGAAAGTGGAATGGATTTCACATTCCCATTCCCTATTCCAAGGTTCCAAACGCACCCTTAATCTTCTTAGGGAAAAGGTTTCTATGAATCTATATAAACCCATCTAGTCTTTCAAATTTAACACTAGAATTTACAAAGTTTTTAGTGGTTAGCAAGCATAAGGTATGATTGTCTTCTCCTAAGGGACTTTAGGTCTGAATGCTTAGGAAGCTACGTGTGATTGTCAAGGATTTTCCCTGTTCTTAAGAAATTTTTACAATGTTGGAAATTTAAAGATCCAACAATAGGAAATACACCTATTTCAGGTGTCTACTTTCTAGTTCAAGATGCTTTGGGTTTCTCCAATGCCTATGTAACTTGGATGCCCACGAGATGCAAATGTCTACTTGCAGCAGACTTGAAGGATCACCTCCAAACAAGATGATACTATCTTGTAAGGTGTTACTCCTCTCCAGTCCTTTTTGGACCTGCTCCCCACAAAAAGAATGGATGTTAACATGAACACAACCACCCGACCCTATTTTTTCTCTAAAAGGTTGGTGTCAATGTAGATCCTACACTCCACATGAGTTGGTGCCCCTCCATGCAAAGATGATCCTATTGAGCTGTAAATAGAATAGGAGAATTTTTTTTCCTATTATGTTAGTTTCCTATTTCTGTAAATAGATAGGTTTATTAGTTTCCTATTTCTGTAAATAGATAGGTTTATGATTTAGAAATAAGTTAGTTTAGGAATAAGTTAGTTTCCTATTATGTCTCTTGTTTCCTATTTCTTCTCTTGTAATCTCCTATATAAACCATGTGTATAGTCAATCTAATAGATAGAACTTATTATTTTTCATCCCATATTTTGTGTCATGGTATCAGAGCTATAGGTTTTTAAGACCTGAGCATCATTCTGGCCTTCATCGCCATTTTTCTAGCCTTCATAGCTGGATTTTTTTTTTTTTTATTCACGTGTTCTTTTACCAGCCTTCATTGCTACTGGTTTTTCTTTATCGCAATCTGCCTTAATTCCCAAGAGATCAGATTTTTTTGGTAGATGTCGGAGGTTGCAGAGACGACTACTACAGCACAATTGGAGGAGATTGTTCGATCTCAACAATCCGGGGAATTGCAAAACATTCAAGCTGCATATAGGTTAGATGGAAAAAATTACCTTAAATGGTCTCAACTTGTTCGCACTGTGCTGAAAGGGAAATGGAAGATCAGCCATCTTATGGGTACAGGGCCAAAACTGGGAGATCCCCGTTTTGAAGCATGGGATGAAGAAGATTCTATGATTATAGTGTGGCTGTGGAATTCTATGACTCCTGAGATTAGCGACACATGTATGTTCTTGGCCACAGCTAAGGATATTTGGGACGCAATCCAACAGACGTATTCACAAGCTAGAGATGCGGCTCAAGTATATGAGGTTAAGGTGAAGACGATTGCTGCAAAACAGGGAAGTAAAACAGTTACTGAATATGCCAATCAATTGAAAGCTTTGTGGCAAGAACTTGATCATTATAGGGTGATAAAAACCAAATGTCCTGAGGATGCCGCTATTCTAAAGGATTTCATTGAACAAGATAGAGTCTATGATTTTCTTGTTGGGCTTAACCCAGAATTTGATCAAGTGAGAATCCAGATTCTTGGCAAACAGGAGGTTCCACGCGTTAATGAGGTGGTGGCATTGATTCGAGGCGAGGAAAGCCAAAGGAGTGTTATGCTTGAACCACAAACCTTGGATGGATCAACCATAGTTGCAAAAACAGAATATTCAGAACAAGGAGAGAATAATCTGCCTAAACACTTAGGTAGAGACAATCAGTGGAAGGAGAACAAGGACAATCTCTGGTGCACCTTTTGCAAGAAACCAAGGCACACAAAAGAGAAGTGTTGGAAGCTGAATGGTAAACCACCAAGTCGTGAATGGGGAAACCGTGGAGGGCAACAAAGGCCTCAAGCACACATGTCAGAGCAGCCCAAAACTGAGGAAAATTCAGCAACAGGCGGGTTCAATAGTGAAGAAATGGAGAAGCTGAGAAACTTGTTGGGATCCCTTGACAAACTTACTGGAACTTGTTCTTTGGCTCTTTCAGGTACACCTTCACTCTCTTTTTGCATAAATGCCTCACATAGAGTTTATGATGACTCTTGGATAATAGACTCTGGTGCCACAAACCATATGACCTCCAAATCTCAATTTTTCCATACCTATACCCCAAGCCCAAGTAACAAGAAAATTATAGTGGACAATGGCTCTTTAGCTGCCATTGCAGGTTTCGGAGACATATACAGCAGTCTCTACCCCAATGGATCCAAACCACAAGTTGGGAGAAGCTAAAGAGGAACCAATGGTGGATAAAAGAATGTACCAGAGGTTGGTTGGTAGACTCATATACCTTGCTCACACTCGACCAGACATCGCCTACTTGGTGAGCGTGATCAGTCAATTCATGCATGATCCAAGAGAACCTCATCTTCAAACTGCTTACAAGGTGCTACATTACTTGAAAAGCAACCCCGGGAAAGAAATTTTGTTCAAGAAGAACAATACTCTTGCTCTAGAAGCATACACCGATGCTGACTATGCAGGTTCCCTAGTGGATCGAAGATCAACTACAGGGTATTGTACTTTTCTTGGAGGTAATCTAGTAACATGGAGAAGTAAAAAGCAAAATGTGGTAGCAAGGTCGTCTGCAGAATCAGAGTTTAGGGTCATTGCTCAAGGGTTGTGTGAACTACTTTGGTTGAAGATTATTCTAGATGATTTGAGAATCAAGTGGGATGGTCCTATGAAGCTCTATTGTGACAACAAGTCAGCTATCAATATTGCTCATAACCCTATACAACACGATAGGACAAAACATATTGAGATTGATAGACATTTCATCAAAGAAAAATTGGAGGAAGGAGTAGTATGTATGTCCTATGTTCCATCTGAACATCAATTAGCTGATATTCTAACAAAAGGGCTGAACAGTTCAATGTTTCACGATCTTGTATTCAAGCTGGGAATGGAAGACATCTATTCCTCAGCTTGAGGGGGAGTGTTGAGCTGTAAATAGAATAGGAGAATTTTTTTTCCTGTAATGTTAATTTCCTATTTCTGTAAATAGATAGGTTTATTAGTTTTCTATTTCTGTAAATAGATAGTTTTATGATTTAGAAATAAGTTAGTTTAGGAATAAGTTAGTTTCCTATTATGTCTCTTGTTTCCTATTTCTTCTCTTGTAATCTCCTATATAAACCATGTGTATAGTCAATCTAATAGGTAGAACTTATTATTTTTCGTATCAGACCCTTCAAGTTCATTATGCTCCAGGGTCACTCCAACTGTTTGCACACATCCTCAAAGACATTATATTTGCAATGTGACACCTTGATGCTACCATGTCAAGTTGAAAGCAATACTCAGGAGGTCATATATAAATGCATCTTGAAAATGGGTTTATCCCACCCATCATCAAGAAACTGAGACCAGATAAGAATTTTGGTCTAGTGGATGTACCTAGAGGCTCATCAAGCTAAGATAAACCACAACATGCATTAGGCCTTTAACCAAATTGAGAATAGGGATCCATCGTGTTCAAGGGACATTTGTAACTGTCAGTGCAGTTAAGCCAAAGTCTTTGCCAGATTTTGGTGGTCTATCATTAGTTAAGTTATTTCCCACCAAAATAGTTGTCCTCTAGGCATCCTATGCAAAGAACTTATGGGTCTCATTTTGAGGAAGACATCTTTTCCATTGAAAAAAGAACTTTCAACCATCACCAAGAGCTGTTAATCCCATTTTCAGGAGTTCTCACCCAAGTGTCCCCAAGTGTTCCCAAGTGTCTTGTCACTAACTCGCTCCACTGCTGTCTCCTCTCAACCTGTTCTGCACTCTATCAGACCTCAATACTTCATCATTCATGTAAAATCTATGTAACTTACCTCCTATCTTACAAAGAATCCTCCATCAACAGCAAGGAATCTGAACTTTATTCAACCAAGAGGTTTTGAATGAAAAAACTGAACCACTCCAGTGTCTAATCATGAATGTTCAGAAAAAATATAGAAATATGATTCCAAAAACTCCAGTAGAAACAAAGTCCATTCAAACGTTTCTGATAATGAATATTTGATAAAGCCAAGTGTTGGCAAAAGGAGTTTTTTGGTATGAATTCGGGCGCTCATGGATACCCTAATCTCTCAACATGGCCAATTACGTTTTTGTACCAGTAGACCTTCTGTGCACGAAGTTTCTGTGTTATTACTCTTCAGGAATGTCATTAAAGCCACCTTCCCAACTACTAACCATAAAGACAACACATCCATACAGCTCCACATGCCCCCATTGATATGTGCACAGACCAAGAATCAATCACTCAAATAAGGAACTAACTAGCATATTAGCTTCCATAGAACAATTTTTAACTTCTCATTCTAGATACCTTTCTGGAAAATGTGTCTCTGAAGTCAAGCAGTTCAGATATTAAGATTTCATAAAATAAAAGGAACTTATACATTATGAACCACCTCTGCGAAGCTTGTGCCAATACCATACTGTAAGAAAAGAATCTAACTATTCTGACTTAATTTTACTGAAATATTGCAGCAGTTAGGTTATAGATGTCATAAAACATCCGTAAAAGAACCATAATTTATACAAAGGAAAATGACATACAATTACACAAGATATGCAACACGAATATTAATGTTTACCTAGCTGTAATATAGAACATGGCATGGAAGCAACATAAAGTTTTTGAAGAAAGAAAAATGTCCCAGATATGAATGGCAGGAGTACAGCAAAGGCATGATTTGCCATAGCTTACCTGATCCCAGCAACAATGCCAGCTGGCATTATCTTGGAGGTTTGCATATAGCGCTGACCCATGACCCATGTGAGTGCAGCAGCACAAACTGTTTCA
The DNA here is from genome assembly GCF_030704535.1 of Vitis vinifera. Taxonomy (NCBI): domain Eukaryota; kingdom Viridiplantae; phylum Streptophyta; class Magnoliopsida; order Vitales; family Vitaceae; genus Vitis; species Vitis vinifera. Next base: position 6,347,264 of record NC_081823.1, read on the forward strand.
AGGGCAGATGGATCAGTTCAGGTAACAACTTTTGTAAAAATTGAGAAGTTAAAATTACAAGGAGCTCAGCAGAAAAGGAAAAGAATGTTTAATTTCTAATCTATTTCATCTAGTAAGCTTCTGGTATCAATTAGCCAAAGTCCTGAATCCCCAACTCTCTGCCAATTCTAATTTTGGTCTAACAAAGTAATGAAAATCCTTCCTTTTTATGTGTTCCTTTTACTACCACCCTCAGGAGATAGTACGACTAAACTTTATGTGGAAAAGTCATTGAGTACATCTTGCAAGTAAGGAAGCAGTTATGTTTTTTAGAGCAGTACGCATCATCAAGGACTCTTTGACTAATTTGGTGTGCCCTTAACTCATGATGAGCATTTATTGGAAATCAATGAATTCTCCCACTTTTGCTAGACCTTGCTTCTCTTCACAAGCAAATTTGTAATGTCTGACCCAACCTCTAGCTACATTTGGCTTTGGATAAGTGAAGCTCATGCCATCCAAATTGTGTAAATCTACCTCCCTCTGAATCCCTACTAATGGCTTGGCAGCTCCTTCCAATATTAGAGAGCTTCACATCTTACCAAGCTAAACATGAACTGAGCTGATCAACCACACTTTCAAGTAGCCCAATCAATCAACTACAGTTTGCAACTTCAAACCAATAACTCTACATGATCTATGTAAGGGAGACCAATCCTTATCGGGAGCAAAAGGCATAGAGTCACCCATCACAAGTTTCCAGTACAGATGATCTATAGTCCTTTTGAAAAGAAAATGCTTGGAATTTTGCTTTTGAAGTGAAACACCAAAAGCGTAATTAGACTCATAGTACAGTCTGAAAAATCAGTTGGATTGTATAATTCAGTATTATGGCTATGGATGTCATCGTATCTGTTCATCCAGCTCCATATTCTGAAATGAATAGCTATCAGGCTCCTGCCTGGTGTACATTATCTGTCACTAAAAAAAGGGAAAAAAAAAAAAAAGAGAACAGAGCTTCGAAAATTTTGATATGGATGAATAGGAATATGAAATCTAGCGATTTCAATATTATTTGACCAGAATTATAAACTTGGCAGATGAAACTATCCTCCTCAGCATACGATAGAATTCACAAGTGATCCCCAATGACCAGGGGATGGATCTATAATCTGAAATTTTGATATTACCAAACCACAAGATTCAAGCTTCTGTTTCCTATGCAACTCACGACGAAGAAAACCCTTAGAAAAAGATAATTACAAAGGGGCCGAATTAGAATCACAACCAAACACAGACCCACCTCAGTTTTTCCCCAAAACTTCGAAAAAAAAACAACGTCAATTACCAAACTGATATTCATAGATTCCGTGTTTCCAACACTCAAAACTAAACCAAGACTCCAAAGAAGACAAAATTCCAAAGTTACCCAATAGAACCACAATCATAAACAGACCCACCTCACCTTTTTCCCCCCGAATTTTAACAAAACACCATATCTGAATCTAAATTTAACAAAAGTGCAAATTTCCAAAACTGTTCAAAAGAACTGAACAATACCCGTTTCAAGAATCAAGGCAAGGTATGAGTTCTTCTTCTTCTTGAAGGCTTTGAGACTCAAATAACCAGCAAGAATGAGCACAAATCCAGTGCCCAAGCCCCCACCTAGAGAAGCAAGGCTCCCCTTCTTGGCATACCCAACAATGCCCCCACCAACCAGGACCAATCCATAAGGGATTGTGAAGCAAAAATCGTGCATTCTGGCGAGATGGTTTTCTTGGGAAAATGAAATTTTTCACCGAAAATACAGTTCGGTCAAGAGAAAAACGATCTGTTATTTCTTCCACCACCTTGTGGGATATTCTTCATGTCTACTGTGGAGAAAAGTGGCGCGTGGAGTTCGTGTGGTCAACCAACTCCTAGTTTTTGTTTTGTGGACGGATTTGCCCTCATTAAATTTTAACTTGCCGAAGGTGCCCTTAGGCCTTTTCCTTCCCACATGGGCAGCTTTCTAAAATCTTCCAATAAGTGAGGGTAAAAGTGTAACGTAAGAACAATAAATGCCCCAACAATTCTTTTCACCCCACCCTTTTTCTATTAAATAAAATATAAATATAAAAGGACAAAACCGTAATTCTACCTCTCATTCCTCCCTTTCTTCCTTCATTTCCCTCTTCCACTTCTCATCGCTAAAATTTCCCCTTTTTATCCGAAAATTCTAAACTTAAGGGGGAAAACAAATTTCTAATATTTCTAAGAAATTAGAAGACAATCGAAAAATAAAGTTGGAGAGATGACTTCAATACCTCAAGAAACTCTTCAAGTCTTCTCTTTAATCTTCACATCCAAGTCTAAATATTATAAAAATCTTCAAATTCAAATGCAAAGATTTGAATATTGAAAAAAAATTTGAGAGTTCAAAGTTCGTTAAGAACATATTCAGAGTTATCCAAAAATTAAACCTCAAATGTTTTTTATTCGAAGTTAATCACTTAAGCCTCATATTCAGAATATAGATTGTAATCTATTCTTCAAATTAGTAAATAAAATCGATTTAGCTACTAATTTTTCTTTTAAAGAGATTTGTGTGTACAAATTTCTTACACCCCACTAGGATAAGCTTTATTTCTCATTTCTTCTTTACGAATCAAAGATCTTTAAATGGAATCTAAGAAAAGGTTTAGCCTCATGACTTAAAAGTAAAGTAAAAGCAACTTCCCAACGACAAACGTAAATTACTTCACCTAATCAATCAAGTTACAAATCATGAAGTAGTCTTTTCCAAGAATCTAATCACCTCATTAGCTTTGTCGGGGGTAAAGAAGGACATGGTTGAGCAAATAGTAAAACACAACCATCTCTTAAGAAACATTTTTAAACCATATGTATCTACATAGCTAATGAGACAATAAATATGACAGTATACTTATATTTGTATCATGTGTATCTCCACAAGGAACTTTTGTAATGTTGAAGCTACATCATTCATGATTATTGAAGCATATTTTATTAAAATGTAAGTTACGAGATTAGTTAGGGTTATTAAAGTAACTTGAAAAATACAATCAAGGACGATATATTAATCAATGTGTTTTTTCATAAGTTTGGACTCGTAGTAGGACCAACAAATGAACGCCATACATCATGTTAACATGCATTTAAACAAGTTACCTCTACAAAGATATATATGACTAAGAGTATGACCACTAAAGAAAACTATTTCACTAGAAACACATTTAGTAGAAATACTACAAAACACATTCTTAATAATTATATAGAGATCACATTGAGTAATTTTATAAATTTTTAGAAGTAATTTTAAAAAATTTATCAATTATTTAATGTTTGTAAGAAAGCCCTTCTCAACATTAACAATTGTTTTTATCTTCTTTGAAAATCACTTACTAATGGACTTAAACCACCTCATATAATCTAATATTTTACAATTTTTTTTTTTTTAAAATATATATATATATAAGAAAAATATTTTTAAAAAAATAAAATTAAGGAAAATAAAAATATATTTAAAGTTAATGAATTATTTTTATACATTATTTTAAACTCATTTTATTTATTTTACATCTTCTATTTATAAATATTAAATAATTTATAAATTTTTAATTATTTTTATTTATTTATTATTTTTTTATTATAAAACAAAATATGAGAAAATCATTATATATATATATATTTTATCTTCTTTAAAAAGTTTGATAAAACTTTATACTTTTTAATGATTTAAATTAATTTTAAGAAACGATGTCGTTTCAAGCAACAAACGTCCCGAACGACGCCGTTAGGTCCCTACACATGTCGTCTTCCACACCACTACCAGCTAGGTTTTACACAAAACCAGGATTTTCGATCCACAGTCCGATGCCATATCCACCCAATGCTGGTTCCCATTCGGTCCCGAATCGGATCAATTCCCGGTTTAAACCCGATTTACTCCATTCTCAATCCTGTACGTTCCGAAATTCACACCCTCTCTCAAACCTCTCAAACCCTAGCCCTACAAATGGCAACTCAGACCAATTCCAAGAGACCCATTTGCCCATCGTGTTCCAAACCCGCCCGGACCTGTCTCTGCTCTCGGATCCCGATTCGGGGTCTTGAGAATAAGGTGGGTGTTACCATTCTTCAACACAGTTTAGAAAGAAAGCATCCTCTTAATTCCACAAGAATTGCAACCCTAGGGCTGAAGAACCTCACTGTAGCGTCTGTTTCTGATGTCAATTTCGAAGCCCAGTTCGAAATCCGGTTGCTGGAATTGGGTTTGGGTCGGAATGGTTTGGAAAGTTTGGATTTTGATCAAGGTTCGGGGTATAGAGAAACCCTAAAACTAGGTTTTGAGAATGTTAATGGAGTCAATTCAGTAGAGAAAAGGCCTCAGGTTATTGACACCAGTGTGGGATGGAGCCTGGAAATGGATCATAAAGGTGTTTTGAACGGTGAAAATCCCTGGGAAAACAGGGAATTCATGCAGAATTCAAGCTTATCATTGTCCAGTGATGCCTCGGTTGCAGAGACAGACTATGAATTTACTGTCAAGGAATGCATTGGGGGGAAGAGACGAGCCAATCTGGATGTGGGTCTGGATGATAAGACTGAAGTTAGCCATGAGAACAAGCTTTTGAAATTGGATTGTAATCCAATTGAGACTGTTGCCAGAGAGAAGGAAGACTGTGTCATCACTGCAACCATTGGCAAATATGGCCTCATCAGCTCTCTCACCCATATTTGGATGTCCCAAACTCATTTACAGAAACCCAATTTTGATCACATTTTGGCCTCTCCAGTGGCCCTTGATGATCTAGCAAAAGGGTTTGTTGTAAAAAAGTTGCAGAAGAGGCAAGTGACCGAGGGACAAGAATTTGAAGAGTATGAAGAGTATGAAGAGTTTGAAATTGCTGTTCCTCCAGGAAGTGTACTACTCTTCCCAAGTGAAAAATCAGTTGCAGTGGAGGAAATTGATTTTGAGGTGAAGAACCTGATAGTGTTGGATGGGACATGGGCTAAAGCAAAGAGAATGTACAATGAGAACCCCTGGTTGAAGCTCTTGCCACATTTGAAGTTGGAGGTGGAGAAGATGAGCTTGTATAGCGAAGTGAGGCATCAGCCAAAGGCTGGATACTTGTCCACCATTGAGAGCATCGTGTATTCGCTCAAGGCAGTGGGCGATAATCCTGAGGGGTTAGACGGTCTCTTAGATGTTTTCGAGTCCATGGTTGGAGATCAAAGGCAATGCAAAGATGAGAGATTGAGCAAAGCATCTCTACTGTAACCCTTGTATGCCTTTCTGACTTTCAACTGTATTTTATCAATCTGCTTATGCATCAATTCAAAAATATGGTGCAGTAGCCCAGGTTCTACCATTCTTCAGCCCCCATCCACCCCCCATTGCAAGGACAATAGGGGTGGGACAAAGATTGAAAAGGAGGGTTCCTTTGGTCATTTCATATTTAAATTCTTTTTTTAAAATGAAAAAAATGTGTACATGTAGAGAGATTGGATTGATGCATTTAACAGCCAAGTTTACATAAAAAGAATTCATATTTGCATCCCATTAATCACTTCACACATTCACTTTAAAATATCAATTTTATTAACAAAAACTAACTTAAGTTGCACTCGAAAAACAATTTCTTTGTCCTCAATGCCCCCTAATTTTCAAGAATTAGTTACTTCAACAGAATTGTTATATAGGTGTTCAAAGTACGAACGAGATGAATGTTTGTTGTCTCAACCATTTTCTTAATCCTGATTCCAATAAGGAAAAAGGGTAATTTATAACAAAGTTTTTGTATTGTTGATTCCTAGGTGTAGTGCTTCTTCCCCTATATCGACTATTGGTACGAGTGGAGTAGGATTGACCTCGAATATAGAACATATAGGTATAATCTTATTGCAGGAACACTCATCGTTCGCTTAGAGGAAGTTAGCTGGAGCAGGACATTATTGGCTGTGAACTAACAACATTCATTGTAAGAAATTTAATATACCTATTTATTTTCTCAATTTTTTTCTTCTCAACAACAATCCTTTTAGGAAAACTTGTTTGTTGACAAAAAGTATTAGAGATAAGTTTAAAATTAATTCCTACGTTTTTTTATGTATATTTTTAATCCACACATTAATATTAAACTTCTTTGCGAAAAAAAAGTAATTGAGATAAGTTCAAATCTAATTGCAGCCTCATTTTTTTTAGTTCACATGAATAAGTTTATGTAAATTTTATTAGTAAAAAAAAAAAAAGACATAAAAAGAATGTTCCAAAGGATATTTTAAGTAAAATTTTAGACAACAATATTTTGATTATTTCATTAAAATTGTATTTGATAATAATTTTAGAAAATCTTTTTAATATTTTTAATATTTAGAACCTGTTTGACAATGATTTTAGAAAAAATAAATTATAACATTTTTAATTTATTATTTAAGTGTTAGAATATTTGAATAAGTTTATGTAAATTTTATTAGTAAAAAAAAAAAAAAAAAAGACATAAAAAGAATGTTCGAAAGGATATTTTAAGTAAAATTTTAGACAACAATATTTTGATTCTTTCATTAAAATTGTATTTGATAATAATTTTAGAAAATCTTTTTTATATTTTTAATATTTAGAACCTGTTTGAATGATTTTAGAAAAAATAAATTATAACATTTTTAATTTATTATTTAAGTGTTAGAATATTTGAATAAGTTTATGTAAATTTTATTAGTAAAAAAAAAAAAGACATAAAAAGAATGTTCCAAAGGATATTTTAAGTAAAATTTTAAACAACAATATTTTGATTATTTCATTAAAATTGTATTTGATAATAATTTTAGAAAATCTTTTTTATATTTTTAATATTTAGAACCTATTTGACAATGATTTTAGAAAAAATAAATTATAACATTTTTAATTTATTATTTAAGTGTTAGAATATTTGAATAAGTTTATGTAATTAGTAAAAAAAAAAAGACATAAAAAGAATGTTCAAAAGGATATTTTAAGTAAAATTTTAGACAACAATATTTTGATTATTTCATTAAAATTGTATTTGATAATAATTTTAGAAAATCTTTTTTATATTTTTAATATTTAGAACCTGTTTGACAATGATTTTAGAAAAAATAAATTATAACATTTTTAATTTATTATTTAAGTGTTAGAATATTTAGAAACGTTTCTTAAAATTACTGTCAAACATAAGTATCAAAAATGTTAAAAATGCTTTCTAAAATCATTATAAGTCGAAATCTAAGGGTATATTTGGTTTTTTTTTTTCAAGAACTGTTTTTTGTTTTTGAAAACAAAAAATACAAAAAACTTATTTGGGGAAGGGGGTGTGTTTTTGTTTTTTGTGTTTTTCGTGTTCTCAAACACCATTTTTTTTAAAACAATAAAAAGATGTTTTCATTATCTTTTCACTGTTCATATAATAGATTGTTTTTCGTGTTTTTTTTATTTTATGTTTTCTTAGCTGCTTTTTGTGTTTCCACAAAGGTGAGCTCCACCCAACCACCCCACCCCCACCCGTAAACCCTTTCTTCTTTCTTAAATTATTGAAATTAATATACTTACACATAGTTACAAAGTCATCATTTCTTTAAAAAAATTATAATTTATGTAAAAATTTCAAAATTGAATATTTTTTTTTATTTAAATGAATTGTGCATATGAAAATTATTTATATATTTATAATATCAAGTTAATGGAAAAAAACACTTTATTAATTAAAAAAATAACTTTGAAATATTTTTTTTTTATTTTTGAGAACAAAAATTGTTTTTCAGAATCTAGTTTCCAAACATAATTTTTTTTCTAAAAACACAAAAAATTGTTTTCAAAAATTAATTTTCAGAATAGTTTTCAAAAACAATAATCAGGCCTAACGGTCCTTTTTATCATAAAAAAAAATATACAAGTGATTAATTACTAAATTACAATTGTGCCCTGCCGGGAACTCACCTCCTCAGCCGACTCAGCTCACAACTCACCAGAGACTCGGTGCTTCTTCCAATGCTGAAGTTCTCCTCATGGCGTCGCCCACCTCACGAAACCCTGACCCTAACTTCACCAATTCTCTCCATCTTTCGCCTTCTTACCCAATCCCCACCTCTCCCTGACCACATCCACGACCCCCCATTCTCCCTTACCTCAAACCCAAAAGACAACGTCAAGAAGAAGAAGAAGAAGAAGAAGAAGAAGAAGAAGGAGAATGGAGAATCGAAGAAAGGCCAAACCTTTCCTTTCAAGTCCGATCTTCCCTTCGATTTTCGATACTCCTACTCCGAGGCCAATCCTTCAGTCCACCCGATTGGATTTCGCGAACCGCCTCGGTTTTCTCCGTTCGGCCCTGCTCGGCTAGACCGGAAATGGACTGGAACTGCGGCCCCCGCCGAAGAGGTGGTTGATCCGGCGGTGGTGTCAGAGCAGCGGAAGGCGGTTCTTGGAGAGCCTCTATCCGAGGATGAAATTGCAGAACTTGTGGAGCGGTATAGGCACAGTGATTGCTCTCGCCAGATCAATCTAGGTAAATTTTTCGCTTGCTATTGCATTTCGCTGTTTGGTCGCCCAGAATATAGGTGGAGTTGCTCTGTGTTATTTTTTGATATGGTAGTTTTGGGGACGTGTTTCTTTTCCTGCATTTTCCTAGCATCCAAACTAGGTTTGTGTTTAATTAGATATCCAGAAGCCTTCCCTCCACCATATGAGGGCCTTGTTTGGCACAATAATAGCCTGTTGCTTGCTCAGTTAAAGAAAAATCCTTAAGTGAAGTTATGTTTTTCCCTGTTGTCGATGGTTCCAAAGAAGTTAGTTTGGAAGTTATCGTTTCCTGCATTTTCTGAGCAACCAAACAAGCTTTGTATTTTGCTGGATTTGCAGTAGTTTTTCCGTCACCACATTAAGCTCTTAATGGGTAAAACAGGAAACATTTCATTCCTTGAAGAATAAAAAACCCCAATGTAGTTACTTAAAGACATTTTTATTCTCCTGATCCCATTTCCCCACTTTTTCTCTGTTGGAACTTTCACCATGTGACCATTAGAGACCGAGTAATCAATCTAATTTTTCTTGTTCACGCACTTGTGTATGGATTGAGTGAGCTACGGTTCTATCAGTGTTTTTCATTATTGAATGACAAGCAATTTGTCATTCTATGTTAGGGAAAGGGGGAGTTACTCACAATATGTTGGATGACATTCACAACCACTGGAAGAGGGCAGAGGCTGTGAGAATCAAGTGTTTGGGGGTGCCAACTCTTGACATGGAAAATGTTTGTTTCCACCTTGAGGTACAGACTCAACACGGCAACTCTCACAGTGGTAGAAAATTTGTATTTGCTCTTCTGGGTTTTCAGAGTTCATTTACTTATGCAGATTGTAGTGTTCTGCAGGACAAATGTGGTGGGAAGATTATATACAGGAACATAAATATCATTCTTTTATATCGGGGTCGGAACTATGATCCCAAGAACAGACCTGTTGTTCCTCTGATGCTGTGGAAGCCCTATGCACCCATTTATCCCAAGCTTGTGAAGCCTGTTGCTGATGGCCTAACATTTGAAGAGACCAAGGAAATGAGAAACAGAGGACTGAACTTGCCCCCTGTAATGAAACTCAGTAAGCGATTTCATTTTTGAAGCTTAAGATAAACTGCTTTTTCCCTATTGGAATCAGTTGTGTGGATGATGATTTGCATTGACATTGATGCTGGTTGGTGAAAATTCTCATTCTGCAGCCAAAAATGGTGTCTATGTGAATGTAGTGGAGAGAGTGAGGGAGGCATTCAGGAGTGAGGAGGTTGTGAGACTTGATTGTACTCATGTGGGCAGCAGTGACTGCAAAAGGATCGGTGTGAAGTTGAGGGTATGAATATTATCTATTCTTTTATTATTTTAGGCTAAAATTTGGCTTCTGGTCCCAAGCTGTTGTGCTTATGCATCTATTTTGTCCAATCAATGTAGGATTTGGTACCTTGTGTCCCTATTTTGTTCAAGGATGAGCAGATTATACTATGGAAGGGGAAGAATGGTGAGGAACATGACTCTCAACACTGATGGAACTAACGAGTTCTTAAATGGTAAATGAGAATCATTTCTGAGGCAGTTCTAGAACTGAAAGACAGGCACAGAACTTGGCATTCTTCAAGTCAGCTCTTGCATATTCAGTGAGTTCATTTGTCTTCTCCACATACTCGGCAGGTCAAGAGAGCAAGCATGTTTACACGGTTAGATGTGCAGGTCTTCTGGAATATGTCGCTGCATTTGTTCTATTTGCACGATTTGAAGATCAAACCAAAGAAATTAGTGCATCAATTCTAGACCCCATGGTTTTGAATAAGCATGCAAAGCCAACAAGTTTGCTACCGCAGCATGGCCAGTATGTTGGCCTGAATTAGATGAATGAAGATGTAAAACCTGATCACCAATGAATGTAAACCCTACTGGTCATTTTTCTAACTACTTGTTTTGACAGTTCAATTTGAATTCAATTGGATGATGAAAAATTTTGAATCCTATACTTGGTATAGATCACTTGGCTAGTACATTGATATTGAACCCTAAATAGTCACTTTTCAACTGGTGGACAATGTGAATACAATGCTGCAGAGTGCAAATAACTTGCTCTGAAGACACCGTTCAAAGCTCTAAGGAATCCTCTAGAAGAAAACCTCTTCTTCACTCAGAATAAATAACAGGCTATTGAACCCAAATTTGATATCAAGCTAATTCGAAATTTACCTATAAGTTCAAGTTGCAAGCTGAATCCAACAAAACAAGCCAGGTGGCGGGCTGAACATGATCAAGGCTATCCTCTGCCCTCCAAATACACGAGAATTAAGCAGGCTATAGTTTAGACAGCTCAACTTATGTCGGTATCTTGCACACATCTAGGGGCAAATACAACCAATTCAAGCAGCAACTACTAATATACAACAACTATTATCGTTCAACCATTAGTATTGACAGCACTCCTTATAGCTACTTTCTTCCAAACTTGTAACCTTATAGATATCACCAGTTCTTAAGGTTCCATGAGTATTTTCCTTTGTCCATGCCCTTTCCCAGCATGACATCCTGAACCGACCAAGGAGGTTATCCAGACCTCATCAGACCGCACTGGCTCATCATCATCGTTCCTGTGCCAGCTCCAGAAGGCATGGGTCAAATTCACTATCTTGAGTTCGCCATGACCGAAACTTGCTTCACGGAAGACTGACCACTCTGGCTGTGGATCATTATACCTGTAAATCAGTTTTAAACACATTACATTACTTGCAGTTTAGTTGCAGCAAAACACTTAGAAGAGAGAACCCACATAGACTTGCCAAAATTTAGCTTCTAAATTTATGATACTTCCATTTACTGAAAGCTTATGATCAAACAAAACCAAATGGGAAAAAAACTTGAGATTCTCAGTGTTCCATGATATGGTGAAGGGGGTGCACACTCAAAATAAAGCATTGAAAAGTTGGTAATAATTTCTTGACCTTTTTAGATGAATTCTGGGCTTAACTAATGGCCCAGAATTGTTGTCGGGAAAAAACACTTGCAAGACAACATCCACAAGCAAGAGAATTTCTTTCATTGAACATCATAAAAGAGTTGAACGATTCATATAATTTTCTTTCATTTGGTCTTTTTTTTAATTTTTCAAGTTGACAATAAGAAAGCTAGGGAGAGGACATACCTAGTAGCTAAGCCTTCCCTATTTCCTCCATCACCAATTGTTATGTGGATAGGACCACAAGGATCTGACCTTCCATTGTAGACACGTTTCTGTCAAAAATTGAACACATAATGTAAGGCAAATGCCATGAAAATTAAAGAGGAGAAGAAAAGATGAACCAGTTTGGCCATACTGAGCGCTCATAAGCATGCACATGGCCAGCGAACACTAAATCAACATTAGCAGCATAAAGCAATGGCTCCAAGGTTTCCATCATCCTGTCCCCTTCACCTTGATGAGCCTTGTTGCTGTTGTACCATGGAACATGTAATAGCACAAGTAGCCAGGGCGTCCTTTTTCGATCCACCCTTGAAAGATCAGTCTATAGATCAAGAATGAAAGGAAATGAGTAACAACACAGAAAAGATACAATGCTCCAATTCATAGTCAATTACAAACTTACAATATTCAATAAGATACAACATACATTTTTATGTAATACGATAAGTATCACTAAAATGTATTTAATCAAATGTGTGTCTTATAATACATTGTAATACACAATACATCGATACAAATGCCTCTAACTATTTGTAATAGTTTCTACGAAAAATCACTTGAAAAAAAAAAAAATTCTTAAAAAAGTTATTCTATTAATTGTTTAAAATGTACTTTAAGGTTAGAAATTGCAAACAAAGAAGTAAATATTCCTACATGAACATGTTATACACGTGTTGTCAAAGACAAGCACAAAAAGTTAAAACTTAAGGTCAGATCTTGTTGGCTAGATATAGCATGAGATGGAATAAGAAATGTGATAACGTATCTTATCACATGGTTGGTTGGGGATGGGAAATAATTTATCTCATCACGTATTTTATCCTATATTCAACCAAACATGGGATAAGACAAGCGATATAATAATTCATTCAACCTCTTTTTTATATCTCCTTTATATGGGATATAATAATCATAAGTTGAGATATGAGACATACATACCACATGGATAACTAATTTATTCATCTCATCCATTTTCCTTCATTTTTTTTTCAATTTTGTTTATATCACTCATTTAGCATAACAAAAATTTTGATTAAAAAAATTAATTTTTTAGTTTGAAAAAGAAAGGAAATAATAAAAAATTAGTGCATGATACAACCTAAAATATGAATATATAGTATTATTCAATATATACAAAATGCTTTGATATATTTAACAACCATGCTCCAATGAATAACTGAACTGCTCTTTATTCTAAGTCAGAGGGTGAGAAAGAGCACAAAAAATAAATAAAATAATAATATTTATGCGAGTCCATAGTCGACCATAGAAACAGGATGGACCCATTGAGCTAATAGCCGAATACTTGAATAGTGTTTCTTTTTTCAGTTAATACATTTATTCAATCAATTTATATACTGGCCCCATATATTAAAGACTGAATTGATCGATTTTTGCAATCCAAAGTAGCAGCAGCGAAAGAAGATTCCTATTTAAGTATGGAGAAAACACACTAACCTTTAGCCAGCTATATTGATTTGAGTTCAGATCATAAGCAGCATATGAACCAAGCATGACAACATGCACCCCCGCAACTTCAAAAGAATAATATAGATTTGAGGGAGATCCACTCTCTTGATATGGCATAGTCCATCTAGAATTATAGGATTCAAAACCATCCTTAAAAAATGGAATGTTCTCCTGTTCATGGTTTCCTTCTGTTACCATCCACGGCCTTGCACTTGCAAGTGGCTGCACTAGCTCACCAAATGTGTCCCACCGACGCTGCAAGTAATCTGCATATGAAAGGTCTCCAGGAAGCAGATGCACGTCATAGTTGCATCCATCTATGTGATCTAGTGTTGACTTCGTCCAGCCAGTCTGACCCAGATCAGCAGCCACAGCAAAAGTAATTGGGAACTGAGCTGGAGGGGTCTTGAGCTGGAATTCAGGACCTTGTCCTCCACATCGATAGTAGTAAATAGTGTCATGTTCCAGAGGCCCAATGACAGTGTGGTGTATCTTTCCCGAGCTATAGAATAAATAACTATAGGAGGTGCTTCCACCTAGAGTTATGGATGTGTATTTCCCCGGTGATGTTCCATATTGAACAATTGAAGGGGCATATTCATCATCAGTGATCCATGTGATTCGCATGTGCTTCTCACTTGACAAAGAAATGTGCACCTGCAATAGCAATTTTTTGCAGCACGGTTAATAGACAAGTCTCCAAATTAAAATTGCCAAAAATAAAATAAAATTGTGCACATAGAAGACAGTTAAATCAATTGCAATCAAACGAATATTCATACCAGTTGAATTGACAACATTCATGATATGAGGGAACTAAGGATTCTTAATCCGCATTATGACACTACATATACAGATTAATCCAATGTATCATGGTTTGTTAAAAGTAAAGCACCCCTGCCATGATTTTCGCACTACCATGTTTTGTAAGCACCAATGATTTATGCACTAGACAGTTGTGGTGGTGCAGACTGTAGCTTCAAAAATCTAGATTGGGTTTGTTCTTGGACATAGCAGGCTCAAATTTGCTTTAATTTCAGCCCATTACCTTACAATTTATTCTCACTAAGTTAAAGCTTTTTTATAACTTATAAATAGAAATAAAGCCCTCGGGGCCTGCCTCAAGTGGCCAGTTGGGGTGGGGATTTGGGAGGTTCCGAGTTTGACTCCCACGGGAAAATTTGTTACCCATAAGAAAAACATATAAAATGGAAATAAATTTGTATTCCAAAACTCAGAAAGAAGTAAAGGAGTTTGAACTATAATACTGAGAGACAAATGTGGTATCCAAGACAAGGAGTTCGAACTAGACGATAGATTCAAGATTTCCCTACACTAATGATACTGGACCTCCATCTTAAGTGCATTCTCATAGTTGCTTTCAAAATTAATGTAAATCATTCATAAACCATAGCAGTCCATTTCTAGGATCAAAACCAAGAAATAGAGAATATAGACACTGGAGGGAACCTCAATGCATTATTAGGAATTAAGAATTGCAGAGTGTAACACAAGTGAACCTTCATTTTCAACTCCATCTTTGTTTGATATTAAAAAAAATAAAAATAGAAACCAGAAATAATTCTAATAATTCACATTTTTCCCTACATTAGTAAAATACCAAAGAGTGATAGTTTGATGGAAAGAGAATCCGTAACGCTCCAAAATCATGAAAATGGCTTTTATCATTTTGGGAAGCTGCTGGGAAATTGACTGCTTGTGCCACCATGCATAGCTCATTCATATCATATTACATAAATACTTTGATACAATATCATATTAATACTAGAGATAATAAGCTATACATCTAATCTAATTCTAATATAGCCAATTTACAATGAGAATAGCATGCTAATATTAGAAATAGGAAGCTACCCATCTAATCAAATTCAGACATGGCCAATAAAATAGTAACCCCTTGTTTTCAACTCAGTTTCTTTTTGGTATTAAAAGAATAGAAACCGGGATGGTTCTAATAATTCACACTACACCTAAATTGATAAAACACCAAATATTAATACTTCGATAAAACAAATTTTATATCACAACAAAATCATGAAAATAGCATACTAATGTTAGAAATGGGACACTACACATCTAATCAAATTCAAAGATAGCCAATAAGATAGAAACCCTTTATTTTCAACTTGGTCTTCTGTTTCGTATTAAAAAAATAAAAATCAGAAATGATTTTAATAATTCAAGTTATCCATATCAGTATACACCAAGGATTGGTACTTCAATGAAAACAAATTTTATAACATTCCAAAACGATGGAGATTGCTTTAAAATTTTGGGAACCTGCTGGGAAAATGACTAGTTGTGTTGCTGTGCACGCCTCACTCTTCTTGTATTACATAAATACTTCGATAGAATAGTATATATGAGAATAGGAGGCTATACATATAATCAAATTCACATACAGTCAATATCCAATAAAATAGAAATACTAATATTAGAAATAGGACGCTATACATCTACGTAAATTCAAATATAGCCGATAAAATAGGAACGTTTTCTTTTCGACAAAGTCTCCACTTGGTATTCACACAAAAAAGAGGGGGTATGCCCCACCTTGGTAAAAGACCAAAACTTGATACTTTCATGAAAACAAATTCTATAATACTCCAAAATAATGGAAAATGGCTTTATAGTTTTGGGAAGCTGCTGGGAAATTGACTGGATGTGCCAATGTGCACACCTCCCTCATTACGTATTATGTAAATACTTCAATAAAATAGTTTACTCGTATTATAAATAGGACACTACCCATCTAATCAAAATCCGACGTGGTTGTCCAATATACGACAAAATAGCAGACTAGTATTAGAAATAGGAGGCTGCACATCTGATCAAATTCAAACACAAATAATATACTCGAGAATAGAATTCAAGTCGAACACAAAGCGCCACCAACTTAAACATGCAGCAGAGAATTTTCCAAGCATATCAAATTTAAATTCAACTCCAAATCCACTACCATATAAATGTAGAGTTATTCATAAAAAAAAAAACCATATCAATGTAGAACAACTGCAATGAGCATTAACACACACCATTTCCATTTCCAAAATCCCAATTCCACACAAACGAATGCTATGGAAACAGACCAGAACTAAAACACACCAGTTCCTCCTTTCGAAATGTACACTGTTTGGTTGCCCAGAAAATGCAGGAAAATAACAGAAAGCAACCTTTTGAGCCAGAAGACAAAACCTCCGCCCAAAAGAGCCTAACAAAACTATTAACCTTCCTCAAACTGTGCTCCCCATATATTAAATTTAAAAAAAAAAAAAAAAAAGAAAAAAAAAAAGAAAAAGCAAACTAAATTTTCTTGTCTTTTCCTTTCTTACACTTTCCCTGAAACCAAACAACTGCACCATCCAAAACAAAAATTATCCTCTTTAACGCAAAAAAGCAAGAAACCCAACACAATTCAGAGAATATGACATCATAGAAAAACCCAACACTGGATTGAGAAACAAAGTCAAGAGTCAAAATTTTCCAGGAAAATTATGAGATGGATCATGGATGAGAAGATTATAACCTAGAAACTGAAGAGAGATTAGAGATAAAGTGACCTGTTGGGGAAGAGAAGGAGCCTTCGGCTTCCATGGAAAATGCAAAGCTTTTCTGGGCTTTGGACGAACGTAATCGGCTGTCACACTTACAGAGATCACCAGAATCAGTATCAATATCAACTTCGGTTCCATTACTTACCTTCCAAAATCTGCAACACGGAACGAAGCCCTCGCAGCCTTAGCTACGCATTCATCCCTTTTAAGGATTTCTATTCTCGAGGAAAATGACAGATTCACCTGGGTGGGTGGTGCTGTTTGGCAATCCAGAAAATCGGACCACATGATGTGATTTTCATTTAACAAACAAATAAAAATAATAATAATAATAATAATAATATTACATATAATCGTTTATAATATTAAAAGTATTTATGCATGTGAATTTTACGATTAAATAAAATATAAAAAATCATAAAATTTTTTGTCAAAATATCTCATAACATGAATAAATATGCATAGGTCCCATGTTGAATAAAATCATAAAAACAACTATTTATAAAATTAATAATATTTATTTATTTATATTTTATAAAAATATAAAAAGTTATTTATTTTAAATAAAAATAATCAATTTAATTAAGCGGGTTTTTGGATTTAGAATAAAAGGAAAACCTAAACAAATCTATCCATCTATCCTCTCCTTTTCCATGGATAAAAATGTTTTGTAGCATAGAATTAAATGAGTACCCTATTCCTAAGCAAGAAATTGAAAAAAGAGAAAGGTGTTTGGCAGGGTAGAAAAAGAAGGTCAAAGTTCACATTAGTTGTACCCCATTTACACAAAAAGCATAAAAGGTTGTTAGGGTTTACAATCTTCTACGAATTATGGAATTTGGTAAAGTTTGTCGGCTTATAGAATCATGAATCAAGGTGGGGAATTTTGGCACCTTTAAACAATTTGGTCATAGTTGGCATTTCATCATTTCTTCAATAAATGATACACTACAAATCTTTTTGTTGTAATCCTTGAAATGGATAATCATGTTACAAAGTTTACGTGTAATATCGTAGAGACAAGGTTGGATGGAATAAAATCAAATTTATTGATTCGCATATTCTCGGATTAAAAAATAATATGGCCACCTCTGAAAATAACTTGATCATATTTTAGACGTAATTTAAATCTTATTTTAGAGTTTTCGAAATGTTAAAATAAGTAGTCTATTCTCAAATCTAAGTTTTTAAGAATATTCGTATAAAAACTCTATCAACCGCTATTTTGTTGGGTTCTGAGCAAATGCGAAGACAACTTCTTTTGCTCAAACAATTGCGGGTCAAGAAGGGGTTGATGGTCATCGTTTTAAGTACTCATCATGTTCTACTTCTAATAAGATGAGTTTACCAGTTAAGGCCATCGTTTTAACAATTGCGGGTCAAGGAGGGGTTGATGGTCATCATTTTAAGTACTCATCATGTTCCACCTCTAATAAGATGAGTTTACCGGTTAAGGCCAACTTCATAATTTTTTCTTCTTTTAAATTTAGAGTGGAAGGATGTTGGTTTGGAGTACTCATCATATTCTATCTCTAATAGAATAGGTTTAAGAGAAGTATTAACAGGTTATAGGTGAATTTGAAATTTTTTTTAAAAAGCCTAGATCGAGTTTAAAATCGAATATTACCTTGTCTCATCCTCCATACTCAAATTATATGTATAATTAAATAAAAATAATTTACTATTCAATTTTTCCTTTTTTTTAATACATATAAAATAAAATAAAATTTCATAAAATTAAACCTAAGTAATAAAAATTATAATATTTATTTATTGATAAATCATATTTATTTTTTATATAATTAAATAAAAATATATATTAAGCAAGTTGATATGTATGACATTTAATAAATATATATTAAAATATTTTCAAATCCATCTCGTGACACTTTATGTCATGAGCCATCACATGAAAATCTTGTCTTAAAGATTTGACCTTAATTAACCTTATAAAATCTTTTGAAATTAGATGATGAAGCCCTGCTATGAGCCATGGTATGAATGAAGGCCCTGAGATGGGTGCGGCGTGTGGGATGAATCAAACCACATTCCGTCCGGATGGTTAAACCCCGGGATGAGTGTGACATCAAACCACATGAAAAGAATTTTTAGATGAGATGGCTAAGTCCTTGATCATAACTGCCATAATGCAACAGGCTTTGAGCAAGGGAAGGTGAGGAGATGTCTCAGTTTATAGCTCAACTTAAAGACATGAGAAGACCTCCTGATCCCCATCATTGATCAAAAACCAACTGGAGCAGGCCAAGCGACTGCTAGCCTTCTTAACCATCCATGACTAATTTGACAGTCAGAGATGGGTTGGCCAAACCAACCACCCAACTCTAATCGTTTTCTCTTGCGTTGAAGAGGAAGGCCACAAGCAAGAGCAGTCCATCATTTTCCAAAGGATGAAACACAAACTTTTCTCTATTCTTGTCAAAAAATTACAAGACATGTCTCATTGGAAAGCTCTTGTACATATTTGAAAAAGGATCCAACAAGTTCTTATAGGGTCGGTAAGATAAGTGAAGAGAGTAGCTTCATCAAAGAGGAATTAGACGTTTAATGATTCCTACAGACCTCTGCCCATTAGGTGTTGGCATTAAGGAGTGGTAACTATAGCAGAAGACCAGTTTCAAGTTGTTGAAGCAGCAGCTAACAACATCAAAGTATAGTAGTCATTTCCTCCTCTAAAATTTCTCATCTGGCCTTGACATGTGAGATGATAATCAAGCTGAATTATGATTTAATAAAGGAAAACCAAAATAGAAAAGTGTTGTTTATAAGAGTATCAGATGAGAAATTTGTCCGCTTAGTTGAATTATTACAGAAGGTTATGAAGGATTAAACACACAAACAAACCAAAAGAGAGAAAAGTAACCAAAGATTATTGTTGACCGCAAACTTTCAAATGCCAAAGCACTTGACAGCCAGTTGGCAAACGCATTACAAACACACACATCCGAATGCAACACAGCAAACAGACCATAGCAGAGAAAGGAAGCCCATGATGTGGAAGATAATGGCCCTTGCTGCCACTTCAGAATTGCATATAACATTACTGGTTCCCATAAGCAGCAAGACTGACACATATATTAGAAATACTTCAACTGCAATGCAGGAAAAGTGGAGCTTTGTGATTAAATGTATATTAAAGTCACAATATATATGCATTCTATTCTACATGATATATTGTTTTTCACTTGCTATGGCAAGGTAGAAATGGATGGCTGCTAGCTTAAGCATTCTAATCCATCACCCTAGAAAAGGATGCCATCCCATAACTGGCCTTTAGCCCAGTGGTAGAGATCAAAATTTTGAAACCAGCTAGCAGCTCCAGAAGTGGGGTGCAAATAGTGCAGTGACTCCATATATGCAAGAACTAAAGACTATTATGGAGAATGTACGTGAAAGAAAGAGAGAAACATCACCTTGTGTCATCTTATTGCAGTTTGGCCTTCTAGGAATCCACAACAATCTCACTTGGGGTAGCTTTCACATCCAACTCCATTTCCTGCACATATATGTTTCAGCTACAATGACATTTCTGGGGAAGGAAAATATACTGCATCATAGAAATCCTAGTTTTCTTTACATGGAGAGTTAGATGCATTTATTCACATACCTTTCCTTTAAAGAGGTGATTGATGGCCATATTCAGATCAGTATGGTTGTCAATCATTTTACCATCAACCCGGATCTTCTTTAATTTAGGGGTGTGATTTACTACATCAGAAGCAGCTACAGAAAAAGTGGTCATTTTGGGGCATTTCTTCAGGACCATTTTTTCAAGTGATGGCCATTCAAATGGAATGTTCCCCATACAGAAGCTCTCGAGCACTGGTAGAGATTTTAGCTTCAGACTGCTTAACTGAGGGAGCACAATCTTGTCCACTCCTGATAATTCTCCTTCCTTACAGCTTACAATTTCCTTTAGTTCTTTACACCCACTTACTTTGACTTGTTTTAGTTGCAGAAAGCTTTGGGCAGTGCTAACTGAAAAGAGACTCTTCAATTTCTTGCAACCTTTTACTTTTAGAACTTTCAGCTTTGGGAGAGCGAGAAAAGGTTTCTCAACCTGAATGTTTGACAGTTCATGTTCCAACTCATCCTCGTCTGCTACAATTTGCTCCAGCTCTGTGCAGTCTAATATCTTGAAGTATTCCAGTTTGGACAAGCTCAGAGCCATGGAGGGTTGAAAGAGATTTCTTAATCTGTTACAGCTTTGAATTTCAAGAACTTCAAGGTTATGGAGACTTAAATGGGGATCGAACCCCTTCCATACATACCCCAGTTGAGGCAAGGCATTCAGTTGCAATACTCTTAAAGAAGAGAGTGGCATGACACATTCTTCCCCTATCAAAATGCCCCCAAGTTGAAATACCTCTTGCATTTCCTGACACCAACTGATTCTCACTCTTTCCACGTTCTGTAACATTTGCAGCAGATCGGCTGGAAAGAGAGTGGACAATCTGTCACAGTGTTCCACGGTTAGGGCTCTTAATTTTCTGAAGGACCCCCTTGGAAGGATGCCAATGTAGACCACTCTCAGGCAACTGAGTTGGGTTAGATGCAATGTTTCCAAATTAGGGAATGCAACTACCTGAACTCCTTGCACTGTATTGGTGATGCATTCAAACTCATGACAGTGCCTAACACTCAAAGACACCAATCCATTAAAACCCTCGGAACCCAAGTGGGGGAGAATATTGCGAGAACCTTCTTCCAAGCTGATCAAAGACAGATCCTCTGTTCTCTCAAACAATTCCTTAACCCCAACTGGTATGGGGCTATCAATGCCTTTAAGTTCCAGGGTTCTTGAAGTTGGATAATCATATTTCAACTTCTTTGTGAATATTGTGAAAGATAACTTGGAGCCTATGTATATTTGAAACCGCGACAAAGTTGGCAATAGGAAGTCTTTTGGAAGACACTTGGAACTGAATATCTCAACATGCAAAATGGTCAAGTAGGGTAGTGATTTAAGCTCAGTTAAGCACACATTCCTTCTCTCCTTGGTTGCTCCACAAACATCCCATTGTTGAAAGCTTCCTCTCATGTATAGTTCTTCCAATCCTGATAGACCTGATATCAAGTTTGGTGGAATTTTCTTTAGTGATCGACAGTAGGTAAGATCCAACAACCTTAGACTCTTCAGTTCTCCAATTTCCTTCGGCAACTCTTTGATACATGAAGCAAAAAGGCTAAGGATCTCAAGTTTCTTTAGCTTTCCAAGTACAGATATGTCACCTAACTTACGATGATGAAGGTGAAGCATCCTGAGGTCTGCAAGGAGTTGGATTGATGTTGGTAGTGGTGTGACATGAAGAGAATGATTGTAAAATATTTCACGAACTCCACCTACATCCAGAACCCTAAGTGCTTTCATCCCCTCAAAGAAAGCATCAGGAAAAATTTTTAAGCCCTGGTTGCTCCCCAGCAATAAAGTATGAAGTCTTGGACATTCCAACCCAACAGGAAGACTAGAAATGTAGTTGGCCATCAATGAGATCACTGCATAATGTTCAAACGTGTCTTTCTTTGGCCAATTCTTCAATCCATCCCTTGATTTTACCATGAATCGGTACTGGTCTGCACATGTGATTGATATGGCAAAGGCCCGGACAAGATCATGAATTTTCACACACCCTTGACATTTATCACTCTCCATTAATAGACTAGAGGATTTAAGGCCATTGATCAGTGTACGTACCCGTCTCCTTGCTTCATCTACTGTTGCAATGTCCTTAAAGCATCTCTGCCCCATTCCAAGCCTTGTTAAATACTCCACTTCAATATCACAATCTGCTGGAAATAGACAGCATAGCAAGAAGATCAAGGTGATTTCCTCTCCTTGGAGATGATCAAAACTGAGCTTCAGACAAGAAAAAATGTTTGCATCCATGTCTTGGATGTTCATAGGTTTATGCTCCTGAAGTTGCTTGGCTGCTTCTTGCCATCCATCTAGGTCTTTATCAATTAGAGCCTTTCCAACTGTTACTAGTGTTAGGGGCAATCCCCCACACTTCTTAGCAACTTCCATTGCCACAGCATCAACAGCAGGGGAATCAACAATCGCACCAGCATTTGATCTAAACAAGGCCCATGATTCTTGTTCATCTAAGATATTTAAAAGAAGCTTTGTCGCTTGGCCTCCCATTACATTACATACATGTTCAAGACGTGTAGTGAGAAGAATTTTGCATCCCTTGTGATCAACCCCATGGGGAATTCCTATGGCTGCCAAGTCAAGTATCTTCCAGACATCATCCAAGATTATTAGGATCCTCTTCTCCATCTTTAGTCTTTCACAAAGCTGACTTGCTCTTCCAGTTACTGTCTTTCTTTTGAATTCCAGACCCAATGTGTCTGCTATTTCTCCTTGAATCTTTATTAAGTCTGGAGCCTGAGAAACAACTGCAGTTACAACTTCATCAAAAAGCTTTTCTTCTTTGGTCTTCTTGCCAACTTCTTTCACCAAGGTTGTTTTGCCTATGCCTCCCATACCATATACACATACAGTATGGCTGTCATCACACTTCAATAATTCAATGATTTGATTCATGGCTGACTTTGTTGATTCAAAAGTTTGGAAATCTCCAGAGGGTAAGGACTCTATCCCTGGAGAAGGAGCAGGGTATGATACTTCACTAAAATTTCCATCTTCATGGAGCTCAGAAATGATGATAGACTTCCTAGACAGTTCCTTGCTCAACCAGCAACGAGAACTCCAATCAGGGCACCACCCATTAAAGCACCTCTTCTTTACATTGTCTTCCAACTTCCTTGCATCTTCAGTGACCTTTTCCACATTCGTTAGCCACTTCTCAGCCTCCAGTTTTATATGTTCCCCCTTTCTTTGTGCTGTATCAATGGATAGTTGTACCTTATATTTCACACTCTCTAACTTGTCAACTTGCTCCCTTAAGTCCTGAACATTTTTGTTGAACTGAACAAGATAATAAAGCTGACGTCCAATTGGCTCCAACAAGCCCTCTCGAATCAGAGAGGCAACAGAGGTCACAATATCTTCAGCCATATACCTATACTCCTTTCTTTCAGGTGGGGTTGAGAATGGACATGAAATATATCAAGCAAAGCAACAATGCTGGGAAAGAAGAGAATGAGTGTATCAGGTTGCCTTTGCTATTTGAACATGGCGCAGTAATGACAAATCCTCTCCACTTTCAAGTTGAAGGTGAAGATGATACAGAGTAGAGGCCAACACCAGCAACAGCGACAAAAGGCAGATACAGTGTACGTTTCTTACTGAGATAAAAGTATCCTTTTTCAAGCCTCTGAGTAAAGGCATCTATAACACCGATCTACCCCATCCAAACTAAAACAATTTCTTCTTTGACTCAAGACCATCATAAATTAGCCTTTAAGAAAACATACTAACATGCATCATCAGCCATTTTCAAAGCTTTATCACTTTATCTAAGATTCCATTTCATTTCTTTCCCAACTTTATTATGGATAGAAAGCAACCATGTGAAATTCATTTTCAGCAATCAACTTTTATTAAAGTTACCCATCAAGAAAGGAAAAGGAAAAATCCAAAAGAAAAAAGTTGTAAGGAAACAAACACAAGTTCTGGGGCCCAAATGACAAATGGGTATCCTGAGTGGTAAACAAGGCAAGGACTGGCTTTTCTGGGAATGGGTGGGATTGGAAGGCTCTTCAGCCCTTTATAATTGATCTCTAAGTTAGCATGGTTGATCCTCCAGTGGCAACCTAATCCTTTGTCGAATTTTTAATTTAGAAATGGAACTTTTGTTCCACCCTTCAAACATCTACTCTAACAAACATGATGCTAAGTCTCATAAATTTAAATCAAATAAAAAGCATTTATAAATTAGTGGAGTCCATTCAGAAAGTTAGATCCTCCCCAGTGATATTTCTCTTTATTAAGGCCTAGTTGAGCTATGTTAGCCATGCAGGCATCAAAATTAGGATTGGCATCCACCATAGAACAGATGCACCCTTTGCTCTCTAGACAAAGATCGTATTCCTTCTTCTGACATCAAATACATTGGAGTTGGGTCATCCATCTTGTTAGGCTCCTTATACACACATGTTTTCACCATGTACTGAGCAAAATTCTACAATCATTGTGACCAAAAGTGGAGGGGCTCTCCATGGCCTCTTTTTTGAGTATTTTGCAAACATTATTTAGTCTTGTTCTCATGCTCAAGTTTAGCATAGACCGTGCATGCTCGTTGCAGTTTAATTTCCTTGCTAAATTGAAACCTACCATGTATTCAATTTGACCTTGAATCTCTTTCAACTCTAGCTCCTCTGAAAACTCCCATAATAGCCTGATCAAATAACTTCAATTCATGGACCTTTTTTATGTACTTTTAACAAAGCAGTCTTGCCAACATCTCTCATACCATAAATTTCAATGCATTGCTCTGATCATCCTTGAATGTGTCTCTAGTCTGAGTGGAAGCTGGGATTCTGGCCTTCAGAGAAACCACAAAATCTCAGGACACCTTGTATTCAATTTGGTTGCATCTTCAAACTATCCTATATCTTCTGTGACTCCACCCATACTCAATAGACACCTTTGATCATCAATATCGATTTTTTCTTTTCTTGATTGAGGCCCATCCCACATCAATATGTTTAGTTTGGAAACGAAACTCCGCCCATACTCAATAGAATTTTTAATTTGGCAGCACCTTTTAACACTTTTTGTTTTTTCATGATCATCCTGTTTAGAGATTTTTACTCTGGCCTTTACTTTCTGAGCTTTCATAGCAGTTCGTTATGGGAAAAGTTCACTTCTTAGGGGTTTTTTATTTGAAGGACCTCTCAAGGAAATTCTACATTTTCATTTCTGAAGAGTCGCTCATCCTTCTTTTTTTTTTCTTTTTTTTTTTTGATAGGTAAAGGAATGTATATATAAATTAGAAAAAGAAGCGAAGTACACCAATGTACACAGGACGTATACAAGGAGCACACCTAAAGGAAGCCCTCCAAAAAGAGCACAAAAAAATGCAAACCCGCAATGGGACACCACCCACTCTACAAATTAAACAAGGGCATGGAGTCTTACCTTATGTACATGCTAACCCAAGAAGAGAGATTAAAAAGAAACGAGAGTTTTAACTATTGGTTGTTTTGTTCCTTATCTTTAAAAGCCCTTTGATTCCATTCCCTCCAAATTGTCTAAAAACACCTTTTTCTTTTTCTTCCCTACAAAGGAGCCTTGCCAACTTAAGAGCAAAACTCTCACTGAAGAAGGGATCACCCAGGCCACCCTATACAAGGAAAACAATAGGTGTCACAGAATCCTTGCTTTAGAGCAATGAAGAAGTAAATGATCAATAGACTCCCCCTCCTACTTACACAAATAACATCTATTCACCAAGGGTCGCACTCTCTTCTAGAGATTATTAAAAGTTATAACTCTTCCCCAACTAGCTTCCCATGCAAAAAAAAAAAAACTGACTTTGGATGGTACCCACGAATTCCAAATAATTTTCTTCGGAATGATGACCGTCCTCCCCAAATCCAGAACCTCATAGAAAGATTTGACAAAAAACAATCCCTTCTTATCATCTTTCCAAACCATCTTGTAGTTATCCTCCCTCCTAACCAAATTCCCGCTCAGCATGGAGAAAAAAGTCTCAACAGTGTCCAACTTACAATACATAGTTTGTTTACCTTGCAAATACAAATATAGGTTCTTATCAAAAAGAAAAAGAAATGTTGCAACAAACCCTAGAATCAAACCAACTGGATGACAGCAGCCTAAAAAGGGTTTCAGTTGAAATTTTGAAAAGAAGAAAATTGAAGTTCAGAAACTTACAGATGAATAGATACTATTGGTATTTGGATTAAACACTTATATAAAATATGTATTTTTGGGCTGCTGGAACTCTGATTTTATTGATGAAGAATGCTGAATTTATACATGAACTTGTAACTTAAATGACATTAGAATAGCAGAAAATCAAGCTACTAGATGATGAACAACTACTTCCTATAAAATAGAAACCAAATCTTGACCAAATAAAAATAAGAAAATATCTAGATGTTGCAGATTTTGTGCAAGACTCCAGCTGCAATATTCAAAATTCAAATTCCAGCAAATACTAAGTCAAAATTCAACACTCCTCCTTGACTTCGTAGATGCAAACTCCAAGTCTTGCACGTAGACACTCAAACCAAACTTCGAAAGGGGTCTGCTTCTTTAACACTTTTGTTGGCAATATGTTCAGAAAATATACTGCTCTACTTGCAGTTTTAGCCCAAAATTGTTTGCATTCCATTTCAAGGATGGCATTTTTTGAGATCCACCAAACATTGTTTGCATTCCATTTCAAGGATGGCATTTTTTGAGATCCACCAACATCAGTATGCACCAGTTGCAGTTTTTGGGTTGCTCTCCAGGATATTTTCTTTGGAAAGGGAAGTTTAGTTTGCTTCCCATATTGACAAGTAGCACATATAGGAAGATCTTTTTCTAAGTCAGGAAGTCCTTCAACTATTTGATTTTTCTTCATGTAGAGCACATCATCATGATGAAAGTGCTCGACCCTTCTGTCCCAAAACATTGTTGTGCTATCTTGTTGTAAAATAGCAGTATGCTCATCTTCCAGTAAATTCAAGGCAAAACTCTTGCCCTTCATTTTTATGTTGAACACCTCTTTGCCTTCAGCATCCTTGATAATGCAATTCCTATCTTCAAAATAAACTTTAAATTCTTTCTCAACGAGCTGTCCAACACTGAGTAAGTTTTGGTCAATGTCAGGCACAAACAAAACATCATAAATGAGTTTCAAACCTGTTTGGCTTTCGATAGCAACCGTTCCTTTGCCCTTCACTGGAATATACTCACCATTTCCAATTCTGACTTTGGAAATAGTTGTTCTATCAAGTTCTCTAAAGAGATCTTGATTATTTGTCATGTGGTTTGTACAACCACTATCCACAAGCCAACTTTTAGAGGTGCTTTTATTAGCAAAACACGTTGCTGCAAACAATTGCTCCTCCTGACAATAGTCAACTACTGCATTAGTTTCTTCCTGCTGTTGATTTTTGCAAATCCTCTCCACATGTCCTTGTTTACCACACTTGTTGCATTTCACATCTGGTCTCCACCAACATTTTTTTGGAGAATGATTTGTCTTCTTGCAATGAGGACAAGGTGGAAAAACTCCATTTTTCTGGTTGTTGCCACACGACTTGTTGTTGTTCACCTTTCCATTTTTATGACCTGCATTTTTCTGCATTCTTGCTTGAAATGCTCCTTCTGCAGTATCTCCTTGTCTCATGAGTCTTCTTTGTTCCACAGCCTCCAAGGAATGTAATAATTCTGTCAAGCTAATAGTTGACAGATCTTTTGAATTCTCCAAAGAGGAAATTGTAGCTTCATATTTCTCAGGAAGTGTAACCAATATCTTTTGAACAATCTTCTCATTGGAAAATTCTTTTCCAAGCAGCCTAACTTTGTCTGCTATTGAAAGAAGTTGTGCAGCATAGTCTTTAACAGCATCAGACTCCCTCATTTTCTTCATTTCAAATTCTCGAATCAAGTTCATCACCTGCATGTTCTTGATTCTTTCATCTCCTTTGTATTCCTCCTTGAGATACTCCCAAATTTCTGCAGCTGAATCAATTTTCATGATTTTGATGAAAATTGATGGTGAAACTGCAGCAAACAAGCAAGCTTTCGCTTTAGCCTTTCTTGTCCTTCTTTCTTTATGCAACTTCATTTGAGCCACAGTTGGATTGGCTCCTAGGGGAGGAACTTCATAATTTTCTTCCACTGCTTCCCAAACATCAAGTGCTTGTAGATGAACTGTCATTCTAACAGCCCAAGTTTCATAATTGTCTCCATCAAGAATTGATAGTGCAACTGTGAGACTTGACTCTTCCATTGCTAAATGATTTTAGAAGGTGTTTGGGTTCACTCACCTCACTGGCCCCTCAAGATAACTATGGCTCTGATACCACTTTGTTGGTATTTGGATTAAACACTTATATAAAATATGTATTTTTGGGCTGCTGGAACTCTGATTTTATTGATGAAGAATGCTGAATTTATACATGAACTTGTAACTTAAATGACATTAGAATAGCAGAAAATCAAGCTACTAGATGATGAACAACTACTTCCTATAAAATAGAAACCAAATCTTGACCAAATAAAAATAAGAAAATATCTAGATGTTGCAGATTTTGTGCAAGACTCCAGCTGCAATATTCAAAATTCAAATTCCAGCAAATACTAAGTCAAAATTCAACAGATACATACAAGATTATTAGGGACTGACATTTATTAAGCATGAATTTAAAGAGCTTGTTTTGTGTATTGAATTTAAGCAATGATTCAGTACAAATATGAAAGAATTGTTCTCTTAGCATCATCGATTAGAAAAACTTCAGAATAAATAGAATCAGCTAGGAACACAAACTCTAAAGGACACAAGAGAATTAATCTATTTAGAGTATAACAGAAAAAATATTACAAAGTGCACTGAACAATGATTGGCCAACTGTAATGAAGGAACTTCTCCACTTGAAACAAATTAATAAAGAAAGTTAGTACAAGCATAAAACAATGTGATGCTGCTGATGCACTGCAACCAAATGAATATGGACGAAACTAACAGAAAATTATTGTTAGTGGCAAGCTTCTAGGCTCCAGAGGGCTTAGCATTCCACAAGCGAACTCATCCCGAAAACACACCTGAATCACATTGTACTGTTTTCCTAGTGTGTTGGGTTTTTTTGGAGCAATCTTCATCTTTCATACTTGGGTTCAATTTCTGAACAAACTCAAGCTCTGATCCTGCATAAAAAATTTCAACTTTATTGTTATCTAGGGGAAAGTTTTAATAATGAAGAATATATTTTTCCTTTTGTGAGCTTGACCATGGATAATATATACATCAAATTTGTAAAATGTACCTTTCCTTTGTATAGGTGCTTGATGGCCATATTCAGATCATGGTTGTTGATCATTTGACCATCTACCTGCAATGACTTCAGTTTTGGCATGTTTTGCACTCCATCAGCAGCAGCTAAAGCAAAAGTAGTCATTCTGGGGCAAGTATCTACAACTACTTCTTCTAGTGATGGCCATTCAAATGGAAAATTTCCCTTACAGAAGCTCTCAAGGACCGGCAGAGCTTTAAGCTCCAAGTTGCTTAACTGAGGGAGCACAAACTTATCCACCGCTGCTGATATTTCTCCACACTCACAGCTTATAATTGCTTTCAATTCATTGCTTCCACTTACTTTGAGTTGTTTTAGTTGCAGAAAACTTTGTGCACTGCTAACTGAAAAGAGACTCTTCAATTTCTTGCAATCTTCTACCTCCAGAACTTTCAGTTTTGGAAGGTTGAGAGATTTCTTGTCTTCAACATTTGATACTTCTTGCTCTAGCCCATCCTCAGCTATAATTTGCTGCAACTCCATACAGTCTACTATTTTGAGGTACTCCAGTTTAAACAAACTCTGAGCAATAGAAGGCTGAAAGAGATTCCTCAATCTGTTACATCTTTCAATTTCAATAACTTCAAGATTATGGAGGCTTAAGTGAGCACCGAACCCCTTCCATAAATGCTCCAATTGAGGCAAGGTGTCCAATTTCAATTCTCTTAAAGAAGAGAGTGGCAGAACATGTTCCTCTCCAACCAGAATCCCTTCAATTTGAAACACATCTTGCATTTCCTGACAACAAGTTATTTGCACTATTTCCAAATTCTGTAACAGTTGAAGCAGATCAGCTGGAAAGAGAGTAGACAATCCTCCACATTGTTCCACAGTCAGAACTCTCAGTTTTCTAAAAGACCCCATAGGAAGGGTGCCACTAGACAGTACCTTCATGCCACAAAGGTGGGTGAGATGTATTGTCTCGATATTGGGGAATGCAACTGGATGAACACCTTGTGTCGTATCAATGATACATTCAAACTCAACACAGTTCCTCACACTCAGAGATGTCAATCCATTAAAGCCCCTTGAACCCAAGTTGGGGAGAATATTGCGAGAACCTTCTAACAAACTAATCAAAGATAGATCCTCTGTTCTCTCAAACAACATCTTAACCCCAATTGGTATGGGGCTATCAATACCTTTGAGTTCCAGGGCTTTAGATGTCGGATAATCATATTTTAACTTTCTTGTGAACGTTGCAAAAGATAACTTGGAACCGATGTATATCTGAAACCTTAACTGATTTGGAAATAAGAAACTATTTGGAATACATTTGGCATTGATTATCTCGACATGTAAAGTGGTCAAGTTGAGTAGTGAGTTAAGCTCAGATAGACTTGCACTGCTTCTTTCTATGGTTGTTCCACCAACATCCCATTGTTGAAAGCTTCCTCTCATGTATAGTTCTTCTAATGCTGACAGACCTGATATCAAGTTAGGTGGAATTTTCTTTAAAGATCGGCAGTAGGTAAGATCCAACAACTTCAGATTCTTCAGTTCTCCCATCTCCTTGGGCAACTCGCTGATATGTGAAGCAAAAAAGCTAAGGATCTCCAGCTTCTTCAGCTTTCCAAGTATAGATATATCACCTAACTTCCGATGATGGAGGTGAAGCATCCTGAGGTCAGTAAGGAGTTGGAGGGATGCTGGTAGTGGTGTGATGTGAAGAGAATACCTATAGAGCTTTTTACTAATTGCAGTTAAATCCAGAACCTTGAGTGTTTTCATTCCCACAAAGAAAGCATCCGGAAATATTTTTAAGCCACGGTTCCCACCCAACAATAAAGTATGCAGTTTTGGACATTCCAGACCAACTGGAAGACTAGAAATATTGTTCGCCATCAATGATATCAAAGCATAATGCTCAAAAGTACCTTTCTTTGGCCAGTTCTTCAAACCCACCCCAGCTTTCACCATGAAGGCATACTTTTCAGTGGATGTAATTGATATGGCAAAGACACGGACAAGGTCATGCATTTTCAGAGACCCTTTACTCTTATCGCCATCCATTAACAGACAAGAAGCTTTAAGTCCCTTGATCAGTGTTCGTACCCGCCTTCTTCCTTCTTCTACTGTCTCAACATCTTCAAGCAATCCTTGCCCCATTGCAAGCCTTGTCAAGTACTCCAGTTCAATGTTGCGATCTTCTGGAAATAGACAGCACAGTAAGAAGATTGACTTGATTTCCTCTCCTTGAAGATAGTCGAAACTAAGCTTAAGACACGAAAAAAAGTCTGCATCCACATCTTGGATGTTCATAGGTTTACACTCCTTAAGTTGCTTGGCCGCTTCCTGCCATCCATCTATGTCTTTATCACTTAGAGCCCTTCCAACTGCTACAAGCGCTAGAGGTAAACCTCCGCACTTCTTTGCAATTTCTGTTGCCACAACATTGACAGCAGGGGAGTCAACAGTTGCACCAGCATTTGACCTAAACAAGGCCCATGATTCTTGTTCATTTAAGATATTTAGAAGAATCTTTGTTGCTTGGCTTCCCATCACATTGCATGTATGTTCACGTCGTGTAGTGAGAAGAATTTTGCAGCCCCTGTGATCAACACCATGAGGAATTCCTATTGCCCCCAAGTCAAGTCTCTCCCAAACGTCATCCAAGATTACTAGGACCCTCTTCTCTGTCTTCAGTCTTTCACGAAGCCGACCCGCTCTTCCAATTTCTTTCTCCTCATGAAATTCCAGACCCAATGCATCTGCAATTTCATCTTGAATCTTTATCAGGTCCGGAGCCTGAGACACCACTGCAATTGCAACTTCATCAAAAAGCTTGTCTTTTTTCACTTTCTTTCCAACTTCTTTCACCAAGGTTGTCTTGCCAACACCTCCCATGCCATAAACACAGATGGTGCTGCATTCCTCACCCTTCAACAACTCGATGATTTGATTCATAGCTGAAACAGTGGTCTGAAAAGGACAGCAATCCCCTGTAGGTAAAGATTCTATCCCGGGAGAAGGTGCTGAATAAGAAACTTTACTGAATTTTCCTTCTTCTTGGAGCCTAGCAATGCTGAGCGTGGTCTTTTTCAGTTCCCTACTTAACCAGTAACGAGAAGTCCAATCAGAACACCACCCATTTGAACTGCTCTTCTTCACTTCATCTTCCAACTTCTCCACATCCCCAGTAACCTTTTCCACAACGGTCAACCACTTCTCAACCTCAGGCTCAATATTTTCTCCCTTCCTTTTAGCCACAACAAGGGAACGTTGCACCTTATCCTTCAACAGCTCTAGCTTCTCAACCTGCTTCCTGCATCCCTCAGCCTTGCTTCGGAAGCAAACAAGGTAACTGATTTGATATCCGATCGGTCTCACAACATATTTTTCAAAAATAGAGACAACGGTGCCGATCCACTCTGCCATTTTGTGACATATACTGGTTTTTCCCTTTTTTTTCTTTCTTCTAGGTGGTGTGGGGAGAATGGACTTCAGATATGAATTAATAAATGAAAAAGGAAAGCAACAACACAGGGATAAAGCAACTACAGTTATATGAAGAAGAGAGCGAGAGGGTTTCAGGCTACCTTTGGACTGCAAAGACCATTCCTCTCCGATTGAAGTTGGAAACAAGAAATTGTGTAGAGAAAAGCCACACGTTAGCATACACAGAAATGGCAGTTGTTAGCTGGGACTGGGAGTAGGGAGTTTGATAAAAATAAAATAAAATAAAATAAACGTAATTTAAATTAAAATTGTCTCAAAAGACAACCTCCTATTTATGTCATGTCTCAAAAAATGTTGTAGAAGACAACTTCCTTTTCATGTCCCAAAAGATGTCATAGATTTGGAAATAGTTTCGAAATTGTCATATTTTAAAATACATTTTTAAAAATAAGTGTATTTTTTTCAAAATCCCCCAAACTGTTCAACTCGACTATATTTTTAGAAACTTGGTTACATTTGGGTTAAACTCGGGTTTATTAGATTGATCAAGTTGTAGAGGTCAAATTGGATAAGATTAGGTCAGACTGAACTATGCAAGGTTTTTTCAATACATTTGATATCAAATTTAAAAAATAAATATGACAAAAATTCAAAATAATAAATGACTCCACAAGCAAAGCAATAGAGAAAAGGACAAGGGTTGCTCTAGGGTACCCACTCTTCATTTTGGGGTACCTACGACCCAATAAAAAGATGACATGTGTAATTTGAATGTTTAAAGATTACATGTCCTTCCTTCTTGAATTTTTCAACAACTAATTTGAATGTTAGTTTAAAGATTACATGATTTTTTCTTCTTTACTAAGCTCGATAGATGGAGTCGAATTTTTTAATCCACAAAAAAAAAAAAAAAAAAAAAAAAAAACCCTTAAAGAAAGAAAAGGAAAGGAGAAGGAAGAAAGCAACAGAAAAACCAATCAGGCAGAGAAGCTTCCCTTTTCATCTGTTTGGTGAGTCACAAGATAAGAGAAGAATTTTCAAAGTATGGCTTTATGAGGTCACTGAAAGCAAAAAATACCCCGGGCCCCCCCCCCCTTACAGACCCTTTGATACCAATTATGCATCAATCCATCATTAAGATAGACTCAAAGCTCACATAATCGGACATAAAACCACAAATCAAAAGCCAAAAGACATTAGCCAAAAGCAGAACCTGTTACACACCATGTCCTATATATCAAGAGTGGTAAGTCTTAAAGTAACTTCACCTTTATGGGAATACAGCTCTCGTTAAAAGCTGCACACCCTCATGTGAATCATGACAATCCACCCAATTCTTCTGGTTTCCTTCCCAAAGGACCTCTCTTTAATGCCCAGGACTGGTTTCATTGATGCTGGGATTTGCAGATGGGAAGGAGAATGTGAGTAGGAAGGGGGTTGGGCACAGAGCTGGATGATTGTATAAGATGAGCAGTAAAATCTTACTTGGTTTGCACACAATCTCTTAACGTTTTCTGATTTTAAAATCAGAAAATAGTAGTTTTTACTTTTTACATTCACAATTAATGACTTTTTAAAATCATTTGAAATTTTAAAAAAAAAATATTCTACTTTTATATAAAACAAAATTACAATGTCTAAAAAGTAAATAAATAATATTTTAACAATATTTTTTATTATCGAATTTAAGTATTTTAAAAATATGTTCAATAACGATTTTAAGAAGTATTTTTATGATAAAAAGGTTTTTTTTAAAATAAATTAAATATTTAACAAAATTTAAAAAATACTTTTAAAAATCTGAAAAATCTCTTACATTGTTGAAAATCTCTTACCATTTTCTAAACAAACGCTTGATTGATAACTCCCAAAAATATTTAATTATTTTATATAAATATTAAATAATTTTCATATATTTTTTTTTTCACATTTTCTATGATAAAATTCAAGATAAGAAAAATATTTTTTTTAATATTTTTTTTTTTACCTGTTAGTACCCTCTGGAACAAACATAGCTTTGAGTGATTGGATGTTGGAGGTATTCCAAGGCTTACCATCTTTAATGTCAGACAATAAGTATCTCAACTTATTTGTACCAAATTGGTATCAATCACAAGCTCAATTTATTTATACCTGTTCTATGGTACCCACTCTTTATATTGAATGTACTTACACATATTTGACCACAATAAAAAGATGACATGTGTTGACCCCAATAAAAAAATGACATGTGTAAAGTACATATCATTAAAAAATTTATAAAAATTTATCAAATCGATGACTTATTGATGAGAAATAATCACATGCATTTCATATGTATATCTAAATATTACAACTTTTTTATAATTTATTATTAAATATCAAATATAATTTGTTATTTAATGCATTACCTATATCTATCTAAAAAAAAATCCTACCAACTACTCTTATAGTCTCATTATTCATATATAAAAAAAGGGATAGTAATTTAATATAAAAATTAAATAATTTCAACTACCAAATTACAAAATATATAAGATGTATTTTGATGAATCAAATTTCAAGATCAAGTTTAAAACCTTTTTAGAGAGAAAATTTAAAGTTTGTATTATATGAAGAAGATGAAGGATTTCAAGTGATTACAAGTGTCAAAGGTAATATTTGATATTTTTTTATCCAAATATAATTGTTGTAGGAAGAAATGTGATGTTAAATAACGATTTTAGAATTTTTTATGAGTTTATTATAAAATTTTGTTATCAAATTGTTATTAATATTTTTATATAATTTTTTTTTTTTTTTGTTCATAGATTAAATTTGAAGATGAAGCTTTATATGTCTTGAAGGATATCAAGTGATTATAGGTGTTAAAAGATAATATTTGATTTTTTTTTTTCCATTTACATATAACTATTGTAAGTAGAAATGTCATGTTAAATGACATTTAAATATGTAATGATTTATAACATTTAGATTTTTTATTTTTTTTTAGTTATTATTAATTAAATTGAGAGCATTTAGTCATTTGTTATGAAATTATCATCAATATTTTATAAGAAATAGTACGAATATTGTAAGAGAGAGTACGAACTTTCCTTCCCAAAGGACCTCTCTTTAACGCCCAGAAGTGATTTCATTGATGCTGGGATTTGCAGATGGGAATGAGAATGTGAGTAGGAAGGGGGTTGGGCATAGAGCAGGATGATTGTACAAGATGAGCAATAAAATCTTACTTGGTTTGCACACAATTTCTAAACGTTTTCTGATTTTAAAATAAGAAAATAGTAGTTTTTACATTCACAATTAATGACTTTTTAAAATCATTTGAAATTTTTTTAAAATATTCTACTTTTATATGAAACAAAATTACAATGTCTAAAAAGTAAATAAATAATATTTTAACAATATTTTTTATTATCAAATTTAAGTATTTTAAAAGTCCGTTTAATAACGATTTTAAGAAGCATTTTTATAATAAAAAAAAATTAAATAAATTAGATATTTAACAAAATTTTAAAAATACTATTAAAAATCTGAAAAATCTCTTGTAATGTTGAAAATCTCCTACCATTTTCTAAAGAAACACTCGATAGATAACTCTCAAAAATATTTAATTATTTTATATAAATATTAAATAATTTAAAAATATATATTATTTATAAATAATTTTGATTATATTTTTTTTTCACATTTTCTATGATAAAATTCAAGATAAGAAAAATATTTTTTTTAATATTCTTTTTTTACCTGTTAGTACCCTCTGGAACAAACATAGCTTTGAGTGACCGGATGTTGGAGGTATTCTAAGGCTTACCATCTTTAATGTGAGACAATAAGTATCTCAAATTATTTGTACCAAATTGGAGGTACCTACCCACGTTTGACCACAATAAAAAGATGACATATGTTGACCCAATAAAAAGATGAGATGTATAAAGTATATATCATTAAAAAATTTATAAAAACTTACCTACCCACATTTGACCACAATAAAAAGATAATATATGTTGACCCCAATAAAAAGATGAGATGTGTAAAGTACGTATCATGACTTGTTGGTCAAAAATAATCACATGCATTTCATATATATCTAAATATTACAACTTTTTTATAATTTATTATTAAATATCAAATATAATTTGTTATTTAATACATTACCTAACTCTATCTAAAAAAAGAAAATTCTACCAACTACTCTTATACTCTCATTGTTCATATATAAAAAAAGGGATAGTAATTTAATATGAAAATTAAATAATTTCAACTACCAAATTACAAAATATGTAAGATGTATTTTGATGAATCAAATTTCAAGATCAAGTTTAAAACTTTTTGAGAGAGAAAATTTAAAGTTTGTATTATATGAAGAAGATGAAGGATTTCAAGTGATTACAAGTGTCAAAGGTAATATTTAATTTTTTTTTATCCAAATATAATTGTTGTAGGAAGAAATGTGATGTTAAATAACGATTTTAGAATTTTTTATGAGTTTATTATAAAATTTTGTTATCAAATTGTTATTAATATTTTTATATAATTTTTTTTTTTTTGTTCATAGATTAAATTTGAAGATGAAGCTTTATGTCTTCAAGGATGTCAAAGTGATTACAAGTGTTAAAAGGTAACATTTGATTTTTTTTTTTCCATTTACATATAACTATTGTAAGTAGAAATGTCATGTTAAATGACATTTAAATATGTAATGATTTATAACATCTAGATTTTTTATTTTATTTTTTGAGTTATTATTAATCAAATTGAGAGCATTTAGTCATTTGTTACGAAATTGTCATCAATATTTTGTAAGAGATGGTACGAACATTGTAAGAGATGGTACGAACTTTCTAAGAGATGGTATGAACTTTCTAAGAGAGAGTACGAACTTTCTAAGAAATGGTACGAACTTTGTAAGATAGGGTACGAACTTTATAAAAGATGGTACAAACTTTCTAAGATATGGTACGAACTTTGTAAGAGAGGATACGAACTTTCTAAGACAGGGTACGAACTTTCTAAGACATGGTACAAACTTTCTAAGAGATGGTATGAACTTTCTAAGACAGGGTACGAACTTTCTAAAAGGGTGTACGAAATTTCTAAGAGATGATACGAACTTTGTAAGACAGGGTACGAACTTTCTAAAAGATGGTACGAACTTTGTAAGAGAGTGTACGAATTTGTAAAAGAGTATACGAACTTTCTAAGAGATGGAACGAACTTTTTAAGAAAATATACGAAGTTTCAAAGAGATGGTACGAACTTTCTAAAAGATGGTAAGAACTTTCTAAGAGAGTGTACGAAGTTTGTAAAAGATGGTACGAACTTTGTAAGACATTGTACGAACTTTCTAAGACATGGAACTTTCTAAGAGATGGTACGAACTTTCTAAGAGAGGATACGAACTTTTTAAGACAGTGTACGAACTTTCTAAGATATGGTACGAACTTTCTAAGAGAGGGTACGAACTTTCTAATACATGGTACAAACTTTCTAAGAAATAGAACGAACTTTCTAAGAGAATATACGAACTTTGTAAAAGATAGTACAAACTTTGAAAATATAATATTTTACAATTACATAGTGTTTTAATTTTTTAATTTTCTTGAAAATAGTTTTCATCATTTCTAAGCTTGATTAGTATCAATAAACAATATTATTTGTATTTTTAAGTGGAAAAAATCGAAAAAATTTTAAATTTCAGGATATGGAGAATATGATGTAGAGTATGAAGAATGTGAGGATTTCTCATAATCTTCATACATTTTCTCACATTTTTCGTATCCTCTCTAATTTTTTAGTGTTTTAATTTTCTAATTTTTTTGAGGATAATTTACATTATTTCCAATTTTAAAATTTTAAAATTCTTTTTTTTGTAACAATTCTATCAATAATAACTCAAAATAATATTATTAAACTATGTTATTGTTATTTCAAGTTAAAAAGTAAATATGAAATTTTTAAAATATAAATAATTTAGGGTATGAAAAATATGAGAACGGTACAAAAAATGTGATAAATACATGTTTGGTACTTTCATCACATTTTTCATACTGAATTTTAGTTTTAAAATTTTTGAAATTACAAATTTATTTTCAAAAATACTATCATTAGTAACTCAAAAGAGTATTAGTAATTTATTTTATTCTAATTTAACTTTAAAAACCTTAAATTCAAAAAATGTAAAATTTGGAGAGTACGAAAAAAAAATTAGGACGATCTAATTACCTAAGTTTTACATATGATTATCAAAATGTTGAATTTTAATGAAAATACTCATTTCATATTAAAATATTACCATATTCATTTTTATGTTGAATTTAAATGATTAATAATTTGTTAAAAATAAAATAATGTAATTATGATATATGATGATTTTTTTTTTTTTGTTAATAAATATGTTTTCAAATTTTATATCATTTTTATTTTTATTTTTTTCCAATTCTATTTTTTATCTCATATTTATTTTATTTAAACCAAAAATTGTTGAAAAGGGAGGAAGAAAGAAGGCCACCGGTTCTTCCCTTAACTGGTTAAGTGGAATTTTTATTTCAAATTTAAAATGAATGACCAAGATGTAATATTGAACATCCAATGGCTTAGAAAAACTTTTCGGTAGATACCGAAGAGGTACCCTAGAATTTTCC
Organism: Vitis vinifera; assembly: GCF_030704535.1. Lineage (NCBI taxonomy): Eukaryota > Viridiplantae > Streptophyta > Magnoliopsida > Vitales > Vitaceae > Vitis > Vitis vinifera. Next base: position 6,386,985 of record NC_081823.1, read on the forward strand.
ATGGTTATGAAGCGATTTTTGTGAATCCCTTTTTTACAGCTTTATACGATTCTAGGCTTCTTGCTTCATCCCAAACTTTAGCTTCGTACTGTTCCCTACTTTATCATGGTGGCAAGCAGCAATGGTTGACATATGTTCTTCAGTGTCTACCGAGCTTCAAATCTAGACATATGTTCTTCAGTGTCTACCAAGCTTCAAATCTAGACCATTGAAATATATGATAAAACCCGAACCATTGAATAAATATGATACAAATAAATAGGACTAAGATACATAATAATGTAACGGTCATATGTGGTACAAATGAATAAAACTCGTATATAAAAAATAATAAGATCTGGATTTACACATGATATCACTTAATTAATGATGCCTTTTTTATAAATATCGGACACGGTTTCCATATTTAGCTTATTACAGAAATCTGAAATCTTATTTAACTTTTTTTTTTTTTAGTTGTGAGAACACAAGTCTTAACCCAAGCATTGAACCACAATGTATTCTCAATCTCAAGCAAAAAAAACTTTTCTCCTTTCAACTATTTTCAGTGTTCCTTTACAAGACCAGCAGAAGTTTCAACCAAAATCAATGTGGACCAACTTTCTCCGATGTATGATATACATTCGAGTAAAGATTTAGGTTAAAACAATGTTACAACAGAGGACTAGTATTACCACAAACCCTAAGTAGACCAGCAAATTGCAAATTAGACAGATGGGTTTTGCCTTGAATGGCTTTCAGTTTCAATAATACTTCTTTCCCACTTATAAACACCAGAATTCTCCACATCTTGATGAGATAGGAATGGTGCATCTAGTGATTTCTTTCCAAGAAAATTTGAGATTACCACTAAAAGAGATTGGCATGCATGGAGTTCATCCATCTTCTGTAGGTCAGTTGGTTCTGAAGTAAGATCCTTCCATGGCTGATAAAATGACCTGCAGGAGTCGGAAAATTAGTTTGAATAAGAGTATATTGAGAACAAAAAATAACAGACTGGTAAGAGCCAAACAGGCAGACCCCTACTTGGAGGACTTGAACCCAAGGAATCTGATCCCAACCTGACATAACTAGTAATGGATGTAGTAAATGTGCTAAGACTGCATAAGCAGGTAAAGAATATGGACATCATCTGTTAGGTATGATAAGCTACTATATGATTGTAGAATTACATCATATTTTTTGCATATCCCTACCACATCAGTACCAAAAAAGGATTAAACCTGAAATTTGATGTACCTTACTTGGTTGAATGGTTGCACCAGAAGTTCCTATTTTCTATGATTTAAACATTTGGGCATCCATCAAAATTTTCATCAAATTTTAATGGTCAAAACTTTCCAGAAATGGCTTCAAAAAGGAAAATCCAGATTATGTGATCAGAACAAGTACAATTTTGATTTCCACGGTTTACTTAGCTTGAATATAAAGCTATAAAAAATATCTCAAAAATGAAAAAAAAAAATGAAAAGATTTGGAGAATTATGAAATGTTACCATCTCCAAGCTGGATTTGCTTCCACAGGACAATGGATCCTTGAGCAGAGTGATGCCACATGACTCTCATGACCAAGCATGAATTCTGATCCTGGCCCAAGAATAACAAAAAGTGGAAAATCATCAAAATATCCTACTTGAAAAGATTGATCTACTAGTTAATTTGAATAGCTAACTCAACACATAATCCAGGGACAAGACATTAAATCAGAAAAACTTTATCATAACATCAGAACTCAGCAAGGTCAGGAATTACAATGCTACGGGCTGATTTGATCAGTTAGAGCAATCAAACTCTTGTTTTTCTACAAAAATGGAACAAACAGATCCAATATGCAAAACAAATATGACTTACAAAAGAAATACCACAGCCTATGAGCCACAGTAGCATATTACCAAGTCTTCTTGGACAGAAGAATATAACCTATGTGATATATTACAAATATATGCAAATTTGCATAAGAAAGGACAGTCTTAAGACTCTTAACCACTTGGGATTAGCTATGTAAATTTATCTAGGAAAACATCTACTAAAATCATAAGCTACCATGGCTTTTCTCCCGGCATTAATCTAGGTTCTTTTGGTTCTAGAGTTTTTCTGAGGATTCATCTTTAATCATATTGCAAGTTTTGAAAAACCCATCCTCTCAAACTCCATCAACTGCAATTATAAGTCACTCTTGTGACAAGAGTGATACCTTGGAGTGACCACAAGTAGCTTTTGCTTGCATGCTACTGAGGATTCTATTGTTGAGGATGGATGAGTACAAGGGCTGTTGAATTAAGCCCGGAGAGAAGGATTGATTATCTCAAGGCTCACTAGAACTCTTGTAATCTGTTCTATATTTTAGTGGGTTCTTGATTGCAGCCAAGAGGCTAGTAGTTTTTCACTCTGGATCAGTTTCTGACCTTAAAGCAGGTTTCCACATAAGGTTCTACATGTCTTGTTGTTGAGTGGTTCATTTTTTCGCAATTCCTTTTAATCATAATCTTGTTTTAAATGTTAGGTCAAAAAGTTCAAAAAGAATTGAGTTAAATTTTAAACACCTATTTGCATCCCACCCCCCAAGAACCAAGAGACCAAAAGAATACTTCCACTTACAATTTGTTAATTCACTGACTAATAATTCTTCCATTTTTTTTACCCATGAGCAGTCTTCAGTGCAGTGTAGTGTAGCTCCAACCTGTAGCAAACTGAGCTTTACTACATTCTCCTAAAAGAAGTAGCTGTGCATCACTAGAACAGATGATGTGGGGAACTAAGCGCCAAAATTAAAACCTAAAATCAGTTTAGCATCCCCATCCACTTACTAGATTACATAATTTAAGGAAGTTTCATGGCTTCTAAAGTAGGATTCCAAGACCACACTCTGGATATATATAGTACCAAACACAGGAGGTGAATCATTCCATACTCCAATTCCAAAATGACCAACTCCAGGACTCAGTTCCAGGAAGCAAAAAAATAAAATTAACACTAAATCAAAATAGTTTACCTGCAGAATTTGAGGCATCAGAAAGGAGTAACAAACAAAGTGCAGATACCACTGAAGGAAGCACTCTGGAATTCAACCCAAGAAGCTGTTGGAGGTAGAAAATAGAAGCAGCTAATATCTCTTCACAATGAAAAGCATTCCTGCCATTTTCTCCACTTCCTTTCTTCACATGCTCCAGCAAAGATAGCAAAGTTTTCGAATTTGATCTTTCTAAAATATTGATGTCTAAATCAGTAGACTTCCATGAAAGCATACCCAGGATTACAGAAGCAGTGAGCCACCGCAAAAGTTTTGACAATAGAGAATCCTGGCTTGGCTCTTCCTCTGAGAAAACTCTGAAATGGAGATAAGACTCTGCAAGTTGAAGTGTTCCTGTACATTCTGGCTGCAAAGCAGTAGAAATCGTCCATCCTACAAACTCTTGAAGCTCTTCTTGCTTCTGTAGAGCACATAGAAACAACATTTCATTGCACAGTTAAGAGAATAAGGAGAACTTAAATTTGGCGGTCCACTATGCAAAATTTAATTGAAGAGAGAAGATAATGGTGTTGAGATACACTACTCATGTCAAGGACACAGCTCAATCCTGAACTGAAAAGTGCTACATCAAAAATGATTGGGTTTTCCAATTTGTGTAAGGGGCCAGTTTTGAAACAAACAAATTGAAAATATAAGATACCAATGAGCTATCACGTCTTACCCTATATTTTGTTTATTGCCCACATGATACTCAAATCATCTTTCTCTTTTTTGTTGTGTGGTGTATGAGCGTGCATAGGAGTGCTACATTATTGTGTTATCCAACATGTATGAGGAGCTGATTAACATGAGATATCAACAACAACAACCACATAGTTGATTTTTCATTTTCTTTATTTGGTGGGTGTAGGGCTTTCTTCTTGTATAGTGCTCAACGACCTGCTTCACTCTTTTCCTATTGGCTATTGCTTCTTTTCATTCTAATAAAGTAAACCGCTTATCACAAGAAATAATTATGGTAAAGAGTAGCTTTTCCTGGTTACACTTAGCTCTTGGCCACACATCTGCAACACACAAACTCATACACTGGGTGGAGAGAGAGAGAGAGAGAGAGAGAGAGAGGATACCATTTGAAAAATGTTCAGTGGAGGCGAGCTCATGAGTATCACTTTTAATCCAAATTCTGAAGCAGGACTCGATCTTGGAACACTAGATACATCAACAACAGCTTGATATATTTTAAATAAACCCTCAATTGAAATGGTAAAACGGGGCTGGTATATTTTCCTTTTTTGTGAAAACTTCAATGTTGATATCAGTATTTGCAGAATCGAATTAACCAAAGTGACATTGTCCTTCATCAATTGCACTGCACCTATTAAGAGTTTGTATAAATGCAATGCAACTTCTGAGAGCTGCTCAAGGGCATCCTTTTGCAACCACCCAATAATGTTTCTGGATGAAATAACATTATTGATAACCTATATCAAGATAAACAAACAAAAGTTATAAGAATGGAGCAAGCATCTACAATCCACATCTCCAATATCTACTAGTCCACAGAACATTGATTGTATAGAAGCAAAACACAAAACAATATAAGTGTTAAAGTAATTGAACTGCCCAAAAACATATTGTTTCCTTCTTGCTAATGCTAGAAAATCAAATAGACAACACAGATACCACAGCATACTCCCTCCAGTGTGCCCACAGAACCATTTCATTTATTTCATAAAACAAGCATACCTCACTGTAACAGGAATAAGCATGACAACAACAATGATATGAAGATGATGACAAAATTATGGAAATATCCTACAAACTTTTCACAATAAGGAACAACTGCCTGTAGGTTACAGCAAAGAAAATTATGTCAATTTCATAGACAAGATCTGTATTCTTTTTTTTTTTATAGGCTAAATTCATAGACAAGATAAATAATGATTTCAATAAACAAATATAATAGTGACTAACTGCAAGTTGATTTAAGCAGATAATATTCAAAAATGGCCTGTGAACTCAAACTGAGTGATCTTGATGTCAGAACCTGGGACATATTATCTGCCCTAAGAAGAGAAAGAGTTATGTGATCATTGACACCAAGGATCCTACTTCATAATCGAATTTACTCAATAGCTATACATACATACATATACATACATACATATATACATCAACAAGGATTATGCTTCAATAATCTGATACACACACACACACATATACATATATATGTCATCTCCTAATAGGCCAATATATCTTCTATAACTGTCTCAATCCATATCACTTTTGTCCTTCCCAGCCTTCAACTTGGATCATATTGCCTCTTAATAATATTGTTTCAAAATCTAGAACTGGAAGAGCTTTAGCTTTTCATTGATAGGATTATATGCCACTAATTTTATAAGGAATGAGACTGAAATATTGGTTTCTAGAGGATGTCCTGATAGCTTTTTTAATGGTAATATTTTTCATTGAATGTTGAGGGATTTAGAGGTGGGGATGCAAGGCCCTTTTCCAAAGTGGCATTTTTTGTATGATTGACAAAAGGGGATAGTGATTTGATGGTGGACCACTAATGGCTCTAATGGCGCTGTATGTGTATTAAGCTCAAAAAATTCTAATTTAAAATTTTGAATAATAAAATAATAACATTAAAATTTAAAATTTTCAAAATTTTAAAATAAAAAAATAAAAAAATATAAAAAATAAAAGGCAAAGGATCAATCAATTGCCTTTCTTGATTGTAAGGCGAGTCTAGAACTTGATGAGTTTCTTCTCCTTGTTGCAAAATTTTTGCATTGCCTAGATCAGTGAAGAATCCCTTTAGGAGGAAAGAAATATAAAAATAAATAAAACAATAAAAATAAAATAATAAAATAAAAGTAAAATAATAAAAAGAAGGAAAAGACATCTTAGCTTGGAAAGAGGATATAGGAAGGGAAACTTCAGTGTAAAGTTGTACTGTAGTTCTACATGAGCTGAAACTAGAGTGGACTTCTTAGCCAAAGGAATGTGGGAAGCAATATGGGAAGCAATATGGGAAGCAATATGGGGGAAGATGTTAACTTACACATAAATGAAAGAGAGATGATGGGGGGATTGTGGTTGGATAACACTTAATAGATGTAATTTATGCAGGGAGAGTGAAGAGTCTAGTAACCACATTATGATTCACTATGAGAGGACAAAGGTGTTATGTTATGGACTTTACTTTTAGCAATCTTTGATCTCTACTACAATGAGAAATCTGCTCCTTGAGTGGAAATTGAAGGGATCGTATAAGAAAAGACACCATGTTTGGAGAATGGCTCCCTTGCACTTGTTCTGGTGCATATGGAAAAAGCAAAACCACAGAATCTTTAATCAAGAAAAGCTCACAAATCAGAGGTCAAAGATGAGCTTCATTAAATCCCTCTTAGAATGATCCAACGTTTCATTAGAGATGGGAAAATTCTCAATGATGGACTTCAAAGATAGTCTTAGTACAGAATAACTTGGGCTTTGAGGCCTTTTTTGTAGATACCTGTTGGTATTCTTTGTTTTGTCTTTTATGTAAAGTTCCTGTATACGTAAGGTACAGCCCTTTTCCTTGGCACTCTTTCAATAGGTAGAAGAAGAAGAAGACAACCTTTTCCTGGGCACTCTTTCAATAGGTAGAAGAAGAAGAAGACAACCTTTTCCTGGGCACTCTTTCAATAGGTGGAAGAAGAAGGAAGCTACTTGTTGGTATTCTTTGTTTTATCTTTTATGCATACTTCTTGTATGCATTGGGTGTGCCCCCTTTCCTTAGCACTCTTTTAAGAAGAAAAGAACTTCATCTTTTTCTTTTTAATGTGTGGTGGTTCTAGAACCCTACAATCTCTTCTTACCCTTGTTGGGGATTTTTTTGCATTACACCTAGATCGGTTAAGGATTCCTCGTGTGATTTGCATATTGTAAATGGAGGTCCAAATAAGATCATCTTGAACAGAACAAATAGATTTTTTGAATGTAGAGTTGACTTCTTGAAGTTCAAAAAATTCTTAAAGCTTATTTCACATATAAACTTGTCCTGGCTTCCCTCAACCAGACCTGTCCTTGAACCTCACAGATAGTAATGTTTTTCAGAAGTCGGTAGCGGTTTTTGTGTACTTCACGTGTACTAGCCTTTTGTCCCTTTCTTCATCTAATGATATTGTTATCATATAAATAAAAACAAGTCAAACGAATAGGAGAAAAATAAAAGTTTTTTCCCTTAATAGGAGTAAATGAACATTCAAGGCCCTTCAAGGTTATCTCAAGGGAAAATAAGACCACATCACAAAGACCAACAGTATTAGATGCATACATGAAGAAGCAGCAGAGGAAGATAGAAGAGCTGGAAATCCAAGACCCATACTGCAGGAAATTAGGTATATTTATTCGTGGCTGGGAGTGCAGACAGGTGGATTGCTAGAGAGCACAAGAGGAAACTGTTTCCATAGCTAAAAGAGGAGGTGAGACTCCTGAGGAGTTTAGAGGAGATTTTGTCCTGAGACTTCTGGAACCATTCACATGGCCTGAGGCAGATTTTAGGCTTTCCTTGGTTAGAATTCTTTTCCTTTTGCCTTGCAGGACTCTTTATCTTTCCATCTTAGATCGTAAATGCTTCATTTTTAACAGAAGTTGTTCTTCAAAAAAATTAAGATTGCTGCTTTTTTTTTTCTCTTTAATGGAAAACACAACAAGAACAGAAGGCATTACAACAAAAGAATGATATATTCTTCAAAAGAAGCTCACAGAGAAGGGAACAAAGAGAAAAACAGCAGTACTCAAGAATAAAATGCAAAGCCAAACATACAAAATCCCTCGACTCAAGGGATTTTGGGTGATCCATTCTTCAAAATAAACAACAGGATTCAAGAATGTTGTGGCAGCTACTTTATTCCTTGTTTGGGATATTTTGGATGATCCATTCTTCAACAAGACTGACTTTTTTTTTTTGACAGGCAAAAGAGCAATATAGATTAAAGAGCCAAACACCAAGTACACAGGAAGTATACAAGGCAATCCAAAGAAAAAAACAAGAAATCGCTCCCCTTAATGGCAACCTAACCAAGCGATAAAATCAATTATAGAGGACTCTTGCCCTAAACCCCTTTTAGACCATTATAATAAGTTAAACAAAAAAGAGAACTTTAGCTCTTGATCTAAAAGCTCAACATTCTCCAAAGCCCTTCTATTCCTCTCTTTCAAAATAGTCCAAAACAAACAAAGAGAAGCAACATTCCATGCCTTCTTTCTCCTCTTACCAATGGAGTGGCTGTGCCAACTAAGAAGCATTGCTTGGACTGAGGTATTCAACACCCACACCACTCCAAACGACAAGAAGACCAATTGTCATAAAAAAATTGCCTTAGAACAATGAAGAAGGAATGTGATCGCAAGATTCGTCCTTGCCTTTGCATAGAAAACATTTGTTCACCAAAGTCTACCCTCCCCTCTTCAGAATGTCCATAGTTAGAATCCCTTTCCACATTGCTTCCCAAACAAAAAAACTCACTTTTGTTGGAGCCCAAGAATATTTTTTGATAGGAAACGACAAAGAGATATATTGATAGAAATAAGAAGTACAAGAGAAGGATGAGGAATCCTCCCACCAAAGAAAAAACTAAACGACAAGAATTCAAAAACAAGAAGCTACAATGTAAAAATAAACAAACTCTCTAAGCTAGACCAACCCGTTGGACCTACACACTGCTAGCCAATCTAGTTGTAACACATTAAGGGGAATTCCCTTAAAAACCATGGAACAAAAACCCCAAAGAGAAGCAAGGAAGTGAATGGAATCTCATAGATTCTCTGCATCCCTTACTTTATCCTCAAATATCCTCGCATTTCTTTCCCGCCACACAACCCAAATTAAAACAATGCATGCAGTTTGCCACAAAACTATCTCTCTCTTGGATAATCCAAAACCTTTATAATTGATGGACATCATGTCAGAGATGCTTCTCAGGGGAACCCAATCCATCTTGGCTAACTAAAATAATCTGTGCCACAACCCCATCGTCAAGGAACAATATAGGAAAAGATGATCTGCTGATTCTCCATGCTTCATACACAACTCACAAATGTCAGGACTAAGAGCTTTGTAGGGTCTTCTCAATTATAGCAAGTCATTAGTATTTACCTTCTTATGTGTCACTAACCAGACGAAGGACTTGACTTTAAAAGGGACTTGAGAATTCCATACAAACTTAGTAGGGAAAACTGGAGAGGAATCGGAAAGGTGGGACAAGGCTAGAAAAAAAAACTTGACCGTAAATAGCCCTGAAGAAGATAAAGACCAGGAACTCGCATCTGAAACCGATGGGGATAAATGCAAACAATCAAGTGACCGCATGAGGCTTTCTAAATCTTCTATCTCAGAATCGGAAAGGTTACGATGAAAATTAAAGTTCCAAGAGAAGGGGCGAGCAGAACCAAGAATTAAAGTTCCAAGAATTCCAAACGATTGTTGCCAAGAAAGGTTCTAAACCCCTTTGAACCATCCCATCATAGAAAGATTTAATTAAAAACTTGTCACCCTTTGTAACCATTCACATTGCCTTGCCATCTACCTCCCTATTCACTGAATTACCTTGCAAACTCAAAAAGAAGTGTTTCAACACAACCTAACTCCCAGTCTTGGAAATTCCTTATGAAATGAGAGTTCCATAGCCCCCCATTTTCAACCTACTCCCGGGCATCATAAACCCAAGCATCCTTTGGGAAAAAGGTCCTCAAAGGGGTGTTCCCACACCAAATGTCCTTCCAAAATCTTATCCCCACAACAGAAGAGATCTTGCTTATGAAAACATCCCAATCTCTTCCTATAGCCTTCCACAACCCTACGCCATGACCCTCCTCACCTCCAAAGAGCACCAACCCCCTTTTTCCACCCCATACTTCCCAATGATTATTCTTCCACAACAACTCCCCTTCTTACATGAACCTCCAAGTCCACTTGCCTAAGAGAGCCTTATTCAAAACAAAAAGATTATGAATGTCCAACCCTCCTTCCACCTTTTGTTTACAAACTTTGAGCCAACTCACCAAGTGGGGCTTATTTTCAAGAGAACCCCCTCCCTATAGAAAGCCCCTTCGAAGTTTTTCCACGACACACCCTTTTTGGAATAACAAAAATGGACATGAAATAAATGGGAAGGCTAGACAAAGTACTTTTGATAAGAGTCAAGCGTCCCCCTCTTGGACAACTATTGTCTCTTCCACCTTGCAAGCTTTCTCTACACCCTCTCTTCTAGCAAGTCCCAAGTTGTCGTCAATTTAAAGGTAGCACCCAAAGGAATGCCAAAAATATTTGGAAGGTAACAACCCGACCTTACACCCAAGAATATCCGCCAACTCCTCCATAATAGGAACCCTTCCAACTAAAATTAGCTCACTCTTTTCTAGGTTGATCTTAAGCACAAAAATTGCTTCAAACTCCATCAAAACCCAATGAAGATGCAAAAGCTAGTCCATAAAAGCCTCATAGAAAATCAAAGTATCATCCGCAAAGAAAAGGTGAGACACCTCTACTCCCTCACCACCTCTACCTCCCACCTTGAAACCTGAAATAAAACCCCCTTCCTGGCTTTATCAAAAAGAAAGGTAAGAGCCTCCATAGCGAAAACAAATAAACAAGGAGACAAAGGGTCTCCTCACCTCAATTCTCTAGAGCTATGGAAGAATCCAGTTGGGGTCCCATTGATCAAAACAGAAAATTTGGTTGTAGAAATACGCTAATTAATTCACCCAATCCACTTATGACCAAAACCCATCTTATCCAAAACTGCTAATAAGAAATTGCATGATTATAGCCTTTTTCTATGTCTAGCTTACAAAGAATGTCATTAGAACCACTCTTTAGCCTAGAGTCAATGGCTTCATTGGCAATAAGGATTGCATCAAGAATTTGTCTTCCTTCAATAAAAGCATTCTAAGAAGAATAGATTACCTTTCCCACCATTTTTTTTAGTCTATTTGCTAAAACCTTGGCCAATAATCTGTATAAACACCCAACCAAGCTAATAGGCCTAAAATCCTTTAGGTCATCTGCACCCCCCTTTTGGGATTAAGACCAAGAAAGTAGTATTCAAGCTCCTTTCAAAATGCCCAAGATAAAAAAAAATCCTAAAAGAAGCCCAACACCTCACTCTTGACAAAATCCCAACAAAGATGCCAAAAAGCCATAGTAAACCCATCAGGACCCGAGGCTTTGTCCCCATTCAAAGCTGATAGGGCTAAGAAGACTTCCTCCTCAAAGAAAGAGACTACAAACACCTAGCCTCCTCTCAAATCAAGGACTCAAATGACAACCCATTAATGTTAGGTCTCCAGTCATAGAAGTCAATAAGCATTCAACAAGACTGACTTTGTTAACTTGGAACAAGTCCTTTATTGGGAAGAAGCAGAAAAAAGCATCAATGGCTGCTCCTTTGTCTTTATTTTGAATTACGAAGGAGAGAAATTAAAGAGAATTCAAAGACGTGGAGCAATCAAAGCAATTGCTCAAATCCTCTTTTATTTATAATTTAATAGAGTTTGTTAGGCATAGTATAAAGCAGGAAACATTGTCTACAGTGGATTTTGTTGATTGATTGGGGGCTGAGTAGGGGAGTTTTTTGCTTTCTCTTTGTTTTGTCCTTTCTTTGATTGACACCCTTTTTATACATCCTGTGTACTTCATTGTGCTTTTGTTGAGGCTCTTTTTGCTATGTGCTTATCAACCAAAAAATTCTCCACAAACAGAACCAGGGAACTGGCACCTTTCTTCCCATGAACTGCCCAATTACAGCGTCTAGGCTCCCAACAGAAAGAAACCTCCATGCTTATGATAAATAAGAAATCACTCCTCACCAATGATCATAGCTAAAGGACCTTCTTTCCTAGCATTGATCCAGAAGACAGCTATAAGAAGATTCATACCCCCACTGAGAAAGCCTCTTCCAGCCTCACAGTAAGGCTAAAATCTCTGGATTGATAGCAAAGTCCAGACCAGCTAGCTTCAATAAAAACCCATGATCTCACTCCTAGAGTCCATACCATTTACTCCCAACATGGGATGTGAGAAATAGCGGTATTGAGAGATTGATAAGTAGGTACTCTACCAAATTTCAGAAACATAACATAAATAATTTTAGCAACCAACCAGGCCTGCCATACACACTAGGTGCCACAATAATTCACTATTGCATAATTTTTTTTTTCTTGCAATGGCGCTAAGACTCATCTTAGCCAGCCCACACACAGCAACACATGCCACACAAAGGAAGTACAGGAAATCACTTTCCCAACTTGTACTATTTCCTCCTACAACAAATGAAACCACGGCCTACAAATAGCACTAAGCCTCTATGGAGACTAATCCCCTCCCCGCCTTTTTACATGCACAATAGGGTATACATACACAATCAAAGGCACACATTTTAGAGACCTTGCCCATGTTCTGCCACCTGTCTTGGCAATTTATCATGGTCCTTAACTTCCCTTAAAGTACTGCTAGGTGTCCCACAAACTTTAGTCATCCTTCAAGTGTTGCCAAGTGACCCATGCATCTCTCCAGCATGACCCCATGTTTGCAAGCGAATAGAGAGCCCCCTATCCATGCATCAGTTACCCCCATTTTGCTGATGAATAGGGTTAACAACTCCATGCATCAGTTACCTCAATAACTGCCCACAAATGTCTGCCACAATCCCATGCTTTATGCCTCAGCCAAACAGCCCATATCCAAAATATCATGCTCCATTCATGCCTCTATGTCCAAGCTCCTATGCCTCACCCAACCCACTGTGCACTTAGGTGTGTGCAAGCCCTAATGGTGCCTTGCAGTGTCCATGGAGAATCTTGGTATCCCTCAGGTGTGCCCACATCATTCCATAGCCCACACCCTTGGGTTATCCTAAGTGAGACTACCACTCCCTCCCAAAAGAGAATTCTGAGCAATTTTAAATCTGTTAGCAGGAGACATCAAGGATGCTTCTGCAGGCATAATAGATTTTTTTCTAAATATAGAAAATCCAGAAAAATACCTCATCATTTGGAATATTCATCTTAGGCCTCTAGAAACTTAGGGAAATCATTAAAGTGTCAAAAACTTGTAACTTTGTCAAAGCCCACACGAGCATGCCATAACATGTTTCCATTGCTGCATATGACGCCCATAAGTCCTGCAACATATGTTGGCAGTGTCATGTGTGCTTGCAGCACCACGCTACCCACAGCACACACCCTTCCTGCCACTCATGTCACTTAGCCCTCTTTGATCCTTCAAGGGTTCCCACCCATGCTCATCTTTGGAAGACACAACCTCTACTATGAATGTATTTTCCAAGCCACAACACCTTGTTGAGTTTTTATTTTTTTTATTAGTACCTTGTTGAGTTTAGACATGCCAACACCAAACATGCCTTGGGCCATGTGGGTGAAAGGTGCTACCACACATGCCCATGTTAAGGGCTATTCAAACTTGTACATAAATCGCTGAACTTGTCAAAATACTCTACAGTCTAGCACAACAGAAAATAAATTTTTGGATAATCCAATCCTTCCACTTCATGCAAAATTTAGAGAGAATTACAGAGTGTAAGAGAGAGAGAGAGAGAGAGAGACATATTTTGACCTTACTGAGGATAGAACCCTAACCACTTCAGTAGTAATCTTTCTTTCTGATAAGATAAAACATACTTGAAGATGCTCCTTAGTGAATATGTTCAAGAAAACAATTTTTTATCAAAATCAAATATATCTTAGCAAACCTCTTGGTCCTCTCCACCAAACCTAACCGCTCTATAGGGAAAAACGACACATAGAGAGAGGGAGAGAGAATAGAGTAGAAAAAGGAGTAATTACCTCTGTCACAATGGTCAACTGCTTTAACCAAAAACTTCTCTGATCTCCACTGAGCCTCTCACTAAAGAATGAGAGTGCAGATGACAACCATGAAATTAGACCACAGTGTTCAACTAGATAACGAGCCATCTTGTGCAATTTCACAGACTTCTTCACTATCTATGATGCAAAACATAGAATAATTGTTATTCCGTCACTGGGAGTGGGAGCAGTTTATAAGCAACCATGGTAAAGTACAACATGTGTTACAGATTCAACTCATATTTGAAACCCCATACTAACATATTATAGCAACAAAAAGTTAAGTCAGGTGTTGGGAATAAATAAATAAAATAAAATAAAATAAAAAATGCCCCAAGGATCATCATTCGTCACCTATTTTAGTAAACACATTACCAAGGTGTAACAATGTAGTATCATTTATATCAAAATTCCTAGGCAATGGAGGCTTAGCTGAAAGCAAAGGTAGGCAAGTCTGCAATTGCCTGGGTTTAAAGCATGCATTCATGAGTTTAAGCTTGTAACACTTAGCTATCAGCTAAGTAATCTAAAACTATATAGAGATCAACTAACTCTACTCAACAAAGCCTTATTCCTAGCAATAAGCTTTTATTAAGATGAGTCTAGACATATATCCACAAATTCACAATGGAAGATGAGATGATCATATTCCCCCACCTTCAATTAAGGAAGAGTTTCAATTTTTTGGTGTCCTCTAAAGCATGTTCCTTGTATTTACATTTTTGATAAAGTTCCTATGAAAACAAGAGCTTTAGTTTTGGGGAGAGCTTTTAGGGAACCAAGTTGCCTTTAAGAAATATGATGGAGTTTTTACAAGTTAAACAACCAAGTGACATAAGTGCCCTAAAAAGGCAGATCAACAATGGAATTCTATTGAATTCATCAACCCAAATTCAATGGTTCAGTACAGAAGATGATGAATTAACATGTTTGAGGAGATCACATAGAATCAGGTCAAATTTTTCAACTTCACTGTGTTATACACATAATTGCAATTTCAGGCAGAACCATCACGAGAAAAGGCAGTGATTAAAAGATGGCAGCATTCTTATTCCTAGAAAACCATAAAATTGCATGAACTAAAATTTTGTCAAAAAACCTCTTCCTACCAAATCATTTGAGAATTTCAGCTTGCTTCCTGAATCAACATCAAACTATAGACTAGAAAGAAAGAACTAGACAGAACCAGGCTTATAGTTTTCAAGAAGCTCAATGCCTCCATCAGTTAAAAACTCAATATGTTTGAATGAATCCAACAATTTAGAAAAGCCCATGTGATCTAATGGATGCATCACAAAAAATATACCATCTCCAAGATTTTCAATGAACCAACACAATATCAACAACCATAGAGTAGTGTAATTCAACCTAACCACCATAGAGTAATGTAATTACAACATAAGTCAAAGCAATCTTGCAGGGCAGTAAACAGTAAGCAAATATTCACAATGTGCACAGTATTACCTGAAGAATCAATTCCTTTGACTCATTATCTGAAAAAGGAGATGCATAAAAACTCAATATAGTTTCAAGAATGGAGTTCCTGATATAGATTTGAGCATCATCTTCTAAATTCAGTCCTGCATATGAAAGGCGAAGTATCCACAACCTTTCTGACTTGAAATTAATGGATGAACTCCAAATGAAATTATTAAATAGTGGTATACACTGCAAATAAAATTAAAAGATGTATAAGAAGAAAGCCCATCCTCATATAAGCAGCAAAGACATAAAATAAGACAATAAGACAACTGCTTGGTTGATGTGTTGATTAAATCTGATCACTCAAAAAGGAACCCAAGAAAATGAATAAAACAAACACTAAGAAGTGCAACACCAAGATGAAAAGAAACAACAACAGTATAAACTGGAAAATTATTTCAGTCATAGAGCATATACTTTCATATTCACCCCAGTACTGCGCATCAAAAGCTTGCTTATGGTTGAATAATGTTCATGTGAAGGATCCAACAATATAAAAGAAGCCTCTGCAGCAAAAATTGCAGTTACAGAAGGAATTCTCTGCCATGGCTCTTCTATTCCATTTTGCATGTATGTCAACAAAAGCCGTAGTTGCATTACATCCTTCCTCTTTTGGCACATCTGTAACAAATAGTTTGGACTGTTTATTATAAGTAACTTAAACACATATCAAATGCAGAAAGGGAAACTATGAACTACAATATAGTAATAATAATAATAATAATAATACTATTAACAACAACAACAAAAAGTTATCTATGCCTAATTACTGAACACCATAGCACTCATTGGAATCCATTATCAGTGGCACTCCTATTGTTATAGTCCCTCCATTGCAATACCAAGAGAACAAACAATGGACTACTATCCTGCAGGATTCAACTTTTAGAGTTAACAACTGCAGAGTATTTCAAGCTGTTGAGTTTATCACATCTCAAAGCAAATGAGAATGATTCATCATCTACTTGAGATATCATGTCACTTACACATGCAGACATATGTAGGATAAAAATTGAACTCTACCTTTGAACTTTGATAATCACAGAAACCATGTTTAATTTTTTATGGTTTTTTTTATTAGTAGATGTTTCCACTTTCTGTTTTACATTGTGGGTAGCAGTGGCCTCTTTTTGGTAGGTAGATTTGGATGGGGGTTGTTTAACATTGACAAACGTAATGATGAACCAAACTTCTTGACATCTATATGTTAAAGACTGCCCTTTTATGTCACACAAAAGCTCATAAACAAAAACCAAAATATACATGGTGAATTCTAAGACCTACTCAGTGGATGCATTTTCAAACACCCATACAGATGCAACATAATAATTCATTTCTTAGACAATGAAACAACTAAACATAGTGAAAATTTTACAATACAAAACACAGACAACTTGCATCAGACAGTTATTTGATGGACAAAGAGCATTACCTCCAATGCATTCTTAAATCTCCCAAGAGTTTCATAACCCAATTTCCTTATCATGTCATCAGGTGAAGACAAGCTAACAAATGCAACTGCAAGCAAGCCTAACGCAGAGAACTCCACAGGTTCAATGTAACGCATTGACAGACTATGAATTGAAAAGTGCAAGATGAAAACAGGATCATATCGTGGTACATTTTCAACATGAGGAGGATATCCCTGCATAATCAGTTAAGTTATTTGAGAATTCTCTGCCATCAAAAAACATAAACCATTGATACAGTGTTCCAAAAGAGGATTGATGCACTAATGTAGTTAAAAAATCTGGAATGTACCTGGATCATATCCTTAACATTATCTGGGTGAACCTTGTTCAAGGATATGGGTCCATCAGATGCAGTTCTATTATAGGGAAAATATAGCACTGTGTTCACGCATAATTTGGGGTCAATGGGAAGGTTTTCTCTAAATTGACTTCTTTGGCGTTCTTCTACTGCTTCAGCATCAAGAATGTTGTTAGCTGAAATCTCCAACTCCTGCACTCGTTCTTTCCTTATTCTCAAAGCAGAACTTCCCCAGAGATAATCCATATCAGCAATACTTCCAGATTTTAATCTATCATTAGACTCAATCTCGTGCATGAGACTGTAAATTTCCAAATCAACTTCATTGAGCATTGCCCCATAAGAAGACAAAAGCAATGAGATTAGTTCTCTGGCATTTATGTCAATATTTTTTTCCAAATCAGAACCATCCCAGTGGCCCTTGAAACAAAGGAGTAACCTGAGTAACTTAATAACTTCCAGCTGTTTCACACACAGATCTGATCTTTCAAAATTGTTATTACCATCAATAGTACCTTGATCAGTGCAAGTAAAGGTAAGTGATCTAAGAATGCTGGACATAGGCTTCGAAAACACACCAACCTGAGAGCAACCAGGTGATTTAGAGACAGATTGAATAGTGGGGGCAAATTGGGAGTGGGCAAGCAGCAGCTGAAGAAGTAAAACATGTGAAAATTTCCCTTCAGAAAGTGAAGTTAGGACACTTCGGAGCATTTTCAACGTTGTAGCATCCTCAAACCTATGAAGAAGAGACAATCTTGTGAGTTTCTCCAGGAAGGGAAGAGAATGAAGTTGGATAAGACTATTATGCATTTCTCTGGCTAATTCAAGAACATTTCTCAAAATAAAGACTTCCAAGAACTTGAACAAGGGCAAACAGTCTGTGTCTGTCACTTTTCCAGAATTATCAGAGACACAGGAGAATCTCTCAACAATCTTCTGCCAAGTATTCACCAAGATGTTGATCAACCGGATCCTTGATGAGTCCTCTCTATTTAATCCCATTTCCAAAGGAGTATCCTCCACAGGTCCATCTGACTCTTTGGACAGAGACTTAACCTGGCAATCCCCTGGAAATAACAGCATCCTACATAAAGATATCTTTGCAACAACTCTATTAACAAAGTTTAATGACTGGTTAAGTGAATAAGAATCAATTTCACTAACATCACAGTCTAGCATTCCATCCTGTCCAGAGCATGGGAAAATGACATCAAATAGCTTGAATCGCTTCTTCTTTTTCATTGAATGCCCACTGAAGGCAAAGTAAAACCACAACATATGAATAGATTTTCCCAGAAGACTACTGTTAACGAGATTGGAAAGGTCCTCAGTGGATGAAGGTAAGAATTCGCCATCTTCAATCTGAAATATGCTTCTTGACACAAAGCCCTTCCAGTCAAGGAAACCATCCAGGAGAATCCTTGAATATAAAGAAGGTATACCTTTAAAACATGTGTAGTACTGCTTCCCAAATTTCAAGGAAGTTGATTTCAAGTATGACAACGCAGCAGGGAGAAGCATCATAAAGCCTTCATCTGAAGGAGTTTCCACCACATTGTCCTTATGCGGCAAACCTTTGTTAAGAAGACCTGAAAATAAGTGCCCAAAGACTGATGAATGCAGGGGACTCACTTCAATAAGAAGAAATAATAATTTAGCTCTGATCATGCTTGGCCTGTTTATGCAATGCGAAATCATTTTTACAGGAGTACTCACTATCACCCTTGATGATACCAAACTCAATGGAAGAAGAAAACTCTGATGCTGCTCAAATTTCTGCCTGTACATTACTTTAACAGCTTTCAGCAAACATACATCTGCAAACTCTAGTTTGAAACATGTGGCAAACTCTAATGCCTTCATATAAATTTTCTCAAAAACAATAATGTCGAAACTTTTTTCTTCCATTTCCCAAAACAAATCGAATTGTACTTTCTTTGTAATTGGATGCTGAAAATAACTAGATAACATGTCAAAAGCACCACTGGCAATGCAAAATACAACAGAGAGTGCAGACATATTGTCAAATTCCCCAGTTGTCAGGTCATTCAGATCAACTCTACTAAACATCCAATACGCTAACTCAAACAGCTTGAAGGGTGATATAAAATGACTCAAAATATGTGAAGCATAAAATGCCTGGAGAAAGGGCACAAAATTTTTGGTCCTGATACACACATCAAACCTGCTCCTGAGTTCCAGGAGTAGTCTCTGTAACAGGGCTTTGAAAACCTTTACAAGTTGTTTCTTTGCACTGTCATCAACTTTAGATATAGGATTCTGGCCATCACATAGAGCTACCAGATAATCAGAAGTGCTTATCAACAAGTTCAAGACATGATGGTCCATTTTATGAACTGAATGTTTGGATGATCTAAGAAAAGTCTCCAAACTGTCTCCAATAGTTCCTTTTGTTAATTCCTCATGACAGCTCAAAGGACAAGACAATGACACCATAACTGCAGGATGACAGAAGATGATTTCAGCCACTTCTTGAACTGTAGAGAAAGGAACTCCAATAGTTGTTGAACAATCAGAATCAGGTCTCAGAACCAATAGTTCATCCAGCATTCGTTCCACAAGAATGAAGCAAACTTCAAAAAGATGTTCCAGTTCACCTAATGGCCTTATTCTATAGTATGATCGTATCTGATGGATCCAGAATAGCACATGGCGAAGAGAAAGAATGAGGTAATCAGTGGTCTGTTCAGATAGTTTAGCTAGAAGCAACTGTTGTACTTTAGAGGGCTCCAATAAATATGGACCATCAATGTTCATAATTGCAGGAAACAACACATGAAAAGGTGCCTGCTGCAGAAAGAGACTAAATGCAACAGAAGCAGACTCACTTAAACCAAAATCTGTCTTAGGAAATATTTCCTCGGCAGACAAGGAATGGCTAGGAATCCTGCAATTATCATCTCCTTTGCCTTTGGAGTGTATCATCAATCCAACTCTTTGCAGACCAGAAAAGAATATATCAGGCCATAACTTAGAAGCCCTGGCTAGAAGACTCCGATCATGAAAAGATATAGATGACAAAAGTGCAAAAGGAACTCCTTGAAGGTCCTGTGAAACAGTAATAACTGATGGAAAATTCTTTAATATATCATCAGGTGTTGTACCAACAATTGAGGAAGAGAACATTTTAGCTATTCCAGTTAATCCACTATCATGCCCACTCCTAACAATTCTTTGCACTTCAGCAAGTGTATCATTAAAAGAACTGTCAGTATGCCTAGCTTTTTCATCAATAGAAAAAATGCAATAATGTCGTTGGTGTGATATGTCTTGTGAAAAGAGCAATAGATTCTTCAACGGCCTCCACTCCATGGAATCCAGACATTGATCTTCAAGTCTTTCAGATAAAACTAAATCAAGGAGAGAAGATAACAATCCAGGATCTACCTATCAAAAAATTCAGTTATTTTATTATATTATATACCAAAAACCTGTCACAGAAAGCTAAATGCTTAAAGTTTACCTGAGTTTGCAGGAGATAGGTTAATGTGTTGGACACATACAATGATATAATTGATTTCTCAGCTAGCGTAAAGGTTCCAGATCCAGACTTGAGCACCCTTTGACACTTCTCTAGGACACAGATGATGAGAGGGCTGAAATGAGGTGATACATCTGCCACACATTTTATGCAAAAAATTAGAGAAAAGAAAGAGGAAAATGTAAGGGAATTACTTGGTAGCAATAATGAAAAAAGTTCTTTCAGATTCCCATTTGCAAAAATGGAAACAATGAACATGCTCGGTTTTGGATCATTTTTAAGCATTAAACTGATTGCATTTTTAAAATAAGAAACAGCATTTTTAACGTTTTCTATAAATGGTCCATTTTCAGGAAATGTATTTGAAAGCAATTTTTTAGAATGTGCTGCTAAACACATCCCATGCACAATTTAATTGTTGCTGTTTTGGAAAACAGAAAACAGTTCATTTCCACCACCAAACTGTCCCTAGTTCTTTCCACTTACCTATTCCAATTGAATGAGCATGGAAGTTTTTAAAATTAATAGTTGCATGGTGATACCAAGGACCACACATTCGTTTCAAAGCTAGATTTAAGGATTGAGTGCTGTTGAAATAAAACCTAGCAGAATCATTGACAAAGTAGCTAGCAGAAGGGACAAAATAAATAAGTTGACTGTAGTATTACTTAGACTGAGACAAACAATCTAATACAAATGCAAACCAGAAGAAAGAATTCATAAGTTAGATAAGAAATATTAATCAAAAGGGCCAAAGCCTTCTTCATGATGAGAGTTAAAAAATCAAAACCACATGTTTCCAACTAATCAAGTTTACCTCTAGACTAGGAAGTCAAGACCCTTACTTTGTCCAATAGACTTGATCAATTTAGTTTTCATCATGCCAAATGCAAGGAAGCTTTGGACAATAAATTGTGTTAGCTTGGTATCAAAGCCTTTGTTTTAGGGAGATCATGAGTTCAAATCTCACTGCTTGTTTATTTTCCTCATTTATTGAGCCCAACAAGCGCAAAGAAGGATGCCCATGAGGCGGGGTGTTAGGGATTAGTCCAAATCAGCACATGCATTATTGACTCACCATTACCTAACAACTTAGGTTATTAAATAATAGGCCCACAATGTATACCAGGCTAAGAATTTGAACAGCTCAAACCAGAGTGCAGCAAAGATATGGAGGGAGCATTACAAAATATTAATTGCACTCCATGGATATAAACTTAATCCATGAAAATAATACAAGTAACAAGAATAGTATAATAAGATGAAATTAATTACCTTTAATGCCTTTTAAATGGGAGATATGGAGCCTCATAAGATCCCAATATTTGAATGAGTTATTTCCAATGGTGGAAACAGCATCACAAAAGAACGAGATAACAGCTGTCGACAAGGATTGGAAAACTTCTACCCCTTGGGTGTCAACAGATGACTTACTAGCTCTACCATAGCCAGGTAGAAATAAGAACCATGCACCTAATTCAGATATGTTAGAATCAAATACACCGGTACTGAACATGGCTGCAAGTGCCAGATAAAATGCTTGCTCTCTTATATCTCTGGTTGATGAAAAAATCAATAAGTCGATAAATGGCTGCAGATGTTTGTACATAAGTGCCGGGACTCTTATGGGAATCTCACTCTTAGGAGACCGTCCAATATATTCTATTAGAAGGGACAATACAGACTGCTGCACATCAATTGATAACACTGAACTGTTACCGAGGAGATTTATGAAGAAATCAAATGATCCCTCCAACACAGTAGGCATAATTCGCTGCAAGATAAGAAACTTAATGATTATAAGGGTTAATCATCAGGAACATTTTTACTGTTAGACTAAAATTTCAATAGAATCATCAAACTCCATGTTTCAAGTAAACTACAATATTAGTTGGCACTATGATTTATAGAACCCAGGTTTCCATTTGGTGCTGTAGAATTAAGTGAATCATTGCCAGAGGCTCAAGAGATCTGAGCTGCATAAAATGCAATCACAGGCACTGCAACATAGGATAATTTGGTGCAATAAGAACAATATACAACCTAATGCTAGTAAGAGAAAAGTGAAGAACTAAAGCTCAAACAAGTAGAAAGTTCATAATATTTTCTGGATACCCCTATAATCCAAGAAGAGAAAAGAATTATCAAAAAGGGTTCCCAATCACTCAAAAGAATGGGAAATGAACAGAAAAGTGAAGAGAATGCAAACATACACCATAACCTGACAAGTATTTAGCATGCCATTATCCAGCCTTGAGGTTATTGCTATGTCAATGACCCCACAGGGAAAAGGCCCAGGAAAACTCAATATAAACCCAAATTAAATAATGTTATTTATTCAAAATGATTGATTATTATATTTTTATGCAAGGCATTAATTTGGGTATCAATGATTGTTACAAATGTTAATTCAAAAGCTTAAACTATTAGATGATAGGCCCACAATTTATACCTGGTTCACACCCCCCCATCTCTCACATGTGACCCTATACCCACATGTGGTACAGATTGGATTACAAATAAACAGATGGAGGAATAAAGGAACAAAGAGACTCAAACTTGACACCTCTGGCTAACTAAAACTTTGATAGCATATTAGGCTATCAATTTGACCCACAAACTCAAGTTATTAGTTAATGGTCCCAAAATGTATACCAAGCTAACAACGAATATAGAGTATCAAATAAAGAAATCATGATAAGTCCAAAATGGTATCTGATCCAAAAAGAGAGAGAGAGAGAGAGAGTCCAAAATGGTAATGTAATTAAGTCCATGCAAGTATGTGTGCAACACAAAAAAGTGTCATTTTTATCAAGCACTAAAAATTTGAATATTTAGGACAAGTCCTCTGGTTGTCCTGGATTGAACAATTCACAACACAATTTAGCAATTTTTCTGCGTCTTTAGATCATTATCCAGATTACCAGTACATGACACAAGGATTACTCCCATCTGGAAAACAGCCTAATCAGGACTCTGGCAATTTCAAGAATTACTTCTTTCTCACCTAAGTGATCAAACAAACATGAAGAGTTCCCCTTCCATACCCAAGTTGTAAAGGTAATATAAAATTGACATTGACATTTGTAGGTCTAACATCTCTATATATACAAGAAACAACCATTTCATTGTATTGAAATAATAAGTAAAAAGAGGATGAGAATTCCTTCAACAAGTACAAACACCTCTATACAAAGTCTGATTAAAAAGATGTGTGTAGTTTCAAAAAAAGGAGAGGGAGGAGAAGCTTTTAATTCTCTCATGAAGGGAGGCATGAACCTTATTGTAGGACATAAGTATCATAATTGATTGCACCAATGTAAAATAAATGAAAAAAGGGAAACACGATTAAAAAGAACAAGGGAAAACTGTCCAAGAACTTTCCTATAAAAAGAAGTACATTTCACTAAGTCTAAATCCAAGAAACTCAAGTAATTATATCTGGTGAAAATTATGTTTCTGCTACCCTCATCCACCAATCTACTTTAGACATAAACTATTAATTTTATTTCTTTAACAAGCAATTTAAAGGTTATTAGAAGGCACATTTGACATTAATCATTGATGCAAAAGTTTGAGGGACCTGAGGGCTGCTAATTCACAAAGGATCTCACATTCAACCGTCCACTTGACATAGACCTTACTTGGTTTGATAATGAGGCAAATACTTTCAGACATAAGTAAAGACCCTAGGATTGAGGCCAATGCTTAATGAGAGCCTTATGCTTCAGGGTGTGAGTATCAGTTTAAGCTTCATGGTTACACCTCAAGCATTTTCCTTGCCCTCACATCATTGCAAGTGTTAAGAGGTGAGACTTGAAATGCTCTAAACTCTGATTGGTCCATTCGTGTTCCCCAAATACTATTGACTTGGTTGACTCAGGGAACCCAATCTAAAGGTCACAACAGCAATACTTTACAAGAACATGATAATGCAGAAATCCTATTATCCAGAAATGCATTAATTCAAAGAATTGGAACTTACAGCATAAATTTTGAGAGCATCAAGCAACTTAGAATGGAAGCATGTCTCCACATCCCTTAATGCAATACCACCCATGGAGGATGGTTGCAAACCCCAGATTTTTGCAATAATCTTTACATTATCCTTTCCACTATCCATGTCATCTGCAGTAAATGTATCAAGAGCCTTTTCACCTCCATGAAAAGCAATATCCAGACCAGAACTTATCCCACTGACAATGATATCTGTGTCTTCATTCAAAACATCTGTTTTCAATTTCTTTCTATCATTTCTTCTATGTACATTAAAATTTTCAGAATTTCCTTTTCTTTTCAAACCCAACTCTTGAATTCTGGATTGACTACTTAGTGAAGAAAGTAGTGTTAATAGAACTTGAGGATCAGGGAGCAACATTCGAACTTCATTCTCAATTTCTTGCTTTAAAGGTGCCAGTCTATGCATCATTTGATTGCTGGAACAAGAAGTATGGTTAATAGCACTTACGAAGGAGTCCAAGAACTTCAGTTCCTCCAAGAGAAGCCTTAAAGTTCCATGCTTCACAAAAACATTAGGGTGAAGTAACCCCTTATTGACAACCAATCGGCTGAATGGACGACAACAAATGCATTTCATAATACTCTGCACATCTGAACTATCAAAGGATGGCAGATCTAGAGACTCGGAATTGATGAAATTGAAAGGAAGGCCAATACCAACTGAGGAAACCAAATCTGCAGCCAGAGAAACAGCAGCAAACCTGCAAGTACTTCAGTCACCATGCACACTTACAGAAAGAGATGAAACAAAATAGATTAAAAACAAAAATGGAAAAACACAGAGATTATGCACAAGATCCTTTAACTCTGTGAGAATCTAACCAGGTAGATGATGTATGGTCTTCAAGTTTGTAAGGGAACTCATCCATGTATGCTGAACAAAAAGAAGGTCTCCCTTTAACAATAGACAAAAGCAGATCTCTGTGATAGGCAACCTCTGTTGCTTTGAGCTTCTTCATGAGACCCAAAAGTCGCTTTGGATTACCCCTTAATGGATATGGGTGTCTCTTCAAATCTGGCATCAGTCCGTTACAAGGGTCGGTACAAACCATAACCAGAACCCTGTGTGCCAACTCTGAAGCAGGGCCACCATCCTCCCTTCCAGAAATGCTGACCAACTGTTCTAGAGTAACACTCCCAAATAGCACACTCCGAAGACCTGGAGGCACCAATGATTCTGGAATAAGAACCCTGTCCTTCAATGTAGACAGAACATAAACAACTGTTTCAACATCATCACTCCCAAGCCCACGAAGAACACCTGAATACATTTCCTTCTGCTGTAGGATCCACCTCAATAATCCTGGCTTACCCACTTCCAAAAATGACATTGCAAACCCAATAAATGATTTTCTTGTCGAATGCTTCCTTTTCTTTTCAACTTGCTTCAGTTTATACTCCGCAAGCTTTGGAAAGACTGGGAATTTGAAATTAAAACTCTTTGCAACCTCAGAAGCCAAACTCGAGCTACGTCTAACTATTGAAGCCATCAGCAGAAGAGCAGCCTTCTGGTGCTTCCCTTCTTTACTGTTCAGTTCCTTATAAATATCTTCCAACTTTTCTTCAACAATCGAGCGTGCAAACTTATCAATAATCCTACTAATAGCAATCCTCCTGGTGTCATTTGGCCTATAGATTCCATCAGGATGACTCAATATAGCAGAAATTAATGACAAGATATATGACATTCCAGGTTTCCCCTGCCAACGCTTCCAAGCATCTTGAAGCTCTGAGAACTTGGAGCTTGTCTGTGCATACTGATGGAGCAGTTCACCCCCTGTATTACGCCGAAGCAACTTGATGAACTCCTTTGAAGCATCGGAATACAACTTAACTTCAATCAAATTAATATTATGCAATAGCTCTCTGAGTTTAGCTTCATGAGATGCTTTGACTACAAATTTCAGATTTTCTTGTTCCTCAGCCTCGCTATCCAGGTCATTCACATCAACTGCAATTAAACAAATAACAAAATGAATTTTACGTGTCCATTGATTTCAAATTATAAAACTCACATTTTTTTCATATAATTTATTCATCAAAAATAACAAGACAGACACGGGACTAAAGACATATCCATACTCTGGGCTAAACATGCCAAATTATTGCTATACGAGTCTAATACCACCATTTGGCTTAACTGAATTGTGGAACCCAGAAAATATATATATAATTCAGAATTTAATTTTTTTTTATTTTCTTTTCGTTAGCTTTCTTAGCAGCAAACGGGGTATGAAGAAACCTTTCCCCCCCTACACAATTTTTTCATAGCCTACTTCTGATCACACAACAAAGCCAAGAAAAAATTAAAAATACTCGTTAAAAAGTCGTGTCTTTCAACTTCAATATCCATTCCAAGCAATAAAGTCGTGTCTTTCAACTTCGATATTCATTCCAAGCAATCATATAGAGATGTTTCCGGGGAAACAATTGGCACATAAAACCAAAAACAAAAAACAGAAGACAAAAGATCAACCTTTTGTCTCTGTTGTTTGTAACTC
This sequence comes from Vitis vinifera, assembly GCF_030704535.1. Classification (NCBI taxonomy): domain Eukaryota; kingdom Viridiplantae; phylum Streptophyta; class Magnoliopsida; order Vitales; family Vitaceae; genus Vitis; species Vitis vinifera. The sequence continues at coordinate 6,414,112 of NC_081823.1, forward strand.
AAACCCAGCCCAACAACCGTTTAATTCCTTTTCTTTCCATTAGGTTCTATTTTATGGGGAGCCAAACGGAACATTACATATTAGAAACCGTAGCCCACCTTCATCATCGTCGCTGTTCTCTTCTCTTTGAATATCTTCGCCGTAAATTGCTTCTTCCTCTTCCATTGTAACTAATTTTTTGAGGCTCAGAGTTGGGCACTTCCTTGGCTAAGAGCATATGCAGCTGGGTACTGGCGGGTGGTGTATGGGTTTTAGGGTTTAAGGATAGAGGTGGGAGACAAAGCTTTTAGAAGCACCTGTTTGGTTCCAGGGGCATGATGTTCCCAACGTGGATTGGGTATTTCAGTTCCGTGTATTCCAAATTTCTAATTAATTGATAATCCCATTTATCAAACATATATTAAATAAATAAATTGTTAAAATGGAACGTATTAAATTTATTCTATCTACATCTTTTTTTTTTTCTTATGAAAATATAATTCTATGTTATTTTTATCATTTTATGGCCTCTAGCATATTGTCATTATTTTTATGTTAACTCGACATTCTTAAAGTTAAATTATTATTCGATCAATAATGTGATAGTTGATTGCATCCCCGAAAATATTAAGAAATCCACTAATAATTATGGAATTGTCCTATCGTAAATGCCATAAACAAAAAAAAAAATTCCTAACTAGCATAAAATTCATGAGATAAGTAGCATTTAATAAAGTAAATTTTATATTTAATCTTTTATAATTAGTGAATATATGGGTCACTAAACCTCGTAGTTTTTACACTTGCCAATTATGTGTTCTATACATAACTATTTGAAGATCTCTTAATTAAAAAATAAACAAAGCATAATTTTTTTACTTTTGGGCAGAAAAATGAAGGTGTAGACCCCCATTTTGGGGACCTCACTTTCATGTATTTTTTGCAGCTCTTTTTGCCAGGTGTCGCAGCTATGAGTAGCCACGTGTCGATTCCCGTTTGGTTGCCATGGCATCAGATGGTGGAATCAAGGAGCAAACAAGAGGTTGACATGTGTAAAAGAGAATCTGCAGGCGGTTAGGAGGAGCGTATGAGAGAGGGGATATTCTGCAGAAAGTGAGGTTGCTTTTGGGAGGTTGGTTAGGAGATATTTTCTAGGAGGGCATATCCGGGAGAGAACAAAAATAAGAGAAAAGGGGATTGGTTGGCAGAAAGGGGCTGCAGGGTAGTGGTGCTGCAGGTGGCTTTTTCCAGAGATATTGTTGTAGGGGCAAAGGAGGTAGTGGGAGAGATGGGCCTAGAAGAGGAAGGTGGGAGAAAAATCAGGAGGGAGGGCAGAGCTTTTGTTTGGTTGATTTTGGGAGGCTGCCAGCTGCATAGGGGGGTAGTGGAGGCTTGCAGCTGCAAGGCAGGTGGGTGTCGTCTGGCCGTTAGAGAGATATTTCCAGAGGGAGGAAAAAAAAGCTGGTTTTGGGCTAGAGAGAAAAAAGGTGAGAGAGACATGAGAACCGGGGGGGGTGATTTTCTTTTAGCTTGAGGTACCGGGGCTGCTGAGGGGATTCCAGGGAGTTTTTCCATGAGAGGAGTAATTTTGGACGGTGAACTTGAGAGAAGGGGAACTTGAGAGAGAAAGAACCAGAGAGTGAGAGTTTTCCAGAGAGAACAGAGAGCTTGGGAGGGAGGAGAAGCCTTTTCTGGAGCTGGGGAGGCTAACAAGACCTTACTGCAGAAGGGCATTTTCAGGTATGGATGCAACTGATACGTGGTTTGATTCAGATTCTTATTATTCCTACCCGTTTATTATTGATATTTGAGTGTTAGTTGTCTTGCTTGAGGTGGATAATGAAGGCCACCTATTCCTTGTTGAGATATAGTCTTGGATTCATATTGTTAGCCTTGGTATGCTTTGTCTCTGATGTGAAATATCCAAGAGTCTTGTCATTTATTTGCATTTGATACTGTATTCCTTACCCTAACCCGAGAAGGTTCCCGGAAAACTCATGATGTGAAGCCTTCTTTGAGGACCTTTTTATTTGTTTCCCTTTGTGCTCTGTTTTCATGCATTTTTTTTAATGGTTGAGGCCACCCCTGTTCCTGGATCTTGTTCATTATATGGGTTTTGAGAGAAAAGATACCTTTGAAAGAAGAGAGATCATCTGAGGATGAAAGGAGAAGGAATTGTTCAAGCAGAAAATGAGCTGAAAGGTACAAAGGAAGTATTCTCGGCTGCTGTGCTCTCCACATTTTTGTTGGGCAGGGCTTGCATGACATTGTTCATCTGTTGGTAGAGCCTATCATTATTTGTACCTAGGTGTGGGAGAAGGCATCGTCTGGTTGATTGGTTGGGCATTAATATTGGAATACACAATTGATAGCTCAGTTGTTGCTCGTGACATATTTCTGAATCTGGCTTTATTTCCGGAGGCGAGGATAAGTTACCTGCTCTTTTAGTCTGCTACACCATCTCCTGGCTTGGTATTGTGGTCAATCCATGCACAACAATTCTGGTTTTCATTGTCACTGGGCTATTATGTGTTGGGATCAAGGAGGAGTGCTTAATATATATGTCTGGTGGGTACTTGAGTTTTAAGACTGGATGGGTTGGATGTGAACTTCAAGACGGATATTTCCCATTTAGAACAAATAGCTTGTTTGGTAGGTCAGCGATTGTTCTCTTTTCATGCATTGGTTTTGATTCAGTCACCAGCACCGTTACTGGAAGTCAACATGCAACTGGAATAGATATTGTAAGGTTTCCAGCAGGTGGATAAGAGCATGCCTCCCCATTCTTTTTATGCCATCACTCACTTCACATTGTGGTGTCAGTTGCACTTCTTAAGCCCATTTACCATATTCCTTACACCCATTTCTCATTAACCCCCACCACCCAGTTCACTAACTCCACACCCATGAGCAAGACCCGTACCTTTAATACCCACTGTTACCCATCTCCATGCTCATATCTCCGATTTCCATCCCACCAACCCGTAGTCTATCCCTGCGCATGCATAGCTGCCCCAAAGTCCTTTCAATCACCATTGACAGCGTCCCAAATTCATCTCTCCGTGTGCATGGACCCATGCAAACCCTTCCATCATTTTTCCCATCTTCATTCCTCCCATATCATCATGCTTCGCATGCCCAGTTAGGCCCATCAGCAGCTTCCATGAGCACTGCACCCAACTGGGAGATGGAGCCTCAGACCATGTGTCGGGTTTAATCAGAAGGAGGAGTTTTACTTCTACATGAAGTCATATTCCCTCGTGGATAATACCAAGGCACAGAATTATCCAAACATTCTTGTTATAGCTGGTTTGAATGATCCACGTGTTTTGTACTCAGAATCTGGAAAGTGTGAGCCATGTTGAGGGTTAGAGCTCAAGTTATTCACCTGGAGGGAGTGATCCGTCTGTCCCCAAGTTTCGCCAAGGCAACAATGCATCAGGAAGTAAAACAGAATGGGAGGAATTGCAGCTAGAGGCAGGAGCATGACTGAAGTGTTATCTTGTGCTCGTGATTTATGCCACTTGATCACAGTGATATCATTGATATGGGATCTGCTGAAGTGGAAACTTCTGCAAGTGAATCATCAAAATCAAAATCAATTAACCCGAAAGGCAGGTTGCCTATGGAGCCTGCACCGCAAGTTAGCTCGTGAACTTTCTGAGGTTCTATTTGATGCACCATCCAGACTCACTGAGTCACATGACCAGTCAGAAAGGCACCTGGAATTCCCAATGGCTCCACTCGGAACTTGGACTTGTTGGTCTGGGACCTACAGACAGTGTCTATCAGCAGCCCCGGCATGCATAAGTCAACTGGGCCCTATTCCTACTAGGCCATGCATTGGTCATCTTTAGTATGGGCCGCCTTTGGGCCATGTGACATTCTTGGATTTCTTTTTATTCGATTTTGAAAATATTTTCTCAAATCCCATTTTGTAAATATCTTTCTCTAAACCTGATTTTCAAATAATCTATATTTTCTCATATTTCATCCTTATAATTTTCAAGATCACCGCAAGACTCATTTTCAATAAAATTTGGTTGCCATTTTCCTTCCGGTAAGCCACTTTTGCATTTTCTTTGTTTTTAAAATAAGTAAGAATTAAATTCCGTAATTCCAAGTGATGGAATTTATGGAATTGATTCATGCAAAATAAAAGGGCTTTGGTGGGGGCCCAACATCAAATAAATTTTCATCAAAATAAATTTGAGTGAAATGACACATGTGCTATCGATGATTTTATACTCAGTTTAGTGACATGTATGCTATATCTTGTGATCATTGTTTTGTACTAATCTCATTTTCATGATAGCGCGTTGTTGTTTGCTGCTAAGGTACGCATTTTCTTTCACTTTGTCCATCTCTCATGCATGCTTTAATTCTCAGTGTGTAATCATGTTGATATTCATTGATTTTCTCATTGATTACCATGTCAGCTTCATCTCATTAGTAGAGACCCGACTTTAGGGACTTAGAGGGGTGCTACGGTATTTACCGTACCTTCCCGATAAGTAACCTGACCCCCGAACCCGATCCGGTTTTTCACAGACCGCCTTTTCTAAAATAAGGAGTCACACTTAGGGTTTTTCTTTCTTATTTTGTGTACCCTTTAAAAATAAAACAAAAATAAGTGGCGACTCCAAGTCATTTTTCAAACAATAATTAAAATCAATTTTTCAAATAATAAATCGAGCTCGCCATCGAGTGGGAAATGCATTGAGCCGAAATGCGGGGTCCATAGAAGGATTTTAGTTTTGTAAAACAATATCTAAACTTTCATAAATTACTTAGATATTTAGGTTATGTTTGGTTTGCGAAAAAATTGAAAGAAAATGTAAGAAAAATAAAATAAAAAATAGGTTTAAACTCAATAAATTAGTTTTACATGTTTCTTAATACTCGTTTTACTTATTTTTTTGTATTATATAAATATTAAATAATTTAAATATATATATAAAGTTTTTGGAAAATTTTAATTATATTTGATTTTTTTTATTTTTCATGTTGAAACCAAAAATAAGAAAACCAATTTTTTTTTCTTTTTGTTGTATTTTCCGGAAGCAAACATAAATTTAATAAATCTTTAAACTCATCATTTGTTATAATTTTTTAATATATTTTTCCTTACAACCAAACAATGTAAATTAAATATGATTTTTTTTGTTTTCTTTACTATGAAAGTTTTTTACCATTCTAACCCTTCATTGTTTGGTTATTTTATACCATTCGTTTTAAAGTGTTTTCTCATGAAGTATTTTTAGAAGAATCATATTTAAAGTGTTTCTCTATAAAATATTACAAGTGATTTTTTAATACTATAAATAATTTTTCAAAATTTTTAAAAGTGTTTCTTAAATTTTGTGAAACATTTAATATTTTTTCAATTTTTTTCAAAAACACTTTTTAAACTAAAAATATTTTATAAAATCACTGTCAAACAAATTTTAAATATAATTGAAACTCTTATTAGTATATAATTGTATGTAAAAGTAGGGAAAAAAATGATTAAACACGATTTTGATTTACATGTAGATGAATCAAATAATAGCACAATTAATTAAATTTAGAATTGGTTTCTTATAACATGTTTAGATAGTTTTCATGTTTTTTGTTTTAGTTAGAAGTTGATATTGCAATCAAAGTCATAATATTTAAAAAGGAATGTTGATATTGTAAAATCATTTATTTTGATATATTTTATATTTCTTAGTTTTGATATATAAAAAATCATAATTTTAGATCGAGTTTTGACTATATCATTTTAAAACTGATTTGTATCTTGTGAAAGTAAGCCAATACTTTTTATAACACCTGACAACGTTATCATTTGGTTGATCTATCATTATTTTTATATCCATTAGTGTATAATTTTTATTTATTTTGTTATCAAAATGTTTGTTTTAAAACATAAAAATTATAATAAGTAGTATTGGATTTGGTTTTAACCATTGCATCTAACCAAATTACTACGCCCAACAATCAATTTTCATTAAGACATTTCTCGTGACTTTAACCCTAATATAACTTTAACAATTTTATTTGAAAATCAATTGGTGTCAAAATAAAGTACGTCAAATCTTTTATCACATTCAATGTCACCATATTTTGAGTAACATATTTATGGATTTTAAAGCAATTACTACGAGCAAATATGTAGAACCATGTGAGAATATGGTCAAGTGTTAAAAATTGACCATGGGAGGTTTGAACCAAGCAACAACATTCAACATTTCATATCCTATGTTTGAATCTATCTCACCTTTCATTTTCCATTCTTTTGGCATTTGTCTTAATTTTTGGTTCTAAATGTGGAGCCATGCATTCAAACACGTTTAAGAACATTCAAAACTATACTTTGAAATATTCTTTTGATGTTTGCCTTACAAGTTTGAATATCATAAAATTAGTTGTCTTTTTTAAAATCTATTCATATAATATTAATATATAGATTAAAAAAAATGTAGAATAGTTGAAATTAGCTTTGAACTTATCGTAAATACCTTTTTTTTGTAATAATGGGGCTTTGAAGAAAAAAATTTGACTTAGAAAAAAATTAAGAGAATAAGGAATAAAAACATAGGTGCGAAAGAAAATACCGACTCTAATATTTCAAATATAATAAAAATTTATTAGTATATATCTTAAATTATTAATAAGATTAGGTTATGTTTGGTTCCCAAAAAATTAAAGGAAAATACGAGGGAAATAAACTAGAAAGAAAATAAAAATAAAAAATAAATTAAAAGTAAATAAATTATTTTTGTATGTTCCTTTAAATCCATTTAATTTATTTTTCTATATTATATGAAAATTAAATAATTAAAAAATACACAAGATTTTTAATTATATTTTATTTTATTTCATATTTTTCATCGAACATAAAAAAAATCATTTTCCTTAATAGTTTTTTTTATTTATTTAGTACTTTTTAGAAATCAAATATGGTCATAGTATTTCAAAATATGCGTAAATGGAATGAATGTATAGAATAATTAAATTGACATAAATGTAAACTACCACTTTTAAGTCGGCCTTACAATGTCGCACCAAACACATGCTTACCTTCATTCAAATCAAGTGGCTTGAACTAAATAGAAATTATTACTATTAAAGATTTCTTTTGACGTGTTAGAATATGTCCATAAAAATAAAACTGCTAATCAAATTTAAAACACTAACAAATAGCTTTATTTATTGTTAGTAAGTAATTTGCAAACAATAGAGAATTAGTAATATTTCAATATCATGATTTTAAGTAGGTAATTTTTTAATGATTATGATTATTGTAAATAATTTATTCTTATTTGATTTGGTTGTTGGGATTACAATTTCTAGAAACCTTTTTCCCTTAATGGGGTAGAGTTCTCAAAATTTTGATGTTCGGTTTTCATTATGTTATGTTTGGTTCCTGGAAAATATTAAGAAAAAAAAAATATGTTAACAAAAAAATATAAAAAATAAATATAATTAAAATTAATTTATAATTTATATATATTTTAAATTATTTAATTTTATTATAATAAAGAAAAATATGTAATGAGTTTGAAAAAGATATAAAAATAATTTATTAAATTTAAATTTATTTTTTATTTCCTTCTATTTTTCGCTTGCGTCACCTCGTTTAGGCGGCCCATGGACGAGATGGACTCCGGGCCCATTCATACCGGACCCGAGAAAGGACCCGAATATTCGATAAGTAATGTCCACCTGGCAGTCTTTGAGAACACTATAAAACGGATCACCCGACCCCCAGAATATCTCTCTCTTTCAGCGTTTAGGGCTAGGGTTTACAGATCACTCTCCTGATCTCGGACGCCCTTATCCACAGTAGGGCTTAAACTATTCAGCTTAGGGTTAGGGTTTCTTCTTCTTATCCTTCTTCTTACACCATGATGCAGCCGGCTCCAGGCGTTGTCCCACCTTCGATGCAACCGGCACCTATGGATCAGCAGCAGCCGCCGCAGTACCAGCAGCCCCCGCCACAGCAGCAGTGGATGATGATGCCGCCTCCGCAGCAGCAGCAACAGACGCAGCCCCCGCCGGCTTGGGCGCAACAGGCGCCAGTTCCGCCGCCCCAGGCCCAGCCCCAGATGGCGCCGCCACCCCAGCAGCAGCAGTATGTGGCCGCGCCGCAGGCGAGCAATCCCGAAGAGATTCGGTCGCTGTGGATCGGAGATTTGCAGCCGTGGATGGAAGAGAACTATCTGTGGGGATGTTTCTCTCAGACCGGAGAGGTATACCATATGTGTGTGATTTTCTTTGTGTTTTATTTGTTTGATGGGAAACTGTTACTACGGGAATTGTTCTTTTACAAGCTAGGTTCCGTTTGATTACGCCGGAATCTGGAAAAGGTTTTGATAGAATATCTTTACTATTGGGAGAGTTTGTCATATTTGCGTTTGTTGTGGGGAAAGTTTCTATTTAGCATTTCAAATTTAATTTTATCTTCCTCAATAAAATTTTCATGGCATATATTGCTTCATCTGAATGCACTGCCTTGCTTTAAAAGATGTTCTTCGACACTGGAAATTTATTAATTTATTTTTCATGAACATTATTTTTATGTTTGAGCGTATATTTTTGAAAAAAAGTTCCTTTTTACATGTGATTTTTTTCTTCAGAAAAGGTTCCATGGAAAATGTTTGTGTATAGTGATAAATGGAGGCATACATGTTTATTTTGTAGTTTTACTCTTTGTGATGGGATTTATGCTGGGGTGTTTATGCTTGTTTCTATTATTTACTGTTTTTATTGTTTTGGTGACGGTTTTAGTTTCTAACATTAAGCTGTCACCGTTGCTTGTCTCAACCAGGTATTAGTAGAGGGCTAACCCTAGGGAAGAATAAAATGTTGATCCCAGTTCAGTTTCTGAGATATGAAAGAGTCTAATATTTGAGTGGTAGATTATAAAAAATTGATTTGTTTATTTCTTACACCTTTTCAGTAGCTTGTGTATGATTTCTTGTTCCAGGCAAATTAAATGATTTATTGTTCCCTGCAAATTAAACGGGTCCAACAATTTTATGTAGCATCTGAAACTATATTTTATGTTGTTTAGTATTTTTACTACTTCTGGAACAATTTTTTTTTAGTCCAATTTAAAGTTGCCCCACCCAAGGGAATTGTAATTACTAAACTCATACTTAATACACAAGTGGGACAATCAATTCCCATGAGATTGTAATGTATGTCCAAGTTGATCCAGCAAGAGTTACTATTGAAGTTAGAGCCACTTATTTTCCGTGCTCTAGATTAGTTATTTGGCAACTTAATTTTATCAAAAGGAACACTAGTTTTTTCTAGTATCCTGGTTGAGTGACAAATTTAGTATTGATCGGTAATTGGTAATCAGGCTTATGAACTTACATGAAACAGTAGCTTGTACTTGATGTTTCTTGTACATCTTGATGAAATCTTGTTCAGTGGGGAGGAAGTTTATTTATTACCACTTGTCATGTATGTCTTTATGCCTGTTACCTATCTTCCCTATGTTGTATCTAATTAGTTTTTCTCATTTGTTCATTGCTGCCATTCCTACAGGTGGTTTCAGTGAAGGTTATCCGAAATAAGCAAACTGGCCAATGTGAGGGCTATGGCTTTATTGAATTGGCTACTCGTGCCGCAGCCGAAAGGATTCTGCAGACTTACAATGGCACATTGATGCCAAATTCTGAACAGAACTTCCGACTGAACTGGGCCACTCTTGGTGCTGGTGAGAGACGTGCAGATGACACTCCTGACTATACTATCTTTGTTGGAGATTTGGCTTCTGATGTGACAGATTACGTGTTACAAGAAACATTCAGAGGCCACTATCCATCGGTTAAGGGTGCAAAGGTGGTCACTGATAGGACCACTGGGCGTTCTAAGGGTTACGGGTTTGTGAGGTTTGGAGATGAAGGTGAACAACTGCGTGCGATGAATGAAATGAATGGAATGTTCTGTTCAACCAGACCCATGCGAATTGGCCCTGCTGCTACCAAGAAACCTGTTGGTGGTCAGCAATTCCAGAAAGGTAGGTACTTCTGTAATTACTACAAGTTCTATTTATGCTCATTAGTGCTGCAGAAGAAAATATTATAGTGATGTTGTGATTCAGTATTTAAATGGCTAATGTTTCAGGGTGGTTATGTTGTTTGTTCCCAATGATTTTGACATTTTCTAATTTAGCATTACTTGAAGTAGTGAGCTGAATGTTTGTTGATACCTTTTTGAGGTGATACTATCAAAACAGTGTTCTAAAATTTTGACGATCTTTCAGTTAAGCACTTGAAGATAGGCGGAATTTGCAAAGTCATTTCCTTCCAGTTCTTAAACTTGGCCGCATTAATTATGTTAAAACATGCAAAAACTTATATAAAACTCATGTTGTCTCAAAGCAGGACTCCAAGAGGCTCTCATTTTGGGGGGCCTGGAACTGATTTCAGCTGAAATGATTCCACTTTAGTGCGTGGCCTCATTTTAGGTCAGTTATTTTGTTTATGTCATAAGTTTCTTCTTGCTTCATTTTCTTGTGGCATTTATCATGCTACATTCACTTACTTTCCAGTTCTTTATATTTGAAGAGCTACCAGTCAAGTTAAATTTCATACATTTTTCCGAAGTTTGCATTTCCTTTTCCATAATTTTTTCTTATTTAGTAAATCCAGAAGAACCGTTGTTTTATTTCGTCATGGTTCAGTTCCTTTACACTATTACCGTATATCTGAATACAAGTTTTCCTTTCCTTTTTTGGGTTCCCGTGGGTAATTTCGCTTCCAATTTTCAGCTTTTTTGTCATGAGGGAATGCATTTTTTGGGAGCATTTTATTGCTTAAAAGTTAAATGCTAGAACTAGCTGCAGCCATGGCTTCAATTTCTTGCATGTGGCCATGCAGTATCTTACCCTTCTTAGGATAGGCTCTTTATGGTTGTGCTTCAAGTATGTTCTCCCTATTGCACTATCATTTATTTCCCTATCTTTTTGATGCTTATATTGCTTCTCAGGATGTCTACAATTGGAAGGAAAGACTTAATGCCCGTCTAGTTCATAAAGTTTTAACTTCCCTCAATTAATTGACGGGCATTAGAAGCTTAAGTAAATGCCTTATCAAATTTCTATAAAAGCAAGCGTTGATCCTCTTGTACCTCACTCAAATGTTTCCGTATGAACAGATCTGTGAATATATCTATTGTAATACTGTGCTCTCCATTTGAATATAACATTGTTGTCCATATTTTTCTGAAGGTACCCGACAAAAAGCCATTTTTCCCACAGTAGTAAAATTGATGATATTGTCAATTTTTTTTCTGACATTTTATGTGATATGTTGTGCATCTGTCTTCATTTCTGAGTGAGTGTGAGTTTTTGGCATTTTGGTGGCTTTGATTATATTTCTAACCTCATGTTTTTTGGTACTCTCATGGTATGATTTTGTTATTTAATATTCCAACATGTGTCTTTGGAAGTAGAAGGCATGTATGGGATTGACTTGAAAGTGATTGTGTGAAATGACATGTTAGGATGATAGGATCCAATGTTTGTTTGTCTTGTTGGACAAGCACATGTTTATCCACATTGATTATCATAGAAAGTAACATGAAGAGGACATGTACAGATGGGAGGTAGTACCAGGATTAATGAGTGATTAGGATTAGTTAGAAGCTAACTTAAAGTGAGATCTAAGTGGACACCAGCCAAGTGTCTCACTTATAAGATGATATTGATGGATACACTCACTCCATACAAATAAAAAAGATGAATTGAATATGATGCAATACATGTTACTTTGTTGATGAAGTCGTGGAAACATTCCCACTTAAATATTTGTGCAGAATGTGGTAGAATTGTAGATTTTTTAATTCATTGTGCAGAAGTCAATGAAAAATAGTGTTAGGCAGATGTGCCTATTGAAAAGAACTCCTGAATGTGAAATACTTATATAATATTATTGAGATGTTTTGCTAAAAGGTATGTGTTCACAATGTGCTTAAGGCATGAAGTGTTGTGTGTTTAATTTGTCATGAAAATGTCTTTGGGAAAAGTGATGCTGCAAATAAATTAGCCTTTAGTAGAGAAGTCAGTTGAAAGTGTTCTAAAAATTATTCAGTACATGAAATATGAACAAGAATATATTTGATAAGGTTGTAACTTAATGTCTTCTTGGCTAACTTTTTAGCTGAGATTGAAGGAATCATTTTCAGTATATTTCTTTGTATGAGGATGGTATGAAATGGAAGGAACCATATGACATATGATTCATTGTTCTGCCTTTGATGGGTTTGGCAGTATTATGAATTATCGACTTAAAAACACAAAGATATGGTTTCCAATGAGCGGAATGTTGGAACAAGATTTATGAAGCCAACACAAGGTTGGACAATGTTGTCAAGGAAAATATGACTTCTAATTCAACTTAATAAACCATTCCAATCCAAATGGTTGGGTTTAGTACTATTGCATGACTAAATTTAATTTATATGAAAGGTTCTTTCTTAGGAATTAGAATAACTGAAGTTTTGGCAATTGATCCCAATTGGGGGGGTTACGGAAGTAGAGATTTTGGCAATGGAATTGGGTTGCAAGTTGGGGAAAATTCCATCTTTTTACCTAGGGTTGCCTCCAAGAGCCTCTTGCAAATCTGAAGCAGTTTGGGACAAAGTGGAGGAGAAGTTTCGTAGAAGACTTTTGATGTGGAAAAGACAATACATCTCAAAGGGGAGAACACTTACTTTGATTAGGAGTACTTTGTTGAGCTTGTCGATCTACTTCATATCTCTGTTTGTAATCCATAGAAAGGTAAAATTGAGGTTAGAAAAGATTAGACTTTCTTTGGGGAGGTGGGAATTTGGAAAAGAATCTTCATTTGGTTAGATGGTCGACTGTTTGTACAGATAAAAGAAAGGGGGGATTGGGTATTTGAAGTCTTTCTTTACTGAATCGGGCCCTCCTTGGAAAGTGGAGTTGGAGATATGCTTCTAAAGGAGAAGTTTTATGGAAGCAAATTATAGAGGGGAAGTATGGGAAAGAAGGAGCAGATTGGCACACTTGTGAAGTCAGCGGTGGTTATGGGGTTGGTGTTTGGAAAGCTTTAAGGGGTGAGATCTTTTCTTTAGTAAGACCTTGTTTGAAGTGGGTAATGATAGAAGGGTTAAGTTTTGGACAAATAGATGGTGTGTGAAGGAGCCTTTGTGTAACTTCTTTGCCTCTTTGTATGCTTTGGCTTCGTTAAAGGAAGCTTGGGTAGCGGATTTGTGGGAAGACTTGGGTGGTGGGGGTGGCGGGGAGACTTTGGTCACTGCGATTCACAAGGCATGTTAATGATTAGGAGATGAAAGATGTTGAGAATTTTTTTCATTGTTCCAAGCAAAGACGATTAGAAGGGAAGTTAATGACAAGGTGATTGGGGAAGAAGCAAAAAAGGGACTGTTTTCAGTCAAATTTCTATGCAGCCTTGGAGGTGGGGAGGGTAGTCCTTTTCCCAAAGAACATTATTTGGAATCCATGGGTCCTGTCTAAGGTGAATTTTTTTTCTTTGTGTGGAAAGCAAGTTGGGGGAAAAGTTTTAACTTTAGACAATCTTCAGAAGAGAGGGCGATCACTAGTGAATAGATGTTTTATGTGCAAACAGGAGGGGGAGTTGATTGATCATATTCTTCTTCACTACTCTAAAGCAAGGATTCTTTGGCACCTTTTGTTTTCCATTTTTCAGTATAGATAGGGTGATCTCTTCCGTGGTCAAAGATACCCTTTTAAATTGGCATGACTCCTTTGTAGTGGAGAAAATGAAAAAGGTGTGGAAACAAAACTCCTCTTTGCATATTTTGGACAATTTAGAGGAAACATAATCAAAGAGCTTTTGAGGACAAGGAACAAAATGATCAAAAGTTAAAACTGTCATTTCTGTCGTTCCTTTTTAATCTTTCTGCTTGGGTTAGCTTGTAAGAGAAGGTCTAGTGCCTTAGTTTGATTTTGGAGAGTGGGATGGGTCTTCTTGAGTGTCTTCAGGAATTTGTGCACTTTTTTGAGGTCTTCCGTTTGGTGCTCATTGTACATGTCCTATGTACTTTGGTGTACTTTTTTTTGTATTATTAATTCGTACATATCTTTCTTTATCTATCAAAAAAAATTTTAGATATAGGTTTTCCAAAAGTGTTCATTCAGTGGGAAATGATTGGTACAGTGGTAGTATCGTGTGCTTTCATTAGATAGAGATACAGCCTTTCATCTACAAAGTGGTGGTGGTGTAATTCTTGTCAACTTTGCTCTATACCATCCAAGAACCTCAAAATAGCAAACCTGCATATAAACAGTTTGTGTTCATTTGAAGTGACAATGAACCTGAGACTGATTCAGAAATTGGTCTTTAGATGCGGAGGACCAATAATATGATAAGATTCTTGGGAGACTGATTTGAAGTCTCTAATAGATTATTATGTGTTTTGTTATATGAGTGTGCGATGTTAAATAGGATATTGAGGTGCTAATCCATGTTTTTACTTGTTCATGCTGTGTTTTGATTATATTCCTGTCAAGAAAGTTGGTTAACTATTTTTCTTTATTGTGGGGTTAAACAATTTATTAATGTTTGTATCATGCCAAGTTTATCTCAGGCTGAACATTTAACTATCACCAGGCAATCAGGCATGTCCTTTTTCTTGCCTGTCCCCTCAGTTGAATGCTTAGTGCTTCTTAAAAGCATATAGAAATCCCTCAACACTCTATCTGTATGCTGATCAAATTTTTTGGACTCACATCATATATTCTAGTTTCCTTCACATCAATTTGTTATTTGCAGCTTCTTTTCAGAATACTCAAGGAAATCAGGGTGAGAGTGATCCAAATAACACAACAGTGGGTAATCTGTTCTAATGTTGATATTATTCATTCTTGTGCTATGTGGTAATGACTCTTTAATATATGTATATATTTTTTTACAGATATTTGTTGGTGGTTTGGACTCCAATGTTACTGATGACTATTTGAGACAAGTGTTTAGCCAATATGGTGAATTGGTTCATGTGAAAATACCAGTAGGCAAGCGCTGTGGGTTTGTTCAATTCGCTAATAGGTAAGCAAGCCTATGACTTTCCATATAAGTGTGCTAATTTTTTTCCCTGACCCCATTTTCTTACTCTGTTCTTTTGTTTGCCCATGTCATGGGTCTAGAGCTTGTGCTGAGCAAGCTTTAGCTGGGTTAAATGGTACTCAATTAGGAGCACAGAGTATTCGTCTTTCATGGGGGCGTAGTCCTTCGAACAAACAGGTTTGTTAAACTCGTACCAAATATCTTAAAAGAATTTTTGGTTTATTGCATGTTCCTGTTTATCTGACTAATTGGAGGAGCCATTTATTGGATTGGTCAGGCCCAGCCAGATCAGGCCCAGTGGAATGGTGGATATTATGGATATGCTCAAGGATATGAGGCATATGGGTATGCGCCACCTCCTCAAGACCCTAACATGTACTATGGAGCCTATCCTGGATATGGAAATTACCAGCAGCCACAGCAAGTAAGACCATGTTATATAAGCTTCAGCTCCTTGTTTCTTAAGTAGCTCTTTTTTTTATAACATTACCAGCTTGCTGAGGGTGTTTTGACTACTTGTGGAACATGTGATGCCTTCATCAAACCTTGTTGAGTTCAATGTTTTCTTTCATTTAAAATAGATGGATATTCTGAAGTTCAGAAAATAGGCTGCCTGATAATAAGTTCACCCATATTTTTACGCCTAGAAAAAGGGTTGTCTATGTTTTGACATGGAATCAAGTTATCACTGGAAGTATGGTCACTGAACATCTTGTTTTGCCTGGTTCAGGGAAAAGCTTCTATGCTTATAAAGCTAGAATCCCCAGTACTCTCTCATTCTGCCTGGTTGGATGAGAAGTTCTTATGCCTCTAAAGCTGGCAGTCATGGTTTATGGCCATCACCTTCATCTCGATTTCAAAAAACTATAAAAATTATCTGAACTGCTCTCTCTCATCTGATTTCACTGGGCAACTTCTGGAATATTGGCCTAATGCCAATCTTTCATTGATTGGTTTATGTTCAAAATTTCAAATTTCAACTCCTTAATAGTTGGCTGGAAGTTAAATGCTAGTTGTAGGACACTGGATGCTACATGTTTGTTGGTGGGGCCTGACTTACGAAAAATATTATGTACTCATCGTTTTTTTTCCCCTTCTAATTTATATTTATTTCTCCTGGCATTCATGATGTAATTGTTTTTGGATAAATGCAGTGATCTGTTGCTGATGAAGTGGAGAGGTCTTGATGGCTGGGTTTAATGGGTTCCACTCTTTAGTGGGGTAGTGGCTTTGTTCGGATGTTGAAACTGGGTGTAATATGATGGTGATCGATTCTGGGATCAGCTTTGCTTAGACATTACACATTGTTTTGTTTTAGCTCCTCTTTCATTCGTCTCTCTTTTGTTCTTTGTGGAAACTAATGAGTGGGCTGGAGGCTATTTTAAGGTCATGAATGCACTTGGCAGACAAAATATGGTTTACATTTATATACATATATAATATGAACTCTTCAGTTGCTGCCATTTAGAAATTATAACAGCTACCGTTTACGATAAATTGCCTCAATTTGTTTTTCTTGGCGTTGTTCCTGTTTTTGTTGTAGCATGAGCCCAGATCCGATCCTCTTGGGATCATGGGCTATAGTGGTTGGGAACTGGAAACGCATCACATCCATCTATATATATATATATATATATGCATATATATTGTTCTTGTGATTCACTTTGCAGTTTGCTGAAACTGTTGGCCTGGCCCAGCATATACTGGGATGAAGGGAAGACGAAGCTTTCACTGCCATCTTTAAGATTTAATACTTTTGCGACGTTATATCCTGTAACCCAATTCTCAAATCTTCCTCCAAAAATGGAAAAATGGTTTTACATTCCATCCGGGGAGGCACAATTTTCTCCATATAATTGTTTCAGAGAAAGTCAAAGAAGGGAAACATCAACAAACAACCTCCCATTAATAAAAGATTTAGGCTATGTTTGATTCTCAAAAAAGAAAATACAAAAAAAAAAAATAGAAAGAAAGATAAAATGAAGAAAAATAAAAATATGAATTAAAAATTGATAAATTATTATTTTTTTGTTATTTAAAATTATTTTATTTATTTTAACTCATCAAATATTAAATAATTTAAAAATTCATAAATTTTAAATTAGTTTTAATTATATTTGATTTCTTTTATTTTTTCAGAAGAGAATCAAATATGAAAAAATTATTTTTCTTTGCATTTTTTTCTTTCCTTAGTATTTTCCGAAACCCAATATAACCTTAGGAAATACTCTTAACCAATTTCTGATTACATGTAATGCCTCAGTCCAGAAAGAACGCAAAACTCTCTTCAACCAATAATAACCAAAATTGCCCTCATACATGTAAGTATGCCTGATGATAATTAAGAGTGCATTGAATTCAGCAGCTTCAGAGCCAGGGCTTCTTGCTCTGCCAAAGAAATTGACTCAGCACTGAATTTAACTTTATCCTCATTTCCTTCTCCCTCACTTTCACCATTATCGCTGTCAAAATATATTTTTGACCTTTTACTCTTTCTACCTGCGGCTGCTTCTGCGTCTGACCCAGAAAGATCTTCCTCGTCCTCTTCATACTCTTCTTCGCTCCTCCTGCTCTTCATCTTCATCTTCTCTTTCATTCGCTTATCTTTGAGACGCTGACGGTGCAGAAGCTTGTCTTCTTTGTCTCGCGGTTTCATCTCTTCCCTTAGCTTTGCATATCTTTCTTTCACTGCACAGGATCAGTTTGACTCATTGACAAATGCACAAAACCATCTTATTCATTCACACCATATTTAGAGGCAAACATTTTTGGTGAAAATCACTAGGTTTATTATCTCATCATGGCAATATTTATGCATTAGCTCTCTCACATTGTTTGCCCTCAAGTTCAAAAAAGTATGGATTTGCAACAAAGCTTTTAAGATTTGCACTTCAAGAATGACTATACCTTTGTCAAGTTGAAGCAAGTCGTTGCCACTGTCTCTGTCAGCAATTTTTGCTAATGGAGGAAGTGTGTTGCCTTCTTCGTCAAAAACTACCCTAGACCCCACTGGTCTATGAACATTGATCTTCAGCTTCTTTTTCTTTGTAACCCTAGTTCCTAGGCTACAGAACCAAGGGGAAAAAAAATTCTCACTTAGCATCTATGTCAATGGAGATTGCAACATAGGCACAGAGGACATAGCAATAAATCTAAACAGCAAGCTGGCACCAAACAAATTGAACAATCGGGATGGGATATTAGAGGGTGTCAAACCTGTCGCATCGTTCTAAATAAGCCTACCAACTATTGAGAGTCATGAGCATCTAATTGGATTCTAGTGATGAGTGGAATTCATCCGCAATTCATATTTGCTCTACTATCAAATTATGGTTCTTTAGGTGAAATATTCTAGAAAAGTAACATACCCAACAGCTTCAATTTCTGTTGCTTGTCCTTCAGCTTCATCAGGGGACTCTGTTAAAAGAAAACCTTTATCCACCTCCAGCTCCTTGGATCCCACAGTAACTTCTTTACTTCTAGGAATCTCTGACAAATTCTCCTCGTCAGAAATTTCAGGTAGATGAAGAGAGGTTTCTGCTGGCATTAATTTGCTCTTGGTTTTCTGATTTAGAAAGCGAACTTTTGGGGTCATTGGTAAACCCAATGATACAGAGAACTCCTCAACTGGTAGTCTCATCACATCAAAGACCTCTTTGTCTCCTTGCTTATGAATGGACCTCAAATATGTGATGAAGGCTTTTTGTGCCAGATATCGCATATCATCATACTTAACTAGTAAATCTTGTAATAATCTAGACACCTGTTGCAGTCGTTTTGTGTTAGCCTGTAAAAGAGGAGCAGATGAACGGAAAGTTTAGCTTCTAAATAAATCACATATTTGCCATAGCATAGAAAGTTCAGCTTCTAAACAGATCACATATACACCATGGCACAACATGGTTGACATAGATTTGAACATCTTGTTTGTTAGGCAGCCCTTGTATGATAGCATCAATCAGCTGCCTTGACCATCCAACTGAAAACAAAGGAGAACTACAAACGGTTGGTTTTGGGAATAATAACAGTCTACCTTGATAAGGTGAATCGGTATTTTTGCCACTTCTAATTTTTTCAGCATTTCTGTCTCTGAAGGCACCAGGAATAAAACTGACCTTCCTTCAGAATGGTAGCGAGCAGTGCGACCAACTCTATGTATGTAAGCTGCAACATCTTCTGGACAATCTACCTGGAAATATAACAAAGAACTGAGACCACAGTCATCAGTAAAAACAAAATTCACCAGAAATAACCCACCTGAATGACCCAGTCAACTCCCTTATTGAAATCAAGACCTCTTGAAGCAACATCAGTTGAGAAGAGTACTGAACGACTCTCACAGAACTGGGAATATATTCCCATCCTTTTCTGTTGATTCATCTTCCCATGAAGACACTTCAATGGGATTCCTGGACGCAGTTTCTTGAATGCTTCAAATACGAATTTTACCTATTGAATAGTGCAATTCAACATCAACTATGATAGTAGAAGGAAAGATGAAAATGCACAGATGAAAATGCACCGCACAGTCAAGTAAACATGATGACAGGGATATAATGCAGTGTAAATCGTGATAATAAAAGAGAAGTAAAAATGACACTGAAAGATGACTGAAACAGATATTAGAGGACTATTAATACAGAAGCATTGAAACAAAAAGATGCCCAACTATTTTTTTTTTTTTTTTTGATAGGTAAAAGCAATTGTATTTAAAGCGCCTAAAAAGGGCACACAAAAGTGTCCATGATGTATACATTGTGTCATACATGACACGATGTATTATGACAACTATGCAACTACAAGATCCTTTTGTATCCGGTGTAAAAATCATGCAGAAAGCATTACCCTGTAAAGATCTTGATGTGAGACAGGGTAAGATCAACTTAACTCATTCCTCAAATATTTTTCTTCGGTGCAGGACCATAGTCACAACCACCATAAATGTATCTTATATATCAAATCTTCTTGGACGATCTCTTGCAGAAATGAAGAGGCGAGGCTTCCATACTTCAAGCAGTCTAGAGTTGTTTGTTTTTTTTATTCAATTTTGTCTTAATAGAAAAGTGATTTTTTTAAACTTTTCTCTTAGTGAAAAAGTCACTTTTTCTTTTTTCACTAATCAATCTTTAACTTCTACAACACCCAAACTCAATTTATCATTCCAAACAAAACCAAATTTACTTTTGAAAATTTATAAATAAACCAAACTACCCCAATTTCATCCAATTTGACTAAGAACTGAATTTACCATAAATCTAAAAAGTTATTGTGAAAAAAACAAAATATAAGTTATCTACATTCCATCATTTTAACCCTTAATTCTCAAACAAATTTAATCCAAAATTTTTTTCTGAACCTTCACTCATCAACAAAACCATCACATAATAATCACCTACTTCGGATAATAAATGAATTTAAAATAAATCCTAAAAGTTTCAAATCAGAACAGAGATTTAACCACGTGTAGCCACTGTTTTGTTTCATAACTCATTTAAATCTCAATGAAATTAAGTTCCATAAGTTTGTATAGACTCTTCATTTAAAAGCAAAAACAATAATAAAGTCATAAAATTTGAATCAGAAATGAATTTACTATCATTTTTTGAAGTTTAGCTCCTTATAACACAACAAAATCAAAATAAATCAACTATTATCAATTCCAATGAAATTTCTTCCATTAAAATTCCAAAACATAACTTGTTTAAACATCTACTACTATCAACAATTCCACTTTATTTTGAAAAATCAGAAAGATAGGATTTGATATTCTCTGCCATTGAAAATTAGAAAATTAATAAATTAATCTCAATAATTGAACACACATTTTAATCACAAATGCACAGATCCAAAGATGCATCATATAAAAATCAATGAGTAACTAACAGACTAGGAACTTTCTAATATTTCCTTAGCAACCAAACAAGGTTAGAGGACCTATTTTTACCCAATAAGTGAAAGTTACCTGCTTACGACTTGCAAAAAAAACCAGAATTCTTGAATTAAGATGCGCCTTTATGAAGCTCCACAACATGTCTAACTTCTGGTCAAGAGGAACAATCATTGCAGTTTGCTGCAGGCGATTGGGGGTAGCTGTAGCAGACTCCTCATGAACACTAAGATACTCTGGGTCCTTCAAACTGAGCCTCGCAAGATCCTGAACCGATTTTGTTTGGGTAGCTGAGAAAAGCAAGGTTTGACGATGTTTTGGCAACTGTGAAATAATTGCATTTAGGGCCTTCTTAAAGCCTACATCAAGAATTCGATCTGCCTCATCAAGGACCAAAACCTGTTCCCTGGCCAGGAAAATACACCCAAATCAGAAGCTGAGGCAAGCAGAAAAAGAAAAAAGAAAATAACCCAGTAGCTACCGAAATACAATATCCAAAATTTAGGTCTAACTCAAATTATCAAAAAGATTTGTGCCAAAATAGCAGAAGCCAAGAAGAACAAAAGGCCTTAATGGATCTTAAAGTACTATTTCTGCATCTCCCTGACCAACTACGCCCATATTGGAATTCCTCATTAATAGATGATCAAGTTTAATAGATTCACCCTCTGAAACAGGAAGTTCTAGTCCTAAAGGGATAATATCAACCACTTGATGTCCATCTATAGATATAATGTAAATAATTAAAAATAAATGAAATGGCTTGTAACTATTAAAAGTAACTGTTGAAAGAGAGAGAGAGAAAGGAGAAAAACCTTAATTCTCATTCATGTTATCTCAACTTACAATTGAGAGATATATATATATACAAGGCTAGGAGTCCTAACTACCATACATGTGACCTATATTAACAAGGAAAGATAATATACTATAAATACATTATATTCAACACTCCCCCTCAAGCTGGAGCATATACGTCATATGCACCAAGCTTGTTACAAATATATTTAATCCTAGGACCTCTGAGAGATTTAGTGAAAATGTCTGCTAGTTGATCATTTGAATTAACAAAACTTGTAGCAACACATCCTGATGCGATCTTCTCTCTAATGAAATGACAGTCAACTTCAATATGCTTGGTCCTTTCATGAAAGACTGGATTGGATGCAATATGTAATGCGGCCTGGTTATCACAGATAAGTTTCATCTGTTCATCCTTTCCAAATCTCAACTCCCGAAGAAGATGTCTCAACCATATGAGTTCACATGTTGCCAAAGCCATAGCTCGATACTCGGCTTCAGCGCTAGATCTGGCCACTACATCTTGCTTCTTACTCTTCCAAGATATTAGGTTACCTTCAATAAAAACACAGTACCCTGAAGTGGAACGTCTATCTGTGGGTGAGCCAGCCCAATCTGCATCTGTGTAACCAACAACCTGAGTATGACCTCTGTTCTCGTACAATACACCTTGGCCTGGTGTACTTTTGATATATCGAAGAATGCGGATTACGGCATCCCAATGGCTATCACATGGTGACTGTAGGAATTGACTAACAACACTCACAGGAAAAGAAATGTTTGGACGAGTAATGGTGAGATAGTTCAATTTACCTACGAGCCGTCGATATCTCCCGGGGTCTCCTAAAGGCTCCCCCTGTCCTGGTACAAGTTTGACATTCGGATCCATAGGTGTGTCTACCGGTTTACAGTCTAACATACCGGTTTCTTCCAGGATGTCTAAAGCATACTTCCTTTGGGAAAGGACCACACCAGAACTGGATTGAGCTATCTCAATTCCCAAGAAATACTTGAGTTTCCCCAAGTCTTTGGTCTGAAAGTGGGTAAAAAGATGTTGTTTTAGTTTCTGAATACCATCCTGATCACTGCCTGTAATGACGATGTCGTCCACATAAACAACCAGATAAATACACTATCCCAAGGAGTTATGATGATAGAAAACTGAATGGTCTGCTGTACTACGAAGCATGCCAAACTCTTGAACAACAGAACTAAAACGGCTAAACCATGCTCGAGGAGATTGTTTCAAGCCATATAGAGAACGACGTAACCTGCACACTAAACCAGACTCCCCCTGAGCAACGAAACCAGGAGGTTGCTCCATATAAATTTCCTCGGCAAGATCACCATGAAGGAAGGCATTTTTAATATCCAACTGATAAAGAGGCCAAGAACACATAGCAGCCATAGAGAGAAGCAAGCGGACAGAAGCAATCTTGGCAACAGGGGAGAATGTGTCACCATAATCAGAACCATAAACCTGAGTATAGCCTTTAGCAACTAAGCGGGCCTTAAGGCGATCAACCTGACCATCAGGACCAACCTTAACTGCATAGACCCAACGACAACCAACTGTAGATTTACCAGAGGGTAAAACAACAAGATCCCAAGTGCCATTAGAGTGCAGAGCAGCCATTTCATCCACCATTGCCTGTCGCCAGCCTGGATGGGAAAGAGCTTTATGGGTGCTCTTTGGAAGGGAAACAGAGGATATAGCAGAAACAAAAGCAGAATAAGGTGAAGATAATCGATGATAACTCAAAAAATTGTAAATAGGATGAGGATTACGAGTAGAGCGAGTGCCTTTCCGAACAGCAATGGGTAAGTCATTAGGAGAAGGCAGAGCCGGGGCAGGTGAAGCCGAAGGGATAGGAAGTGAGTCAGCAGGTGCCTCAGCAAAAGGGAGAGGAGCAACAACACGAGGGCGACGATGATAAACCTGAAGTGGTCGAGGAGGCATAGCATCAGGTGGGGAGACAATGGGAATGGGCAAGACTTCAGAAACAGGAAGAGACTCAGAAGTGGTGGAGAAGAATGGTGAGTCCTCAAAGAAGGTGACATCAGTGGAGATAAAGTATTGATGAGTCTCAAGGGAATAACAACGATAACCCTTCTGAAGTCTGGAATATCCCAAGAAGAGGCACTTCATGGCTTTGGCGGAAAGCTTGTCCTGTCCAGGAGTGAGAATATGAACAAAGCAAGTACAACCAAAGACACGAGGAGGAAGGAAATAAAGTGGTTGGTCAGGGAAGAGAAGGGAGTGAGGAATCTGATCGTGTAAGACAGAGGAGGGCATACGATTAATCAAATAACAAGCGGTAAGAACAGCGTCCCCCCAAAAACGAAAAGGAACCTTACTATGGAGGAGGATAGTATGAGCTGTCTCAACAAGATGTCGATTCTTGCGTTCAGCTACCCCATTTTGTTGAGGAGTATGAGCACAAGAAGACTGATGAAGAATCCCATGATGAGACATAAACGAAGTAAATGGGGCTGAAAAATATTCCCTGGCATTGTCACTGCGTAACACACGAATAGAAATATTGAACTGGGTTTGGATTTCAGCATAAAATTTCTGGAAAATAGAGAATAACTCAGCCCGATTTTTCATTAAAAATAACCAAGTACATCGAGAATAGTCATTAATGAAAGTGACAAAATACTGAAATCCTAAAGTAGACGTAGTCCGACAAGGACCCCAAACATCAGTGTGGACAAGCTCAAAAGGAGACTTTGCCCGATTATTCAAACGCTTTGGGAACGAGACACGAGTATGTTTCCCAAGCTGACATGACTCACACGGAAGCGACGACAAAGTGGAAAAACGAGGGACCATCTTTTGGAACTTGGAGAGACTAGGATGACCCAGACGATTATGAATGAGGAGAGGGGCATCAGTGGAAATGCAAACTGCAGCAGATGAATCCGAGGTGAAGTGATAGAGGCCTTGAGACTCACATCCTATGCCAATCGTCTTCCCCGTACTCCGGTCCTGCAAGGTCACAAATTTATCAGAAAAGGTAATAGAGCAATTAAGAGTACGAGTGAGTTTGCTGATGGAAATAAGATTAAAAGGACATTCAGGAGTATAAAGGACAAAAGTGAGAGGTAGAGAAGGCAGAGGAAGGGCCAAACCAATACCTTTAGCCACAGTTTGAGAACCATTAGCTAAGGTAACAGTAGGTAAAGCAGAGGTAGTAGTAATAGAGGAGAAAAGATCCTTATTACCAGATAGATGATCAGAAGCTCCAGAATCTAGAATCCAGGGTCCAAGAGAAGATGTGTGGGTAAGGCAGGCAGAGGCATTACCAGGCTGGGCAACAGAGGCAATAGAAGCCTGAGATGCGGAGGAGCTCGGAGGCTGAGGCAGCGGAGAATCAGAG
Organism: Vitis vinifera; assembly: GCF_030704535.1. Taxonomy (NCBI): domain Eukaryota; kingdom Viridiplantae; phylum Streptophyta; class Magnoliopsida; order Vitales; family Vitaceae; genus Vitis; species Vitis vinifera. The sequence continues at coordinate 6,439,233 of NC_081823.1, forward strand.
GACTGGGCCATATCCACTTATCTGGAGAATGAAGTATGTTTGGATCGAAGAGAGCCCTAATACGACTTCAGATTGCGGCGTGGCACCACCGAAAGAGGGAGACGGCCTCAGATCGCAGCGTGGTACCACCAGAAAGGTAGAAGAACACTTCCCACGGCACGTGCAGGGATTGGGGTGGAGAAAAAGTAGCCGGAGCTTCGCCGGAAAGACTGTTTGGAGGGCCGACGGAGACAAAAATCCCCAAAAGAGGTACGTGCAGGGCTCGGATGGGAGAACCAGGGATGTAGGGAGGCTGATCGGCGTCAAGCGAAGTTGGAGGAGGATGCGCGTCGCCGGAAAATTCCTCACGCCCCCTCACGCGCCAGCGCGTGAGATGCAGCCGCCGGCCGGAAAATGGCGCGTGGATGGCGCGTGGATCCTCTTTTGATGCCGGTGCCTTCACAAAAGTTGGAGGAGATTGGAGATCTCCTCCAGGCGCTCCTTCTGGTATGGTCGGTGTCGGAAAAATAGGTCGCCGGAAAGTTCGCCGGAAAATTTCGCCGGCGGTGAGTGGTTTCTAACGATGATCCGACTGACCGGAAAGTGTTGGGAGATGGGGAGGGTGACCGGAAAGAAACACAGTCACCGGAAGGTTTCCCGGAGTTGATGACACGGGAAACAGGAAAGAATTAGGTTTTCTTCCTTGGCTCTGATACCATGTTGAAAGAGAGAGAGAGAAAGGAGAAAAACCTTAATTCTCATTCATGTTATCTCAACTTACAATTGAGAGATATATATATATACAAGGCTAGGAGTCCTAACTACCATACATGTGACCTATATTAACAAGGAAAGATAATATACTATAAATACATTATATTCAACAGTAACCAAAGGAAAAGAATTAGCAAGATGTTCAGATCTAACTAAAATATCATCTTTTGCCAAGAATAAGTATCATGAAAATAAGCCAGTAGCTAAGCAAACACAATATTGTTTTACGAGTTAACAAGTTATACTTATCAATTTCCATAAAGAATAATATCGTATCGTTGTATCATATCATGTTTCGTAAGCTTTTAATAGCTATGGTAGGGTAGGAATCATATCAACAATCTTAAATGATTGGTGTGAGGCACAATGGGTAGGAAATTGTTACATAAGCAAAAAACCAGTAAACTTTCTTTCTCCTCAAATTGACCTCACTTTATAAGGAAACAATGATGAGATGATGAAAACCATCACAGTTGATTTCCTGCAATGAAACCTAAGAGGTGACATATATACTGTTTAAGAATTTACACATGCCCCAATACATGCTAAAGCAAAGAGCCACGGCTTATTCCCAGCCCATAGTTTTAAAAGGCGTGCTTTAAGTGCGCCTAGGCTCAAGGCGCCACCACTCCCAAGTTATAGCACTTGCTTGCCAAGATATGTGCCTTATTGAAAAAGTGCGCCCTGTCAGCTTTACTCTTCCTTTGTAAACACTTTTATTTTTGAAATTTCTAATTATATACCGAAATGTATATAATTTCATTACTTTTTTATTGAATGCTTCTTTTAAATGTTTCAAATCTTAAATTTTTTATTGATCGGATTAGATTTTGAATCATATTTTACAAAATTGATGTGTATTTGTGTTGCGCCTTGCGCTTAAGCTATAGGAGACTTTTGCATCTTAGGTGCGCCTTGCACCTTTTAAAACTATGTCCCAGCCTTAAAAAAAATGGAAAATTCAGAAGGCCAAAGAATGTGGAAGGAAAGAAAAACATTGAAATAAAAAATATTGTGTTGACCTGAAGTTGTGAACAATCAAAATTTGGAGTTTCATCCATGTGCTGAAGAAGCCTCCCAGGAGTGCAGACCAAGATGTTCAGTTCATTTACATGTTCTTTCTCCATGCCAACATCTTTGCGGCCACCAATTAGCAGGCCAGCACTAAAAGAATGGTACTTTCCAACAGACTTCAATACATCAAAAAGTTGACCAGTTAATTCCCTTGTGGGTGATATAATGATGCTTCCAACTCCATCCTCTGGACCCCATCTCAATCTGTATAACTTCTCCAGAACCTAATGAAAAATATGATAGGCATCAACAGTTCCTTTTTTGTGATGATTGTAAATGTTTTTAATGGTAAAGAGAAAAAACCCAGCACATATGCCCATGAGGGTAGGATATTAAGAACAAGTGAAAATAATGGGACATTTGATGTTTCATTGAAGTTAAATCACACCCACTTCGCATTATCTACAAGTTCATATGCAAATCTTCCATTTTTAAACATGCTACTCATCACATAAAATGGCAGTCAAATAAAGGATTGTGAATAAAATTATTCCTTACCCTTGTTTGGTATAAGAGGAAGGATTTATTTGGTTCTAGGAAAGCGCAAGGCAAGGAAAAGGAAAATATATGACAATGACTTCCCTTGTCAAGCATTTGCCAATTCCTTATCATTATCTCTAAGAATCAAACAGACTAACTGATTAACAACAAAATGCCTAAACTCAACTATGCCTTAGACAACAATTCTAGTTAGGCGAGGCAAGTTCTGATCCTTTTACCCAAATTTCAAGTGACTTAAAACATAAGATTCAAGTTAGTATATTTCCAGTTTGCCTATAAATAAATAAATAAATAAATAAATAAGTAAAATATAAGATTCAAAGCTTTACTTTCTTTTCCTGAATTCTACTGACCATATCTAGCTAACAAAACATGACACAAATTTCTCAGTGATTGCTGAAATAAAAAATTTCTAGTCTTCCCAGACCAACTTTTTGTCATTCTAATAATATCTCAAAGATACGGGTAACATGCCATCTGGTTCACCATACCTCACCCATCACTATATGTCAGTAGCGGTGGAGCCACATTGTGTGTGGGATGCAAATGCCCATCCCTGAAATTTTTGATAGAATTATCCATAAAAGGGGATTTGACAGAATTTTAGATGCATTTGATAATTACCACTATAATACACATTAAGTTTTGGCCTTTTTTTCCCCCCCTTCGGAATAAAGTTCAATATCTTCCTCCTAAACTACTTTTCTGCCTCCACAGCTGATATGCCTCTAGTCTCTATTGCATTAAGTAGAGTAGGTTCTTATCATTTGCATTACCCAAACAACTAAAAATTTTAATCTCATTTCTTTTTCAACACTAAAACGAAGAGACCATAACCACTTAGAAAAACATATGCCTAGATTCTTAAAAATACACCTATTCATGCAAAAAAAAAAAATCTTTCTCTGAACAACGGACAACTATGTAGCCCAATAAAACAAACTTCCAATATCCTTTCTCTTCACATCCTCTGCAACTAATTACACGATGAGTTATAGCCAAAACATAGAAAATCTTCCAACTTCTTCACTTTTCCAACACTTACTCAGGAACCAGACATACGAAACTTATAGCCAAAGCAAAACAAACTTTCAATTTCTATTCTTTTCCCACACTTTCCCAACAACCAAACAACACACACTCCGAAGTCCTGACTTAAAAACAAACTTACCGGAATCAGAAACGCCAGAGTCTTTCCGGACCCAGTTTTTGCCGCACCGAGAATATCTCGGCCGCAAAGTGAGTGCGGCAGCGAAGCTCTCTGAATCTCAGTCATAGTCACGTACTCTGATTTCTTCAACCCATCTATGGTCTTCTGCGACAACGGCAGACGATCGAACCTATCACAGCCGGCGTACGGAGAGAACGAATCCCCGTCGATTCTGCCGATGGGTGCATTGGAGGGCGGTGGAGCGAGCGACAGAGGATTGGAGCCCGAATCGGGTTTGCCAAACTCTATCCATGATTCGAGGAGCTCGATTTCTTGGAGCTCAGTAAGGCGCTTTTGCTTGACAAATTGTCGTTTTTGGGGTCTGGAATTGGGTCTTCGCATTTTGGGACTTGGGTTTCTCTAGGGTTTTGCAGATGATCGTTGAAGGACAAAGGAGAGGGTTAGGGTTTAAGGTTTTGTGAGGAAATTCTACTTCAACCCCTCCTTTATCCGTTTATACCCTTTTTGATGACAAAAATGTATGAGAATTCCATGATTCCTACCATACCCATCAAAATTTGTTTTCTCACCGTTAGATTTATAAACGGGAGAATTCTGATTTATATTATATTAATTTTATTTAAATTATTTCTAAAAATATTTCACCATTTAATTATAAAATTAAGATTTTTTTTTTTTTAAAAATTCGTATCAACTATATATATCATTTTTTCAATTTTTATCATATAAATCATTTAAATAAATATAAATATTTACATTTATGTTTATTTTTATAATAACTATTAATAATAAATATGAAAATAATATAAACGGATTAATATAATAATTTTTTTTAAATTTAAAATAAAAAATTACATAAAATTAAATATTATAATTTTAATTTTATATTTAAATATTATACATATTATATTTAATAAAATTTAATTTTATTAATACATTTATATTTTTTTTTATCATTTAATTTGACATGTAGAATATTATATATATTAATTTTTTAAAAATATTTTTAATTTTAATAAAATATAAATTATATATTCATGATATTAACTGAGTCTTAAATCGATAATTTTTCTGTTCAATTATTAGTTTGATTTTTAAAACATTGATAAAAATTAATAACAATTTCTATATTCAAAATAAAAATTTTTACAATGTATTTTAAAAATATAAAGATTTTAAATAATATATGGAGTTTTTAAATAGCCGAAAATATAAATTAAATTATTATTTTAGAAAATATTAAAAATTCAAAGAAAAGCATTATATTATACAGGAAAAAGAAAAGAACACCCCAAAAGCACAGGGGCATACCACCACCCCAGAAAGGAGACACTGCATGAGGTTGGGTAAGAGGTGAAACGACGCCGTACCGACCACAGCTTCCTCGTATCGTCTTCGTCACATCAGATCTCTTCTGCAAAGCCTCCGAAATCGAGGTCATCCGGTCGACGGGGTTTAAAAAAGAGAGATAGAGAGAGAGAGAGAGAGAGAGAGAGAGAGAGAGTTGAATCGTCGACAACAGAGATGGGTGCCAGAGCCAGAGAGTTCTCCGACGATGGCGTTTCGCCATCTCTGAGCCAAGCGTTAGTGTTCGCCACCATGTGCATTATTGGCCTCCCCGTCGAGGTTCACGTCAAGGACGGCTCGGTGTACTCAGGAATCCTCCACACGGCTTGTCTCGGGAAGGACTACGGTGCTTTTTCAGATCCAATCTCGTCTTTTTTCTGTCTCTTAATTTGTTGAGTTTTCTGAAACCTTTTCTGGGTTTTGATTCTCGCCCGAAAATGTGTATGGGTTTTGATTTTCTTGAGAAATTAGGGTGGTTCTGGTTGGGTTTGATGGGATCGGGTAGGGATGTGATCTGGGTTTGGTTGTTGGAGTATTAGTATTTTTTGTTTTGATGATTGTCGAGAATGTTTATAAAGGAGAGGAGAATTTGGGATCTGAAAATTCCTAGCTTTCTCTTATTTTCCAATTCTCAGCAACCAAACAAAGTGTAATTCTCTGGTTGGTTGCGGAGAAAAAGGTGAGAAAACTTCTAAAGGAATTGAATTTTTAAATCTTAAAATTTTCGCTCTCTGGCTTCCCATTCAAGTAACTGTAATACAATTGCTTTGGTTTAGTGGGGATGAGGTTTTCGTATTATGGAACAAAAAAATAAAAACAGAAAGCCTTTTCTTTTTCTATACCTTTTTTTTCCCAGAGTCTCCAACCTGATGACCAATGTATTTAAGCTTCAAATTCAACCTCCCTCTTTAGAAAATTAGTGTAGAATGTTGGGGAAGATTCATTGAACTGATTTCTCTTGCGTGTTAAGAGAGATTTATTGAATTGGTTTGAGTTTTGTCTAGGAATAATTTTGAAGAAAGCAAGGATGATCAAGAAGGGGAAACTTGAGGCAAATGTGGCACATGGTGGCATGGTAGAAACTCTTGTAATCCTGACAGGAGATCTTGTTCAAGTTGTTGCCAAGGCATGTAGTCATTTCAATGCTTTTTTTTTCTCTGGCCCATAATCATTTGATGCTGTGTTGACCAATTTCTGGTGTTTATATGGTTTTGTAAACAGGGAGTCCAGCTTTCGGATGATGATATTGTTAGAAACATAACTGGCGAGGATACAGAAGCTGTTGCAGGCACCATTCCTTCTTTTGAATGTCTAGGGACTGAGGCAAAAATGTTGAAACCTGGTAATGCTGCTGTGCATAAGAAGCAAATTAACAACACAAGGTATTGACTTCATATCTGGTCATTACAGTTAGAAAATATCAGAAAAGATCACAAACTTTTGGGTTCCCACCATTAATCTGGTGGATCTTTGGAAAGGATGCCTTTGTGAAAATCCATTAGTTTTATTTTGTCATGATGTTTTGATGTGATGTGGATCTGTGGTTATAGAATACTGGATACAAGCCCTTGAGGTCTGGCTCAACTGGTACAGGGGTGGGGAGGGTTCGTGTTTTTTTATTTGTCCATAGAGATGAATGACTACTGTTCCAAAGTTTAAACTTCAGATTATCCTACCATTTGGAGCTATTATATATATCCCAAAGTTGATTTTCTGTCTATGAAGATCTTGAAAATTCTGGCTACGCAGTGAAGAAAAGAAATTTCATCTTGCCATATGTTGATTTGGAACTTCATCTTCTCAATATTCCTCACTATGAGAACTACTCTTCCCCAAAACCAACACCCATCCCTCCCCTGCTCCTACCTGCTCCCCTCTCCCCAAAATGCTTTTTGTAAAAACTGCTTCCGTGAGAGATTTTTAGGGATTCACCTTATTTAAGAGCAACTTTTCTTTCCTAAATTCTTTTTGTCTGATTCAATCTTCCAATACCAGTAAAATGTCATGTTCCTTCTTTTGCAAGCCTTCTCAATAAAGTAGCATGACTTGGTTATAAACTCTTACTTCAAATATGAACTTTGATATGTTGGAGCTCTCATTTTGAGGGTTCAAACATATCTTCACTAGCAGCTTCAGCTTTGTTAGCTTTGGTATTTATTCTTTGTTATATATAATAATCACTTAGCTTCATTTTTTGGTCTAATTCGCTGAACATACCTCTTAAAAGAATTATTTCATAATAATCTGTTCTACTATTCCTTATCACAATTTTCACATCCCATGAAATGCCTAGGTTTAATATAAAGTTGATCATTGATCTGTTCTCTTATAAAGCTATATTTCTCCAGTCGTTAGTATCAGTGGAACCCTATTTATAATTTCACTTATTAAAGCAGGAATTCAGTCCAAAATGAAAATGGGTTTGCTCATGGTTTTATGGCAACACCCTCTGAGGATAACTTGATGAGCAAAATTGTGGAGCATGAAGTGAGAAGGAAGGAACCAAGTTATTTGGGTAGTGCCTTGGAAATTGAAAATGGAAAAAGAGATTCCAAAATTTTAGCTAAGGTGAGATTTCTGCTATTTATAAATACAAATCTATGGGTTTGTATGTGTATGAATGCATGACAGGTTGTGATTTCTATCTCTCAGTTTTCATTTTCATATATTTTTATTTTTCTTAATGCAGAGTGAAGAAGCTCCCAGCTTCCCAGACAATGGGAGGTATGAATTACCAACTCTATCTCTATGTCTCTCTGTCTCTGTTTCTTTGTCTGTCTGTCTCTCTCTCTTTTGAGTTGTAGTCGAATATTTGGTGGGCCATGTCAAATCTTAGGTCTCAAGCCCTTTGCGTCTTGGCATTGGCACCAAGGGTGCATTTCTGTTGGATAAGGTGTTTTCTTTCCTGCCATGAATTTTTTATGAATAATAAATAACAGGAAACTACAATTTTGCCTTTTCCCTTTCCATGAAAAATACCTTGGCTTTGTGTATCACCAAAACTCCTGGTTATATTGTCTTTATTTTTTATGACATTTTGTGTTCCTAATGTTTGTCGTAATCATTTATTTTTTAAGTTATTCTTTCATCCTGAGACTTGAGTAAAATGTTCTGACAGACAGGTTGGAGATGATAGGATTCAAGGAAAGCAGGATCATTCCAAACAAAAATATGAGTTTCATCGCAAAGAAACTGTATGTTGGAACAAACATTAACCTATTTAATTTTAGAAGGTTTAGTATCAGTAGAAAACAGGAATATTAACTTGCATGTTAGTAATATGTGTTTGGAATTGTTTTGTGCAGGCTCATGAAATTCAAGGCTCAAGTTCAAGCTGTGAGTTCAACATCCATTATGCTCTTTGCTGTGTTTAAAAATTATCTGTTTCATTCTGAAACAGAATGTCTTTCCACATTAGGGTTTTTTTTTTTTTTTTCTTTTTTCCTTCTCTCTTTTATTTTTTATTTTTAATTACTAGCTGTTAATGTCTAATATAATCCAGTCATCCTGATATCTAGCCTGGGCAATGGCAAACATATACACACAATGGATTTGGGTACAGTACCCTGCATTATGAAAGCCCATCAGAATATTTCTTATTAAGAAATTGACTCAACAATCTATGGATCTTTTCTCCAATATATTTAATCTAATTAAAATGTAGCAATTCCTTACCCAAGTCCTATGTTACATGGACATGGGTACAACTGTCAGGTGCTGGTGTATATCTAGTTGTTAGTTTGATTAATCCCCACACCTGAGGACACATGATGCAGCGGAAAAGAATGGGAAAGAGGGGATAGAGAAAGGAATATAAAACCTCATCTTCAAATAAAGAGAGAGAGTTTCTAAACAACCATTTTTTATTGAATGATTAATGAATAAATAACAATAAGAAAACGATCCTAATCATAATTGAATTCAGACATAAATTAGAGGCCTATAATTAGAATAGGAAACCTAATTATATGAAACCCAATCTAAATGAACTCCTAATTGTAAACTAATCCTATCTTTGTTACACTAAGGTGGTTTGGTCTCATTATTCTTCTTGAGTGTTGCCTATCAAAAAAAAAATATTCTTCTTGAGTGCTCCTGCATCAACACATGAACACAACTAGATAATATACTTCCTCTTGACTGTTATTCTATCTTTTGGGCCCAATTGAAGTGTATGCCCATGATTCTCCAACATGAGTCCATGGTCACAATGAGATAGGAAGTTATTCTTCTTTCTTTATTGGACATATGTATTGATTATACATAGTAGCAATGGAAACATTGGATGCATGTCCTACTTCCAAACTCTTGATGCTACATCCTACACAAGTAATTCACATTCTTTGAAGTGGTCATGTAATGTAGCTGTTGTCCAATTTAGTGAATATCTCTAGTAGAACATTTTTTTAGATGAGATCTGTCAGGATGATGGTTTTATTTGCAAGTAGTAGATTCCCACCCATCCTAAAATAAGAAAACAAAAAGTGGCAAATCTTTCTAACAACTATGGTTCTGCCATGTATTAGTAATGTCCATTTAAAATAGTTGTTATGAAACTTTGTTGGGGCTGAAAATTAAATTTGAGAAGAGTGAATTGATCCCAATAGGGAGGGTGGCTAATGTGGAGGATTTGGCTCAAGATTTGGGATGCAAGGTTGGGGAGCTTCCAACTACTCACTTAGGGCTTCCCCTAGGGCCTCCATTTAGAGTGGAGTTAGTTTGAGGGTGTGGAACAAAGATTTCGTAGGAGACTATCTTTGGGGAAAAGGCAATATATTTCATAATGGGGAAGACTTACCTTAATTCAAAGTACATTGTCCAATTTGCTTATTTTACCTAACACAAAAAAAGTCCAATTTACCTATTTATTTTATTTCCTTGTTTGGCATGCTGAAAGAAGTTAGATTAAGGCTTGAAGAAACTCATAGAGACTTCCTTTGGGAGGCGGAGCTTTGGAGAAAAAGATGACCAATTGTTTGTAGAGAGCATGGATGAAAATTTCACTATATATCGGCGATATATCGTGTATCAAGACTTCTGGAAACGATATTGGGTGGAGAAATATCGACCAGGTGATCTTTCGGGAAATATCACCAAAAATCGTCGATATTTCCCCATATATTGATGATATGGTTATTAATCTCCGATATTTCCCAATATTTTGGGTCATTTCAGCTTGGTCAACGTGGGGTTTGGGTGGTCAACGTGTGGGTGCTATAGTCAAAGCTAAAAAATGAGCTTTAATTTTGTAGTTAAGGGGATTCGAACCCCCAACAAAAGGCTTAACCTGCAAGTAGCCTACCATTGGGGCAAGTTTGCCCCTTGTTAAATATAGTGCACCAAACATATATATAGTAAAAGTCATTATATAAACAAAATATTAAAAGAATATTTTAGAGAACAAATTAATTATGATTATTTTATAATTAAATGAAAAAATCTCATTTAATTGATTACCAAAAATATAAAAATTATTATGATAATTTTCTTCCTAGTGTTTTAAATATCATTAATAGATTAATTAAATATTAAAAAGTTGTACATATATCATCATTTATTTCATATCATTAATACAATTAAATTAAATGGATCATAATTTTAATTTTAAATATATTTTTAAAATTATATATATTAAAATCAAATATCACAATATTATTATGAAATAATATTTGATGTAATTTACTAATAAATGTACACTTATAAAATTCATATTTTTTTATCAACATATAGGATATTATTATCAAATATGATAAATCATTTCATACATATATCAAATTATTTTAAAAAACAACTTTAAAATGTATATTATACTTTTAATTACATTTTTATGAGTTTTTTCTTATATTTTCATGAATTTTGATCAATTTTAGGTCTATTGATATTTTTTTTTTCAAAATATTTGTTGATATATCTCCGATATATCCAATATATTTGATATATCTGTAAAATCAAAGTACTGATATATCCGTGATTATTGATATTTTCATACTTGGTAGAAGGAAGCATAAGACCAAAGGGTGAGGGGAGAAAGGCTTAGAATCAAGATGCCTTTCTTCACTTAGGGTTTCTTGTGAAAATGGTGTTGGAGAAATGCTTCATAAGGAGAAGCCTTTTGGCAAAAGGTCGTTTAAGTAAGGTATGGAAAGATAAGGGGGGTTGGTGATCTTGCAAAGTGAGGGAAGTGTATAGGGTTAGGGCATGGAAAAACATCATAATGGTCGGCAATAGAGACCATTGGAGGTGGGAAATGAGAGGAGGATGAAGTTTTGGAAGGATAGGTGGTGCAAGACAAACCCTTATCTATGTCTTCCCATTTTTTGTATACTTGAGATGATGTTTGTTTTTTTTTCTTAAATCTAAATAAACTTTAATTTAATTTAAGTTTAAATAAGACTTAATAGTATTAAGTATTAAGTTGTTTGTTTGTTTGTTGTTATTGTGTGTATGTGTCTTTTTTTTTTGTTTGAACTTAAGTCTTAAAGTAAGTTTCTTTAAGACTAAAGTCATTTTTAAAATTCTTTGACGATTTTGCTTAATGGAAAAAGTAGATTTTTTTTTAACTTACCTTAAATCTTAAAGTGACTTGCTTTAAGATTTAAATAAATAAATAAAAACCTTAGCATTGTCAAAAAAGGATTGGGTGGTGGATGTTTGGAATGATTCAGGTGAGGCGGGAAATTGGAATCCTTGTTTTGCTAGACATTTGAATGATTAGGAGCTAGATAATGTAGAGGCTTTTTTTCTCAAGGCTATAAGGAAGGACTATGAAGAGATGAGAGAAGGATAGAGTGATATGTATAGATTCTAGGAATAGTGTCTTCTTTGTGAGATCTTATATTCCATTCTGGAGCAGGGCATGCAATTTCTTTCCAATGACCATTATTTGGAATTCATGGGTCCTATAAAAAGAGGTTTTTTTTTTTTTCTTAGGAAGCTAGTTGGGGTAAGGTATTAACTTTGAATCGGCTTTAGAAGAGTGGGTAAAAAAATGGCAGCTTTTTTTGTCTTTGCTCAACATTATGTGGGTCCTTCCTTCTATGGCTAGGGAGATTCTTTTAAGTTGACATGACTTTTTTGTGAGAAGAAAAACAAGAAGGTATGGAGAGCCAAATTTCCTTATGCATTTTTTGGACAATTTGGAAGGAAAGGAATCGAAGAGTGTTTGAAAGTGAGGAGCAGCCGGTTCAAGTCCAAAGTGCTCTTTCCTTAGAAACCTAGTGTTATAGGTTAGCATGTATATAGAAGAAGGTTCAATACCTTTGATTTTATAGATTGGGTGGGATCTTAAGGGAGTGGTTATTTTTGTGCTCTCTCTTTTTTTGGCAATGCCTTTTGGTATCCATTGTATTTGTTCAGTGTATCTTAGTTTATAGCTTCTTCATTTTTTTTAATGTTTTATATATATAATATTTTCTTGCTTGCTTATAAAAAAAAAAGTTGCGACTTAAAGTAAAGAACTTTGAAAACATCTATGTAAGTAGGGAAGTTTCTTATTAACATATGAGCAAACTTTAAATTATTGAATCTCTTCTTATAAGCTCTTGTGCAAAAATATCTTACTCAGCTTTATTAAAAAGAGCTTGTAGGCACTTTGAGGCCCTAACTCTTATCCACTCTAAAGTGCTTCATTGTGTAACCAAACACACTGTAAGCTTTTTTACAGCCAAAAAGGGCTTTTAAGCAATCAAAAACTGTGCTAAATGGCCCTTAGCATTCCTCTTTCAAGTTTTAAGCGCTTTTATTCCTTTTTTTTATTTAGTTGTTTACAATTGTTAATTATTTGCAGCGGATGCTTGCATCACCCATATGAAACCTGTTGAGGCAATAGATGGCAAGATGGCATCTGAGCTTTTACCAAATGGAGTATCACATGATGGTCCTGCTCCTTCATGTGTCAAACCCAACAAAAGTTGTTCTGAGAGGGCCAGTGCAGCAGTCATGGATGATATTTCTACAGGTGTTTCAACTTCTTCCAATTCGGTTGTGGGTGTTACCTCTGTATCATGTCCTACTTCCTTGGCAACTCCAACTGAGATGGTCCTCCCTCGTAGTTCAATTTCTAATAAAAGTGCTAAGGTAAAATATATATTATAATAACCATGTTTAAGACTATAGTTTATTTGGGAGAACTTCTTAAACGTTAAAAGTGGCCTTTAAATGACGAAGACAACTTTTAAGAGTATTTAGATTTGTCAAACTTAGGGAGAGACCTATGCTTTTCCTCAAATGCAATGCAGAAGTAGATTCTCATTTAATTGATTTTTTTTTTTTAAATCTCAAAATTATCCTTATTTTGAATATTTGCATTTTTAAAATAAAATTCACAAACATAAAATTTAATCACATAACAACACAAACTACTTCTACTTCTATTGCTAAACACATAAGTTAAAAGCTATCCTCAACAAGCCATATAATATTTTGGAAATTTGTCAGGAAGATCCAATTGATGGGCCTCCCCTTGTATGACCAATAATCAATTCATCGGGAAATATTCTAGCTGTTGCATTACCACACATCTTGACATTAGTAGCCTTATACAATCATGTGAACTGACAAATTGTTGGGAGCTTTCAAATAAGTTGGTTATTTGGGTAGTGAGGGTTTACTATACTTGCATTACAAAGATTCTGGATGGCATTATAATCTCACAGGAACTTTACCTTACCATTTAATTTTGTTAAGTAACATAATTTCTTTGTGATCAAGAAGTTGAATATTATTTTTTTTATAGGAATCCAAGCTCAATCCTGGAGCAAAAGTCTTCTCTCCTTCATTTACACATCCTAGATCAGTTACTCCTCCGGCAGTTCCTGCAGTTGCAAGTGTGGCTTATGTACCAAACAATTCAACTGTGGTTCCTGTTGCTTCTTCACAGCCAGAAATTGGAATTAGCCCTTTTGCACCTCGTTCATCTCTGCCTGTCAAGTTTGTTCCATACAGCAACCTGATAGCTGGAAACGGTGGCAGTGGTTCTCAATATTCACAACCTGTATGTATTTTTTGGTGTTGATGAGTTCTCATTTCATTCTATAAATGTAGTTAGATATTTTATTTCATTATAATGCAACTTTAGATTTGTATGACCTTCAACCCTGAATCTGACCCTTGAACACAAGGAAGAAACTGCTTTACATCTGCAGATTTACTTTCATAATCTGTAGGTGTTGGTAAGCTAAGTATGCATGCATGTTGTTTTTGTTCTTCTGAAACCAGTGGAACATAGAACTTGTGGTAATGTATTATTTAGTGACATTACTTGGAATGTGCTGAGATGGGTGGACAGAAAGAAAATTTAGGCATTACCAGTACAATAAGATACATATTTGAACATTTGTTTTTCTTGGTGGGTTAATATTGGGTTCTCTGCCTCACAAATTGATACCTTTGGTAACTTAGAGTTCATGCATTCTTTATAGCTACTGGCAACGTCATCAATTATGAATAATGGAATAATTTAGAAACACTGAGCATTGATTTCTGTCCAACTCTTTTCCCTCCACTGGTCCCTTTGGTCAGCATATTGTGTATGAGTGTTGAACTGGAAGCAAGATAAAATTTACACACAAAAAAAGAAGAAGCCCCTTAATGTTTCACACTCAATAAAATTTAGTATATTTGCAGCATAATTGGTTCCACTTAGAGAAGCAATTCAATTGGTCAATGTTCCAAGCTTGGAAGAAAATACTTCTTATATCAACCTAGAACTATTTGATAGTAACATAGATTCCTGGGAATGAAAGGAACATTTACATGCTGAAAAGGGATATGCCACTTTGGAGGAGTTCAAGGGCCTTTAGCCCTGTAAGCTGTCTTTGTTTGGCACTCAGTTCTTTTATTGTTTTTAGTTTATTTTTACTTTTCTAAAATTGTATTTGATTCCTGCTTTAATTTTCTCAGAAGAACCACTTGTTTTTCCTATTCTTATCCCTCCTTTATTAAGTTCTATCAGCATTCCTTATCAAAAGCCAGGGAGTGAGCAGGCAAGTTAGTCTCACTGATATTTGGTTAACTGTGATACTATAACTGCCCTCCACCTGTTCAGAAGCCATTTCACATGTTTTTCAAAATTCTTCTTAAACTTCTTATGGCTTACATAGAAAATAACTAATCTAAATTTCTCTTTAAATACATTGCTGCCTATCTGGGCTGTTAAAATATTGAAACACCATGTCTCCATCTAAGTTGCTTGATGTTTGGAGATGGTCCTATTAATCAGTTAGACTTCTAGGTGATTCCAGCCCTAGTCATTCATTTGGCAGAGCATGCATGCATCAATTTTTCATTTTATCTGCTTACCACAGTATGCGCGCCAGGTATCTAAATGTTAGTTGGTATCCAATAAACTCTAGAAGTCATAGCACAGGAAGACAACTACAGTTACATATTAAGTTGCATAATTAAATCAAAAGCATGATTAAATAATGAAATAACTGTCTGCAAACTTGTAGGAAAAATGGAAAACCTAAATCAAATTGTTGGAATCTCTGGTTATATTTCGTTTATCATGGCATCTTGTTTAGGATTACCAAATGATGATGCATTTTACTGGTATTAGGTTGTAGTATTATTAATTCATCAGAACAATACACCAACTCTTATGCTAAGTTCCCATGGTGCAGCTAGAATTTCTATTTCTGATTTATTGGCAACAATGATGATAATTCTTGCTGGTTTTTCTTTTCTGTTGCAGATTATTGGGCATATGGCAAGCAGGCTGCAGCCGGTTAGATATGCTGGTCAGTATCAGCCTGTACAAGCTGGACCTGCTTATGTACATCCAAATTCTCAAGCTGTAAGTAGTAGGAGGGTTTCTCTTGTTATCTTTGTTCCGGTTTCTTAGTTTTGTATGTCTGGATCAGAAGGTCTTCTATTGTACTTGCTAACACTGTTCACTAATTTGACAATTCCTGCCTCTTTCCTAGGTTATGGTTGGACGGTTGGGGCAGCTTGTCTATGTGCATCCAGTTTCATATGTAAGAAACCCTGCCTGTAGCATGACATATACATGTGATTCTATTCATTTGATGTTGAAAGTTTCTGATATTTAACTCATCCAAAATAGAGGTAGAGGGTCACTGTAGAAATTTATGCAGCAAGCAGGCAATACTTAGTCTGGGGAATAAACCACAGAGGAGGAAATTTTGACAAGATGATGGTAGATCATGACAAAAATTCCAACAAGACAGCAGTAGATCTGTCATGTGTGTAGGGTATGTCAGAACACATGAATTCATGAGCCCTAGTTAAGAGTTCTTTAGTTTTCTGACCGCATAACATTTGACCTCCAAAATAATAGATCACTTTTCGGTATGGTTTATTAGGATTTCAAATGAGCAAAGCCAAGTGCACTCTTGCATTACTCAAACTTGGTCTGGTTGAATTTGGTTTGGGCTCAAGTATTGCTGTGAGCTCCACCTGTCCATTCAAGCTTGGTTTATTTATGTTCATTTGAATGTAAGGTTGCCCATGAGCCTAATTGTTCCTGTCAATTAAGCTCAAGTTCAATTTCCTTGTAGGTCCCAACAAAAGCAAGTTTTGTGTTTGAAGGGGAATGCTTAATTTAAAAATAATATATTTTGAATCTTTGATGCATTGCAAGAATACAGCACAAGAACTTCATTAGGAGCGTTTAAACCCAATGCCTTCACATTACAATACAATTATGCAAGCAAGCACATTGGGCCTGTTCATAAATCTAACTGGTCATGCTTAAGTTGTCTCGGCTTGTTTATTAAAGAAGCTAAAATATTAATCAACAAGCACAGCAGCTGAAAACCACAGCAAAGAAGCTATATGCATGAACAGTTTGGTGCATTCATTTGCAGTCCTTGTCCAACAACAGATTCAAACTTCATATAAAAGTTACTTGTTATTCATTTATTCTTGTTGGAAGCTGGTTCTCATACTTCTTTTTTCTTTCTCTTTTGCCTTTTTTTTTCATTTTCTATCCCAATTACATTTGATTTGTACTCCATGATTGATGCAATGTGATTTAAAGTAGTTGAGATGCATATTAGTGATAGAAAGCATACCTTTGTTGCTTAGTTTATTCTAGTTGTGCCTTCTGTTGGCTGGTGGTGCGCTTTCTTTTGCCCATGCTCAATTGGAATGTGTAAGGAAAAATAATTGATATGGAAGCCATAGTTGAACTCTGTTTAAGCAGAGAACTAGAAATTTTATTATCTGGCAATCTATTAGCATGCATTCAAATACATTGAGCTAAGTTAGTAAAGAGCACAAAGTCTTTATCATATGTGCTGATGATCTAGTTAAAGAGGCGTTATTCAGTTGGAGGGGTTTTTTTGTGGGGAAAAAAAGGAAAAAGATTTGGAATTCCATTCCGTTGTGTATTTTTTGGACGGTATGGAAGGAGAGGAATAGATTAGCTATTAGGGGAGGTTCTTTAGATATACAAAAACTCAAAAATTCTTTTGTATGTACCTTGTGGAGTTGTGCTAGGGTGTATATTGGAGAGGAGTCCTCTTCGCTCTTAGGCTTTTTGGAGTGGCTAGCGGCCACTTAAGGGTGGGTGAGGGTGCTGGTTTTTTGTGTTCTTGTTTTAGGCTGATTTGTATACTCCCTGTATGCTTTATGGCCTTTGCCCTTTAATATATTTGTGATTATCTATCAAAAAAAAAAAATGTGCTGATGATCCAGTATCAGATGTAACTGAAATGATCAATAATATGTGAGAGAAATGACTCAAAACTTTTTTTGATAAGTAAGAGAATGTATTAAAAGTGCAGTTAATGGACGAGAGTACGCTAGACGTATACAATGAGCATCAAGAGGCAAAATAAAAAATTATTTCCTCTCTCAACAAGAACCCAACCAATCTACAAAATCAATTAAAGACATAGTGCTTCATCTATGTGCATATGAATCCATAAAGATAGATTGTTAGGGAAAGAGCTTCTGAGTCTTTGAACTAACGTCTCCTCATCTTCAAACACTCTTCAATCTCTTTCCTTCTAAATAGTCCAAAACATACATAAAGGAGTGGCTCTCCAAGCCATCTTTCACCTTCTACCGACTAAGGAACCATGTCACCCTAGGAGAGTGTCCCTTATCAAGGCAGAAATAACCCAAGGGATACCAAATAAAGTGAACACTAGCAGCAATAAAATCCTAACCTTAGCACAATGAAAAAGAATGTGATCAATGGACTCTATCTCCTCTTTGCACAAAGCACACCTATTGACTAACGACCAACCTCTTCTTTGAAGCTGCTCCAAAGTTAACACCTTACCCCAATGAGCCTCTTAGGTGAAAAAGCTCACTTTAGAAGGAATCCATGAGTTCCAAATAATCCCTATAGGAAAAGGGATGACACAATCTGGTTCTGAAAGAGAGTAAAGGGCTTTTACAGAAAACCTTCCTTCACCATCTCCCTTCCAAACTACTCTATCGTCCTCCTCATTCATTGATTGTCCTTGGAGTTTAAACAAGAAACACTCCACAATGTCCAACTCTTAGTCATTTTGATTCCTTGCAAAATGGAAGTTGCAATCTCCTCCTTCCTCCCTTTGCTCCCATAAATTTGCTTCCCTAGCCTCTATCGATTCGGTTAAAGCAAAAACAAGGAAGGGAAAATCTTACTTAAATGCTCCTCATTACACCATTATCTTTCCAAAATTTCACTCTGCTCCCATCACCCACTGCATAGGAAACTCCCGTGTTAAAGAAATCCCACTCCTTATAGCTTTCCATAATCTGACCCCATAAGAGTCTCTCACCTTATGTGACCGCTACCTCCTTCCTCCCTTTGCTCCCATAAATTTGCTTCCCTAGCCTCTATCGATTCGGTTAAAGCAAAAACAAGGAGGGGAAAATCTTACTTAAATGCTCCTCATTACACCATTATCTTTCCAAAATTTCACTCTGCTCCCATCACCCACTGCATAGGAAACTCCCGTGTTAAAGAAATCCCACTCCTTATAGCCTTCCATAATCTGACCCCATAAGAGTCTCTCACCTTATGTGACCGCTACCCCCTTCTTTCTCCCCGTATTTCCCCCTTATGACCTTCTGCCAAAGTGTTTCCCCTTCACTCGAATAATGCCAACACCATTTGCAAGAAGAGCATTGCTATGAACACTGCAGCTAAGAAAGGAAGGATACTTGATGCGTCAACTTTTCTTGCTAGGAACTCAGTCTGACTTATTTTATTTTATTTTGGTCTCATCCCTTTTAGTTTCTTTTTTATTTTTTCATTTTTCTTAACTTTTCCTTTGTTTCTGAATGCATATTACCATGTGACTCTGATTACTTTCATTGCATTACATATTTTTTTTTTCTGAAGGATGTGGTTCCGGGTGCAGCAGCTATCTCACAACTATCTGCACGTCCTCTGTTGACGCCAAATCAGGTCCAATTTCCAAAGCACCAAGGTATGAACAAAAGTTCTGGTGGAAAGATTCGTATTTGTACCCTATTTTAAAATAAAAAAATCTACTGCCCTGGTTAATGTTGCAATCTCATATGAAATTGAATGTTGGTGTCCTATATGGACATGCAGTCATCAATATGTAGGGATGATTGAATTACTTATCAAAAAAAAAATATATATGTAGGGATGATTGAATTTCGGAATTCATGACAGTTTTCTTTTTCCCTGGTAGGCAGATTGGTGACAGCTTTATATGTTGAAAGGGTTAATTTCATTTATCTTCCTTCAGGATTTGGCTAAATAGACACAACCCTCGTAGGTTTGAAATTTCATCAAGTACCTTCTTGATCCTTTTCATTTACCTTCACTCACCTCCACTCTTACTCAAAATAAGGGGGATATTTGATGAAATTTCAAACTAATGAGAGATAAGTGTATTTAGCCAAATCCTAAAGGGAGGTGACTGAAATTAACCCAATATTGATAATATTGAATCATGTAAAGTTAGCAGAGAAAGTATTAATGGCTAGAGCCTTGCTGAGTTCGTAGCTCATAAGTGAGGCTTGTACCTGCTTGGACACTCTAAACTTGAAAAGAAAAAAGGAAAAAAAAAATGAAGAGTAGTACTTATGAAAGATGTTTACTGGTTCTGACATGTACTTTGGCAAGAGCATGCTGTATATTATGAAAAAACCTTACAAACAAGTGTTTTTCAGTGTAGATCGAAAATCAAATGGACTATTTGATCATCCTTTAATACATTATTAATTGTATTCTTAAATTTAGTGTCTATCATATCTCACTGAGGCAAATTCATCTTAAATTGCAGGAAGTGTACCATCCCAAGCACTGCAACTTTGTGTGCCTCCACCCGTTTTAGCTAATGGACAGCAGCCATTTGCAGTGCCAAGTCACATCCCTCTAGTCCAACCTCCTTTCCCTGCTAACCGCCCTATCCCAGTCCCAGGATCTAATGCTCTCTTCAATACTAAGTTTCCATGAGATGTTTCTTCTACTATTACCATTGGCAAACCTAGGGTTTTGTTCTTTTCAAAACCTTTTCCACAAAATTTTGTCTTATAATCGGTTATTTTTGCATAAGCTGAGTTCTAATCGTATTCATAGATGTTTTTGTCATTATACGTGAGAAGTAAAATCTCTTGTGCGAAGGGTTAAATGCTGTGAAGCCTCGTTCACGAGGAAGCAATGTTTCTTTTTATGATGAACTTCATAAGATCCCAAGAATGGCAAATATGATATTAGAAACAATATGGTAAGTCTAATATCTTTTTGTTTAAATCACCTTGAAAGCTGTCTTTCTCAAATTAAGCTGTTGTTGCAGCATAATTTTGTGCATTATGCAGTGAAAGTACTCAAAAGTCTCTTTGTTATTTATCTTTGGACCTTTGTTTGACATGAGAGATCAAAGGGACTCCAAATCATTTTAGCAAGTTCTTTAAACAGCTACCCAAATTTCTCAAGATATGGCTTTGAATTTTTTATCTACTATATATTCAAAGTGGGAAACCCAGGAAGCAGCAATCATCTGAGTGTGAATGGGACCTCCATTCAGGTTTGAGATCAGGCCCTGGAACACAATTCAAACTAGTAGATGATGGTGAAAGGTTGTGTTAGAGTTGCCATGGAGGGGAAGGTTTGATTTTGCCTCAGCATGTGACATACCTCAGTAGGTGCCTGGTTACCCAAAACCCCAGAGGGTATCCGATTAAATGCGCCATGACCCCACTAAGGTTTGGAGCATGACCTCAACGCTAAGCTGCAGCATAAGGGAGTTGTGACAACTTTACCATTCACAAGCAGAGGTGGCCAAGAAGGAACTTCAATAATGCGTACTTGGGAGTGATTCTTTGGAGGCTCCAAATGTTATCAATACTTGAAAGTACTTTTCTTTAAGAGGATTTGACATTTGATAAAAGTTTTGAGGTTACTTTCAAAAATCTTTTCCATTGCTATAGACACTCAAAACACACTTCTGATTTCTGATAAAAAAGACTTTGATTTCCCAGAGTTTTTAATAGAAAGTGTATGGAGTGCGGCTACAAGCTAAAAATGCTTTTATGAACAAATCCATAGTTTCCATACCTCATTTCTGCTCTAACTACACACTCACAAGCAGGTGCTTGTCATCTGTTTCCATGGAGGAAGTGATTCCCATCACTACAATCCACTCCAATCTTCTGAAGAGGATCATGCTTGGAGATATAGTCACACAAGAATGCGCTTGTTGCAATGCCATTTGTAAATAGCTGCAGAAGGAGAAGCTGTAAGATGAAAGTGAACCAAATAACATTCTCCTAGTTTTGCCCTGCTCCACAAAGAAAAAACATTTTCCAAAAGGTAATTTTTTCAGTAGTAAAGAAAGAGAACCACCCATAGGACTAAAAACCCAAAACCAAACCCAGAAAAATTCAAGTCAGACATCACCAAAACACTTACATTAGACATCCCCCCAATGATTTAAAGAAAAGCTACTATGAATGTCTATCGACTGAGGAGCACCATTAAACTGCTGTCCGTTTAAGAAGCTGGAGAAACCCTAACCCAAAACTGAGTTTCAGATGCATTACAGTCCCTGTTAGTTACATGATAGAGACACCAACAGACAACCAAACTATTGCACCTGTAAATGCTACAAGAAAACATGTCCGCTTCTGAAACTGTTACCTTGTACCACTGAAGCATGTAAAAGGATGATTCATAATCATAGTAGGACAGCAATTACCCAACAAGCCTATTCCTATGACAAGATCATGACAACAAAACTGTAATCAGGCAATTTGTCTGTATTTAGTTACAAACTGAAAAGGTTACTATTAAATAGCACTGGGTATTCTGAAACCCAAGGTTTAAATAATGATCCTCTGCAGCCCTTTAATTGTTCTTAATTCACAAACCTTTTACAGAGTTGAATTGTTTGACCAGATTGCTCCAGCACAGCACTTCACTGCAGGTAACATGAGAAGCAGAGGGGTGTATTTCCTGATCAAGTTGGAATCTAATGGGATCCAACACCTGATGCCTTCACAATTTTATTGTAGTGAATCTCCAGTAGCCTCTTCCTGGTTCCTTGGTTCATCAAAATCATGTCCAGAGCTAGTAGCTGCATCCTGAACTCCAGGTACCTGACTCTCCCTTACATAATCTGGCAAAGCCTTTGACAAACAAAGTTTGATTTCAGTACATATACTTTGAACCTTTAGTTTCATAATGAATTAATAAATGATAATTAAGATCAATTTATAGTACCCTTTACCTGCAACAACTCAGTCATTCTGCTGGTCATGTTGTTGTCCAGATGTCGGGGAGCAGATTCAGTGTGGTCATGATGGTTTGGCTGTACAGCTTGGAGGGGTTTGACTATGAGGGCTTGATTCATATTATGTCCTTCCTCCAAGTTGCGGCCAGAATCCTGAATCTGGCCCTCTGATTGTGAAGGGACTTGAATTCTTTTAACAACTTCACCCAGCAGTGTCTCAAAGGGCATGTTAGGCATTCGCATTGATCTGCATTCAGCATCATACACAACCTCAGCAGGGGTTTGATGAAAAGTATCTTCGTTTTTCATGACCTTTGCAACTGCAGAGATCTGGCTGTTGGACGTTGAGCCATTTGATGAATGAGGACCTTGGAGTGCAGCTGCCAGCACTTGCTTGCCTTTTGATGCCGCTGGATTTGCAGCTTGGATATCGGGTGGAGGTACTAGGTTCACAGGAGGCGCCTCATTAGATTGACTAGCAGGTGGGAGTATAACAGGGACCAAGGTGCCTCTTTCACCCACTGGATGAGCAACAGTCTGGGTGACCACTGTTTGCACTTGTTTCCCTTTTGACACTGCTACTTTAGCAGCTCGGGGTACCACCCTAGGCACATGGTTAGCAGGTGGTAATCCATTCCATGGATGAGCAGTGTTATTTCCCTGAAAATTACCATGCTGCTCATTCCGCTCTCTGGCTTGAGGGTTATAGCCTTGCTCCTGTGATTGGTTTCCAGCTGGGAGGTGAATCTCATTCCTCCGGATCATTTGAACATGTGGGGCCACATCATTTTCAGATGATATAGGAACATAACGTCCTGGCTTGAAAACAACACCCTTCAGAATGGTGTCAGAGTTGCCAACCCTAACAGTAAGCAAGTAACCTGCATCAAATGATGCATCAACTACTCCAGAAACTACCTGGCCCACCATAGCATCATTTACAACATTAATTGGTTCTACCTGAAGGGGCAGGTTTGCATCCGCCCCCTCAAATCCAGGTGGAATATGAGCATTTTCACCACGTTTTTTACTCTGATCCTTTCGAGGACGACCCCTTTTGCGCTTTACTGGGAAATTTCCAGGAAAATCAGGGTTGCTTCCTTGGTTAGCTTCATTCATCTTTGGGAATGAAGTAACTTGCCTTTCCCACAAGATTTTCTATTATTTGTTCCTGCAGACATAAGAGTGGTTCATTTTGTTAATAGGTAATAACCAATGGCTTAATGTTGAAAGTCCATATGAAACTCCAAGAATTAAAGATGGTATGCTTCAGATGACATATTGAGCAAGTTTGCCTAAGTTACCTGACTTCGGTTTCACACAGAAAGTCAAGGGAGGAGGGGGACTCTATGACACTACTGTGAACCCATAATCCCTCTATCTCATGGTGAGTTAAGAAAAATAGAGTTTCATACATCTTCCTAACAAAAGGCCACCAAAAACAGTTTTATGCAAAGCAAGTGTGTGACATTCTCTCTAACCAGTCTCATGCCACTTTCAACTTTCTTGCTACCCCAGATTAAAAAACTTCCAGCATTTACCATTTGCATAAATTAATACAATTATTTCCCAGTTTAATCATTCTACTTCCATAGAAAAATTTTCACTTCTGAAGTATTGTAAATTCACCCAGAAGCCCAAGTTTGATATTGCCTGCCCATACAATTAGTTTAGCTTTCAAAAAGTAAAGACGAACCTATCTCAACAATCATGTTAATTCAATATTGTAACCAATAGAGAGCAAGAAACAATAACCTGGATTCAGCATGAATGCAGGTTCCACACAGAAGTTTCTTATCTTTTTCATGCTCTTATGCCTTATTTGTCCTAGACTGAATTAAGTGTGTCAAATTGAACACAGAGCATGCCCAAAAGTAAGAAATATGTGATAGCCTGATCACAAGAGCAGTATACAGTTTAAGGAACCCCATAATACAACAGCCCCTTTTTGGTAGCAACTAGCAAGAACCAACAGCTTTGGGGTCTTTTATTCAAAGGGGACTTAGTTCTCTGTACAGGCAGCCTAATCATCTGACATTTACTGTACAATGTCAGATTCTACAGGCAGCCCAATCATTTGACATTATCTTATGGGCATGCATTCAGATTTGAAACAATTAAAAAATTAGACAAGAAGACTAAACATATTGCAGCAGTAACACAATTACAGGGCAAACTCTCACATGACTTCAGTAACCATTTTTTTTTTCTTTTTTGATAGGCAAGAAAAAAATATATTAATCCCACCTCACAAAAAGTGCAACAAAGTACACACGATTTCAATAACTATAAATTCACAAACCCAAACATTTATGAACTAAGACCCCAAACATAGTGGGAAAAGGCACAGGAAAAGGAAAAGAATAACCGATAAACTTTTGGAAGAGTTAAAAGAACAAATATATAGAAAAACTAAAAACAAAGAACATATATAACACAAACCAAGAAAACATACAAAACAAAGAAATAAATAGGCTTATGTTTTTCAAATTAGTTAAGGTCTAAGAATGTGCCACTTGAGCATCGAATCAGTCAAGAGTCTAAAAATGTGGCACTTTTGAGTACAACTTTCACATAAGAAACCACTTCTCTAGCGGATGCAGGCTTGAAGTGATGGCTATGATATTCATAGGTAGCTACATGAATCATATATTATTATTTGCCAAATAGGAAATTGTAATATTGGAAGGAAAAATTATTAAAGTTTGGATATTAGTTTCATTTACCTTTTAATTTCTTCGCAAATCAAGAAAGATTGGGATAGATTTCATTTACTAATGTTTCATATTTAAACTATGCAAATGCTATATCACAAGATAGTACCCATTTCTAAAATAAAATAGAATAAAACAAATCTTTACTGTGGCTGGTTTTTGTGCATAGAGATTGACAAATAACATGGAAATGCAGGTCACAAGAATAAAAGGCTCCTGCACCAACCAAAATAAGGCCATTGAAGAAATAATTCACAAAACCTAAGGTGTTACAAGGCTATTTAGTCCAAGTTGAAATAAAAATAAATAAATAAAGTTTAAAATTGCAAGTTCTGTTTTTGGAGAACTTTTTTAATGCTGAAAATTTAAGTAATCAAAATAAACAAATCTAATAACCAATTCAAATAAGACCACAAGCTAAATTTTGGGAAAGTGCACAGCCCCAATGGCGGAGCTAGCTTAGGCTCAAGAGAGGCCTATCCTCACCCCTCCTCTCCCCCCTGAAAAATAAAACCAAAAGTTGGATTTGATCCCTTCAACCTCATATACAATAGGAAAACAAGTTTTCCATTAGGCTGTGCACAACAGTTTTGCCATTTCCCAATCCTTCCCCCCCTCCCCTAGATTACATCACTGCATGGTCCTCCCCTCTATTTTCGGGAATTATGTTGACCTCCCTTGAACTTGTCTGCTAATAGTTAATGACAGTGTAAAATGACTATACCAATAATGCAGCAACAAAATAGGGAATTTTATGATTTTAACCAATGATTAAAATATCAGAAATTATAGAAATATTGGAAATTATAAAAATATCAGGAAATATTGAATGAACATTTGGACAAAAAAAATTTGTAGACAAAAATTGATCAAAACTCAGAAATATTGGGAAAAACTCCCAAAAATGATATATAAAAGAAAAAAAAAAGCAAGCATACACATAGTGAAGTAGTTTTATTGAAGAAAACAATATATGTATGATAAAATTTGTGACATTCAACAATAATTTGCATAACTTGAAAACATGTTTAATACTTAGTTAAATGTACTTAAGGATATAAAAGAAATAATGCGTGTGTGTGGGTGTCTATATATATAATTATTTTTTTGTTTAAAAATGTGTATAATTTTATTTACAAGTATATATTTATCTTATATTTCACTACTATACAAAAGAGATAAAGAAAGACATATTAAGAAATGAGAGTTTTTATATTTTTAACGATAAGTTAAATTAAATTTGAAAATAAAATAACTAAAATTAATTTATTAACAAATAAAGTATAAATATAATTTATGCACATGTTTTATCAAGGGCAAGCTTGCCTAGTTGGTTAAGGCCACAGCTTGCATATCAGAGGACCTGGGTTCAAGTTCAGCCTCCATTTCAAATTTTTTGCACGCATTGACCACGTTGACCAACCAAAAAAATTCTGTTGACCAATCAAAATATTGCCAAAAAAATCTGTCAAATTCCAATAAATTTTAAAAAAATCCTGAAAATTCAGTGAAATTCACTGGGGCCAACTTTCCTCTCCATTTATCATGAGAGCCCTTCCAAAATTGTAATCACTCGTTCATGTTTAGGATGTAAGATCCTAACCAATCAAATGAGGAAAAAAAACCCAAATAACAAAAAGAGAATATATTTAACCAATTTTTTTTGAGCTATCTAAGACATTGATAAGAAAGATTCTAATTTTATTTTATTTTTGATAGATAAACACAGAAAATTTTATTAAAAGAAGGGAGCAAGAAGGCAACCCGAAGCATACAAGGAGTATACACGAGAAGCCTCACAACAAAAAACACAAGGAAGCATACACTCACCAACCCTCAATTAGAACCCAACCAATCAACAAAGTTAATTAAGGAGCAGGGTTTTCCATCTAAACAAGTCTTAGACCAAGAGAAAAGATTACAAACGAAGGAGATTTTCAATCTTTGGATCGACAAAGCCTCATTATAAAAAACTATCCTATTTCTTTCTTTCCAAATCGTCCAAAATAAACAAAGGGGAGCTGCCCGCCAAGTCTTTCCACGCTTCTTGTCCACAAAGGAAGCGGACCAACCAAGGAGAGTGTCTCTAACCGTAAGCGGAAGGACCCAATTAACCCCAAACAACGAAAACACAAGATTCCACAACA
The DNA here is from genome assembly GCF_030704535.1 of Vitis vinifera. NCBI lineage: Eukaryota > Viridiplantae > Streptophyta > Magnoliopsida > Vitales > Vitaceae > Vitis > Vitis vinifera. The sequence continues at coordinate 6,466,609 of NC_081823.1, forward strand.
CCCTTGCCTTGGGGCAATGAATAAGGATGTGGTTTATTGTCTCCTCATCATCACAACACAAGAAGCACCTGTTTGCTAAAATCCAGCCCCTCCTTTTGAGTTGATCTTGGGTTAGCACCTTCCCCCAAGAAGCTTCCCAAACAAAAAAACCCACCTTAGTAGGCACGCAAGGGCTCCATATGATTCTCCAAGGAAACGGGACTGCACCACCAGAATCAAGAGTATTGTAAAGGGATTTTACAGAGAAAATCCCATTCTTAGAAGCATTCCACAACACTCTATGATTCTCCAAGGATACATAGATGTATTGATTATAAAATTAGAATCTAAAAAAGATTCTAATTTTATAATCAATACATCTATGTATCACAAACTCAAAACAACCAAAAACCCTAAAAGCAACACTTGCAAATGGGTATTCTATATGATTATATCATCAATGAGTTAGCTTCCAAAAAGCTTCAATCTTTGAGTTGTCTAAATCTGTATTCTAAACCAAACTTCACTCAAGCTTATGAAGTGAATATAGAGGGGTTCGGAAAATAGGTATGAAAGAATGAAAGACATTCCTTAAATGCTTTGTAATTGCCCATATGAATGGGTATTCTATACTACTTAAAATCCCTTTTTCATCATTCAAATTTCAACATTCCTTAAATGCTTTGTGAGTGATCATATGAATAGCATGACAACTATTTTATTTTATTTTTGATAACCGTGGATGTCCGGGCCAACTTACGAGCACCTCGACTAATCCCACGAGGCCCTGAAGTTAACGACCGGGTAAACCTCCAGTGGCCTTGAGGGGACTCGAACTGGTGACAACTATTATAATAGCATGACAACTATTATAATATGGTTTCTCATGATGACTTCTCAACTCAATCATTACTTAGTTAGAAAGTGGTAAGTATCAATTAGTACACGGTAAAATTCAATATCGGTTGAGATATTTGTAAAAGAATATTAGTTAATATCATAATTTAACTTACTCGGTTATTATTCTATCTCATTTTCCTCTATATATGGTCAGTTTGTTGTCAGAACCATATTCAATTAGATGAACCACTTTTTCTGTGTCAATGCTCAAACTTCAAATCCAAATGGTACAAATGTTTTGGACAAAGTTTCTAGAAATCATATTTTAGTTTGCTCGATTTATATATCAAACCATATAAACTTGCATTTCATATATATTAAATCCTATATATAACCCATATTAGAATTGTATTTAGATTACAAAAGTAGGGATATGATAAAGCTTGCACTAACCTAAAAGCACCCTATTAAATCCTAATAGAAACTTTAATACCCATATTAGATATTCCACAACCATCATACATAAATTTCATGTCATATTAAATCCTTTGATTCAAAGAGAACTTCATTTCCAATTCACATAAAATTGCCATGCTAAGGAAGTAGGATGTTTGGGTACTCGTTCATTGGTTGAAATGACTGAAAGACTTCATAAAAAAAATAGTTGTGGAAATGTGCTAATGAGAAAATTGTCATTAGAGGAAATGAGCAAGATGGAAATTCAATTAAGTGGATTAGGGATGGTGGAATAGAATAATTAGAGTAAATGTTATCAAGCCTTAAGAACCAGAAGTGGAAACAAATCGAGTGGGATGGTAGAGATTCCACAAAACAAGGAAATGAAGTTACCTATCCAACAGAGAAAAAAAACAGTTAACATAAATGTTTTTTTTTTATAGGCAAAAAATAATACTATTAACAACGCCTAATCAAAAGAGGGCGCACCAAAGTATACAAGGAGCATACAGAGGTACCAAAAAGGCACATTTAGATGAAGAGATTAAAAAAAGACACCCCTCTTACATCAACATGAGGCTTACTGATCAATAAAATCTAGAATGGACATAGAGTGCCTCTAAAGACTTTCCTGTCCAAAGCCAAAGAGAGCATAAGAAGGAGTTTTTGAGAGACTGAAGTAATTGTTCTTCATTGACAAAGGCTCTACAATTCCTCTTCTTCTAGATGGTCCAAGTTTCCTCTCAGATGATGGATCGGGGGTTCCTGACTGACGAAGCTCTATGCGAAGAGGCTTCCAGGTATGTCGATCTCTGCCATATTCCATTGGGGGGTCGGGATCTCTCTTCTCCTTCTTCCTCTTCTTTCGGACGGGTGACGACAAATGAGGGGACCACTGGTGTTTCGTTTTCTGAGGGCAACGAAGAGGAGCAGACTCCGTTGAGTATTATTTTGGCTGATGGTAGCAAGGGAGGGCTAGTCTCTGAGGGTGAGAAGCAAGTGGCTGGAGATGGACCGGGGGGGGAGTTTGAGGGGATGTTTCAGGATCTGGATGGGTGCCGGTGGGACGACAGTTACTTGGCGAGGTTTAGCAAATTCTTGGGCTTCTCCACGGACGGGTTTGAAGGGGAAGTTCTGAATTTGCTCCTAAGGGCTAAGAGAAGAAGAGAGCAAAATCTGAAGAAGGGCACGTCAGGGACCACTAAGTTTGATAGGGAATTGAAAAAACTTGAGTGGTCTATCAATTATACTGGGGCAAGAAAGGAGAAATCTGTGGTCAGAGAAGGAGGGGTTAGAATCTCGACGATTAGATGAAGCTAAAGATTCTTTCATGGAATGTCAGAGGGGCCAATGACAGAAGTAAAAGGAAGGTTATCAAGGCCCTAATCAGATCACAAAAGGTGGATTTGGTGTGCTTGCAGGAGACCAAAATCCAAGAAATGTCCCAAGGGGTTATTCACAGTCTTGGTGTGGGAAGATTCTTAGGTTGGGGAGCTGTGGATGCAAGAGGGGCAGCTGGAGGGGTGGTGGTTTTCTGGGATAAGAGAGTTTTGGAGCTTGTAGACCTGGAAGTGGGAATCTTCTCAATCTCGTGTCGATTTAAGAATTGCGAGGATGGGTTTATGTGGTTCTTCACAGGGGTCTACGGACCTACTATGAAAAGGTTTAGAGAACCTTTTTGGGAAGAGTTGGGTGCTATCCGAGGTTTGTGGACTGATCCCTGGTGCATCGGTGGGGACTTCAATGTTATTAGATTTCCCAGTGAACGGAGTAGAGTTGGAAGACTATCTGGTCCTATGAGAAGGTTTTCAGAGGTGCTAGAGGAGTTGGCTTTAAGAGATATGCCTCTTCAGGGGGGTCCTTATACGTGGAGTGGGGGGTTAAATGGCCAATCCTGGTCGAGATTGGATCGCTTCCTGATTTCGGAGGATTGGGAAAACCATTTTAGTGGAGTGTCTCAGTGCACTCTCCCAAGGCCTGTGTCTGACCATTACCCAATTCTCTTAGATGGGGGTGGTGTTAGGAGAGGCCCTATCCCTTTCCGTTTTGAGAATATGTGGCTGAAAGAGGAGGGATTTAAGGAGCTTCTGAGGGGCTGGTGGCAAGGTTTTAATTGCAGTGGTTCATATAGCTTTGTCCTCTCAGAAAAACTAAAGGCTTTAAAAGTGAAGCTGAAGAATTGGAATAAGGAAGTCTTTGGTAAAGTGGGAGTAAATTTGAGGATGGCTTTGGGCAGAGTTTCTTTCTGGGATGATCAGGAGAGGCAGAGAACGTTAAACGAGCAGGAGTTAGAGGCTAGAAAGGAGGCCAAGGAGGAGTTTAAAAAGTGGGCGATTATGGAGGAAATCTCGTGGAGGCAGAAATCAAGACAAATATGGTTGAAGGAAGGAGATAAGAACAACGGGTTCTTTCATAAGATGGCGAACTCTAACAGTAGAAGGAATTGTTTGAAAAAGATTAAAGTCAGAGGTGTTTGGCTGTCAGACGAGCAAGATATTCAAAGGGGAGTGGTGAGGGCCTATCAGGATTTGTTATCGGATCCTGGTGGCTGGCACCCGAGTATGAGCAGCTTGGAGTTTGATAGTATTGGAAGAGAGGAGGCTGCCAGGCTGGAGGAAATGTTCTCTTTGGAAGAGGTGTATCTGGCCCTTTCGGAGCTAAATGGGGACAAGGCTCCTGGACCGGATGGATTTCCCATTGCTTTCTGGCAGTTTTGTTGGGATTTCGTCAAAGACGAAATTATGGGCTTCTTTAAGGATTTTTTTGAGAGGGGAAAATTCGTTAGAAGTCTCAACTCCACGTTTCTGGTTTTAGTCCCCAAGAAAGGTGGGGCTGAGGATTTACGTGACTATAGACCAATCAGCTTGGTGGGTGGTCTGTACAAGATTCTCGCCAAGGTTCTAGCCAATAGGCTGAAGAAAGTAGTGGGTAAGGTGGTGTCTTCGGCCCAAAATGCCTTTGTTGAAGGAAGGCAAATCCTTGACGCAGCGTTAATTGCTAACGAGGCCATAGACTCGATGCTGAAAGGGGACGAAGCTGGTGTGTTATGCAAGTTGGACCTAGAGAAGGCTTATGACCATATTAACTGGGATTTTCTGATGTTAGTGATGCAAAAAATGGGCTTTGGGGAGAAGTGGGCCGGCTGGATCAGGTGGTGCATCTCCACTGCCTCTTTCTCAGTTATGATTAACGGGTCGCCAGCGGGTTTCTTCCAGAGCACTCGAGGGTTAAGGCAAGGGGACCCCATTTCCCCCTACTTGTTTGTCTTAGGAATGGAGGCCTTAAGCTACCTCATTAACAAAGCGGTTAGGGGGGGCTTCCTTTCCGGATGCAGACTAAGGGGAAGAGGTGGAAATGGGATTCAAGTATCTCATTTATTATTTGCGGATGATACGCTGGTCTTTTGCAAGGACTCCCAAGACCAAATGGCTGTTCTAAGCTGGCTTTTAATGTGGTTTGAAGCCATTTCTGGTTTGAATATTAACTTGGAAAAGAGTGAAATTCTGCCGGTGGGAAGTGTTGAGAATGCTGAAGTCTTGGCATCTGAGTTGGGCTGCAAAGTGGGTTCTCTTCCTTCCACTTACTTGGGGTTGCCTCTAGGTGCTCCTCACAAATCGGTGGTTGTGTGGGATGGTGTGGAAGAAAGGATGAGGAAGAGACTCGCTCTATGGAAGAGGCAGTTTATTTCTAAGGGGGGGAGACTCACTCTCATTCGGAGCACTTTGGCTAGCATGCCAATTTATCTTATGTCCTTGATGCGTATTCCAAGAGTTGTAAGATTGAGGCTTGAGAAGATCCAAAGGGATTTCCTTTGGGGAGGGGGTGCGTTGGAGAAGAGGCCTCACCTTGTAAATTGGGATGTGGTGCGCTCTCATAAAATGAAGGGTGGATTGGGGATCAGAAATTTTTCTATCCTTAATAGGGCCCTATTGTGTAAATGGAGCTGGCGCTTTGCGGCTGAAAGAGATTCTTTTTGGAAACTTGTTATCAGCTCGAAGTATGGGGAAGAAGAAGGAGGGTGGATCTCTTGTGAGGTTAGGGAAGGCTATGGGGTGGGGTTGTGGAAGGAAATTAGAAAGGAAGGCGTTCTGTTGTTTAAAAACGTTTCCTTCACTGTAGGGGATGGTAGAAGGGTGAAATTTTGGAAGGACATTTGGTGTGGAAACACTCCCCTTTGTGAGGCTTTTCCTTCTCTGTTTGCCTATGCGGTTTCCCAAGATGCGTGGGTAGAGGATTGTTGGGATTATATGGGGGATGCGGGGGAATGGAATCCTTGTTTCTCTAGGTCTTTAATGACTGGGAGCTGGAGGCGGTGGCGAGTCTCCTTTCGGTCCTTCAAGGAAAGAGGCTCAATGTTGGGATGGAGGATAGAGTGGTGTGGAATGCATCTAAGAATGGGAGTTTCTCTGTAAAATCCCTGTACAATACTCTGGATTCTGGTGGTGCAGTCCCGTTTCCGTGGAGAATCATATGGAGCCCTTGCGTGCCTACTAAGGTGGGTTTTTTTGCTTGGGAAGCTTCTTGGGGGAAGGTCCTAACCCAAGATCATCTCAAAAGGAGGGGCTGGTCTCTAGCAAACAAATGCTTCTTATGTTGTGACGATGAGGAGACTATTAACCACATCCTTATTCATTGCCCCAAGGCGAAGGTGTTATGGAATCTTATGTTTACGATGTTTAGGGTTAATTGGGTTCTTCAACTCACAGTTAAAGACATTCTCCTTGGTTGGTCTGATTCCTTTGTAGATAAGAAGCGTGGGAAGATTTGGCGGGCAGCCCCCCTTTGTTTATTTTGGACGATGTGGAAAGCAAGAAATAGGATAGCTTTTGACAATGAGGCTTTGTCGATCCAAAGATTGAAAACCTCTTTCGTTTGTAATCTTTTCTCTTAGACTAAGTCGTGTTTAGATGGAGAGCCCCACTCCTTAATTAATTTTGTAGATTGGTTGGGCTCTAATTGAGGGTTGGTGAGTGTATGCTTCCTTGTGCTTTTTGTTTTTTGGGGCCTCTCGTGTATACTTCCTGTATGCTTCGGGTTGCCTTCTTGCTTCCCTCTTTTTAATACAATTTTTCTGTGTTTATCTATCAAAAAAAAAAAAAAAGCATAAAGGAGCTACCCTCCACACTATCATGCGCTTCTTCCCACTTAAAATCACATGCCAACTTGATAACATTTCTGTAACCATAGCAAGAATCACTCATTCTACTTTAAACAATGAGAATAATTGTTGTCATAATGTTCTTGTTTCAACACAATGAAGTAGGACATGATTCCTCTACTTTACAAAGATTGCATCTATTCACCAAAGGTCATTCCCTTTGATGTTCAAACCACCTTTCTTCTCATCCATACATGTAATAAACTGTTTCACCTAAAGAGGTTTTTTTCTCCCAAGCTTCCCCTTCCTAAAGAAAGTCTCTCTAAATCAACTCAAGTCTCCAACACATCTCTTTTGGGATGATAAATAGGGGGACATGTAGTATATTGGCAAATTAGACAAAGTACTCTTAACCAATGTTAGCCTTCTACACTTTGAAAATATATTATTTCTGCCACATAGCAATCCTTCTAATGAATCTTTCTTTCATTACCTCTCAAATTGCTCGAGACTTAAAAAGAAGCTCCTAGCAAAAGCCCCCAATATGAAGTAAGGAGCTTACCCTTTTTGCATCCTAATAATTAGGAACCTCCCGTACTAGAATGAGCTTAGTTTTAGCTAGATTAATTTTTGGCCCCAAAATTGCCCCAAACCACATAAGATCTAACTCAAATACGTCATTTGCTCTTCACAAACATCACAAAAAATGAGGATATCATCTACAAACAAAAGATGGGTCACCTCTACCCTCTCACTGCCCCTCCCTCCAACCTTGATATGAATCCTCCCTCCCTAGCCCCCTTTAGAAAACTACTACGAGCCTCTATTGCCTAAACAAATTGAGATAAAGATGATCTCCTTGTCTCAATCCCCTTGAACTTAAAATTAAAAAAAAAAAAATAGGGGTACAATTTCACCAACACAAAGAATCTAGCAATTGAGACACACCATTGGATCCAACCAATCCTTTTTTCCCCAAAACCCATCTTTCTTAGAACTATTAAGAGGAATTCTCAATTTATATGGTCATAAGTCTTCTCTATATCTAGTTTGCATAGCACATCTCCCTTAGAACTCTTCAATCTTGATCTCATGCCTCATTTGCAATGAACGTTTCATATAGACTTTGTCTACTCTCCATGAATGCATTTTGAGCATTGGATACGATTGTTCCAATGACCGTCTTGATCCTATTGGCCAACACTTTGGTAGGAGTTTATACAATCCACCTACCAAGCTTATGGATCTAAAATATTTTAGATCATCTGCTCCTCCTTTCTTAGGAACTAAGGTCAAGAATGCAGCGTTTAAGATTCACTTGGACACGCCATGCTCATGGAATTCCCTAAAGAGACCCATCATTTCATTTTGCACAAAGTGTCACCTAAAATACCAAAAAGCCATGGAGAAGCCATCAGAGCCAAGGGCTTGATTTCCACACATTCTAACCAAAGCCTTGACGACCTCATTTGAGAAAGGTCTCTCCAAGCACCTTACCTCCTCCCTTTGAATAGACTCAAAACACATCTCATTGATACTAGGACCCCATTCTCTTGTTTCTAATAGAAGATTCTTAAAAGCATTTGCCAACCCCTCCTTCAAATCCTAATCTTCTAAGAGCCTTACCCACTTTCTCACCTAAGCGTAAATGTTATTACGTGAGAATGTGGAAATGGATAAGTAAATTGTTTGAATCTTAAAAAAAGATATTTATTCTTGAAGAGTGCAGCAAAACGTTAGTGTTATTGGAAAGAACATTCAGAATATTCTTTTCTTTAAAAGGGGCAAATTGTGGGGATTTGTTTAGTTAGGTGTGGGAGGAGAAGTGATGGAATTTAGCTTTCATAAGATCTTTGAATAACTACAAAGTGGTGGTGAAGTAATTACTTTATCAAGTTTAATTGATCATGGCAAATTGGATGGAGAAGATGTGACGACATGGAAAGGAATATGGATATTTACAAAGAAAGTTTCCTCACAAACCCATAGGTAGGGACCATGGGAAAGCAATGCCAACCACTAGTCAAAGTTTCCTTGAAATGAGTTTTCTAAAAGTCTCCTCTTTGATGGAGAGGCCTGTTTACAAAGAAAGTTGATATTTGTTCTTTAAAAATTAACAAAAGACATTCCTTAAGAGTTTTAGAATTAAGATAGCAAACAATCAACCAATAAGCACTTACCATTTGTCACATGTAGGTTATGGACAAGATTGGCCATGATGTGAGACTAGGCGACCAAGTCCTAACCCAATCCTAGACCTTTATGCATTCCCATTTCAACCAAGGTGGTCATATCACAATTTCACAATTGGCCAACTTCTCCTAATGTCTAAGGATGGCTTAGGATTCCCCAAACTTTGCCACAAATCCTATACATATGCAAGAAGTATAGATAAGGTACTTGGATTGGAGAGTAAGCAACATTAACCACGTTGAACAAAGAATAATAGTTACCACATCAACTTGCTATTGTAGTGCTTGAATAGAGTTCTAATCATTGGAACTTGAAATGCTAAGATGCTTTAACAATTGAAGGTTGGAGTTGGAGGGGTTTTCTACTTCTTAGATATGGAAGATGTTTCTAGAAGAGCTCTAAGCATGGTTGCTTTTTGGTATAGTCTGTCTATTATTCCCTCCTTGTGAGCCATGTGAAATCTTAGTGTGGGGTTTGCACATCAATTCTAAGATGGGTTTCCTTGGGTAGGAATCTATTTGATTCTTTCCATTAATTGGTGATGAAAGAGTATTCTTGTTAATTGGTGTTATCTTTGCAAGTTGAGGAAGGAATTGACAAATCACATCCTTACCCATTGTTAGGTGGATTAAAACCTTTAAGCCTTTCACTTTTACATTTTTTGTATCTCTTTAGTGTTATCTTTCTATGCATTGAAAGAAAAATCCTTGTCCATTGTTTGATGGCTCAAAGCCCTTAGGACTTTCTTTCTCCATTTCAAGTATCTCTAGGGTATTTACTTTCTTTGTCAACATGACTCATGAGTCCTTAACCAGTAAGCAAGGTGGCAAAGTAAAGCTGTCTTTTACCTCTTTTTGAGTGTATTTAGAAAAAACAAAATAAGATCAATTTTTTTGTAGCAGAGTTTTGTCATTGATTTTCTTGGAAAAGGGTTAATGTGTCATAGATGCCATTGATGGGTAAGATTTAATTTAGGCTTTTTGTTGCCTTGGCATAGGTTTCTTGCTTCTTTTTTCACCTTTCGTTTGCTCCATATACACTCTGAAATGGGGTGTGCACCCTTTTGTAGTTTTTATATAATTATATAATTTCTTGCTTATTAAAGAAAATCATCGAGAACATATGCAAGCATATAGTGCTACATAATAATAATTACCATGAAAATGTAGGCATTGTCAGAAATGTATCTAACAAGAGACCTTTGAGCAACTAAACCTAGCAACATCCAACTTACGTCCAAGAGACAACTTTTGCAAATATGCTACCAAGTATACTTAAATATAAGTGACATGCATCGGATCATAGGAAGCATTGATCACATCCGACCGGGTGCATGAATGTATAAGAGACCTAAATAGGAAAGCAAGTAGCCTTGACAAAATCCAACTATTCAACTAATGATAACCTTATGGTATGTTTATTAAATTTTTTGGGAAAAGAAATGGAAGGAAAGAGAATTAGAACAAGAAAGAAAAGGAATGTTAGAAATCAGAATGAGGAATTTTATTGAAGTTTTTACAAAATTATTAGTAAAACGGAATGAGAATAAAAAAATTGATTTTCTTTGAAGTGTTTATAATAGCAAAGGAAAAATAATGAAATTTATAATTTTACCATAACACCATTATCCATTTTATTTTCAAATTTATGATCACAAAGAAAAAACATGTTAAACAATTGGGCAAAGGAATAAAACGCATTTCTTGAATTTATGGCAATTTTTTTTATAGATTGGTTTGATTATATAGAATTGGGAATTATTTTTTAATATATAATTATTTATAAAATTAAAGACATGTAATTTATTTATCTCTTTTTTTATTAATAAATATTATTAGTGACATAATAAATAACTACAATATGAATAATGTACTATTATATTAGAGGCATAACAATTAATGTCTATTAAAGGCACAAGGGCATATTAAACAATTTATTTACAAAATTTGATTTGTCAAATTTGAGGATAAATGTTTTCTTCAAATTAGAGGAATGGCCTTGCTCAAATGTAGTGCGGCCCACACAAACTTTTCATTCCAAAGTACAAGTAACCAAAGAATAGGAGAAAAGGAAATGACGCCCTTTCTTTTTATTCTAGAGGAACCAAGTGAAAATGTAATTAGTGTGAGAGTGTGGACCAAGCATGATTCAAAGTCATGGTATTAGTCATTGACTCAAAAGGTATTGAGGCACATTGGTCTCCTTAACTCAAATCGGTATTGGGCAATACGCAAGATATGGTAATTTAATAGCTTAAAAATTCAAAAAAAAAAAACTTAATGAATAGGATAAAACAATTAGATTTTTATTAATTAATTATTAAAATATATTAAATCTTTATCCTTTTTCTCAAATTTCAAGTATAATTAAATCAATTATACAGCAATTAATTAATTAATAGTTTATATTTATAACCATATAAAAATACATGCTCATACCTTTATGTCCATAGATAAATAAATATCCCCATTTATCTTTGATCTATATTTTTAAAGTTTCATCCTCTACCCATACATCTTTTTTTTTTTTTTTTTTTAACCCATACATCTAATCCATAATGTTGTATAATATAATGCCAAATACTATAATATAATACCATATATATTATTGATATGTAATAAAATACTCAATACCAAATCTTTCCCCAATCTAAATCTTCTTCTCCGACTAACAATAAAATCTTGTTCTCAAGCTTTCTAGGTCGTCACCTTTAAGTACAGTTGAAGAAGTCTATGTAAGAAAAATCAAGGCACAATTGAGATGTTGTCACCAACAAAAAACCCAGCACTATCCAAGATGTCACCAATAGCAAAAAGGATTAGAAGACAATGATTGGAGAAAGAGAAACCATTGACATCAGATCATCGCTTCTCAAATTTCAATCTCCACAATAGCACCAATAGGCAATGAAAAAGGCAATTTTGCAAATAAGAAGAAAAAGAGGGATTTGTGACCTAACTTGGAGTATTGGGGCCAAATCCAAAACTTGATCAAATCAAATGAGATTTTTTACCAAAAAATCGATCAAGTCAAACAATTCAAGGCGAGTTAGCATTGAGTCAATGTTTAATATTGTAAATCGCAAATCAAGTATCAAAATTGTCTCAAACCTAGCCTTAGCTGAGTCATACCAAACTCAACCGATACTTTGAACCCTGTGATCAAGAGCAAGCAAACTTAATATCAATGTAGGCTAGGACTAAGAAATACGCTTCCTTAGGTGCCTTGGGTTACGAGGCTATCATCCAACATTGTATGCATGACGTTAAGTGGCCCACATCCCAAATCCCCTCATCAAATTTGCATCGTAGATTCATTTGAATGTCATATGTCATTTTCCATCTTGCTAATACGTCATTGTGAATTAGAAAATTATTATGTCATGTCTCATTTATTATTAAGCCTATCAATACCATTATGTCAAAAATTTTAACTAAACTACATTAATGTTAAATGTAGGCTAAGTTCTATGAGCCACAAGTGGGTAAAATTGCTTACAATAGTTTATAACTCTCATACCGTTAACAATATATGAAACAACAACATTAAGTAAATATACTTATAACCTGACCAAAAGTGTGAATTTCACTAGAGTTTCTTACATTAAAGTTTACAACAGTGACAAACCCACCACTCTAGGTAAAATTGAATCACACCAAAGTAACTCTTGATTTCATAAGAAAAAATGAAAGAAAAAAAAAAAAAGGCTCCCTATCTTGGATGCTAACTAGTAGTTTAAAATTTTTTCTTCTTTATGCATACAATTAGAACATTAGTAAAGAGTATAGTACATTAGGATATTAAGTTTAGTTTTAGCTTCTTCTCATTAAATAACTTACATAAATATGAAGAGATTTAAATAGGCTGATTAGATTTTGTAGCATTAACAATTGTATTAGCCATAAGTTTTAAGGATGTCTATTAAAGGTAAAATTGCCACAACCTTTTTGATTAGGAAATTGAGGAGCACAATTCTTCTATCCTCAGTTTTTGTATACTTGTCATTTGCCTTCATATATGTTAGGATTTGGTCATTGACCTTCTTAGGTTTATTTTAGTCAATTCCTTAATATAACCCTTGCAGAAATTGGCTCCTACCCAGTTCATTTGGAATTCTAAAATTCTATATGAGGTTAAGGCTTTTGCATGACTTATGACCAATAAGAAGATCAATACCAATCAAGTGTTATATGTCAGAATCCCTTACAAAGCCCTCAATCTCATTAAATGTGTTATATACTTGGAAAGTAGCAAATCAAATGATCGTTGCCTATTAGCAATAGAACTTCAGCATAGGATTGATTGGATTCCCCCAAATGTGTGATGGATACATTGATAATCTCTTCTAGGGGCTTTGGTTGGTCATTCCAAAGGTAGGGTTCTCTGGTGATTATCCTATTTTTGAAATGGTTTACTTAAAGTCAAATTTGAGGTCGATAAAGGCTATTTGGGACTTGGTTCACTTATTCTGTTCTCTTTAAACCTTGATATCGATGCCTTTGCAGACACTTCTCTTAGCCTTCTATTGCTAGAATGGAACCATGGTTGATCTCCCAAGAGATTAGACTGATCTGTGACCACCTCCAATGGGTAAAGTAAGTCAAACTTTGATATGTATTCTCTAGGAAATCTAAAACAATTAGACATAGGAGACATGACTAGAGATCCTTGTAGTCTAATGTTAAGAGAGCTAAGTCTAAATTGGATAAAATTTGCCATTCAGGCAAAGAATCAACTCTATAGAAGTCTAATGTAGGACAAGGCCTTGTATATTAACAGAGATTCTGGTGTTGTTATTTCATGAGTGCCCAAAAGGAGGAGAGATTCATGGAAATTCGATGATTTAGGCTTCTCTAGACTGCAGATATCAGTAAAGAGTTGTGATACTGTTTGATTTGGGTATAATATTTTAGCCAAGAGAGGAGATAAAGCAGTTGATTTCTCCTGTAGAAGACTTTTTACCTCCTAGAATGTGTAGAGTGGTGTCCATATATGTACATTGCTTTTCCCACTTTTAGGTAGCTTTTTGTAGAGTAGTACAGATTATCTCCCTATCTTATCAACTTTTGTATATTTTGAAACAATTTCTCATCCTTCTTTCTACTTACTAATACAATGCAATGACTTTGTTGTTCCTAATTAAAAAAAAAAAAGTAAGAATGTCACATAAGCATTGTAATTTTAAGTATTTATTAGAAAATAAAATTCACAAAGGAGCAGTACTGATCTGAAGTTTTCTGGATCAATTTGATCAGGCGTGTAATTTCGAGGGAGGCAAAAGGTCCTTCCACACAGAAGAGAATAGGAAAATGGGTAAACCTTATAAGAAATTTAAGCTGTGGTAGTTTCTTTCCTGTGTTGAATTCACTCAATGCAGATGGTAAGATAGAGAATTCTTAACTGAAGCAAACCTGAAGATTTTAGAACAAAATAGAATTTGATGGCATAAAGCAGCACCTGCAAATTCTCGGATGATCCCTTCATTTGCTAAAACCATAGGCAGAAAGAGAAAAGGCAACAGATTCAAGATTTAAGTCAAAGTTTGGAAAGAACTAAGCTAACAACCAAATCTAATGTGGTTTGACCACTCCAACTGATTATTCAGCATCCTAATTCAACAGCTGTCATCTGTTCCATCACAAAGAAATCTAGGGAGTAGACTTCCTGTTGAACTTACATAGGAAAAAAATCAGCAACAAGTAGTCCCCTTTGTTGGGGTAAACTTCATTTATAACCACATTGAAAATAAAGACCTTCTGCTGATATTTAAAAATAAAATCTAGTCAAGTATTCTTATTTGATTAATGTCATTCCATACACAATCTGATCAAGATTCCTCTAAAACATCCATTAAAAAACATAAGGATAAAACAACAACTCAGTCAAAATGTGACTGGTTTCTGAAGCAGTTTTCAAAGTTTTAAGGAGTCTTGAATTTCCCACCACGTAACATCAAAGTATCAAACTTCACTTCTCATACAACTTTTGTACCACTAAACTGAAAAAGTGCTTTTCATGCCAGATGACTCATCACCTACCTGTGACGACAATCCTGCTAGCAGGGAAGCATTTTGGATGCATCTAGTGGACTTGAGTCTGTGGAGAAGTAAGGCATGCTACAGAAACTACCACCAAAATACATGTATGCTTGGATAGCTAATTCTCGAGATAAAAAAATAATACTTGTAGAGAACATCACTAAATTTCCATAAAAATTATCAAACCATTTCCCATGAAAGATTTACAAAAGAAATTATATGCATGTACATATGATTGCAGACACATAGGTTGAGCAATGAGGAGGTAAACAACAACCCACCAGGGATCAAAATTAACACATGTACATAAAAGAGATATTGATTATATTTAATTTCTCTAGTAATTTAAAGTCTAAAATTTTGAAAAATTCAACCAAAAAAAAAAATCCATTATTACTTACTGAACACTTTATCTCTTAGTCTTACAATGAATGTCTATAAAAAGAAAACCTGAAACAACAACACACACCAAAAAAGAAAACAACACCTCAGATGTTAGAAGAAGAAATGTTTCAAATTTCAACAAAATAAAATAAAATAAAGCAAATATATAAAATCAGAAGCATCTACTCTCATCAGAAGGAAAAAAAAAAAAAAGGAAGAAGAAGAAAGAAGGCATTGTTGTGTTTCTGAGAAAATGTAGGAAGCTCATCACAGTTGAACTTACTAAAGCTAAAGGCTCCAATTTTTTATTTTTTTTTTCAAACTTCTAATTTTCCTTCTTTTCTTCCCTGCTCTACTTTTTCCCAGCAACCAAACAGGCTGAGAAGGGGCAAAGTTTACATAATTTCAACAATCTAACTCTACACGCTCCAAAATCAGCGCCATTTACTTTAGGGGGGAAAAAGAGTAAAAATTCAAATTAAAAAAAATTAAAACAAAACCCAGAAGAATAGAAAATTTTAGGGTCTGATCGAAGAAAATAACATGCAAACAACAAAAACCCAAAAACATAATTAAGAAGGCGAATTGGACCAGAAATTGAGGAAAGATCGTACCTTTCTGGTGTCCCAAATGAGAACGAGGTGAGAGGGATATGAGAGAAGAGCTTGGAAACCCTAGAATTGTCTTTCATGATGCCAGGATAGCCTGAAACGTTTTGGGGGTTTTGGCTTCGTGCTCTCAGAAGTGAACAGCAACGTGGGAGGCGAGAGGGAAAAGGTCGATGGGACCAAATGGATTTATACAGTCACAGAGACTCTCACATTGAGTGCCGATGTGCCCAATCAGAGATTGACGCGTATTCAGATGTTCGCATAGTGATGGGTCCCAGCGGGTCACCTATTCACCAATCAAATTTGGGAACTGCTGGCGAATTGGATTGTCCAAGAATTGAGACCCACGAAGCTCTGCTACTCGTGAAGGTGATCTAATTTTTCATGGAAAATTTGAGATTTTCGAGTAAGAAAGTAACGGAGGAATGGGAAAATCTTGGGAATTGGGGAAAGTGGAAAGTCATTAAAACAGTTGCGAATTAGGTAGACTTTTCACTCTGTAGTTATGGTCAAAAGTTTTTGTATGGGAAATTTTGAGGATTTTTTAGTCATTTAACTACTAGAAATTGTTTTTTTTTTAATAAAAAATTGGTTAAGTTTTTTTATTGTTCAGTTTAAGGATATTCATCCTAGGGTGCTTTTGGCCATGCATACCCCCAAAAGGAAAAATATTTGTCTTTTAATATATAAATTATTTTCATATTATTTAAAACTCATTTAATAATAATTTTAGAAAGCGTTTTTAATTTTTTTAATATTTAAAATTTTTTATTATTTAAATATTAAAAAGACTAAAAATACTTTTTAAAATTATTATCAAACACACCTTTAGTACGCATTCTAACAGTAATGGTGTTTGTTTTATTGAATTTTGAATATGTTTGATTTGTCCAAATTGATGTTATAATGTCATTGATGGAATGGTGCTTTCTTGAACCAGTCAAGTCTCTTAAACGAAGGGTCCACATTGAGAAGTGTATTTGAGACCTCTTGTACCACACCCATGGACTAGATCATCTAAGACTTAAATAAAATACATTGACTTAGAGTAGCTATATCTAAATATGCCCTAGCCTATAAAAAATCATAAAGAATACTTAGGTCATCACGAATAGGTAAGTTAGAACCGAGAGCCAATCGAAGGGATTGCACCAATTGAGCTGCCTAGCAACATTTGGACAAAAAGGTATGATAAAAAAGTTGTCAATGATTATTGTTGGTCAAGCCCATAAAGTGCATGCTTGACCGTTCTCAATTTTGATTGAGACAATCCTAATAAACCATTGAAAACCTTAACACGTTAATGCATTCTAAAAGGTTGTTGTTGCCTAACCAATAACAACTTTATTATGTCATATGCTTCAAATGAGCCTCTCGTGGGCTTATATAGAGCCCAAGAAGTTTCTAGAAATTCTTGGAGTCATCTACACTAAGTTATTGGTGGAAAGAGTATGAAATGTTTTAGAGATGTCTAAAGATATCCACACATCTCTACACTATGGTGGAAGACATGAAAGGAGTTCAGGGCTTTCTAGATAATTCTAGGAATCTCTTGATTATTCTTGTACATAGGTTTGTACATAGAATTGTGTAAGGTATTCTAAAATCTTCTTGATTTGTAAGAAACCCTCCAAGGTTCCAGAGAGTTCCATTGGTGCCTATAAATAGGTGGGGGCCTCATTTGGGCAAGGCACCATCCAAATCATTTTCTAACCAAGCAAGTGAGTCCTCAAAGCATTTGTAAAGGCTTCCTTGAGTAATAAGAGTTTCTATTCTCTAAGAGTTGTCTACTACGCCTTCTACAACTTCTGAGTCGCGAGTGTCTTAGTCTAGCAAGCTAAGCATTGGGATTAAGACTGACTTAGCAAGATCAAGCATCTTGACTTGTCTAAGTGTCGCACGAGCTTAGTAAATGACTAAGTCCGTGACAATTAGCTAACATGATAACAATCAACTCAATTAGGGTTAAACATACAAGGTTGAGATTAAAACGTTTATGCCTTAGTAGAAGGGCAAGCCTCTTCATCTCTTGCACATTATTCAACCTTCATATTTTGAGTTCTATGCCAATTACTTCTTACTAGGTTTCTTCCTTTGTGTAGCAATTTCATTAACTTGAATGTTAACGAAGCATGATCAGGAACACCTGACTTTTTTTACTTGTAAAGGTTTGCCCTATTACATATAAAGTTCTATTGGTCATCAGGTAATGTTCCAAAGGGAAGTCAGACTCGTCCGTCAATTAACCAAATTCGAAAGTTCATGATCCAACAATCATTAACTTCTAATTTAAAATAAAAAATTAATTTCTTTTTATTTTTACGATCATACAAAAAAATACAAATGATAATAAAGCATTATAATCTCAAACCTTACAACTATGTTATCTCATTTTATTTATTTTGTATCATGTTTAGTTAAAAATCAAATAAGATAAGTGACCTAATAACATATCTATCATCTTTCTCCTATTCTTTGTGTATGGGATTTAATAATCTTACAGACAAAGAAAGGACCCATGGTTCATAATTTTTTTTTTTTTCACATATTTTATTTTAAATTTTTTTTTTCATGTTACTCATTTTGCAAAACAAAAAATTTTAATTTAAAAAAAACTAAATCTATGGTTCAAAAAAATAAAATTCTTTATTTATAAAACTTTTAATATTTTAATTATTAATAAAAATAAAAATTATTAATTGAAAAATAATTTGGGACTTCAAATAATGCTAAATGTGAAAGAGATTTTTGTATTTTTTAAATAAAAGCATCCAAAAACAATATATTTTTTTATGTCGAAATATCTAATATCTTTCATTTCAATTTTTTATTCTTTAACAAATCTAATACTCTTGTAATATAACATATCACATTGGTTAGAATATAGAAAAATATTCCAATTTAAGTTATGATATATATTTTTTTTTTCAAAAAGCGCCGATCAAGTTGGAGTATTGTTTTGTCACGACTAGCCCCAATTATATATATAATTAAATAAATTTACCAATAATATAATTTAATTTTTTTCTCTTTTCACACATAAAATAGAAAGAATTTATTTCTCATAAAAATAAGTTATAAATTTTATAACTATGATTTAAAAAAAATATAGAAAAGTTAAACCTATGCTACCTCTTTGGGACAAGAGGTCTAAATAATCGAGGCGGTCAGGATGGATATGGTCTACCCAAAACTGGCCCCATTGTCATCCCTACGTGTGGCAAGAGACCTAACCAAGTTATTAGATTGATATAGTGTTTGCACCAAATATACCCAAACTTAAAAGCATGAAATGGTTGTGTGACTAACACAATAAGGAAGCTCTTTTTGTGTGACTTCCAGGCTTATTTTCCTCAACAAAAGGCAGCACAACACATTAGTAGGTTCTGCTGATATCTGAATCAAGGTTGAATGTGGGCTTATTGTAGCAGTTATCATGGCACTTTGTGAAATTCTTCCAACTCAACTGAAGAAAGCACACATCAAAGAGGTAAAACCTCAACCATAAACTTCAGCCCTTGGTGGGAGTTTCTTCTTCTACCACAAGAGGTCTCTGAGGCTGTGGGAGGTGTTTGATGTATATGTCATGTACCATTTTTACATGGTCATCGATCTTGTCTGCAGTCCAATCATCGGTTTTGATTGGGGGAAGATACTTTACAGTAAGGGGTGCTGGTCGAACATGTAAGCTGCCCTTCCTCCATGCAAGATGAGTGCCTGTCAGGACAATTGGAACGATAGGGAGGTGCGATTGCATTGCCAAGTGGACAAAACCCTGCAAGGGAAAATCAAGAAGTGCTTCAGTAAGGAGCAAGAGCAAGAGAGTGGGGAAACAGTATACACACTGCCTAATATCGGAATGCAGAAGATTATGATGGTTATGATTGATTGTGATTAGAGTGGGATCCTTCTGTTCATTTCCCCTATCTTCATCACAATGACTAAATTCATTATCATAAATATCCCATATTCAGACAGCATGTTCATTGGGATTTATGATTCACCCGGATGCCTTTGGGTGGTGCCCATGAAACAGCTGAATTCATGCTTGAAACAGCTCTAAGATCAAAGCATAAACCAAACAGCCAACTGGTTGTTCCAAGCTGTATGGTGAATGAATCTTTAATCAAAGCATTCACCCAATGCCCAATGGAAATCATCAGACCATAGATGTTTCTAGCCTCTTCTAGATGAGAGTATTAATTAGACCTGGGTGTGAGGCTTGGAGCTAAACGATCAACATTGTTCAGCTGGCTATATTATCATAGAAAGTCCAAAACAAAAACGATGTATTATCAATCAAAGAGTTGAGATTGCCTTTTTAAAAGGGAGTAATCGTCCATCCTTGGACCTGGTGCCCTCAGGAAAAAGGATCAAGGACAGTTTGTTTTTTACAATTGCACGAGCCACCTGAGCATCGAAGAAACGCTATTTAGGTACAGAAACAAAATATGCCACAAACAAAATGTCAGAAGAAAAGTGTCATACCTCCTTCATGGACTGGATGGCTGCAGTTGGGTTGGAGCGATCAATGCGGAGATGGTTGGCCAAGACATAAAGTTGCCCAAACAAAGGGTACCATACAATCTGCACAACATAACTTTTCATTCAAGGTGTTTTCTTCTATCAACCTCAAATCTCTCCCTTCCTTTGTAAGCTCTTAAATGTTTGTATGCTAGTAAAAATGCACATAACCTACTAGGCGATGCTAGCATGCACATCTCAGGTGTTACATCTAGACGGATGATTAAAAACAGATCAATGACATTCATATCCCAGGTTATAAATATCCAAACATGTCTCTTTCTGTTAGAAAGTTTTGCATGACAGATTTGGAGGAAAGGAGGAACTTTCTTGGTATCCCTGCTGTATTATGTTTTAGAGAACTGGATATTGCCTAGTCAAGAAACTTTTGGTATGATTAAAACTTTTGGTATATATACCTCTTTCTTTGCAATGCCAACAGTGCCCGTTGGAGTCAACCACATCATAAGGAAAATGTCGATTGGAGATGCATGATTACAGATATAAATAGCCCTTGTGTTAGCGTACTCGGCACCTTCAATCTTTATAGGATTCCCCAAAATCCACATCTGCGATCAACATCCTGAAAATTCTAATCATCCAAACATAGCTGTCTCAAAGTTTTAAAAACTAAAATGAAATGCACACAGAATCAGAAATGCATCAAACATAAGAATGTTATTACAATTTACTAATAATCAAGAAGGAAAGAGGAGTCTTTAGGCACTGGGTATAAGAGGCAAACCCAATTTATCTCTTAATGGTATTCAGATTAACAGGCATAGTTTTTCAACCCCATCTTTTCATTTGTCTTGTTATGCCCTCTTATGATACAATGAGCATTTCATAGGTCTGCCAAAACCTGAAGGAGATAACCTTCCCCAAACAATGCCCAGTTGTGGTCACAGTTTCGTTTTCGCATCGATAAATATTCGGGCTTGTCAAGAATCAAACAATTAACTGAGAAAAGAGTGTACTTCTCCTTGGGCACCTAGCTGCACATTAACTTCTAACCATATATATAAGCTTTCTCTATGTATGAAACAAATTTCCAGGACTCTGAAAAAAAGGCTTTAGAAACTGAAGTTTAGGTGACAATGTAATTGTATTGTACCCTCATTCATGAACCCATTGTTGGTCTCCATCTTCCCCCAAAAAGAGACCCCTAATTTTATTTTGGCATGGAAAACCAGTTCAGTAATCGAGGTGATTTTTCCTATGCTTGGTCTGCCTGATGTTTGCTACATCGGCAAGAGCACATAATTTTATCATGAATCATGAAGTAGTGAATCCAAAACATCTAAAAATCAACCATGCCAACACATCGAAAGTGAATTTTTTTTCCACAACTGCAAGTTGTAAATGCATAAGATGATGAAAAGCAATTGTTAGAAACAAGTAAACAGGTGGTAGTTGGACTTAAGGAGATAATGTTAGAATCAAAACCAGAGAATTCAGCAACCTCAGTCAAAGGACACCCGAGAAATCTGCTTTTCATCATCTTTTCTGCTAAATAGCACTAAAAGGATTGTTACTACAGTTATCATGAACCCGAGAAAGAAACATACAAAAATATCCAACATGAAAGCTGTCTGATTTTGAATTAGAGAGACAAGCCAGCTTGACATGGAATCAAAGGTAAGTAGCTTACCAGCATTCGACCAGTCACATGCCCATAAATATTCCCTTGCCTTAGTCTCTCATAAGGCCATGGAAGAAGCACAAGCATGATTAAGGCCCACACAAAGGTAGTAACCATCATCGACACAAAACATGTGACAATCCGAATCCAGGATATCAGTATAGACAGCCATCCATCATCCTCAACATACAAATCGGTTTTCGGCTTCTCTCCTACCCCTTTCTTGGAGCCTATTTTCCAGGACACCCCCATGTTTGGAATAGGACTTGCGTTGAAGAAACTCTCCAACCTTCTATTCCTCATAACAGAACCACTTGCAGTTTTCTCCATGCCGTGCTTAATGAAAATGTAATAGCTAAAAGTAGATGAAAAAGAAGATTGGAATGAATTTTAGCAGAATCGATGCTATAACTTTTGGTTCCTGAGAAAGCAGAGGAAATTCAAAGGGAAAGGAAGATTATAGCCATTTTCTTCATAGATTACCTGTGCAGAACTTCAAAATTTGGAAAACTTGATGTCTTCTAATCCAACAAAACCTGAGTCAAATACAGAAAAGATTGAGAAAAAACTTAACGAGTGTCAACAAAATTCTGTGTGGCTGGAGAGTAGGTGGAAGAAATATAGAGAATTTTTTGAAGTTTTGGAAGCCGTGTCCTTCTTTTCCCCGTTATCTAGGTAACCAAACGGAGCCCAGAATTCAAAACAGAGACAACTTGATAAAGACTGCAACATTTAAAACCTCACAACGAAGCAGGAAAATTCAAAACCCTAGCATCTTAAATAAAAACAGATAGAAAATAGCTAAACCAAATCAACAACACCCTGATTGGTAACCAATAAAGTAAAGGAAAAAAATAAAATAAAAAAGGATAGCTAAAACCACACCACCCAACCAATTGCCCATACTATAACTTAGCCAAACCAAAATTTCCTAGAATCTTTCTTTTCTCGGAAACACTAAATCAAACTTTAGACTGACGGGTTATACAGAACCAATAACACCCTGTTTGGTTGCCGAGAAAGCAACGAAAAACAAAAGAAAGGAAAACCAGAAAACTAAGAACGGGGTTTGCTTCCACTTATACAAAAACCGACTTAAATCAACTGAGATGAAGTGGGGTTCTCAATACGCTCATTTTCTTCGCCTAAGCAACAGAGCAACTCTGCCTGATTCCCGAGAAAACAAAAGAAAATAAAGGAAACGGAAATAAAGCAAAAGACTCAAAATCTGGGATAGCTAGAATTTCAACAAGAACCGAATAAAATCAACTAAATTGAATTGGGGTGTTCAAAGACCTTCATGTTCAGATGTTCCTGTCCTAAGGAACCCAAAACAGAGTGTCCAGAAGTCAAAGGAGACTTGTCTTTACGTACCAATTCTCAAGAAAATACTGGAGAGAATGACACGGAAAAGAAGAGAGAGTGAAGGAAGATTGAAAGCAATTTCCTGGGAGATGATTGAAAGAGGGTGAGACACTCAAATTTGTGTCTCAGAAACGATCATATTATAGTCATCGACACTTTCTCTACGTCTCCCTCCTCCATCCTTCTTCCAACATGGACTTGACTTAAATTACGGTTGTGCCATTATCAATAATATTTTTATTATTACTTTCTCATTTCCCCCTTTTTAATTCTCTAATAAATTTTCTTTTGGGTAATTGGAATCGATTTGTTTGGAGCATTTGTGAGGTGGGTTTTATTTGGAGGAAACAACAAAAAAAAAAAATTAATACCCACATGATTGCATGACCTTCTATAAGTCAAATGAGCAAGTGACTCTTTGTGATCATAGTGGCCAAAATTGAAGATAAGAAATTTTCCCTTTCCCCAAACAAAACAAAAAAAAAACCAAATTTATCAATGTTCTATGGTCAATATTGTTTGGCCATTGGTAGAAAACGGAAGCATCCCAATCACCAATGACATCAAAGCAATGAACATGATATATGAGAAAAAATAAAAGTGAAACATACACCAAACATGCCTTACCAATTGGTTTTTTCCATGTGGTGGGAGAAGGTGAGATGCTTCTAGGATGATGGATCTAGGTAGGAGGCATAATTTTAAATTTTCTCCCACAGGAAATGTGTCAAAGATAGAAATATTTTTTTTAAAAAAAATATTAGGAAATATTTAATATTTATACCATTATAATAACTTAATTACCTTTATTTTTATATTGACTTCAATTTCAATTAGGTCAATTCTTATTTTATTAGAATTTCACTAAATATAGAATTTTTTTTTCACATAAATTATAAAATGATTATTTTTTTAGGATAAATAATATCACCCTTACCTTTCAAGGGAATTATTTTTCAAGTTATATAGTTTTTTTAGTAAATTATTTATTTATTTATTGTTATTATTATAGTAAATAAATTTTGCTAAATTATGTAAATAATTATATGGATATTATAACAACTACCCTTGTTTTCAATGATGCCTTATTGTAAATATTATTCACATTAAACATATTGTATAAATGTCATATTCAAAAGTCATATAAAAAATGTTAATAATTACTTCATTATCTGTCCATTTGATTACAATAATAATTACAATGGAACTATTATTGTATTTGGAATTCATTATATTTCAAAATTGCATTTGATTACAATATTCTTTATTTTTTTTGTTTTTAAAATTTAAAAATAACAATAATTTTTATATAAGACTCAAAAATTCTTGAGGATTTATTAAAAATCTATGTCTAATAGGGTAACATCAAAGACGAGTGAATAAGTGTATTTTTAGGGATTATAATAAAAGCTTTGAATAAAATAACTCAATTTAAACATACGAGATATCCGTGATAATCAATATAAACAAAATAATCAAAGTATGCTTATTATTCTAATAATCAGAATAAAATTACCAACATATGATGTATACTTATTATTCTAATAATTTTTATTTAAAAAGTAATGGTTTTAAAAATTAAAATTTTTTTAAAAATAATTTTTAAAGATATAAGCTAAATCTATATTTATTTTTCATGTAAGATTTATTTTATTTTATTATATGATGCTAAATCTTATATATAAGTTTTATAAAAAAACTTAGTTTTAAAATCGAGTAAACTAATTTGATTGGATTTTGACTACTTAGCTTTTAATTCTCAATAGCAACTTGACTCAACACCCACAACCCTCATCATATCAAAATTGTCTTGTGGCTCCGACGGGTTCAATTTCTAGTTAAATTAAAACACTAAACATTATTCCAAACAAGACCCATGTTTGGGGGCATCGTTTATGTTCTAATTTTTTTAAATTATTGCTTTTTTTTTTAATATATCCCAATTGGTAATTAAATTGATGGATGGAATTATTTAGAATTTTTATTTATTTATTATTATTCTAATTTTTAAAGCATTAAAAAAATGTAATGATCAATTTTCAATCGTATAAATATTATTTGTTGTAAATCTAAAAGACCCTCATGACTTTAAAAATAAGAATTTTATACTTATATAGCGTTAAAAACTTTTTATTTATTTATTGGATATGGGATATTACAAAGGGTTTTAACTTTTATTATTAAAAAAAAAAAAAAAAAGGGTTATTTTTGCATTTAAACCCAATTTTGAAACGACGCCGTTTCATCCTTTGTCATGCGCGGCGCTTTGGTTTCACCGTCTCTTGCCCTTTGAGTCGAAACGCGCCGTTTCGTTTTCTCCGTATTCTTCTCTTCACGGTAGAGAAAGCAGGGTCCTGTAGTCCTCCGTTTACAATTTACCTTCTCCGTTTCGTTCTCTGAGCCTTCAAAACGCAGCGTTTCATGTGGAGACCTCCCGTATGGTCTAGTCCACCGAAAACGGAGGCTCTCTGTCACAATTCTTACAAGCGGCTCTCTGGTTTCCGCCCCAAAAAACCGAGATTTTATCGCCCCACCGCTGATAACTCCATTTTCTCTATCGGCAGTTTCTAGGGTTTCGTTTTGGCAATTTGATCTTCACATCTTCTACTCTTCCTTAACCAGGTATTCCATTTCTCATGTCTCTTGAAATTTGCGAATCATTCACACTTTTTATAGTAATCTTCAATTTCTCCCCTCGTTTGCTTGCTCAGAAACCATGGGAAAAGTGAGATTTTGGGTCCTACATGGTTTCCGTACTAAGTGGTTGAATTGGGTTCAGTTGTGCGGAAGCTGTTCTTTTTAGTAATCTGTAATCTGTAATTCAAAATTTTGATTTTTCTTTTTTCGCTGACCAGGTGTGGAGACAAAGGATTGATATGAATGCGGGGGTTTTGAATTTTTTTGTGCTTTATTTTCGTGAACATGACTTGTAATTCTCAGTAGAACGTTTGTTTTTTTATCAATTCAGTTCCGGCCAATTTAGGTTTTCTTTGGTGAAATTTCAGTGTTTCGTTTTCTAGGAATAATTCTGCTGAGTTGATTGGTTGATAAGTGAGGAGGTTGGATTTGAATTCATTTGTTGTACGGCAGATTTTGTTGTGGTGTTGTTTGGGGTGATATATGCTCTGGGTTAGTTGAAATGAGTGTTGTGGGGTTTGATATTGGAAATGAGAATTGTGTGATCAGTGTTGTGAAGCAGCGAGGGATAGATGTTTTGTTGAATGATGAATCAAAACGTGAAACCCCATCAGTGGTATGTTTCGGGGAGAAGCAGCGAATTTTGGGGTCTGCCGGAGCTGCTTCAGCTACCATGAACCCTAGATCCACAATCTTTCAGGTGAAGAGACTGATTGGTCTGAATTTTTCGGAACCACACATTAAGGATGAGTTAAAGATGTTTCCTTTTGAGACTTCTGAAGGCCCAGATGGTGGCATTTTGATACATTTGCAATACTTGGGTGAGCGGCATACCTTTACACCAGTTCAGATATTGGCAATGCTTTTTGCGCATCTGAAAGATATAACAGAGAAAAATTTAGAATTTCCCATATTGGATTGCGTGATTGGAATTCCATCATACTTCACAGACTTGCAGAGACGTGCTTATTTATATGCTGCGGAAATTGCTGGATTGAAGCCTTTGAGACTGCTACATGACTGTACTGCTACTGCTTTAGGTTATGGGATTTACAAAACAGACTTCTCCAGTGCAGGTCCAACTTATATTGTTTTTGTTGATATTGGCCATTGTGATACCCAGGTTTCTATTGCATCCTTTGAGGCTGGCTATATGAAGATACTTTCACATGCTTATGACAGAAGTTTGGGAAGCAGAGACTTTGACGAGGTTTTGTTTAAATATTTTGCAGCACAATTTAAGGAGCAATACAACATTGATGTGTATTCTAATGTCAGGGCATCTGTTAGACTACGAGTGGCATGTGAGAAGTTGAAGAAGGTTTTGAGTGCAAATGCAGAAGCACCTCTCAATATTGAGTGTTTGATGGATGAGAAAGACGTTAAGGGTTTTATTAAAAGGGAGGAATTTGAGAATCTGGCTTCAGGATTATTTGAGAGGATTCGTGTTCCTTGTAATCAAGCTCTATCTGATGCAAGGTTGACTGTGGACAAGATCCATGCTGTTGAGCTTGTCGGATCAGGGTCTAGGATCCCAGCTATTTCTAGACTGCTAGCTTCTTTATTCCGGAGAGAACCCAGAAGAACGCTGAATGTAAGTGAATGTGTGGCACGTGGATGTGCTCTTCAGTGTGCTATGCTTAGTCCTATTTTCCGGGTCAGAGATTACGAGGTTTGTATTTTGATAGAAAATAACAACACCTTTCAGGTTCCTATCCATAAATAAATGTTCTTTGTTATTACTCTGTGGTGCTAATATATTTTTATTTAAATGAAATGCTGTTGTATGCCAACTTTGATCTTTTATTTGTCATTGTATTTACTTGTTTTCCTACATGCACTTTGCATTTAATCCAGGTTGAGATAGACTATTTATATGTTCAAGTTGCACCTCAATCACAATTTTGCATTTACTATTTGGAAGTACATGTATTGTTTAATTTATGCCTTCAATTTTTCTAGTAATGAATCTTACAGTTTGTTGTATGTGCATCTCTCTCTCTCTCTCTCTCTCTTCCTCATGTGTTACTATTGTCCATTGAAGGTTTCAAAACATCTTTTATATATGCATATTAAAGTTAACGAGCTGCATTTAAACTTGATGCTCCAACATCTTAGACTCTCAGTGTTTCCAATGGGCAAATAGTCACCGATTATGAAGCTTAGATTTTTGGCTGCAAATTATATAAATATCACAAAATTGAGTGAGTTGGATGCTGACATTTCTACTATTATATTGTCAAGCCCCATCCAAGTAATTTTTAAATTTATATAAATTTAGAGCATGACACCCTTCAAAAAAACCATGAGAGCAGGCAAACCCAAAGAATTGAATTGGCAAGACATGAATCATTTTACAAAAATATAAGGCATCTACTCATAACAAGTGGTGGGGGGTTGAGGGGATGCTTTTTGTAATCCCAAAGAAAGTGAGACTTAGATTGGAGAGAATTCAAAGGGAGTTTTTGTGGGAAGATTTGGAGGAGAGAAGGAAGATCCACTTGGTAAGTTGGTCGGTTATTTGTAAAGATAAGAAGCATGGAGGGTTGGGGTTAAGGCATTTGGAGGTTTTCAATCAAGCTTTGCTAGGAAAATGACTTTGGAGATTTCCTCTAGAAAGGGAGAGTTTTTGGAGGAAAGTCATTGTTGGAAAATTTGGAGAGGAGGAAGGGGATTGGACCACTTGAGAGGTAAGGGATTCTTATGGGATGGGCCTTTGGAAAGACATTAGAAAGGGTTGGGAGGGTTTCCTTCTTAGAACTAGTATCCGTATTGGAAATGATAGACTCACGAGATTTTGGTGGGACATTTGGGTTGGGGATTCTAAGCTGACGGATCTTTTCCCTTTGTTGTTCAGAATTGGAACCCATAATTCTGTTGCAGTGGCTGGCCTTTAGGGGAGACAAGGAGGTGGAGGCGGGGGTTGGGAGGTGCACTTTAGAAGATCTTTCCAGGGTTGGGAATTGGAGGAGGTGACTCGTTTTTTGGAACATGTTTCTACAGTAAAGGTTCAAGAAGGGGAGGATTCCTTAGTTTGGAAGATTGAGAGAAGGGGAAAGTTTAATGTCAGATCGTATTGTAAGTCTTTAAGGGCTGAGAATAGCCTTTTATTTCCAACCAAAGAGATTTGGGGTTCGTATGCCCCTCTTAGAACTCATTTTTTTTGCATGGGAAGTAGTTTGGGGAAAATTTTTAATAGTAGACATGTTAATGAAGAGGGGTTGATCCATGGTCAACAAGTGCAGCCTTTGTAAAAACAATGAGGAATCGGCAGACCACATTTTGATTCATTGTAGTAGGACGAGAGAGCTATGGACTTTGCTACTATCTTTTTTTTGGACTTGGGTGTTCCCGGCCTCAGTGAGAAATCTGCTTCTGGTATGGAAAGTTAAGGGGTTAGGGAAGAAGAGGAGAGCAATTTGGAGATTGGCTCCTATTTGTCTTTTTTGGTGTATTTGGGGAGAGCGAAACCGAAGAACGTTCCAAGAGGAAGAGATATCAGATCCCTGCTTGAGGAACCTTTTTTTTTGGTCTCTTCTAAAGTGGTCTCAGCAGTTTTTAGATTTAGACTCTCCCTCTTTTCTAAATTTTTTGGGTGATTGGCATGTTGGCTAGCTTTTTACCTTTTTAGGTTTTTTCTTTCTTTTTGCAACCTTGTTTTGGCTCTCTTTGTATATTGCCTGTATAAGTAGGGTGTGCCCCTTGTTTTGGCGTCTTTTCAATTCAAGTTGTCTTCATCTATCAAAAAAAAAAAAAAAAAACCAACACATTACCATGCCATTGGAGAAATGGATTGATGTCCACTATTTGATGGTTTCATTTAGCAAGTCAAGTGTCAAGTAATAAAAAACCAGCCCTATCAACGATTTCATTCATTTTGTATCAAGCACTTGTTTTAGTGGTCAAAAAACTTTTTTTTTTTTTTTTTTGATAGGTAAATGCACAAAGATATATTAGAAAAAGAGTGCTTGAAAGGCGACCCAAAGCATACAGGGAGTATACAAGCGTCACCAAAAAAAACAACAAAAAACACAAAAAAACAAGCACTCACCCGCCCTCAATAAGAATCCAACCAGTCCACAAAGTTAAACAAAGTTAAGGGGTCTACAACTATAGAAGATTTAGCCCAGGATAAGAGATTACAAACAAAGGAATTTTTCAATCTTTGAATCGACAAAACCTCATTATCAAAGACTATCCTATTTCTTTCCTTCCAAACCATCCAAAATAAACAAAAAGAGACTGCCCGCCAAACCTTTCTATGCTTCTTGTCCTTAAAAGAAACATACCAACTTAATAGAGTGTCTCTCACCGTAAACGGAAGAACCCAATTAACACCAAATAAAGAAAATACAAGATCCCACAAACTTATGATAATGTTTTGGAAAAAGAGAGAAAATTTGGATTGTCAAGATCCTCCCACCTAAACCAATTCTGCCACTCTTTATCTTGTGAGCGGGATTCATTGGATAGTAGGATTCTAACGTTTGCATAGCGGAGTTGTTGTAGTCACTTGACTAAACTTGCTCTAGTGGCTCATTGGAGAAGCTAAACCCAACTGGTTGGAAGGTTTTATAGGACGATAGTGCAAGGTGGACCGGCTTCATAGTCTCACAGTTATGCGGGTCATGATTTGGATTTTAGGTAGTCATTGTTAGCATATGCGGTAAACTTGTAGCCAAAATTTTCTTTAAAAACCTACAAAATATCTTTCTTCACTTAAGGCAAAATTTATTTAATTTTTATAGGCAAACACAAAATTTTAAGAAAAAGAAGTTGATTTGATACATGAATTGATGTTTTTCTTCATTGAACTAAGCTCTTTTTTTATTAGTACAGTACATAGAAATAATGGTTTCAAAATTTTCTCATTGATTTCTTTTGTTTTTGTAATAATTGTAGTTAATTTATGTCCTTTCGTTATAATAGTAATTAGGAGAAAGAAATGTTGTATTGGGTATGGAAAAACAGTGTTGATTTAGGAGAGCATAGATACTATCATGTATGGTTGAGAAAGTAAAAAAAAATTAGGGTCTATTTGGTTGTTGTTTTTGAAAACTGTTCTGGAAGACAGTTTTTGAGAATAGTTTTTTGTGTTTTAAAAAAAAAAAAAAATTGTATATGGGAATTGAATTCTGGAAAACAGTTTTTGTTCTAAAAAAAAAAAAACATGTTTTGTTGAGTTAATAAAAGAGTTTTTTAGAATAAGTAAAACAAAAAACATGTTTGAAAGTTATTTTTTTTAATTAATAAAGTGTTTTCTTTCATTAACTTGATATTATAAATATATAAATAATTTTCATATGCACAATTCATTTAAATTAAAAAAAAATTATTCCATTTTGAAATTTTTACAACAGTTATAATTTTCTTAAACAAATGATGACTTTGTAATCATGTGTAAGTATATTAATTTCAATAATTTAAGAAAGAAGAAAGGGCTTGCGGGTACGGGTGGGGGTGTGGTGGTTGGATGAAGCTCACCTTTGTGGAAACACGAAAAACAGTTAGGAAAACACAAAAAGAAGAAAGAGAAAACACGAAAAACAATCTATTTTATGAATAGTGAAAAACAATGAAAACATCTTTTTATTGTTCTTAAAAAAGTGGTTTTTGAGAACACGGAAAACACAAAAGACAAAAACACACCCCTTTCCCTAAACAAGTTTTTTGTATTTTTTGTTTTAAAGAACGGAAAACAGTTCTTGAAAACGGGAACCTAACAGGCCCTTAGACTGAAGGATTACAAGAAATAATAATCATAGATGTAAAGGGAAAAAAGGGTGTGGGGAACATGAAACAATAGTCCTTGATCATGGGCCTTGTAAGAATGGTATCCAGTTGTCCTGAATGACCTGGATGAGGTTAGGAGTGTAAGCCTCTGATCCAAGTATGCTTAAAGCAGTGTGATGTCAGAAGGGTCAGCCACTACATGTGTTTCAAGTGTCTTGACAGGGGCTGCTAGGTGCACATGCTTGGCCTGGAACTCATACATGTTTAAAAAAATTTTAGGAAACTAAAACTAAATGGTGCATCTCCAAAGCACAGGTTAAATAATTAAGAAAATGAAAAGTAGTTGATCTGTTTTAGTACTACCTAGGATGTAAAGGATCCAGTGGATGAGGATCCGGGCAAAGTATCCATATAATTGTGAGCAAGGTTAAATTAGTTTGTCTTCCAGTCTTGTGATGCTTTTTTGCTAGGGCCTCACACAAAAAAGAGTGCTATATAAGGCATAATGAAAAAAGATTGGGCCTTGAAGGCCTAACTTTACTTGCATCTGTATTCTTTTCCCTTTTGTTCTCTTAGAAGAGTAACATTTCTGTTGTCATAATTTGATTTCTTTGGGTTTCCTTCCAAAAACTGTTAGAAACTGCACATGTCCACCTGTTTCTAGGTAGGTTCATTCATTTGTTAGATATTTGTGTGGGTGTCATTTATTTATTTTTTGTACTCATCTGGTTTGTAGAATCTATTTTTTCCCCACTTTCTTATTCCTTAAGAGAATCTTCTTAATATTTTTTTGAGCTTGTGCATCATCTTGCTGTTATATTTTCAGATTGGGTTTATTCTAGATATGATTTGCATGTTTCTTTCATAGATGATTGTTGAGGAGTGCCAGTTCATTGTTGTACCCCTTTGTTTTTTGGTGGTGCTTTTAGCTGCCCGTTATATACTCTCTATGTACTTTGGGACGCATTTTGGCATTTCTCTTTACTAATAGACGTTTCCTTTGTTCAAAAAAAAAGAAAAAAAGAAGAGTTTCCTTTCATAGGTGATTGTTTACATCTGTTTTTTTCATATCTTTTTACTTTACACCTATTTTTATGATTATTATTATAATTTATTCTGAAACCTTGCTCTTATAACAACAACAAAATATGTGTTAGATAGAGCTGAATGGCATGGTAGGATTCTTTTGTGAGTATAAAATTTAAATACATAATATAATGATTTTCATCTGCTGCACACTTTCACACATGTACACAAGTATCTACTTGCATGGCTTATTTTCGCATTTGAGGATTGTAATTGCCAGTATGTGTTCTTATGCAGGTTCAAGATTCTTTGCCTTTCTCCATAGGATTCTCATCAGATGAAGTCCCAATTTGCACGATGACAAATAGCATACTGTTTCCAAAAGGCCAACCCATTCCAAGTGCTAAAATTCTGACATTTCAACGAAGTAGTCTGTTCCACTTGGAAGCATTCTATGCCAATCCAAATGAATTGCCTGCTGGCATGCCTTCAAAAATTGGTTGTTTTACGGTATATGCGCACTTTAAAGCATTTTTGAGCTTATATGGAAGGAGAAATCTTTCCGTTTGAAAATTGTATTATCTTATCGTTACAAGACATGCATTATTCTGAAACTTTTACATTATTTTATAGACATTTACTTCAAATGTCCAATTTTTTTCCCTCCTAACATACAAGAACACACAAATCAGGGCTACCTTCCTTTCTCCTTTTACCAACGAATTTCCCATGATAACCTAGGTTTGATAAACTAAAATAAATTAATTCCAAATAGATGCAAAGCAATAGGATAAAGCTCCTGAGCCTTGATTTGATGAATGAAAAGATGATAGGAAGACTCCCGGTCCTTCTTAACATGCAGCACCAGCTTGAGAGAATCATCCGTCTTTGCCTAAGTTGAGTTGTTGCTAGAAAGTAAGAATCCTTTCCCAAACTGCATTCCAAATGAAAATGTCACTTCTGAAGGAGCCAGCAGTCCCCGAATTCCTTTCCAGAGAAGACACATTGACTCTTTGCACTAAAGCCCAAGAGAAGGATATAACTGAAAATCAACCATTAGCAGCAGGGCTCCAAGCCAACCTATTTTGCTCTGATTCTAAGAGTAATATCTATAGGAGGATTTCACTGAGGAACAATCATTAGCATCAGATCTCTTTTAAACAGAACTATTCAATTCTGACTCCAAGAATAATCTCTATAGGAGGATTTGACTAACAGCCATAGCAGCAGGTTTCTTATCCAAAATGCCCAGTTTTTATTGTCCAAGAGCAAGGGCATCTCATCTTTTAAGATATGGATAAATAAGCTTTATTTAGATATGAAAATTTAACCATGGGCCTCTTTTTGCTGTTCTGTTAAATAACACACATGAAGAGAGGAGGGTGGATACGTTGCTATTTTGTATATTATCATTATTAGACAGATGTATTTTTTTTTCTTGGTTTACATATGGCATATAGCTTGGTATCATAACCATGGATCCATGGGTGAATGACAACTGCTTCTAAGTTGATGGGTTACTGTTTCTGCAGATTGGGCCTTTTCAAGCTTCTCATGGTGCTAAGGTAAAGGTTAAAGTTCATTTAAACGTCCATGGGATTGTCACTGTTGAGTCAGCCTCGGTGAGTCAAAAGTATCATTTGTTTCTGTAACTATTTCTTTTTTCTTTTTTGTTTTCATCATTTTCTGAGATATTTTTCTTTGTGGTACAAATATTATTATGGACTCAGTTGATAGAAGATCATGAAGATGATTCAGTTACTAGGGATCATGCACAATTGAACTCGGACAAAATGGAGGCTGAGTCTGTTTCTGGTTCTGGTTCTTCTGTGGCAGTGGAAAATGGTGTTGAGGATGGTACCTCTACTCAGTCAAAATCTTCACAGACCACTTCTGTAAGTTTGCTTTCTGTCTCACCATTCCAGTACATCCTTCTGCGCTATAGTGTATGCATCCAGATGTCTTGTAAGCCACCTTTTATTAAAAATCCCTTATTACTATAAATTCTTTTGGTATAAAAAGTAGTTTATATACTATAAATTTGAGATGATTGAACTATAATGACCTGACAGACTTATTTTACGTTCTTCACTTAGGGTCATGTAGATTTTTTTTTCTTTTTTTTTTTAAGTTCTTTTATAATGATCCTTACCTTCCTCGACATATACAAGCTATGAAAACATATCCAGAGACATGTAAAATTCATTCAGAGTGCCAATAACTTGTGTAGGCTGGTGGTGTGAGAAAGCATAAATCAACTAGGAGGCATGAGATACCAGTAAGTGAGAACATATATGGGGGAATGACCGAGGCTGAGCTTTCAGAAGCACAAGAGAAAGAAATTCAGCTGACACAACAGGACAGAACTGTGGAGCAGACCAAAGAGAAGAAGAATGCCCTGGAGTCTTACGTCTATGACATGCGGAATAAGGTACATATCAAAATTCAAATATAGATATAATCATTATATCATCTATCCAAGATATAAATACCTGGTCTCAGTTTGATTCAGCCAGCACTTAATAAAGTCAAAACCCATCCGGCTTTCAAAGCCTCTCCATGTTTACTCTAACCTATATCAGGACTCAATACTAATTTCTAGTTTGGTAAAAGAGATATCCATGCTACTTATTGGTGTGCAGGGAGATCCATGCACATTTGTTGTATGGGTACTGTTTTATAAACTGCATGGCTTTTATGGTTTTGCCTGTGACAATTTTCATTTTTGTTATGTCTATGCAATGTATGGAAATATTTTTTCTTAAAGCATGCCACTTGGGAGATATTGCAGGGTTTTGGTTTCATTTAACTTTCAGTGATGACAAGCTTGTAATGGCATTTAGCTTAAAGCGAAAAACTAAATAAACCCCAGTTCTAAATATGTTGCATTGGATATTTTGTCATATATCAGGCCTAGATCTTGAGCATTAGAGTTTGGTTCTTTTATCCTGGTATTTATGTTTGTGAATGAGTATACCTGGCTGCATGGAAGAGTAGTTAAGTCAAAGAAAGACAGGTCTTTACTTTGTATTTTAATCTCTTTCTTGATATGCTTGATTTTAAAATATTACATGTATGCAAATAGCTTTTCCACACCTATCGGAGCTTTGCAAGCGATCAAGAGAGAGAGGGCATCTCCAGAAGCCTACAGCAGACAGAGGACTGGCTTTACGAGGATGGTGATGATGAAACTGAAAATGCTTATAGCTCTAGACTGGAGGATCTTAAGATGGTGATTATCTCTTCTAAAAATCCAAAAGTTGACACCCTTTCTACTTTTCTTCCTTTTCCTTGATTTTCTGTTGGTTTTGTGTAGCTGGTGGATCCTATTGAGAATCGATATAAAGATGAAGAGGCAAGGGCACAGGCTACAAGGGATCTGTTGAACTGTATTGTGGAACATCGGATGTCTGTGGGCTCACTCCCACCTAACGACGGAGAGCAAGTATGACAGTGGATTTGTTGGTCATAACCATGATAATTGTGGCGTTTCTTTGGTCTATACTTTTTTACTATTTTCACTTTTCATGTATGCAGATCCTTAATGAATGCAACAAAGCTGAGCAGTGGCTGAGAGAGAGAACCCAGCAACAAGAGTCATTGTCTAAGAACACTGACCCAGTACTGTGGTCAAGCGATATCAAGAAGATGACTGAGGATTTGGACTTGTACAACTCTTTTACCTCCATTTTTCACTTTATAAAGCTTAAATATTTCATTTTATTTTTTGAAATATCACTGAACATATTTAAACTATGACACCAAAGATCTATATATTCACATAGGAAACAAGATGTTACACATGCCTGACTTTAACTTTGGCCCATAGTAATATATCATATACAACATTCATCTTCCCAAAATATTTACAAGACTATTAATTTCTATGATTTCCATCTTTAGTTTCTTCTCTTCTTAATGATTTTGTTATTGTTTTTGCAAGATTTTAATGATGTTTCTTTTGGTACATTTCAGGAAATGCAAAAATATACTGGGTTCCAGGACTTCTCCAAATCCAGAGGACCACAAGGGCACAGGCCCATGAATAACTCATAATCAGAACATGGAATGGATTAATGCAGTGTTGTTTGAAGCTTAGGTCCTCTTTTCGATTTTGACAACTGTACATTTTTTCTTTACTTTTCTTTATTGGATTTCCCCCCATTGTTTTGGGGGGGTTGGAAGTTAACCCAGTTGAGACAAATTTTCATTCACTAAATCTAGGTATGAGGTTTTGAGCTAGTTTTGTATAACTGGTCATCATGCAGTGATGTTTTTGATGGTTTTGTAATTCATGATCTTGCTCCTGCAGTAATTTGGAAACCCTTTTTGGTATAGTACATTTGTTGGATTGTCAACTTGGTGACTTATAGTTGTTATGCAAGGATGATGATGTCTAAAATATAGTTTATTTCCTGCATCTATGAGCTACAATATTTCTCATCATTTAGATTTTGTGATCTACTCCGGTACATTGATGCATCAAGCCCTAAAAACATTGAGGACTCCACTACAGGGGTGACAACTCCTTTGAACACAGGCCTAATTGCAGCAGAACAATGGAACAACCCTATCCTGATCATTGTCCTCTATAGGTAGGCTGCTGAGCACATTCTGCAGCATGCATGGTTGCAGATGATTGTAGCTGGACATCAGGAGGCTGAGAGAATGCCCCACAGAAAGAGGTGGACCGTGGAGAGCTTAATCAAAGATTGTTCAGAATGTCTGGACTCTAAACCCCTCACCAAATCTGGAATTGTTAGTCTAAACCATCAACCTCAAATCTATGATATCCTCTGGAAATCTTCCCACTTGCTTGAAATCCTTTAGTATGGATTATATTTAGCATGATTGGGGTGAAAACTATTGGTTTGGGTTCTCACCATACCACCCCAATTGGGGTGATAATTCGTATTAGTGGGTTATGTTTGTATCATGTTATCAGTCAAGCGCTTGATTAAATTGAGTCAATTCAAACATAACACATGAACAATAATTAGGTTAGAAGTATGAAATATGAATCTAAATATAACCTAATTATTATTCAAATAACACATCATGTATTCGATTTAATAATTTGGTCACATCAAGTCTTTTTTCTAGGTAAATACGATCAATCTACCTAATATGTTTATGACCTAATTGACTTATTTAATCAAAATCAAATTTCAAATGAGTCAAATATGGGTTAAATAAATTAAGTTTATAATCAAATTAATTAACTCAATTACTAAATTTGATAGGTCAAATTAGTATTATGCATTATGTAAGTAATTTGATCCAAATATGATTTGTACTCGACTTAAACCTGCAAAAAAACATATGACATTTGAATCAGACTGCCAAATGGTATCAAACTTTACCACCCTACCAAATCTGAGTCTCAAATATATTGGAATGGCATAAGGGATACAAACAATTTTTTTGGAAGCCCAATCCCACACTGGGTATAGAACCACTACCCATATTTGCCACTTCATTTGGACATTTAAATTTGACAGTGTTCTGCTTTCTTCCAGAAGCGTGTCATTCCAATAGGGAAACAATCAGACTGCAAATAAATACGGGATCCTAGTCATCTGGATGTTGCCGTCTAATTTGGAAAATTGATTTACCTTAATGCATAAAGAAATGTAATAAACATCACAGGAAAAGCAAATGAAGCAAGATGTGCTGCAGATCCTACAACAAACGCTTTGGTTTGAGCAATTCTCCTGCCGTGAATAATTTGTAACTCTATTTTGCCAATGATAATACAGTCAAAAACGTAGGTGCAATACATAGTTCCCTTTATGACATGTCCATACAATCAAAAGCAGAAGTGCAATACACTTGAATCTCTCCATTCTAGGTACATTTCAATGATTTCATTCAAATGTTACAACTGAACTGACAAATTTGAAGGGAAAATGATGTCCAGTTTACACACAACCACATGGGTCTACATAATACATTCTTTTTAAGGAGGTCTATAAGCCCAAGGGCAATTCTGAATCTGGTGCTCCAACTTTCTCCCACTGTTGAGAATTCAGGCACTTGGGCAGCAGACCATTCATAAAATTCCCCATTGTATAGGAAACAACTGCATCCGTTTGTAATTTTCATTTATGATAATGATAAGTAATTACCTAACAACAGATGATAAAAAGCAAAGAATGAGGTTACTGCTAATCTGCAGACAATATAGACAAATAAAAGTAATAAAGGACATGTTGACCCAATTGATGACCGGTGATATTGAAAACAGAGCAAAGCAAATCATCTCTGCAGTATTGGGATATAGATGAAATATGGAAATCATGTCAAGCCATGGATACACTGCTCTCAAATACTTAGTTTCAAAGATCCAGCCATAAAAGTACCTACAACAAGCTAGGTTTGAGTCCAGGACAACATAAAACAAGTTTAAAAAAAGTTTCAAGCAGGTATCAAGATGGTACTTTGATGAAAAAAATTTGAAAATGGGATGCAACCAAAAATTATCATTCTCTCTACCCAATCATGTGTTTTCAAGTGCAATGGCATGTTTGAAAAACAAATCATGTAAAATGAATGCTACTTCAAAATTGATGAATTATAGAACCAACAAACTTATGTCACACGAGCATGGTACTCAGACACTCATAATACCATGGCTCAATATGCATCTTGATTCTCAACACCACACTGGATTGGCAGAGCTTTGAAGTTCTAATCTTAAAACCCCACAACTAGACTTATCAGATCATTCCAGGTCATTAGAAAGTACATGTTTTATTGAGATGAGGAAGGAAGGATGTACATGGCAAGCATGGAAAACCATGTTGTGGCACTGCATTTCATCACTCTATGAATCCCTGCCAAAAGCATAACCATGCCTTGATTAGTGAGTGAACTGCACATAATGTTTTCTGCTAAACAGGTTCATGGCAGCAGTTCTTTTGAGCCAAAGCCGTCAATAATTCAATCCACACAGCAGCTTCCTGGCATGAAGGTTCAAATTGAGAAATAAGTTGTCTTTTTTTTTTTTTGTCATTGTCTTTGGTGAGCAAGGCAAAAATGTAAATGGAAGAAGACAAATAGTCAAATACAAACAAACTAGTACACAAATATGTACATTCAAGCTCATAAATGATAAAACTACAGTAGTTACAACATAAATAAAATGGTAGAGAAATGTATGGTGCACACATATTTTAGTGCAGACCCTTCAGGTTTTTTGTTTCTTCTTAGAAGTCCTTCTAGCTGTAGTTTTCCCCTTTGACTTTTTAGATCTGACTCCATTGTCCTGTCAGCAACAAATATATATCAGGTGCCACAGTTGCAAAAGAAGGCAGTTTCAACTGTGACACATAATTCAGGGATAAATATTTTAAACTCAACTTTAAGAATCAGGGTACTATTTTTTTTTTTCTCTTTTGTGAAAACACTACATCTATAAAATGACTGTGCACAGTTAAATGAGATCTCTTTTCAAAATCAGCAATGTAGTACAACCATTTCAGTTTCAGGTTTGACTCAATGATATCTAATGAGTCATAAGCACCAGAGGACTCTCAAAAATGAAAAGAAAAGGAAATGTATTTCTTTCAAGAATAATGGTGTAAACTTCAGTTAATTTCCACCTAAGTTTTAAAACCAGTAATGTAAAAAGGAAACACAAGACTTATGACAACATACGGAATATACTTAAGACAATACATTATCATAATATATTTCTAGAGCTACCTTCTTGTAATGTCTATAGGCCATTGAACCTGTCAACTCCTGGCCACTTTTAGTGACATAAACCTGGAGAGAATTATTAAAAGCAGATTAGCTGAGTTGTGGATTGTCAACTAGGAAGAAAAAAATATTTATTTAGACATCTTAACCACCAAGAAAAAAGATCCAGAATAAATAGAAAATAGCCACATGTGAAGGCACATGTCATGAATGCTTTAATTTCTGATTTTTTTCTTTCCCTTTTGTTAGAGAGATCTAGCAAGGATGTAAGCAACATCATGATTTGACAAATCACCATTTCATATGAATTCATGCTAGAAGAGTGTTTATAGTAGCAATTCTTTTATATAATATATAGAATGCACAGAGGCGTCTTCTCATGTACATATGTCGTAAACAATACATGATTTCAACATTCATAAAACAAGGAGATTGGCATCAAGATCATGCCAGAGAATGAATTTCACCTGTGATGGGTATGATTGAGATTTGAAGAACAAATTAGTACATATAGGATCTGAACTTACCTTCCTTCCATCTGGGGAAGTATACCACCTACTAGCAGATTGACCATTTGCATGAACCTGTCCTTTTCCAGCTTTCTTAGGAATACTAGCACAGCTTTTGGGGTTCACCCAGCTTCCAGAAGCATTTAAGGCTTCATCAGCATTAAACTTTCTAGCATTCTTTCTGGCCTGCATTGTGCTTCTCCCAATGCTAACATCCTGATTTACCTGCTTCTTTGAAGCTTCTCCATGGCTAAATTGACTCCTGTAGCAACAATGAGAACATAAAATTACCCTCAAAATACATCAAAGTATCACTATGGTTAGGAGGATACAAAGAAAAAAAAACATTACATGTAATCAATGACTGATGCACCATGTTGCATATTTGTGTTACTAACAACACCCAGTGGAGAAAAGTTGGGTAAGCGACTGCGGACTAGTTTCTGAATCCTTGGATCAGCATGGAAAAAGTAACGATGGGCTGGAGGAAGAGGATCTGCTAAGTCCAATTGGTGCTGTACAGTTTTCCTGTTATTTTTATTCTGATAAGACCTCTTCTCATTACTTATGCACCCATCACTGCCCAGTTTCACAGTTACATTCTTGTCCTTCACAGACCTGAAGTATTCTTCACAGACCTCATCCAGAGCAGGTGTGGGAATGCCAACACTCCTATTGGGCCAGAAGTCTTTCCATAAATCCACATTCTGAGGCATACTTACAAATGTTTTTGTACTCTTATCTTCACTTGCACATGAATATTGCCTATGGTTAGACTGTCTCACTTTTGCA
Organism: Vitis vinifera; assembly: GCF_030704535.1. Classification (NCBI taxonomy): domain Eukaryota; kingdom Viridiplantae; phylum Streptophyta; class Magnoliopsida; order Vitales; family Vitaceae; genus Vitis; species Vitis vinifera. Next base: position 6,508,140 of record NC_081823.1, read on the forward strand.
GATGGATGGGTGTTCTTAGCCTCTTGATTTGCATCTTCAATGACAGAAGGATCATCATCATCAGAATCAAGCAACTGAAACCTTCTAAGTGGACTGATAGTTAATTTTGGAAACATCAGTTTGCTGCTGCTTGTCTCCAAACTAGAAGAAGCTGGGTGATTTGAAGCCTGCTCCCTTTTACCTGCTTTCCTATGACTTGCTGACCGACTGGTTAAAACCCCAGATGCTCGCAATGGGAACTTTGAACTGCTACACACTGAATGATATTGTGTTGATGGATGCTCATCTGCTAAGAAGAAAATATTAGATCTGGGCAAACATTAATCTAACATGGAAACACAAGCATCAATGACCCTAGATATCAATATCTACATAAAAAATTAACATTCCTATTAATGGAAAGAAACAATTATTCACATGTGTATACTGTTTGCTATCTAAAAGTACTCTTATAATATCTTTCAATGATTGTGAAATGTATTATTCTCTGAACACAAATTCATACAAACCAATATTGACATTAGTTATCACAATGGAGAAGAATGCATTCACCTCCTTGCATGGCTATTGCATTAATCTAGTTACACTTACACAATTGTTGTTTGAGGGAACTCCCAAATAACAAAAAGCCCCTAATACTGCTCTTGCTAAGGGACCAAGAAACCTTCATTTCTATGGCAATAGAACTTGGATTCGTAAAGCTAACCTTGGAGGTATGTCAAGGTTGCCTGGGGTGATATGCACCCTCATATGCAATGGCTGATAGGCTCTGGATTCACTTTTCATGAAGCTGGACCAATTATAAACCAAAAATATCAAATAAAGAGTTCTAAAAAGAATATAAACACGAATCTTGCAGTTGCCTACAATTAAACAAAACCCAATCCATTACCCTCTGGTTGGTTCCCAAGGAAAATGAGGGAAAAAAGAAGAATTGTAAACTTTACAGTCTATACTCTCTTTAATTTGTCCTTTCTTTTTTATTTTTGGCAAATCACTTGCTCCTGCACAACATAGAACTGACTTAGCCAACTAATTAATCCATAACAGAGTCACATTTGTTTTTCTCCGCAAACAAACAAGGGAAAACCAAAAGCTTCAATTTCAATTTATTTTCCTCTCCTCTAGTTTCCCATCAAATTTCAATTTCTTTTCTTCTCCTCTAGTTTCCCATCAAACGATCACTACATTGTTTTCCTTATTTTTCTCTCAGCCTCAACTCAATGAAGCCAAATAGCTGCATTCTACCCCTTAGGGTTTGATTTTCTAATATAACCGATCTTCAAAACCGTAATTCCGCTCCATTCCGCCCACTTTCCCATCCACCAAACAAATCATTGCACCAAAATAACAAAAAAAAAAAACTCATAATAACAGAGCGCAAAAACCAACCCTTTTACCTCTCCTAAAACCCTCCTGCGAAGAAAACTCTTCGATTTCCTCATCAACATTACACCACGCCTCCGCTAGCTCCCTCCTATGGACCCTCCCGGGCCCTCTCCGGAGACGCTTGAGAGCCGGCGCCGAGACCTCCGGATCAGAGTCGGAGACATACGCTTCGAATTCAACTGTAAGGTTTCTAGGAGCATGGTTGTATAAAGAGTGTTGTTGCGTACCATTAGAATTGGATCGGGGCTCCAAATCGAAATCTAGTTCGAGATCGAGTCCCAGAGAGAACGATGGAGCTTCGAAACCGGCCATGGAGCTGCAGAGCGAGACACAGAGAGAGGGGCACTTTTTTTATTTTGAGAAAACGGAGGGCTCAAAATGAAATACGGTATTTATTAAGGGGTGATTTTCGCTAATTTGCGCCAAACAAAAATTTGATTTTGGCGCCTTTAATGTAATATTGATCTTTTTTAACTTACTCTAGAAGTTATGTATCATTGAAAATAGCCTTTTGGGCCTCGACGTGATTCGGGCCCATCATTTTTTTTTTAAGCCCAAATTTGTGATATATTTGTTGAAGATGAGAATTGAAATTATATTTATTATAACATAATGTTAAAAAAAAAAAAATCAGTTTTTATATAAAAATTAATTATTTACAACAAAAAAAAAATTGGTAAATAAATTTTAATTTGGAAACAAGTCATCTTGTGGGAAAAAAATCTTTTTGAATTTAGTTTCCAATTTCAATAAAATTTATAAAATGTTTTCTTTTTAATAATCCATATTTCATAATAAGTTAATTTTTAATCCTTGTTTACCATTCTCAAAGGATAGACATACAAAGTGTTGGATTTGAAGAAGGAACAAATTGGGCCTTTAGATGTCGTAGAGGTAGAAAATTCAAAGCATGCCTCCTCTGAGTCAAGTGTGATGAATTTGGCATTCTCATGGTGATACATAAATGGGTTATTCTCATTACATAGGATAAACGGATTAAACATAACATATATATATATATATATATATGTGTGTGTGTGTGTGTGTGTGTTAGTATAATTTAAATTAATAAAAAATAAAATCAAACATAGGACACGAGAGAGTACCAAAAGGAGATAAATTTTGAATACTATATCTAACCTCTAAAGGTCGAGGTTGCTAACCCATCGTCAATAAGAAAACAATTGGATCACCAATTAAGGCCTAAATGATTGCTTAGTGACAAAAGAGATAGGGATGCAAAGACAATAAGGAGATTTGACTAAAAACAATTAGCCTTGAAAGAATGTATAATAGCTAATTAATTGAGGGCTTCTACACTAAAGATGAATGAGACTAAGGTGGTGTTTGTTTTTTGGTTGAATAGAAAAAGCCAAAATATTTGGCTTTTTCTATTCAGTTAAAAGTAATTTATTGATACCATCCAACATAACTAAACTGAACCTATTGATAATAAATTCACTTTAGTTATGTTGGATGATGTCAACAGGTTACTTTTAGCTGAATAGAAAAAGCCAAATATTTTATTGGAAATGTGGGATGTAAAAAATAAAACTGCACTAATAGGGGAGCATTCCACCTTAGAGGGAAGCACTTGCGCAAGCAAATATGGTGGCTATGAAAATTTCTCATATTTCATCACATCATATATGTTCTCGCATATTTAAACCTTTTTTGGATGAAGATGATAATAAGTTTAAATAATTAGATGGATTGAGATGGGGATGGTTGGTCTAGAACCCTCCCACCCATTGTCATCCCTCCATTTGTCTTTAATAATAATAATAAAAATAAAAATTGGCATGACATTATTGCATAATAAAGTCAAAATTTAAAGATACAGTCATATGACATATGATAGATCAGCATGAAAACCCAAAGGTTATGTTAGGTTCTTGAAAAGTACTAAGAAAATAATAAAATGCAGACTATGCTTGTTTTTTTAAAAATTTGAGGAAAAATGCAAAAGAAATAAAATAGAGAGGAAAAACATAAGGAAATAAAAAATAAAAGAAAATAACAAATAGATTAAAAAGTCAATAAATTATTTTTATTTGTCATTTCAAATTCATTTTAGTTATTTAAACTAATTGATATTACCACTAAATAATTTGAAAATGCATAAATTTCTAACTAGTTTTAATTATCTTTTCTTTTCTTTGTGCTTTTTGGGAACCAAACGCAACCTAAAAAAAAATAGTTTTTTTTCATGTTTGGTTTCACTATAAAAATACAAAAAAAAAAAAAAAGAACCACATTTAATTAAAATTAGCTATAAAACTACATAATTTTAAATTATTTAATCTTTATATCAATGAATCAAAATAACTAAAATAAATTTAAATAACCATATAAAAAATAATTTATTAACTTTAAATTTATTTTCTCATTTTTCTCTTTATTTTCTTTCCCTTCATCATATTTTTGGAAAGTCAGACATAACCTGTAGAAAAGTAGCATTACTATTGTGGTGAATGTTATCTACATGGTATCATGACATTAATATAAGATAAGGTAGTGTCACAATTTTGGCGAATACTAAAATTTGGTTCCCATAGGTAAATATCATCAACATTTTGAATTGAAAAATGGAAAGTTAGTGAGATTTTTTCAAATATCTTATCTTATAACATCATAATCAATGGTGGGCACAAATAACTTCACTAGTATATTGCATGATGGCAAAAGTTTTCCTTCTCTTTAGGGTAGTATTTGTGAGGCAAGATGACCAAAAATAAATGAAAAATTGACCAATTCCAAGTTTATGACCTATCCATAGTTGAAATCCTAAAGCTATCAAACATCAATAATAGAATTTACAATGTAGAGTCAAATGATTTCATTTTCATGAGTAATACTCAGAATGGATTGGTTTGCAAGGACCATCATTTTGTAGCTTGGGCTCTTAGCCAACCAGTTTGGAATGGTGGCTCCATTCATGGGTGGTCCCATTTTATCAGCCTCTTGATGTGTTGACTTTCTTATTGATTTGGAATATTGTACAAAATTGAATGCATGGGAGTTTGAAGTTTGATTATCACCATTTTAATGCATTTTTGGTGCAAGAGAATTCCATTTTAACCACTTTTTTTTTATAAAATTATTAATATTTATTTTAAATAAGAGTTGGAAAAACTAATTAAACTCCATTGGAAGTTGGTGTGGAAATATCATCACACACGTTGCAATCAAGGGTAATAAAATATATCAACTTTTATCTCAAAATAAATCAAAATCATTTTAATTTTTTTTTAAATAATATTGATATATGATAGTAATGTATGTTAATTTTTTGAGTCATAAAAATAATAAAATAAGCCAAATAGAAACATAAAATCATACTCAACTTCAAAGAAATTTTGCTATCTCAAGTGTTGATCCAACCCGAGTCCAAAAAAGAAATAAATTAAAGAAAAACCAATAAATATACTCAAACTAAAATTGAAAACTGAGAACATGTCGGTTAAGTGTTTTCGAAAATAAATTTTAACTTATTTTTAATATCTTTAAATAAATTTTATAAATTATCGAGAAAACAAGTGAAGCCAATATAAAATAACTAAAAATTATTTTTTACAAATACTTTGTTTTATATTCTTAATAATAGAAAACAAAAATATAGTTTTCTGATTGTGTTTTTCTGTTTTTAAAACTAGTTGCAAAACAAATCTCAAGGGAAAATATTTTTTTTTTAAAAAAACAATCATTCAAGCTTTGGGTGAACTTCGCAAGTGTTTTTCAAAGTTGTAAAACAAAAATCATTTGAAAGTATTTTCCCACATAAATTATTATTACAAAACTAAAAGTATGTAAGGCAAAAAGAAAAGAAAATAAGAAAAGGTGTCTAAATTTAAACTTTTTTTACTTATTTTTTACAATAATCTCTCAAAAACCAGAGGGTTTCATGAAATTTATAGCTCTGTTTTTCTTTTCTATATACAATGAAAACAAAATTATACATAAAACATGAAAAACAAAAACAAAAACAAAAAAGGGGCGACGGGGAGAGGGATTCTCTACAACCTCTAGGCCACCACTTTCATGTTCGCCATCACCACAGCCATCAATTGACCTCCGGAATGCTCTGGAGGGCAGGCCGCCAGGAGCGTTGTTCGGTCTCGAACCGATCACTGACGTTCATGAGGTGTTGGAGGACCTGGTGCACCGTGAGCCCCTGTACGTCCACCTTACCCAACAACTCCTCCAACTGCTTCTTTGAGATCTTCACCTTCACCTCTGTCGTAGTTGAGGAGGAGGAAGAAGAAGAAGAAGAAGAGAAGCCTGGGTTTTCTTTAAGAAGAGAGTCTTTCTCCCCTTTCATGGCCTTGTCCGAGGAGATTTCATGATGGGTGTCGCCGGAAAAGTGGGTGGGCGGCGCCAGAGAGCCCCAGTCCTCGCCGGCCCACTGCATGGGAGGTTCGTGTCTGAGACAGTTGCCCATTTCTTACTGCTGTTGTTTGTTCTGAGTGTCTTTGATTTGGAGAAATGGAAGGAAAGAAGTTTTGGAGATGGGGGAGGTGGGGGGTATATATATATAATATAGAGGTAGGTTGCCAGGTGGGATGATAAGCCATCCTACCTGGCAGGCGATGGGGGATTTGACCTCATCCCACATCTCCTTTTGGGTTGTCTTCCAACTCACTCCATGTGAACATCCCTTGCTTTTTAGATCCATAATCTCTAGGGTTAGTGGCTTGGCTTGGCTCGGCTTATTATGGCAATGGATGGGTTTTTTAGGTTTGCCGTCACATCTCTCCTTCAATTAGGTAAGTTTAAAGTTAAATAATTTTTTGTTTTTAAAAATAAAAGGTTGTTTTAAAGATTTATAACATTATCTTATCATTATTATCTGAAAATAACTTTTAAAAATAAAATAAAATATAAAATAATTTTTAAAGAATAAGTAAAAATTATTTTCATCAATTTTTAAAAATAAAAGATAAATATGAGTTCGTTTAATTAAGTTATATAAAACTTGTTTTTAAAAATTATTTTTTAAATAAAAAAATAAAAAACAGTTACTAAAAACAAGTTTCATAAAACATGATCTAATAGGTTTTTATATATTTTCAAATTATTTAATTTTTATTAAAATAAATTAATAAGTAAATAAAGCAAGTTTAAAAGAATATATAAAAATAATTTTTTTTCTATTTATCATTTTCTTTCAAATTTGGAGAGCGGGCCCTACCCTTAATTTGTTTTCATTCAAGCTTATGGTAAAAGCCCTGGCTCATGGGGCTCGAGCCATGAGCTTTCCCAGGAGCCAAACAGATCCAGGTAGGCAAACCCCAAAAAAACCCAAACCCAAGTGGGAAAGGGGTTGAAGAAGGAATCTGATTTATTAAAGTAGGTGTGAAAGCACATCTCCAAACAGAATCTCGCACCGCTTCCCCTCTACTCTTTCCACGTGTGCTTCCATCATCATCACCCTAATGATATATACCCTATTTTATCCACAAGCCTTCATCCCATGTGCTCCACGACCACCTACACCTCACACGTGTGGCCATCCCTACCCAGCACTCCTGCCCGAGGTGCAGTTTTTTAATATTCATAAAGCATGGTTGGTGAGAGTCTAAGTTGGCTCCTACTAATCCCCACGTTCACCCCATGCTCGCAGCCCACCAAACTCTGCCACGTGGCTAGCATGTTATCGTCAATTCCAAGCTTATGATAACGTCCAACTAACAAAATCAACATTGATTGAGTCTCAACCCTAATAATGATCCACATAATTATAAATCTAAACTCATGTGTGTGAATTATTAGGAAAAAATCAAGGTAGCTATCTATCAAATTCTTGATTTCCATAATTGAAAGTGTAAAAAAAATTGACACCTGATTAATTATACTATTTTGTGAATACATAATTATCTTAAATGTATTGATTATTTTTTTTATTTTCCTATCACTCGAGTAAAATAAATATCTTGTTATTTCGATCTCTAGTAGACATCTTAATAGAATTCGAACTCAGATGAAATTTTGACTATTTGTCAAAATAAATAAATAAATAAATAACAAATGGATCTTGTACGATTCTTAAAACATTCTTTAAATTCTTCCACGTTTTGTAACCCTATTATTAAATGTTTTGAAACTTTTTAACAAATTATATTAATCTTTTAATAAAAAAAGGTATGATTGGTTTTAGAAATTTGCTTTTTGGCCATTATTTCCTATTTTAAAATTGCATGAATTGGAGAAGAGGGTTTGCGGCTTAGAAGTTTGAATGATGGAATAAGCATTGAATCATCCCATGCAAGCTTCCACACAATTTTCTTAAAAGTACAGCTAGAGAACACCCCTAGAATTCTTTCCTTTCTTCTTTCTCCTTTTCTATTCTGTTTGGGTCCAAATTCAAATAGTTGTATACATTCAAAGTTCAAACCAACCAAGCATATCCTCAATACTTTAATTATTGACTCAGCCACACCCAATTCATATTTTGGAGTTAGCATTTGGCCCATGCTCTAAACTTATAGCCCCCAAAATGGCTTGAAGGTGATGTCTTGTGGGGCTCTAAGTTTAATTTTGACATGCAACAACTCCCTATTGCTCAACCTCTAGCAGGATTATTTAGACTGGGTGGTGACAATGAGACTTGAATTCTTGTATATAATATTTTTATATATAGATGGATATATTTTAGGGTTTTCAAAGTTAATGGCTGAAAAGGTAAGATATTGGGTCAAGATAGCCATGGATTTAAGTAAAGGGATGAGTATGTCTATCAACTGCCCTAAGTGACTTCTCCAATTCATGACGGCCAAGTTGAGAAGCTGAGGAAAAGTCCATCTTTGTATGGTTGATTTGGAAAAATGGGGGCGCTGATCGTGTGTTGATAGGTAATGGCTTGTAAATGGTGACGAATGAGTGATGTTTGCAGAAAAGAAAAGGAAAAAGCCTCCATATGTGGATTTGATTGTGACATAGATTCTTACAGTATTATCAAATTTATTACGCAGGTTGGATAAGGATGTCTTCTGACATTGTGCACATATAATCACCAAAGTTCAATCGTGTAAATAATATTATCTACTTCGAGCTTAATGAACCGTCAATTATATATTTATTATTTACACGATTAAAAACCAATCATTATATATACAGGATGTCAAAAGACATTTTTATCAGATTTGCTTAATAATTTTAATAATAACGTCATCCATATATATATATATATATATATATATATATATATATATATATATATATATATATATATTTCTCTTATTTAATTTGGTATATCACAATCATTCCTCATGCATGCGCGATACTCTCGTCATATCCTATGAGATTATAAGATATTTCCGTTGTATCAAGGATTTTTTCTTTTATTTGATTTAGTATATCACAATCACCCTTCATATATTAAGGATTTTTTTTTCTCTTATTTGATTTGGTATATCACATTCATTCTTCATACATGCAAAATGTTTCCATTATATCCCATGAGATTGTAGAACGAAACAGACATACACTAGTTCTCAGGATTGGGGATTAACTTTGATGAAAACAAATGACTATACATGTTTTGAGAAGTCGTCGATCCGGCCCTTGTCCTAGTTTAAGAGTTCCATCAATTTTGAGGTCTTAAAATATCTAGTTTGAAAGAGTCTTGGGGGTATGTAACAAGCCTGTACCTTCTCCATAGAATTGTAAACATTAATACAAAATATTCAAAGTATATATGCATTCAAACAGGCTAAAAATTGATGTTATCATCATATATATCAGCATTTGACTAATCAAACATTCAATTAAGCTATTGAATCGCATCAAATTTTATGGGGTTGGAGTCAGCATTTCTGTCCCTTAGCAATGTGTCAACAATGGTGATGGTATTATTATATGGGGTTCGATGTTTTTCTTCATTTGACTTCATCATTTTATAACGTTTTCTGCATGTTGTCTCACTGTCGCTTGATCTGATGCACAAGAGCATCGATTATTCAACCCCCCTGGCTGCATCATATGCATCATATTAGAGCATTTGGTCATGATATTTGAATAGGTTTAATCCCTGGTTGAAGTCATAGCCAACTTGTACGTACAGCGAGTAAAAGTTCTTTTCTTGTGGTAATTGATTTCTAGACGTTGGCATCTTGGCAACGTTTCTATTGCTATAGCTTAAAGCCGGCAAATAAGTGGGCTTCTAGAGAAGGTCTTGGTTTGTATGTCTATATCTGAATGTAAAATCTACTTTGGTATATATATATGCCGTCAAAATTGCTGCGAAAAGTGGATAAAGTTAGCCGCTTTTTCGACATTGTGAAAATGGAAAGAGGAATGAAAGCAAATGAGAGAGATGCGAGGACTTTTCGTGTATGGGTGTGGAGTCTTGCTTCCCAACTGCCAAGAGGTGGGAATAGACGTGCGAGGGGATATGGTTGATTGAGATGTGAAGAAAAAAGAGTTACCCGGTGGAGTAAGAAGACTTGTGGTTCGGGTGTAGATTAGAAGAAAAGTACAAAAGACCTCGATGAAAATATAAAAAGTGAAAAATATAATTTGTTTTTTGAATTCAATAGTTGTATTTGTTTCTATCATTCATAATATTTTTTTTCATCGTATAACAAAATATTATGTCTTATATATATGTTGAGATAAACTTGATTAGTTGACCTATGTAAAAACTTTAAGTATATTTGTTTAATTTATTTCTATTTTCTTCAATTAATATGTCGACACGAGGAGAAAACAAAATATTTTAATGTGATTTGGTATTTAATATGATTTTTATGATCATCGAATGCATCAACACTTAATTAAAATCTATTATTCAAATGAACGAGTAGTACATTAACGAAACTTTCACTTTTCTCTCTATTACAATCGCATATTTAAAAAAAAAAAACACTCTAAATCATAAAAAAGTCAAATATATGATGGGTCAAAGTCATCATTTATCAAAAAATAAATAAAAATCAAAGGAGTTAGTTGATTGTCCAACTTGATCTTTGCGAGCTCAGTGGGAAACTCGACCCTGGATATTCTTTGTGAATGACAATAAAACTGATTCAGACTTGACATTTTGTTAATTGATCAATTAATACAATAATAGCAAAAAACAAATATGACATAATAAATATCCTAAAATTAACGAAAATAAATATTATTACCTAAATTAAGATAATCAAGTATTATTAATATTTGATTATTTTTTATTGATAGAAATATAAACCGGAAACATGGTGAAAATTCAGCCTGGAAAGGGCCGTGGCTCACAAGCTAGGCCCTCATCCCGCAACACTGTGTGCACAAATTAAGCCCACATACCCAGACGTATGAAGAGAAACATCACAAAAGCCCAGTAAACAATATCAAATGGGAGAGCCATTTACATTTTGTTGGGAATGCATGTCTTTGACTGGCTTGGACTAATAATAATGTTCCAACATTACTGCCCAAGGGGTTTGGATTCCTTTTGTCCTAACTGCAGAGCAATCTATTATGGTAGACATGAATGCTATTCCATATCTCTGTGGCCCCTGGCTTGCAATTATGATCAGAAGAAAAGAATGAACAAACCCCCAAGAAGAAACTGCTGAATCTCCTTAACCCACCAGCTATTTACTGTATTATTGATTTTTTTTTTTATAAGGTTAGTTTCTCCCATCTCAAAAATATCATTTTGTCTAAGTTTTAATATCACCTTTAAATTTTAAAATTTAATTTGAAAATTGATGATAATAATAATAATTATTATTATAATAATAATAAAACATTACTTGGATTTTATGGTTTTACCTTTTGATGATAAATTTAAGAATGTAATTTGAGTTGGTTGATTGGATTGATAGCTAACTTTAAGCTTGACTCGAATTAAGAAACGATAAATTTGAGTTCAACTCAATCTCATTTCTTTAAATTCAGGTTTATTGAGTTAAACTTAGGTAGCATAATTCAAAATTGATAAATACTATTTTTTTTAAAAAAATTGTAAATAATTTAAATAGTAAATAGGATAATACATATATATTTATAGGAAAAAAAAGTATACAATTTAATATAATTTGATATTTTTCTTACAAATCTAAAATAAATTAATATTATTATAATATATATATATATTATAATATATTGGATGAACGTTAAATCAGGTTTAAGTTAGATTTGAGTTATTTGAACCTTATTTCGAGTATAATTCAAATTAAGTTCAGATTGAAAAAACCTAACTTAAACCTAACATGAATATTGAAAATGATTGTCCAAACTTATCCAAATTAAGGATAATAATACAACGGGTTCGAAACAAGTCACTTTATCCCAATCCCATCATGTTTATTTATGTCTATTCTCATTCATGCCAATAATAATAATAATAATAATAATTAAAAAGGACATGATAGGTATAGAAAATTCTCATACCCGTCTCACCTATCCTCGTTTAAAAATTTTCAACTTTTTTTCAATTTTTTTATTTTTAAAACTTAAAATTTTATTAAAAATAAACATAATTTCTAAATAAAGAAATAGTATACATATTTATAATTTATTTGTATGAAAAGTAATCTTTTATTTATATTTAAAATGTTGAAAAATGAAAAAAAAATCAAATAAAATAATTTTTTATTTAAAATTATATATAATAGGGGCGTGACAAAGTAATACCCAAATTTGTCTTAAACTCATCTCCGATTTTTTAAATCTTTTCAAATTCACTCTAAATGTGTTTATTAATATCCCAAACTCTTCTCATTAAAAGAGGAATAGGTTAGGATGAGTACCAAAAAAAACCCGTGACATTGATATCTTTAATCCAGATATTAGGTTTAAATTTAATTGGACAATTATTAATAATTATTATTTTTCATCTCCTAGAGAATATTTGTAATGCTCCACCTATATTTCATTTTCATTGGTATCATTAAACACTAAAAAGAACAAACCAAAAAGGTGGGGTTAACGTCATTCAATAATCATCCCCAACAAGGCAATAATTAAAGAAGCTTCATGGGAATATTTGAGAAACTTTATTGGAGAGAAACTATTAATCCCCTCTTTAATGTGTTTAAGGTGCATAATTGAGCGAGTCTTCTCCACTTATTTTTGGGCTCATAAAGTTGGCAACATTGACTTCTTTGTCGTGGTTTGTGAAATTGATGCTGGCATTTGTTGGAACTTACATATATATATATTCGAAATTATCATTTGTGGACAAGTGGGTCCATCCTCTCCACTCCAAATGGTGGGTCTTTTTCACTACAAACATGCAAAGCCATGACATGACAAGACCATTTTCTCATGGCCTAAACCTACAAGATTGGTATTGATTGATGACTTTTCATAAGCCGGGCGTTATGATTCTTGAATACATATACCTTCTAAACTAGCTTCCATTCATTATACATATGCTAGTATGCCACTATACTGATATATATAACCCATTTTTAACCATACAATCGACATTTCTCTTCATCGTATAGATGTATCTTAAAATTATAAGTATTTATTAAGTTTAAAGCGGATAATATCTATATAAAAATGAATGAATTGTTATGAATGATATTAGAAGGATCATCGACTTTAATGTGTGAGATTCTATTTGTCTGATTTGCAATTCTATATATCACATGAACTATATATCTATATAGAAGGTAAATGTAATATCTCACATCGATTGTGAGAATAAAATTTTAACACTATATATATAGTAGATTTATCTTTATGATGTAGATGTATTTTAAAATTATGAGAATTCAGTGGACATAATAAATAATATCAGGTTTATGCAAGAGTAGTGTATTTTTCAATTTTTTTTTTATAAAAACACCATAACATAAAAAATAATTCTAAAATTATGACACTTTTTAATTTTGAGTATAATTCGTCTTTTGAAAAGACAAGTTCAATGTAAAAAGATATTGAACTCATCTTTTGAAAAAATGAGTTCAATATAAAAAGTTTTACAATAAAAAGGAACTCGTATTTTGAAAAAAAAACAAATTTAGTATAAAAACTTCATTTTTACAAAAAACAAGTTTAATATAAAAATAAAAGAAGTGATAAAAAGTATCGTATTTTTGTATTTGTTTTTTAAACAACTATATTTTAATAATATTCACTTAAAAGAACATTTTTTTATTAAAAAAATATCCAATAATATCTATATGAGAGGAAATAGATTATTATAACCTTATAATAAGATATGTAAAAAGATTAATATTTTAAAAATTCTACTTATTCAATCATAAATATCAATTTTTGCTATATATATATATATATTTAATTATTATAAAGATGGGATTTCTTTTACTATTAAAAAAAAGTGTTTTTTTATGTGTTATGATATAATCAATTATTGCATGAAAATGTAGACTACCTTTGATTAACAATGTACGAGAAGATATGATGTAAATATCCTACATGAAAATATATCGTATTTCAAAGTTCAATATTTGTTTAAAATAAAAATTATTTTATTTTAAAAATGGAATGTTTGCTTTAAAAACAAAATATGAAATATCTTTCATACTTAGTATTATTTAAAAATTATTCTACAACTTATCATTTAGTTACTAATTTTTTATTTTTTGGTTAATAATATTTCATGATTAAAGATTTATAATTTATAATTTTTTAATTAAAAATTTTCGTTTTAAAAAATAAGTTATATACAAAATAAAAAAAATTAATGTCACTTAATGACTTCAGTCATTAAGTAAATTGAGTATGTTTAATAAGATAACTTAATGAAATGACTGAAAATAAAAAAATAATTTTAAGTAATAATTGAAAACAATTAACTTATTATTAAGTTCTTACATTCATTTTACTTTTTAACCATTATTTGTCTGAGTTTTTTTTATTACTCTACAACCTTTATTATTATTTTATCTTATTTATCCTAATTCTAATTTATAAGAATAAATATGTCAATTTAATAATTTAGAATAACTTTTAAGTCAACTATTTAAGTGTAACTTAACTTAAAGTTATTAAATAATAAATATTAAATTTTACCAAACACTCCCTAATAAAATAACTTATTCTATCATTTTATATAAATATAATATATTATCTTTTTTCTTCTCGTCTCTCTATTGGGATTTTGTTTCTCATGGATCTTTGGTAACAAACCGAATATGTAATTGGTCCACATTCATTCTATCAATTTAGAAACAAGGATTAATGTTTGGAATCACGTTTGCATCATTACCCCCATATTCTATGCATGCTCATAGCAGACTTGGTGATGAAAAGTTTTTAAAAAGGGGCAGAGCACTAATGGGTCGGGTCCCTTAAGCCTTCAATCTCTTTTAGTCTTAAAAAATGTCATCTAAGAAGAGGTTAAGAAAGGTTTATAAACACATGAAACCTAAAAAATTTAAGACACTGTTTTTAACCTATAAGAATGACAATGACAGGAGGAACATATTTTCGATCTGTTTTCAATTCCGCTTATGATCTAATTACTAATTAAGAATTATTATGAACATGTTAAGATAATTTATGTCTATCAATCTCATTATATATTTAATCAATCAAACATTTTCTTATAAATATATTTCGAGGTGGACTAGTATGAGTCATCTCTTCGTTCACAAACGAACATGTCCTCTAAATCCTTTGTAATCCTCCTTAAGAAAATAGTGATGACAATGTCGGTAAGTCGGTGGAGTGAATCGAAAAGATTAATATTAGTGAATTTGATAGATTAATATGATAAGGTATCTACATTTTCTAGTTACATAGTAGAGATAGATCTAAGACTAACTCAGATGTATACGATTGAATAGTGTTTGGCTCACAAAACTAAGTGAAGGCCCCACAAATGGATCTAGAAATGCTACCAATATGGGCGTACATAAGACATGCGGCGCACCTATTTTGTCGCCACGTGGAAAGGATAAAACCGGCCACGTGGTGACTCCCTCGGATACCTTGGGTATCCCCACTAAATAATAATACACCAAATGAATACTTCTCTGAAACATGTTACAGTCGACAAACAATCCTCACAACTGGCAACACCACGCTCTCCCCAAGCGCGTGTTTAACAATAAGCCTATTAAATGAATACATGTTTTTAGTGGAAAAATTGGTATACGTGTTTACTCGTTTGAGTGTAAGTGTAGCCTCACCCTGCATACTTGATGAATCTTCATCCGTATTCCTATCACTTTCGTATAGTTATGGCTTATGGGATTGCAGGATTAAATAGATAAATATTTCTTATGAGATTGGATAGATAGTGTCTCATACTAAGTTCGGGATCGACTCTAACACTATCTAAACAACTCACTCCCGTCTTACGTAGATATTATGTCTTGAATAAATGCATCTTCATAATTTTAAAAAGAGTTTGTATAGTTAAAATAAAAATTTGCTATATATCTTATTTGTAAATACATTTAAAATTGCAATGACTCATTGAGTTAAAAATGGATAATATATATATAAAGGAGTAGATTATCACAAATTGTATCGAAGTCTTTAATTCTGGTGTAAGATTTTAAATGCGTGGTTTGATCAATTTCACAATCCCTTGAGATATAATAAGGATGTTATAACTATACAGAGTGTGATTATGATATCACACACCAAACAAGGGAAGTTGTTCATAGAATTATATATATGTAATATATTTATTTAAATCATATAAATGTGTGTTGAAACTGTAAAAGTCTATCGAGTTCAGAACAAATAATATTTGTATCAACTTCACGGTCTTATAAAACACAATAAGGAGATTAATGTATTTTCACGAGGATAATTATAATATTTTACAATGATTCTTTAGTTTTTATAGATGGTTTCTCATAGATTGGGGATAGGCAATATTTATACAAAAGGGAATAAAACGTTATAACAAGTATGACAAAAACAAAGAGTTTTACGTATTGTGTTTATTTTTCAAATATTTTATTAACTTTTATGAAAAATCTACTATTACTCCTATTATAATAGTCATCGATTTTTGAATAGCTTGTTGTCATTTTTAACAACTTAAAAATATTTTCAAGGTAAAACTTAATATTTATTACTTAATGACTCAAGTTGACTTTAAGCTAAATTATGCTTAAATTATTGATTTAAAACTTATTACTTAATTCTTATTTTAAATATTAAGGTTGTTTGAAAAAATTAACTTTAAATTTATTTTAAATTATCAAATTGACATATTTATCTTCATAAATTATAATTAAGGCAAAGGAAGTTGAGTAACAATAAGGGTCATGGAGTAATAAAAAGAAAAATTCATAGAGGTAATTATGGTAAATGATGATAAAAATGTAAAATGAAAATATGAACTTAAAAATAAATTAATTATTTTTATTTATTATTTAAAGATATTTTTAACTTTAAGTTATAGTATTAAGTTATTTTATTAAATATATTTAATTTATTTAATTATTTAAATTAAATTATTAAGCCATTTTAATTTATTAAATTAGTTTACCAAATAGCTATTGAACCAACGCCTTCATTCTTCAAATTTTTTGTCAAAAAACTATACTTTTAATCAAATATTATGAAAGAAAATTAAGAAAAGGGAAGGAGATAACATGGCATGTGATCATTTAAAGAGGGATATGGGGGGATAATGATGGTTCCAAGTCTAAGCTCTAATGGGTTGAATAAAGACCCTAAACCTAAGTAGACTTGCTACATAAAGGCATCGATATAGTGATGATGACTATGGTTTGAGGTGTAGCTCAATTCCCCAAGGAGATTTTTCAAGAAGTTTGGGATAGTTTGCTAGTGTTTTAAAAATCAATTCTCAATAACAATTGTTAATTATTGTAAAGAATAAAATTCTATTTGGGATATTAAATATACATATTTTTTCAATTTAATTTTTATAAAAGTATTCTATATATATAAAATTAAAATACTTTCAAATTATCTAAAATATATTTTCAAAAAATTGGTTTTCGTGAAAAATTTACCAAATATGTTTTCTAAGTTATATAATAGTTTTGTATTTAAAATTATTTTAAAAAATAATTACTACACACATTCTTAATTTACTATCGTGTTTGGTACTCGATTGGATACAACTTATGTTTTTTGTTTTTAAAATCAAAAGTTCTATGTAAAGTAGTAAAACATCTTGTATAAAAAAAATATATATAGATTTACCTTTATGTCTTTAAAAATTACTTTCAAAAAATTTTAAATTTGAGGTAGTAAAATTTTTTTTAATGCCTCAAATTTTTTAAACAATTTCTAAAATTATTATTTGTTCAATGTAAGCCTCTGAAAATTTTTGTATTTTATATAAAAGTTATTATTATTTTATGATTTTAAAAACAAAAAATAAGAAATATATTCAAACAAAAACTTAAAGAGTGTGTTTTTTTATCTTTTTGTCCAAAACAATTTGCTTTTAGATTTTATATTATTTGTTTTTCTATTTTTTCATGACTTATTGTAATTTTTTTTCTGGATAAAAAAATTCAAAGTATTTGATTTTTTTAAATAGAAAAAATAACATGTTGATTTTTCTTTATTTTTTAATACTTAATATAAATAAAATATTAAAAAAATAATCAACTTAATACTATTAAGCAGTATGTATTAATTAAAAATTAATAAATTTATCTTACATTAATATTAGTTATACTAATCGAAACTAGACGGTGGAAACATCTGTTAGAATTATGTTATAGAACATCTTAATTATCTATTTTTATTAGAAAATCACTAATATGATCTTTGAAAGTTAATCTCAAATTTGGATAATTTAATAGTCAAATGTTAGCTAAAGAAAATAACTTTATCTAGAAAGAATGCTAGCATCATAAGCAAGAGAAATTCTACAAAATTCAAACCTAACACCTCATAACATCATATGAATACCTATTAGTGGTTAAATCACTTAACTACTAAACAACTAGGGCTTCTAATTTAATCATCCAATTTGGTTGGACCCATGAATTTATGTGCACACAATCTCATTAGAAACATTATGAAAAAAAAATGTTTTCTTGATTATAACTAAAAGAAACTTGTTAGAATTTTCATACTTCTGTTTAGGCTTCTTTTATGAGACTCGATATTTAATATTTCTAATTTTATAAAAAACACGTATGTTATATATATAATGGTGTTATTTTCTGTAAGGAATAAATATAAAGATGAGAAGAAAAAAGGGTGAGAGTTCATGATTATATTATGAATCCAAAAATGGAATTATGTTATGAAATAATGAGTTCGAGAGACCACAATTTTTCAAGTGTAGGCTTTCATAAAAATTTTATCAAAAGAGTTTTCCTTTCTATCAATATTTTAGATTAAAGTATATTTTATGAAAAAAAAAAAAGAAGCCGAAGAAGTGACTCATCTTAACACGACATATGACTCTTACTAGCTCAGACTAGGGACATGAGGATAACGTTTAAGCGTAATTTTATCATGGGTTGAACAATAAAAACCTTAGGACGAAAACAAGAAGGGTGCTAAATGGAGGCAAAGATTGATAGGTTTTGAGAAGATAAAATGAATTTTAGAGGATATTGTTTTAGAAGTTAACCTTGAATCATGTTTAGGGTGTATTTTTTTTTTTTTTTTTTCATATTAGCAAGATAGTAATAACAATTGAGCATTAAAATGAATATTAGACTAACTCAAAGATAATAATAGATATATTTATAATATAAAATAGGTAATTTTCTATTATAAGTTACGTCAAACTTAATCGATCACTTTTTATAAAAAACATCATTAACTTACTCTTCGATAAAATATTTTTAATGTGTAAAAGAGTTTGGTTGATCATGCTTAAAGATTCAAAACAACTCATTAGTGGAATATTGGAAGCAAGAAAAGTAACTTTGAAAAAATCGACACTCATATGTTTATTGAAATATGTAGTTAATATGTCTCGAGTTCATGTCTTATTTGTAATTAAAATAAATTTACGGAGTTTTCCAAACTTCTTATTAAAATTGTTAATTTCTTAAAAAGAAAAATTATGACATATATGATGCTATTATTTGTAGGAAAAAAACTTAAAAGGGGGAAAAGGAATTCATAAACTTGGTGCGGATAAAAAAGGGGGTAATGATTCAAAATGCAAGAATAGTGAAGTGGAGCTAAGGAGTGTATTAAAAAAAACGACGCCGTTCCGATGTAATTGATTTTTTCCTTACCAAATTGCTAGCCTCGAAATCCAAGGGCCAATAATGTAATAGATACGTTGACCGTACATATATACGTGTCTGTCTGTATGAGTGGCAATATACGTCGTTTTCCGGAGAAAATCCCTGAAACACTCTCTCTCTCGGCGAGAAAGAGGAAACGAGTGCTGGACTTTCCGTCATTTTCTCACTACCCAAACATCTACCCCCACTGCCTTCGTCACAGCCCCTTTGCTCTCTTTTCATACTCTTTGGACTTGGTTTCCAAGCTCTCATGTCAGTGTCTCGCTGGAGACGATGAAGATCACAGCTACAACTGAGCTTCCGACGACCATTCCAGCGATTCTTTCATCTAGGGCTCGAAACGCATCGCCTGACTCAGATCTTATCTCGAAAAGGAGTTCCAGAAAACCTCCTCGCCGGAAAGCCAGAACCCCAGCTGGCGGGGCTCGGTTGAAGCGCGACGGAGCTGCGGGTGGGCGGCGAAGTAGGCCAGAAACGCCTCTTCTCCGGTGGAAGTTCGATGATATAGAGAGGGAGAAGGATGCGAATGTCTTGGATGTGGACGAGAAGATAGCGCCGGAGCACGGTCGGAGAAGTGGCCGGAAAGTGAGGAAGGGTAGGGAGGTGACGGTTTCGTCGAGAAGGCTCGCCTCCGGGCTGTGGCGGCTTCAACTTCCGGGGGTGGACGCCGCCCATGGCGGGAGATGGAGCCGACAAAAAAGTGAAGATCGGTTAGGGTTTGAGGTACTTCTCCTTCAAGTCTGTTCTCTAAAGATCTGTGCTTTTCATGTTTTGAAAATTCAGAATTTTGTGCTATCTAGGGTTTATTGACCACTCGGTATCTTCCTGCTCAATTCTCTGTTTGGCTGTGGGAAAACTGAGTAAAAGAAAAGAAAATAAAATGCTAAACACTAATCTATGTTCTTGTTTGGTTCTCTAGGGTTAACTGAGATGAATAGAGGTTTCTGCTTTCTGGCTGGGTCCCTGTCAACCCTAAGATTCGAACTTTACAATTTCCTTTCTTTTCTATCCTTTTCTCACTAACCAAACAAAGCAAAGCAAAGTGGGCATTTCTTAAAGCTTGAACATGTTTCTCTCAGATGGGCATACACTTCCTTCACTGAACTTTTAACTGAAAACTACTAATATCATCCTTTTGCAACCACACTTTCTTTATTAAACTTTATAGTATCTTGAATCTCTCTGTATCTATTTTTTCGGGTTTCTGAATTGTGATCCACTTCACAGTTCTTTCAGGTACCAATGCATCTGATATTTCCTCATGCTTTTTGGGTTATTTACTGTACATTGAAGAGTTATAGGTCTTGATCCAAGAGGCCTTATGCATTTTCTGGATGATCCTTTATTAGCAATTCTGTAAGTTAAAAACCTAGCTCATTGTTTGTTTACTTCCTTGCAGCCTGGCATCGACCGTGTCAGAACCCCATTTCCCTGTCAAAGCAATACTAAAGCATATGATTCTGAAGCTAAGGATCTGTTACAGAGTCCTCACTCCATGCACCATCACAAGAGTGGATTTCTGTGTAGAGTAAGTGTCTTCTCTGTGGCCCTTAACCATTTTACTGTTTCTAGCTGGCTGAATTGCATGAGCACTGAGGTGTATCATGTTGGAACTGAAAAATACTTACTGCCCCCATTTTATCTTGCAAGTGGGGTTCATGCAAAATCCGATCATTTGACAGGAACTATCTATGGAAATGCCTGCATCATGTAGTTGATTTTCTTTCATGAGATTGTTATTATGATGACGTATTAACTGAATTTGGATACCAAGTGTAGGGCATGGCTGGGCATCTGGATGCTACAATCATTTAATTCCCAGATATTATGGCACACAATGCATAACTAAATAACCTAATTTCCATTTATTTTTCATCCCCTACATCAAATTAAAGAAAATAACTACAATGAAAAGTATCTAACATGGTTACGTCACTCATGTCCATGCAATGAGGAATTAGATTACAGGAATAAGGTGCATTTGTTCTTGTTGTTGTTTGTTGAACACGCTGGTCAGCAAATATCCATATTCAAATCATTGTCATGTTGAATTCAGATTCCATGGTGTTTTGTCTCCTGCACATCTGAGCCTACCAGTTATGCATCTTGGCAAAGGGCACTTCCTTGTCCCTGAGACCTTGGATGGGTGATGTTTGACATAGGTACTTCACATTCTTTGAAGTGTCCACGTAACATAGTTGTTATGTAATGACCGAAACTATCCTGTTGTATTAGATGAAATATATCTGACAAATGGTCTGAGAAATGTTTGTGATGAGGAATTGTTAGTTACAAGCGTAAAAAGTTGCTTAGCCTGATTTCTAGCAATTATCTTTTGTTCATGGGTAATTCTGAGAGCATCTTGGCTTCAGACATCGACCAAAGTACAATACTTTCTTTTATTTTTGGTGTTTCACTCTAATTTGGTTCTTTTCTTATATTCTGTAGCTTGAACCTTCATTTCAATTTTCCAACTCCGCAATGGAAGGGGCAACAAAGTGGAACCCTGTCTGCTCAAAAACATCAGATGAGGTTCGACAGTTATATGGCCAAATGAAGCAGTTTGACCAGCAAGTTAGTGCTGTATCAGTGGTTTCTGCCCTTGAAGCAGAACTTGCGCAGGCTCGAGCCCGCATTGATGAACTTGAGGCAGAGCGACGGTCCTCCAAAAAGAAACTCGAGCACTTCTTGAAAAAAGTCAGTGAGGAAAGAGCCTCATGGCGGAGAAGGGAACATGAGAAGATACGTGCAATTATTGATGATGTCAAAACTGACTTGAACCGAGAAAGGAAAAATCGCCAAAGGATAGAACTTATTAATTCCAAGTTGGTCAATGAGCTGTCTGATGTGAAGTTATCAGCCAAGCGGTTTATGCAGGACTATGAAAAAGAGAGGAAAGACAGGGAAGTACTAGAGGAGGTATGCGATGAGCTTGCTAAGGAAATCGGAGACGACAAGGCTGAAGCTGAATCATTAAAGAGGGAATCAATGAAACTCAGGGATGAAATGGAAGAGGAGAGGAAGATGTTGCAGATGGCTGAGGTCTGGCGTGAAGAGCGTGTGCAGATGAAGTTGGTGGCTGCTAAGGTGGCACTTGAAGAGAAGTATGCTCAGATGAACAAGGTCATGGCAGATATAGCAGCTTTTCTAAGGTCAAAAGGTGCAAATCCAGATGTGAAGGAGATGAAAGAAGTAGAGTCACTTTGTGAAGCTGCTGCTGCAGTGAATATTCAAGATGTCAAGGAGTTTACTTATGTGCCCCCAAATCCAGATGATATTTTCTCCATTTTAGAAGAGGTTAACTTTGGTGAACCCAACGAGAGAGAAATTGAAGCCTGTGCTGCTTATAGTCCTGCCAGCCATGCTTCCAAAATTCATACTGTGAGTCCTGAAATTAATATGGTCAAGAAAGATGACATTAGGAGGCATTCTAATGCATTTTCGGAAGAGAATGGTGATATAGAAGAAGATGAGAGTGGGTGGGAAACTGTGAGCCATGCTGAGGATCAGGGCTCAAGTTATTCACCTGGAGGAAGTGATCCATCTGTCCACAAGTTTCGCCAAGACAGTAATGCATCAGGAAGTGGAACAGATTGGGAAGAAAATGCAGATGAGGAAACGCCAATTACCGAAATCAGTGAAGTCCGTTCAGTGCCTATGAAGCAATTGAAGAAGGGCTCATCAATATCCAGGCTTTGGAAATCATGCCCAAATAATGGTGAAAACTACAAGATAATCTCAGTAGTAGAGGGAATGAATGGAAGGCTTTCAAATGGAAGGATTTCTAGTGCAGGTATCATGTCTCCAGATCGAGGGTCAGGTAAAGGTGGTCTTAGCCCTCCCGATCTGGCAGGCCAGTGGAGCTCGCCTGATTCAGGGAATCCTCACGTAAACCGAGGAATGAAAGGGTGCATTGAATGGCCTCGTGGCGCCCAGAAGAACAGTTTGAAGGCAAAGCTTTTGGAGGCAAGAATGGAAAGTCAAAAGATCCAATTACGCCAGGTTCTTAAACAGAAGATTTAAATGTGGCAAGTTATCAATGTCCAATCCTGCTCATCAAAGCTACTGATAAAACTGGATGGAAGTAAGTAGTTTCATTTCAAAGCTTCTGAGATACCTCTCTTCTGCCTGTTGAAACTACATTGAAGATTATTAGTGAAGAGAACATGTGAATAAAAATACACATGATTGGCACACATTGGACTAGCAACATTTGCTGGTTCTCCAGATTTAGAGTTACATCGTATCTCCGCTGCTGACATCTTGGAAATAATAATGTTGGATGGATAAGCTGGGTATCATCTTCTATCGGGGTATAGCAATCAATCCCCTTAGCAACTAGTAAATCAAAATGCAAGTTATGCTGTTATTACTATATCATGTAGCCAAGTCTGAAGATCCCATGTAGAGACAAAATTCATGGTGGAGATAATGATACCATCCTTTCTGTGTTTATTTATGAGATATATTTCTGTCTGAAACTTCTTGATAAAGTTTTATCCCATCTTGCTGACACATGATTTTTAGGTGTTTTGTACATATCAGGTGCAAAATCAGATTGGGTTTGTCTCTTTTGTTGGAAATAATTAGGCTTTTAACGTGAAAACACTTG
The DNA here is from genome assembly GCF_030704535.1 of Vitis vinifera. Classification (NCBI taxonomy): domain Eukaryota; kingdom Viridiplantae; phylum Streptophyta; class Magnoliopsida; order Vitales; family Vitaceae; genus Vitis; species Vitis vinifera. The sequence goes on from NC_081823.1 coordinate 6,532,260, forward strand.
TATGCAGTCTCCTCCATAGCCTGGCTACAGCTCAAGCAACCAATAAAGGGGAAAGCTTTGCTGCAGGTAGGCCACAGCTGTGCAATCTGCCAGTCCAAAACGCTCTTACATGGCACTATAACGCTCCAACCTTCAATTCAAATTTCAAATTTCTGCAAAACAAATTTCACAACCATCCAAAGTAAGGGTTTCAAACCCGAAAAGTAAAGCTTCAGGCGGTGACCCAGATATGTAATATATAATATTCTGTACCAATAATCAATCAAACTGCCCAAGTGGCCACGATAGCTGTTTGCCTGAAAACGATGTCTTAGGGTAAACCCAATTCAAAGCAACCATCAATCTCACATACAACACTTCAACACAATCGGAAGGATCTTTTCATTTGGCACAACATAAAAATTGTACAAAAACAGTTTCCCACCAGGTAAATTGAAGCACTTATTGGTTTTAAATAATCCAATTAAATGCTTCATCAACTACATTACAGAATCCAATCAACTGTGGCTCATGGAGTTTGGAGTTCGCTGAAAGAAAATATGCATGTTTTTCTCTGTTTCTCATAATTTCTATCATCTGTATTCTTGAAAGTTGACATGACCTGTTGCTCGGGCATGCTCCATAGCCTCCTGCATATTTTTAGATAAACATAAGGAAAAATCAAGAGGGTTTAGTAATTCAAGAAAATGTTGGGGAAAGACGCAAGGAAAGATTAGGACAGCATAATGATTGTATTGGTGAGAGATTACCTTCTGGCCAATGACTCCAATTTGGCATACACCACACCGCAATGTGAAGTTGGTTGTGTCGGTAAATCTCCTTTTCCTGAAAAGAAGCAGATAGAAATTAAATAACCATTGTGTATATGATTTGTTAGTGATAAGCAGCTCAAAAGAAAAAGCAATTTGTTTAAGGAAACCAGCTTAAGGGCAAGATCAAGCCAACTGAAAACATTCCCTCTAACCGTTCATATAATGACTCATAAATATTATCTGCTTTGGGCTCCATAGCCTTCACGGCTTAAAACACAGTTACATATACTAAATGAGTTGTCCCTTATAAGGGCTACGGACTTCTGCCCCAAAAGATGTGGGATATCACATTTATCCTTGTCTTGACTCATGAAGGCAATGAGTGTTCAAACTCTACACATTTTTGGCTAGGGATCATATAATGACTCATGTAGATATTGTTTACTTTTAAGTCCATTGGCTGTTATGACTTCAAGGCGCATTTACATATACCAAATGGGTTATCCCTTATGAGTTTTAAACTTTCCATCATTAATTTATGATCACAATCCAACACCGTGATTATGTTAAAAGTTCATTCGCTTCATTGTAATGCTAGCAATCCCCATATATTATAGTTCACAGCTTTAAAACACGTTTACACTTTGATGGTTCCTCTCTCATAAAGGTTCAAGAACTTTCCCCCAACAATGCAGGATATCACAATCCAATACTCTGGTTATGTTAAAGTTCATTCTTGTCATTTTGATGCGAGCTAACCCCACATTTTGATAATTAATTAACATGACAAACAGTTCTTTCATTATACTCAAGTTTCCTTATTTATCATTTCCTAGATCCAGAATAATGACATGCTGATTTTTGATATGGAAAATTAACAAATCTAAAAATAGGAGCAAAAAAACCCATGGAACTCCACCCTGTTCATAGATGGTGTGAACAATTTTAAACTAAGAAGACAAAATATGGCAGGAATTCAATTATTAATATATCCTACGCATTTTATCTTGCTAGCATGTCACTCACAATGCAGAAGTTCAGACCCCATTCAATGCACAAAAATTGGAAATCAGTTAATTACGAACCATCTCCTCAAGGCATGCTCTTGAAAGGTGGAAAATTTTAATATAATCACCTCAAAAGATCTTGCACATCAAATGGTTAATCATCATATGATAATACTAATTTTCCATGTGAGAAATCTCAGAAATGGGCCACACAGTTCAGTGTACATGTGCCAGGTACCTAGGAAACATGCATCAACATACACTCATGCATGCATGGTTGCGCATCAACATAGACTAGTGTTTTTCTGTATGTAAACTTGGGCACAACACTTCAGAATATTAGACTTGAAGCTTCAATTATAGCTCAAATATTACCTTTGTTGTTCCTTAACAAGGTTAAGGGCAAGTTCCTCGATTGGACCAATGGCCCTGTCTGTTTGTACTGTAAATACAGTCTGATCAAACTCTTCTGGAGCACCATCAAATGGAGACATCTGTTGATACAAGACACAAAAATCAAGCACCACAACCAGTGGAATAAATGTAAAGGGGTATATAGATAAATGAGGGCATTGTAATGCAGAAAGAATTGAAAACAACAGCATGGGAGACGAACATACAGTTTTTGACCATAAAACACTACAGTTTGTGCTATAGATACCACCATTTGATGGAGTTGGGGTCCTAAATAAGACATACTGAAGAAAAACCAGCTTGGGTCCCAGAGTAATCTGGTCCACCATAGCAGCCTTTCCCAATAGTAAACTTAGAGGCTGTATGGTAAACCAACTTCATCCGACAACTTCTTGTTTAAGCCATTAAGCATGTTAAGTATATTTGGTAAAATAACTTGATAATACTATTTAAAGTCCAAATTAACTTTAAGTATTAAGTTAAAAGAAACCCCTTTTTGGATTCAAAATAGTTTTGTGCCTTCATCGCAAACTCTTTAACAACTTCTCAACTCTTTATAACAACCATTGGTCTTTTCCTCCCTTGTTTTTTTTTTTTTTTCCCCACTGAAGCTCATTACTTAATATTAATAGGGGTAGAATGCCCAATTTATTATTTCAAAAAATTTGTTAAGTTAGTTTCACTAGATGCACTTAATACTTAAAATAAGAGGTTTTAAGTCAACAAATTCAATAAAATTCATATCAAGTCATCTTAAAGTTATTAAGTGCCAAGTTTTGAAATTTACAAAACACCACTTTGCTATTCACATTTTTACTTGAGAGGATCCCATCTCCATTTGAGATCAACCGAAACTTGCCAAAAGTATGATACATCTTAGTTAACCTTGTTTGACCCATGGTCGCTCTTTTTCTTTATCTTTATGAATGAAAAGTCAAGATTCAATGGTTATAATTTGGTTGGATGATTTGCTGCAGAAGATCTCCTACACTAGTTGCCAAGTTTTAAGGCACAAGGAGACTATTTTTCTTCCCACATACAACGTTCTCGATGATTATTCTTCTAAAATGGTCAGCAATATCACAAATATACTACGAAAAATGTAATTCATAAAGAAACACCTACAGCCAAGGCATCATAGTGCAGTCCATCATAGATCAGCATAACCCTTTCATCATAACCTGCCTCCTGTAAAATGGTACCCCAGAAAAGAGTAAAAAAACTTAGGAAAAGTTCAGTCATGACAGGTTTACAAGAATCAGATGCATAAATAGCAGATTGCTCATTCTGACCTGACCATACACATCACATCGGCCAGTTTGGATATCGTATGCTGCAATTTCCCGGCCATAATAATCTGCTAATATTGAAAGCTCAATCGCACCTTCATAAGAGAAAAGAAATTTGTAAAATATCAGGGATGGCTCTGATGGATAAATGAGCTACATAAATAAATAAAAAATTAGTTCTTGATACGATAATATAACAATATGAGTTGTCATGCAACATTTCTATGAAAAGTCAAGAACCCAACACTTAATCAAACATCCAAAATTCAAGAACTTCCAATTTGCTGTATGAAAGATGTAGGCCCCATGTACTACTCAGGTATGCTGGTAGGACATTAGAATGCAGAAAATATTCCTATAGAAAATGCAGTGTGTAGAAGAAAAATGAAAGGAATAAAAAGCACATAATTCTTTTTCCTGAATCTTTTGCTTGTATAGAGACTCATATATATACAAAAAATCCTAACACCTAGATTAGGAACTTTCCTAACTCAATTACTACAAATCCCTTTGATCATGGGATTGCCTAATTCTCTCTACAAAATCACGACTCCCCTAATTTGATTCTTCCAAGCTCCCCCTCAAGCTGGAGAATATATGTTTTCCATTCCCACCTTGGATACAATTGCTTGAGCCTTTGTATTGCTTAAACTTTTTGTGAGTATATCTACAAGTTGCCAGCTAGTAGATATACAAGGAGTACAAATCAATCCACTATCTAGTTTCTCTTTGATAAAATGCTTGTCTATTTCAATGTGTTTCATACAATTGTATTGCACTAGATTATGTGCAATACCGATTGCAAATTTATTATCGGAGTAAAGTCTCATTGGCTGATCCCATTTAATCTTCAAATCTTCCAAAATGATCTTCAGCCATAGCAATTCACAAACTCCTTAGGCCATTGCTCAAAATTCTACTTTTGCACTAGACCTTGCCACCAAACTCTGTTTCTTACTTTTTCATGCCACCAGACTCCCACTAAGAAAGGTGTAATGCCCAGTAATTGATCTTCTATCAACCACAAATCTAGCATAATCTGCATCTTTGTATGTTTCAAGTACTAGTCCCGAGCTTCGTTTAAAGAGGATGCCCTTTCCTAGAGACCCCTTAAGGTATTGTAGTACTTTTGCACAAACTCCTTAGGCCATTGCAATTCACAAAATGATCTTCAGCCATAGCAATTCACAAACTCCTTAGGCCATTGCTCAAAATTCTACTTTTGCACTAGACCTTGCCACCAAACTCCGTTTCTTACTTTTTCATGCCACCAGATTCCCACTAAGAAAGGTGTAATGCCCAATAATTGATCTTCTATCAACCACAAATCTAGCATAATCTGCATCTTTGTATGTTTCAAGTACTAGTCCTGAGCTACGTTTAAAGAGGATGCCCTTTCCTAGAGACCCCTTAAGGTATTGTGGTACTTGGTTAGTAACTTGCAATGAACCTCTTTTAGACTGTGCATGAACAGGCTAATCACACTCACAACATATGTTATATCCGGTCTTGTGCCAAATAGATAAATGAGTCTTCCTACCAGACGTTGATACATTTCTCTATCTACTGCAATATCTTCCTCAGCATCTCCAAGCTTATAATTAGGATCTATTGGTATACTTATTGGTTTCGACACCAACTTCCCTATTTCCTCGATAAGGTTTGTTACAAATTTCTACTAAAAAATAAAATTCTTTACTTAGAATGTACAATCTCAATTCCTAGGAAGTATTTCAACCTTCCCAACTCTTTAATCTCAAATTTCTTGGTCGCATTGTCTCAAGGTCTGTCTCTCTAGTTCATCATTTCCCATCATGATGATGTCGTCTACATATACCAAAAGAGCTATAACTCTCCTTGAATCTTAATGTTTAATGAATAATGTATAATCTCCTTGACTTTGTCTATATCCCATGTTTTTCATAACTTTTGCAAACCTTCCAAATCACGCCCTTAGAGATCGTTTCAATTTGTATAGAGCTTTTGATGTAGTACAACCCTAGGATGGTTGCCTACACTCAAGGGTAGGTAGACTAGGGTTTTATTTTTTAGGGTGTAAGGAGAGGAACAAAAAATAAATTTTATGATAGAGAAAATTATAAGATAAGAAATAGAGAGAAAGAAGAAACAATGAAGAAAAGATAGAAAACCTTATAATCTCACTAAGGCCTTCTAGGAGTCTCACCTAGAAGAAAATCAACGGAGTCTCACCATTGAGGGTTGCAATCTTGCAATGAAAGAAAATATAATATTATTCATATCAATTCATCCCTTTGATTTACATTGATTAGCCTATTTATAGGCTTCTCTAAGAAATTCAAAGTCTACTAAGACTCTAATAACCTTTATGATTCTAATTCTAATTATAACATCCGAAGTCTACTAGGACTCTAATAACCTATCATGACTTAAATTCTAATTATATTATAACTCAACTAGCTAATCCTGATTAGATTCCAACAAATATTAATCCTACTTTAATTACAACTAATACTAATTCCCTTTCTTGATATATATCTTGAAAATTCATCCTCATCAATTCCCTCTGACTTGAAAAAAACTCGATCTCGAGTTTTAGTGATTTTCCACGATCAATTGAAATTCCGAACGATGCCTTCCACCTTTTCTTTCTTTGTCGTCTCTTTCCCATGGTAAGACAGAATCTCAAGATCTGTTGAACTTGTTCAATTTCATGCAAGACAAATACTAGACTTCAAAAAACTTTTTGATGTTATACAACAAGTTGATAATTCTCAAAATAATTATGTGTCTTCAACAAGCTTGTGGAAAGTTGTTTCCCACACTCTTCTTGTAAATTGTTTTGTGGAAGAATAAGATTCTTGAATTCCCTATATTCAAAAGAAATTTCAATAGATTCTTCATGTTTGCCACCACTCATGATAATGTTTGGCCTTGGGAAGTCAAACATCGATTCTTCTGAAACTTCTTCAACTTCTTTGAGCTCTTCTATTGGTTGATCTAGGATTAGTTTCATCACCTTTTGCTTTCTAGATTCATCATTGATGATTTCTCCCTCCTTTCTAGTAACTTCGACTTGCTTTTTAATAAGAATATTTGATGACCCTTCTAGTTTCAAGGGTGCTATTTTTTCCCCTGGTTGCTTATGTGGTGGAATTTCCTTCATTGGACGAAGAATCTTCTTACGCCCATTGCGTACAAGGGTGTAAGTGTTCTCATATCCATCATGTTGGATCCTTTCATAAAAAAGTCATGGTCTTCCAAGCATAATATGGGCAACTTTCATCGGCAAAACATCACACCATGTTGATAACTCAAAATTATTACGGAAATTAAACGTCACTAGACAACGAGAACTCACCAAAATAGATGTGTCATTTACCCATGCTATTTGATAGGGATTTGGATGATCTTCTGTCTTTAGATTAAGCTTCTCAACAAGTTCCTCTGAAGTTAGATTGGAACAACTACCTCCATCAATAATCAAAGTACATAGTCTCCCTTGACAAGCAACACAAGTTTGGAAGATGCTAGTACGTTCCTCCTCTTCATTTAGCCTTGGTATGTTCACCAATGGCTGCATAAAAAAGTTGTAGTCTTCAACCGTGTTTGCATATGTTACTCCACTCCTCAATTACATATGCCTTCATGCCAAGAATTTTGGCTCTGATACCAAAATTGATGTAGGACAACCCTAGGATGGTTGCTTACACTCAAGGGTAGGTGGACTAGGGTTTTATTTTTTAGGGTGTAAGAAGAGGAACAAAAAATAAATTTTATGGTAGAGAAATTATAAGATAAGAAATAGAGAGAAAGAAGAAACAATGAAAAAAAGATGGAAAACCTTAGAGTCTCACTAAGGCCTTCTAGGAGTCTCACCTAGAAGAAAATCAATGGAGTCTCACCATTGAGGGTTGCAACCTTGCAATGAAAGAAAATATAATATTATTCATATCAATTCATCCCTTTGATTTACATTGATTAGCCTATTTATAGGCTTCTCTAAGAAATTCAAAGTCTACTAGGACTCTAATAACCTATTATGATTCTAATTCTAATTATAACATCCAAAGTCTACTAGGACTCTAATAACCTATCATGACTCAAATTCTAATTATATTATAACTCAACTAGCTAATCCTAATTAGACTCCAACAAATATTAATCCTAATTTAATTCCAAGTAATATTAATCCTACTTTAATTACAACTAATACTAATTCCCTTTCTTGATATATATCTTGAAAATTCATCCTCATCAGCTTTCTTCAATTTACACACCTTTTTAGTGATTGAGTCATTGCCAAATCCAAAAAGGACTTCCATATAAATCTCTTCTTTCATATCTCAATTCAGAAATGCATTTTTGACATCAAACTATTATAGATCCCAGTTATAATTTGTTGCCAATGATAACAAAATTTTGACTATGTTCATTTTGGCAATCAGAGCAAATGTCTCCAAATAGTCCACACCATATGTCTGAGTGTATCCTTTAGCCACCAATCTTGTCTTGTATCTCTCTAATGTCTCATTTGCTTTATACTTAACAGTATAAACCCACTTACAACTCACTGACTTTTTTCCTGCAAGCAAATCTACCAACTATCTCCCAAGTTCTATTCTTCTCCAAGGCCTCAATTTTTGCAATCATGACTTGTCTCCAATTTTCATTAGATAAAGCCTCAAATAGAGTGGTAGGAATATGAATATTGTTCAAACTTGTGAAAAAACTCATATGGGATGGAGACAACTTTTCAAATGACACAACATGAAAAAGTGGATACAAAGGGTGTTTAGTATATCACCCGTTCCCTTCCTGATAGCAATAAGAAGATTTTGATCTATAGATTTTTCAGATTAAAGTTAAGACTCAGTTTGTGAGCAAGGATGAGAGACTATTACTTCATTTCCAAAAGCCGGTTTAGATTCTTAAACCTATATAAGTTTAGGGACTGCAACTTTCTTCCTTGAGTACACTTTGCTAGTCATTTGATTCTTAGGAGCAAGTTCAAGCGACGATGGCTTAGGTTTTGAGAACTAGGGTATGGATACTGAATCAAACACTAGACTAGAGACTTTAGGAAGGTCAATGAGAAAGGGATCAATGAGATAGGAATCCTGACCCTTATCTTCCTTGATGGAATTCTCCCCCTGAAGATAAGGAGTGGGAAAATAAGACTCACTCTCATTGAAAGTAAAATCCGTTGAAACAAAAAAAAAAAATTGGATGGTGGATAGTAACACTTGTACCCTTTTTGAGTGAGGAATATCCCATAAAAATATATTTGATTGCTCTTGGGTCCAATTTTCCCTTGTTTAGACTGTGAACATGTACAAAAAACACACACCCAAATTTATTAGGAATGAGATAGTTTATGGTTCTCATATTAGGATAAAACAATGAAAGTATATCCATTAGACTTTTGAACCCTAAGACTTTGGAAAGTAATCGGTTTATAAGATCTATGGTGGTTAGGATGGCTTCCCCCTAATAAGATTTAGACACATGTTTTTCGAGCAAAAAAGCTTGTGTTGTATCAAGAAGGCGACCATTTTTCCTTTTAGCAATTCCATTATGTTGCGAGGTGTTGACACATGATGACTTATGAATTATTCCCTCATGTTGAAAGTATGGAGTTAGGACTTGATTGAAATAATCTCTAGCATTGTCGGACCAAAACCTCTTGATAGTGACACCAAACTAGTTTTTTATCATGTTATGAAAGTTTAGAAGAACAAAACTCATATGAGATTTGTGTTTAAGTAAGAAAATCCAAGAGACTTAGTACGATCATTGATAAAAGACATAAACTAATGTGCCCCAAATATATTATGAACAAGAAGGAAGGACCCCAAAAATCACTATGAATTATATGAAAAGACTCCGAACTTCTTTCATTATTTTTGGTGAGGAAGGTTAAACGCCTATGTTTGACAAGTTTACATACATCATAATGGAAACTCTCAACATCTAATTTCCTAAATAAAAAAAGAAACACAATCTTAAGAGTTCCAAATGATGGATGTCCAAGTCTACAATGATGAAGCCAAATTTTTTCTTTATTAACAAGGTGGTGCTTAAAAAGACAAGATACGTGTAAGTGTGGGACTAATTTGGACATCTCCTACACCTACGATAATGGTTAATGAACCATCTGCAGTGGTTATTTTCCTACTGCTTGGATAAGGATTAGAGTTGTTAAATAGGTATGATGAATGAGTCATGTGATTTATGACACTTGAATCTAAAACCCAAGAACCAACAAGGTTTCATCCAAGACTTTTAATCCAATGGAAATAGGAAACTTACTAAAAAGTGTCAGTGAGTAGGTACTTGAAATTTTCTCAAGAGTTCCCAACAAAGCACTCAAATTTTCAATCTCTTCCCGATTGAATCCGCCTTGTTCCAGATATTTTTCTTCAAGTGGCTGAACAGAAGACAATTGTGCTTGCCCATTATCCCTTTGTTGCCCTCCATTATAACCCCACTCTTTGCTAGATGTGATTAGCTTACCATGAAGTTTCCAACATTTGTCCTATGTATATCTAGGCTTCTAGTAGTAAGTGCACCATAAGTTATCCTTGTTATCACGGTTTGAAGCCTTTGACCGATCAGTCCTTTTGTTATCGGTAGTGTTGGCCTTCTGATCAATGCCCTTGTTAGCAATCATAGCCGAGCCTTCCATGTTTTGAGATTCAAGCATGACACTCCTACTTTCTTCTACTTGGATGATAGAGGTAGTCTCATTCAAAGTTGGAAGCTCTTTGCTAAGTATTTGAACCCTAACTTGATCAAATTCAACATTGAGATCAACCAAGAAATCATAGACCCAAACCTTTTTTATATAATTCTTCAAATTGTTGCACCCTCAAAAGATTTTATCTCAATGCGTCGATAGTGATCAAGCTCTTGCCATAGATTTTTCAATATATCGGTATACTTCGTGACTGTCTTGTTTCCTTGTTTCGCTGCTCTAGTCATAACTTTTATTTCATACATTTGGGCTACATCTAATGTTTCCAAGTATGTCTAGTGAATTTCATCCTAGATGTCTTTAGCAGTTGTCATGAACATACATGTATCACTAATTTTAGGTGTCATTAAGTTCCACAACCATGCCATTATCATTAAGTCTTGCTCATCCTAGGCATCAAACTAAGGGTCTCCTTTTCTTGGTCCAACTCCCGGGAAATGACTTAATTTCCTTTTTCCCTTCAAAAATGTACGAACAAGCAATGACCATTTCAAATAATTCTTCCCATTACATCTGTATGTCGCTTAAATATTTTGTAATTCTCCTGTGTTGTGATTGGTAATTACTCCTTTAGATTAAGCAATGACAACGATAGTTTTTGATACCTGCCATTTTTTTTTTTTTAACTATAAGGCTTAAATAGCCAAACTTAAACACCTTAACTTATATAGCCAACCTTAAATACTCATATTGAAGCCTTTTTTGGCATTCAAAGGTGTTGACATGAGGCAGAGGCAAAGCCGACGGTGTGAGAAAGATCCAAGAGTGACAGCAACAACAACATCCAAGGGTGATGATGACGGCAAGATCCAAGGGTGACAATAGTACAAGGCAAAGACAAAGCCAATGGCGAGGGCTCTGATAACGGTGGAATTTCGTTGGCATAAGGAAATCAAAAGTACAGGGATGTAAGTGCAAAGGCGACGATGCAACAACGACACTATGAAGTTATTTAACTTGCGTTTGCTTTGAGGGCACAAAGGTAGCAGTGCGACTTAGTGGCGCAACAATGATGCAAGGGAGAACACTGAAGAAAACCCATAACACACTCTCTGTTGCATAAGGGGCACGATTCATAGACAAAGAAAGCTTTAAAGCTTGACAATGAAGGTTGACACTAGACTTTGAACTCAACACGAAAAGCTGAAATCACAAACCTAAGGCTCTGATACCATTTAGAAGAAAGATGGAAGGAATAAAAGGTACAAAATTCTTTTTCCTCAATCTTTTGTCTGTACAAAGACTCATATATATACAAAAAATCCTAGCACCTAGATTAGGAACTTTTCGAACTCAATTACAACAAATCCTTTTGATCACAGGATTGCCTAATTCTCTTTACAAAATCATGACTTTCCTAATTTCATTCTTCCACACAGTGCCACCCAAAAAATGCACCCTCAAGAATTTGTTTCATTAGGTTAACTAAATCCTTGTCTAGGTAGTAATTTCATTTATTTATCTATTTGCTCACCAAAGAAGTAGAGAGTAAGGGGGAGGGGGGAACTTTGAATTTACAAAAACCAACCCAATCTTGAATAGTTATAGGATTCCAAATTTCATTTCCTTTCTTCCATCTCTTACAAAATCTAATGGAACCATAGTAAAAAACTTTGTTTTGTTTTTTTTTTTTTTTTAAATTTAAGACATTAACATTAACCCAAAATCAAGTTCAACCAAATCTAACACTGTCATCCTCCAATGATGTGTATTCTTTGCATTTATTATCTAACTCAACTTAGATACATTTTTCCCCTGACTTGAGGTCTTTGTTGACCTTATGCCTATTTTGGGTCAGTGATATGTGGTGTAGGACCTTTCAAAATCCCAAATATCATTGAGGAGGATGTTCAGCTAATATCATATGCAAGGTAGAGCAAAAGGCATTCAGCCCCACTGGAATGCTGCTAGAAAGGATATCATGCTTTCTGGGGAAAAGCTAGCAAACGTTCCTCTTGAAAATCCCACAATGGGCCATAGCAAGGATGCGGCTAGACCACAAAGACCAATAGCTGCAAGGTGACACTTTCTAAGTACTCAAATCAAGAGAGAGGAAGAAATTCAGACCCACCTCCCCATTTCTCAGGGTTGAGAATCCAAGCACAATATTCCTCATTTGGCTTTTCAAGAAATGCTTCAGAATACTTTGTTGCATCGCTTTGCACTATTGCAGCTATAACCTTCAAAAAATCAAAACATTACAAATTGTTAAATTTGTGGATACATGGGAATAGCATATAGAAAGAAAGAGACTATCTATGCCAATTGGTTCTTGACATCCTTACAATCATTTTTAGTTAACTCCTTTAATGCTATCTTTGAGTCAACCAATTCAGTTCCTTTTATTCTTGTAAATTTTTATTTGGAAATAAGAAACTCTACCGTAAGTGAAAATCTTTGAATGACTTGTGGCAGATAAGAAGGTTGATACAAATTACTTGCTTCATTGAAGAAAAACATACAATGTGTTTAGCCCAAAATGGTGTGTCATGTGCAGAGGGAGTGGGGAGTCTATAGATCATGTTTTTTTTTTTTTACATTACCCCACAACATTAACATTATAATGTAAATTGTTTCAACTTGTAAGGATTGATTAGGTTCCACCTAGAAGGGCAGAGGGGATATTGATCATATCCTTTGGAGGTTTTGGGGACTTCCTCGAGACATGACTCTTTTGGCACATTGCCAATCTCACTTTGATTTGGACTATTTGGTAGAAAAGAAATGCAAGAATTTTTAAGGATAGATGGAGGCCTCTAGAAATAGTTTAGGACTTGTTTTATTTCTCTTTTTCCCTATGGATTTCCACTAGTGAAGCTTTGGTAATCATCCCTTTGAACCTCATTTGGCTACATTGAAACCTTATTTGTAGAATCATAAGGTTGACTAAGAAAACGCTTTGTGAATGGCTATCACCTCTAATGGTCTTTGTTAAGCTAAATTTTGATGGATATTCTTTGGGCAACCCAAGGCAATTAAGCAAAAATTCTAGTCATTTTAGAAAGATTGTCACAAAAGAAAGCTCTGGGCTCTCCAATCTTCTAGCAAAAGGTGATTTTGCTATTATCACACCATGAGTGCCTAAGAAAGAAAAAGGACCATGGAAGTTTGATGAGCAATTGCTCTAAATTATTGATATTTCTTCAAAGTCAGGATGTTCCTTCACGTGGGCAATCATACGATGAATGTGTTAGCAAAACATGGACCTAGACATATGATTCTCCATGTAAGAGATTTTATACCTTTAGGAATTGTAGCTAGATTCGACTTTTTGAATAGTATACCTCTAAGAACCCTTAGTTCACATGGTCATAAGCCTTTTCAATATTCATTTTGTAGATGACCCTTTTTCAAAGCTTTTTAGCCTTGAGTTTAAAGCCTCATTTTCCATACAGACCGCATCCAAGATAAGTTTGTCCTCCACAAAAGTGTGTTGAGAATTTAAAATCACTCTCTCAACCATTTTTTTTAGCCCGTTAGCCAAAACTTTAGCTAGAAGCTCATAAAGGCTTCCCACCAAACTAATAAGGTGAAACTCCTTAAATCCTTTGCACCCCCCTTCTTAGGAATGAGCACAACAAAAATGGCATTAAGGCTTTTCTCAAAATGACCCAAATCATGAAACTCCGCTACAGAAGCCCATAACTTCATTCTTAACAATATCCCAACAAAATTGCCAAAAAGCCAAGGTGAATTCATCCGAACCAAAAGCTTTGTCCCCATACAAACTAGCAAGAGCTACAAGAACCTCTTCCTCCAAAAAAGGATCCTTCAGGGACCTCTACTCTTCTCTATCCAAAGTAGAAAAGGATAACCTGCTGATACTTGGTCTCCATTCTTCAGTCTCTGACAAGATTCTTTGAAAAGCATTAACTACCTCCTCATTTATCTCAACCTTCTTCTATTCACTTTGATAGCAAACAAGAAATTTCTTCTTCTTCGGGCATTGGCCATTTTGTGGAAGAACCTTGAGTTTTAATCACCTTCTTTCAGCTATACTTCTCTTGACTTTTGCCTCCACGAAATCTTTTCCATGCTTGCCCACTTAGTAAAATCCTCCACAACCCTTCTTCTAGCCACAGTATCTTTAAGGGAAAGACCTAAGCCTTTTTCTTCAGCATCCCAAAAATCAATCTGAGGGCAGATTTTTTGTTGGAGGATACATTCCCGATAACCTCTTTGTTCCATACTTTGAGATCATGCTTTAGTGCCTTTAGCTTGCAAGCTAAGATGTGACTATACGAGCCATTGAAGGTGTAGCCCATCCACTAACTCCCCACCAAGTCTTTGAACCCTTCCACACTCAACCACATGTTCTCAAAATGAAAAGGAAGTTTTCCACCTTTGATTCCTCCTCCATCCCCTAGAATAGGGGCATGATCAGAAGTAGACTTAGGCAGCAAACTCTAACAAAGACCACTAAATGACTCTCCCATTCTTCTGAAACTAGGAAGCGATCTAGCCTAGCAAAGGATCTATTATTCAAGCCACCACACTAAGTAAAGCAACCCTTTGTGAGAGGTAAATCCCTCGGTTGAATCAATTATCTTCGAGAAACATATCATCGTTGATGATGTTCTTGAGCAATTTCTCCCTTCTCCAAGAAATCTGACCACATTAAAGTCCCCACCAAAGCACTAGGAATTACTCCAAAACCCTCTAATGTCACCTAGCTCTACCCACAAGTCCTCCCTATCAATGTTACAAACTGGCCCATGCATGCCAAAAAACACCTAAATGAAGTTGTCATCACAGTTCTTAAACTGACAAGACAGAGAATACACTCCTATTTCCATCTCCAGTAGCTCTAACACTTTACTATCCCAAAAACCAAAATTCTCCCTACTTGACCTCTAGAATCCACAGTTCCTTAATTCAAGAATCTGCCTACTCTTAGATTTCTCACCAGCATCTCCAACCTGTGCTAGACCTTGGTCTCCAACAAACAGACGAGGTCTATCCTTTCAGATCTGATAAAGGTTTTCACTACCTTCTGCTTATCCATGACATTTAATCCCTTGACATTCGAAGAGAGTATCCTAATATTCATTTGCAAAACTTGTACAATTCCCAAAAGAACTCTCACTTCTTTTTCCTATCCCTAAAACGGAATCATAATTGATTGAGCACTGAAGCTTGCATAATTCTCTCTCAAATCTAGACCCGGAGGCTAAAACTTTCTTTTTTCCAAGAGAAGAGTTTTTACCCTTCTTTCTAGACTCCAATCTCCATAGTAGAGTCAGAATTTCACTCTCGAATCCTTCAATTGGCATCCTTACAAACCTACTAAAGGCCAACGGTTTACCAAACAAGTCCTCAAAAGAAGCCACCTCTACCAATCCACCAATTTTAGCGCCACAACCAATCCTCATGCTGAAACTTGCCTTCACTAATACCAATCCATCTACCTGAAATATATCAAAGGCCTAGGCTCTAGGACAACTTCTCCTAAAGGGGTCTTACTCGTATCCTCCCACCAAACCAATAGCTCCATGGCTTCATCCAACAAGAACAAGGTAAAGGGAAGAGAAGAAGAAGAGAGAGAGGAGTGTTTTTCCTACCGAAAGAAGTAGGGGAAGGAAAGAACGGATTTGGGGAACGAGAGGCCTCCTATACTAATGCAACATCTATGACAATGAGGCATAAGGGAACTGTAATAGGATAGCATTTCTCACACAAGACTGAAGATGGGGATCTCCATCCCTATGCAAACCAAAACAAGACCTAGAGAGCCAGGCTCATTTTTGGTTTAACATAACCACTGGGTTAACCCAAAATCCCCTTAATCTTCTCCCAGTCCACTTCGTCAAAGCCCAAAGCAACATCATAGGCCCTAGAAAAAATGAGAGGGCTCTTTTGGGTCTTCTTAACCCGCCCAAGCCTTTTCCCCCAAACTTGGGCCTAAACTAAAAGGGCTTAACCACTTTGCATGGCCCAAAACAAGGTCTAGGCTCCTATCCACCAAATAGACCTCTCCCACACCACTAGATAAAGACTGATCTAGCTCTTTTCTCCCAAAAACTGTCGCCACACCATCCTTTCTCTGCACTGACTTAAAGAAGTTAGGCTGCATCACGTCAACAAACTCCTGCCCCATTAGGAATGCAACACACACACACCCTCTTTTTCCCAAGAGTGTGCCTCCAAATCTATTCTCACCAACGCGTGTGGGACAATAACCAATTCATCCCCTGCCTTCTGCTACTATCCACCATGGCCTTCAAACTACCCAAGAATTTCCTACCACCAGTTTTCATCGAACCCTCACCCACTGTAAATTTCACTCAATGGTGTCCTCATCCATTGATACAAATCCTCCATAAGCATCACCAAACTGCTTAAAAAAGCCTTTGTCCCACAAAAACAGGGGGATCCAAAATCTTCACCCAAGTTTCATCTATCTTCACTTCTCCTCTTAAGCAACCTACCTCAGGAGCCCATTCAGAGAGCCAAAGCTTTTGCCTCTTGTAAAAACTAGGCTCTTCTCTTAGGATCCTCTATATCTCTAAACTCAAATTCGAATAAGATAAGAGGTCCACCTAAAAATGTCAGGTGAAGCTCCCTTTTCAAATTTCGAAAGGACTTGGCCCATGATCTTAAGGAAGAGAGAGATAGGAATTCCCCCTCTCCCCATTTTCCCACTAAACAGTGCCTTAAGTCCTACAAGTTTTCAAAGGAATTAACCCCCTTAATTAAATCCACATAGCCTCATCTGCACCCCTCTTGCCACACTTGACTGCATCTATGAAAGAAAACCCTTCTGCAAAGTTCTTTTCTATAACTCCTTGAACCGAGCTAGTGTCAACTTTGGAAGCAACAGGGAGAGTAACTGGAGGCTTTACACCAAGGCTTCTAAGTTTACTAGATAGCAACACCCATCCTCCTACTAATCCTCTTCCTTTGAGAACACAAGAGAAAAACGTCTTCCTTTTGTGGAATGGGCAGAGCAAAGGAGAAAGTTGCTTGTTGAGTTTCTCCTGAGTTCCAACAAGAAGCTTCTTTCACCTTCTGACTAGGACTTTCTGACCCTTCTCCTTTCAACATTCTTGCAATAGAATTAATTTACCCCAAACTGCACCCATATGAATGAAAAATATACTCTAAAGATCAACTGAAAAGATGCATATGCAAAGATGATAGATAATGAATTGCACCTGTCTCAAATATGCAGCTTTATTTTTGTCATGCTCCATGACATACCTACAAAGAAAGAAACAGAAAAAGAGAAAAATAAATAAATCCACATTTACTACCTTAAAATCATAAGGTACGGAAAAGAAGGTTACCCAACAGCATTGAAAAGGCAACTGTTGTCTGAGGGAATAACTCTTCTAACTACGATTCCTTCCATCTTACAAATGAATATGCAGCTGAAAGCAATCAGAATTTTACACAATGCTTCAGAATTATAATACAGATAATGTGTATGGATTCAAAAAGAGAATTATAAAAGCAAGCCCATCTCTCAAGACAAGAAAAACAATAAGAAACAAAATTAACTAACAAAACCCAATGGATATTTTAAGATAATAGGATGGGTATGAGGAATTACAGAAGCTATGAAGAGTTAGAGAAAATCTCTCTTTACCATTGAAAACCTCCTCAAGAACCCAACCTTTAAAAATATTTTTTTTTTTGTTTTAAAAAAAATTACAAAAACAATTATTCATTGAAAAATATCGAAAGGACAAGAAGGATGGACAGTCCTTCAAGGAAGAAAACCAAGATCACTAGGACCACCTGAAACTCCAAAATACAACTGAAATACCAATAACCCACCTGTAGAAAGATCCTCATTTCTTTTTTTCAAAAAATAAAAATAAATCACACAGATTCAGTTAAACTCCAAAAAACTCCATATTCATATTGTTAAAATAACAAAGTTTTTGGAACCAAGAAAACCGAAATATATTAAAAACAGAACCCTTAATTTTTTTTTCCCAAGAAAAGTCAGCCAAAATCCAATTAAACTCCAAAACATAATCACATATATCACCATTAAAGAAGAAAGAAAAGCAGCAAAAGAAGAACCCCGCACTACACCTAAAACCCACCTCAAAACCAACATAAGATCCAAACATTAACCATTTTGAATGAACAAACCCTAGTGGGGTTGCCCAAAGGAAACAAACCCGTGATTCAGAAATACCTCCCTCCCCCGAAGTTAAAAAAAAAAAAATTAAAAATTAAAAATGGAACACGAAAATTGATTTGGAAAAGAAACGCCCATAACCACATATTACACACCCTAATAAGAACAAAAGGAACTGTTAAATGAAATTCATAGATCTATGTATGGTACAAACCAGGAAATTATGAACAGTTGGGGAATGGAAATTGGGAGAATAAACTATGAATAGTAAAGACCCAGAAGCGTACACATGTAGGATTGTATCATACATATACAGACATACAGATATGACTTACTTTGATAGAATTTTTCTTTTGGAATAAAAAGAAGGAAGGTGTGGTGGGGAATGGAATCTCAGTTGCTTGTATCATGTGTCAGCAATTTATAGGCGGTTTTTCAAAGCAAGTAATGATGATGGTGTCCCCTGGCTAATCTGTATTTCTAAGACTGTAAGGTGGGGCTTGTTTGGACTGCCTGAAAATTTGCAAAGAGAAAAGGGAAGAGAGAAAAATTTTAAATCTATAAACAAGAGTTTCTGAAGATGGAAGAAAGAAAAAATATATATTTAATTTACATGTTTGAGAATAATATTATTTTAAATTAAATAAATAGGGTCATATTTTTATATTTTAATTAAGTGACTCCTTGGTAAACATAATCAAGTAATATTAAGGAATAATTTTAAAAACTAAACCTACCAAATTAGATATATAATTAGATAAAAATATAAATAACTAAAATATCTAATAAATTATTAAAAATAAATTTTTAATATTTTATAAAAAAAAAATTATTTAACAAAAAATTATAATACAAATTTTTAATCTCAATGATTGGAAAAAGAAAAAGAAAAAGAAAAAAAGAAACAATTATCAAACAATTTTTTTAAAAGAAAATTTTAAAAGGTTAATTATATTTTAATTTTTTTATTAATTTTGATATTTATTTATATTGTAAAGATGATAATAATCACAATAATAATTTCATTTAGAATTTTTAAATTTATTTTAAATTAAATTAATTTAAGTGCTAGTTATTTGGGATAATTTTAATAAAAAATTGTGAATACAGCTTGCCATAAAGAATTTATACAATTTTAATTATTATCTTTTTCCTTTTCTTTTTTTTTTTTTTTTTTTTGCATGTGAGAGGTTTTAATAAGTGAAAATAGATTATAATAAACATTTTCTAAAGGAAATTGATTCTTATTTACAATTTTCATATTTTAGAATTCCTTGAGATGGAGTGAGAAGCTAGTTCCTTTTTGGGTTTTTTAAGATTCTTTGAATTTAATTTCAGGTGAGATTGTGCTAAGGTCTAGATCAATGAATGGTGATAGAAAACGAACTTGAATAGGTTTCGGTTCGCGTTTTCTTGTAAATAACTTGATTTAATATTTTTATAATATTTATAATATTTATTTTATTTCTAAATGCTTAAGAAATAAATATCAAATTTTATTGTATTATATATTTATCATTATTTTAAAATGATATATAAATATAATTTTACCTTTTTTGTTACTAACTTAAAATTTTGTTATAATTATTTTTTAAATTTTCATATAAATGTATAAAAAAAACATAATAGACAAATTTTGAATAATTTTACTCGATTCACATTAACTCAACTCAAGTTAAAAGAATGAGGTTGGGTGGAACTTGGTTAAGTATCTTAAGTTAGATGTCGGATTGGATTGAACTCAAGTTAAAAAAAGAAAAGAAGGGAGAATTATGTTTTAGGGATAGATGGGCTCCCAAATTAATAAAAGGTTCATATAACTCTTCAAATTGAGTTGAGGATATGAAATAGTAACGGACAAATATGCCCTTTAAGAACACATATAAAATATTTTATAAAATTAAGTTAAATAATTTTTTTTCAATAATTTTTTTTTCAAAAATACTAAATTAAATAAAAGTGGTTTTCAAAAATATTAAATTAAAATTTTTTTTTCAAAAATGTTAAATTAAATAATTTTTTTTCAAAAATATTAAATTAAATAAAATTTTAAATATTAAATTAAATAAATTTATTTTAAAAAAAATATTAAATTAAATAAAAGTATTTAAAAAAATATTAAATTACATAAAAGTATTTTTTTTAAATATTAAATTAAATCAAAAATATTAAATTAAATAAAAGTATTTTTCAAAAATATTAATTTTTTCTCAAAATCAATAAAGGGCATTTTTGGAAATACTGAAAGATAATATCCTTCAACTCAATTTTCATACTTTCATTGAGTCTTGGGCTCAATTTGAAGAATTACACGAACCTTTTGTTAATTTGGGGACCCATCTACCCCTAAAACATAATTTTCCCTTAAAAGAAAGGCAAATCTCTTTCATCTCTTTCGTGAACCAAAAAATAAAAATTACAAATTTTTTTAGAATTTTATGTTAAGCCAAGGAATAATAACTTGAAAGTTGATGTGCATTCACCCATGAGAGAATCCCTCTAATGAGCATATATAAGAGAAACTTAGCAGTTGAAATCAATTTAAAATCATATTTTACTAAAACAATAATTCAAAATTTTTAAAATTTTAGAAAGATTTTGAAATACCTCATATTTAAATTTCTTAATTTAAATTATTTACCAAATTCCTCAAAAGATTTGGAAAGATTATTTTGGTCAAATTCTTAATTTCAAATTATTTTCCAAAATAATTTTATTATTTGGAAAAAAAAAATTCTCAATTTTAAATCATCATTTTAAATTTATTTTATATTTTTTTCATTATTTAAGAATATTTTTCTCTTTAAATTCTCAATATAAAATTCTTTTAAAATTAATTTTATTTATAATTTTCATAAGTTCACTATACCTTTTATGTCATTATTCTCAAATAACTCAATCATAACAACCTTAAATCTTTAAAGGATGGTAAATGATAAGAAAGTATGTAAAGTCCTAAACTGCTATGCATTTAAGTTTGTTTATTTTTATTAATATTTGAAAGTTATTAAGTTTTAATTTATTTATTTTTATTAGCTTTTGAATATTATTATGTATTAAATGGATTTATTTTAATATATAAAAATCATCTTTATCCCCACAAAAATAATTACCATGCTTCTTTTTATATTATATAATTAAGATAGTTTTTTAAAAACAACTAATAATTTGAATAAAAAAAATTTAACAAATTTTCAAACATACCAAAACAACAAAAAAAAAGTTCATAATAATTAATTAGACATCTAATAATTAGGTTTCTAATCATATTTGATTGCTAAAAGAGTATTAACAATTTTATGGGTTGAGTTTACTTGGTGCATTTTTGGACCGATTGATTTGTGATTGAATTATGTGTTAGCTTATTAAGATTAATTTATTTTTTATTTAGAAAAAAATTCAAATTCTAACTTTTTTAATTTTTTAAAATAAATTATATTTATTAATTTTAATATACATATTTAAATGGATTTGAGTTATAACTTATAATAATAATCGAACAAATTTAATTAGAATTGATGAAAGTTGGTTTGTTTTGGTTTTATCTTATTATAAAGGAGTTGAATTCTAAATAGTAAATACATTCCTAATTTAATAATTTTTGAACGTTGTGCATTGATTTTAAATTTATTTCATGTCCGAATTTATGTTGTTGGTTCCACTGGGTCAAATTCATTCGATCTAAATTTGTTTTTTTGAAACAAAAAAGTAATTTCCTTTTTCTTAAGCTATGTATGTTCGGATAGTATTAAAGAAAGAAAATAAATACTAAGAAAAACAATTTTTTTTTATATTTGATTTTACCATAAAAAAAATGTGAAATAAAATTAAAATTAATTAAAATTTTATATATTTTAAAATTATTTAATTTTTATATAATAGAGGAAAATTAGTAAAATGAATTTATAAAAACATATTAAAATAATTTATTAACTTTGAATCAATGTTTTATTTTTTTTCTTTTTTTTCCACTTTTCTTTTTTTATTTTATTTCCTTTACATTTTTGAAGAACCAAATATAGCCTTAATGAAAGTAATTTGATGTCCTCTAAATGCCAAAAGCTTGATGGGAACTATTCTTAATAACAATATTTTTTTTTTTGTTTTTCTTTTGTTTTGGATTGTTTCCAAAACAGATTATGTCAACACAAGCAATGAAGAGTATATGAAAGCTTTGAAATATTATTTTCGGCATTAGAAAAGCTTGTTCTAACTACAAGCTTTTAATAATATTGTTATTATGTGCTACTATCTCCACGATAGAAAGAACAGGAAAGAAAAAGAAAGATCAAATCCACTAGTAAATACTAGAAACAAAACTGGTTTTCTACATATTATGCATCATCCAAGACAATGACTTTTAACCGTTGTAGTAAAAAAAGAAACTTCATAGAATTCGAAATATGAAGAAATAGATATATCTAAGTACTTTATTCTATGAATAAAACATCTAAAACTAATTGGTAGAGGAAGTGCAGTAAAAATGGAATGTTTTCTAAGAAAATCTTTTTAAATGTTTTTAGTTTTTTTCACTTGATTTTTAAGATTTGATTTAAAAAATAATTATATAAATATGGAAAATGAACGAAAATAAAGCATTACATATATAAAAAAAAAATTGAGAATATCGAAAATGGGTCTTGATACTATGATAATTTACTTGAAGCTCTGAATATGGAAAGGGCAGAGTAGCATCAAAATCTAATAACTAGAAATATCTGGGGGCAACCTGAATGCTTTGTCCATTTCAATTTCATAACCCAACCAAAAACAAGCAGTAAGGTTCACAGGTTTACTAGTTCAATCGACAGCGAATGAAAAAGCAAAGCCTGATGGGAGATGGACCATACTTGGACACAAATCCCTGAGGTTAAAGCTTAGAGATGTCCCTACCCATTATTAAACTTAGCTCTATCTTGAGATTTTGGATTCGCACAGGTTCGATTTTTAGAGGGCTGCAATGCACTCGATTTCAATCCGGGCATCCAATGGTAACGCTGCTACCTGGTATGTTGATCGAGCAGGAGCAGGAGCATGGAAGTCTGTGATGACAAAGCATTTAGCCAGCAAGACAGAATCAAAATTTTTAACAATGTCATTAAGCTACTAGAGCAAGTTTTCCTTATGTTTTCCCTTTTTTAAGGTTCAGTGAAGAAATATGAGAAGTGAGCTTTGATATTGAAATCACAGCTAGATAACCATATTCTCAACCCATCTTTTCAATCTACATATAGAAGCAGTTATTTTATTTTATTGAACTCACATTTGGCATAGATCTCATTCACTTTCTTGAAGTCCTTCAAGTCAGCCAACCTGTAGTACAGAATGGCAAAGAAAAAATTATCTTCTTTCCAACTCTCAGATAAGGTTCGTAGCGAAACACACAGATTCCTTACATAATTGTAGTCTTAACTACTGAGGAATAGCTGGCACCACTGGCTTTGAGTATTTCCCCCATATTCTTGAGAACCTGGAATTTTTAATAAGTTCAAAACTGTCAATATTCTGATCTGCAGTCTAAAAGGTGGAATGCAGTAGAAGGCACATTTGGTAAGCTGAGGGTCATCAAGCACACATAACTTCATATATTACTTTTATGAAGAACAAGCCAGAGTTAATGGTAATCAAATAGAATTTGAAATAGTATTATGGGGGATTATAAGAATCAAATTTTTTAATGTGACAAACAGGAAAAGCCTTTGTACAATTTTCTGAACATGAAAATCATATGAACACTAGATGGAAGATTAAAACCAGCGGAGAAAAAGATGCAGAAAAACAAACATAGGTCAAAGAATACTAAGATGTGTTCTGAAGTACATCATGGAGTTGACAAAGAATTCAAGGCATGCAGATTTTAAAAACAACTTATTTTTTGATGGATAATAGTAATTTCAATTGAAATGTCACTAGAGGAGAGCTTTATCGAAATGGAAATGTTTTTGTATACATTTCTTAAATGCAACCATTACATGTGTTGTTGATGCTACAAGAAAGTGGGAAGATGGTTTTGAAGGGAAGAGGCCTCGAGGCTGTACAAAACTGGCACTCACATTTTTATTGGGGAATTAACTAAGACTCACAAATATTGAGAAACATGTGACAAGTCAGTCTAACTCCTGTCTGAAGATCAGTCTTCCACCCACCCATGAAACTCTCAAGACCCCAACCAATGAGAAAAAAATAATGTTGATCAATCAATTAAACATGTGATTAACAAACTCCATGCTTATGCTTAGCCTATTTAACAATGAGCTCACGTGTTTTTAGCTTTCTGAGTTTACTTGACCATTGAACACTTCTAAAAGCCTCAAAAGGGAAATGCCAATTCTACAGCTGTTGTAACACTAACATCAAGCACGAAAGCAGTAGAATCCTGTGCCCACCATAAAAGGGTCAAGACTCAAAACCGTGAGACTCATGCTTGGAAGGCTTAATCAAGCAAAGCCCAGCCAAGCAATGCTATGGAGGCCTAGCCAAAGGCATTAATAATCATTCATTAAAATATTTATTTGACAAATGCCCATATGAAGAAAGCCTCAAAAGCATAGAACTGTTCGAGCTTTGCTCACTTTGTAGCCAAATTCAAAATGCAAGATCATGCATGATTTATGTAGGCTGGTGAACAAGCTCCAATCTCAAACACAACCCTAAGATAATAGACCCTCAAATGTAATCACAATATTTCATACACCAAAATGTGTTTTCACAAAGCATGCAAACAACAACTTGTAAGAACGAAAACAATCCTCCCAATACCAATCAGCAATTGCAAGTAAACTCACCTGCTCTGTTTGATCCTCTACATTATCTGAGATGAACTTCCCAGTCTGCATTAAATTATAGACAAAATATGACCACAAAGTTGCATAATACTAAGTAATATAACAGATATTACATAAACACATGTCTTGGTAAATATGACGAACCTCTGGAATAAGACCCAGAACACCGGACACAAAGACTAGGTTATTGGCTTTGATGGCCTGAGAGTAAGGTCCCAAAGCTGCTGGAGCCTTGTCCGTTTGAACAGCCTGCTTTATACCTACAATCACAGCCACCCGTCGTCATTTCTAGCAAATGGCACTCATCCATGATCATCCCACTTAATAAATGAGTGACAACTCATCACTCATCCTTCCGGTTGGTTCGAGCTCTTGCAATTACATTTTGAGAAGGGACAAAAAGAAAGAAAAATTGGAAAAGGAAGCAACTTTTTCAAGTCAAAAGTGAAAATAAATCATGTTTTGTGAATTAAAAGCTTAGAAAACTAGAGTAAAATCATGTTCTCTGAATAAAAAACTGAAAAGGAAAATTAAAAGTAAAACGATGTTCTCTGAATTTAAAACCAGAAAAAATGAAACCATATGTCCTGAACCGAAACTAAGAAAAAGTTTCAAATTTTTGGGGGTGCTTTTTATCACAGTAAGCATAATCTCGCAATGGTGACGATGACAGTGAGTGAACCCAGAAAATAACAACATAAAAGAAACAATTTTTTTGCTCTTGAAAGCAACCCCAAATCCAATTTCTGCTTCCGAAACCTCAAAAGCGGAAATGAAGCCCTGATGGATAAATGTTTTCTGGCAAGTTTCCCAAACATATGGAAATTTTCACATATTGTATATTCAAGAGCAGAAGCCGAAAACCCTAACCATGGAAGTGCAAAACTCAACTGGTGTCAGTAGAAATGCTCAAGCAAGCGAGAGGCTTTGACCGCAATGAGGAGGACGAAGATCGCCATAGGCTGGTAGTGGCCACCGAGGCACAGCCTATACCGACGGCTAGCGGACCCCGGCGGCGCAGTGCTCCGACGTCGATGGCCGGCATATTGAAGGTTCGTGCAGCAGCGCTCCAGGCCATCTCTCTCATTCACTCCGTCTCCTCCTCTCTGAACCTTTCCTACATTTTAGGGCTGGGGGTTGGTGAACTGGCTGGGATGGGCTTCGAGCCCAAACGGGGCCCAGTGTGAGGTGGAAAAAGGGCCAAGTCGTGGCTGGGCTGAGTTGGACAGCCCATTACCATAAACGTGTACAAGTTGACTCTTGCTTTGTTTTTCTAGAATTAAAACTATATTTTAATAATTAACAATATTTTAATTCTAATTAAAGTAGGATGATTTATGAAAATATCTTTCGTCTTCCAAAAGAAGAAATCCGAAATTAGATATTATTTTGTCTTTTCCCTTCCCATTTAGTTACGTAATTAATAAAAACTTATTTCAATTTTTTTTTCATTTTTCAAACAATGATTTAAATTTATTTATTTTCCTATTTTCCCATATTTTAGCACATATAAAATAAAAATTCATTAAAATATATTATGAAAATTTATAACATTTATTTATAATATAGTTATATTTAAAACAATAAAAAATAAAAAAACTATGTAGGTATGGATGAAATGAGTACAAGAAATTCTGAGTCCTACCATGCCCATTATTATTTTTTTAAGTTTGGACAGAGTTCGAGAGTATCTTTAAATATTTAGAATGAGGTTAAAATAATTCAAAACTTGCTTTATTTTCATCGATTTTGAAGTTATATTTTGAAAAAATAACTTTCAAATTTAAAATTTATATAACTAAAACAACTTTCCACTCGGTATTTTTACAAATTGTAATAAGTTTGGGAATATTTTTTCAATGGTTGTAAATTCGTGATTATTTTTATAACTACAATTTTTTACAAAATATATATATCCATTTTTTTTAAAATGGTATAAATAATAATTAAATATAAAAAATAAAGAAAGCATTAAAGACCATATCAAAACTAAAAGAAGATGGTGAATCCTTTGATTGAAACCATCCCTAGCTAGGGCAATATGTAACATAGTGATCCCACAAAATCATTCACTTCATTGTGATTTTGTGGCTTAATCAAGTGTCCATACAAACATCTTTTCTACACATGGGGCAAGACCCATGTAGGGTTAGCCATTGATCTACACATTCCATATGAAAGTAGTGCCTGCAACTTGGAAGCCCTCTTGTCATCTCTCCATCCTTGAAATCCTAGTATTTTCAAAAAAAAAAAAAAAAAGAAATGACCCCAACCTTTGACTTGTTCAAAGGAAAATGAAAATGAAAATTCTATGAATTGAATTTCTCACCTGCAAGCAAATGGTACAACTGATTTCATTATACATTTCTGCATTGCTATGGCAAAAGTTTGATTTGGGAAGCTTTTCAATGAAATTATGAGGCAGCCCTTTGGCTCCACTGATGTTGTAAAAGTCCTCAGTCTCTCCATAATTTGTTTCCAATGTGCTAATCTGAGTTCAAATGAATCATTAGGGTCTTATGTTACTAGATAAAACCATTTCGTCTTTTTGAAAACGGTTTTTAAAAACAATTTTATATTCTTAAAAATAAAATATAATTTTCAAAATTGTTTTTAAAAATATTTTCAAGTATTTTTAACCTTTCTGACACCGAAAAACTTTTAACATTTAAGATTTAAAAACGTTTTCTAAAACCGTGAAAATTGTTTTTAAAAATATTTTCAAGTATTTTTAACCTTTCTCACACTGAAAAACTTTTAACATTTAAGATTTAAAAACGTTTTCTAAAACCACTGTAAAACATACTGTTCATAGATTACTTACTTGCCATTGATAAGCTTTTAGCACTGCAGGACTCACCCATTCCATGAACACCTTCCCATTCACTAGGCTACATAACAAAGCTGCCTGTAAAATATATCAACATTATCATAAAATACCATATAAAGAAGTTAGGGTAAAAAAAAGATGGCAAAGAAATAAACGTACCAAAATTTCATCCCAAGTCAATGATGAAAATTGGGGTATTAATTGAGAAGACATAAGAAGTAAGAAGTCGATAAAAATTAATTGCAAGCATACCAAAAACTTCATTGGTCAATTATGATATCAGGGGTACTAGAGATTGAAAAAGAAAATGGAAAATGGAAAGGGAAGGAGATGAATGGTGACCTTAGACAATGACTCGCCAGCAGCGACTGATTCAAGCAGCTGAAGGGCTGTTATGGCCCCTGTCACCGCACCTATTCCGGACCCACGAAAGAAGCCGGTTTCTGTGGTTTGGCCTTTAATGGCTCCTGTGATTGTACCCACGACTGCTCCTCCTGCAAACCCCCCACCCCGACATGATCATATGTTATACACTGCTCAACGTACACCATGCCCTTTGGGCTTAGGAGACCATGGCAGCATGGTACTGAAAAACAGCAAGAGGGATCAAGGATCCATACCTAGGGCAAAAATGCAGGTGAAGGCAGCGAGGACAGCGCTCTTCATCACTCTGAACACCAACCCATTTCCAGAATCCCTCGTTTGGGAGAAGACCCGGAACGAAACAGCCTCTCTACACCTCAAAACCATGTTTTCTAGGCAGGAAAAGCACCCCTTCATCTTGGGTTGGATGGAAATTGAGAGAGGAAGGAGGTGAGGGGGGAGAAGAAGAAGAGTGCCGGGGAGGAAAGGAAAGAGGGGGTTGAGGAGGGTGGGGGGAGTGGGGCTTGGGAATGTGTGAGGTGATTCTAGGCATTTAAAGGGTGAGAAGAAGCATTAAAGAGGGTTAAATCCCAGAGCTACCCAACACATGCACATACATGCATTAGCTTGCAGAAGAGGCATTACAGCTTCACACAAGAGAAAATGATACTTATACAAATGTGGCAGTGATTGAGACCACCACCACCACCACTCCTCTCCTAGAGGAGAATTGAAGGCTAAGATGGGCAGGCCAGTGTTTTGAAGAAAATTATATCATTTTTTTAATGCCTTCAATTCCTAAATATCTTTTGTACATTTATGACATTGTATGGCTTTTTATTTTATAGATTATAAAAAAAATTGCATATGGGTACTGCTCTACTAAACTTTTGATAGCAATACTTATGTACTTTGAATTTCCACCATTAAAAATATATAATGAAATATTAATAAAAAATGAGATCATGACACCCACATCTTCACGTTTGTTTGGTTCCTTAGAAAAAATAGGGGAAAAGGTTATTGAAATTTGTAATTTTCTTTTCTTTTATTTTTTATGTTTGGTTCCCTAGAATATATAAGGGAAAAGTTATTGACATTTGTAATCTTAAATCTAATACTGGGTTATCTATATCATTATACCAAATAGAATATCATTAATATATACTGTACATCAACAAAATGAGAAAAAGGCAGAAAAAAAATAAAATTGGAACAAATGAGAAGAACAAAGAAGATGAAGATGGAGAGAGAGTAGAGAAGGTTGATTTGTTAAATATGAATGAAGTTGGTTTAATAATTTTCTATATTTCTATAATTATTTAAAAAAAAATAGTCTATAAACAATAAAAAATAATTAAAATATATCATAAAAAAATATTATATTCTCAAAAAATTATTTTTCTAGTTTGGTGTTTTTCAAATTTGACTTTCAAATAAAAGAGTCTAAAGAAACATTGCAAGGTCATAATTTTTATTATATTAAGTTGCTAAGTGAGTATTTGGTTAACCAACTTAATAACTTAAATTAATGTAATAAGTTAATTTAATTCATTAAGTAAATTAAATATATTTGATAAAAATAATTTAATATTATGACTTAAAATTAAAAATAATTTTAAATAATAAGTAAAACCAATTAATTTATTTTTAAGTCTACATTTTTATCTCAATTTGTCCTATTTACCTCTATAATCTTCTTTGTTAGTCCATCACCTTTATTATTATTCAACCTTATTTACCTTAATTATAATTTATAAAAATAAATATATCAATTTAATTATTTAAAATATATTTTAAGTAAGAATTCAATAATAAATTTGAAATTAACAACTTAAGTATAATTTAACTTAAAATCAACTTCATTCACTAAATAATAAATTTTAAGTTTTATTAATTTAAAAATTTAAAATATGATATGAAAGACTAAAAAAACATCAAATTAATTTGGAATAAAGCCCTTTTAGCACCCATCGGACCTCAAATTGTGAAAAACAAGGTACAAAAGCATTATTATAAATTCTACAAAAAGACAATTTTTTTTTTATTTAGAAAAATCCTTAAAATATCATTATGTTTGTAAAGTACATGTCCTTTTAAGAAAATTGGCTGGAAATTATTTATTAATTTATTTTATGGGTAGTACAAATAAAGAAGGAAGGAGGGGAGATAGGGTTGCAGAAGATGTTAGGGTTGTAAGCCATTAAAGGATGAAGGGCAGCATGCAGTAATGGTGGTGGGTTATGTAAGGACTAGAAGAGAAGGAAAAAGAAGGAAACAGAGGAAAGCAGGGGGCGCCAAAGGTAATGGGAATGTGGGGAGGTTTGAAAAACCAGGGGCTGAGGCAAGTGGCCTGAAAAACTCAGAAAGACATGGGCCTTTGTGTTTTCAAACTGCATGTGGTCCTTTCTCTGCATTTATGCTGCCCCTGATTTTTTATTTTTTATTTATTTATTTATTTTTATTTATCATATCTCCCCAATGGTACAACTCTATCAAACTATTTGTATCATACTGTACCACCCTGTTTTCCTACCTTGCCAGTGGACAAGACCTGTGGTTGTAGATCAGGTTCCTTTAGTATTGGATGACTGCAAAGATCCCCTTTGCCAGCCAATTTGAAAAAAAAAAAAAAAAAAAATCATAAAAAGTGATTTTTAGCATAAATTGTTTTCGAGGAATAAGAAAATAGGAAAATATATTTCACAATAAAAAAAATATTATTTATTCTTAAAAACAAAAAAGTAAAAAATGTTTGATAACTATTTTCAAAAATAATTATGAAGAAATAGTTTTTGAGATTTGTTCCTGATTTTTATAGAACAAAAGTCTATTTGAAAAGTTAAAATATTCTTAACATGTTTTTAATATTTTTAAATATGTTTTAAAAATAATTGTTATATATAGTATTTTATTTTTAATCAATTATTTTTTTAAATGCCCTAAAAAAATAAGTAAAAATAATAGAAAACAATTAAAAGATGTTATCTAAAAATAAATTATTTTCTGTTCTTAAGAACAACTAAAGATGATAACGGTTTTCGAAAATAATTCTGAAAAAATAGTTTTTGAAAATAATTTTTAAAAATTGTTCCCTGATTTTTATCAAACGAAAGTCTGTTTGAAAACCTAAAATGTTTTTAACTTATTTTCAATATTTTAAAAATAATTTTTATATTTAGTGTTTTATTTTTAATCATTCTACATGTTTATATAGTTATTTCTTAAAACATCCTAAAAAAACAAGTGGCAACAATAGAAAACAACTAAAAGATGTTTTCCAAAAACAACTTATTTTCTATTCTTAAGAACAAAAAATAGAAAATAGTTTTTGGTTTTCAAATATATTTCCTATGTTTTTTTTATCTGGAGAACATAAAACTATTTTAAAAAACAATTCTTTGTCCTTAAATTATTTTCAAAGAACACATTTTAGTTATTTTTACTTGTTTTCTAATATTTG
This sequence comes from Vitis vinifera, assembly GCF_030704535.1. NCBI lineage: Eukaryota > Viridiplantae > Streptophyta > Magnoliopsida > Vitales > Vitaceae > Vitis > Vitis vinifera. Next base: position 6,563,991 of record NC_081823.1, read on the forward strand.
TTTTAAAAAATAATTATACAAACATATAAAATAATTAAAAATGAAGTATTAGATATAAAAATTATTTAAAAAAATTAAAAATAGGTTTAAAATATTTCAGTTTTCAAATAAACTTTTATTTTACAAAATATTAAAAAATAAATTTAAAAAATTGTTGTAAAAAACTATTTTAAAAAACATGTTAATGTTAAAAAATATGAGAATTTATCGGATTATGGAAACTTGTAGATGATCATCCATATTAATGTATATTTCTTTGTGACTCCCTATAAAAGTGAGATACCTCTAATGAAAATCTATTTTATTCTCATTCTCTTTCTACATTCTAATTTCTATTTCTTGTTTTCTCATTTTAAGTCTATACAAAAGAAATAGAAAGATTTTTCTCTATTAAGAGAAATAAAAAGATATTCTTCTTTTAAGAGAAATAGAAAGTCTTTTCTCTCTTCTTTCTCATAAAAAGGTATGTGATAAACTTATATCATGATTTTCTATTTTATTACCATTTGATCTCTATTTTCATTTATTTTATTTGAATACATAAATATGTATAATCCCTATAACCAGAAATTATGGGGTAAATTCATAACCAAAAGTTATGAAAAATATGTGTAATTCCTATAACTAGAAGTTATGGGGAAAAATTACAGAATTACAGATACATGACTAGAAGTTATATATATGATCCCCAATTATTTATTTTTAATTATATGGTATAACTGGATGTTATACCAAACAATATTATATAGTCAGAAGTTATAAAATAAATAAATAAATGTTCATAGCTTGAAGCTATGTACAAATTTACATAAAATAATTCATAGTTTGAAGTTATATATTACTTTGCACATTTTTTGTTATCATAAAATAATCATAGCTCGAAGCTATGAAAAAGAAAAATATATATGTATATGTATATATATTAAATTTTAATTCTTATTTCATATTTATACATTTTTACCATATTTATAATTGATAAATTTTAGGTCATTATATTTTTAGATATTGTTTACTTGAAATATTGTTAAAGCATTTTATTAATAGTTTATTATAATAATTGAAATATTTCTCTAATTAATATTATATATAGCTTTCAGATAATGTCAAACCTTGCAAAGCTTGAATTTGTTGCCCACGATATTTCGGGCAAGAATTACTTATCTTGGATTCAGGATGCTGAAATTCATCTGGATGCGATGAATCTTGGAAATACCATTAAAGAAGGAAATGACACATCCCTACAGGATCGCAACAGAACTTTGATATTCATTTGTCATCACATTGATGAAGGATTAAAAGGTGAATACCTTACGGTTAAAGATCCTTTCATCATTTGGAATAATCTAAGGGAACGATATGACTACCAAAAGACTGTAATCCTTCCAAAGGCACACTTTGATCGAATGCACTTGAGATTACAAGATTTCAAGTCTGTTAATGACTACGACTCGATCCTATTCAAAATCAGCTCACAATTAAAATTGTGTGGAGAAAATGTCACTAAAGAATATATGCTTGAAAAAACATTCACGACTTTTCATGCCTCGAATGTGCTCCTATAGCAGCAATATTGAGAGCGTCATTTCACTAAATATTCAGAATTGATTTTATGTCTTCTTATAACTGAACAAAATAATGAGCTATTATTGAAAAACCATCAATCTCGTCTTACTAGGTCTATGTCATTGCCTGAAGCCAATGCCACATCTGTTCAAATCCTTGGACATGGACAAGGATGTGGATATGGACGAGGTCGAGGACATGGTCGCAATCGATGTCGTGGTAAACACAATTCTTCTCATCGTAGTGGTTCTCAAAGTAAAAAAGAACAACTCAAACCACCAGAAGTGGAATAATTCAAAGGCACAACCTGAAAATGGGATAGAACCACAAAGTAAACATGTTCGTGAGAATAAGTGTCGTAGATGTGGCATGAATAGACATTGGTCGCATATTTGTTGTATTCCAAAACATTTTGTTGACCTTTATCAAGCCTCAATAAAAGCAAAAGGAAATGAAGTTGAAATGAACTTCATTGATAGTGATGGCCCTGTAGATCTAACCTATTTAGATGTTTCAGATTTATTTGAAAATCTTAATGGGAAAATTGACCATCTAATTGGTGATGGAAATGTTTGTTATGATTAAATGTTATCTTCTTATTTAGTTCTTTACAAATAGGTTTATTTTGTTATCATCTTTAAACACATTGTTTATTATTCATTTTTTATAGTTTATTTCACATTTTATTATTTCTTATTTAAATTCTTCTCTTTATTTATACTTGAAGATACATGGATCTTTCTTATACCTTGGTACATCAAACGACATCCAATGTAGATACATGTCTTGCAGATTGTGCCACAACACACACAATCTTTCATGATAAAAAATATTTTTCCAACATATCGGTGGTTAAGTCTAATGTTAATACAATATCGGGTCCTGTAAACTTGATTCAAGGCTCTGGAAGAACAATTATTATTTTACCTAGAGGAACTAAAATCCACATTAATGATGCCCTTTATTATGCTAAATCCAAGCGAAATCTTCTTAGTTTCAAGGATATTCGTCGAAATGGATATCACATTGAAACTATGAATGATGATAGTAATGAATACCTTCTCATTACTTCAATTATTTATGGGGAAAAACACATTTTGAAAAAGCTTTTTTTTTATTCTTGTGGGTTATATCAAACAATCATTAGACCCATTGAGTCATATGTTGTCATGAACTAGAAATTATGTGACTTAAAAACTTTTATGATATGGCATGAACGTCTTGGTCATCTAGGATGCGTCGTATCATCAACAATTCTTTAAGGCATCCCTTGAAGAACCAAACGATTCTGATGCCCAATGATTACAATTGTGTTGCTTGCTCACAAAGCAAATTAATTATTAAACCATCATTTAGCAAGGTTGAATGTGAATCACCAGCCTTTCTAGAACATATTCAAGGTGATATTTGTTGACCTATTCATCCACCTAGTGGACATTTTCGTTATCTTATGGTTTTAATTGATGCATCAACTCGTTGGTCTCATGTTTGTCTTCTTTCAACTAGAAATATTGCCTTCACTAGGTTACTTGCTCAAATAATTCGACTCAAGGCACAATTCCCTGACCATCCTATTAAGACAATTCATCTTGATAATGCTGGTGAATTTTCCTCTCAAACATTTCTTGATTATTGTATGTCAGTTGGTATTGATGTTGAATATCCTATTGCTCATACCCATACTCAGAATGGATTAGCTGAATCTCTAATTAAGCATTTGCAACTAATTGCAATACCATTTCTCTTAAGAACAAAATTGCCCTTGTCTGCTTGGGGGTATGTTATTCTTCATGCTACCACTTTAATTTAAATTCGCCCTACAACTAATCATGATTGCTCAGCTTTATAACTTGCTTTAGGCTCTCAATCAAATGTTTCACATTTTTGTATTTTTGGTTATTCTATCTATGTTCCCATAACTCTACCTCAATGTTCCAAGTTAGGATCTCAATGTCGACTTAGTATATATGTTGGTTTTAATTCTCCCTCCATTATCCATTGTCTTAAACCAATCACATGTGACATTTTGCTGCCCACTTTGCAGATTGTCATTTTGATGAAAATGTTTTCCCGTTATTAGGGGAAGACAAGTCAAAAGAATGGTGAGACATTACATGGTATGTACCCTCCCTGTCTTATCTTGATCCTTGCACAAGACAATGTGAGTTAGGAGTTCAAAGGATTGTTCATTTACAAGGACTTGCAAATCAATTACCTGATACTTTTACAGATATAAAGAAAGTAACAAAGTCACACATGCCAGTTGTGAACGCCCCAACATATATTGATGTCCCTGAAGGACAATTGGAGAATGTCATAGCAAATGAATCTAAGACACGCTTAAAGCGTGGTAGACCTATTGGCTCAAAGGATTTAATTCCTAGAGAAAAAAAAAGAACAACATATGAAAAACTTAGTACTCCTAAAGAGTTCACAAATATGAAAGGGTCAAATGATGAAACCCAACTTGACAAACAGTTAGCTCCTGAAGAATCACATATTGATCAAATACCGGTATCTAGAATTGAAGAAATCTCAATGAGTCACACGGGAGAAATAAAGGACCGTAGCAACATTATCATAGATAATATATTTGCATTCTAAGTGGCTATGGACATCATGAGAAATGATGAATATCAAGAACCACAAACTGTGAATGAATGTTGAAAAAATGAATGATTTACCAAAATGGAAAGAAGCAATCCAAACAGAGCTAAACTCGTTAACAAAATGAGAGGTATTTGGACTGTAGTTCAAACACTTGGAACATAAAGCTTGTTGGATATAAATGGGTTTTTGTGAAAAAAAAAAACGAAATGAGAATGATGAAATCATAAGATATAAAACACAACTTGTTGCTCAAGGTTTTTCTCAAAGACCTGGTATAGACTATGAGGAAACTTATTCCCCTGTAATGCATGCAATCACACTTTGATACTTGATAAGTTTAACAGTCTCTGAAGGACTAGATATGTGTCTTATGGATGTTGTTACAACCTATTTATATGAGTCTATAGATACTGACATATATATGAAAATCCTTGAAGGATTCAAATTACCTGAAGCAACTAATCCAAAACCTCGAAACATGTACTCAATCAAACTACAAAGATCTTTGTAAGGATTAAAGCAATCTGATCGTATGTGGTATAATCATTTGAGTGAGTATTTGTTAAAAGAAGGATATGTGAATAATTCAATTTGCCCATGTGTTTTTATTAAGAAATCAAAATTTGGGCTTACAATAATTGCAGTGTGTGTGGATGATTTAAACCTTATAGGAACTCCTGAAGAGCTCACAAAAACAACCAATTATTTAAAGAAGGAATTTGAAATGAAAGACTTGGGGAAAACAAGATATTGCCTCAGCCTGCAAATCGAGCATTGTTCAAATGACATATTAGTCTATCAATCGACATATATAGAGAAAGTATTAAAATGATTTTATATAAACAAATCACATCCAGTCAATTCACTTATGGTTGTTCATTCACTTGAAGTGAACAAAGATCCATTTTATCCTAAAAAAGAAAATGAAGAATTATTTGGTCTAAAAGCACCATATCTCAATGCAATCGGTGCACTAATGTATCTTGCAAATTGTATTAGACCAGACATAGCATTCTCTGTCAACTTACTAGCAAGATACAGTTCTCCCCAACTAAAAGGCATTGGAATGAGATTAAACATATATTGTGATACCTTCGTGGAACAAGTGACATGGGTTTATATTATTCAAAAGAATCAAAATCACAATTGATTGGGTATGCAAATGCAGGATATCTTTCAGATCCTCATAAAGCTCAATCTCAAATGGGATATGTCTTTACTTATGGTGGAGCGATAATATCTTGGAGATTTGTCAAGCAAACAATGATAGTCACATCTTTAAATCATTCAGAAATTCTTACAATTCATGAAGCAAGTCGTGAATGTGTATGACTAAGGTCAATGATCCAACATATACAAGAAACATGTGGACTACCTTCCATCAGAGGCAATGCAAGCGTGTTACATGAAGATAATGCTACTTGTATTGCACAAATTAAAGGAGAATTCATAAAATGTGACAGAACTAAGCATATCTCCCCTAAATTCTTCTATACTCATGAGCTCCAAAAGAAATGTGAGATTAATGTTCAACAAATTCGGTCATGAAACAATCTAGCAGATCTATTCACAAAGGCGTTACCTTCGACTATATTGAAAAAGTTAAGTTATGACATTGGAATGCAAAGATTGAGAGATCTACCATTTGAAATGTTGAAGAAATCATAATAATGTTTACATGAGGGGGGAAATTGCTAATATGGATATATTGCACTCTTTTTTCCTTCGTCCAGATTTTGTCCCATTGGGTTTTACCGGCAAGGTTTTTGAGAAAACAAAGGCTATGCTTAGTTAAGAAAAATACCCAAAAGGGGAGGGGGGGGGGGGGGTGAATTGATTTTTAAAATCTTTTCAATCATAACAAATTTAAACAAAATATAAGCAAAGTAAATAGATAGAGTTTAGAGAATTCAAACTCGGGTTTATAGTGATTCGGCACTTCCTTACCTACGTCCACTCTCCTCAACCTCCTAACCGAGTGAGAGTTCCACTAACTTGAAGCTTCAACCAAGCTTCCAATCTTCTTACACTTGGATTTCGGCTCCAATGGGCTCTTACACAACCTCTTCAAGATTCAATCCTCTTGAAGGCTTTAACACTCAGATTGTTACAAGATATAATCACTTAACCTAGCTTAAAGATGGCTTAAATACAAGACAAAGCTAGGATGACAAACAAGAGTGCACTAAAGGATATGCCAGTGGTGATTTAATGCACTATGAAAAAAATGAGAGCTTTTTGATCAAGAATAGGTAGGTGGGCTTTGAATGCAAGTGTTCTCTTATCAATAAATGAAGTGGAGCTCTCAATTTATAGGTTTCTAAGCTCGGGAGTCAAAAACAGCAAAAGGTAACCTCGTCTAGTCGAGCTAGGGGTCGACCGGTTCACTAGCCGTTGGAGCATTTAATGCATGACAGGTTACCGTTGCTTCAACCGGACCTCGACCGGGAAGAGAAGGCTACTAGGAGAGAGAGAAGGTTTTTGACCTTCCTCGACCGGTCCTCAACCGGACGACCACAACCGGTCGACTGGTTCCTCAACCGGTTGACCGGTTGGCCATAACCTCGACCAGTTGAGCCTTTTTTGCCCCGAAATCCTATTTTTTTTATTCCTTTCTTTTCTAACACTTAGGCAAGGTCTTTAGGTAAATTATTAAGTCAATTATAAAACATTTTGCCTAAGGTACATTAGTAAAAAACTCGGGTTTTAATGAAATCGACGTTTTAAAGAATAAACCGAGTTTTCAAAGATGTATGAAACGTGTGAAAATCCTAAGTGTACTCATGCATTCATCTTACATTAGTTTCCTATGATCACAAGTCTTCCAAACGTCTCGATCTTTTATCCATTTGGTCATTTGATGAATTTTCGAGTTTATACCTGAGATTCTTAAACATTTAAACCAATTAGTCACTTAACCATGATTTGTTATCATCAAAACCCGATTAGGAGAACCCTTGGGCTATTAGTTTTTAATGAGGCAATTACCATATTCTTATGATCATCCAAGGGGGAGTGTTAAAAAATATGAGAATTTATCGAATCATGGGAACTTGTGGATGATCATCCATATTGATGTATATCTCTTTGTGATTCTCTATAAAAGGGAGATACCTCTAATGAAAATATATTCTATTCTCTTCCTACATTCTAATTTCTATTTCTTTTTTTTTTCTCCTTTCACTTTATAATTTTACAACAGTTAAGAATATTTTACATTTTTAAATAGATTTATATTTCTATAAAATATCACAACTTGGAACTATTTTTGAAAACACATCTTAAATATAAAAAAATATTTCACGAAAAATTCATTTGGAATATTTTATGTTTGATTTCATGTTATACTCATTTACTTAAAAAAAAAACATATTTAATGTGATAAAAAGGAAGGCAAAATTAATTAATTTATTTCCTAACCCATGTCCTTTTTGTTCGCTGAAGACGTTTAATTTAAATCATGTTATACATAGAATTCATACACTTTCAATCTTGTTCGATATACATATTCTTATAAATTTAAGTTTTTAAGAAAATTGGTAGTTCAATATGGAATCAGAACTTAGATTGAGGGAAGGTTACAATTCCGAGCTACCTCTCTGCAATTTGCATATTCTTATTTAATTTTTTTGATATATTTTATAAAAATAAGAGCTTTTGACAATTATTATTTAAAAAAAAAAACACCTTTCAAAAAATAAAAAATTTGGTTGAATAAATTATTTTTAAAAATAATATTTATATTTTGGTTTTGTAAGAATATTACAAATAAATTGAAAAATAAATAATTTTTAGTAAAATATGAATGGTAATATTATATATATTAAAAATATAATTTATGATTTTAATATTAAAAAAATATGGATATTAGCATCTTTGAAAAAATGGTTAAAAACCATGCAGGGTCTTGATAAATCAATTTAGAACTCGTTTTGCAATAATTTTAGGAAACGTTTATAACATTTTTAACATTTGAAATTTTTTATCATTCAAGTGTTAGAAATATTATAAACATTTTTTAGAATCACTACTAAATACAGTTTTAGAGTATGTTTGGTAGTGTTTTCAGTTAAAGTGTTTTAATAGAATATCTATCAAGTGTTCCTCAAGAAATCACAATAAGTAATTTTTTAATAATACAAATGATTTTTCATATTTTTAAAAGTGTTTTCTAAAGTTTGCTAAACATCTATTTTTTTAAAACTAAAATTACCGTCAAACAACCTCTTAATAACTTAATAACTTAATTAATATCAATCTCAAGTTGTTTTTGTACACAATTTTAAATTTAAGTAAGAATAAGTTCACTATGTTGACTTAATACTCAAAGTTGTTTTATCCTTAATTTAAAACTATGTTTTTTTTATAAAAAAAATACATCAATACAAATTAAGTCATCAAATTATTAATGCACTTTAAGTCATTAAATTCATTTAAATATATTTTTTATTTTTAAAATCAAAAACTTCAATATAAAAGTAAAATTTCTTAATCGAAAAAATATAAATCCATCTCATGTCTTTTAAAATTACTTTTAGAAATTCTAAAATTTGAAGTAATAATTTTTTTTTAATGTCATCATTTTTTTAACTGTTATATTTTCAATGTAAATCTCCAAAAATTCTCGTCTCTTGCATAAAAGTTATTACTATTTTTTAAAATTTTAATTACATCATTTCTCTCATCGGTTTTTACATAAAATACATCCATGTGTATTGTTAAAATTTGTATTCCCATTTGTTATTATTTTTTTATTAATAAGTTAATAGAGTTATTTTTTTTTCAAAAATGAAAAAATATTTTTCATACAATTAACTCTAAAATTACCAAAACTATTTGCTTTTAAAAAATGTGCTTTACTTTTATTTATTTATTTATTTATTTTCAAAAAAATAATTATTTAGATATAAAAACTTTGTTAACATGGAAGGAAAAATTGATTGTTTCTTTCACAAATAGTTATGAAAAATCTTCATGAACATAGAAGCAAAGTTCATTGAATTTTCTATAAAAAAAAAATTATGCCATGAAAAATTCATGTTCATTTAATTACTTTGTATTAAAAAAATTATTTCATAAAATATCATTTGTATTGAATTGTTTCCATGTGATCACTAAGGTTATGTTTAGTTCTCGGAAAGTAATAAGAAAAGACAAAAAATGTTTAAAAAATTATTTTCTTATGTTTTCTTGTTATTTAATCTTTATATATAAATGAAAATAAGTGAAATGAATTTGAAAAAACATATAAAAGTAATTTATTGATTTGAAATGCATTTTTTATTTTCCTTCGCTTATTATTTCCTTCAATTTTTCTTTTATATTTTCTTTCCCTCATATTTTTTTTTTAAAATTTTCTAGAACCAAACATAGCCACTACTAAGAAATTTGTGCATTTTTAAATTATTTAATATTTACATTTTCCCTTAAATTTTCCGAGAATCAAACATACCTTAAGTTTGTCGAATCATTTGACATATTTTATGTTTGATTTCTCAGTTTAATTTTTCTTTTAACACATTTTTAATGTGATTAAAAGGGAGTCAAAATTGATTTAATTATTTCCTAACCCATGCCCTTTTTGTTGGGCACACACATTTCATTTGAATCATGTTATACACATGATTCTAACATTTCATTCTATTCTTGTATTTACGTTTGGATAGACTTCCAATTTTTTTATTTTTTGTTTTCAAAAACACTTTTCAAAACATCACAAACAAAAAATTTGTTTGGATACGTTGTTTTTTAAAATAAATTTTCTATTTTAATTTTGTAAAAATATTGTAAACTCAAATATTAATTATATTTTATTTTAAGTATTATTAAAAATAAAATAAAATAATTTTATAATTATAAATAAAATTTTGAAAATAAATAATTTTTAATAAAATATAAAGAGTAGTATTATAATAAAATCATAAATTATATTTTTATTAAAAAAATATATTTTAATATATCATAGAAAAATATGGATATTAACATCTTGATAATTGATTTTTTTTTTGTTAAAAATGAATAACAATACTTCAAAAATAATAATTATTAATAATATTTTATTTAAAATTATTAGTCCAAGGTTTGGATAATCTCATATTTTGACTATAATAATATAAGGTTTAGATTTAATGATTATGTTTAAGTGTGACAAGCAAGAAGATCTCCTTAAAATCATCGAGATAAAGGTATATGGAGCAAAGGAGGAATTTGAGAAAACTGAAGAAAATGTTTATGAAGTTTGCCATGAGGATATTTTGTATATGATCTCAGGTGAACTAAGTTAAAATTATATATTTTTGTTAAGCACCAAAATATTCATCCCAAATTGTTTATAATTTATATTTTTGAGGATGAACTAATTTTTTATTGGTTTTATATTTTTATAATTTATGTCCAAAATTTTGAGGATGAAAAAACCTACTTAGCCTACGAAATTACCTTGGATCTCAAGCATTTCATGAAAATCTTTTAAGGTTTCTTAAAAGCATTTTCGACTTAATCAATGTGCTCTCAAACCTTAAAATTATCTCAAAATGTCGATTAACACTTTGTTAAAAGATGATCTACATTCATATGAGTTAGTCAAAGAAAGTCTTAGCCCTAAAACATGCATAAACTTTGAAAATATTGGGTTAGAGTACATGCGGATGACCAGACGAACATCCAATTGTCATTTGGATGTCTAAATGGTTGTCCACTTGCTCTTTTTTTTGGTAGTTTTAGCTATTAAAAACCACATAGACCACCATGTAGTCATTAGCTTGGCAATATGGATAAGGTGGACATCCACATATGTTTTTTTTTTTTGCTTCTTACAACTCTCTACATCTCATTAAATGCTCCAATTGTTAGTACGTGGACGATCATGTGAGTCCAATTATAAGAAACTTATTTTTAACTACTAGTTTGACCTTTTAGCTCCTATATAAAGGTTCTACATTTCCTTTATGATTGATGTATTGTTTCAAACAATTATTTGATCATCTTTCGAGTCTTAGGAAAATGTTTTTGAATTGTATCGGGTTTAGACTTGCATTTTATTCTTAGCAAACCTAATCAATCCTAGTATTGTTTGCATCTTCTGAATAAAAAATTGTAAACTATGAATTTGTATTAAAAAATGCATTCCTTGTAAATCTTGTGACATGAGTTAAGTGTGGAATATCAGGTAGGGGAAAAATCTAAGTGTGAGATATCACTTAAGGTTTGTCAAATATAGGTATTGTTTGGGAAATTTAAAAATGAGACATTTCTTGAAGAAAATTGTATGTGTCCATTAAAATATGTTGATCCAAAGGTTTGATTCGAAAACAATGATACATCAAGTTTGAGATTGAAGTGAAAGGAAAGGGGATATAGATCAGGAATGAGTAGTCAAACCACCATAAATTGCTCAAATATCTTTATTTATCTTTGTTTTTATTATATTATGTTTATATTGTCACTTGTATTTTCTAAGTTAAATTTATAAAAAATAACCATCATCATATTCAACCTCGGTGATTATCTTAGTTTAATATAACTATAATCTTGACAAATATGAATTTAAAAACAAATAATTTTTTTTACATAAATGAGTCAAGTTTTTCATTACATACAGATATTTAATATTCAATTAGAAATATACAATATTTTGGAATTTAAAAACAAATATTTTAGTTTTTTCTATTCCGCTAAAAAAACAAGCAAATGGACCCATTTGGCCCACAGGCTAATGGGTCATTAGATCTTGGGCCGGCCCGAATTGACATATCAGCCAAGCATCAACTACTTTGTTTTCTACATGGTTGGAGGTATTTTCTGGTTCAATGGCTTTGAGGTGCATAGCAACTTGGAAACTGCCTCATGAGTTGTCCTGTGTGATCAAGAGGAAGGTGATATCCGGATACCTTCTTATCAACATTTTCAGTGGTTTTTTAGTTGGTCGAATGCAGTGATTTTAGGGGAAAAAAAAACTTAAAAAGTGTTTTTGAAAAGAAAATTCTTAATAAGTATTTAATAAAATTTAGAAAACACTTTTAAAAATCTATTCAAGTGTTAAAAACATTACAAATGCTTTTTAAAATCACTTTCAAACACATTTTTGATGGTTGATTCTTTTAAATTTTTTTTAAAAAAAATCACTTCGACTAAAAACACTTCAAATGGAAATACTGTCAAACGTTACATAGTGTTTGTAAAAAACACTTTTACCCGCCAGTATTTTTGAAGAAAATTGAAGGGTTTGGTAAATTTTTGAAAATAATATTAAAAAAATTTAAAAATCAATTATATTATTTTCGAAATACATATTTGGAATGTGTTTGATGGTGTTTCTAGTTGTGTTTTTAGTAAAAGTGGTTTTAATGAAAGTGTTTTCCTTGGAAGTATTTTTAGGAAAATCACTTATGAAAATCACTTATCAAATGTTCTTCTAAAAAATATTGTGAGTAATTTTTCAATTTTTAAAAAAAGTTTTTCTAAATTTTATCAAATATCTAATTTTTCTTTAAAAACACTTTAAGGCTAAAAGTGCATATTAAAAACTTTGTCAAACCAATCTTTAATATATGATTCTTCTAAAAATACTTTCAAAAAATATTTTCACTAAATATACTTCTATAAAAATAATGTTGAGCGCAATCGGAACTACTTGAAATAATAGCAAAATATAGTCACCATATTTAGAAATTTATTCTCTCTCATGTTTTTTTTATCTGTATAAATGTTCTTAACTATTTTAAGTATTTACGATATATTTTAAAAAAATGATTATTTTTACCAAAAAAAAATAAGGATAATTTTGTCAATATAAGATAAAAATGATGAATGATTAAATTTTCAAAATTGATTTCCAATAACCCTTTCAATCAAATAAATCCATTGAATACTCGAATAATATCAAATACCCTATATTTGGTGTGTGGGATGGTAAAAATGAGAATGAATATTTTATTTTTTGAATAAAAATAAATTTGATGATTTTAATTCTTATATTTGAATGCACAAGAGAATTTAATATTTGACTAATTATTTGTTTATAAATTTTTAACAACAAAAACGAGAATAAAAAAAAATTTAAGACTATTAAACATAATTTAAAATAATTTTTTATTTTTCTAAAAAAAAATTCGAAAGTGTTTTTTTTGTTAAATAATAAGGCAAAGAAAAATAATATTGATTAAATAAATATAAATTAACCATAAAATTCGTAATGAAAATGAATTAAAATTCTACTTATTTCTGGAATTATTTTTTATTTCAATCTCGTCAATATTTAAATCATGCAGACGTAGAAGAAAACTTAAGAAGGTGTGCTTTGCATTTCCGTACCGAGCATGGACTTAATGTCCGGGAGTGGGGCTTTTTTGGTCTTTGGAAAAAGGGTTGGAGATGATGAGGCGATTAGAGCTCTTGACAAGACTGATTTGAATGGCGGGATTATCCATGTCGAGAAATCAGAATCTTCATGGCTCTGAACTCTGAAGCCTTATCTACTGTTTTACCCTTCTCATCCAATCTAGGAACTGAATTTGAACTTATCACAAATTTGTTCAGCTGCTCCATTTTCTATTTTTATTTATCAATACTTTCCTAGACTATGTGGTATAATTTATTTTCTTTTTAAATTTTTAAGAAAAATGTCATATTATAATGATATTATTTTTTTTTCATTTTTTTAGGAAGTTTGGGTATAAATAATTTTTTTTTTAAAGTTTTTTAAGAAAAAAATATGAATGGATCGTGAATGATGTAAGTCAATCAATACGACGATCTAAATATAACATAATCAATTTGATCAACCTAAATTTAAATTGATTAACTCGGGTTTAATCATGCTAACTCGAATTCAACTTGAACATAAAAAAATGAGATTGGTTAAGTTTGGTTTGGACACCTCTGGAGGTTAGGTTGAATTGAACTAAATTAATTATTTCTTAATTTGAATTGGGTTCGAGTTAGTTATTAAGTTGACTAACCTACCCAAGTTACAACCTTAACCTCGATCACTTGTCCTAATTTTTAGGTTAAATTTCAAGTTTCCTCGAATATCTCCTTTAATTTGACTCAAAAGAAGAAAAGAGGTGTATTGAAGGCAAACCTTATGGGAGGGGAGTGGGCCGGGCTATGTTGGTTGGTCTCTTCTAAACCAAAAGGTGAATCTTTTCAATCCTATCCTTGAACCCCACTGTCATATCTGCTTTATTACCCTTTGTAATCAGATGGGGGACACCCTATTTACCTTGTGAAAGGCATCAAATTTATTGGAATGGGTATGAGGTCACATTTACATCATCACATGATGGGTAAGGGTAAGGGTAAGGGTAAGGGTAAGGGGGGAGTCGACTCCCTGAGTCTTCTTAATAATCTTATTGAAAACATAACACAAGAGGGCCCACTAAAAATGGGAGGAGTCCCATCTTGCTCTGTCTTTACCATTTCCAGCTGATGGATTATGATTTATGCATATCCCTTAAAAAGAGCAGCCCCACTGGAGTCCCTATCTTAACAACCCTTTTAATGCTTTCATTTCTCCAAAAAGGAACATCCCATCCTCAAATATCTGCTGTTTTGGTCTCACCCAATCCCTGCCCTGCCCCACCAAGCTTTTAAGCCAATGCCAACTGTTCTTCCACTCTCCTATTCAATCATTAAGGTTGTATTTAATTTTTTTTTTTCAAGGCAAAAGATTAATCCTAATAACCATTTGGGAGTAATTTTGAAAAAAGATTGAAAATTTAAAATTATTTTTAAATATTTAAAACTCTTTCTAAAATGATTTTTAAAGTTTATTTGAGGGTGATTATAAAAAATATTTTTAATTTTAAAAAAAAAAATCAGGTATTTGTAAAATTTAGAAAAATACTTTAAAATTTTTTTAAAATCTATTGAAAATTTGTTTTTTTTTTTTAAGATAAAATATAATAGATTTTATGAAAAATCACTACTAATATTTTTTTTTTTGAGAAATATTAGAGATGATTTTTTAGATTTTTAGAAATATTTTTAGAAAATTTTCAAACATTTAACTTTTTTTAAAAACACTTTTAGAATCATTTTCAAATAAATTGTTGAATAAACGTGAACTATTAAAAAAAAAAACTTTTTAGACTGAAAATCTTTTAGACTTATTTGGTAAAATAGTTTTTGTTCTTTAAAATAAAAAAACAAAAAAATATATTTGACAATAAAATATTGTTTTTATGTTTTCTGTTTTTAAAAACAGAAAATATGATATTTTTAGAGAATATTATTTAGTTGTTTTCTATCGTTTTGACTTGTTTTTTTAGAGTGATTTTATAAAATAATTATACAGGTAAAATGATTAAAAAAAAACATTCAATATAAAAACTATTTTTAAAACATATTTAAAAATAAGTTAAAAACATTTTATATTTCAAATCGAATTTCGTTTTACAAAACATTATAAAACAATTTTGAAAAACTGTTATAAAAAGTTATTTTTGAAAATTATTTTTAAAAACATTTAATAAAGAGGACCTTAGGGTCTGTTTGGCAATCATTTTTTAAAATAGCTTTTTGTTATTCAGAACAAAAAAAATTGGAAAACTCCTTGGTAATAAAAAAACTATTTTCTATTTTCTATTCTTAAGAACATAAAACATGGTAATTTTAAAAAACATCTTTTAATTATTTTATGTTATTTTAACTTGTTTTTTAAAATTATTTAAAAAAATAATTAAATAAACATTTAGAATGATTAAAAATATAATACTATACATAAAATTATTTTTAGAATATATTTAAAAATAAGTTAAAAATATTTTAACTTTTTAAATAACTTTTTTTTATAAAATATTAAAAAAAGAATTTTAAAAACTATTTTTAATATTATTTTAAAAAATAATTATCAGAGTACTCCAAGCAAAATCATAATAACAACATTTAATAAAGAGGACCTTAGGGTATGTTTGGTAATCGTTTTTTAAAATAGCTTTTTGCTATTCAAAACAAAAAAATTTGGAAAACTTGTTTGTAGTAAAAAAACTATTTTTTATTTTCTATTTTTAAGAACATAAAACATGGTAATTTTAAAAAACATCATTTAATTGTTTTAACTTGTTTTTTAGAACCATTTAAAAAAATAATTAAACAAACATTTAGAATGATTAAAAATATAATACTATACATAAAATTATTTTTAGAATATATTTAAAAATATTAAAAATAAGTTAAAAATATTTTAAGTTTTTAAATAATTTTTTTATAAAATATTAAAAACTATTTTCAAAAACTATTTTTAATATTATTTTTAAAAATAACTGTACTCCAAGCAAAATCATAATAACAGGGGAAAAAAGAGAGAGAAGAGCATCAATCATGTGGGTGACAATTGAAAAACCAAATCAAATCATTGACTCCAAAATCCATGTACAAACCTACAAGAATAAGCCAAAGAGAGAGTAGGAGGAATATGCTTCCAAATGCAATGTAGTTTCTAAGAAACTACAGAATTTGGATGGAAAATGGGATATGCGGGGGGACCAAACACGCCCTTATGCCAAATTGCCAACACACGTTTAAACTTTAAAAGCAACCACTCAAAAGACCGCGTTCATTATTTTTTTTTTAATTAAAAAAAATCAGAGTAATGTTTCACGTTCTCTCTCTTTCCATCACCAACTTCAGACGCCACCCACCTGCCCACGTGTCCATATCCCTACTTTCATGTGCTATTATTGAGCACTTGGGTCCCACTTTTCTTATCCCTTGAGAGAATCAACGGCTCATGAGTGGCCTTGATGTCATAGTCTTTAATCACAACCGTTTGATGCAGGTACTATTTACTAGGTTTTTTTTGTTGTCATGCTTTGTTGACTTTTTTGTGTTCACACTCTGTCACCCTTTACATCACGGGAGTCTAAGCCCACAGTTTTGGACAGGATGATGCTTTATAATTGGATAAGATATTTTATATATTGAAAAAGATTATTTATATTTTATGTCATTAAAATTAAAGTATTTTTTAAAAATAATTTTCTTTATTTTAAAAAATTGCTTACAAAATTTTAAAAGAAAAAAGCAACAAATTTTGATTTTTAAAATATAATTTTATGGACTGTTTTTGAAAATTTTCCAAAAAAAAAAAAAACCCTCCTAAAATTTAACAAAATTTTTATTTTATTTTATTAAAAGTCCAATAAAAAATTTCTCCAAAATTAAAACAAAAAGGCATGATATACAGTATTCATAAAAATCTTCATCTTTTTTATTTATTATGGGAAAGAAAATTAATATGATTTCTAATTATTGAAAATAATTATATAATTTTTACTAATTACCCTCCTAAAATTGTCTAATTATTAAAATAATTGGAATTTTTTATTAATTTTTTTTAATTATTGAAATTAATTGGATTTCTATTTGTCATTTTTGTTTGGACGTGATTTTTTTTTTCACTCAAATTTAAAATTTTTAAATCGTTTATTTATTTGTAATTCATATGTGACTTATATATATACAATTTTATACCATAGACAATTTATGTGCTTAATTTAAATGATTTATTGATTGATAATAAAATTATAATTTCAAAAAAATTAAAATACAATAATTTGTTAAATCATTATTTAATTTTTATTTTTTTTATTTTTGGTTCCATTCATCATTAATAAAATTGTCTCCCCTACCTCCATCATTGATTCGTGTGTTACTTCTAACAACAAATTAATATCTCTATTTAATTCTCCTAGCTGTCTTATTCAATAAATAAATAAATAATATAAATAAATAAATTCAGATAATCCAATTGAAAAATTATTTTCCACCTTGATCGTGGAAAATACAATGGATTGAAGCATACGAATACGTGTGTTTTATATATGGATTTGCAGGCAAAGAAAGGTTTAATTAGTCTCTTTTTGGTGTCCTGGGAAGATTCTCAATTTGCTGTCTCTGTGTTCTCCTCCATTTTCTTCTCTGAAGGTCTTGAGGGATTCAACTTTTCGAATCATGCACTGGTTGACCAGGTCTTCTGTTGTGGGCAACCATTATATCTGCTAGACTTTTCTGAAAAAATCGACTTTAAATTCATGATCTGTCATCCATATCCTTAAACCCAGCCAAATCCCAGTTCTTAATTTGGCGTTTGTACCATCGCCATCATCATCTGTTCTGCTTATTCCCCTTAAATCCCCACCTGGGTCTCAAAATTTCGGTTCTAATCTCCCCTGGTTTTCAGTGTTTTTTGCTTAGTTTTTTTCTGAAAACCCATCAGGGTTTTTTTTTTCTGAAATTTGGATATCAGGACTGTATTTCTATCATTTTGGCTTTGTTTTCATCGTCTCTTCTGCAAATCCTCTTCCAATCTCCATCTGGGTCTCGGAGCTTTGATCGATTTTCCACTGTTTTCCAGTGAATTTTACATGGTCTTTTCTGAAAGCCCATCTGGGTTTTTTTTTCCTGAAAATTCAATCCGACCGCTGGGTTTGTGACCAAATCTTCTTCTGTGTCTAGCAGTTGAAATTGGGCAGTAGGAAAAAAAATGGGTATTTGTCTAAGCAAAGGCAAGAGGGGTTCAGAGCCAGCATATAATGGGTATGGATCAGGAGCTGTTGCTGGAGGCGTTTATGATAGAATCCAAGAACGCCCTGCTGCAGTTCAACAACCGCCCCACCAATTACCCGAAAAGCGTGTACCAGCGGCACAGCCGCCGATGAAGCCGCCCACGGTGGCCCTAAGTCCCAAGCCTGTTCACAGGCCTGATACCATTCTTGGTAAGTCTTTTGAAGATGTTAAATTACACTATACTATTGGTAAGGAACTGGGTAGAGGTCAATTTGGGGTTACATATCTTTGTACTGAGAATTCAACTGGATTGCAATATGCCTGCAAGTCTATATCCAAAAGGAAGCTTGTTACTAAGAATGATAAGGAGGATATAAGGCGAGAAATTCAGATTATGCAGGATTTGAGTGGGCAGCCCAATATTGTTGAGTTCAAGGGTGCTTATGAGGATAGGCTGTCTGTGCATCTTGTTATGGAACTATGTGCAGGCGGTGAGCTATTTGATCGGATTATCGCCAAGGGGCATTATAGCGAAAGGGCTGCTGCTTCCATATGCAGGGCTATTGTGAATGTGGTACACATTTGCCATTTTATGGGTGTGATGCATCGTGATCTCAAGCCTGAGAATTTCTTGCTGTCTAGCAAGGGTGAAAATGCGCTTTTGAAGGCAACAGATTTTGGATTGTCGGTTTTCATTGAAGAAGGTATAATTCTCGAACTCTTATATATCATTGTCATTTATTTCGATTATCTGAATAATCTTTTGGTTAATTGGTTTGTATTTGTGTTTCTGCCCTTTTTAAGATGTTGGAGTATTAGAAGATCTACTGAAATTCCTCCATCTTAAATAAATATTTTGTATTCTTGAAGCCCATCGATCATATGCTGAATTGCATTTACTATTCTGGAACAATACATTCAAAGAAGAATGAAGCATTAATCATTTCTTATCATGGAGCATCTGAAGTTGCCAACTCAGCTGGTTTTTGGGGTGTCCTCATTTGTCATGCTGTGACTTTAAAATGATTTTCTTGAATGAGGAATGATCATATTACAATTAATGATTGCAAGGATCAAAATTCTTGCTTTCATATCTTCAATCTAACATGGCAGCATTATGCACACAAGTTTCAACAATTGTTTCTTGGAAGAAGAAGAATGTGTAGCAACTCTTGTTCATTAAGCAAGAAGTATATGTTTGATTGGAAAATGAAATTTCATATGTTTCCACCTTTGATATGGGTGTCTAGCGATTTAAATTTGATTATGACTAACCTATGAAACTCTTAACAGGGAAGGTGTATCGAGATATCGTTGGGAGTGCCTACTATGTAGCTCCTGAAGTCTTACGGCGTAGATATGGAAAGGAAATAGATATTTGGAGTGCAGGAGTTATCTTGTATATTTTACTGAGTGGCGTACCTCCCTTTTGGGCCGGTAAGGACAGAATGTGTTTTTGCTTAAAGGTTATCACGTTGGATGACACACCACTTTGATTAGAAAATAAGAAATACAAGTATTTTTTTATTGATGGTAATTGCTGAACTGCAGAAACGGAGAAGGGTATATTTGATGCTATATTGCAAGGACATATTGACTTTGAAACTTCACCATGGCCATCTATATCAAGCAGTGCCAAGGACCTAGTTCGGAAGATGCTGACACAGGACCCACAGAAACGGATCACTTCTGCTCAGGTTCTAGGTATATCACTTGACGTTGTTGATCATTAGATCACGATAATTTAAATTGATTTAGTAAGGGGTTTCATTCTAATACTTAGCTATAATATTATAGTATCGTTATGGTTTATTCAACAGATTTCTTATTGTTACCACTAAGGCCGTATGAAGTAAGTAAATTTATTGAAATAAAGTATTAGTTTCATTTTGGTTGAAAATAAGGCAAGGAAGAAGGTAGTTGAAGATTCACAAAGCTTCCCAATAGAAGCTAAACAAACCTATTGTTGTATAAGCATTGCAAATAGGTATCCAGAAAAAGGGGGAAAAACATGCATGCATACTGCATATTCCATTTACTGTTTTAAGTCTCATACACAGCATTTTCAGCTCAGAGACCTACTCCTTTCGATCTAAATTACGCTTTATAGTGTAATATAATTAAATATTTAATAGTCCCTCTATGAAATTCATGAAGTTAATGATGTTTCCACAAAGGCATATTATCATACCAACCTGTTCAACCAGAGCATGATGTGTTCTGATTGTAGTTCAAAAATTTAGAGCTTGTTTGACAATGATTCTAGGAAGTGTTTCTAGCCTTTCTAGTACATGAAACAACTTTTTTGATAAAAATTTTCAAGTGCTAGAAATATTAGAAGCGCTTTCTAAAATCACTACCAAATGGATTATTAGTTAACAGGATCATATTTAATATGAATTATTTTTTAGTCACCATTGTGGTAATGTTAAATTGGCATCCTGGCAATATAGTGTGCTTGGTGTGTATGTTGAATGTCTCTTAATAACTGCTCAAAATTTTATGGTGGATGTAGAGCACCCATGGATTAAAGAAGATGGAGAAGCATCAGACAAGCCAATAGACAGTGCAGTCCTTTCCAGGATGAAGCAATTCAGAGCAATGAACAAACTCAAGAAACTTGCACTGAAGGTAGGAGTAATTGCTTTTAATTTAAGAACTAATCAAAATGGTATATATATATATAAGCTTGCATATCTCTACACTTTCTTCTATTGGTATGAGAACTGGAAATTAGGACCCAATTTGAGAGGTCTCACATTTTCCTTGGATGACATTTATTCTGATCATGTGATTTATTATATAGCATAAATGAGTGGCATAACTGGATCTAACTATATTATAGGTCATTGCGGAAAATCTTTCCGAAGAAGAAATCCAAGGGCTGAAAGCAATGTTTACAAACATGGATACTGATAAAAGTGGTACTATAACCTATGAAGAACTGAAGTCAGGATTGGCTCGACTTGGGTCAAAACTAACAGAGGCTGAAGTCCAGCAACTCATGGAAGCTGTAAGATATTATTGACCACTGGATTTCAGTTTTCTTTTTGGACATTTTCCCTTATCCAAATGACAATCCTTGTTTTGCATTTCAGGCTGATGTGGATGGAAATGGCACAATTGACTACATTGAGTTCATCACTGCAACAGTCAATAGACACAAGCTCGAAAGAGATGAACATCTGTTCAAAGCCTTTCAGTATTTTGACAAGGATAGTAGCGGGTGAGTCTTTGCATCAAAGTAATCTGTGCTATTTTTTAGGCCACCCAAGTGTAGTGGAAAAGCTCAAGCCTTTCCATTTTTCCCCCTTCAGATGGAAATATTATGCATTAAAATAATCTTTTTTACAGAACTTGGGTGTTTCTCTTCTCCTATCATTTCAAGTATTTGCATCCATTCCGTTACAAATATGTTCTGTATCTATTGTACAGTCTGATCATGAAATCATCAACTATGAAAATGTTCCATATCTCCAGTTTTGATGTTTTTGAAACTAGTGAGCATGTTCAAAAAAATTGCTGGAAAATTCCACCAGGGTATTAGTTGAGCATTGCATGGTTTTGAATCTTAATTGTATTCTCTTTGGTTTTATTCCAAGTCTATTTGAACTCCCAAGAACCCTGAATCTCAAAACTAAAAAAATGAAGTAGCTTCTAAAATTGAGAGTTCAAATAGTTATGGGACACTGCAAGACTTGATCCAAGTAAGTGAGCTTTGCGGGGATGTTTTTGCAGGTTCATCACAAGAGATGAGCTAAAAGCAGCCATGAAAGAACATGGAATGGGAGATGATGATACCATTGCTGAAATCATATCTGAAGTGGATACAGACAATGTGAGTTGTCTCCATTGTTAATGTCTGAAGCTTGCTCTGTTCTGCAGTATCATGCATTTAACACTCAATTCTATTGAACTCTCTGCAGGATGATAAGATCAACTATGGAGAATTCTGCTCAATGATGAGAGGTGGAACCCAACAGGGATTGAAGGTTTTTTAGTTTCTACAAATGGCTGTTTTTTCTGTTGCACTCGGCACAGTTGCAGCATAAGCCATCTCAGGAGGCTATGTCTGTTTGCAGAAGTTGGAATTTTCCCCCTAGGAAGTTGAATATGTGAAGGTTATCAATTTGTATCTGTTTTCATCAAAGTTGAGTGTAAGATCTGTGCATAGGACACTATTAGCTTTTTATTGCTTGAACTTACTTTCCGGTGTCCTTTGATTTTGTGGCTGTTGATGTTAGAACTTAGAAGGCTTCCTGTGTAGTAGAAATGAAGTGGAAGCAAAGTTCAATTTCAATCAAATAACGTAAGCATTTACAGAAGGGTACTAGGTAGTGAAGTAAATCTTGAGGGGTGGAGCTTCTTCTCTAAAGTGGTATTGGTGGGTTCCAACTTCCAATTCTATGGTCCCTAACCCTGCTTCAAATGCCATTCAGTTTTGACAGTTCCGACAGCCCCCTATTGGGTTGCAGACAGTCTAAAAAGTAAAAACAGACACCCTGCTTTCGCCCAACTAACAATGTTGGAAAATATGTCAATAAACAAACATGGTAAAATTAAATAATAAGTAATTCAATTTTAAAATAAAGTAAAATAAATTTAGGTTAAATTATTTTTATTAATTTTAAGTAATATTTACCTTTTTTTAATTCTAAAAAAAAATATTTTCATTAATTTTAATTTCAACATCTATTTTTATATACATAAAATAACTTTTACATCAAGAATAAGTTAAATATTTTAATTTAATTTCTAAAATTATCTTTTAACTTTAAATTAATTTATTAATATGTTGATAAAACATAATTTATCATATATGAATCGATCCCCAACCACGACCCTTGGTGTCCACAACAAGGAGGCTGTGCGTCTGCATGAAGGATGAAAGGGTGTTGTGTGATATGAAGGATAAAAATAGGACTGCCAACGCAGGGATCACATTAATGAGGGCTCCTTTGAGGTCAGAAACAGAGGCCAAAAGGGATTGAAGACCCTTTTAAGGTCAAGATCAGATAATAACCCAAAAGGGAATTTAATTGAATCAGAAGCGTGTGTGTGTTTGTTTTATCGAGACACCAAGATTAGAATGAAACCATCCATTATCATTATCATTATATATAAGGCAAATCCAGTACATCCAATTGAAATAATACCAGCAAACACAAACTAAAGCCTTTTGGCAGGGAGAACATGCAGAGAAAACACCTTACAAGGATGACAAACTAATACTCTTTTTATCAGGTGCAGACCAGCTGTTATTATAACAAGCCACTACTCCTCAGCTGACCCACCCTAAAGCACCTCTACAATTACAACTACCCCAATTCCTCAAAAACCATGTATCTTGATCTGCTCCTTCTTCACAAGCCCAGCCTGTAAAAATCACAATAGCATCATCAGGATATGGGTCAAATTTCTTACAATAAATAATCTCTATGGTGGGTGTTGATGATAATTACCTGGACGAGAAAATTGGACACGTTCTTTCGCTGATCACCTTGCAGTTGAATAACCTGCACCATAACAAACACACCGTTTGTTAATTGTCAAACCCTCAATATCAAAACAAGTGATATGGGCCTTTTGGTGTTGTTGTACATGAACTTGATGCTATACCTTGCCAAGCTCTTTGTCCTGCACAACATTCCCATTGCAGCAGAACTCCTTCTTGAGATCCTTGAGGATCTTCTCGTAACTGTAATCCTTCTTCAGTCCTTGGACAGTAGTCAGGCTCTTCTTTCCATTCCTCTGCTGTATACGAATGTGTACATACTCTTTTGCCCCAGGCGCGCCTGAGTCCTTGGCCTCAGCAAATGGATCTGCACTCAAGAATCCCCATCACCATCACAATCAGCCCAACACATATCAGACTCTAGAAAATACAAATCAATTCAGGGCGAGATCAACGTACCAAAAGCAGATGGAATCTGGAGATCAAGTTCAACCATGTACTTTGCTGGATGAAAACTAGAAATACGGGCAATGAAAGCTGGTCTGTTCGTTGAGAGCCGGAGAAAGACAAGAAAAATCGTCAATCACCCCCACAAATTTCAGAAAACCCTAAATGATTTCTATCCAAATTTTCTTTCTCTAAACAAAGAAAAATTCAGCAAGAACACATAAACACATGTGATACTTGAATTCCAACAGCATCCAATTAATAGTAGGAACAAAACCCTACAAGAACGTTCATCTTATTCTCTTTCCACAAAACCATATCATATTTTCTCACCGCCCAAACAAAATCTGCAGAACCAATAAGCGTAGGATTAGTATTTGTTACCTGAAGCGTAGCCTACTCCTTTGAAACCTTTGATGGAAACGATGAGCTATGAAAATATCTCGAGGCGGGGGTATATATAGGGGTTTATGGCGGTTTAATCCTAGCCAGCAGAATTAACTATGGTTAGGGGTGGTAGAAGTAGAGTCGGAATGGACGATCACGATTAAGTATTGGACGGCCACGATGTATGGTGTATGATGACGTGGCGTTGAATCGCGTAGAGTTAACGCACTACCCAACCCAACTACCAGCTAGCTTGGGTACTACGTATTGGAGAGAAATTCCGTGGATCGGGGTTGGGGTCGGTGGGAGCGTGGGAGCGTGGGCCACTAGTCTAGGCCTTTCCAGGAGAATCCGGTAAGTGATAGAAATCAAGGACACTCACGTGAGAGCGTGGACACCACCCTCCTTTCCCATTCAGCTCATTGTATCAATCAAGGATTCCTGTGGCCCACATTTGGCTACGCGCTACTTTAGTTGTGCGGCTTCTGCCCACGTTCAAAAAATAGCATCTCTTATTTTCCTGATTGGCATCCCGTGAGTTGTACTCGAACGAAATATAGGGCTGTTTAGTGATCCCTTTTAAAATATTTTTCTATTCTTAAAAAAAGAAAAGAAAAAAAAAAAAAGACATATTTCAAAAATAAGAAAAAAAGTTTTATTTTTGAAAAAAGAGATAATATAATATTTTTTTAAATTATTTTCACTTTTTTTTATTATAAAATATTACATATAAAAATTGTTTTAAAAACATAAAAATCATGTTAAAAACATTTCAACTTCTCAACACACATGTTTTACAAAATATTTTTTCAAAATTGTTTTTCAAAACAATTATTAGTTTATAGGGTTTTGACTTCTTTTGGTTTTGAAATAACCCAAACCCAAAATTTTTAGTGAGAGTCAGTTTCTAGTTTCAATCAATTTATAAGTGGACGGGATTTTTAATATTATTATTATTATAAAAAATATTTTATTATGATTTTAGAATAATTATTTTTTTTACAATCTTAAGTACTTATATATATAAGAAAAAATTTGACTAAAATAATCACTTTTTAGATATAAGTATTTTAAAAATAGTTCTATCTAAAAATTTAATTTATCTGTAATATTTTTATTTTAATCATGAATAATTATTTTTTTAAATACATTTAAAAAATAAGTGAAAACAAATAAACAATTTTTTTTTTAAAACATATTAAAAAAAACAATTTTTTATAAAAAAAACTATATTTTCTTAATGAAAACTATTTAAAATCTGTTTAAAGAACGATTGCCTCAAAAACTTTAAGATCATAGATATATCAGTGTTCCTATATACTCGAAAACAAAAACAATTTTAAACCTGTCTTTGAGAATGCTTAGCCCAAAAGCTTTAAGATTATAGAGGTGTTTATATATATATATATATATATATATGAAAGTATGGGAAATGAAGAAAATATTGGTGGTGAGATTTTATGTAAATATTGAAAAATAATAATGAAAATTCTAATAAAAATAATCATAACCAATAAAAACAAAATGAATAGTGATTTATCTATTTTTTAATGTACCACATAGATAAAAAGTGATCATGCATTTAATTGTTCTTTTTATTTAAAAATATTTATGACTTATTTAGATGTCCATATTATTTATAAGCTTATATTTCTCAAATATTTAAGAGCGTATTAAGAAGGTTATCATGTTTTATATATATATATATATATATATTATCCAATAATATAGAATTTGAAAATGAGACAATTAAATTTATTTGAAAATTATATAATTAAAATTAAAGCTTTAGCCTTTAGGATAATATCTAGTACAAGAATAATATCTAGCATGAGGGCAAGTTGCCCACTTGGGAGAGAGCTTCCACTTTTGCAAGTGGGAGCTATTGTCGACCGTTAGCCTCTTGACCCAATGTTGGAGGAAAGGGCCTCATGGATAGGCCTTGCACCCATGGGAGCCTAGACGAAGAGCAAGGATATCATGAAGGTTTGATGGTTCAAACCCCAAGAGTTAAAATGAGGAGGCCATATGCGAGCCAAACAGGCACCATGCGCGCACCGTGAGCGAGCCAAAAAGGCACCACACACACATCAGATGAACACCACGCAAGCACTAGGCCACACTTGCACGCACACTTAGCGCCCACCAGGCTTATGTGGGCTATGGAGCTAGTGCAGATGGAAGGTGAGATTTATTTTGGAATATAATTTATAATTATTTAAATATTTTATTTTGTCTCCTCAAGCACGTGTGATGTCTTTTCCAACCATCTTGGAGAATGGCATGTATTGCTCTTTAAGGGGGAGGGGGTAGGTTAATCAAAAGGGCACCAAGGGAAGGCCTTGACCGCACCACGGGGGCACCATGACACGACTTTGGGCATGCCTAGGCCACACGGACGACACTCAAGCATGCACACATGGGCTCCACGACATGTGTAGCGTGCACCCTATGGCCACAACGGCATGAGGCCTGTTGCGGCCTACCTCCTCCCTCGCGCTAGCACAAGGGCGCCTAAGCCTTGTGCAACGAGCCAATTGGAGAAACCATGGGCGCAACACCATGTTTCGATGGGGCACTAGATGCGCAGCTGACTCGGGCCCATAAGGACTATGCATGACACAAGGGTGCAATGCCCTACGCACCAGGAACAACCATGGGCGCAATGCCATGGCTCGTTGCTATGGAGTTTGACCTGATAGAGGGAGCTAGATACATGTTCAGGCCATGGGCACCTTGATATGGCATGGGCTCATACATCAATGTAGGGAAGACACACTGATGCACCAGACGCATGGTCAACTAGTTGGTTCATGTTGCTTGTTCAGATAGCAACTAGCTAGTGGCAACAAGTGAGTGATCAAGACAACATTCAGCAAAAATGGTTGTGGTGTTGATGGGAATGAGATGATCACACAGGGAAAGTTTGGATGAGAAATCCAGAATCTTATCCCCATCCCCTAGCCTAAAAGCTTGATTCAAGTGGATTGAATCTAGTTGAAAGTTTGCCCCAAAACAGCATCCTGGATTAATACTAGTCCTAAACCAACCCCAAAAAATCCATGAACAATACAAGAAATCCTCCTAAAAGAAAAGGTAATATCCCTCTAATGGGGGCAGAGCACAAATTAGCAGTAATGAACATGCATCAAACAGGAACTAATAAGCAGTAACAGACATATATGTGTTATCAGGTAAGCAGTATGTTTAAAGAGTATAGACATGCTTATCCATTAACAGATAAATTGGAGAGCACAAGAATAGTTTCTAAGCTCCATTGTTTCTTAAGAGATCTAATACACACATATTCCGTAGGCAGAAAGAGAGACCCCTAGCTCCCCAATGCATTTTTATTGACCTGCAAAATAGGAAAGCACAAAATATCAGATTGCAATGAGCAGTATCTGTTAAACAAGATCCACAAGTTTCTTAATAAAAAAACACAAGCAGCATACATGGAGGTAACAGAATAACTGGGTCAAGAATCCTTTTCAAATGTGTGTAAGTAAATGAAAGCATGAAATCTATATTCTTCAGCTACTCGGGAAGGACAAAAGTCTAGCATAAAGTCAGAAGGTAAAAGCAGCATTCCAACAAAGAGTTGACAACCATTTCAATTCACTTGTTGCAGAATTGATTTATGTAAGATTGCAAAGGTGCACGATTTGTAGTGTCCAAGAAAAACACAATTTCATGCATAACCATTAATTTCAACATCCATTAACAAGATGCACCATATTCCCTTTCTTTTTTTGGATAGGCAAGATGGATCATGTCCATATCCATGATGTTCTTTTTAAGTGTTGAAAATTATTAGTGAACAACCAAAATTTGCCCTTCATGCACAAATCTAAAGGACATTAGACAGCAAAAACTTGCTCGACTTGACAGATGATGGATTTCATCAATCTCTCTTCCTCGAACTTGATTCCGATAAATAAAATGGACTACATTAATGACTCTTAAAAAATTAAGAACATAAAGTGCAAGGGAGAAAAATGCTTCTATGTTTCCCGTTACAACACCATATGGAAACACGCTAGGCTTGGTTAAGAGGTACAATCTTTTCCATGTCTTTACCTAGACTCTAATTTTCTTTACCCAGACATATGGAAACACGCTAGGCTTGGTTAAGAGGGAGAAAAATGCTTCCATGTTTTGTCTTTACCCAGACAAAACCCTCCAAATCATCACAATTACCAAAAATTTCACCAAATACATTATGAGTACTGATATTTAACATTCAGCGATTGCCAACAGCAAGCAATAATTACCCTAATTTTTCAAAAAAACAATTCCACCGATGCATCTAGGTATATTCAAAGAAACAATTCGGGAAAAGCGTTTTTAATACAACTTCTCAACATCATAAATCGAAGTAATCATCGAAACCCATCTTTTAATGACCAAGAATTCAATCGGGAAAAAAAATGTGAAATTAGAATTATTTATTGAGAACAGAGAGATTGAAGGAGTAGGCATACGGAGGAGGTCTAGTTGTAGTAGAGCTCGAGGCCCATGCCGTCGTGGATCTCGTAGTCCTTGAGGGTGATGTGGTCCTTGTAAATGGTGTACCACTTCTGAATCCTGATCTTGTCGGATCTGGTGCCGGTCTGAGCAGCCACCAGCTTCTTGAGGTCACCGATGGTGTCGTCGTCGTTGCACTTCACCCTCACCTTCTTTCCCAACCGATCGTTCAATACCACCTCGATCATCTTCTCACTCGCACCAAACCCTAACCCTAATATTCGATCACACCAAATCTATTGGGAAATTCGCAATCTCGGGAGGTCAAATTTGACCGCTGCTACTTAAATACCCGATTAAAGCCTCGAGAAGTTTCCACGTCCACGGTTGTAAAAGTATATTAATAAAATAAGTATAATTTCATTCTAATAAGTTAATAACAAAAGTATTGTTTTTAAATTTAAAATTTCATCAAAATATATTCTACATTAATTTAAAATTAAAATTTCATTATGATCATGTGGTTCCGAAAAAAAAATATTAAAAATAATAATTTTTTTATATTTAATTTCACCATAAATTTTTTTTAAAGAAAATTAGATATAATTAAAATTAATTAAAAATTTATATATTTTAAATTTATTTAATCTTTATATAATAGAGAAAACTAAGCTATGTTTGGTTTTAAAAAATACAAAGGAAAAAAAATATAAAAATAAAAACATAATAAAATAAAAAATAAAAAATAAATTAAAAATCTATAAATTATTTTTATTTGCTATTTCAAACTTATTTTAATTTATGGATATAAAACTTAATTTTTGGATGCAACCAATTCAAAACATAATTGTCCCTAGTTTTTATTCACCTTTTGAAAAAGTTTTTCTTGATAAAAAAAGATTGCAAAATGAAAATAGAAAGTTGAATACAAAGCTTGAAAACAAGAGACCATGTCTAAAACTTTGTCCTTTGAATAAAAAAAAGTTACAAGATAAGATTGAAAATTCTCATTCTCATTATCCTCTTACAAAAGAAAGTAACAAGATAAGATTGAAAACTTGAATATAGAGAAACTTTCATCCTCCTTGGAATAAAGTAACAAAATAAAGTTGAAAACTTGAATATAGAGAAACTTTCTCTTCTTAATAAAATATCTCGCTTAGAAAAATCTCATATGGCTGATCAGCCATTCAAATAACATATTCCAATGTATATTTTTATTTTTTAATATCCGTGGATGTTCGGGCCAGCTTACGCGCATCTCGACTAATCCCACGAGACCCTGAAGTTAACGACCAGGTAAGCCTCTAATGGCCCTAAAGGGGCTCAAACTGATAACCATTGGAGAGCAAACTCAAGGCCGGACCAACTGAACTACCCATCAGGGTTAACATATTCCAATGTATATAGCATTGCTATATATAGAGTGTCATCATCAAAGTATCTCATTTCTTTATAGAACTCTATGTATGATCCATATCAGTTCCACACACTGGCCAAATTAATGGAATCAAGCAGAGAAATCAAGAATCTCCTTACAAAAGCCCTAAAACACTTGTTTTTCACAGCCATTTACTATCACAAAGAAAGAACATTCAATGGACTGATGATGAATTTCATTTGATGTCTGAAGCCACAAAAGAAAAGAAAAGGAAAAAAAGAAAATCATTTGGGCAGATGTACCATATGGGATCAGAGTATTTTATGTGCTGGGATGATCAGGTAGACGTTTGAGGTCCATTTCGACTTGGTGTATCGTCCATTGCATGTTCTCCAATTTCTGCGAGGAAACTCAAGATTAGAACTGCAACAGTCACCAGGGAAGAATTAAGGTAAGCAAATTTGGTTACCTTTACAATTTCGTGATACTGCCTTGCAATTGTATCAAAGTGAGGATCAACACCTTGGTACTCTCTAAGGCGTGTCACCTGGTACAAAAATCGAAAGGGTAAGATATTCAGTAATGGGGTTGGTGGGATGCAATTGTGGCAGGGTGTAAAGGTTGTAGTGCAATGGGCAGGAATTGATTAGATATTGTTAATTTGAACTCAGCTTCTTAATCTTGTCAGAAAAGAAAAACAATTCACTGTTTTAATAATAGGGAAGTTTTCCTCATGTATTATTGGAAAATAATGATTAATTAAGAGAGGGAATTAATGAATCAGTGAAGTCTAGGATTCTGGATAGTGACGATGTTTAAAGAAGAAAGAGAACTATAATCATTGCTGACATTGCGGAATGGCTGAATGCAGGTCCTAATGCGTTTAATTACCTAGATTTGCAATATCAACAATGTCACATTGCTAAGGCCAAGTGATATAGAACTCAGCAATTAATTCAGGTATTTTATTCTATTAAAAACAGGACCAAAATGCCTTAGCATCCAAGCCAATGGCTCTTCCACCATCAATGACTCCCTCCAAAAGAACACTTCTACCAATAGTCAACAAAGTTCTTAGAAGCCTGTCATATATATATATTTTTAAATTGATTTATATTTTTTCATGTTGGTGCATCAAGTTTATGCAACCCACACACGTTGAGTGAAGAGGACAAAATGGGACCCAAGGATTGATGTGTACTCAAATCACAGGAAGGGAGAAACATACTGCTTTATTGTATGCAATTGAAGCTTCTTCTGTAGCCTCAAGAAGATACTTCCTGCAAACAAGAGTCAGCCTGATCAATGCCCATATTTGAATCGAAGCTGAATATATAACTGAAAAATGTCATTTGTTAACACCTTATTTTATGGAGTGCCGGTATCGAATCCTGAGTGTAAGTTTCAAGGAGGAGAATATGCTCCAAAACCCTAAGATAATAATCAGATGGAAGGGGCTGTTAAACATAATTAGCACATGATTTTCATCATATATATAAATCAAACATTATCTACCAATGGCACTTAAAACCAACAATTTGCAGCAAATATGATACATATAAATAACTTGGTTCATATAATGAGCTGGAGGACAAGTAAATGCCATAGAGCTGATCGGTAGTAATCCCAAGGCTGTTTCATATTCAATAATATGAAAGAAATTATGTCAAAACAACAAATACCACTAAAATCAAAATTCCTGTTTCTACTAAAAAGAAAGTGAACATGATGCTCCTCTCTCCTCGGTTCTTTAACAGTCTCTCAAAAATAACTAACTATAACTTTTTTATCCCTTAACCTCCTCTGTTACTTCAGGTCTTTAAATTTTGTAATCTTCATCTATGTCTTCTTTTTAATTTATTGATAATGCAACTTTTGTTAATTTATTGATAAATGACACAAGCAAAGCATGTGCATTGCTTCTAGTTCCCAAACTATGGGCATACTTGGAATATGGAAAACCAAGAATACAGAACCTAACCTTAGTCCACTACACACAGGTTGAGGCAACATTTGCAGATGGAAATGGTGTCATTGATTAGCCACTTCAATTGCACAGAGGGGGCTGTTATCATAATTTTGGTGTGTTTTTCTTTCATTCAAAAACCCTTTTACAAGCTTCAAACAATTAACTTACTCTCAATTCTTAGAGATTGCTTTTTGCTTAACTTTGCAAAGAATTTTCTGAATTAAAAATGAAAGAATGAAGGCTAAGCAATACTAATGTCATGCAGCAACAAACAGAAAATAGCAGCTGAAGCAACAAACCTCAATTTTGCACTCATGGTCTCACACCTTTTACATAGCCAAGTTTTTTGTAGTTCATCCTATAAAAGAAAGCAAGATATAATAAGTTTCAAAGTTCCTCCAAGGAAAAAAGAACATAATCATAAAGAAATTGGATTTACCAGACACAAAGCATAATGTTAATTATGATACTCAAATACATCTTTAAACATTAGAATGAACTAAAATGGAGAAACTTACATATTTATGTTGATGTTGCAATTTCAAATCTTTGACAAGCTTAATAAGCACTCCAAGTATCTGCTCTAAGACCTAGTGGGGCAAAATGAATCACAGGTCACATAGTATCACAATGCACATATTCCCCATTTTATGATAATGAAATTTACACAATAAAGTAACAAAAACACACTGAGACACATACGTTAAGACTCACACAAACTGGGACAGAGAGGGAGAGGGAGAGGGAGAGATATACATTAGAAAACAAGTAATCAACACTAGAATAAGTTTGAAACAAAGAACAGATATACATACATTGTAGTATTCTGCAAACTTTCTATCAGCAGAATAGAGGTCCTCCCGCAAAGCAGCTTCTTCCCTTTCAATCTCCTCAATGATTAACTTCACCCTGATTGAATGAAAAATGAGAGGAGTTAACAGGCTTAAAAGGGAAATGATCCGTTAACGGAACCCTCTGTGCATGTCTTTCGTTATCTGAGAAATCCCTTTCCCCCTTCACATTTTTGTCCCTCCCCAATGGAAGAAAACCTTCTTAGTTCTGATCATCCAATTTTCATCTAGTTACCTTCTATGTTCTAACAACCAAAACTATCCATCAAGTTAAAACCAATAACTAAGGTCTGGAAAGGGAAGTGGCAGATTAACAGTTATGAAATCAGCCATTCCCAAATTTAACCTTGTCCATGTTGTGAATTATGAACTGAGTTGCAGGCATCAATACAGGTTTTTTAGGACTAGAATCCACAGGTTAAATCTCAGAGCAGCTGTTGAACCATCAAACCTTTTAAATTTAAATCATCTAAAAAAAATACAAGCGTACAGAACAAGGATGAAATTTCACCACTGAGATCATATTTTATGTAGAACAGCTAGTGATCAGAAAATAGCATCTCCTTATGTGATCCACACAAAGGAAAATGTCTAGATAATTCTAAAAAGAGAATCTCATACCTTTCTGGAAGCCGAGCACTTGAGTTTTGAGTACGTGATGAAGAATCTGCAGCACCAAAGGAGGCCTAACTTTATTCACATAACAATTTTATTTATAGGCAAATCTTGCTACTAGTTCCTTGTTAAACAAAATTAGTATATGTGTAACCTATTTTCAAGAATAGATAGCCCTCCCTCAATCATTAACCGCAAAAGACACCTGAAAAATTCATGCATTATGGCAGTTGATCTCATTATTTTGGACCTGAATCACCATAATGGTAAGATCCAGATCAACAATCTTAACATGAAGATCAAAACCATTTTTAGGTCAGATGGAACATGATCAAACAGAGGCTACTTATCATAAAAGGTGATCACAGACATAGCCCCCATGTTACTGAGGGATGCTAAAGCTAGAGGTGTACAAACTTTATACACACACACACACAAATAAATTCTACAACACACATATACACATAGAACTGTAGAAGGGATGAAAAGGGAAGGAGGGGTGCACATCTGTGCATCAACAGACAGATTACATAAGACCTACCAATGTCATCCATTACAAAAACGTCAGCCAACTTGTCACATTTAGCTTTTAAACGTGACTCAATCTCACGAGAAAGTGACATCTGGTAGTCTGTCATATCCTACAATTGCAAAGTGAAGAGAAGTTTTCAAATGTCAGAACTCACTTTAATTCCTAATAATTAAAGAAGAGAAAAGAGAAGAAACGACATTAGAGCCAAACACTCAACCCAACAACAGAACATTCAGTAACCCTCATGCAGGTCGATACGGATAATAATTTCAGAAAACAAGAACCTTATTATAAGCATTTCATATTTTATCACTATATGGAATATCATACCATTGATAAGGGTGTTTGTTGGAGCTGAGTTTGCCATAAATAAGCAGGTGTTATTCCTAGAAAGCGGTTGGGAACACCACCAACTTCAGGTTCTGATGTATCAGTACCAAGAGAAAGTGCATTACTTGCCCTTTCTGCTGTGATATTAACAGAACTATTTGTATAGTTAGTGGAATTTGAGCTTGAACTGATTGTGATGCTGGTACTTGTACTATCAAGAGAGCTTCGTGACATTATACTCCATTTCTCAATTTCTTCCTCATGAATTTCACCATCTTTGGAAATAAGAGGAAGCCTCAATCTTTGAGCTGCTTCTGCAACAACCAGTCGATGCTCTAGAGTTTCATAAACCTGAAGTTTATTACATATTTTAGCTCGATTCTGTTAATTCAAAGCCATACAATTGTCTGGCAAGAATAACCAACACTATCATACCTGAAAAAGAAATGCAATATTTGACCTCCTATTGAAGAAAATTACTCATTAGCTTTCTATTATATATTCTGATAACCATGCAATCAATGCCAAAACGTAGCTTCACCACATTCCCTTTTAGAATTCCATCTAGTGTCACCTTATGTATCTTATATTACATTTTGCATGGCATGTGCCACATCCACTTGCATTATATAAATAAAAAGATGGTAGCTTCAATCATATGATATATAATTATGGCCAATAAGACCAAACTAATTGAATACTTCCCATTGTCTTCCTCTACTTTAATAAGGATTACATGATACATAAATACAATATTTTGTCTGGACTAGAATTGAAACCGTTTACTGAACACGACTGTTAACTTTCTTCTTAAAGTAAGAAAATTCCAAGTGAAAGGAAATCAAAACCTGAGGAGAATTCTTCAAGCCTAGTTGTGGATATAGTCCCTGAACATCCCGAATTCCTCCAAGATTTGCCACTGACACAGCCTGTTGATACTCTTCCACCATTGCAATTGCTTCGCAGTAGATTGCCTTATGTCACCCACCAAAAACACCACATTTGGTATAAATGAACTAATAAGAACAATTCATTCAATCAAATATTAAAAAATTAAAAAACACAAACCCAAATTCTACAAAACAAGTTTAAAACCTCAAATATATATATATATTTAAAAGAACTTTACCATGGCTTCAAAATAGCGAAGCCTCTCTCTTGCCATCTCCTCTCTTGCCTGCAATATCAATCCACAAAGAGAAATAATATCTAATCATTGTCGTTTTAATAAGATGGAATAATGTAAATTATGAACTGAGACTGGCCCTTCTCTGGTAGCACAGAAACTGAGGAAAACAAATTTATATTTTTTTTCATTTTGGCGTCCAGACCATGCAAACCTAGCCTCATGTAAGCCAAATAACTCTACAATACCAGCTGAGTGGAGCTTTTGGTTTCTCAGGCCCCAAACAACTAAAAACCTACAATTCAAATTTCAAATTTCTTCTTCTTATTTTTCCCAACAACCAAACAGAAAGAGAGTGAAATAACAGATCAATCTGAGGCAGATAATGCTCCGTTGTAGTACTTCCAATTTCTCCCATCAACCTATGTGTGGCTACCCAAAAACTAGAAGAAAATTGAAAAAATAAAACCAAAATTTTGAACTTTTATTTTAGTTTTAAATCAATTACTCAAATCATATCATTTTCCTATAATTACTCAGCAACCAGAGGAAAATTGAACAAGATAAAAAACCAATACGAGGTAAACAACGCTCAATTGTAGCAATCCAAACCAGTCTACGAACATAATTTATGAATCACATCAACACTCTTTTGATCCCCGGAAACCTCGAGAGAAAAAATAGAAGTTTCCAACCTAACATTTCAATGCATTTTCAAATCCAGTAGATTTTAAAAACTATTCAAATCTTCACTTGCATTTCCCTATCTTTTCTCCATTTTCTCAGCAACCAAACAGAGAGTAAAAATGAAAGAAGAGTTTTTTTTTTTTCTGTTTCTGAGGTACCAATTGGAGATCGTAGTAGGCAGATTTGGAGACGAGAGACCCATCAGGAGCCAAGCAGTGCCGCTCCAGTTGATCAATCAGCGCCGTCACGTCCGCCGGAAGATTTTGCCCTCCGGCCTGCTGCTGCAGTCCCTTCGCCATTTTTTGGACCCAGCCAAGGGCAATTTCGTCTTAAATTCGAATTTATCCTCCAGTTCTTCGCCGGCCTTCAGCTAGAAGAAGAGGAGAGCAGTTTCTTTTACCAAATTGCCCTGAACCCCTCTTTAAAAACCTTCGTAATTGTTTATTTATAATTTCAAGAAAAATAATAAGAAAATTAAATATAGGTCATTGTCTATATTTTCAATGATACAATATATAAATTTAAATAAAGCGCAACCAAACACTCCCTTAGAGGGGTAAAATTGTAAATTGGCGTATTCTTCTATAAAAAGGGGGAAATTTCGGATTTACACCCGTCCGAAATTGGGGAAAATCACAGACCGATCTGGGTGTCGGAGAATTGTGATGGAAAAGGGCAACGAGAAGAGCCTAACGACGTCGTTTCAGAAACTCCATCTCAGTCCCATTTCCAAATCCAAGCCTTCCGTCATCCCTCCGACTTTTCAATCCTCCAGTTACCTTTCTCTCCATGTCTAAATTTCCCGTTTACGTACTGATTGGTTGCTGAGAAACTAGAGGAAAAGAAAAGGAAATGGAAATTTTAAGCTTTTGTGTGTTTTCTTTTCTTGGTTGTTTTGGTTTCAAGAAAATAAAATGATCAGCTGGATTAAGTGTCTTTGTATGATTATTTGGCTTACTTGGTAGCTTGTTTACGGTTTGGTTTCTTAGCAATAAAATAGAATCGTGTTAGGGTTTCTGTTAGGATTGGATTTTGAGTTTGCAGACATATAGAGTTGATGAGTCGGTGCTACTGTTCCTGTTAAATAGCTTATTTTTCCTTTCGAATTTTTTAACTCAATGTCGATTTTATCATGTAGAACAATTGTTTTTTTTTTTCTTTTCTTTTTTGGGCTTACAAACTAGAAGAAAAGAGAGACGAGGAGGAAAAAAAAGATTGAAACTTGAAGCTTGTGCGTTTTTTTTTCCTTTGGCTTGTTGCTTGTTTGGAAAGGAAACATAATTGACCAGCTGAATTAGGTCTCTACGTATAACTATTTTGCTCACGTTGGTGTTTTAATTTTAATTTTTTTGCTGCGGTGGGAGGATGGGGATTGCGGTTTCGATTAGTTTCAATTTTTTTCCCGGTTATTTTCTTCAGGTTTCTAAGCAACCAAACAGCATCTTGTTAGGGTTTCTCTTATGATAGACTTTGAGTAGGGACGGTTATGAGCTTAATATTGAGTTTGTTTGTTGCAGGATCACCTATTGAGAAGACAAAGCCTCCAAGTTTGGAAAGTCTGTGCCTCGGAGTTGTAGGGAAGCATTTTGAGGATATCATTGGGGACTTGGGTGAGATTGCGGTGAACTTTCCAGCAGATACTAAGGTCATTTGATGAATAATCATGGAAAGATTCTTAATTTGGTGTTTTGTTATATGTTTGACCTTAAAAATATGCATGTCTCAATGAAAGGGGTCCTAAGACAATATTCAATAATACATGTTACATAATTCTACAAATATGTCAATTTGCATGACTATTCATTAGAGAAACCAATGAAATTAAGATATATATGTTTAGCATGTTTATGCACCTAACCATTCATATTTATTAAACACTATTTGTAAGAACATCAATTTGGCTCCAAGAAAACCCAAAGATACTTGGGCATGTAGTTGTGGGACTAACTAATAAAAACTGCGCTTGACTTATATTCCAAGATATATGTTCGAAGTGCACTTTGCTATGGTCTATTCCCGGAGGTTCTCACTTAGTTGAATTCATTAGTTGCAATGACATGCAGGTCAGATCAAACTGAGGAATTGATGCAAACTGGTAGGAATTTAAAAAATAATAATAATAATAATAATAATAGAACACCAAAGGCTTTGTGGTGGTGCAATTTACAAGTTTCACTCTTTACATAAGTTCTTCTTTAAGAGATCCTTTTATTATTTTATTCTTATTTTTTAAGTTTGTGTCATTGAACTACAGATGGCAATGGCAGCAATTGCTAGGAGAAGACAGTTACTTAATGATGATGTCATCATCTCATTGGCCGAAAGTTCATGGGAAATCCTTGATATCTCTGGTTCAGATGTTTCTGATTTTGGTTTGGCAAAGGTGGCAGAGAGATGCAAAGTTCTCCGAGCTGTAGATATAAGGTATGAATTTTTGAATTTTGTCATCCTTTAGCTACGTCTAACCAATGAGCCAACTGATGGTTTAGCAGAGATTATCAGGATCAAAGATATTAAGGGAAAGAATCTGCCTTTGCACATGGTGCCTTCTAGGATATGCAGCACAAACCTTGTTACCTTTAGAGAATACCTATCATTTTACCAAGTAAATATAGAAATATATATAGAAAGGTTCATATGCAGCACAGTGGGATTGCAAGTGTAACATGTTGCCTTTCTAGATGTGCCACTTTTATGTTTATTTTTTGTGATAGCAAAAAGGAATATATAATAGCACCTAAGTGAAGGACACATGAAAGTACACATGATATATATATGATAGGGCACCATTAGGCAAGCAAAAGAAAAAAGGAAAAAACAGCTCACTCTTCTTACTTGGAGCTTAGCCAATCAAAAAAGTTTATCATGGTTAACGAATGATCAATTATATACATTGTAGCCCATTCCAAAAAATTGTTCATGAAAGCAAATTCGATTCCTTGGTTAGACTATTCAACACATGTGAAAGACCTCCTATGTCTTTCTTCCTATAGAGTCCACAACAGGCATAAAAGAGCGACCCTTAAGTCTTTTTCCATTTCTTTCCACAAAAGATCCATGATAACTCAGTAGGGTTTCTTTCACTATACAATGCAACAACCAAGCTGCTCTAAATAGAGAAAAAACCAGTTGGCATTAGATACTTGCTTTAGGACAATAAAAGAGCATGTGATCAACTAATTCTTCTTCATTTTTACGCATAAAACATCTATTGAGCATTATTCATTCCCTTAATTTGAGTTGATCAATCATCAAAATCCTACCCATGCTGTTTCCTAAGCAAAAAAAACTCACTTTCTAGGAGCTTAGGGATTCCAAATTATTATTGTAGGAAAAGACCCCCTTCTAACTTGGGTTCAAGAGTACAAAGATTTGATGGAGAACTTGCCATCTTTGGATTCTTTTTTACCCATTCTATCATTACCACCCCTTATTAAGTTTATTGGCAATCTCCATAAAAAGTTCATCACACCTTCAAGTTCCTAATCATTAAGCTGCCTTGAGAAGTTGGAACTCCACTGATTTCTCTCCCTTGCATGCTCTAACACTTCTACTATAAGAATTTTTAGCAATGTTTATAAAGAATAGTGTTAGGAAAGACTCTTTCAAAGGTAGGTCTTCACACCATTTATCTTTCCAAACTTTAATCCTTTTTCCATTGCCAACTATAAGTGAGATATCCTTTTAAAGCTCTCCCATCCATTTCCAATATTCTTCCATAGCCCCACTCCATAGCCATCTCTCACTCTCCTAGAGCACCATTCCCTCTCTTCTCCAAACTTTTTCTACTATAACCTGTTTCAAAAGGATTCTTTAACTGTTATGAATCTCTAACTCCACTTGCAAAGGAGAGCTTTGTTCAAAATTGATAGATTCCTGATGTTGAGACCCTATTTCTTTTTATTAGAGCAAACAATGGCTCAAATAACCTAATGAGGTTTTTTCTCAAGCACCTCATGATGCCAAAAGAAATTATTTTGGATCTATTCAAGTAAGTTCACATTTCTTGGAATGACAATAGAAACATGAAATAAATTTGAGGACTAAATAGTGTATTTTTAATCATAGTAAGTTTCCCTCCTTGTGAGAGGTATTGTCTCTTCCATATAGCTGGCCTTTTCTGAAATCTCTACCATACTACGTCACATACCATCGTTGTTTTGTGGGAGCTCCCAAAGGTTGGCTTAAGTATGTAGTGGGTAGATCTTTGTAGACAGTTTTTTGTTTCAGATGTTAGGGGGCGAGTGTTTCCCTTTTTGTTCTATACATCTTGAGTCACTATTTTAGCACCTCTTCGTAATACTATACTTTTCCTTATAAAAAAAGAAGTATGCAGTGGGTAGATTTCCCACCCTATAACACAACACAAAAAGCTAATTTCCCTACATGAGCAATTGCCCCAACCAAAATTAGTTTGCTTTTCTCCAAGTTGCTATTTAAACTACATATTACCTCAAATCACATGAAAATCCAACTTAGACACTCTACTTACTCTTGATTAGCATCATAGAAAATTAGAGTATCATCAACAAACAAAAGATGGGTTAATTTGGGCCCTTCCCTGTACTACCCACCTTGAGGCCCAAAAGGAAGCCTCCTTCTCTAGCCTTAAGTGCCTCCGTAGCTAATATGAATAAGGGGATAAGGGAACTCCCTACCTCAATCCCCTAGGGCTCTAAAAAAAAAAAAAAAACAAAGAGTGTCTCATTAACAAAAACAAAGAATTTTGCCTAGGAAATGTACAATTTGAACCATATGACCCATTTTTTTGAAAATCCATATTTTCCAAGACCGAAATCAAGAAGTTCAAATTAATATAATTATACACCTTCTTGATGTCCAACTCTCAAATAACCCCACCATTGGCATTCTTTTACCTTGAATCTTTGTCTTCATTTGCAATGAGCATTGCATTCACAATTTGTCTACCCTCCATGAAAGCATGTTCATAAGTTGATGTCACTTTTCCACCACATTTTTTAGCCTATTAGCCAGGACTTTTGCCTAGAGCTTATAAATTGAGTAAGTTAATGCATCTAAAATCTTTCAAGTCCTCTGTTGCCTTTCTTCAGAATCAAGACTAGGAAAGTGATGTTTAAGCTTCTCTTAAAAGAGTCATTATCATATAAATCCCTAGAAATACTCATCGCCTCGTGCTTTACAAAGTCTCAACATAATTGCCATAATGCCATAGTGAAACCATCAAACCATGGAGATTTGTCCTCACATAAATTGGACAAGGTGCCATAAGCTTCCTCCTCATAAAACCAAATCTCTAGGCTCCTAGAATCCTCACTCCCCATTGCTTCAAAGTTCATCTCACTAATGGGTTTCCAATCCCTTGATTTAGGCAAGAGAGTATAAAAAGCCTAGACGCCTCCTCTTTTATATCCACATCCGCATTTAGCCATTCCCCATTTACTTTGACTTCAACCGATAAGTTTCTTCTTCCACACACATTAGCCGTTGTATGGGAGGATTTGGTGTTTTTATCCCTGTCCCTTAGCCATATTTCTCTTGATTTCTGCCTCCACAATGTTTCTTTCATTACAGCCTACTTGCTAAACTTTCCACTTAAATTAAAAAAGCAATAGCTCCATGGTTCACTGTGTTCTGAATAGTAGAAGTATTTGTGGACAATTTTAAAAGCAACCTGCATGTGGAAAAATTAAATCATTTTGGTTAGTGAATGTAGATTTGTGTATTTGAGGGTGCTAGATTATGCCTGGCAAATTGCTTTGTTATTGAACTGTTATTTGAGTGTTGATTGCTTCAGCTACTGTGTAATTGTGGTACTTTTAAGCTACTGGCTAATAGCATACCTGTGCTCTCAAACCCATTTCAAAATCTTCAATTATATTGCTGCAAATGCTATGCAGCCGATGCAGCAAAGTCACTGCAGCTGGTGTTTCCGAGCTTGTGTGGCATTGTCATTCCTTAGAGACATTGAGATGCGGGTACACTCTTCCTTGAATTATAATATTTTGAATTTTGACTGTAATCTCTCTGTACATGCTGAGTTGTGGATGTGGAAAGCTTTTAATGGTGCTACCTTACATACATTTGAAACTTTTTTGTTCTCTGTTCTTTTCCTATTCATCCAACTGAGAAAATTCTGATTTGTTAAAAATGATTATATATGTTATAATGATCATTCCTGCACACTAGAAAAATCTCATTTTCTATGATATAATGATCAGTTCCTCACACTAGAAACATCTCATTTGCTTCTCTACTTTTTGCTCCGTTACTTGTACAAGCTTTGAGCAATAAAGAAATATGATCTGGTGAGGATATGCAAAATGAACAAATAAAACTAAAGTAGTTCATGTTCTAGGAATATGCCAGAACTGTGCTTCATATTGCCAATCTTTGACCATGATGTTTAAAACTGTTGATCTTGGGTAGGGGTGATGTGGAAGGGGGGATTGGGTGAGTGTGAACTATGAGAAAAAAATGATGAAAACATTTGAGGTTTTGGTCTACTAAAAACCTGTTATACTTTAGAATTTGTAGTATGCTACTAGCCAAAATTGGAAGAATGCATTTTCAGAATTTCTCGTGATCCTCCAACCATAAAGCAATTATATTAAATATGGAACTACTTACTATGTTTCTTCCTACTGTAGCTTCTGTCAGAGGTATCTTTCTATCTGATAATACATAATGGTAATTTGGTACCAACATTTGTTAATATTCAAATGTTTTGAGATCTCTACTACTAACCATTCTCAACAGACTTACCCACTGTTAACAATGTGGATTTGATACCATGTTATTTTCTAAAATGAAAAGACAAGAAACGAATATAAAGGAAATGAAAGAGCAGAAAGCCAGTTTATCATAACTGTTTAAAAAAGAAGAAAAAAAAAATGAAAATTTTACTAGTAGTGTGTGAAGTAAAGGAATTAGTACAAATGTTCTGGTTTTAGTTCATTTTGTGTGCATGGAGCACAACAGGTTCCAAAATCATGTTAATGGATATGTTGTTGGAGACAAACATAGAAGATGATTAGTACCTATCACTTGGCCATAGTACTTTCTATTTTTTTGGTTGTGCTTTCCGGTGACATTCCACAGAGTGGGAATGACCCAAGATTTGGGTTTTAATTAGGGGTACACACCTCATAACAGGCAATGAACCAAAGTTAATGTTGCAGAGGGTGCCCGAGAAGTGACCATACCGCACGCCAATGCTTGGGTATCTTCAAACCAAAGCTGAATGATATCGAGGGAGAGTCCTGGGAGGAACTTGATCCCACAGAGATTGCTCATGGTGCAGAGTCATTGCGCTGGCTCGTGTGGGTATGAACGAACTTCTTCTGTCATGTAGATGCATTATCTTCCTCATTTTATGAAGTCAACTTTGTCAGACATGGTTATTTCTCATTACCAATGTACCTCTATCAAACCAGTTTACAGCATACTCACTTCATATAATACTCGGATGCTTCTCCTCCAGTAATTGACGTGATTTCTCCCTTCCATTGGCAGCCAAAAATTGATAACAATTCATTGGAGA
The DNA here is from genome assembly GCF_030704535.1 of Vitis vinifera. Classification (NCBI taxonomy): domain Eukaryota; kingdom Viridiplantae; phylum Streptophyta; class Magnoliopsida; order Vitales; family Vitaceae; genus Vitis; species Vitis vinifera. Next base: position 6,608,441 of record NC_081823.1, read on the forward strand.
GCTTTGCTGCCGAATGCCCACGCATCATAGTAAACCCAAAGCCATCGCCTTTTGGTTTCAGAGGGGTCAAGGTTCCAGTGGAAGCACTGCCAAACGTAGCACTGGATGAGCCCATTGTTAAGGATATTGATCCCCGAACATGGGCGGTTAGTGGGTTTACAGCAAGACCAACAGCTCCGTCAAGTCCCAGCTCCACAGAGTTGCCCATTGCTGAAAAATTTAGACTTGCGTTTGTGGAGAGAGACAGCCGATTAGCACCAAAGCGAGCAAAGAATGCAAGGCAACACTTGCGGAGGGCAGAGAGGGAGTGGGTGATGACAAGCACAAGGGCAAAGGCATTAGCTCTGGCCTCACAAGCCAGCAAGTCTCTACATGGTCGGAATTAGTTGGTAGGCTTCCAATGTTCATTGCCTATTTTAATTATATTTTTTTATTTTAATGCCTGTATATTACGAAAACTGTAAAATATGTTTGAATAATGATGAAGATGGCGAGGTTTGTTAAAATTTTCGGGATTTTCTATACCGTAACCAGAAATTTACCAGAAACAATAAGGTTATGTTTGGTTCCCGAAAAATACAAAGGAAAAAAAAATGCAAAAAAAAAAATGCAAAAGAAAATGATTTTTTCATGTTTGGTTGTCCTATGAAAAATATAAAAAAAAATCAAATATAATTAAAACTAATTAAAAACTTATGTATTTTAAAATTATTTAATCTTTATATTAATAAGTTAAAATAAATAAAATAAGTTTAAAGTAAAAAATAAAAATAACATATCAACTTTTAATCCATTTTTTATTTTTCTTCACTTTTTCTTTTCTTCTATTTTTTCTTTGTATTTTCTTTCCCTTGCATTTTTCCCCTCAAATTTTCTGAGAACCAAACATGGTCTTACTTCCTTTGTGTTTATGAATCCATAAAGATGGTAGAGCATAAGTTTTCTGAATTCTTTTAAATTTTATTATGAATTAAATGTTTAAATTCTTACTTTATTCAACTATTAAATTAATATATTTAACCTTATTAATATGGAATAATAAATTTGTTCCATATAAAAAATATAACAAAGAAATAAAAGTGAACTTTGGCTATCCCCTGGTTATTAATGCCATTGGCCATATGCATCAAATCATTTTCAACAACATTTTGTAGATGACCACATAACTTTCGTGATAAATAACAACTTTAAAAAGTGCTGTGAGTTGGGAAATAATCTTTCATATCCCTGCAAAACTATGCAAATAAGGGCTACACCCGTATGAGCGAAGCACTCTTCATCCCCCCCATTGGTAAAAGTTGACCATGTTTCTTTTCCCTGATTTTATTAGAACCCTCATCCTGTTAATTGAAAAAAGGGGAAAAAAAAACTTCTGTGCAGAATATTCAACCCTTCGCTGATGACTGGAGATATGCCTAAGCCACCAATTCCACAGCAAATTTCCTCATTGGTTGATCAGGTTCCGGATGGCATAAGGAAGAATGCCACCATGATTAAAATATTCCAACTCAACCTGCAGATGTGTGATTAAATGATGTTCAATCATCGACTAACCACGCCGTAATAAAACATTAAATGGTTCAAAGAAAAGATGGGAAGTACCTCTGTGTCAAAGCGGACCGTGCATGTGAAAGACTTGCCATTGTCAGTTGTAACGGTGACATCTTGGCCTGGCCTTATCTCACTGATCTTACTAGGAAGGTCGATGTTGTAGCGTTCATGACCTGTCAAGCCTAGTGTGTCAGCATCCTCACCGGCCTTGAAACAAAGAGGAATGATTCCCATCCCAACCAGGTTACTGCGATGGATCCTCTCAAAGCTCTTAGCGATCACTGCTTTGACTCCCTGATACACACAACATGAGCTTAAGATGATTAATAGACTGGGGATATCCACTGAACCGGCATATATCGAGGGGATGCAATTTTAACTCACCTGTAGCATTGGGCCCTTGGCAGCCCAATCTCGAGAGCTGCCACTTCCATACTCTGCTCCAGCTAGGACAATGGTGTCATGCCCATCAGCCTTGTATCTCTGCAGATTTAAGTGACACTAGGTTTAGCATTCAATAAAAGGATGTCAAGAAAGGCAGGGCATTTTGAGCGGGAATTGACAGCACTGATTTAAAATGCTGACCACCAAGAAGCCCTTCCCAAAATCCAAACAAAAGAATAAATAAATAATGCATAAAGGAAGATGTCTCAGTAAAAACCAAAAACATAGAAATATTGATATTAGACCCAGCAGACAAATTTCTTCCCTAGAGACAGTATTTCACACTTGCACAAACATAAAACATAATTAGCAGACTTATTGCAGACAGTAATCATCTTTGATCAATATAAAAGAACATATAGAAAGGTCAATGACATCATGCAACTACATGGCACATATAACGTGCATGTCCAGGCTCAGGGAGGGCATAAGCAACAGATGAAAAGACATGATATTATGGAACTCACCATTGCTGCATCAAACACATAAAGCTTCTCTCCTGTTGGAATGTGAATTGTCTTTGGACCCACTTCTCCATTCAGAAGCTTGTTGACAATGCGAATATTGGCAAAGGTGCCCCTTGCCATCACCTCATCATTTCCACGACGGCTACCGTAAGAATTGAAGTCCTTGGGAGCCACCCCACGCTCAATAAGATACTTTGCAGCAGGGCTATCCTTATGGATGCTACCTGCAGGAGAAATATGGTCAGTGGTAATACTGTCGCCAAAGTTGAGCAAGCAGTAGGCATCCTTCACCCCATGAGGACCCGGTGGATTCATGGTCATGTTCTTGAAATATGGGGGCTCATGAATGTAGGTTGAGTTCGGATCCCATGAATAAAGAGAGGAACTGTGAACTGATAACTGATTCCATATGGGATTTCCCTTTGTGATAGCCTCATAGGTACTCTTGAACATTTCAGGCAACACACTTGATTGAACAACCTACAAAAGCATAACACCCGAAGTAAATTAGGGTCTACTTGTTAGACAATCTTGCATTTAGAAGATGGCTCATAAAATTTGCCACTATATACCTCTGCAATTTCTTCACTAGTAGGCCATATGTCCTTGAAGTACACATCTTTACCATCCTTTCCTGTACCAATTGGCTCCTTCTCAAAGTCGATGTCAACCTGGAAAGTAGAATTTCAAAAGATTAAAACCAGTTACACAAGTCAGATGATTTAATACTATTGTTCTCCATACTTATGCTATGTTTGGTTCTAGGAAAATACCGAGGAAAGAAAAAAAATTGTTATGGAAAATGATCTTCTCATATTTGGTTTTACCATAGAAAATACAAAAGAAAATCAACTATAATTAAAATTAATTAAAAACTTATATATTTTTAAATGATTTAATCTTTATATAAAAGAAATAAAATAATTTACATGAGTTTGAAGCAACATATAATAATAATTTATTAACTTTTAAAACTATTTTTTATTTTCCTTCACTTTTTATTTTCTTCTACTTTTTCTTTCTATTTTCTTTCCCTTAAATTTTTTGGAAACTAAACATAGTCTTAATATTTATTAGGGTTTTCTGTCTTTTCAATGGTGCTCCATCATGTTCCTTTAACTTAAGCTAATTCAAAACAGAAGGATTTCTCTACATACTGTGCCGGCAAGTGCATAAGCAACAACTAGTGGAGGTGATGCTAGATAGTTGGCTCTTGTCAATGCATGAACACGACCTTCAAAGTTCCGGTTACCAGAGAGCACGGCAGCTGCAATAATATCTGCACAAAAGAATACAAGCAAATTAGAGGAAAAAATCAATTTGGAGACACAAAAGGTTGTCACAAGTGGCAAACTAGGGGGAGGAAATCAATTTGGAGACAGAAAAATTGTTAACAAGCACTTGAAAGTTGTAAGAAACATAGGCCAAGCTGAACCTACTAGCAAGTCTTCAAAAAATTACATAAATTTCTACTTTAATTGAAAGACAAAAACCTCCCCAAGCAACCTTACTATTCAAGCAAGCAAAGCTACAAAATGAAGGTTTAAAGTTGTGAAAAGGAACTGAAGCCTATGATTATACAATGGATGTGGACCTACCAAGAAGGAAGTGGTGATAGATTATTCATGCAGGCAATCCCAAAAAATAACTAAAATAAGGCTTTGTTGAGATGAGGGTGCAAAACTAACTCAGATTACAATTGTTTGGCACATAGATTCGGAGTGAATAACTTATTGCATATTATAAGAGTTTTATACAACAATCACAAAATAATGTCCCATGTTTAAAGCTAGAGACTACCTCATAGTTGCAATTTCTGAAAATGTATGGTACAAGCTTTGTTCTCTATATGGAGGTGTTAGTTTGTAGCCTTGAGTATTAAAACCGTATAAACAGTATTTCACATTTTCTTGTTGTTTAGCAAATATACCATTTTCTGAAATTGCAGAAGCTACTGATTCGTCAAGATCCCCTGAATTCCCAATACATGTTGTGCATCCATAGCCAACAATATGAAATCCCTGCTGATTCAAGTACTTCTGCAGGCCACTACAGACACCAAAACCAGAGCCCAATTTCACTACTTCATGGAAGTGTAGTAAGCAATCAAATGACAAACCAAACATGCATCGCATATATCCCAAAAAAACACAGCTTATACCTCTGGAGCAGATATTTTGTAACAACTCCAGAACCTGGAGCAAGACTAGTTTTAATCCATGGCTTGACCTGGAAAACAATAGTGACATACAAGTTAAATCTACCGATTGAGGTGAAGTTCAGCTGAGTTGGGAGGCCAAGTTTATATCTGCCAGGAATTGAATTTTTTTATTTAGAAAATGTCTCATTCCCATAGGCTACAAGTTGAGTGACTCGGCAAATTCATAAATCCAAACTAACCTCCAAGCCAAGTTCACTGGCCTTTTTTGCAACAAGACCAGCCCCAAGCATGACACTAGGATTTGATGTGTTTGTACAACTCGTGATAGCTGCTATAACAACACTACCATGCTTGAGCTCAGCAGGCTGTCCATGGAATGAAAACTTGGCCACTTTGTCCTGTGCCTCTTTCGGTACAGCAAAGCCCTGCATGAATTTTAAGGATTACAAACTATGGAACAGCAGAAAGTAACTAAATCAAATTTAATTAAGTAAACACAATTAAAATTCATCATACTATAACTAAAATAAACATCAATTTTAATAAAATAAACACACAATTAAAGGACCTCATACAATAACTAAATCACAAACCCAATTCACAATGATCCCTTATGTATTGCGTCCTTGGTTCAAAACCACTCACTCAAATGTCATTTCTTAGGTCAAAATTGAATAAACTGAAATAAATAAAACGTCTTAAATTTCATCAGGGAAATAAACAACTATGCTCAGTCCAGGTCTCGCACATAAGTAGCTGGTGAAATGGAAAAAATGAATCAAACACCCAAGACCCCTAACAACAGAACCATGACATGTCCTCAACAGAGGCTGTTTGCATCTCACCTTGAATCCAACTTTGTTATCAAGACATGCTTTCCAGTCAGTCTTCATCTCTTTCAAAGGAACTCGATCATGAGGCCTATTAAGAAGTTAAAATGAACCAAGAATTTAAAAGCAACAGAATTAAATGATTAACAAGGAATTATGGCGTTAGAGCTGTAATGCAAAATGCATACCGCTTAGGTCCTGACATGCAGGGTTCAACATCTTCTAGGTTCAATTGCAGATAAGATGAGTAAAATCGTTCTACTTGAGGCTGGATCATGAGAAGTATCTTCATTAAACTCAAATCTACCACTGCCAACTTAAATGACTAAGAAAATTTTCATGAAAGAAAAATAAAATTTTTCTTACCTCATTGTAATCAACAAACATTCTGTTTGCACGCAAATATGCTTCTATCATAGCTACCTAAAATATAAGTAATGTAAATTAAAACATAGAAAGAATTCCCCTTTCAAATCCAACAAAGTCGAGTATAAACACGAGAAAAAAAATCTCACCGTTTCATCGCTTCTTCCAGTTAATTTAAGATACTGTAATGTAACATGATCTACAGGGAAGAAACCCATTGTTGCTCCATATTCAGGAGACATGTTTGCAATGGTGGCCCTATCAGCCAATGACAATTCACCCATGCCCTCACCTGTATGCAATTACAAATCAAATTAGTGCCTCAAAAATTAATTGGATTAACATGTGACAACTGAAAACTCTAATCCATGCAGTTTCACAAGCACTGGAATTACCATAGAACTCAACGAACTTGCCAACAACACCATGCTTCCTTAACATTTGTGTCACGGTCAAAACCAAGTCAGTTGCTGTGACACCACTACACAACTTACCAGACAGCTTAAATCCAACAACACCAGGTAATACCATGCTCATTGGCTGTCACAATTACCAAGTACGAATTAGAGACAAACACAATAAGACTCTCATATATGCAACTACTTGTAAATTAGTATGTGCAGGCATCTTTGAGGGGTATGGGAAATAAGACATCTTCATAAGCTTGAACTGAAGGTTGTAAAATGAAACCATTTACTTATTCAGTCATGAAAAAGGCATATAAGAGATAAAACTTCATGAGGAGTGGGAAGAGCAGGAGGGAACTAGCATAGATGCGCTGATGGAACTCAAAATTCTTTCTTGAAACATTAGGGGGATTAATGAAAGCAAAAAGTAATCAAGTCTCTGGTCCAATCTCAGATGGTTGACCTGGTGTGTTTGCAAGAAACAAATGTCCAGAAAATATCAGTGCGGATAAAGTCTGGATTTGGGCAGATTTTTAGAATAGGGTGCAATGGAAGCTAGGGGTTAAGCAGATGGAATTTTGGTCTTTTAGCATTCCTAAGAAAGGTTAGCTTAATCACATCCTAATGGATGGGACACCAACAATAGAGTCAAGTGGTCACATCATTGCCCCTGGAAGGCCATTGCACAATTGCTTCAAGTTTTCTCTACACACACTCGTTTTGTGGCAAGTGATGGGTCTAGAATCCGTTTTTTGGGAAGATTTGTGGTGGGGGGATCAACCTTTGTGTGTACAATTTCCAAGTCTTTTCAAAGTCACCACTACTAAAAATTGTCTTATTTCAACTATCCTTGGTAATAACACTTTGTTGTCTCGAGATCTTGCCTTTTGTCGTAATCTAACAGATACAGAGATAGAGTATCTTGAAAGATTAACGTCCTTATTGTCCAATGTCCATCTACCTCTTTATATTTCAGATACAAGATCTTGGATACCATCCTCATCAGGAGTTTTTTCAGTTAAGTCATTTTTTTCAATCTCATCCTATTCTCCAGATTCAGTCCCCTTCTACCCAACTAATTTTCTGTGGAATTCAAAAGTTCCTTCTAAGGTCAAGGCCTTTGCATGGTTAGTGACACTTAAGAAGGTAAATACTAACGACTTGCTACAATTGAGAAGACCTTCAAAGCCCTTAATCCTGATTGGTGCATCCTATGTCGAAGTAGTAGTGAAACAATTTATCATCTTTTCTTGCATTATCCGATTGTTTTGGGATTGTGGAAAAGGATTTTTTCACAAGCTGGGATGGAGTAGGTTTCGCCCGCCACAATTTGTGATATGATGGTGATTTCCTTCAAGTGTTTTGAGAATTCATTTAGAAGAAGGGCTCTTTGGAGGATAGCTTGTTGGTGGACGTCGGATTCATTGTGGGATTCGCTTCATTTTTTTGTTTCCTTTTGGGCTTATTGTACAGACATTTTTAAACCCTACCCTTTGAGTGTAATTCAACTTTGTTGGCTATCGATTTGTACACGTTAGGATTGGGATTGGGTTATAGGGGTTGTTGTTGGTTTACTTGTATAGGCCTTTTTGTTCTTTTTGTATAGCCTTTTTTGCTTTGCGGAGGTTTGCTTAGTTGCTTTTGATCAGGTTTGTTTTTTGTGAGAAGGACCTCTCATCCTTCTTTTGTTTTTCTATTAATACATTTGTTTGTTTTTTATTTTAAAAAAAAAAAAGGGTTAGCTTAAGGTTAGAAAAAATTCGAAAGGATTTCTTGTGGGAGGGATGGTCCTTTGGAGAAAAAGCCTAGTCTAGTAAATTGGTCAACAATTTACACACGCAAGAGGGAGGGAGGATTAGGCATTAGACGGTTGTCTTTCCTCAATAAAGCACTTCTAGATAAATGGCGCTTTGGAGAAAAAGCCTCATTTAGTAAATTGATTGACAACTTGCACAGATAAGTGGGAGGGGCCCCATGAGGTATTAAAAATTGAAAGGTTGTCTATCCTCAATAACGCACTTCTAGGTAAATGGTGCAGGAGATTTGCCACAAAGAGGGATTCTTTTTGGAAGAAGGCGATTACAAGGATGTATCATAAGGAAGAGGGAGGATGGTGCTCTAGAGTTGATAGGGAAAGGTATGAATAGGAGGGTTTCAAGAGTAGGATCAAGTTTAATGAGGGCAATAGGCAAATGGTGAAATTTTGGAAGGATAAGTGGTGTAGGTATTTGTCCATTAGGAAGGCTTTTCCTCCTTTGTTTTCTATAGCCAATGCCTAATATGCTTAGGTAGTAGATGTGTGGGATCAGGAGAAGGAAAGGAGATGTTGAAACCCTCGAATCTCAAAAATAACTCCATGATTGAGAGCTACAGGGGGTGGCGGCTTTTTTCAAGCAATTGCAATCGCAGTCTATTTATAAGGATATCAAGGATAAAATGGTATGACGGATCTTTAAGTGTGGCTTGTTTTCAGTTAAATCACTCTATTCCTCTTTGTCCACTAGAAGAATTAGATCTTCCCCTACAACATTGTTTGGAATTCTTAGGCTCCGGTTAGTGTCAGTTTTTTTGCTTGCGAAGCCGCTTAGGGTAGGATATTGAGGTTGAACTAGTTGAAAAGGAGGGGGTGTATGATGCTAAATAGATGTTATATATGCAAATAAGAAGAATAAATGGTGGATCATATTCACTACTCAAAAGCAGTAATCTTGTGGCAACTAATTTTTGCTCTATTTGGAATAGAATGAGTAATGCACTCCTCAGTAAAGAAGACTTTCTTGAGTAAGCATGAATCTTTTGTTGGGAGCAAGAGGAAGAAAGCTTGAAGAGTTGCTCCCTTATGCCAATTTTGGATCATATAGAAGGAGAGAAATAAGTGAGCATTTGGGAATACTGAAACGTAGGTCAAGAACTCAAACAATCATCTATGTGTAATTTTTTTGGAATGGGTTGGAGTATACATAGGAATTAGTTTTTTTTCCATGTTTGACTTTATTGATTGGTTGAACTTAATGTAGTGGACGTGGGTTGTTTTTTTGTACATCCCTCCACTTGGTATGGCCCTATGGTTGCCTTTGTATACACTGTGTATACTTCAGTGAGCTCTTTTGTTTGGCGCTATTAATACAATAGATATTACCTATCAAAGAAGAATTGGCATCTTAGAGATATAAATGGAAAGGTTATGATGAGGTCTTCCAGTATTAGATGCAAGAAAATATCACAGCATTATTGCATGACCAAGTTCCCTTCAGTCAACTTTTCAGGTATATACCTTATTGCAGTGCAACAAATCTTTGGTTTTGTCTTTTATTCATAGAGCATGGATAATTAGCTTTGATAATAAAGAACTATCTAGATTCAATTTGAAATCATGTAAAAGAAATCAACAGTCAGCATATTTTACCTGGCCAAGCATTGCAGCCTCTGCTTCAATTCCTCCAACACCCCATCCAGCAACTCCTAGTCCATCAATCATAGTTGTGTGGGAATCAGTACCAACCACACTATCAGGATAGAGAATACCATCATTGTTAAAAACAACCCGTCCAAGGTATTCCAGATTAACCTGAAAATTCACCAGAGAAACTTATTTGCAGTCTACCTAGACAATCCCACAAAGAAAGAAGTGAAACCAGAACAAGAAATAAAAAACAATAAAAATAAAAGGATATAATGTTCAAAGGCTGTAGACAGCAACTCTAAAGCATGCAAAATCTCTCATACAGAAGGGTCAAGCCAGATACTCCAAAACTCCACAAAGGTTAACAACTCAAAAGGTGAGGTGTGCAATTGGTGGAAATTGCAAAACTCAAGTCTTGTACCTATCCTATGACTGAAGCAAGGATCCCAGTTATCAACCCAAGATAAAATCTAGCAAACTGGCCATGCCCCTGCCTTTAAAACGGTAGGTATGATGTCCAAAAATATTTAATATAGATAACCTTTCAGTGAAATCTCCGATGCATGATTAGCTCACCTGGTGGACAATACCAGAACCAGGAGGAACAACAAGCATGTTACGGAAGGCGGTTGAACCCCATTTCAAGAAGGAAAACCTCTCTTTGTTCCTCTGGAATTCAAGGTCCATATTTGCCTGTACTGCATTTTCTGATCTTGTTACATCAACCTGAACTGAATGATCAATGACAAGGTCCACTGGCACCTGGATGCAACATCATAGTTTATAAACATGATAAAAACCTCATAAGAGTGATAACAATGCCAAGTATGTCGCACCATAAAATTCCCATGCAAGTGCATTAGGGTAGCATATCACAATTTCTTCATTATTATCTTAATTTCTGCATGACATTAGTTACACTAAAATGCATGTTGGGAATCAGCAAACATATATTACTCAACCAACATCGACTATAGGAAAGAATAGCTACAGTTCAATAAAAGAAATGCACATGAGGAAAAAATTTGCACCAAACAATTCTAAGACCAATTATACAATTGATATATAATGAAAATGTTGTTATTATAAACTGTTAAAACTTCCATTTCTCGCTCTATGCTTTGACAAAGATTAAACCATTGTACAGAAAGTGACTGTAACTGTATGGGTGGAACCCACTGATATCTAAATAAGATGGAAATTTACATGCCAATACAGAAAACATGACGCACCAAGGGATTGATCTTGTTTGAATCACTGCCAAGGTTGTTCATGGCATCCCGCATGCAGGCAAGGTCAACCACAGCTGGCACTCCAGTAAAGTCCTGGCCAACAAAAGACAAGCTTTAGAAATTAGAATGGACTTTTCAAAATAAAAATCATGATCCTTCAGATTGTGCTATGAACCTGTAAGAGAACACGAGCAGGCTTGAAGGGAATTTCAACTTGCTTCGGTGAAGTATTCTCCCAATCAATAATCTTTTCAACATCATCCTTGGTTACTTGGAAGTTGTCACAATTACGTATGGCAGATTCCAGAAGTATCCTTATAGAGTAAGGCAGCTTGTCTGCAGTTCATAGGACAAACAGGAATGTAATTATTGGAAAATGGAACACTTAACAGATAATCAATATAATTGGAGAACGCTATTTGATTTTATGAGCTATATCTGACAAAAAGTGCAACTGCATAACAAATATTTTATTGATAAATAAGCCCACAAATAAGTGGAGAACTGAAACTAATGAAAAACGAATTTAGTTTCAAAAATAAAACGTAGGAGCATTCAGAGAATCATAAAATGAAAGAAGCATAAAGCAGATACACATACCAATCCTTGGATCATTCAGAGCAGGGAGGCTGTAGAACTTTCCAAACTCTCCACCTCCAGGCTTGGGAACACTGGTCAATATTCCCTTAAAAGGATGCTCAGAAGCTGTATAGATTATGAAGGGGGAAATTAAAAGTTTATACCTAATAATCCAGTCAATCAACATACATTTAAACATTATTCTTATTCACCAGGAAGGAAAAAAAAAAAGGACAGATAACCAAACAAAATCAAATATTCACACCAAGAAGTTTTAAGTCTGATACTCTAAATTTCCAATTTTAACCTAAAAGAATAAGTAGTTGATACAAGGTCCAAGATAAGTTCCTTTTCCACCTCCTTTTATTCAGATCCATATGAAACCAAAACAACATAAAACATCGAATTCAAAAAACATACGAGTAAAAGAAATTTACTTTAATATTAATAACAAAATTATAACTCAACATGCCATGAAATTCCTCAATTCACCTCCTAGCATTCACTTATGTCAAAAGTTACTATAACTAACAATCAACTCATGTGCAACAACTACTTAGATAAAAATTCCATGTTCACCCACTATCAAGAAACATAAATCACAGAACACAAACTTACAACAAATAAACAACTATCAATGAATCAGCGACAATTAATAACACAATGACCACACAATCCCTCAGCAAAAAAAAAAAAAACACTGTAATTTCTCAATTTTCTTTTCATGCATTTCCTCAGCACCTAAACAGATCATAGTTTTATGAGCCAATCATCATAAACCAACCCGAACTAATCCAAAACTCAAAATATTTAACACTCATTTCCAGTGGTTTCTGTACAGCAAACCTGAGCAAGATCACCAACTAATCACCTCCAAGAACCACCACACCTACAACTGAAGCATCAATCCACAAAATAATTCAACAACAACAAAAGAAAGCACCTCTAAATTCCTCTTAGTTTCCCACCATTTCTCATAAACATGACAAAGAATATCACTACAGCACAAAAGCATTGTCCAAAACCACAATCCACCATGCTTCAAACCTTTCACCAACTGAAACTAAACACGCATATCAAGCTGTTTTCAGCAACCAAAAAGAGCATGATCAAGAACTGATCAATCATATGATCACAAATCTATACAAGAATAACAGACAAAACAACCTTAATGCCTCACATTTTCCAACATTTCCTCAGCATCCAAACAGAGCATAATATCATAATTGAAACAATAATCCTCAACAGTTCAACCATTCAAAAGTTCAGGAAAATCAAACTTTCATTTCCGACCTTCTCAGCAACCAAACAGAGCATTATAACAAACTAGAAAAACGGGATAAATAAATCAAGGATAAACCATAAAAGCATTCAACAACCACACAAAAAACTCCAACTTTTCTCTTACTCTCCAACATTTCTCAGGAACCAAACAGGCCACAGCATCATCATCAGCATCAAAACGACACTTCCCAACAATTCAACCACTCAACAGAACCTATTTTAGGGATAATCAACTTGAACCACTCGATCAGTTCAACCATTTACCAACTCCAGAAATTAAACTTTCTAATCAACGAAGCAAAACATTGTATCAAACTAGAACAACTACACCAGCAGCTCAAGTATAAATCCAGAATATCGTTCCACAATAACAACAGCACAAAACTAGTTCAATTTTTCCTTTTCTTCTCCAACACGCCCACACAAAGAAAACGAAGCAAACAGGCAATATCACCATCGAATACAATTCAACATACCTATAGTAGCCATTTTCCGCTCGAACCGCTCGATCACAGGAGCAGCGGCCCTGATCTGAGCGCGGAGGCTGACCGGGGACCGCCAGTCGACGCCGTGGCTCCAACGACGAGATCGAAACGCCGACAAGAATCCCAAGGAACGGTAACCACCACTGATCGTGGAAAAAGGCAAAGACGAAGAAGAAGCAGAAGCGGGGATTCTAGAGGGACAAGGAGGATGAGGAGAAGAAGAAGAAGAAGAAGAAGACAGCGAAACTCTAGAGATAGAAGGCGCGAAGCGAACCCTAGAGGCTCTGAGGAGCGCGAGTGAAGAATATGGAGAAGTGGCCATATACATGGCGAGAACGTGGCACTATCAATTTTTCTGTGAGACTGTCAGAAACCCTAGCTGAAGAAGAAGATGCAGAACTGAAGAAGGAATTCGTTAATGGCAGCCTCTCAGAGCTGCGATCTGCTGCCTCTGGCTTTTTCTGATATAGCGTGAAATGATCGCCTACAGTTGCGGGTTACGTGTCAGGTTCTTGAATTGTGATATTTGTATTAACTATTAACAGATATTTGATTTTGTCCAAATATTTTGGTTTTTAGCCCCAATCTAATCAAATTACAATACCTCTAACTTTTCAGCAAATTTATTATGTTAAATATTTTTACTATTTTTAAATAATAATAATTATTATAAATAAAACCTTTTTAAAATTAGTAATATATCATATATCATGTGATGGCCTTACGATGAACCAGAGGGTTGGAGTGCAGATACTCCAGAGGTGAACAGCATCATAGCTTGAGTTTGACTTTGACTTCAGATAATATTCCTAATAGGGGTAAAATAATTAGCCCACTCATGCTTTGAGCGCGTGGCGTGGGACCCTTGATAAATGTTCTTTTCACTATTTCTATTTACATATTATTTTAAGCGGGGCGTGTGTCGCACATGTTTTGATGTGAATGGAGACCGCTATTGTAGAACGATGCTTTGATTGTGGGTTGGGGGCAAAGTCCTCCCACGTGGAGATGGTGTGCTGTCCCGTATAATATTCAACTCTGTGTTGTACCTTGAAGTTGCCAAGTGGAACCCTCTCTCTTCCAATTTCTGGAGGGCCTCCTAGTTGACACGTGCAACCCTCAGTGTGGCTAGCACGCGCTGGGGTTTGAGCCTAACAAGTGTCCCAAAATGGGAGTTAAATAATGTCCCGATAGAAACATGGAATAGCAAGTAGCCTACCACAAGCCGTTGCATTAATATTTGGGTATGGGCAAGTGGGTTGACTCGGCTTTTCATTCTCTCCAAGAATTTTGTAGCACTTTGTTCTCCTTCAAGAATCATTTCCTCAAGAGTATATTATTTTATTTTGATGATGATGGTCAAGTGAGGAAACAAAACATTCTGTAGAAGTTTGCATGGGCATTGAATAAGAGCCCCTGAGGAAGCTGTTTCAGACGAGAGAGACGTAATAAAGAATGTGATTGTGCTGTGGCTCCACAACAATAGCTTACTCCACTGATGTGATTTTCAATGATGCAGTAGGCTAAGGGTGGAAAACTAGAACAATAATAGTGATGCCCAAAGGGATTAGCGTTGATGAAGCCCATGTAACTTGGTATCGTCCTCATGTTGGAGGCTGCCATGTTCCGGGCTTGAAGGATGCCCCAGTTCCTGTGGGCTCTGTTGTGTCGGTTTCTTTGGGGTTCCTGCAAATACAATATGCCATCAGCCCCCTGTTCAATGGATTTCAATCTCTGTATATATTAATAACAAGTCTCATACGAAAATACTAGTTAGACTGGATCACACAACAAGCAGGAGACAAGAGTTTACGTTTGGAGATTAAGACTGCAGCCTGCAACCAGTATCTAGATTGGGCTTTTGCCTTTCATACCAATGACAGTATAAACCAATAAATTAGGCAAATTCTTCCAATCAATGCTTGGAACATGGAAATCCAAAAGGGAACTGCAATGAGGAGGAAAAGGAGAGACCCGATCACCAGAATTCTACACTGGATTTTTAAACATCAAGAGCAGAAAGCAGAGTGGGATTCCTCATGATGAGCTCACAACTTCAATTATCACCCAACAAAAGGAGGAAAGAGGGAAATGTACTAACACCGGTTTCACCAATCAGTGGAAGATCATAACAAGCAATGTGAACAATTTACAAACAGTAACCAAGAAAGCTTTATAGCAAATGCAACAAGCAGACTTAAAAAGTTGAGTTTTGCCCACATAGAAGAAAGATACAATGGAGGGAATGATAAAGAATGCCTTGGGTAAGATTTTGGATGCAGCACCTACATATAGGCTGTAGAAGAAGTTTAGACTAGGATTTTAGGCCTAGGACGAGACCTAATTAACATAAATGAAATACATGATTTTCTATAAACATAAACCAATCTTGTACATGATCAACACCCTGCAGTATGTTGAAGGTTATATCTGTTAGCAACTACAAACCTCACACTGAATTTCAACAATATCAGCAGACTGAAAAATGGATGGAAGAAATAGTTGACTGATATTGATTCGTTAATAAAGCTGGAACTTATAATTAATTAGGTTACCTCATGTCATCCATGGCATCAGATGCTTCTTCCATTTTGTCACCTTTCAAACCAAACACATAATAAAACATTGTCAGCACCTGGTGACAAGATAAAAAATTCTTCAAATATTCAAAGGGAAAAAAGAACCATCAATTAGGGGGAGAAAATGGTATGATTGCAATGTTGGCTTCAATATATTATGCTCCAGAACCAATTATATTTAAGAACACTTGACAGTTTTCCATGCTCTACAGAAAGACGAGCAACCATGAAATAAGAGCCTCAGCTTTGATATAAATCCAAACTTGCATCCCAGTGATAGTTAATAGCTTTTCCAGTCATAAAACATAAATAAATAAATTAAGAGAAAAAAACCCTAGGATGAGGCAACTCATAATCACCAAGGCTTATTTCCACAGAATTTCTCAGATTTTTGTATCAGGTTCATGCTTCTATCTGTTGGGTTGTCGGCATGGAATAATTATAGCTTCAATCTGTTGTGTCAATTTTTTAACTGATATATGAATTTACCATTATACTGAATCCAATATAAGATATGTGAGGAAATAGGAATATATATGAATTATTCCCATAAGTATGCTACATGTGTTTTCATGAACACCACATATGCATATTCATTTGCATTGAGGAGCGGATCTAAAAATATATTACAGCTACATATGAAAAAAGGAGATATTGATTGAACTGCAAGGAGTAAAAACCGGTAACTCAACATGGAATTAAAGCTAATTATTTAATAGGCTTGACAGAAAATCTTCAAAATAAGGAGTACTTCGATTATAGAATAGGGTACCTTCCGAAGCAGCTGGGAATTGCCGAATGAAACTTTTCAAATCTGGACCTCCAACTTTACCTAATCATATATAAACAGAGTGGCATAACCATTGGTTTCATAAGCATAACAGGGCAATCGCCAAGACATTTTTATTAAGGACTCACCAGTCTTCACCACCTTGCGAGTACTGCCTTCTTTGGCCTTTCTCTCCTCTTCCTCCTTCAGAACTTCGTTAAATAAAAATAACATTGATCAAGGTCTTTGAACAGAGCTGAAAAATAATGATTAAGCATCCAAACTTAAAAGCCAATGACAACTTTTTCACATGAAAAACTTAAAAGATTATAATGAGTAAACATAGAGAATACAGGAAGTCTACAAAGCACCAAAACCATTCTCTGATAACAACTTGGGGGAGTAAATCAATTTGAGGTTCGTGCCTGGTTTTTAAATCTGTATGTTTAGCAGCTTGGGGAAGTTACCATCATAAGGGAGAGGGAACTGTAAGTTGCTAAAGGTCTTTCACAAGGCCCCATTTGTTGGTCAACAAACTATACATCGGTGCCTCGTAGGACAGGCACAGTTGGCAAAAGGTTGGTTGAGGATGGGGAGTGCCAAGTTTGATACCATGCACAAGGAAAAAGGTTACCTTTCCAAAAAAGGGAAATGCCTCAAAATTCACTTTGGAAGGGTATTTAGCAACATAACAGCAGATAAATGGGTAAATTTTACAAAATATGCAAATGATAAGAGATCCAATGGTTAGAAGTGAAATCATGGTATTGCAGGAAGAGGATGTTTTACAATATATGTGAATAATATTGAGATACAATATTTTTTTCCAATTAGGAAACTATTGAACATTTTGCAAATAACTCTCACTATCATTTACTTCTTCCTAACTCGGATAGATATTTATATGAAAACTGTGGCACAAACAATAGTCCATGGTTCAGGAAAATTGAGAAATCTCTACTACTAACTAGTTATCAATCAACTATGAATTTGCAAAAAAATCAAGAGGGGCAATATCATCATCGCAGTAGCTGAAGCAACAAATCAAGTAGCAGAAACAAATATAAAAAGATATAAATTAAAAATTTAATCACACATACGAGCAACATTCAATCTAACACGTTCACGCCTAGCTTCCAGCTCAATCATTTCCTGTAGAAGGAAAATCAACAACAATGTCAAGTATTAGTTAGCAAATTATGTCTAAAAGAGTTAGCTTTTGAGAAAACAAGTATCAAACATAGCATGAGTAAAAAATTACTCATCAGTGCAGGTTTTAATTACAAGACAACTGTGGAATAATTGAGTCAAACAAAACATAGTGAATCAGGACTTTTTTAACCTAACGATACCATCATGGTACCATAAAACTGAAGCTTCGACACCCCAACAGCCAAGACACTGGGGTGCATGAATTTAACCTTGTTGAGGAAAGTGTGACTTTAAGAACTTATTGTATTCTTCTTTGAGGTTTTCCCAACAGCATTCTCTCAAATGGAAAGATGATGCATTCACTTTTAATAATATTTCCATTTTTAGACCACAAAAGGCACCATCTGAATAACCAGAAATTTTATAAATAGAAGTAACTAGCGGGAGAGACAAAGTTGGAGGCAGCAGTTAGAACTTTAAGTAGACTGGTTGGCTTTCACAGACACAAGTTGAAATAGTATCCTAGCACTTCTTTTTCACAATCATAGAACATATGAGCAAAGGAGCAGGCCAAAAGAGACCAGACTAAGCTATCCTTTCTATGTTGTGTCTAGCGCTAGCACACCCCATAAAATAGTAACAGAACTGAATAAACTACATCAAAATGATCTCATTTGACATGGAAACCTTGTAGAAAAACATCTATATTATACCTCTGGTGTGGGAGCTACCTTCCGCTGCCCATTCAGCCAGCATATCCATTCAACTACAACAAAAATAAATAAATAAATAATGGGAAAAAAATCAAGTAGAATAAACAAAATGATGCAAGACAAGCATTTTCTTAGCATGGCCTACTTAACATATCTCATCTACTCAAGTGTACTTGAGTAACTATGATTTAGTTCAACAGACCACTGCAGAACTCCAAGAGAAAAAAGTGTTAGGAGTGCATAAAATATAGTCCATTCCATTAGATCATATCCAGAAACTTTTCCTAAGAAGTTGGCACCAAAGGAATTATGCCACAAAAACCTACCTGGAATGGAGGTAGGATCCTTTTCCCCTTTGAACACAACCCATCTTTTCTCTTTCACTGTACATTAAGCAAATAAACAGCGAAGAATTAAGATAAAATTTTACAAAGGATTTAACCCCATAATAATATATGCAAACAAATTACTAACTATGGCTGAAAATTGTTCAAGGTGTGTTTTGTTGAGGATCCAAAATCTTTCTTTTACCATGGAATTGGTTTTTCTAGATTTTGGGTTGACTGAACTCAAATTTAATTCCAAATCCATGGGTATGTAAATCAAGTGAAATGTGAATTTGGAACTGGGACCTCCAATTCAAATTCCAAAAATCCTGTTTCATACCACCAATCACTGTTATTATGATTCATGAAGAGTCAATGCCTTAGTGTAAATTAGAAGACTGTTACACCTTTTATGAATATAAAGAGTTACAATTTTTTATTCCACCCTCAATTTATAGATGGGGGTTTACTATTCCATTATAATGATTAATGGAAATTATGCCATAATTGTATATGATGTGGAAATTAAAAAGAAAGAGCATAGCTTACATGTTTAATGGTCATTAATGGGATGATAAAAGGTTAGTTCATGTTTATATAAAATTAAGGTCCCAAATTATACTTTCAATTTTGGTTGCTAAACTTTTGTGACAACCTACACCACATTAAATGGGCAATGTTTGGAAATAAGTGAAAGCCTTTTGTGCACCCTAAAACCAAATTCTTGTATTGGATTTGGAAATTAAACCTTATGCCAAAAATAAAAATTTTCTTATGATTAGTCATTAGAGAAGCCCTCCCTATATGTAAGTATCTAAAACCTAAGAGAATTGAGATTATAAACGTGTGTTATCTATGCAATGAAAGTAGTGAAAATATTAACCATATTTTTAGAAAATTAGTCATTAGAGAAGCCCTCCCTATATGTAAGTATCTAAAACCTAAGAGAATTGAGATTATAAACATGTGTTATCTATGCAATGAAAGTAGTGAAAATATTAACCATATTTTTAGAAAATGCCCTTTATGAGTAATTTGGGATCGCATGGATTTCAATGGTCCTACCCTTATATCATATGAAGGAGAGTTTTTATCTTGGCTTGAAATGGTGGACAAAAATTACAAAATCAATTGCAAATTTTAAACCAACCTATGGAAAAGATTGCCATTATCATGTAGAGCTTCTAGATTCATAAAAATCAGGTAGTGTTTAGGAAGAACAATCCCAACCCCTTTCTCGTTATTGAGAAAGATACCCTAAACTTCCAAAATCTTCAAGAACATTTGATTGATTCTTTTATTCAAAAGAAAGTGCATAGTGTCACTTAAGTGGTGGAAAAGTGGATTTAATGGATTCCCTCAATCAATGACAATTTAAACTAAATTTTAATGTATCAAATATAAGGAATAAAAGTGCTTCAGCATGCGTGTTCAATGACTTTAATGGAACAATAAAAATTGTTGCAAGTAGGCATCTAGGTAATGCATCAATAATTATTGCAAAAACTAATGACTTTAAGAGATGACATGCTAACCACTAAGAACAATGGATTTCAGAAATAGAGATTGAAGGTGACTCAAAAATAGTGATAGAGTGCTTTAATAAAAAGGATAAGATTCCTAATTCTATTATGTTATTAATGAAGGATATTTGGAAGTTATCTCAAGAGTTAAATATTTACAAATGTCAAACATGTTAATAGGGAAACAAATAGAACAATAGAGTGTTTAACAAAGAAAGGTATTTGCAATTTCGAGCATATGACTTGGAGGTGAAATTTCCTTAGAGATGCTAATAGATATAAAGATTATTGTGGATCATCTTTTATAGTCTCCTACCAAAACAAAAAAACCTACACCACACTAGTCTTCCATCAAGGATAGTAAGAGTAGTGATTGAAATAGTTGATTTGTGTCCCTTATCAGCATTATGGACCAAGGTAACTTTTATTTTTAATTATGATTTTTTTTTTATAGGCAAAAAGAGGTCATGTATATAAAAAGCATCTAAAAGGAGGCATAGCAAGTACACACAAAGTAGTCAACCAAAGCCCAATATAGGCAAAAAAGTAAGGAGCAACAAAACCTTCTCCTTACTTAGAGATCAACCAATCTACAAAATCTAATATAGTCAACATATAGTCCTCTATATACACCCTAACCCAATTTATAAAAGTATACATAAAAAAGATTTAATAGCTTTGTTGAACTACTCAACTTCATTAAAAGCCATTTTGTTTATTTCCCTTCAAATAGCCCACAACAAGCGCAAGGGAGCAGCTCTCCACACTTTCTTTCGTTTTTTACCCATGAAAGAGCCATGTCAACTAAGAAATTACTTCTAACCGAGTAATGCAAAACCCACTCCACTCCAAAGAGAGAGCAGATAAAGTTCCACAATGTTCTTGCTTTGGGACAAAACAAAAGCAAGTGATCTATCGTTTCATCCTCTCTTTTACACAAGTAACGCCTTTTTAGGAGATTCCAAACCCTCCTTTTGAGCTGGTCAATAGTTAGAATTCTGCCCTAGGACGCTTTCCAAGCAAAAAAGCTAACCTTCACTAGAGCCTAAGTCCTCCACACTATACTAGTCGGAAAAGGCTCTCTAGGTCCCCTAGAGAAGGACCATAAAGAGATCTAACTGAAAACTTGCCGCTCTTGTTTTCATTCCAGTTTAGTTTGTCGTTCACTTCCCTTTTAACTACCACAGAATGTAATTTCTAAAACCAAGTCTTCACTTCAACCAACTCCCAATCATAATATGTCTAGAAAAATGAAGGGCCCAACTACACCCTTCCCTAACCTCCTCCAAACCCTCTACCACCCATCAATCTTTGTTGGCCACAAGAGAGAATAAGTTTGGGAAGGCTTCTTCCAAAGTTTAATCTTTACACCACAAGTCTTTCTAGAATTTAACCCTTCTCCCCTTCCCCACTAAAAAGCAAGATATACTTTTTATACCCTCTCATTCATTTTTTATGGCTTTCCACACTTGCACTCCAAACCCATCCCTCCCCTTCCTTCTCTCCGAACTTCCTTAATGATTTGCTTCCATAGGTACTCCCTTTCTGTAACAAATCTCCAACACCACTTCTCAAGCAAAGCCTTGTTTAGGACAAAATGTTACAAATTCCAAAATGCCTTCTTCTCTAATCAAACTAGATTCCAATTCACCAAATGAGGTCTTTTCTCAAGTGCACCTCCTTCCCATAAAATATCTCTTTGAATCTTTTCAAGTCTTGAACTAACCTTTCTAGGGATGGCAAATAAAAATATGAAATAAATCGGAAGACTTCATAACGTGATTTTGATCAAAGTAAGTCTCCTACCCTTAGAAAGGTATTGGATTTTCCACACCACTAATCTTTTTCTAAATCTCTCTTCCACTGCATCCCACACCCTGGAAGATTTAGAAGGGCCTCCCAATAGGAAGTGGGTAGCTTCTCTATTCTACATCCCAACACCGAGGCTAGTTCCTCCACATTAGCTACCTCCCCAACAGGACGCTCTTATCCAAATTAATTTTTAGCCCAAAGATGGCATCTTTAAACAGTATGACCTTGAAGTAATTTTCAGTATTTTAGGATTTTCAGTATCATCCATATAGTTGCTGGGAAAATTTAGGAAAAAAAAAAAATCTAAACGCTGAATGATAGATATTTTCCAGAAACCAACAACCTGCACTCAAATGGGGTCATGCAACTATTCCCCTTAGCATAGATAAATTTTTCATTTTCCACAAATCAAATCAGCACACATAGAACATAACACTCCAAATTTTAAATTTTGCTCAGTTTTCTCAGCAACCAAAAGAAACGATTGAGGAACCCACTTACTGATACCATCGACCTCTTCTTTTCTGATGAAATACCGATTCCCAACTTTGTCTGCACCCACCATTGTCCGGCTGCTGAAGAACCCAGCAATTCTCGACAGCAGCTTCGACATCTCGAACGCGAGAATTTCAGATTGAACCCATTTTCACACTCGCAAAACCAATCAAAAGGGTCTCGTTTTTCTCCACCTGGTTCGACGTTGTAGCATTTGCATTTCTTGAATCGCAGTTTCGTCGTTTGGGTTTGTGGGTTTTGTCGTTCGGAAAGGGGTTTTTGGGGTTCCGGGTCAAGGTTTCGGTCCGGGTCAAGTTTATTGCAAATATGGTGATTTTTCATTCTTCCCCATGAAATGCCCTCAAATTTGAGAGTGTTTACTTTCCTTTTCTGCACAAATAGTTATTAGATTTATCAAATAGTTTTGCATCAAAACAATGATTTTATATAAAATAAAAAAATTAAAAAAAAATTCCAACAAAAAAAGGAATCTCAAAAAAATGTGTTTTTATGTATTTATGTAAAAATAATTACAAAATAGAAACCCTATAAAAATAATTCAAGTTTTATGTACCCATCACTTAAAATAATACTTTAAATGATTTAAGATAATACTTAAATTGTCAAATATAATACTTTTGATAAAAAAAAATGTATAAAATATTAATTATTTTTAAATAATCACTTAAAATATGTATTTTATAAATTTAAAATATTATTTTATAATTTTTTAGATATGAATGTATAAAAACACATTTTTCCCATAATGGTTTTTAATCATGTGGTTAGAGATTTTTTTATTTTATTTTTTACAAAATTATAGTTACCAATTACAATTTAAAGCTTAAATTCAAAACCGAACTTATCAAATACAATTTTGAGCTTAAGTTAGATATGACTATGCTTTTAAACTTAAAAGTATAATTAATGATTTAGAAGTACATATTCATATAAAGCTCCAAACTCTTTATCAAATATGTGTATGGAAAAAGTTACTAAAAAAAAAAAAGTAAAAAGTTTTTGTTCCTTCGTAAGCTTTAGTTAAAAGAGGAGAAAAAAAGTGAAAAAATAAATAAAATTTAATTCAATAATTTATTTTTTATTTTTTCTCTTTTATGTTCCCTTATTTTTAAAGGTGAAGGAAATATGTAACTTTTATTTTGATTGCATACTTGTTTAAAATTATTTGACTTAAATAAATATAAGATGTTCTTTCTAAGTCTTGGATCTTCAAAATGCAAGTTGCATTCTTTGGACTTAAACTCAAACCAATGCTATTTATCATCAGATGTTTGAAAACTGGTATTTGTCTTTGGCTTTTCAAACTCAGTTCTTTACTATTATTAGACTTTTTAGTAATTTTAATTTTAGAAAACCTACTATGAAAATACATGTAGGGTTTTGATGTAGAAATCTAAATTTTTTTTAAAAAAATGCATGTGAACTCAATAACCATCTTTTTTTCCTTGCATCCTTGTTAGACCTTTTAAGAACATCTTGGATTTTTTTTTTCAATTAAATATAAGACGTATTAATTCAGTAACCTTAAGACGAGGTTAAGGTGTCATTAAGGAGCATGGGGTGTTTGTCTCCAAGATGTGAAAGAATAATATAAGTATTGATCAATGTAACAAAATTTGTGATATAAGTAATTTGGAATAGTAGATTGATTTGTGACTATGTGACTATGTTGTTATGTGATGGCGTGTGATCGTCTTTTCTACTTAGAGTTGGTGGAATTTCATTTTCTTGTTGTTCATTTCTTTGTACTCTACTTTCTTGTGAAATTTTTATGTCGTGTGAATTGGAGCATCAAGTGACTTCATTTAATTATTCTCTTAGTTTTGTATTTTCTTAGCTAAGAGTCTCATTCATTTTGTTCGACTCGTTTGAACATATTGCCCTTCCTCCCTCCCCTCTCTCTCTCTCATTTTATTTGGAGTTATCTTTCTATTACGTGATTTTAGATTCTTAATGATTAACAGCACCATGGGCACTAAATGGCATTTTCTTTTATTCTTAAATATGAAGCCGAAACGTTTTATCCTTCAATGGCTCGAAGTTATCATTAATTGATCTTGTTCATTTATGTAAGAACAAAATTAGATTCTACACGCTTTTGGATTCTCAATAATTAACAACGCCATGAGCAATAAAAGGATATTTTCTTTTGTTCTCACATACAATGCCAAAATATTTTGTCCTTTAATGGTTTGAAGTTGTCATTAATCGATCTTATTCATTTATGTAAGTATAAAATTAGAATATACTTATTCGACAATCAAGTCAACCATGATTTTGATCGGAGTACCAACAAATAAAGAACATGCAAATTCACTTATGTATAGATGGACTGCTCTAATTTTTTTCATAGGCTCTTGGATAACAATCTTATCTTTATCCACTTTGTACACCATTGGATCTATAATGTTATCACTACGAGATGTTTGTTACACTTGATCTATTAAGTTTGACCATTTTATTACTCAATTCATCAGTATTGTCTCAAGGGTACGCACGTGAGTAACACGAGAGGGCACGTTGTTTTAGTAATGATGATCAAGGTCAATTCGTATTTGATGGGTCCTAAAGATTGTTGTCAATTTCCCTAAGATTGCGAAGGCCTACAACAACAAACCCTTTCTTCTATTTTCGCTGTCTAGTCTAGGACATGTCCTGCTCCACCCTCCCACAGTGGCTCTCCTCAAAACCCTCAAATCCGCAGAGATTTTTGTTCTCATTTCAAAACCCATTTCGTTTGCTCCCCTGTATTTCGCCCCCAAATGGCCCCTGCCAGTCCCCTCTATTCGTTCGCTGCAAACTGCGAGAGCTCCGCCAACGAATCGATTCCATAAAGAACACCCAAAAAATCACTGAAGCCATGAAGCTGGTCGCCGCCGCCAAGGTCCGGCGAGCCCAAGAAGCCGTCATTAACGGCAGACCTTTCTCCAATACCCTAGTGGAAGTCCTCCACTACATCAACGAACAGCTCCAAGACGACGGCGTTTCAGTCCCCTTAACAGAGGTCAGGGCTGTGAAGAGGGTTGCCCTCGTGGTGATCACCGGTGATCGCGGCCTCTGTGGCTCTCTTAACGCCGGAATCCTCAAAATGGCTGAGTCCCGTATCGCAGAATTGACAGATCTTGGATTGGACTGCACTGTGATCAGCGTCGGACGAAAGGGTAATTCGTATTTTCGTCGCCGGAGTCGTGCTCCGGTGGTTTCGGTGGATCGTTTTGTTGAAGGAGGAGGTCGGTTTCCGACCGCAAAAGAGGCTCAGGTCATTGCGGATGACGTTTTCTCGCTGTTTGTGAGTGAAGAGGTCGATAAAGTGGAGCTTTTGTATACGAAATTTGTGTCGTTTGTGGAGTCCGCGACGGTGATTCAAACTCTGCTGCCATTATCGATGAAAGGAGAGGTCTTTGATCAGAACGGCAACTGTGTTGATGCAATGGAAGATGAGTTGTTTAGGTTGACCACAAAGGAAGGGAAACTGAGCGTGGAGAGGGATAAGGTCCAGTCGGAGAAGGTTGAATTTTCCCCATTTTTGGAATTTGAACAAGACCCAGCTCAGATTCTCGATGCCTTGATGCCTCTGTATTTGAACAGCCAGATTCTGAGGGCATTGCAGGAGTCACTGGCGAGTGAGCTCGCTGCAAGGATGTGTGCCATGAGTAATGCAACAGATAACGCGGTGGAGCTGACGAAGACTCTCTCCCTTGCCTATAATCGGAAGAGGCAGGCCAAAATCACAGGTGAAATATTGGAGATCGTCGCTGGAGCTGATGCTCTTTCTGAACAGCCATAATTTGGAGCTTGGGCTTCTTAGATGAGAAGTAGAAAGAGACTAGGATCAAACAGATCATACACCATTTTTTTCAAAGTTGTAGTCTTTGGACTATGCTACAGAACAATGGGATCATACACCGTTTCCCTGTGATATGGCTGTTATTGCCCTTTGGCTTCCTGGTCTCTATTGTTATGGTAGGTTTTTGCTCTATGTTCACTCCATTGCTTTACCACAGAGTGAATTTTGTACTCCATAGATGATTATGCGGGTTGTACTATGCTAATTGGTCAAAAACCAGTTCATTATGCATAGCCCCAAAGAAAATGAGATTGGGGTTTGTCAGTTGGAAGTTTTGTTTCAGGTGATTTTTGGTTGCTGTAATAGAGTTGCTCTATATTCTTGGAAGCTAGACTGGATAAGAATATCAGCTGGAGACTTGAAATGATATTGGGAAAGAAGGTTTCCATCTCGGGTAGGATCACTTTCCCTACCTTGTAGATATTGTCCGGATTAGGCATAATCGATGAAGGAATCATTAGATCAACGAGACAAACAAACATTCTTGTAGTATTGGACTCTATAAACTAACACCCTCTGGCTAGCATACAAAGTCCAACACTAAGGTAGTGAATCAATTTTGATACCATTTATAACAATCAACTCCTGATAATGTCCATTTTAGGTGTCATGACCTTCAGACCTTTAAAACACGTTAACATGATTAAGAGAATTTCACTATACATGTATAGTGGATGGGTGAAACAAATTCCTTCTTCTTATTGTCTTGGTTTAGCTTTCATAGAGAATATGATTGGTATTGTCTATAATGATAGACAAATGAAAATCTATAATGATATATCGTTTTGAAAACAATTTGATCGAACTTAAAAAATGAAAGTCTTTGACATGCTTTTGAAGAGTGTTAACTCATTTGTAAGCATTTTGTTGGGTTGACATTGACATTGAGAGACAAAAGTTAGAGGAGCAAATAAGATTAGACACCGAAAATACTAGGTGTACAAAGTTTCATAAATTTGGAATTGTTAACTAAGCAATATATAGGTTAATATTTTTTTTAAAATTGTAGTTAATTAATAAGAATAAAAAATGGCTTGTTGAAATTTAGGGCTTGTTTGATCATGTTTTTTTTAAACTTGTTTCTAAAAATTGTTTTTAAGTTAAAGAATAGAAAATAAGAGCTTGTTTGATCGTGTAATTTGAAAACAGTTTTCTGTTTTTTAAAACAGAAAATTGTTTTTAAATTTTCTATCATTGTTTGATCATTATTTTTTAAAAATAGTTTTAAAAACAAAGTAAAATATAGAATAGTTTGTAGAGAACAAGTAGAAGTTGTTTTTATCAATTTTAAAAAACAAAAATAACATGTAGAAAAATTTTAAAAAATCATAAAAAACAAATAAAATTGAATATGACATCTTTCTTTTATATTATAAAAATGAATATATTAATTAATATAGACTAATATAAATTTAAAAAATTAAATTTTTATAATTTCCAAAAATTTGAAACCTTAAACATGATTAAACCGAGATTTAAAAAAGTGAACCGAAGTTGGATTGAAATTGAGTTAGCTATCATTGGAAATAGGCCCACTCTAGCCCAATAGTTCGAAAATTGGGCCGGCCCATACAGCCCATACTCATCGTCCCATCTCCAAACGCTGCGTTTCGGTTGATCTCGGTACACAAACAATCCATTATCCATTCTCCAAAGGCTGCTTCTTGGTCGATGCCTGCGTTCTAAGGTACTCTTCCAATCTCTGTCCCTAATTCATTCAATCGACTTCTACTTTACATACAATCCAAATGACGAGAAAATGAAAGAAAATTTCGTATCAGAAAATTTTCATCTAGGGTTCTGAGAATTCTGGACATTGCACTTTAGCTAAAACTCATAAGACTCTTTGGCTTCGTTGATCTGCCAGCAAAGAAAGTGAGAGAGATATAACATAGTATCAAAATGTGGTTTTCTTTTATTTATTTTTTCATTTTCCTGGTAACCAAACAGAGGGTTGGATTCCACTCTTGAGTGCTTTATAAGTTGGATATGCCATTGCTGGAAGTTTTCAATTCGTGAGTTTCTCTTTGAACAGCCATAGACAGTTTGGATTGCAGCTCAGGCTCAAATTTTTGTTAGATTAACAGTCTTTTTCTACTCGGGAATGTTTTCTTGTGTAAAAAACCGTCTTAGTTTAGATACAGATTAAAAATTTTGAGATAAGGTTTTTTTTTTTTTGTTTAATTGCTCTATTTTCTTGGAAACCAAATAGAGGGCTAGGGTTTCTCTTTGAATGATTTCAACCTGTCAATGGTATTGTTGAAAATTTTGAATTCTTGGATTTTATTCTGGACTACAGGTCAAGCCAGAATTTTGATAAAGATTAATTATCTAGGATTTGAACTTTGTTAACTATTTTATTCTTAACCTCATAATTAAGGGGAATTATGACATTAATCTATCATGTTTCATATAAAAGAGACCCTAAAATCAAATTACAAACAAATCGAGTCGTGAAAAAGATCCTTCCTTCATTCTATAATGGTATAGATGTTCCTCTGCCCTTCTGTATGCATAGTAACATTTGATGCAGATGATGGCTATTTCTGGCACTTAGAATACTAATAAGATTGTTGTTGTTAGTAGAGAGGCTTCTTAGCAGCAAAGAGGAAGATGGAAAATATCACAGCAAGTGAACTGGCAGGGTTTGGAGTGGGAACATTGCTCTTGTGTGCCACTATTGCTGCCCCAAGAGTTGACTCTTTCATCTCTGCTTCCCAACGGAGGTAGATTCTTCACCATATCTCGGTTCTTATTTGGGTTCGTTTTCCATTTTTAACCAATTTATATTAATTGTATCAAAACTTGTGTTTTCATTTTTCTTTTTAAACTCTGTAAAATTTGATCTAGTTATGATGCTTATAACAACAGCACAGACCATCTAGTAGTTGGGATTTAAACATAATTGACTCTTTTTTTCTGTGAGTTTGGTCATCAGCTCCCAGGTAGATATAATTAGAATCAGTTGTTTACATTGAAAGTGACTCTAGCAAAGTGGAGATGTTCAGGTAGATGGATGATAATACAAGGAAATACAAAATAATAAGAAATGAGTGCATTCACAATAGGGTGGAGATGGCACCAATTGAAGACAGGGGCAATGGAAGTCTTTTATAACAGCTCAATTATGGGCAGTGATACCAAGTGATTTGATTCATGTTCATAGGACAAGTGGTAGGTTAAAAAAGATGTGGATAGAAGCATTGAGAAATAAAATGACTGTCACGGTTGTATTAGACAGTATATGGCTCAAAAGAGAGCTGGTTGGAAAAAAGAGATTTGATTTTGCTTTGCTCAAGTGGGTGTATACCTACTCTAGAACATATTAACTTAGGGATACTTGCTTAATATCGTAATGAGAAAACAGAATGAGGACACGGTTCAACTCAGCCAGGCTTTATATGCTGGCTACTTGGTGTATTGGATAAATGAATTCTATTTTTGTGGTTCAGCACTTTAGGGAAATGTTTCTCCCTTAATTGTAGGCTTTCATTTCTTAAGCACTACCTTAACTTGCATACAATGATTGCATTATACATACAATGATTGCCCTAGCTGGACGGTTTTCCTGGTGTTTTGAGGACATGATTTATGATCACAGCCGAAGGCACCAAAAAACGTAATCTAAATGTTGACAAAAAAGGGATACTCCTTACAATCATGCTAAACTCATGGCAGAAATTAGCTGACATCAGATATCTAGCAGATTTGTTCCACAATATTCCAGGGAGTATATTGTTGTGGCACTTTATGTTCGCAATTAGATCTTTGAAGTAATTATCATAACACATGCTTAATTATGAAGTTAGCAAAAAAGATGAGGCTAACTCATTAGCTAATGAAGTTGATAGGAATGAGTTATATCCTTATCATATTGGGGTTATGTTCATATGGGAAGTAGAACCCATGTGGGTCTTTATCAAGAATGTTAGTTTCTGCCGCTATGCTGTTGGTTCTATGTTGTTGCATTATGGGCTTTGTCTACTTGACTGATTGCTGAACAAGCAATGATGCTGATGGATTTGTTCTCCTGCTTGATATATGTCAGTGCACTTAGCTTTTGTAAGTGCAAGCAAAGCAAATGTATGTATTTCAAAGAAATGTACTTGGGGGTCATCTCATTTCACTAAAATTCACTCATTTTCTTTAGTTTTGCATATATTTTAATGAATCTGATTTATTTTTCTATGTTTTTAAATTTAAATAAATGTATGTCACAGGCAACTTTAGGATCTTGGAAAATAATCTCCTTTATATTTACTGATTTTGGCTCCACTTTCTGTAATGGGCCCACTTTAGATACAGATTTATTTATTTATTTTAATCACATCATGAATGGAAAACAAAATGGACTGCTTACGTATATGCCCATTGGATCCCCAAGCATGTTTTACAAAATTCAGGGAAATGGATTGGGTTTTATTTTTGCCAACATAATCGGCATAGGAGAATATATGCATTGGATTGGGTTTTACAGAGACAAATGGAGTTGGAGCATACATGCATTGGGAGTTAATTGGTGGGGTCTAAAAGGCCTTTTTATTTGAAGTCTTAAGGGACCTCAATGAAGAGATGGCTTTCTAGAACCAAACCATAAAACTTGCTTGTTTGAGAAACTACATGCTCATAGGTTTTTTGGCTTCTGGGTTTTGCCATTCTGCTCTTGGATAAGTTGAGCACTGTGTTGCTAGATACTTAGATGTGAGTTAGAGAAAAATGGTGAATATTAGAATTGAATAAAATGGAAGTAGATATTCCAAGATGTCTTCCAAAACCAATGTGATGACTAGCGGGGTTGTTGGACATGTGGAACCAACATCAGAGTTTGTGAGTGTAGTAGGAGCTAAACATCAGAGTTCCCCTCTCAGCTGCTAAATCCATTTCCTTAGTTGGAAAAACAAAAACATGTCCATATTCATTAATTTTGCATGTTGCTACCATTCTCTTTGGGAACTGAGAATAACAAACCTATTTTCATTCTGTCTGTCAGCCTCTGGTTTAACCATGGTGACTTTATGCTGGTTTTGTTCTTTCCCTATAAATTAGGTTTGTAGGTCTCAGTTTCCTAGCTTGAGCTATCACAATAATCCGGAACCATACAATGATGGCCGACTTAAATGCTTCCTGGATTTTAAATTATCACATCCACAAGAGGCATCTGCCAAATCTTGTAATATCTGCCTATAATTTCCAATCAGAATATGCAAATGGTGAGAAATGACCATACATTCTTACATCTGTATCTATTGTATTTGATTCTTGGATATGCAGGTCTCTCGGTATGTGCAAGAAATGTGGTGATCTGAAAATGATAGCATGCTCAAAATGTAAAGGAGTTGGATCAGTGAAAGCAGGTGCACCATTCAGTTTCAACCTTGTGGATGACTTGTATCAATCATTTTGGGGTGATGAATCAAAGGTTAGATCCACAGCGTGCCCCAGTTGTCAAGGAAGAGGTCATTTTTCTTGCCCTGATTGCTCTAAATCACCATAAGATTTGATTCTATTAAATGTTTCTTCTCCTAAACCTACTTGTAGCTTGCTTTTATGTATTTGTTCAGATGTATTCATGTAGCCCATAAAAACATTGTAACACTGCTCAGAGGCCATAAGGCTTTTATGGTTGTGTGGTGTATTTTTGTACCATACTGAGTAATATTCTCTTTAAAACCCTACCCGAGTAAAATTCTCACAAAATCAAATGGAAAATCACTTTGATTGGATGAATTTTACCCTTGAACAAATCTTGAGTGGAGATAGGGGATGTTGAGATACAAATTATTGTTATGCATTGTAGTAGTGGCATTGTAAAGGGAACACTTTTTCCCTTTACTTTTTCTTTCTATTTTTTTTTCTTTTTAAATTTGATTGATTGTAAAGAGAGAATGAGAAAAGGTGTATTTTCATACATCGATATAAAAATAATTCAAATTTTATGTACTCATTGAAGAAAGGTAGTACCTATATCATTAAAAAATAATTGAAAAAAATATATTTTTACACTATCGTGGAAAAATAATTATAAAATAAGAACCCTTTAAAAATAATTTAAGTTTCATGTACTAATTGGTCAAAGATAATACCTAAGATAATCAAATGCAGTATTTATATAATTAAAAAGTAATATCTGAATGATCAAAGATAATACATTTGATAAAAAAGTGTATGAAACGCTAATAATTTTTAGATGATCGCTTCAAATTTGTATTTTATAAATTCGAGTTCTTATTTTGTGGTTTTCTTTATACGAGTATATGAAAATGACACTTTTTCCAATATAGTACCTTAATGGTCAAAGGTAATGCCTTTGACAAAAAAAAAAAATCAAATACTAATTATTTTTAGATAACTATTTAAAATTTATATTTTATAAAATTGAGTTTTTATTTTGTTATTTTTTTCATATAAATGTATGAAAACACGCTTTTCCAAAAAAAAAAATGTTATTTCTTCCTAATTCTCCTTCCTTAGAGAAAGAGTATGCATGTTGTTCACGTTTTATTCTATTTGAACGACTACTAAGTAAAAATAATATACAATAATTTTTGAGCCGCTAACTAGAAATAATTCATTTTCATTCAAATAAAATAAAAGGTATTAAAAAATTATTTTGTTTGTTTTTCATAAACTAAGATAAAGTAAAATATGGATCTAGAAATAAAAAGAATCTTGTACTCCTTCCTCTACTCTTATGGTTTATTTTATTTTATCATCTATATCTATATAGGATATGAAATTAAAAAGGAAAAAAAATCGATTTCTACTTATTTTTGTTATTTTTTTAATAATTAGGGGTGTGTTTGATAATAATTCTATGAAATGTTTATAATTTTTTTAATATTTAAAATTTTTTATTTTTTAAATATTAAAAAACTATAAATATTTCTTAAAATTACTGTAAAACAAAATAAAATATAAAATTAGTGAATTAGTTTAATTAATATTTTATTGGTTTTCATGTTATTTTTCGTTTTTATTTTAAAATAAAAGGCCTTAATATAACATTAGAATATATTTTATAGAAAATATAAATTTAATTGATGTTTTTGAAAATTACTTTAAAATAATTTGAAATTTGGTTAATAATTTTTTTGATATATCAAAATTTTAAAATAATAATAATAATTTTTTTAAAAATAAGTCTCCGAAATTTTTTGTATTATATTCAATTTCAAAATTTATGTTTACCCTCCATAATCCGACTATTCCGACGTGTTGCTATCTGGCATCACCAAGTCGAGGCTCCCGCCTTTCCTTTCAAAACCCAATTTTCTTTCTCAACCCTCTTTTTCCCTCCGTTTCTTTCCCGCCTCCCAAACACACCTCTTCATATATTCCCATCTTCTTTCTCTTCCCAAAACTCTCTCTCTAATTTGCTTTCTTTCTATCTGAACCTCTTTCTGTCTCTATACTCTGTAGTACTTGCTCTTCACGATGTACCAGAGGCTCCAAAGCTTCTCCAGATCGTCTTCAGGGAGAGTCGAAGGCTTCAACAGATACTTAAAACCAGGTCAACTCGCGCAACTCAGGGACTCCAAGATCAATGCTAGATCTCACAAGCTCACTTCACGGACTGGAGTCAATTCGGTCACATCAACCCACAGTGAAAGCGCCCAGATCCAGATCTTGATGAACGAGCATTTGCCTTGTTTCACGAAGATTATCGAGGGGCCGCATTGCCTAAGGAGGAAGAAGCTTGTGGCCTCCAAATCTGTATTCCTTCTGAATTTGAATCCTTCTACTCCTATTTCAGGCCCTATCGATTCTCTTATGAATGTGTTGGGCACTGACCTTCTTGTAGCTCATTGAATAAAGTAGTTGAATATGTGGAACGGGTTTCATTTGTCTGTGTCTATTACGCCATTTTTTCACGTGTGATACGAAAGTAAATTATAGAAATGTGAATCTGAAGTTACTAATCTTGTTACTGAACGTGGTTCAAATTCTACTATTTTTGGTTGAATTTTGTTTTGGTAAGTTGCATTTTCTTTATTAAGTAATTTCTGTAACCCAGTTAGTTCTATGAACATCAACTTCTAGTAGTTCGTTGAATATATGAAATGGGTTTCACTTGTTTGTCTAGATTCATTCCTATTTTGTGATATTTGATATTGATTGTGCTGTTTTGTACGTTATGTGGAAGGATTGGGAGAATTAAGTATCTGAATCCAATAATCCTCTGATTGATGGAAATTTAAGGTCTACCATTTTCAATTGAATTCTGATTGGTAGGTTACTCTTTTCTTTCAGTAGTTTTGTAACTTCATTAATTTTGTAAACACTGGTCTTTTTGTTGTTTGATGGATATTGTAGTTTAAAATGTGAAATGGTCTCTATTTGTTTGTGTAGATTTGTTTCAGTTATGACAATTCAGCTTGATGGCGCTAACTTCATGGGTCATATGAAGTGAATTGTAGGATTATGTACTCGAGTAACACTAACGATTGAAACAGAGGTTTGAGGACTATGATTTTTATTGAATTGGATTTTGATATGTCATATTTTCTTTTATAGCTATTTTTGTAACCATATCAATGTTGGGGCCACTGATCTTGTTGTTTGTTGAATAAAGTAGTTGACTGTGTGGAATCCATTTCATTTGTTTGTGTAGCTTTGTTTCTGCTTGTGAGGTTTGATCTTTAATCCACCTTGTTTTACATGTGTTATCTGGAAGTAATCATAGAACCATGAGTCTTAAGTTAATAATCTAATGATTGACAACATGGTTCAAGGTCTATGTTTTTTTTTTTTGTTAACTTGGGTTTGGCAGGTCTCATTTTGCTTTTTAAGTAATCTTGGTAACTCCATGAGCATCATCCATTGATTTTGTTGTTCATTGAATAAAGTAGTTGAATATGTGAAAAGGGTTCAATTTGTTTGTGAACAACTTATTCAATGTATTATTGCATTATGTTGATGCTTTCATTGAAGGAAATGGTAAAATTAAAAATGTCTAGGTTTTGTTTTTCTTGTTTTTTACTTTTAAAAATAGAAAATAATAGTAAAAACACTTTGAGACCTACTTCGAAAAGATAATGATTTTCAAAATCTGTTTAAAGAAAATTAAGACATCAGAAAATTTTTATCATCTCAAATTTAAAATATTTTGAAAGTAATTTTTAAAGTCATAAGGTAATTTCGTACTTTTTATATAAGACTTATTATAAGTTACTATTATTTTTTATTTTTAAAAACAAAAATAGGAAATGTATCCAAATAAGCACTTAGTTAAATGTGGTGTTTTAGATCTATTGGTTTGTTTATTTATATATATATATATATATATATATATATATAGAGAGAGAGAGAGAGAGAGAGAGAGAGAGAGAGAGAGAGAGAGTAAATTATTGGTTTGCATTGGCTAATGAAGTACCTAAGGTAAAATATCTTTGGTTAGAGATGATCAAAGCATAATTGAAAATTTTCCCCTTTTGTATATGTATTATAAGGGTTTGGTTAATTTCATAGATCTGATTTTGATTATAATTAGTTGACAATTAAATAGCCTTCTTTTCAAATATATTAGGTATTATAGAGTGTTTGATTTGGCTTCATTTTTTTTTTTAAGTGATTAAACTTTTGATATCCAAATAAAAATGTGATGCCTATCACAAATAAAGCCATAGATTCTAGGTTGAAGGGCTCCAAGGGGCTCCAAATGGCTAGTCTACAATTAGATATCAGGATGACTTACAACCACATCAACTAGGATTTTCTTTGGCAAGTGCTTGAGAAAATGGGTTTTGGTGAGAAGTGGATTCGTTCCTTTTATCCCTAGTTGGTGCCCTTTGCATACTTGTGTACTTTGGGATGCCCTTTTTGGTTAGCGCTGTAAATAACATATATTTTTTTTAATTCTATCAAAGAATAAAAAAGCAAATGCTGTACTGATTGCTGATCCCTCTTAAAGTAGCATACTCATTGAACAACTTTATTTGCATGTTTTTGCTTACCAAGATGTCATTATCACATCTTAGTGCTTCTCTTTTTATCACATCTGAGTGCTTCTCTCTTCATGGCCCAATTTTTTACTTTCTTTTAAAGCCAGTTAATTTTGTTACTTTTTGGCCCCATTTATTCTAGGTCCTTTTGCTCAAAGCTCAACATTGCCTCTACCATCCTACTTTTTGATGGGATTGATGTCATTCTAGTTGTCTACTCAATTTGATTTGGTTGATCTTTGGGACTTGTAGTAAATGAAGGTTTAATAGGAAACTTTGTTGCAATTTTGATGATCATCGTCAATCATTTGAAAATCTTGCCCTTATTGGAATTTGTTTAGTACTCTAACTCATTCCAAGAAATTAGAGGTATTATGGTTTTATCTTCCAATCACATTTTCAATCTACCTAAGCTGATCTTTTTATTTATGGTTATGCCAAAATTGGTGACACTCTTTAGTAGAATGAATCCAGCTAAACTCTTTGCTTGTTGATAAGCTTCTTTTGCTTGTATGCCCACTGGCTATCTAACATATCTTGACTAATTTTCTAAAGATTTTGACTGTCAATATGATCATGTCCTTAGTGTTCTTAATATCCTGTTATTGGATGAATAAACTTAATCCATTATTTCAATGCCACCTGAACATAATTTCATAAGTTCCTTTCCATTGATCTTCTTTGACATATTAGGATAGCCACCTTTGTATGGCAAGTTTCAGTAGAGTTGATATAGAATTAAGACATGGCTAGAATGTGTAGATATAGGTTTAAGATTTCATATTTTACAAAATATCTTGACTGGTAATAGATCTAAACATTTCATTATGTTGTTGCTATGAAATACTACTGTTTTTAGTTTTGGATCCTCCATTGAAGCATTTTGCAAGGGTACACAGATCTTCGAATCCATGATCAATAGCCTTAGCAAAACTAGGTACTTGAACTTGTTCACTCTGTCTAACAGCTGTTTAGTACACTTGTAGTAGTTCCTTGAGGTTCCAATTTCAAAAATTTCAGATGGTTTGTGGAGTTCTTTCTGAATCTTTAGGGTTTCCTTGAAGAATTTTACAGACATGATGTCTGTAAGCTGCAGCAGATGACAAAAGTGAGATGTGTGGAAGGACCTTTTCAGGTCAATAGTATGTGGAACTAGGAAACTAGGAAACTAAGAAAGTGAAGAAACACAAGAGTGATGTATCCATGTGGTTCTTATCATCTTAAGAAAAGGCATGTTAAGTTAATAAGGTTATTTTGTTCAAAGGGAATTTGGGAGGAATGAATTTATGGTGTATTTGAGACTTGTATTAATAATTAGTGTTTACTTTGTGGAATTGATAAACTAGGTTTGTGCAGTTAGGATGATGAATATTAGAATTAGCAACCTTTGCAGAAGATCTTAGTTTGGGACAGTCAGTCAGTCAGATTCTCACCAAAACCTTTCATCTTTAAAACCTGTTCGGGGCATAAGAATTCAGTTGTCAATAGATTTGAAATTGTTATCTTTTGATGGTTGTGGCAGTCTCTTTCATGATCTTGTAGTAAAGGAAGGCTTAATGGCAACCTTGTAGCCATGATGCTAAATTTTATCAGCATTGACATTTTCTCTCTGTGGGGATTGAGAAACTCAACAGCTCGCTTTCTACAAAGTGGGATCAATTGCCCATGTCTTATTTGCCTCTCTCCACATGCAAGATACTCCAATAGCACTGGATACCAACATCACAACTCAATCAAAGCCCTCATCTTCAAAGATCTCATTTTCTAATGCGACAAATGAGGAGTTTGAAACCATGCTAAGTTAGGATGCCTGAGTACGTCTCTTTTAGTACAGAACTTTATTAGTTTTCTTGTTTTATTTCAGACTCTGTAGTATCTGTAAAGGAGTATGAGCCATTAAAGGCTTATAAACCCCAATAATGGCTTATATTACTGATTTTAGGTTCACATTACTAAGCATATTAATCCCAATAAGCATGATGACTTCTGGGACTTCTGGGCTCAATCTTAATGATGGGTGTTCATATTTATTAGGTGGCCCACTTTATGATAATACCGGACTGATGGTTTGGTGGGTGACTTCATGATTCTACCTGTTCAATGTGTCAAATGGGGATGATTTTTCCCAACCCAGGGTGGGTATGCCGTATGCATAATTTCCGCGCGTGTCGGTCAGATAATAGAAGGCCCCCACATGGCACAATGTTGCGGCCGCCACTCTTCTGATTGTACCTGTCCATAAACAGCCAAAGGAATCAACTCAGGGAATGAATCTAGCCGACGTACCAATGAAAAAATAAAAATATTTAAAACACTCTGCAAGATTCTCGTCTTTTCTCTCAAGTAATCTCAGAGGGTTAAATGGGTTGGGCAACACAATTTGCTATCGTTTGTCTCTACTGTTGCTAGTTAGCCAAATACATTGAATGACGGCTACCAGAATGCAGCATGTGGGTCACATTCGCATAAAAACCAATGAAAGTGACGATGTCACTTTCAAAGGACAATCTTATTTCATGCCGATTCATTATTTTACTTTGTAAATCCCTTCTTTCATTGCAAAAGTTTCCTCAGAACTTTGAAAATTTTCGGCAAGTTGTATTGGGATTCCTACTTTCCATTATCATCTTGACCTTTTCTTTTCTTTTTTTATTTTTTCCCCCTGGTTGTCTTGATCTGCTTGGTTTTGGACTTATATCATATGGTTCACGTGCAATGCAACTTCGCTGTTGAATGATATACGCATATACTACAAATGTAGACGCCTTCTCTTACCTTCTTGGCTTCAACTAACTGTATATACCTGTATCTAGAGATTATAATACATTCTCATACTTGTATTTGTCGTCTTTTTTTGTTTTTCATCTATAGCTTCTTACAGTATTGTTATAGTTTGGTGACCCGAATTTTTTTGGGATAATTGTGTTTTGGATCCAGCTGGACCCAAAAAATTAAGTTTTAGCCCATATAAGTTGCATAATTGATGAAAAGGATATGAAATATGAAAAGACCAATATATTCTTTAAAACCATTTTCTATCATAATATTTGACAAACTTTTTTATCTTAATTTTTT
Source organism: Vitis vinifera (assembly GCF_030704535.1). Lineage (NCBI taxonomy): Eukaryota > Viridiplantae > Streptophyta > Magnoliopsida > Vitales > Vitaceae > Vitis > Vitis vinifera. The sequence continues at coordinate 6,647,903 of NC_081823.1, forward strand.
TTAATAATTATTCTGAAAATTTATTATTTTTTAAAAACTAATTTTTTTTTAAATATATCATTTAAAAAAAAATAAATTTGACATATTTTTAGTTATTTTTTATATACACAATTTTAAATATATATATATATTTTTCAAGATGTTTGATTTTTAAATAATAATAATAATAATTTATTTTTATTTTTTTGGAAAAGGGTGTATTTTTTTCCAAATCATTAAATTATATTAAATTTTATTGAGGTTTACAAAAGGAATAAAATTTAAATTAATGCTTTTCTTTTCTTTCTTTTTTTCATAGTGAGTAAATGTCATTTTTGAAAAGATAACAAATTCATATCCTTCTCAATTTTCATATTTTCTCTAGGTCTTGGACTTAAATGGTGAATTTATATGGATCAAAGCTTAATTTTGGGTCCAATTGGGTCCAAAAGACAATTATCCCAATTTTTTTTGTCTAACTTGAAAAGTTTGTGGTGTGACATATGTACTGAAAAACTTATAGGTTTTTTGGGTTATGCAATAACCACTTGATACACTTCCTTTTTATACCAATTTTCTTTTCATCTGCCTGTGATGTTTCCCGTTTGGGATTTTCTACGTAAATCTATGTGTTCCTATTTTCTTGTTGCCTATTACGTATTTAAGAGCATAAGGAAGGTTAAATACTAGTTGCCCAAACCTATATCATTCTCTATATGATTCGATTTATATTTCACTCTCTAAAGGAGGTCTAATAATGCACACCATGGGATCCGCCGTCTCAGATTTATAATGTTATTTGATTTCCTTCAACGCACGTTCAAGTTGAAAAGCGAACCATTAAATAACATTATGCCATAGTTGTGCATCGCGCTGTCCCCAGTGGACATCCTGAGGTGGGTTAAGAAAGAAAGAAAACAAATAAAAAAGGAAGAGTGTTTGCCATTAAAAATGCACAAAAGGAACCTAGTTAATATAATATGATAAAAAAGAGCATCAAGTCCTATTAAGCTAACAGCCATAGGTATAGCTGCATTTTTCTAGTTCTAGGTTCAGGGAATTGAGATCTGAAGCTCATTTCTGTTTTCCTTTTGGGTTGTGTGTAGAGATCATTTTTTGGTAGATGTTTGGGAAGTCAGTAAAAATAGAACAGCTACTGCCCTTCCACTTGTGCCCACCTTCTGCCTTTCCCTGTCAAAGGTGGAACTTTTATAGGGGACCAAAAGTGAGATACATCACTTGGAAATTTTTGACTACAAAGAGGGCGGTGTGTGTTATGAGCTGTCCTCCTCTGTTCTTCAGAATTCTCACCATTGAAACCTCTTCAACACATTTTCAGGTGACAGGTTAGGAATTTGAATGAAGAGGAGATGAAATGAGTGCCATAAATTTCTTATTAATCCATATTTCATTAACATTTTCTTTGCCATGTTGCAGATCTCTTAGAAGTCTTGTAGAAGTTGTGGCCTTGGGGGTTGTCAATCCAGTAAAAGGTAGGTTCTTGTTTCATGATTGGGTTTTGGGTTTTTCATGTTAACCTCTTGAGCAGTCTCTTTCTCATCTAGCTACTTTGAAAACCCATTTATTTGTGTCGCTTTTTCTTTTTGACTTCTTTGATTGATGGTTCTTAGGAAGATCATCAATGGAAGAGAGATATGGTTTGTATAGGCAGGGCAGTAGGGCGTTGAGGTCCATGAGAAATGGAGATTTTCAGGAAGGAGATGTTTGGGATGTTCTCAACAAAAGGGAAGATTACAATTCCGTGGTTGGTAGTTCAATGGAATCCTCTCATTTTTCTCCAAGGCGCCCCCCAAGTGCCGCCAGAATGATAGGTAGAGTTCATGGCAACAGCAATCCCATTCATGAGCCCAGAGTGGTTCAGCAATCAGCACCTGTCAAAATTCCAGACTGGTCAAAGATCTATGGGGAGAATTCAAAGAAAGCCAGCTCTAACAATGCTTCATGGCTCGATAACAATGATGATGAAGGGGATGTTGGTGATGGGGTTTTGAATGAAGGTGATGATAGTGGTGATGATGATGATGATGATACTAAGTTGCCCCCACATGAATGGCTTGCTAAGAAGTATGCAAGGAGTCAAATTTCATCCTTTTCTGTTTTTGAAGGTGTTGGAAGGACCCTGAAAGGGAGGGACCTTAGCAGAGTAAGGAATGCTGTTCTCACGAAAACAGGTTTCCTAGAATAGTGGTCCTCATTATGCTGTCTATATAAACCAGTGCAATTTTATGTACAGATATTAGTTTGTGATGTTGGTGTGAGATGATGATGGTTCTGTATAGGTTTGTGGCTTGGGTGAAGGACACATCCATTTTAAATGTAAAATACTGAAGGGATTGATCTGCATTTCGCATTTCTCCATGGACTTTGACTGCTCTTGGGTGTGTGTCTCTTTTTATCACTTTCACCTACTACAATACATAAATTCCTTTAATTTTACAGAAAAAAAATGTCAGAAACAGTTTCCTTTCCACGACAGTCTTCGTAGTTATACTCAACTTGATTGGAAGTGCCAGAACACAAGGAGCCCACAAAGCATGGTAATGGCTTATTTTATCTTAGCCTGTGGTATTATTTATATGCTTATGTTTGATTTTAATATGTAATCTGCCCACAAACTGCAACCATATTTATTTATATATATAGAAGTGGTGGATCTCACTGACTTTAGCTTTGTTTCTATGTGGATGCAGTCAGTCATTGGGTGCTGTTTCAAGCAAGTTGCCCTCTCAATTTGCTTTGGTAACAACAAGAACCTAGTGCTTCCAATGCTTTTGCTTCATCACAAAGATGCCAGTTGGACTGGGACCCCACAGCTTCCATCATTTTCATCTATTGACACAAAACAATCAACATCATTTTGGTACTACCCATCATCTACATACTTGGTAGATTGATTAATTTGCAAATTTTAACTTATGGTTTGTGAGAAAAAGGATATTCTGGGGATGATATGAAAGAGGAGGGTAGTCAGTCACTTCATGGTTGGACATGAAATGTAGATTTTAATGTATTGGGGTCTTCTTAAAGAATAGATAGAAAAAGTTAGTTTAGTGGAGTTTGAACCCATTTAGTACTTGTCAATGTAGATTGGTTAGATTCAAAGTAATGGATGATAATGGAGCTTAATTAATCTAATGCTCTTTAGACCAGGTCACCAGGCCCAGCCGACCCAATAATAGAACAGGGCTACAGGAAAATTGCAGTACAACCCCTCATACTTTTTTTGTACTAGCGAAAGCAGAATCCACTTTGGAAAAGATTATCAAGCAGGTGGTGTTAGGGATGCATTTTCGGATCCCATTTGTTTGTACCCTTTATATAGATTTTAGATTTTATTATACAAATTTAATGATCAAATGATTTGAATATGAAGTTCGATGGATTCTGATTTGATATAAAAACCCGATTGCCTATTTGTCCATGGAAATGAAGGGGAAAGTGAGTTTTGACTCGTTAATTTAAAAAAATTTAACAAAAAGAACATCAAATTTTATAAATTAGATTTATTTTTATTTATTTAAAAATATTTTAAAATATGCACTATTTTATAGGTCTGATAATTATTTTCCAAAAATGATGTTTTTACTCGTGAGAATTGATTTGAGATCAATAAAATAAGAAAATTTTAAGGCTAAAAATATAAAACTAAAATATTAACTTTGATTTTGTTTAAACACATTAGTAGAAAATATAGATATTGAGAAATGGTTGAAAATATAATGAGAGTCAATATTTTATTTTATTTTTTAATTTTTTTAATTTTAATTGTATTTAATTTTTAACTATTTTAATTTTAATTTTTAAAATTTCTTATTTAGTTGTCATGTCAATTAACAATTTTTATTTAATTTTATTAAAAAAATGAAAAGATGAGTGAATTTATATAATACATGATTTAAATTAATTATTAATTAGGGAATGAGAAAGAATTTATATATCACTTGAGTATCCAAGAGAAATTTTGTACAATGATTTGTACCTCATATCATATAATAAAAAAAATTATAATATATTTATTTATAAGATACTTTTATCAAATTAAACTCATAACTAAATTTTTTAATAATTTTATTTAATATTATCAAATAAAAGGGTATTTTAGGACATAATTATTTGATTTATGCATATGTAAAAGGGTATTTCAGGACATCATTATTTGACTCATGAAAATTGCATGTATTTTAAAATATTTTTAAATTGATGAAGATAAAACTAATTTAAAAAATTTAGGTTCATTTTTCAATTTTTTTTTAAAAAAATTAGTGAGTCAAAATTGACTTTTCCCCAGGTTGAAACTAATTTTTTTAATTGAATACCTTGATTAATGAGTGTGCTTATAATTTGACATTTTTTCAAAAGAAAGATTCTAATAATGATAAAATCAGGCAATATTAAACTTTGGACACATGGTGTAACTAGGTTAATGATGACTTTCTTTCTAAGAAAGTTTGTATATAAGATTGGCAATGTGGAGCCCTCTCTGCAAGGCTGTCCCGAAGTCCTTCACTCTCTCACGATCATCATCCGGGAGTGCAAGTCGTCTAGAAGATCACTTTCAGTTATATGGCTAGACGACCCTAAGGTCGAGTGATTGATCTGTCCCAAAGTGGGTTAGATGGACAAATCTTACATGGATATAACAAGACTGATGCTTGATTGTCTTCCACGCATTTACTCACCCATTAATGCGCAGATTGTGCGCTAGGCACGCTCTATATTAAATACAGCCGTTATTGGAAAACATTCCATTATCAGCGGCTCATCAAAGTAAGACAACCATTATGCATCGACAGTTAATGCCATAATATCGCGTAATCAAGCACAGTTAAGGTGCTATTAAGACACTTGGAAAGACGTTATATTGGAATAAGTATAAATAACTATGCAGACTCCACAAATGGTATGTGTTTTCTTTCTAAAAAATTCCCTTACTTGCTTAAGCCACTTATTGACTTTAGCATCGGAGGGGTGTGCCCAGACAAACCATCTAGACATCCTTTTGTGTAGATAACGCAACCGCCTGCATCTCGAGCGAGCTAGACGAAAACTGTTGACCGTGCCATTCATCCGACTCTTGGGCATTAGACGAGACAATCTATTCGAATCGTGTAACAACATTGGTGTCATCTATGGGAAAATGACACAAAAAGCACATTAACACGATGACCAATATGTCTAACGCATCCCAGTAAGCCACTGTGGTTGACTAATTCTAGACTTGGCAAGCTAGAATGGAAAGAAAGCAAGAAGAAAATGAGCATCGTATGTAGTCACTACTCCAATAGGTTGAGCAGTTGAGGCAAGATATCTAGGAGTTGGGAGCTCAAATGGTTGAGAGGCGTCGCTCACAATATCGTCACACCTCTACTCAGCAGACCAACCAAAAATAGAGTCACAGCCAGGCGACACACTCATCCCGACGACACACTCATCCGTTTTATCACCCGCATGAGAAAGACTTTTCTAGTCGCTCTCCTACATGGCCTAAACCAGCTTATCCCTTAACTGACTAGTCTCACCCTGACGAAGCCACTAGTTCCACCAGAGGAAAACAAAGATAGGGATAGCAACAAGACTCCCGTTTGTCTGATTCCATGAGGGCCCGCTTGGGGCCCCAAGACCAACGGGCACAAGCACCACCGCATATCTTTGATGCCTTGAAGGGCCAATTGGACTAACCAAAATAGGAGGTGTCACTAAGCTTCCAACCACCACATACGGAGTTGCTAGCAATGCATGAGCCCACAGGAAAGGCCCCCCTCGGTTCTATCATTCGGAAGCTAGATGATATGCTCTTTATGTCATTAGGCCCTCATATAATCGGCTACGAGCCTCCTAAAGGGTTCTTAGTGCCTGAGTTCACTATGTACGATGGGATGAGTGATCCATTCAACTATCTACTATACTATCGACAATTAATGACATTGGACATTGGAAACGACATATTGCTCTACAAAGTCTTTCTGTCCAACTTCCATGGTTCAACCTTATCATGGTTTCACCAGCTCCCTCAGAACTCTATCAATTCATTTCGCGATGTCTCTGAGACATTTGTTGGCCACTACTTATGTTCTGCACGTTAGAAGCAAAACATAAGCACTTTGCAGAACATTAAGATGCAAAATAACGAATCGTTGAGAGACTTCATGAAGTGATTTGGCCAGATGGTACTCCAGGTTGAGTCCTATAGCATGGATGCTATACTCTAGATCTTTAAATGGAGCATAAGCCTAGGCACTCCGTTCTTTGAGTCTCTCACCAAAAAGATGCTTATCTTAATGGACGACTTGTTCAGATGGACAGATAAATATGCTATGCTTGAAGATGATGTTTGAGCAACTTCTCAGTAGGTTCTAGTCACGAACTGGCCAACAAAGAACAATAAAGTTGGAAGCTCAAAGCCCCCAAACAATCAGTTCAGACAAGGGGGACAAAAATAAGGCGGACGACAATAGCAACTCCTAAGGCTCACCCAACCGACTGTCTCTTATGAACATCACTTTTTGTTAATTCAAGGGCTGCCCAAATTCAAATGGCTAGAGCCGATCAAAATTGATTTGACCAGGTGAGACTGGAAGCGATGATGCTCCTACCATAAAAAGCATGGATATACCACGAAACAATGCAAGATTTCGTACTACATGGTAGAGGAACTTATTACGACTGGACACCTTAATAGTACGTTCGTGCCTCTAACGGACAAGATGAAGCAGAGACAACCGAATAGGCCCCTCTGTCTCCTATGACACCTAGAGTGGTTATCAATTATATACATGGTGGATCCGTAGATGATAAATACCACTCTAAAAGGCAAAAACGAAGGCTAGTGACCGAAATTTCTCTATTGTACCAAAATACTTAGCCTTTTTACGTAGTAACTCTGGTAAAGAAAAACTAGAGAAAGAGTCACTACGACTTTTGTAGTATTCCGGGTATCGTTCTCAAGGTCTGGCTTATGAAAATTGTCAATACTAGAATAAATGAATTGTTTTTGTTTAAATCCTCAAGTGAAAAACAATATGTGAATAATGTGAAACTAAGTAAAAGAAATTAAATTAATAAGAGAAAATGAATATTGATTTTAAATTCAATTGATTCAAGTTTGGGGTTTTCCACAATCCAACCTAGGGTATAGAAATTATAGAAAACAAAGGTATTTTAAGTAATATGATCTTAGGGTTTTGGGATCCTTGGCCACTCGCGATCAAGTTGGGTTCTATAACTTAAAATTGCATCCGAAACCTAATTTTTCCTTTTTCAAACAGATTCCTAAAACCATCAAATGAATGAGATTGATTATCAATTTAAGATTTGGCTTTTTAACCCTTCCTACTCCTTATAGCTTTGTTTATGGGCAAATAACGGTAGGTAAGGCGAGGATAACTAATGATCAAGAATTACCAAGAATCACTAGTATCAAGTAATAACCTACCATATCATTCCCTAAACGAACTCACAAGGATAGGATAAAAAAATAATGATAAATTGTCACCCAACCAATAATTAATCTCATTGTTATAATAATTTACCTATTGTCCCTATAGGTTTCCTAACCCTTAGGTTTTCATGCTTCAAGCCCCAAGTTGGCTCTTAGCCTCTCATGGGGGGTGATGTCACATTCACAATCCATAATAGGGTAAAAATCCATAATTTGAATCAAAAGAAACTAAAAACAATATATTCAATAAAGAAGAAAAAGAAAACAAACCAAAGTTCTCGTTTTCTTCCTCCTTCAATGTCAAACTCTCCAGAAAAAAAATCCAAGATTCCTAAAACCTAGAATTGAGAGAGTTTATATAATATCCTCAATTACCTAACATGTGGCACACTCTCATTGGCCACTTATTACAAAATAATTTCCTAAAAATGATTAAAAAATAATAAAATGGTGATTTCTAGTCGTGTGGGGTCCACCTAGGGCGGATGGAGTGCTTTAGATGCAATTCCCGAGGTAGAGGAGGCGGAACATTAAAGTGGCAGTGGGTGAATTCGAAATTGGTGTCATTTCGAAGTGGATTTCGAATTCATAAGTTGAATAGATGCAATTCCCGGGGTAGAGGAGGTGGAACATCAAAGTGGTAGTGGGTGAATTCGAAATTGGTGTCATTTCGAAGTGGATTTCGAATTCATAAGTTGAATTTCGAAATCATAAGTTGAATTTCGAAATCATTTCGAAATGACCCTCCAACTTGGTGCAGTTGTCTTCAAATGGCCATAACTTCTTCATTTCAGCTCCGATTTGCAAACCGTTTAAAGCGTTGGACTTTTGACTTCCCGAGCTTCGAAACGATATATAATATGTATATAATGGACTCCAGAAAGTGCTCCAAATTTGTCCTCAAAGTCAGAGTATATAATGTCATCAGATTTTTGAGTTCTAAATTTTCATGCAGCTAAATCTTGCTTCATGCCTCATTTCCCACGCTTTCTTGCCTTCTTTCTTACTCCATAATGGTCATTTATCATCTTCCAACCTCATGATATCCTTGTTTTGCCTTTCCTTACGTTCAATGAGTCTTGACTCACTTATTTCTTCATTTAGCCCTTTCTTGATATTTCAAAATCTAAAGTCATTCAATTTGCACAATTTTCTTCCCTTGAACCTGAGATAAGTCTCCAAAGTACAGATTAAACTCATGGTTAGGGCCTTAGCATTGATTTAGGTCAAGTTGGGTGATTTGAATGTCCTTTGGTGTACAAATCATATCGAATATGTGCCATTAGAGCACATATTTTGGCTCCAATCAGCTAGTTTGTGCAACTTCTGTAAAGGAAAAATTACATATCGTTCAGTGCACGTTCACTGGCGAAAGTGTCCGTCTGATAAACGGACCCATTACCTTCCATCTTATCAACTGTAATCGAGTGATTCTACCACACAAGAATGCCCTGGTCTTAGCACTTTGAGTTGGCGGATTTGACGTGTGTAGACTTTTAATCGATCCTGGAAGCCCCGTCAATCTCCTGCAAAATGTCGGCCTATAGGTAAATTGGGTACTCTCTTTCTACTTTAGAAAATCACTGTTGCATCCTAACCAACTTTAAAAGAGCAATAATAGTCTCCCTAGATGATGTCATTCTTTGTATCTAGGTCGGCCCGGTCACCTTAAATGTTCGTTTCTCATTAGTAGATGACTTATCACCCTACAAAGTCATTATGGGATGAGTATGGCTGTACAAAATGAAAGTCATCCCGTCTACATATTATGAAATGGTAAGTTACCTTACTGAGGTTGGGCAAGTAGACTTACTTGGTAGCTAATTGGCTGCTCGACAATGCTACTAGGTGATTGTAGAAGTTGGGCAAATAGACCCAACTGAAGACGAACCCAAGTTGTCAAGTGTGAAGGGAAAATAACAATTATAGCAACAGGTGGAAAGAAATCCACCGACTGCTGATCCCCTGCTACCCCTACCCTTATCAGACGAAGAAGGTCGTATGACAAACATCAACTATTTGCTAACGACGGAGGAGCGTAGCCACCTAGAAGCTCTGTTTTACTGAAACGAGGATATATTTTCCTAGATCTATTCAAATATGACAGGAATCGACCCTTATGTGGCTGCTCATAAATTGAATATTCTACCAAATACATGTCCTGTGAGACAGAAAGTCCGAAGCTTCCACTTGGATCACTAGAAAGTAATCCAGACAGAAATTGCTAAGTTGTTGGCTATTGGCTTTATCTAGGAAGTCACCTATCCAAATTGGTTAGCCAACGTCGTGGTGGTCCCAAAGAAAGGAGGAACCTAGCAAGTATGCGTGGATTATACAAACTTAAATGATGCTCACTTGAAAGATAACTTCCATTTGCCCTGAATTGATCAAATTGTTGATTCTATGCCAAAAATGGAATGCTCTATTTCCTAGATGCTTTTTCCGGATAGCACCAAATCCCTATGTTCTAACCATATCAAGAAAGAGCGTCTTTCATCACTTCTCATGGATTATACTATTATAATGTCATGCTTTATGGGCTAAAAAATTCGGGTGCAACATATCAAAGGCTGATTACAAGAATCTTCAAACCGTTGATGGGATAGACAGTGGAGGTGTACATTGATGACATAGTCATCAAAAGTAAAACCTATGTAGAACACGTTCAACACTTGAAAGAAGCGTTCGGACTAATGCAAAAGTATAATATGAAACTTAACTTGCTTAAATGTGCATTTGGTGTCAGCACATGCAAGTTTCTTGGTTTTTTGGTGACTCGATGAGGAATAGAAATAAACTTGAACTAAGTAAAAGTCGTGCTTGATATACTCATTCCGTCCACTAAGAAGGAAATACAACGACTCATAGACCGTCTAGCAACCTTGGGTCGATTCATCGCCTGCTTCACTGATAAGCTTTGTCATTTCTTCAATACTTTACGTGGAACCCAAATGTTTGGCTAGATTGAGGAATGTAAAAGTGTCTTTGATGCTATCAAGCACTACCTCACAAAACCTCCAATTTTAAGCAGTCCAAAAGTGGGTGAGGAACTATACATGTATCTCGCTGTGTCAGACAACGCAATTAACACCATCCTATTCTGACATGCCCCAAAAGATAGACAAAAACCCATCTATTACGTGAGTAAAGCTTTGGTAGACGTCGAAACCCGTTATTCTCAAGTAAAGCAGATAATGATAGTACTATGCATTGCTGTAAAAAAGTTTCGTCCATACTTCCAAGCACATTAAGTGACAATTCTGAAAAAGCAACCATTGAGGGTCACCTTGCACAAGTCAGATTTATCCGGACGAATGATGAAGTGGGCTATTGAATTAAGCGAGTACGATATATGATATAAGCCACGCTTGTCATTGAAATGGTAGGTTTTTGCAGATTTCATAGCCGAGTTACCCCAAAAGTAGGTACAGATTGACATAACCAACCACTAGTGGATTTTAAATGTAAACGAAGCCTCAAGGATATCAGGAGCAAGGGTATGACTCGTGATATTTTCCTCTACTAAGGAGCAAATCGAACAATCTGTCCACCTCGACTTTCCCGCATCTAACAATGAGACCGAATACGAAACAATGATAGTCGGTCTTGATCTCGCCTTAATACTTGTAACATCGAAAGTGGAAGTACGAAGTGACTCCCAATCGATAGTTGGGTAGATTCAACGTGAATAAGAGGCCAAAGACAAATGTATGACTCACTACCTCATTGGTGTGGAAGCCCGTTTAGCCAGGCTGGCCAATTGGTAAGTCAAATGTATTTCCCGTGAAGAAAACGGAAAAGCAGATGCGCTGGTCGGAGTTGCCATCGCCTTGCCAATCATCGAATCCATAATGTTGTCAGTCTACGTCCAATCCACGCCTTCTATAGCATCAGAACGGGTCCATGATATATCCCATACAAATGTAGGGTAGATGTAGCCTATCATCAATTACCTCTACATTGATGAAGCCCTTGAGAATGAAAAACAAGCACACAAGCTTCGCGTTCAGGCTGCCCAGTTTACTTTGATCAATGATCAGTTGTATATACAGTCTTTTGGAGGATCTTATTTGAAATGTTTGACTGATTTGGAGACCCAATATGTTTTGGCCAAATTGCACAAGGGTGTATGTGACAACCACCCAAGATGATGAACCTTAGTGCATTGGACTTATTCTCCAGGCTATTATTGGCCTACAATGAAATGAGTACTAAAAATTATGCTCGAAAATGCGATCAATGTCAAAAGTATGCACCTATCCCCTGATTGCCAATCGACTGCCTTAACCCAGTGACCAGCTCGTGGCCGTTTGCATAGTGGGGAATGGACATAGTCGACCTATTACCAATCGATGCGGCTTAAAAAAAGCTCTTACTCATAGCCACATATTATTTCAGAAAGTGGGTAGAAGCTGATACCTATGCTAACATCAAAGACAAGGACGTGATAAAGTTTTTTCTGGAAAAACATTGTATGTCGGTTATAATTCTTCACGCCATTGTTACAGTCAATGGTCTGCAATTCAATAGTAGTGTCTTCTTAAAGTTTTGTTTGAAGTTGAAGATCATGATTGTTTATCCAATGCCTTGATATCCACAAAGCAATGGGCGGACATAGACGACAAATAAGACATTGTTAAATTCTTTAAGGAAATGGCTAGAATGGGTGAAAAATGGGTAGACGAATTGTCTGGCGTATTATGGGCTTATAGAACTACTAGCAGGCGACCTACTGGGGTCACCCCATTTGCTTTGGCATATGGCATGGAGATTGTCATTCTAACTTAGATAAGACTACCCACGGTCAGAACAATAATGCAAGAATTAGAAGCCAATGAAGGAAGTCTTGAAATGCATTTAGACTAGGTGGATGAAGAGCGTGAGGCCACAACTGTTTAACTAGCCTCATACCAACAAAGAACAATGTCTTCGTACAACAAGAGAGCGCGCCCACGATTGTTCCATCTAGGAGACTTGGTTTTAAGACAAGTCTTTGAGAACACAACCAAAATAGCAGCCAATAAGCTTCAGCCCAATTGGGAAGGACCATATGTTGTACTCAAGGCGGGAAAAACAGGGATGTACCAAATACATAGGCAAACAATAGTATAAATAATATTGGAAGACCAATTCCTTAAACATCGTGTTAATTTATAATATTCAAAAAGGGCTAGAAAGTCAATGTCTTTACAATGAAAGACCTAAACAACCAAAAAAAAAAAAAAAAAGCAGTAGTCTCAGGTAGTGTCTTGATCGTCATGGCCGGTTACTGCGGATTTGTCTCCCATTGTTGAGTCGTCTCCTTGCCCGGCTTTCTCTCCCAAATCGACTTCATTCTCTTCATCCGATGGAATACTAAGGATATCATCAATAATGTCATGTTTCTTCATATAACAACAATAGTCATAGAAAAATATGGCATTGACTTGTTGTTGGTAAGCCACCTCCAACTCTTTCTTTTCCTTAGCAAAGCCAGCCACAGTCTACTTAAGCTCCAACTTCAGCCTCGTCTTGGGCCATGTATGCCTTGATTTTTTCGACTGTTTTCAACTGTTCGAAAAGATGAGAGCATTATCTCATTAGATGCAGACCTCGACTACAGTCTGTCGCAAAAATTCAAGAAGAATAAGTAAGGAATAATGATGTATATAGTACAAACATCACATATAAAAGGTATCGTACCACTTCCGCCTTTTGCATGGTCGTGTAGTTCTTCAAGTGCATGATCGCTTCGATGGTCTCGTTTGTGGTCCCATGTGGGACACAAGCCATGAAGTTCTGCTGGGGGTCAGCGATCACATCCACTAGAATCCTCTCAAGCATCGGAAAGAGTTTATTCATGTGAGAAGAAGGCTCTATATTGATGAACGTGGGGAAACGCTCCAAAAGAATGTCCAGTTCTTCCCGGCTATGCACGTTAGCATGAGCAGTCGGCGGAGTTTGTGCCCTAGGCATGGATTCATCGCCTGATATGGTGACTGTTTTCCCTAGCTCATGAAATGGAATACTTTCCACATCTTGTGTCTTGGGAACTGGCGAAGACGATGGAATTGGTGTCGAAGGAGGTACGACAACAAGCTTAGAGGATGAGCCTTTTTTGCCGCTTGTCTTTTGTTTTTTGTTGACTACGTAACTTTGATGGCCTCATTAAACATTTTTTGTTATCGTTTGCGGAAATTGGCTCGCAGATTATTGACCATCTCTTCTTCTTCTTCTTATACCTCTTCAATAATAGGTGACACGATCGGCTTGACAATATCGTGCTATTTGGTCCCATTCGCTTCGAATGTCTCGTCCGGCTCGGTTACGACTTCCTAAGCTTAAGGATGGATGACAATCTTTTTCTTTGTCGATCGGGGGGTAGGGCTTGAAGCTGGCCGAGAAGTTGAACTAGGGGCTTGGTGCAAAGTCCCTTCCTGACGCTTCTTCTTCCAAACATCTAAACGGGTTTGCCATCTCAACGTCAGTAAGATGAGCTACCTCATAGAAAGACAAGTCCTTCAACACGAAATGCTCGTCTGACACAAGAGTTAATGGTGCTAGTCGTACGAAGAGAAGGATCATGAACGACTTATCTTGAGCAAAAATGACCCTCAAATTTTTCTCTATAAGCAGCAACTATGATTTCGTTCAGCCTGGTCAATTTCAAATAGTTTTTTGAGACAGGCGAATGATGATTTCTCCACCCACTCGACCAAGTGACCTTGCCTATTTTTATCTGAACGGATAGAACACCTATTAGTGGAATTCACAAGAAAATAAGGATGAAAAGTACACAAGTCATGAAAACATTCAATACTTGGGATCTCCAAGGATCCCATGGGCTTAAATAGCTTGTTTGGACCCTCAATTGATCCACTTTATGGGCCGGACACTAATATGTGTCCTTTGCCCCAACTCTTGCTAGAGTATGGTAGTCCGATTATGAACTGCAAGGATGAAATGTAAGTTGACAAACTAAAGCGCTCTTTAGGGCTCATCTTGATGGTGTAGACGAACAACACTTCCAGCAAAGACAAGTTCAACTGATACAAGGTGTCTAAGACATTGCATCCCATTGGAATCTGGATGGCATTGGGATAAATGAAAACAAATGGAGTCTAGGAAAAATGTAGGAATTGTTTCACTAAGGACGAGATTAGTAGTCAGAGTCCCGCTGCAAATTGTTTTTTGGTGAAATAAACCATATTGTGAGGAAGCCCGTTTGTAGACTAGGCATCTCAGTTTGATAGCTGGATGAAAATCGAGTTTGGGATGTAGCAACAGACACAAAATTCCTGCTCGGACAACTCGTCGATTAGACGTCCCGTCAGGAAAAGGCTAGACTGAGACAACTTAGCCTTGTCGCGTTGAATTCTACCACTCGTGGATGCAACCCCACTTCTATCCATATTTTCAAATGGAACAAAGGCCGAATGAACACTTGTATGGCAGAATCACCAGCTAGTTAGCACGGGGATGCCCTAGAAAGACGTCTAACTAAAAACTATTCTTATCACACGAGAAATGATTCATCTCCTACCCTAAATGGCCTATCACAAGACTTGTTGAGCAAGTCATGACCAAACTGCATCACGACCTCAAGCAATACAGGGCTTGAGCCCAAGAATGCTATAGGACTCGATAGAATACTAATGGAAAGCAAAAACAAACTCCAATGTCACAACCAAACTAACACAAGACCAAATTTCGACAAAGATTTATGGGAAGCATAAGCGGAAACGGTGGTTGGAATGCATTCAATGGTGGAAAAAAAGTCACAAAAATAATGATCGAAGAAGAATTATGTACCTAGTAGGCTGTGTTATGGTGAAAACAGAGTTGCATCATCGAGAGGAATAGACAAAGAGAACCAAAGTAATAGTGGCAAAGAAATTAGTCATCTGCCTAAAAGCAACCAACCTATATAGGGTATGGTTGCAAAGATCGAGGCATTTGAAGGGGTACAATGCCTGACACAATGCCTTGATTGACGTGACCCCACGATGAGTGAGCATAGGAGACATGGATCTTGGCGCCATGTTTTCAAATTCTACAAAGGTCGCAACTCTTGCAACTGGCCGTTTGATTCCTATTTGGGCCCAACTACAAGACTTGGGGGGCATTGTGGGACTCTCTCTGTAAGATCGTCCCGAAGTCATTCACTCTCTTGCGGCCATCTGGGAGTGCAAGTTGTTTGGAAGATCATTTTCAACTGTATAGCCCAACGACCCTGAGGCCAAGTGACTAATCCGTCCCAAAGTGGGCTAGACAAAAAAATCTTACACGAATACAACAAGATTGGCGCCCAATTGTCCTTCACGCATTTACTCACCCATTAATGCATAGATTGCGAGCTAGGCACGCTCCATATTAAATGTAGCCGTTACTAGAAAACATTCCATTATTAGTGGCTCATCAAGGCAAGACAACCATTATGCATCGATAGTCAATACCAAAATATTGCGTAATCAAGCGCAGTTAAGGTGCTATGAAGATAACTGGAAAGACGTTACATTGGAATAAGTATAAATAACCATGCAGACTTCACAAATGGTGTGCACTTTTTTTTTTCTAACAAATTCCCTTACTTGCTTAAGTCGTTTATTGACTTTAGCATCAGAGGGACACGCCCGAACAAACTTTTCGAACTACCTTTTATGTAGATAATGCAATCATCTACATCTCGAGCGAACTAGACGAAAACTGTTAATCAGGTAATTCATCTGACTCTTGAGAGTTAGACAAGACAATTTATTCGGATCGTGTAACAATAGACATGTGTCTTTTTATTTAATATTTTGCATCTATAGACATGACAATGAGGTACCCACTCAATATCAATCAAAAGACAAGACAATCTATTCGAATCGTGAAACAATAGACTTGTGTCTTTTTATTTAATATTTTGCATCTATAGACATGAAAAATGAGGTACCCACTCAATATCAATCAAATTAGAAAATTAAGATGGTTTGATTTTGACAGAGCTCTGTTGGGTTTTCGAGAAATGGGAACCATGAAATTTTATTTGATTTAATCAATAATATTTGTGGATTTTAATAATTGGACTCATCTTAGTATTTATTTTCTCCAAAATCCATGACTCTTTTTACCCTCTTTCCCTCACTCCAAAAAAAACTTCTCAGGCGCCGGATTCTCTTCCACAACAAAACAAAGCCATCACCATCACCAACGTGGCCCCAAAAGTGCTTTTCAAAAACAAAAAACAAAAATCAGTACATAATTTTTGGACACACTGAAATAAGTCTAAAACAGCCAGACCCACATGTGCCTGCCCTCCCACATTCACAAAAAAAAAAAAAAAAAAAGGAAAAAAAGGAAAAAAAAAAAAAAGGCCTAAACATTGATAAAACTAGAAATTGGTTCCACTTTCTCTTCATCGAAGTACTCCAATTCCTTGAGTGCCAGCCTTCTCATTTCCTCTATTACTTCTCTGTTCTTCTCTACTTCCTCTAATTTTGACATTTTCTGTATTGTTCCAGCATAGAACCCATATTTTCTTAATTTTTCTATCTCCTTCTCCTTCCCACCACCTAGTATTGCTCCACAGGCTGCTCCGCACGCGTGCAACTCAGTTCCCTTTTTATCGGTCACGATTCGGGTCGACCCGGCCTTCCCGACGCTGGGGCTGGATTCGTCGCATTGGGCTTGGATGTACTGCCCGTTCACGACCCCTTGCGAGCCGATGGTACGTGTGAGTTCGATGATGACTTGGAGGATCCGATCCGAATGCTCGTCATCGTCATCCAGGTTGTTGGATTTTGCTAGTAATTCCAACCCGAATGGGATCATGCCGTCGCCCGTGAGAAGCTCAATGTTTGGGCCGAACGTGGGGCCGGGTCTGGGCGGGGAATTGGCCCTGGGCTGATCCGTTAATGGGATGTGCTCGTGGAAGTACGAGGCCGCGTGCATGAGGTGGAGCGCGGACGCGGCGGCGATGGCAAGCTCCCGCCGGCCGCCAACGAGCTCGCAGGCGGCGATGCAGAGCGCCGGCGCCGTGGTCTCCGGGGCCGCGAAAGTGAGGTGGTGCATGGGCTTGAAGACGGAGAACGGTTCCCGGATGGCAATAACCCGTCTGAGATGGGCGTCGATGTCGTCGTTAATGGAGGTCCAGTATGAGCTCTTCTGAGCCATGGTGACCCTGATGGGGCCACCCGATGGACGGCGATGATTGGATCTGTGGAGCGTGGAGATGAAGTTCTGACCATTGATATGGGTAAAAGCAGTAGCCATGGAGGATGGAGAGAGGGAAAGGTGGGTGAGAGTGAGCTCTCAGGGTAGTTATAAGAATAGGCCCAGGGATGTCACGTGCCACCAAGGAGCAAATCTTTAGGATCCTGATTTGATTAGGATAAAATAGCACCATGATTTAACGTTATTCACGTTTCTTTTTATTTTATTTATTGGGGACTTTAATATTCAATTTGGACATTATTACTTATTATGAATCTATGAATTTAGGATCGAAGAATTTGGCAGTGATGGAGGCGCCGGCCGCCGGCCACTCGAGTTACAAATTGAAATAACTGTAGACGCCCCGGTTACAACAACCTAATCATTGCAAATGTTAAAAACGTTTGTACTCCAATGACTTTCTCATCCCACGTTCGCTTACATCCTTAAATCATTACATTTTATACATTATTTTTTTAAGCGATAATTATATTTTCAACCATCCAAAAATTAAGATTTGTTTTATATAAATTTATCATTTAAATCCAAAATAACGAGTCATCAAATTATTATTTTTATAATGAATATATATATATAGAAAAATTTGAAATTTAATTTAAATTATTTTATCAAAAATAATTTATAAAAGTTTTATGCATTTAAAATAATAAAATAAATCTTTCATAATTACTAATGGTATTGCATTATTTCTTTCAACTCATGATCTTTATCTTTATTGACTTAATTTCCTTATGTCATGTTTGGTTGATTGTTATAGCATGAGACAAAAATAAGAGAAAAAATATTATTATATTTTCGTGTTTAGTTATTGATGAGATATAATAAGTTATTATGTTACTTATTTTAATTGGGTTCAATTAAATATAGGATAGGATAAATAGCAGGTTATATTATCCATCATTTTTTTTAATCTTTTTATATATATATCCCATATATCATAAATTTATTTATTTTTTTATCAATTTTTTTATTTTTTATATTAATTATTTTACAAAATAATTTTTTATTATAAAATATTAATATATGTTTAATTAATATATATATATATATATATATATATGTGTGTGTGTGTATTTGTGTGTAATGATGCATATTTTTAGGGTTATAATGATTATACTTTTTCTATATTGCTTGCATTTATATTTTTTGTATCAATTTTTTGATACAGTGGATTTTCTTCTCTAGGAATTTTCACCTATATGTTCTTAATTTGTTTTTTTTTAATTGCTTATTCTTGTTATTGTGTAACAAAAACAATATCATAAAAAGATTTTGTGGGAAAAAAATTAAAAAAAAATTGGAAGAATTAGCATGAAAATGATTTTATCTTATCACTTGCAAATATCTCTAACATTTCTTCTTACGAGTAGTAGGAATTCCCACTTTAGAAGGAAAACAAAATAATAAAACTGAAAAAAAAAACTTCTAATTTTTTTATTTAAAATTATAAATTCCTAAATTGAGAAACCAAATCTTATTTTTTAAAAAATGCACTTTTTGGATCAAAAATATTTTTTATCAAATTTTTTATACCCATTTCACACCAAAACATTTTTAAAAAGTTGCAAAGATGTAAAATATTATAATTATAATTTTAAAAATGGGGATTATTATTATTTTTCATGATAGAAACTAATTCATCTTTTTAAACCAAATATTTCAAGAAAAAAAAAGAAAAATTAAAATTATTAAGTTCTTTTATCTTGTTCTTCCTTTTTCTTTCTCTTTATATACTTTGAAAATTAAAGATAGGTTGAGGTTCCATTTAGGTCATAAAGCAAAGAAAAGGAAGAAAAATGAATGGAAAGATAAAATCAAGAAAAATTAAAACAAATTCTAAACTCAATAAGAAAAAAAAAATTATTATATTTTATCTTTCTAATGTTTCCAAATATAAAAAAATGATATATTATCTTTGAAAATACTAAGGTATCCACTTAGTACCTATCAAATTTCTATATTAAATTTTTATAGTGAAATTTAGTAAACAAACAAAGCTAAAGTATAAATTAAAATTGAGATTAGGATACAAAATAACGAGATTCGAAAAATATTCAGTGAAAAAGACTTATTCGTTCAAACCTTATGTTTGACTTTTGTTAATTTTTAAAAAGCCAAAGAAAAGTTAGGTAAGATGTGAAATTATTAGGTACCATCCATGACAAAAATATGTATAAAATGACTTATTGAAATAAATTGATCAATCCAAATCAATGGTGTGTATCACATTGATGAGATAATGGGGGTATAAGTCGTTATTTAAATTTACAATCATTTTTGTATTTTGTTACATGTCTTTATCACTTCCCCCATCCTACCTACCCGCTTTACCAATAGGCAATTACCACCCATTTCCCTTTATTTTAACAATAAAAATGGGACTCCAAGAACAAGATGACAAGCCACTGGTCAATTGTTGGACCATGAAATCATAACAAGTCACAATAATTAAAAATAACACACGTTTTTTTTTTATAGAATTTAATACACTTTATCCCTTTTAACCTATCTCATGTTTTGCATATTACCTCTTTAGGTTTAAAATCGAACAAGTTTCACCCTAAAGTTCTTAAATTGCAACATTCTACCTTTTTCGTTAGACGGTGTTAGTTTAAGTAAATGAAAATGTCATGTGTTATACACGTTTGTAAATTCCTAAACCCAAAAAATCGTTTCTCCCTCAGTCTTTGTTTTCGTTTAAGTTTGTAATATATTACAACCCTAATCCTGTTTGGCTGTTGTGAAAGTGTAAAAACAATACGAATCAAAGTTCTTAAATTGTAATATCCACTGACCTCATTATAATTAGTCAACATAGTTGAGTAGATATTTCAATTTCCTTTTAGAAACCAGATGAAAGAAAACCCATAACAACCTAAAATTCCAATTTTTTTTTTCTTTTCCATCACTTTCTTTGCAACCAAACAGCAACATATACAATCAAACTACCCAAATTCCACACTTCACTAAACATTTCACACACAAAAACAATTTCATCCGAATGGGTACCCTTCAAAATCAACCCATAAACCAAAAAAAAAAAAAAACACACACACACACACACACACACAAAAAAAACCAAAAAAAAAAAAAAAACATAAAAGTCATTCCAATAATCACACTAGAAAATGCCCATTTGCAGACCCCCAAAATTCAAAAATCCAAGCCCCATTAGCTCCTTATTCAAATGTGGAAGCATATAATGCCTAAGAAAAGAATGTATGATTAGGATTTGAAGATTGGAGTAAAAAGGAGGAGGTGATGGTAAGAATATAAAGACAAAATGTTGAAACTACTAACCACCTGTAAAAAGGGGAAAATATTGAAAATTCTAAATAGGGCTAGGGTTGCAATTTGTTGTAGACAAAAACGAAGATGACATTCGAGGAAGAGAGAGTTATTTGGGTTTGAGAATTTACAAATCTACCCTTCATTGGTCAGTCACGTGTACAACACGTGAGATTTCGATTCACTTAAATTAACATCGTCCAACAAAAAAGGTAGAGTGCTGCAATTTAAGAAGTTTGGGGTGCAATATGTTCGATTTTAAACCTAAAAGGGCAATGTGTAAAACATGAGATAGGTTAAGGGGGTAAAGTGTATTAAACTTTTTTTTTTTTTACTAACATTCACAATATAAAAAAATTAAAAAATTTTAATAGCATATCTTCCATTTATGGAGTTTTTTTTTTTTTTTAATTTTTAATTTTTCTTAGTAAAAATTATCTCTATATGTGACGTTTATAAGATAAAATAGAATGATACGTCATCACCAATATAAATAATCAAAATTTCAAGAGGTTTAAATAAACCCACAACAAAATAGTTGTCATGCAATTACTTAAAAGCTATAAGGTGAATTTAAATCAATTTATAAGTTATAACACTTTTAAGGGTATTTGATAAAACTTAATATTTATTATTTAATGACTTAAGTTGACTTTTAGTTAAATTATACTTAAATTATTGATTTAAAATTTATTACTTAATTCTTATTTTAAGTGTTAAGGTTGTTTGATAAAATTAACTTCAAGTTTATTCCAAATCATCAAATTGACATATTTATCCTCATAAATTAAAATTAGGGCAAAAGGGTCATGCAATTACTTAAAAGCTATAAGGTGAAAATATAAATCAATTTATAAGTTCTAACACTCTTAGGGTATTTGGTAAAACTTAATACTTACTTAATGACTTAAGTTGACTTTTAGTTAAATTATACTTAAATTATTGATTTAAAATTTATTACGTAATGCTTACTTTAAGTGTTAAAGGTTGTTTGATAAAATTAATTTCAATTTTATTCTAAATCATCAAATTGACATATTTATCCTCATAAATTAAAATTAGGGTAAAGGGGGTCAAGCAATAATGGAGGTCGTGGAATAACGAAAAAGATCATAAAAATAACTAGGACAAATTTTGGTAAAAAAGTAAAATGAAGATGTTGACTTAAAAATAAGTTAATTATTTTTACTTACTATTTAATGTTATTTTTCACTTTAAGTTATGTTATTAAGTTATTTTACCAAACATACTTAATTTATTTAATGACTTAAATTAAGTTATTAAGTTGATTTACTAAACACTCAGTTCACGATTTTTATTCTTAGGTTTATGAATGAAACCCATATCCCTTTAGGTGTTGAGGTGTCTATTAGGTACACGTGTGGTGCTATATCATTGACGTGAAGACGAGTATGTGTATTGTAGAGTAAGATTTAGGATAATATCCATTAAGTAATTCTATATATATATATATATATATGTATGTAAGTATGCATGTATGTATATATTAATAGTGGATTATCCTCTACGATTTTTAGATCCCATGTTTTGTTTTGTTTTTACTTCCACAATATTTTTGAAAAACTTTGTTGACGATTTTCTACATAAATTGTTGTTTCCTTATGTAATTGAATTTCTTTATATCATCTCTTATTCTTAATGAGAAATTTATAAAATTAAAAACTAGGCTATACCATCCACTTTTGAGAATTGAAATAAAAGCTAAGTGATGATATGGATGCTAATGAGAAATAGTTAGGTCAAATCAACAACAATATATAAATTGCCCTATTGAAACTTTTCTAAATAAATTGATCAATCCAAATGCCTTCAACTTGAATGGCATGTATTACGTTGATTCCTAGGGAGTACAAGTTGCCAATTATCTTCTTTTTTTAGAAAAAGGGGGGGGGGATCACACATGTGAAACACCCATATATAATTATAAATAAGTTATCAAGGGGGCACAAAAGCATCCTAAAAGAAACTGCCAAAGGTGCTTATTATAGTTCTAGAGGGGATAAATAGTACTCCAATTTCATAAATAGTTTGTGCTCAATTGATATTAACAAAATAATTATAGTTTGTTGTATAATACTTATAGTTTAATAGTTATTTAAAAAATAACTTGTTTATGCTCAACACAATTCATAAATAATTCTTTATATCGATAGATGTTGTATCATCAATCATCTTAAAAATTAAAATCCAAAGATTCCAAAAGAGCATATAAGTTATGAAAGTTCTTGGCCCTTATGAAGCCTTGCTGTCTATGAAATTATTCAGTGAAGGTTAAAAGAAAATAACATTGCTTCACTATCTTTGTTTGTGACAAAAATAGTTTTTTCATATCATACTAACCATCTTATGTACAACAAATGATAGAAATTTTTTATTAGCATTTGATATAACACTTTAAAATAACACAAAATATAAGAAGAAAATATATACTTTGATTCACAATGTTCAACTTCAAAATGGTTTGAAAATCTTTGAGTAACACCCTTAATCTTCATTCTCTTATTCTTTTTTTTATGAATTATTTAGTGATAGGTAAGGAAAATGTATTTGAATGAATGCGAGTGGGGAGAGAGGGATCAAGAACCTCTTCTTTGTATAAGTGCTTTACGGTTCTAATTAATGAATCATTAATTAGGTACTTTGAACTTTTCTATGAATTCAATAAGTGTTGTGTTTCTCAAAATAAAGATAATTTAATATCATCAAAATACATGCATGAAAAATGATGCATTAAGGCTTTTAAGAAAAGAGAACTTCACGTGGTTACTAAGACCACTTTCGATTCCAACATTTTCTCATTTCGCCTATAATGATGACTTAAGGACATTTTTTTTTGTTCTAAATTCATTAAGTGGTCACCCATGATCACAATTACTTTAAATTTGAAATTAGTATAGGTTGGCTACTATTGTAGATCATGACCGTCCTATATTATTATCTCAATTGATTCTAGACAACATCATAATATTAACAATTTTTTATCAAACAAATATTAATGAAGAATTTTGTTTAAAATAATTTTGTTAAGAGTTGTTTTTAAGAATAGTTTTTTATTTTTAAGAAAAAAAAACATTTAGTTGTCCATTATTTTGATAATTTGTTTTTGAGAATTGTTCAAAAAAGGAGTGTTTTTAGAGAACAACTTGAAGTTGTTTTCTCTTGATTTCAACATTGATAAAAGAAATAAATAAAAAGAAGTACTGCATAGTACAAATGCCCTAGCTTAGGATGTCTTGGTTATATCTCCATCTTCAATGATTCCAATTGGCTCTTTCTTTGATGTTTGCTCCTCATGGCTCCAAAAACTTTAACGTCTCATTTTTCTTTACTTTAACTCCATGATTTTTGTTTGGTTTAGACACATGACTTGGAAGCTAAGAGAACTATAGGCAATAGTTAAAGAATAGGAAGCTTTATTATTCAAAGGATGCTTACAAGGTTTTTGAAAGCTCATTTGCTTGGTTAGCATGTGAAATGAGTGGTGCCTTAGCCAAATGAAGTTTTCACCTATTTTTATAGGTACCAGTAGAACTCTCTGAAACCCACAAAGATTCTCTACTATCCTAGAATTCTCTAGAAGACCCTATACAAAGACTATTTACAAGATATGTCTGGAAGTCTCTAAAACATCCTATAGACTTCCCTTGTTTTCCACCATTGTGTAAAGATACATGGACATCTCTAGGTTACTTTAGAACCTTCCACACTCCTTTATTAGTGCAAATGATCCTAAGGTTCCGGAAACTTCCTACTCACCTATAAGCCTAAGGGAGGGTCATTTGAGCAGGTCATGACATAATACTCTAAAAATGTAGATTGGTTGACCAGACTTCCAATAGTCACAAATTGAGTTTTATATTCTATTGAAAACATGAACAATCTAGAGGGTTATCTACCAACTAAACTAGATTGACTAATAGTCTCCTTAAGGATTGAAATCTCCTCTTCAAAATGCTTTCAGTATGAATCATAAAACTAAGGTTCAAGTCTAGGTTCAATTTTTATCTCTAATGCTTACACACATACAAAATTTTACCTTTGAAAGCTTAATTGGAGGTTTTAAAACTTGGCCTACACATCTACAACCTAAGCCAAAATATGTAGTTTGTTGAGGTTTTCAACCTTGTTTAAAGACTTAATTGTAAGTTACCTAAGGTCATGAAAATGCCAATCTTGTTTATACAAGGCTCTAATATATAGGAGGTCGGTCATGTGAGATGATGAAATATCAATATTTTAAGAAGGGAGTAGAGTAGAGTGAGAGATACAAGAAATGGGTTAGAGAGAGTGAGAATGAAATTAAGGAGAGCACTAAAGAGAGTGGGGAAGTTTTTAATTTTGTTTTATTTTGTGGGAAATAGAGTCTTTTCAAAGTGGTCTAAAATAGTAACTTGCATATTAATGCATCAAAAGCTTTTGGAGATGACAAATGTCACAAAAACACAATGGTTCCCCTTCTCTTTTATTTTTTAGATGAGTTGAATGCATCTTAATCTTGTTTCGATAAATCTTAATCTTGTTTTGGTGAACCTCCAACTTTAACCACCAAACCAAGATCCCTAAACTAGTTTCGAAGTTTTTGATGGTGGAGAGACCAGTTTCATCAACAAGATACACCATGTTCATTTTAGAGCCCTGAGCCTTGCTCCTAACTAGGTAGACATATATTAGCATTAGGGTGCCATATCAAGAGTAATACGTTTGAGGGGACTTATAAGATCATTTGGCTATAAGTATTCCGAAGGAAACATCCTTCCTAAAATAGGGGTGAAAAAATCAACCCTCTTAGGTGTGTATAGTGTTACCTTCACCAAAAAGTATAGTAAAAGTGACCCTTTTGACATTCAGTATAAGCAGACATTCACATTCCATGAACATCCGAATAACCCATAAATATACTTGAAGATAGGAGTCTAAGTCCAAATGACAACATTATGGCATAGGAGTTATGTAAGAAAATATAGATTTTCCCATGTATTGAAGTTCAAGGGGGAGATGTGCTACATTTCATGACAGTGGAGAGTGGTCTTGAGCATGTACTGCTACATACAAAGATATATGGCATTCTCTAATAAGTTGTATCATGGTGGGGCTCACATGAAGTATATTAGAACGTGGTTTGCTTTGATTAGCCCACTTGGATTTTACAAAATAGGACATCAATAATGCTTATAGGCCCTATTATCTCTACATGTCGAATCTAATTGGATTGTTGTAGATTTTGCTATCTAAACTCATATTTCGTTTAGATATATTTTGTCTTCACTAACTTAGATCATTAGAGAGACTTGGTACAATGTAAAGATTGGTAATAAAAATAATGACAAATGAATTTGTGAACTTAGTTTATAACATGCTAGTATGTAAGGTTGATCAAAAGGGCTATTTATGCTAGACCATAGTCTTGGTGAACCATATGCATAAACCTCTTTGATTTATATAGCATCAAATTGGAGTTCTTAGTGACTCATATTGATGAACCTCTTTGATTTATATAGCATTAGACGTAGGGCTGCAACATGGGTGAGTTGAGCTCAACCCAAATTTAACCCGACCTAAAAAAATGTGAGCTTGGTTGGGGTTGAGATATTTTAATTAAGTCTAAGATTGATTTGGGCTTAGGTTGAGATTTCACTAATCCCAACTCAACTCGAGACCTCATTTTACTTATATTTTATGTTAATATAACCATATTTTTTTAATGGTATATAATAGTATTTTTGTTAAAAATGATATTGTAAAAAATTCAATATAATATTTTGATAATTTTTACCAATAGTAGGTCTACATCATCAGAACTTTTATTTGCATACAACACATATATTTAAAGTATAAAATAGATGAAATATTAACTGAAACCAAAAAAAAAAAAGGATCAACATTTGTACTAATTATAAACTAATAGCAATCCTTAGTTCTATTATATCAATTTTTTGTTACATTAAATCATGATTACACAAATTAAATGAAACAAAAAAATATCATACTTATATTTATTTTTAATAAAAACAATTTTAAAATATATTTCTCAAACATAAAAATAAAATTCTTTTACTTCTTTTATTATTAAATATAAATATAAAAATTATTTTATTATATATATATATATATATATATATATATATATATATATATATATTTACTTTAAACATAAAAAATTTCTTGCTTTAAAAACTTGATTTTTTTTCAACCTCAAATTCAAGGAAAATATGAAATATAGAAACCATCCAAAACAAGATCTTGATTGGACTCATTGAAATGGATAATTATAGTATTTATTTGTGACTTATACGTCTTGTATTGATTTAGATTTAGCTTCAAATTCAAAGAAAATAAAATATGGAAACCATCCAAAATAAGATCTAAATCAGACTTATTCAAATGGACAATTATATTCCATGTTGTAAACATACATTTGTGACTCATGCGTGTTATTTTGATTTGATTTTAGCTTCAAATTCAAAGAAAATGAAATAAAAAAACCTTCTAAAACACAACCTATATTGAATTAATTCAATTCGACACTTATATTTCATGTTTCTAACCTGTGTTGTGATTCATACATGTTATGTTTAAATAATAATTTATAGTTATTATAATTATGTTATTTTTTAATTATATATTATATAAATCACATAATTTTATATTTTTATTAATATTTTTTTAATCTTTTGTCATAATTATTAGTGGGTATGAACGTTCTTCGTTATTCTAAATATCTCAATCAAACTTTTTCTAATCTCTACCCTTTTTCTTTATTAATATATAATCGATTTATTATCTTTAAAACTATGTTTGGTTCTCGGAAAATATAAGGAAAAGAAAATATAGAGGAAAAATGGAAGGAAAGAAAAAATGAAAGAAAATAAAAAATAAATTCAAAGTTTATAAATTATTTTTATATGTTTCTTCAAACTCATTTCACTTTATTTCCTCAAATATATAAAGATTAAATAATTTTAAAATATATAAATTTCTAACTAATTTTAATTATATTTAATTTTCTTTAAAAAAATTTATAGCGAAACAAAACATGAAAAAATTATTATTATTTTTTTTTGTATTTTTTTCTTTTCTCGATACTTTCTGAAACCAAACATAACCTAATGATTGACATTTAGATCTTATTTCTAACACAACATACTTTACCAATGTGCTTTGCCCCTCCAATTTCCATTTCTTAACAATACAATGTGCTTATTCATCACTAATGCTATGAGATTTAACCAAATCAAAATGAGCAAGATTTTAGATACCC
This sequence comes from Vitis vinifera, assembly GCF_030704535.1. Taxonomy (NCBI): domain Eukaryota; kingdom Viridiplantae; phylum Streptophyta; class Magnoliopsida; order Vitales; family Vitaceae; genus Vitis; species Vitis vinifera. The sequence goes on from NC_081823.1 coordinate 6,676,105, forward strand.
AATTCACAATCTTCCCCATCCTAGGAGAGGGCTTTGAAGTAGCTTCATTATTGCATTAGAAAAGTGAACATGTGAAGGCAGATATGATTATGAACTAATAGTCAAAGTGGCAGAGTGAGCACATGTGCATCCAATGGGATTGATTTCTCATGCAAGTTTCTGCCAAACTCATACTTGTGGCTCACACTCTCTTCCAAAGAATGAGGGACAACTATGGCTCTATGAGAGTAGGGCCCCTACCCCATCCTTTCAAAATGATGAGAAGGGAGTTGGCCCAGTTGGCCCAGTTGGGCATGGTCTAATCACATTGGCCCCACCCACTTATTCCACATCTTCAATGCATGTGCCCTAAAAAAAAAAAGTAGGGTTAGAATGATTTATCTATTTATTGTGGTAATCCAACTTGTCCCACTAAAATTAATTTTAATTAGTAGAGGCCAAACATGTAGAAATTCAATTTGGGTTTGTGTGAGAGAAGGGTTGTGTACCGTCCACTCTTCCCATGGTGGGATCCAATTTATTTTCTATTCTTATTTTCTTGATTGATTAAAGATGTGTTTGGTTGTTGATGTTCCCTTGTATTTTTCTACTTGTCTTTATTTTTACTTTTCGTTTTTATATTGCATGGGTCTCATCGATTCATTGAAAGAAATATCTACTCCCTTCCTTCCACATACCAAATTTGAAAATTTTTATTATATTTTATTTTATGAAATGAAAATAATATCACCATTAAATCTAAAACTTTTGCTTGCTTTCTAAGCTTTTGTTAGAGGATTACAAAGACTATTAGAAAAGCTTGATTGACTCGCAATACCATGGTTTTAAGATTTCAGACATATTTATATGATTAAAAAGAATCCATCGTAGATGATTTTTTTATTTTTTTATTTTCTAATGTGAGCTATTAAATGAGTTTTTTTTTATAAAAAAAAAACATAAATCTACATTTTTTTTCGAAAAAAATTTGGTTTAATGTTAATACACTTCTTATTTTTATTTAAAAATATGTATAATTTCCATACAAAAGTACAAATTCTAATTTAAAAAGCATTTATTTATCTTTTGTCCTCTAAAATTGTTTTAGCAAAAAAAATTAAATATAATACCTTTTTTTAAAATAATTTTTAAAAATGATATAGTTTCAATAAAATGTGATATTCCTTTTTTTGGTTAAATAGAAAAAAAAAATGTTTGACTAAAATGATGATATCAATCAGTATGATTAAAATAAACTTGTTATCTAAGTAGAATTAATTTGGTATAATTAAAGTAAATTTGTTATCAGTAGGTTTAATTTGGTTATATTGATAGATATCAACATGTTATTTTTTTATATTTTATTTTATATGAAAGTTATTATTATTTTTTTATATTAAAATAAAAAATAGGAAGCGTATCCACCACTCTCTACGCAATCTTGTCTAATATACTCATCTCACATTTTCAATGAAGTTTAATGATAATTTTTTTGAAAATCATATTCGATTGAATCCTACAATGATGACCATCCAAAACAAATTTCTTGCATGGGCCTTTGTGTGTTGTAAATCTTCCAACAACCAATGCACCTAAATTGAAGTTGGCTTTTGACCTAATATTTTATGTGAATCATGTTCCTTGCACGTGACCCATTGAGAATTGGCTTGTGTTTGAAATGATTGAACACCTTTGAAAAGACGAGAGGAAAAAAAAAAAAAATCCCATATACAAAATGTTAAGATGTTTGATTACCAAATTACTTAAAACACCTCTCAATTGTGATTTCAATTATTAAATTTGCTATTTTCATTTAAATGTGGCTTGGGACTTGGACAAAAGGACAATAAATACATAATATGTTAGTTTGAAAAAAGTTTAGAACATGTTTGGTAATTATTTTTTAAAAATAGTTTTAAAATTTTTAAATATATTTTAAAAATAATTTATATATATCTAATCATTCTACATGTTTATATAATTATTTTTTAAAATAATTCTTAAAAAATAAATGAAAATAACTAAAAATATGTCTTCTAAAAATATTATGTTTTTTTGGTTTTTTATTCTAAAGAATAGAAAATTGTTCTCGAAAACCAGCTGCAAAAGAAACCCTTAATTACCAAATATAATTATAGTTAATTTTGGTTGAGGTCAAAACACATGAATTAGTTCAATTTTAAAAATATGTCAAATGCAATTAATTTGGAAAAAGAAATATCATCTAAAGTCTTTTATTTGCATTAATTTAATCACTTTATAGTTCAATTCCATTTATGAATTAGGCATCTCTTGAAAAAAAAGGAGATTATATTTTTCAATATCAAAAAATAAAATTATTTTTAAAGTATAATTTTTTGATATAAAGCAAAAGTGGTCGTGTTTTGCTTATGTGCTTAAGTTATTAGATAGATATTCATATGAGTAGTAAGGTTTGATATAATTTGTCGATACAACATCAACTTCACACGGTTTTTGTTGATCTGAGTAAAGTATAAATGAGTTTAAGTCAAATTCGTATCCACTTACATAACTTATTTAATAATTAAATAATTTTTGGGTCAATACATATAACACGAATTTGATTTGAATTTTAAATTTATTTTTAAATAAATAGGTCATAAACATATTTAACTGAAATGTTAAATATATAGATATATATAATACCTAATTTATTCCGACTATTAAATATGAAGACTTAATTATTAAATGAGTTTATAATTAGGTGCTAAGTTTATATTTTTAACATAATTATTATTTATGTAGTTGAATTATAATACTTAAATTTTGATACCACAAGAACACGATCCATCAACATTAATTACCACCCCTAATATTTCGGTAAAAAAATAATATAATCTCAATTTCAAAATTTCAACTAAATAAGGTGATTTGGTTATATTATTTAGAAATAATTTTTAGAATTGTTTTCTATGGACATGGATTTGCCATGTAATTTTCATAAAAGAAGGAAAAATAAAAAAAAATTATTTATTGCTACAGACGAAAACTGAAGAAGGGCATTGATGTCCACCCAAAAGCTAGTACAACGTCATTAAATACTGAAGGTTATCGAGGGCACTTCAGTAATTTAAAACTCTGAGCTTGCTCAATTCTACGCGCTGCACCTGCCGCTTGCGAGGGAGACTTTTAGAGAGATAAAGTGAGAGAGTTTAAGAGGGAGGAGAGAATCATAGAGAGGATTATAATCAAAAGGTGACCCAAAAAAGGTTGGCCTTTTATTTTTTTCCTCTGTTCTGATCTCTCTTTCTCTCTCCCTCTCCTCTGCAAGCCAATTGGGTTGGTGTGGAGCTTTGTACCTCACGGTGCTCTGGATCTGTTTCTGTGTTTTCTGACTGAGTTAGTTGACTCTGGAATCCAACTGGGTTTTGCTTGAATTCAGCTGTTGGTTGGTGGAAAAAGAGAATAAGTGCACAATGTCTTGGAAGAGCAGAGGAATAGAGCCAAGTTCAAAGAGCGTTGTGTCCAGGAAATGGACTCTTCTGTTCTGTATTGGTTGTTTTTGTGCTGGGATGCTCTTCTCTGACAGGTGTTTTTCTTATCCAAGATTTGTCTTCGAATGAAATTTCAGTTTTCAGCTGTTCTTTGTTGCATTTTGTTTTGGACTGATATGCCAATGTGTGTAATTTGATGAATTGGGTGGGTGTTGTTTTGTCAATCTTGTGGTTCTGTAGTCTGAATTTATTGAAGTTCTTTATCGTTTATGGGTTTTCTGAAATGGGTATTGATGATTCTTCCGAATCATGTGCCCAATTGATATCTGGACACCAGTTTTTAGGGAATTTTATTGCTGTGATGATGGTACAGAGTGACTCCAATTTCGTCATGTTAACGCTTTGGTTATGGCAGTCGGTGCAATTTATGTAGTTGAAAAAGATTGGGACGGATCTGACTTTCATGTTAGGGATTCAAATCTAAGTGATTGCCGATGTAGTGCTTGAATTTGGATGTTACAGTTTCTGACAAGGTTGGATCCAAGTTGAAAGCAGCTCAATTATTGATATATCATTTTAAATTTTTTTATATTTTAGCCTTTGTAATTTGATTATTGGGATTAAGTTTTGATTGGTTGTACAACTTCCTGATTCTTGTATGTTTTTCCTCTTGATCAACGTCCTTCATTGTTGTTTGTTTGCCTGCACTTTATCTTTATTATGCTTTTTGTTTGTATCTTAGTAAGATGTGACAAATATAAGAGTTATATGTTAAGACATTTAATTCTTTGTATAAGACATGTTATATTAATCACAACATGTTGGTAATAGAATGTGGACAATGCCTGAAGCTAAGGGTATATCAAGGACAACAAGGACTGAAGATGAAGAGCTGAAGTTGGTTTCAGAAGGTTGTGCGCCAACTACTGTGAGTATCAGTGTCCAAGTTCCTGGGACATTTTATGGGGATATCACTGATAATGACATAATAGGCAAATATATGATATTTTAGGTATAATGATGCTTTGTTGTTACTTATTTAATTTTTGTGCTCTTGCTTTTGATTTCAGAAGGATGTAAAGCATAAATCCAAGGACATTCTAGGGGAAGTTTCAAGGACTCATTATGCTATACAGTAAGCTATTACTAGAGCTTGTTGTGTTTGGAGCTCACTAGAGTTTAATGGAATGCGAACACATGACTGTAATTATAAATGCAGAACGCTGGATAAAACAATTTCAAATTTGGAGATGGAATTAGCAGCTGCAAGAGCTGCACAGGAGTCTATACTTAATGGATCTCCCATAACAGAAGATTTACCAATTACTAAATCGAGTGGGAGAAGAAAATATTTAATGGTTATTGGCATCAATACTGCTTTTAGTAGTAGAAAGCGGAGAGATTCAGTTCGCGCTACTTGGATGCCACAAGGTTCTGAATTGATCCTATACTCTTTCCACTATTTTTTTTTTTTTTCCCTGTTTGTGAAACTAATTTATGACAATCTTTTTCTTTATGAAAATTAGGTGATAAAAGAAAGAAGCTTGAGGAAGAGAAGGGCATCATAGTTCGCTTTGTAATAGGTCACAGGTGGGTAGTTAATTTGAATAAAATATTCTCCCTTTTTGTCATTTTGTAGGATAGTTAATTTGAATTCAAATATTTTCTCTTTTTGTCATTTTATATTTGTTTCTTTTACGATTTGATGGAATTTGTAGCCTTTGCCTTAAAAGGATTACAGAAATTCTCATTTATCTTATCACTGTCATCTTGGTTATGCCATTGATGCAGTCCAGACATTAATGGTAGAATACTTCTTCAGTGATATGTTTGTAAAATAAGGAGTTTGTTGGCAAAAAGAAGTTGAGAAAGTTACTAATGAATATTCTGATCAGAAAAAGAAAAAGCTACTAATGAGTATTAATTATTAATTTAGGGGCCTACTACCCCAAGTGGTGCTTCATCTTTTATGGCTACTGAATATAGTAACTTGTTTGCCTTCAAGTGTACGTGATAGAAGGGATGATACTCATCATGTTAGAAACCCATTTAGGAACTTTTCTCCTTTACCTTTGATGGCATTATCAAAATCTCCTTTGAACATGCCTTTTAGGTGGACATCTAAATGTCTTTTCCCCGTTATGGATGCTGAAAGAAAATAAATTTTTTTTCCTCCTTAGATCTTTGTTTCACATCTTTATCTATTGTATTATATATAAAAACTTCTGAATGCGTTTCAGTTAATTCAGAACTGATATGTGATGGAAACATCTATGACCTCATTTTTGTGCTTATGAAGTCAATGCGCTAATAATTGGGCATATCTGTGTGTTCAGCTGAAACCCATTGGTTGTATGTGTCGTCTTGCCTCAGAGCTTGCCATTTCAAATTTTCAATAATCCTAAGGAGTCATATTGGCTATTGAAAAGCACAGTCTGTCTTATCTTATAACCTTAGAATCCCTAGTCAGTTGACACAAAAAGTCGGCTTGGCTACCTAAGAGAGCTAAGAATTTTTATTTGTTTTTTTAAAATTGTTGTATGCATCATTGAAAACTTTTCCAAACTGGACGATCACTTTCATACAACATGCAGAGTTAATGTGGATGTGTTTAAATTTTATAATCTATAGAATAAACTAAACATGGCTGGCTGTGTATGTTGAGGTATGATCTTAGGGGTCTGATGGCTTTTTTAGTATTTCTGGCAGTATGAAATGAAAGTGTAATCACAAGGTGACCTTTAGGCATGGTATGGCAGATGTTTTACTTGAGATTTTGAATTACAATTACCTTAAAAAAGAGTTGATAAGTGATCCTCTAACAAATTCAGAGATGCTTAGTATTGTTTTGAATACTACCACTGTATCACTATAGGCTGGTTCATTGTGTGAGAGTTCTCAATTTCAAAAACAAGCTTACTTGTTCTGTAAGCCGCAAAGAATCTAGTATAAGAAAGAAGCGAAAGTTTATAAGGGATATATGGAAGGTGAGCTGAAAAGTCTCAACTCTAGTTGTTACATCTAATAATATAAATGGCTGCATCCTCTATTAAAATCCAGTTATATGCTATGCTGTCAATTCCCATTTCCATATGATAGTGCTTTCCCATTTCCATATGCAGTTAAAACAATAAGCTGCATGCACTTTTGAAAACCTAGAAAATTCCTTAATAGAACAAACCTGAAAAGAAAAAACACTGACATTTCAATACTAAATTAATTTTGTGGATGCTTCCCAACCCTGGCAAATATGATAGTGCTTTCCTTGAAAAAATTCCAAAATTTGGTTCGGAGGAACATTTTCACATTTTGCATCTCATGTCATTCCAAGCTTTCAAACACGAACAGCATGAAAAATAAGGAGTAAGTTGGCATGATACCACGACACCTGAATTTAAAGATTTTCTTTCTTGTATTAGTGATTAACTGAAAGTTGTCTGAAACCAAATGGAGTAAGAGTGATGGAGAACAGAGATAATCTGTTTTCTTGGAGGTGCTCTTACATGTCATATGTTGCATGGGAATCACCCATGTGGCAATCTAACAGCTTACTCAGCTTTGGATGGAGCAAGAAACAAGAAACTTCTAACCACAAATTGCTGGTTATACACACACCTGAATAAACATTTTCCTGTACTTCTAGCAAAATATTATCATTCCTCCTGGTTTTGAAACTCTTCCTCTCTCTCTCTCTCTCTCTCTCTCTCTCTCTATTCTATTTTTATTTTTATTTTTGTAGTTTGATTGGGTATCAAAGACAATTTATTAAGTTGCACAGACACTAAAATTATCCATCTTCTGTTGTCTACATCTGTACTGTCTTATTATATTGTTTGCAAGTTATGATGATTACAGCGGAATATAATCTTCACATTTATTGTTTCTGATTCTCTATTCTGTATAAAGTGCTACATCAGGGGGCATTCTTGATAGAGCTATTGAAGCAGAGGACAGAAGGCATGGTGACTTTTTAAGGCTGGTAGTGCTTTTGTATTTGTTCCTCTTCGTCTGTTTCTCTTAATACTCTAGTATACACAACACACATCCTTACATGGATTCTGTGTCTCCTTCACTTTGTTGATCTGAAGAGTGACTGACCTGCTTTTATACTACAATGAGAGCAGGAACATGTAGAGGGGTACCTTGAATTATCAGCAAAGACGAAGGCATACTTCGCCACTGCTGTTGCTATGTGGGATGCAGATTTCTATGTCAAAGTAGATGATGATGTCCATGTAAATATAGGTAAAGATGCAGTTATTGACTAATCTTCCCCCTTGCTTGTTGCGTATATAGCATCATTTTAAATTATTTTCTCAGTATTTTCTTCCATTTTTTAGTAGTAAGACTCTGAGTAGGAGAGGATCGGCATTCAAATTTTGTAACCTAAAATTGTTTTTATGAACTTGGCATTGGTAAAAAGGAAGTCTAAACATTTATATAAAGATGTCTCTCTGATGATTGATATGGGATGTGAACACTGTAGTTATGCTTGAAATTATGTTCTCATAGTTTAGAAATGGCCTTATGTAAATCATTTTTCTTAAGCTACTATTTTAATCATAATTCTGTATAGAAAGTTTCTAAAGCCTTGCTGTCATATTGGGTTTGATCTAATTCTTGGTGATTCTTACTCTTGAAAGTATCATATGTGGCCATGTAGAAATGAATGCTATTGCTTCCTTTATCCTTTTCATATGGGGTTCATCTTTTACATTGCTGCAGCAACACTGGGAGCAACTTTAGCGAGGCACCGTTCAAAACCTAGGATTTACATTGGATGCATGAAATCTGGACCTGTTCTAGCTCAAAAGTAAGACACATTCTTATAATTCTTCATCTTTCAGATAGATTTCAAGAGATTCTAAAATGTTTCTGTTTCTCCCTTATGAACAGGGGAGTCAGATACCATGAACCTGAATACTGGAAATTTGGTGAGGAGGGTAACAAGTATTTCCGTCATGCTACTGGGCAGCTATATGCTATTTCAAAAGATTTGGCTACTTATATATCAATTAACCAGTAAGTTTCCAAATGCCGTTTTTAGAAAAAGTGACTAATTATCATGCCAAAATTTTCTGCCCTGACTTGGTGCTCTCATAATGGTTATCTAGGCATGTGCTTCACAAGTATGCTAATGAGGATGTTTCATTGGGATCTTGGTTTATTGGTTTGGACGCAGAGCATATTGATGACCGGCGACTGTGTTGCGGTACCCCACCAGGTAATGTTATAACAGACTAGTTTATAGTCTCTGTAGAGCTATGAATCCTGGTTTTAGCCCCTCTTTAGTTGTTGTGGTGTTGGTTAAAATTACCAATCAGTCACAATCATAGTGTCATATCACATTAATGGAGCTGTTCTGCTCTCTAAAAAGGTAGAACATGTAATCACTAAGGTTTCCCTTCACTATCTATGAAGTAAGAGCAGCAGATTATCTATCATGATGTGGTTCACTATGATTGGAAGAGGATTGACAATTTGCAATGAATTTTACACAAGAAAACCCTAGGATAATGTAGTTATGCTGGTAATCAAGATGGAAAGCATCGATGATCTGATACACTTTGTTCCGAAAGTTTAATCAGATGTTGCCATATTGGAACACAGGCAGAACTGAACTCATAGAATTGATAGTTAGGTTCATATGGTCAAGTTAATCTCTTGCCCAGTGAATCCCTTGTGGGATCATGCTACCAGGGATCACAACTCCTCTACTGATAGTCCTATTAATGATTTTTCTGGTGATACCTGGCATAGGCTTCTCTGTCATCAAGAGAGCCAAAGATCAACCTTTACTCAAGAATCAAACTTTAATCATGGGATTCCACCCTGGTTCCCCAGATCAAATTTCAGACATTTTCAAGACCAAAAGTTAATTTTCCTTGATGATTGGGCTCATGTATTCCTATGAGTAATAACCTAAGATCTTGTGGAGTCATTACATATCAAATTATAACTTGGATTGATTGTGTTTTAGGTGCTTGTACCAGGTGTATGGTACAGTCACAATCATGTTATTTTCTTAGCAAATAAATGAAACAAAATAGAGAGAAAAAATAATAATTAAGTAGGGAAAAAAGGTGATGCTTTGGTAGGAGGGAGTATCATCTGCCAATGACATTGTTCAACTAAAAATTTTGGGATGCCAATTTTTACCGCAGATTGTGAGTGGAAAGCTCAGGCAGGCAACATCTGTGTTGCTTCATTTGACTGGAGCTGCAGCGGGATTTGCAGATCTTCTGAGAGGATCAGGGAGGTCCACCGGCGGTGCGGGGAAGGTGAGAATGCTGTGTGGAGTGCAGTCTTCTGACAAACGATAACTCTTCCAACCTCAGGAGGAGGCAAGTAGATGGCATGAGTCTGCTTTATGAATCTGGATATAGAGAAATGTATGTAATATAAAAAATATAGAGACGAAGTTCGGTGGGAGAGAACGGAGTGTTGAGGGGAAGGGTCTTATTTCTGGGATTCTGCTCCATTTTAGCAGAGGAGGAAGACCCTTAAAGGAATCCAAAAGAGATGCAAGTGACTATGACCAGCCATTCTTTAAACGCTTTGGGGGACCATGCTGTAAAGTCTACCATGGCATGGCTACCGAAAACTCCATAATGAGTGCCTATATTTGGGCAAGCATTTGCTGCCTTATGCTCCATAAATTAGTGAATTTTGTATTGAATTGACGGTTTCTATCTCCTTTTCATGATTTCTGGTAAGATGATGATGAAGATTCCATCTTTTGATGATCTCTTTTCTTGAAGCCGAAGCTTCACTATACAAATCTACGCCTTGTAATGTATGTATATATTTACCCAGTCGACTCGCTCTGAGTAGAAAAACTTGAATTTGGGGTGAGCCAACTCAGTCTAATTGTATGAAGAGTATTAGTTGCATCTCAGACTAGATTCTCATATCTCCATTGTTGTTTTGTAGCTCTGAGTTGAAAAACCCAAACTGAATTGCTCTCAGGCCAAGACCTTCTATAAGAAAATGGGAAATCTCAGGAAAGTATGGGGTTCCATTTCAAATAATTTTTTCACGAGATGAGGTTGGTGAACACTGTTTTGTCACAGACTCACAGGAAGGAAGTCTACCTACTCTACTGCCACCTCATTCGTATCAAGAAGTTCATCTCGAAAGTAATAATGCAAAGTTGTGATGCTTTTGAAACGGAGAAGCCAAAAAGATCCTATGAGCCATGTGGGATCAATGGTACAAGTCCCACTAGGCAATACCAAAAACACTGAACCCTCTGCATCATTTCCACACTGAAAAAGCCAACCCACTGCTTCTCACTCTTCCCACCAAGAAGATTCCACGGATTTCCCCTCAACCCCATTTCAATTCACCTACATTCTCGTTTCCTCTTTCCCTCTCCTCTTCGTTGAGCCTCGGTTTTTGACCTGAGTGGGTTTTTCTCTGCTTCCAAAGATGAGTAATCTTGCTGAAACTGCACCCATCTCCAGTGCCCACATCCCAACCCTAAAACTCATAGATTGTTCTCTCAGACTCTGTGTGATCCCTCTCAGTGTTGCTACCATATGGCTTACTGTAACCAACCAACAGGATAATAGCATCTATGGGAAGCTAGAGTTCAGCAATCTCACCGGGCTCAAGTAAGAAACATTCAGTTTTCATGCTCTCACAATTCTCCAAAGGCTGTTTGATTCAGGCAGATGAATGAATTTATTATTGCAGGTACATGGTTTGTATCAGTGGGATTTCTGCTGGTTATGCTCTTGTTGCTGTTGTTGCTTCATGGGTCAGATGCTTAGTTAATAAAGCATGGCTCTTCTTTGTCTCGGACCAGGTTTGTTCTGACCTTCAATCCCTTTCTGGCTATTCTCATTTATGACAAAAACTCTTCTAGAACTACTGAATCTTTTGGGTTCTTTTTCTCCATTTTAACTTCCAGAAGTGGGTGTTTTTTTTTTTTTAAAAGAATTCTTATTGTCCATTGTAAACACAAATCATCAAATTACAAAAGGTTTGAGAAACCATTTTGGATTTGTAATCAAATTAATTATTTTAAGTGAAACAATGGTGTGGGTGAAGTTTCAGGAAAGAAGCCAATTTTGGAAAGGACTTTGTGGTCTTTCCCTAGTCATCAAAAGTTCCCAATACCCTTTTGCTTTTGAGAATTCCCCTATCTTGGCTTTTGGCTTCTTCTGTATACGCCTGTGAGTTTCTTGTTGGGGCCCATCAATCTGTCCCACCATCACATGGTCTGGCCTTCTAGAGTGGTTCAAAACTTCAAATAACGATGCCTTTGGGAATTTCCCCATTTTGTTTCTTGGATTATATAGATGTGTTTTATGATTTTCTGGTTGAAACTCACTAATCTGCCCTACATCACATGAGAGGGAAAGACAGACACAATTTGAGTTACAGTTTCAGTTGAGAAAGCTGATCTTCTTTTGTTTTTGGGTTTTTTTGGAGCAGATTATGGCTTACTTAATGGTCACATCAGGGGCTGCAGTGTTGGAGATACTGTATTTAGCTTACAAAGGTGACAGGGGTGTGTCATGGAGTGAGGCCTGCAGTTCATATGGGAGGTTTTGCAGTAGGGTCAATTTGGCTCTGGCTCTTCATGCATTGGCTCTGTGCTGCTTCCTTGTTTTAGCTGTGATCTCAGCCTATAGGGTTTTCAGCATGTTTGAGCCTCCTGTTTCCTCCAAAGAGGTGGAGGAAGAAAGGGCTTCATGACTTCTCAAATGGGTATTTTTTTTGGGTACTTCAAAAAAACAATATGATGATGATGATGAGTTTATGTAATTTTTCTTTCAATGAACTCTGTATAATATCAAAAATGAAAATAATAAGCTCTCCCAAGTTCCCCACTATATTAAAGTATTTATAAAATTAAGGGTAAATTGTCCAATTTGTCCATATAGATGCAGGCCAAGAACCCTTTGTCAAAAAAGTGCAGCCATCTTGGTGTACAAACCCTAGAGGCCTTTTGCTTTGCTCCCCTCACCTACCACCCAAAAGCAGCCAATATGGCCTCTTTTTCTTTTGTCCCATGCCCTATGTGATGTGGGACATTTATCCAAGACGGTGCCTTTGCTTTCTCTACAATCCTCCGAGGTGGACTTTGCCGGTTTGCCCCAATCCTCATCCCATACATTTTATATGATAATAGACATGTCCACTAGTGTGGATAGCTTTGCCTTGATGTCCCTTGCCTAACTACTTGATTGGTCTTTTAAGCTTTATTTTATAAATTTTTTGGGGTTTTAGTTAAATTATTGTGTGATCAACTTTATTTTTTAATATACACAATTGACCCATCTCATGTTCCTATGATGCAACTATATGGCGTAAGATATATTATCCACTCTAACTCGGTTTTTACGGTTTTAAAATAAGTCCATATGATTAAGAGAAACTTATATATCACATATTTGAAAAGTAATTTTTAAAAAAAAAATAAGTTTTTAATCTAAATATAATTTATAAATTTATATTGAAATAATTTTTTTGCTAATATTTTGAAAATTAATTAAATTTATAAATTTAATTAATTTTGAAAAGTGGAAAGTTTGAGACATATTGAAAATATGGTTATTTAATATTTTGGGAAGATAATATAAAGTCATATTATCCCATCATTTTATCATATGGTAAGTTGATTACAAATCTATTACCATCATTAAATAATTCATTAATATCTAAAATTTGATAATTATTTCTTGTATTAAATAATTATTTTTAGAGAAAATTTCTCTTTGAAGAAACATCCTTTTTTATTTTTATTTTATTAAAATCTATAAAAGAGATGATTATGGCCATGACTCATTCCCAACACTGAGGTGGCACTATGAGCGGAAACGGCGTCGTTTCATGCGTTACGTTTGATCTCAACCAAACTTCACTGACTCTTTGATCAAACTCATTTATTACTAGGGTCCCAAATTCTCGTGAAAACCCTTATCCTCTTGATTCCCATTTCTGATTTCTCTCAAGATCAAAGATTTCCAAGTTCGTTGTTTTTTTTTCTTTTTCTTCAATTTTCTCAGGTAAATATTTTCTTTTTTCCCAATCACTTCTTTTGCTTATGCAACAGAAACCCTAATTTGCTCTGTTTTCACCAAAATTGCAGTGACGTTTCGCAACTCCATGGCCAGAAGCTCCTTCAAATTGGAACACCCCCTCGGTTCTCTCTCTTTCTCTCTCTCCACTCAAATATATGTTTTTTTGTATTTTATTTGTGGGTTTTATTTTTTATTTTTTTTCTTTTGCGATTATGATCTGATGTTGGGTGATCATAGTTTGATGTTGTTGGACTGTTGTTTTGGTGGGTGGTAACGTGTGAGATTTACCGAATTTCTTTATGATCTTTACGTTTTCATGGGTTGACGGTGGAAAGGGTTGAAATTAGTTTGTAACTAATCGAACTTTATGTTTATTGGTGGAGTTTGTGATATGGTTATGGGTGATTTTTAGGTTTTGTGTAGAAAATCAGTGATCAATTCCAGTCTTAGGTATCCTGAATCTTGAATCTTGAATCTTGTAAAACTTTTTAAATGTTTATGATGGGTTTATGATACAAGTTTTGGTAATTTGAAGTTAATGTAGAGAAAGCAAGCGATCAATTGCATTCTTTAAATTCTTGTTTATATAGAGAAATCTTGAAAATTTGATCTTGTAAAGTATTATGGGTTGTTGATGCTTTAAATTCATGTTTATGATATGGGATTTTGGCAATTTTGAGGTTTTACAGAGAAAACTGGATTAGTCACACTAGTGTTGACCTCAAACCTTGGATCTTTTAATATGTGGTTCAAGAATTGGGAAACTTGAGCATGTATTTTTTTCATTGGATGCCCATTCATTTAGTCTGGAATAGCATGTTATTCGTGGAATTTCTGTCAGCTATTGCATGAGGGTTTCATGGGTAAATGTTTTTCTTCCAGCATGTATTTAGTAATTTGTTCTAAATGTTTTTTTCCTTATATGCCAGAAAGGAGGCAAGCAGAAGCTGCTCGCATCAGGGAGAAGTATCCTGATAGAATACCAGTATGAAACTTGTGTCTCTTACATCAAGAAAGTTTTTGGACGTCTCATATGTTATGTGTGTCTAAATGTTGTCTTTCATTATTTTTCTGGTGCCATATAGGTTATTGTGGAGAAGGCTGAAAGAAGTGACATACCTGACATTGACAAGAAGAAGTTAGTCAAACATCTTTATTTTTATTTTTTATAAATAGAAGTTAGTCAAACATCTTGATTATCATTTGTGCTTTTTATATCCATATTTCATGAAGTTTATTCTCCTTACCTGAATTTCCATCATGTTTAAAACTTTATTATTTTATATTTGGTTGAGATTCTTGTGTCATGTCTTGTGTGTTCTTGGAGTTAGTTTCTGTTGACATGCAGAATGGGAACTATCATTGTTATGTTTTCAGTTAATGCTGTGAATTGGATATATCACTTGTGACCATGATGATATAAATCAGTGCCATGATTATTTTGTGCTTCTAAGTAAATTCCCATTTATCTACTTGTATTTTACTTGTTTCACATTGACTTATTCTTTGTGGAGGCCATAATAGATGTATACTATCCAGCTTAGGTCAATTGTTGCCTGAATTGAAAGTTGTTATCTCATAATTTTGTATTTATTTGTATTTTTATTTTTGAGCTCAATTGGATCCTTGAGGAGATGACTATTACAAATCCAAATTATGAGTTCTAGAGAACTACTTGTTTTTACTAGTCTCTGTCATTTATTTTGGTTCACTACAACAGAATTATAAGTTGATTCTAGAAAGCATTGTGGTTCAATTCACTAGGAATTTCACTGATGGAGAATTAGTTGGTTAGGAAATTGTACTGTTTGAACTTTGGAACTGGGTTCTTGTTTTCCTTCTGTTACCTCTTATATTGGCTTTATCATTGGGATTTGCTTCCACCCATACTACCCCACCCCCTCTCTTTTTTTATAAGTAAGCTTTTTTGGTCCCATTGGGCCTCAAACCTGGACCTCTTATGATTGTACCCCAACCCCTTACCACTTGAGCTGGGCCTCAAGAGCATCCTAGGGATTTTTTTTTCCTTTATACTGAAAAATTACATTATCTGTTATTTTGCTCCAAAAAGTACATGTTTATCTATTCTTTTTTTATTTTTTTTTATCAGAGCATGTTTATCTATTCTTGGTGACTTAGTTCTTTAGATTGTAGTTAATTTAACTCTACTAATCCATCGTAGCATTCAACACATGGGGCCTACCATAGCTTCAAGAAACTGGTATGTAATACATGTAACAAGCAAAGCTCCCTAATAGTGACGAAATGCTGGTTGATGTATACCACCCTCTGTAGGGTGTAATCGATGCTGTGTTTACCTGTTACCAAGTTAGAACACATTTAGTACCACCTGTATCACACACAAGCCTCTTCTTTTGACAGCCCAAAGGTATGAGAAACATGTGATCCTCTGCAAATGACAGCACACTAGTTATGCGTCCTCTGCTTTCTCATCTACAAGAAGTTTCAAGATGGAAATCATTAAACAGTCAACAATAACATGTTTCTTACAATAGAACAGTTTTTTCACATACTATCATGAAGTTACAACGATTGGTTTTGTTTTTATTTTATTTTATTTTATTTTTATTTGTGGTAGTATGTTTTCACATTCGATTATTGTCTTATATGGTAAATTCCTGTTTAGCTGATTTTATCAAATATTATCCTGAGTTCCTACTTCATGATCAATGCAGATATCTGGTTCCTGCTGATCTGACTGTTGGGCAGTTTGTTTATGTGATCCGGAAGAGGATCAAGCTTAGTGCTGAGAAGGCTATTTTCATTTTTGTCAAGAATGTTCTACCACCCACTGGTGAGAAAGAATTCCTTTTTAATATTCAAATACACATATCGATGATGTAGTTTCTGTAACTATTTATTATTTATATTCATTTATTTGTATTTTGTGTTATCACAGCTGCCATGATGTCTGCCATCTATGAGGAAAACAAAGATGAGGATGGTTTCCTGTATATGACTTACAGTGGGGAAAACACATTTGGATCATTCTAACGGAATCAGGCTGAACCCATGTAAATAAGAACATGATTTCTGAAAAGTTGTAAATTCTCTGCAATATGATCCTACCTAGTGGGGCCTCCTCTCAATGTGGCCTCTTCTTTGAATATGGCCTTTCTTTTAATTTGGATCTATGAGTTACATATATCCAATTTGATGCAGAAAATGTTTTCCAGTTTCCTTACTTTGGTTTCAATTATAGTGAATCAATCTGGGTGTTGAATACTTGCTGTTGCACAATTTCAGAATTTGTTATGTTTCATGTGACGGGTTTTTTTTAGGGTATTGTGTGGATTTTTCATGCTCTGTGTGACGCCTGGCTTTTGGTTTTTCATATGTGACGTCCTTGCCTCTGCGACTGTGACGCATCCATTCTAAATTGTGATTGATTGTCTTTTACTTAAAGAAAACAACAGCTTCCTCAGAATAAAAGTGCTGGCCCAAAAGGAAGTGTAGGGGCGTAAAGACTGCAAAAAGCCTAGTTTGAAGGAAAATGTATGTGCACCAATGGCTGCAGTGGTTGAATGGTAGATCCATCAATCACAAGTTCCATGGTCCTTGGTCCTAGCAAAATCCTCATTGGCTAAATTTAATCAGATTGGACTGACTCGGCCGAATTGAAATTGGTTGGAAAGGTATGGGTACAATCATATATCATAAACCTGATTTTTCTTTTTCCTATTTAGGATCCTAGAAGAAGTGTTTTTTGATCTTTTGCAGATTCATCCAAACTACCTTCACTTGCAATGCTTGATGCTACTATGCTGAAAAATAATTTGGATTAGTTTTGGTTTCTCCATCTATAAAAGCAAAACCCCTAAAGCCCTTCTCAGGGTTCCACTACAAAAAGAGGGGTATTAACTATTAACCCACTCTTTTCAGTGGGAGGGCAGACGGAAAAAGCTGTAGAAAATGAATTTTGCATCAATGGAGGCAGCATGGTTGAACAAGGGATATTGTCGTGCTGGTGTTTTGCTCAGCATTAGGTGAGGCGGAATGCAACAAAGATTGAATGTCCTAAATCAACCTACATTAGCCTTACTTCCATAACACAGGATTCAGCCCTGGAAAGCACATTATTGCCCCCTCTACTTCGAAAATACGTGTTATATTACCATGTATATGAGTGAATTTCATGTCTCTTACCAAATGTGCGTGTTGTTCACTTGCAGTTTGCATAACACCGCTTCTCTTTTTGGTAATGCTTCTGGGTAGTTTGTGCAACTCTTTAAAGAGATGGAATGCAATCCTTCTCCAAGCTTTTCAAAGAAACAATTCTGTGAAACGACTAGGAGGAATTGACATTGCATCAGCACCTTGGCTAAGTTTGAAATGACATCAAGACCTCATGTGGTGACATCTTACATCCATGGGTACCTATGGCATGCGGGGTAACATGCCATGCACACAACAAAGTAACAAGTAGGGAGGATTATGACGCTAAGAAGCATGTCAGTGCAAGGGGACGGGGCTATGAGTGCAAGGCATGGGCTTGGTGGTAACTTAAGGGTGGAAACACATAAGTGTGCACATGTAAGGCACCATGTGGGTAGCTCGGCTTGATGAAAAATTCAAGTATGAGATTTCATGGAGTTGAGATTTTTCCTTCAAAAAGAATTAACTTAAGAAGAGGTTTCCAAATGGAAGAACATTTTTTTAGATTTTCTTTAATTTGCGGAAATCTATTGTCAATGGAAGCACTTATATGATGTCTCCTCATAACTTGGAAATTACTTCAAATGTTCCTTGAGTAGGGGGTGACTCTCTTAAGGGTGGTGATGGTGGCAACAATGACATTGCTTTGAGAGCACGATATGAGCAAGTATGATGTTGAGCCCTTTTAGCATGCATGCATAAGCATAATGCCATGAGTACAATGCAACACATGAGGTGTGATTGTGGCACACAACATAAAGTAGACATGCCTCATATGGAAGGAACTAACAAGGTTGGCGCGCATAGGCAAACAGAGCAACAAACATGAGTCATGAGAGAAAATGAAGACTTAGCACATCAAGGCTATGTTATAGCAAGCACATGAGACAAGAAAAGAATTATCATGCATGGGCCACCTAAACACATTCTAATGGGCTAAGTGGTGTATGTGGGCTCAACATGATATAACACTTGGCATTGGGGAGAGCATAACCAAGGGTTATAAGACACTAAGATATGACACTCGGAGACACAAGGGTATGTCACTTTAGCATTAGGGAAAACCCATGAAAGGGGCTTTTGGTACTACAAGTGTTGGTAGGAGAAGTTGTAAGACACAACTAAGACCTATGAAGATGACATGATAAAATAGTGAGTTGTTGAGCTTAGGACAAGTGCCATGAGCAAAGGCACACAATGCAATTGCTACAACAAGTGACATAAGTGTGCAATGGTTGAAGCCTTGAGAGAATCCACTACTCAAATATGATTGGGGTTAGTGGGTAGGTTCCTAAAATGTAGGTATAGAACTTTGATGCCCATAAATAGTATGTCTTGCCAGACATTCTCTGTTCGAACTCACTAAGCAGTATTATGAGAGTCTTGTTCATAAAAGGCCTTGATTGTTACGAGAGTACTATAATTTAGGGATTTTTCCCTATAAGTGCTACTTTGTGTGTTATTTTTATCTTGTAGGGTTTGGAAAAGGTTGGCTTAAAGGGTTTCTAAGTGATGTACAATGCAAAAAAATTTTGAAGTAAAATTTGTGCTTGTAATAGTTAGAACCAAAGTTGCATTGCAAACACAACATGGTTAGTGGTGTTGTAGAAACAATGCATGAGTGGGTTACTTTTATTAAAAAGTATGTTAGCAAGGCCCCTTGTGATTATTATACCACTTTTGGTTAGTGATGTTGTAGAAACATTGCATGAGTGGGTTACTTTTATTGAAAAGTATGTTGGCAAGCCCCTAGTGATTATGATGACACTTTATCTGATAGAGGCATTCAATGAACTTAGAGTTCATAGGAACTTGTTGGAGGCAACTTGAGTTCAACTAAGGTGAGAGTACAAATGATGATGTTGTTGGAATAAACATTTACCAATGAATATTCCTACATGGTAGGGGGATTGAACCCATGAACTCAAGTTTGCAAGAAGGCAACTCTACCAAAGTTCGAAAGAAACCAAATCTGGCATCAGACTAACTTTGTTATTTGCAATATGAAGGATATATATACAATTCATAAATGTAAATATCTTATACTTATGCATTTATATTATAAATATTATCTATATATAAATACACATTATAAATTATACATGAATTAATATATATTATAAATTAATTAAAATAAAATTAGTATAAATTAATTAATTTTAATTCTTATGTATTTATAAAATAAATATAAATTTATAAATAAAATTATCAACATGTTAAAATAAAAAATACTTATACATGTATTATTATTTTTTTATGTTATTGAATACATTGAAATTATATAAATATCTATAAAATGTATTTTTAAATTTTAAATATTATTTTTGGATGTCACAAATTATATCATACATATGTCAATTTCTTTAATAAAATAATCTCAAAATTTCTATTATTACTTTTTATATCATTTATTTATATTTTTTCTTAGCATTTATATAAGTTTTGATTAATTTTCATCTCACTGATATTTTGTGTAAGAATATCAACCGATATTTTTAGATATATCCGTAAAAACCAATATTTTCATATATATATATATGGGCCCTAGAAAAAACCCCTCAATATTAGAAATGCCATGCTTAGCTAAGGACCTCAGTAAATCTAAAGTCATTGGAAGCCTTTTCTTGAAAGCTACTATGGCAAAATTGTTGTATTGTCTGTCAAATTTCAACCACAAATTATTCCTTTTCTTTAGTGATAGATTCATTTTGTAGGTTAAAATAAGTAACTAATGAGATACCTAGGCCTATTGTGGTTCTAACCAACTCATATCCTCTTTTAACATATTAAAATATTGTTTCTTCCCACATATTTCTCATATCTCAACTTTGTGTTACTTTTCTTTGATATTATACCAAGTACTCGTCTCTCATAACTCAATGCCTAGTTATAGGGTTAGCATCCCATACAATCATGGATAAAGGCTTATAACAATGAAAGAAATTATCATTGTAGAGAGCTAATCGATAGAAGAAATAAAATGATACTTTTACACTCATGTTCATTTCAATTAATAGATTCTCACTAAAGTGGCATTCCTATCTTAGGATTCCCTCATTGATTGCAACTATCTCATTCTTCAGTGGTTTTGGAAGCTACTCAAGTCGTAGAATGATGTATGGTTGAGCTCAAGATGTAAGTGTTTTTTCATTGATTTTTCTTATCCAAAGAAAAACTTCTTCTATTTCTTTTTCATCTACTATTGGTCTCTTATGTTTTTGTCTCTCTATAACTACTTTAGGCTTTTATGTGTTTTTATATGCATTGATCGACAAAATCATCTTATGTTTGCCGATCATTCTTTTTCTCATGTTTTTGTTGCATTCAAGTTCCTTTATTTGTCTCTTGTTCCTCTACAACCTTTCAATAGCTTACATTTGCATTCCTTCTTTATCTTTCCTTTATCAAACTATATTTTCGTAACTTTTCATCCTCTCAAACAGCTGGGGAGCTTTAAAGGAAATGGACAAGAAAAAAAATATGATTTTTTTATGTTTATATTCATCGATCATTACTAAACTATCCTATTACAATAAAAACAAAAGAAAGAACATACAAAAAAATCTTAGGAGCCAGTCATTAATTACAAATATCACGTGCTTTCATGATTTTTGCAACTACTTACATTGAGCACGACATATACTTGAGCATAATCCAAATTCTTACTTATGGGACACAAGTGGCCAAATCCTAGTTTATAACAAAGAGAGGTATAATCCTCTACAAGTGATTATCAATTTTGCATAACTCAACATACTTTATGTACTTAAAATGTTTCAATACATTCTAACACCAAAACCCCCTTTCTTTATTTGAACTAAATCTACTTTTTCCCATGAAATAATCTAACACCTTCAAAAATGGTTATGAAATTCATGAAAAAAAGACACTTAATTCCAAAATCCATATTCATAATATGCTCTCACACCAATCCCATGCAAACAAAATACTTATAAGAGATATTTGATTTGTAAATTGTAGATAAAATTAAATTAAGCTCATTCCATTCATGTACAAGACTACAACATGATTGAGATAATGTACTTTGTTTTCAAGAACCATGCTCAAATTTGAGAACACCAATTTTACCAAAGGTCACATTTGGTATTCATGGGATGAGGAGAATGATTGAGTGGGAAAAGTTGTGTGTTGAAGGAGATGAATGTGATACAATATTAGTGCAATTAGGCCATAGAGGGTGGAGGAATCAATGGCTTAAAATCAGGTGGAGTGTGGGAAATGCCTCAACCCACTACAGATATTGTGCATGGACCATGGACCATGGACCAGCCTTGCATTCTCCCTCACTCATGCAATTTCTGTGCCACTTCAATATATACATTGAGTCCTTTTTCTCAACTCTTTAATTTAGGGGCAGTCAGTTGGCTTTAACTCATATAAATTGAACCAAAAATGCATTAAAGTTGGGTTACATCCAGTGGTATGTATGAATTTTGAACACAACAAAGACCAAGTTTTCAAGTTACACTTTGTGTCCTGTGCAAGGAATCTCAAGCCACTTTCCATGTAGAAGCAACTTTTTGAGGCCACATCATTTCAACTTTCAGGACCCAAATGCAACACTATGGGCAGGAAAGGTGAGGATTTTTTATTTAAATATTATTATTATTTTAAAAAAATAGTATTTCATAAAATGTTACAAAATTACCCTAATAAAATTTTTTTTTTTCTAAATGATTTTACATGCACAAGTCGTCTTTTTAGAAACGAGATATGTTTGCCTTTGATCTTTTATTTTTGGGAAAAAGGTGTTTCAATACACTCGTTTGAAAAAAAAAACACAAAACAAAAACCCAAGTATAGAAAATTTAAACGCACACATCTATATAAAAATAATTAAGATTTTGCATACTTGGATTAAAGGTATTACTAATCATTCAGGTATTTTCTTTTAATTATATAAATACTAGTTTTTATTTTTAAGGGTTCCCATCTGATGGTTTTTTTTCCAATGAGTGTGAAAGTACACTTTTCCTTTTGAAGGGAAGAACAGGTATTACGATTTTGAGATCATATGGGCGTAGCTGTGAGGTTGAATAGATACCTGAAAAATGGGCTTAAAATATTCTTCAAGTCCTTGAAAGAGAGCCACTTTACATGATCCTGTGGAAGAGTTAATATGAAAAACTGAATTAAAAAATGTAGCTTCACTGATATTGTCAGAGGTATATATTTGCAATCTTTTGAAAGCAACAAACAAAGCATAGGTCTGGGGATCAATGTACTTTATATGCACATGAAGGGTACTCAGAACTGCACTATAAAAAGTAGTCCAAGAGTGCATGATTCCACGAGCTTGATGTCTGATATTCACATGGGCAGAGAATTGGGGACCATTCTTGGATCAAAATGGTTGAAGTGGCACCCTTGTCCCTTTCACTTGCTTCAAAAGCATCAAGTTCACATTCACTCCAAGTTGGGAGAGAAGCAAGCCCAATTTTAAACAGCTAAGCCTGTTTTTATCTGCCAAACACTAAATTTAGCAAAGTTTAAAGTCTAACTGCTATATTTAATGACAGTCCTCAACCAAAGAGCGCGACCCAAATTTGGGTTTGTCGTGTTTAATGATGATGGATCACACTGAAAGTGTAACTAAACATCCCTGTTAATTCATTCAGGATCTAAACCCACCAAGTTTGGCATTTAAAGCCATGAGACAAAGGATTTAATCAACAATCAATGTTTCACTAAAAATATCCTAATGGATCATTTTCGGGTAGCTGATCATAATATCATATGTAGAAGTATATGGTAGAAGCTTAAGATTGGATATGAAAAGAAAATGTGTTAGAAGCTTAAAAAGAAGATAATTAAGGTACTATAGTATCCCTAATAAAGGAGAAGCTCAAAGGTCCGAGTTGAACATCAAATACATGTTCTACTGCAGCATTATTAGCAAATTCCTGAGAAGTTGTCCCAAGAGGAGGAGCCAGGGGTCCAGCCATGGTCTGTCGTGGTGGCAACCGGACTGGATGAAGTTAGTTGTGGGATATCAAGCCCAATATCATCCTCTGTTATGCTAGAAGACTGCTTGATGGAGACACCATTGTCACTGTACCACTCGGGGATGTTTGGTGCAGGATGAAAAATGAGCATATCAGATAAGTCTTCATTCATGGAATTGACATCATCTGCTGGTTCTTGCTTTGGTTTTTCTCCTGCATAAATCGGGGGAAATCAAAAAGTTCTTTGCTAATATCTGACCCAAGCACAAGAATAATAATACTGAATATAAATTAGAAGGAAGAAGGGTTTCAATTTCAAAGATGGAAAATGGCTCAATAAAGTCATGTGGGATGTTAAACATAGATGGTGGTGGTAAAGGTGACAGTGATAATAGAGGCAAAACTAGGGTGCAACTTCAAAAATTAAAAAAATGAAAAGGATAAAAAGAAATGAAGAACAAAAACCAAAAGATATATATACCATCATCCCGTGTCTTTCTGGCCCTAGAATTGTAAGTTCATGAAAATTGTGGGCCTAAACAAAATTACAAGAAGTTTTGCTTGAAGAAATAAATATGCTTTTTAATAGTAAAATTCTTCGCAAACAATAACCTAATTTGATGGGTACAGTCCAACTCATCCATTAAAACTATGTAATTTTGGTCCATTCGAAAATTAGAATGCATTGTTCTTGACCATATGACTTGCATGGTCCAATACATGAATTTAATACAAAAAGCTCGAAGCTCTACGGCATTGGGTAGCAAAGGATTTACCAAGAATACATGCTTGAGTGCCAGTTTCATTTAGGAAGAGCTGCTAATGAAAGAGATGGCAAATTGGAGAAGTTTGAATGAAGTAACCAAATTTAGTGTTTTGAATATTGACTTAATGCTACAAAGAGCATCACTTACCCAGAAATTCTGTAGGGCAACCTTCTGGCATTTTTATATTAAATAATAACAAAAAAAGGGGGGGAGTTGACTCTAGTCTCCTATGATTTTTCTGCATCACTTCCATACCACAATAGCAATGAAATTACCATTAGAGTAGGAAAAGTATTGTTTCCATAAATCTTGTTCCATTTCAGGAACTTTCTTTTCTTTTTCAGGTTTTTATTACACATCATCATATCAGGCCATTAGAGAAAGAGAGAAAGACTTGGTGCGTTTACCTCCTAAGCATTCAATCAAAGTTAAATCAGAACTGAGCATTAATGGGACAGTGGCTCAAAGCATTAAAATGGAATATATCACAGTATTGATGTATCCAATCCACTGAAACTCAGGCAAGTTTGTCCATAGGTTTAAGTACTACACAGACATAAGCACCCAGCATATTTATTACAGAAAGCAATGCATCTCAAACTCGTGGAAACTAAAAACATTTTAAGATCCGGAATAATTTGCGCTGTTTGATTCCCATTTTGGAAGTAGTTTGCTTTCTCTAAGCATAAAAAACTGCAACATGCTAACAGACAGCAAGTAAATGAAAACAGGCAGATGATAATGAAGGGCTCAGTGTTCAAACTAATAACTTACCGGTAGAGGGCTGAAGAGAGGTTGAATCAGCCCACTGAGGACCAGATACAAATGGAGGATTTGTACTGCTTCCACTTAAAAACAGTTCAAAGTCATTGAGCATATGCTTCTCTTCTTGTGAACCGAATGAAGCTTGCCTCCTGGAGGAGTCATTGCACACCATTGCCTGAGCTTGACCTATCAGCTCATCCAATAACCCACAATTGCTGCTACTTGAGTTGATCTTCATATTGTCGGCAGTATACGGGTGTGTTTTTTTGGAAAATTGGCTTGAAGGGAGCTCTGGATTTATTGAAAAATCCAAGACAGGTGGGACCATTTGGTCAAATTTGAATTGGGTTTGCAGAATTGGCAGTGAATTCTGACAGAAAGTCACTGGATTCAATTGGAGGGGGGAAATGTGAGAGAATTGGTTGGGCAGAGATGAACTCGGAAGAGGAGATGGCAATGATGCCTGTGAGAATGGAAGAGGGAAATCAGGTCCAGTGTCACCCGATCGCTTGTAGCGTTGATAAGGGGGTGTGAGAATTGGGGAAGTTTGGTGGGCTGAAAGAGTAGTGATTGGGTCGAAGAGGGATAGAGAAGAACTGAAGGCGGGTTTGAATTGGGGCGATGAGGAGAAGAGAGTTTGAGATGGAGGACAGGGAGATTGTGGGTATGGGGGGTTTTGGAAGTTGGGCTGGTTGACGGTATTGCTCTGATTTTGAACTTCTTGTGGGTAGACAGGCAGGCCTTGGCGAAGGCGCCTCTTAATTCTAGTGTTCCAGTAGTTTTTTATCTCGTTGTCTGTTCGCCCGGGCAACTACATAGAAAGAAACATCACAGAGATGAATCAGAGAAATAGGAAATTGCAACTTCTAGAAGTAATTGTGTTGATTTCTGAGCAATGGCGGGGAAGAGAATAGAAATTGCAAATGGGTATCCGTACCCAAGCTGACAGAAGAAAGAAGAAACTAAGCAAAAGAAATATCTGCTCCGCTTGGTAACTGAGAAACTGAATCAAAATTTTGAATCATGAACCTCAACCTCCAACTCAAATTAGCCTAATAACATCATTCCACTCTATTAAGGTGAAAACCTCGATTTGCAGACACACGAAACAAACAATTGTAGAAGACGGGGAAAAAAAACAAAAACCAAACACCTGAATTCATTTTCTCAGCAACCAAACTAGAGCTAAAAATACACAACAAGGAGGAAAAAAGAAGTTTGCAGGAAAGGTTCAAACCCAAGAAAAATTCAGATAATCAAGGGAATGGATCGAAACAATACTGCAAAAAATAAAATCCAAAAAAATATAAAACAAGAACAAATTAAAAATTGCAGAAACAGACACAGACACCAGGGTACCTGAGCGGCCATGCGAGCCCATTTGTTGCCCAATTTGGCATGCAGCTCGAGAATCACCCTCTCCTCCTCAGCAGAGAAGGAACCCTTCTTCAGATTGGGCCTCAGATGGTTCGCCCACCTTAATCTGCAGCTCTTCCCACAGCGAGCCAGCCCCGAATTCTTCTGAACAGCGTTCCAGTTGCCCTCGCCGTGCTTCGTCACGTACTCCACCAATATAGCGTCCTCCGCTGCCGTCCATGGCCCCTTCTTCAACGCCACACCGCCGGCGTCGCTACCACCATTCTCCGGCCGGTCTTCAACTCCGGCACCGCTGCTGTTGGCCACCATTCGGAACCACCACCACCACGCAGCAACAGAACTCAACACAATTCTTTTTTTTTTTTTTTTGTCTCTATGTAAGCTATATCTATGTAGGTTAGCTCTGTACTTTCTCTATGTACTTTACTGCGAGAGAGAAGTGTTTGGGGAGAGAGAAACAGGAGATTTTCTTTTATAAGGTGGCGACTGTGAGTTTGTAGTAGAATAATACTGTTCTGGGAAAATGGGCTGCGAAAGGTTTGGTGTTGTTTGGACAGAGATTGTGCATGGAGAAATCTTTTTCTGGGAAAATGAGCTGTGGGAAATTGTGGTGAGAGAAAGGCAATGATAGTGGGGTCAGGTGGTCTATTCTCTCAGCTCCAGATTTGGTGGTGTTTGGACACAGAGAAAAAGACACAGATTTTGTTCGAAGGGTAAAAATAAACTGAGATAGTCCTTTTTTGGGAAATTCGGCTCAGAGGGAGAAAGAGAAAGATGGTGGGGTTGGGAAGTCTTTTTCCTCAGAATAATCAGGCATGGAGGGTGTAAGGAGAGAGAAACAGAGGCAGAGGTTTTCTTCCAAGAGTGGGGGTTTGTAATAGAACAATCCTTTTCCGGAAAAATAAAGCGAGGAAGTCCTCTCGGGGAAATTGGGCTATGGCAAGATAGAGAAGGTGGGGTCCCAGCCCTTCTCCATCAAGCCAAGGGTTGGAGGTGTTTGGAGAGAGAAACAGAGAATCAGAGTTTTTCTCGTGAGTTTCTAATGGGACTCATCCTTTTCTGGGAAAATGGAGGGTGAGAGAGAAATGTGGGTGGGGTTATAACCTTATGTGGGGTGGGCTTGAGGAATGGGGTTTTGATATTGAGAGTGACAGCAAGGTTGAGGCGTAGAGGAGGGTAAGGAATCGAGCCTCAATTGGGCTGTCACGCTCTTTTTTTCTGTACATGGGTAACGCGCTTTCAAATTCCAGGGCCTTGGAATTTGATTTTCCACCTCTTATTTTTCCTTGGAAAACAGACTGATTTTCACACGCTGGATGATGCAATGGCGAGGGCAAATCTGATATTATGTCAAAACCACAGGGCCTTAGTTTTACATGAAATTCAGAGTTTCGTCAGCCTCTAAATGATCCGGATTGACACTGCAGCCACTTGAACATGCTCCATACAAATTTCTCTCTCAAGATAATTTTAGATTTTCAAAAGATAATTAAAATTTAGGTATTAGAGTGAACCTATATCATGGATATAACAGAGTCAATCCCGATCCCAATATGAAATTTTAAGTTACCACTTTGACCGGTTCTCGAATTCATGGGATGCAAGAAGGATGTTGTGTTATGATATTTCATATCGCTTTTAAGGTATAAAATTTTTGATATTGCATAATAGACTCCAGTTTAGTATGTAAATGTATTTAGAAACCGTCGTAGTCCATTGGACTCGAAATGAACGATATTTATATGGGAAAGATGTGGGTAAGTAGGCATGATACATTGGACCTAATTCAATCTATTTCATGATAAAAAAAAAACTTCAAAATTAGTTTAGCACATGAGAGAAACAGGCATGAAAACGTGTGGCTATGTGGGAATGAAGAAAACAAAATAAAAAATAGTCATAGCCAACTAGCTTTGACTTGTATGGGATGATGAGTTGGGAAGATTCAAGGTAGTTGCAAAACGGGATCTATCCTTCTATGAACACCTTTTCATAATGAAGCAGAACAAGAACTCTAGAGAAAAAGGAGAGAGACATACTTCTCCTGGGAGCTTCAACATCTCCATGGCTTTGTTCTTCAACTTCTTCAGCTGTTTCTCAGAATCTTCAGAAGCCTCAGCCCACACATGTGAAGGTGGTGTTTGTAGATTAAGCGACAGAAAGATCCATGGACAAACCTCCAAGAAGAAGAAGCAACACAGGGCATGCGTTTGGAATTCATTTCCTGGCTTTTTGATGAAAAGGGGTTGAAGGGTTTTTCTTTCTTCTGTTTTTCATTTTTTTTCCTGGGAGTATCAAAATCATGTAGCATATATATACGATTAGCTAGAAGATTGAAGGGCATGAAGGATCTGAAGTTGAAGTTGCACAAAGGGTCAGGAATGTGTTTATGAGGATATGTCTCTTTCTCTCTCTCTGTTTTTCCTTCTTGTTGAATTGGCTACATGATTCCTTGGTGCCAATGTTGTAGATCACATTCAGCCAATTAGGCCAAGGAATGAATCATTCATGTAATGGGCTTCTTTATGAGAAATGAAATGGCATGCCAATTTACAGACAAAAACAACATCAAAAAAGGAAGCCAGTAACATTGCAAATTCATTTTCTTCCTAAAAAAATGGGTTGGTTTTCTGTTTCCCATCAGGGATTTTCGTTTTCCCATCAGACGATAGCCATCAATGCAAAATCCATTTACATATCCAAGAGACAAATTCCCACAAGGCCATACTATTTCTGTCAATAAACATCATTCCAATAAAATTGGGAAACCACAGAAGTGACAATTTATAGAGAGAGAGAGAGAGAGAGAGAGAGAGAGAGGCATATCCATTAGAATGATCACATTCCAGGAACAACCCATTTGCAGGAAACAAGAGAATTAAAGCACAAAATAGATAAAAAGCAGATCTCCTTCCCCATTTTGAGAAATTATATTCTATCACATGTACATAATGGCGCTAGCAGATGCAAGAAAAAGATTTTGAACCATCAAAGCAATTACATAAAATGCATATTACACCTGAAATCTAAATAATTGATCCTCATCCGCCTGTAATTGATGTACAATGCATCAACTGGGAGTTTTTATGTGTAAATCTGGAGACTAAAAACTTGTAAATACCCAATAAAAATCACAGTACAAATCATCCTCGTATTCTCTTCTAAGGTTCTAGATTTTCTGAGAAAACATGAATGTGGCCGCTGCAAAGTCAGTAGTCCTCATTTGGAAATGAAGATTAAAACAAGTAGCTCTGCTTGCAATTATCTTTCCTTGGATCCCGTAGAATCGCATCTGGAGCATGCTACCAAATTTTGAATTCATCTGAGTTGAACAAGTCCATTTTATCCATGAGTAAATCACAGTCCAAGACTTGAACCAAGTCATCTCAAAGTTTTTGACCCAGACCGAAAATGATGTATCCAAGCAGGGGCTTCTTTCACTTGTGATGCAACTAAGCAGAGACAAAATTTCACATCCTGAGATGAGTCACTCTGCTTTCTCTTCCCTTTTTGACATATTTCTTGAACAAATGCCCACTTAGAGTTGCAAAGCCAGGTCAGGCTGCTGAGAATCAACCAGAACGCCTGAAGACTGTCTCACTGGAGACCCTGATGGTTGGAAACCAATATTCAAGTCTGGAGGAAGTGTTTCCTGTCTATGCCTTGGCTGGGTATTTGGATTAAGACCTTGCCAAGGCGACTGCATCTGAAATCTAGACAAGTCAGCCGTCACTAATTGAGGGAAAATCACTGGTCTGTTTTGGAACTGTGCTTCACCTATTCGAACAGGCTGTGGAACAAAGGCCTGAAGTGGAAAACTGTTCTTCTCGGACTGAAAATGCATCCCACCAGAAACAGGAAATTCACCTCGAAATCGTGTAACTTGTGGGTGGAGCTCCCTCGTTGGATTGTATAGGGAATCTGCAGAAATATGATTTTTGGGTGTAATTGAATTTTCTGCAACTGGTTTAAACCCTCCAGCCCCTATGGACATCCATGCCCGTGCTGCAGTAGCTGCAGCATTGCTTGAATCACTTCTTGGGGATGGGATTGATGGCATAGCAGGTGGACTATCAACTGGGGAATGATTTGAAGATTTTTGCTGCTTTTGAGCCTTTTCAGCTAATTTCCTCATCAACTGAACTGGGTCACTGAGACCCTGCTCTGCTCCATGGGGAAGGTAAGTAGGCACTCTAGCCAGTTGACTCGGAACAGTATCAGAGGCAGAACCAATCATTTTATTACCATCTATTCTACTTGAGGGTTTTCCATTGGTCAATCCTCCTGCAACAACCCCATTAGTATCTGGCAGCTTAAAGGGTAGCGACTGCAAAATATTCCTGCTTCTTGACACAGCCTCCATCGATCTGGGAGTTGCAGCCTCTGAACCATTCAGGAGCTGCTTTTCTGAAACAAGATCTGCATGGTTTTGACTGGCTGAGGGTGGGCAATTCAATTCAACTTGCTTTAAAACCTTTTTCTCAGGCTGGGTAAAATTCCTGGATAGTGGGTTTTGCTGCTGATTACCGGTATTGACAGGGGGAGTGGATTTTGTTCCAGCAGAACCAAACAAAGGTTGTTTCCTTTCTGTAGTAGGTGCACTAGCAGGACAAAATAAAGATTGCTTCCCTTCTAAAGTAGGCCCACTAACAGAATGCTCCTTGGCAGGAACTGGGGGTTTAGAAATTTTTTCATCCTTCCGCAAAACAGCATTATGCTGCAACTTTGGAACCAAAAAAGGTTCCTTTTGTATGCGAGTTTCAAGCATTAAAACTGGGGTCGGAAGTGGCTCAAATTCTCCAACCCACCCACGACCAAATTTGGACCCCACAGGAAGTGCCTGCTCAATCCTCTGGGAGGCAACTTTCCAAGCAACAGGTCCAAGAGTAGCAGCAAAACGAGCTAGGCTCCTAGCATAAGAATGATCTGCATGAAGCCCAACCTGATTCAGAAAAAGAAACTGATGAGTACAAATGCAGAGCATTCAAGGGGAGATGTAAATTTATTGGCTACATACAGCAACCAGTTGTTTGGCTTCAGCCTCAAAGGTATTAAATATTGTCTCAGATCCAACAATTGGTTGATTGGATATGCTATATGTTGCACGACGGTTCTCATCAACCACAAATGGCTTCCTCCCGAATTTAGAAAGGAGACCCTTTCCTAAAACAATAAGGCAATCCAACAATTAGAAGGCAACAACATGATCATGATAACATAAACTACTAAATGGAATATCTAGGGATAATAAAACAAAAAACAATAGTTGTCAACTTGTAAATGGTATCAGATAAGATTTTCCTATTTCTCAGTATCAAGCACTATATCGTATCATGTATCATAAGTTCTTTTACAAATTGGAAAATAAAAACAAAATGGTGATTAGTGCACATGCATATTATAAGACTGAAGCATAAAGCAATATATAACTAATTTCACAACAAACAATAGGGCCAAAAGAGGCAAATTTAGGCATTTATGAATATCATACAAATATGGTTTTGATGAAACCAACTTAAAAAGATATAATATTTTAATGCATAAGTTCATTGTTAAACCACCCAATAAACTAAGCTTTAGGTATAACTTTGAGTTCCTAATTCCAATTAAACAGTTAACAAATATCGCTATG
The DNA here is from genome assembly GCF_030704535.1 of Vitis vinifera. Taxonomy (NCBI): domain Eukaryota; kingdom Viridiplantae; phylum Streptophyta; class Magnoliopsida; order Vitales; family Vitaceae; genus Vitis; species Vitis vinifera. The sequence goes on from NC_081823.1 coordinate 6,708,256, forward strand.
CTAAAAAATTAAAGTTCTATAAGTCTCCAACCAATATGCTAGAAAAGGAAGAATGGTCACTTACAATAACTGTATAACTATGTACTTGTATAGACTGATGATATACACATGTTCACATGTCATGTTCAGATTCAACATCCAAAATGCATTTCTGCATCCTCTTAAAAGGAGAAAACAAACTCTAGAAAAAAAAAAACTGATATAGTAAGTAAAGGTCATCCCTCTTCTTTCATCATTCTCGAGGTCAACCCTTTCACTGGAACTATATTTAAACTTCAATCTTCCATGCGCGCTTTCAAGAACACATTTATAATGTGCATATAATCATTCTCGCCCTTCCTTCAATTTTTTTGTCATCTATTTTTAATCTTTTTATTTTATAGGGAAATGAAATAGAATTATATCACCTACACTTAAGATGCAACAAGTAGCTGTAGACACACTGTTTTGCATTACACGCTCACTCACCAAATCATATTTGTCATATTGTGGACTGCAAGTTTCTAACAACCATGCATAAAATCTTAATCAGGTATTATAATGTTTTTGATTAGCAACCTTACAATGTTGAACAGCCTTATATCCAGCAAGTTCCTTTGGGTTCATTCCATCTTGAAATAATTGAGTTATTATCAGATAGTCCATGGAATTGGACAAAACTTTGAGAATCTAAAGCCTTGTCGGGATTGATTTAAAGGCCTCAAAATCACTTTTGCAACAATTTTTTTTTACATATATTGTAATTGGTAAACTAACAAGTGATTGCTAAAGAATCTAACCCACTTTGGCAACAGTTTGAAAATGCAGGTAAAAGATAGCTTTCCAAAAATAATTTTCAAAGAATAAGACTTTTTACCTTAAATTGCCTATTATGTCTTCAAAAAATTTCATTTTATGATTTTTTTTTTCTTTTTTACATATTTTTCTCTCTCGTGATCTTCTAATCCAAAACCTTGTCTCATGGGATTTATATTTTAAGCTAGTCATTATAAAAGAAAACAAATCTATTTACAAATAAATTTACTTGAATTCACTGGAAATAAAACATAAGTCTTTCAAAATTAAAATTGAAAATAGGAATAGTAATAATTGAATTTTAAATAATTACTTGAATACACTTAAAATAAAAAGAATAGTAATAATTAAATTTCAAATTTTTAACATTCTTATTTTGATCACTATACATGTTTGCAGCAACGTGGTATTCTAATTAACCAAATACTTAAATCTTATTTTTAAAATATACAGCACTTTTAACTGATTTTTTCTTTAGACACGACTAAAAGCGATTTTCCTAAAAGTTGTGGCAATACCAAACTAGCCCTAACTCTATGGATGTAATAATCACAACTAACAAGAAGTCATGAAACCCACTAGCGCTCTTTTAAATAGCTTTGAAATTATACATAATTGTAGAAAATAACCACTTTGTACATACCTGAGAATAGTTCTTCTGCCTTCTCTAGATTATTATCAATCTGGGAAGGATTACTCTCTATTATAAGGCCATCAACATTGCTTGGCCTTTCACAACCACCAGCTTGGGTTGCATTAAAACCATTCTGGACATCTCCCATTGTGGCAAGAGTGGCACCTGACGAGAAATCGGAGCCAACAGGTTCCTGTGCAGTCCGGAAAATCGGCTTCTTTATTTGCTTCTTCACCAAGGGGTTGGATCTCATTTTCTGTTCTGATTTGAGATCTTTCTCAGATCGTTCTGGCTTGAGCTCTTTCTCAGAGCGTTCGGACTTGAGCTCTTTCTCAAAGCGCTCCGGCTTGAGCTCTTTCTCAGAGCGTTCTGACTTGAGCTCTTTCTCGGAGCGTTCTGACTTGAGCTCTTTCTCAGAGCGTCCAATGTCAATTCTTAACTTCTGGAATTTCTTTCTTGCCAGCTCTTGAATGGCGCGTGCCTTTCCATTATAGTTTAGTAATAACATTAAATACCGACTAAGCCCGCAAAACAAAAGCAATTGAAGATGATTAAAATAAAGGGGCCAAAAGCCTTGTACCTGTTTATGGTATATGGTATCTGGGGCATTGTATTGCATTGCATTGGTGCAAATCAGAAAAACGTCACTCTACATTCAAGAAAACCAATTTTACAAGCCAATACATATAAAGAGTCACACTTTTCTATCAGAACATGGTTTCTTGGGAGAAGGAATTCAAATTCAAATCAAGCAGGTTACTCAAGAAAGAAAATGGAAAACACGCATACACACATGCAGCACACATGGATGCAGGCATGCACACACACACCACACACAAATGCAGGCATGCATGCAAACAAGCTCATGCACACACAAAAGCCTTCTTAATTACCAAAACACCGCAAAAATATATGCTTATATCCACATTCTTTTAATAAAAATGTATAATGACCTTTAAGGAACCTTCTTCCATACCTAGAAAAAGTGCATCCTGTAGCATATCCTTCAGAAGGAACTTTAGAAAATGAAATACTGCAGTTCTTTTAACATTTGAAAAAGATTTTGCCTCAGTTCCATTGGAGTTTGGACTTGCTTCATTTTATGTATAATAGGGGTTCCACCATTTCAATGCTATTGTCCATATAACATAGGATCACACCCTCATCAATGTAGTTGGACAATACATTGATATGGTCTATGTGGATATTATCCAAATACCAAGAGTTAGGGAGCTGAGATGCATTACCTCAGAAATGATTTATTTTAAGAAAAAAATTTGTCCAACCAAGAAACAGAATGGTAACCACAAATATGGAGAAGGATATGTAGAAATACGAGGAAAGGTAATATCAGAAAATGAAAAAATCATTTTGCAAATGTTTAGCAGAGAAATTTGCTAATTTAGCAAAGTTAACATCCAATTATTCTGTGCCAGTTATTAAGCTGAGAGCAACCCTAGGATGTTAAACCATCAAATCAAAACCAACAGAGAAGACAAGTTTCATTCTAGTAATCCAACAAAATAAGGTGCCAGATCATATGATAGCATCATCAGATTAAACTTTTGGCACTGGAGCAAACATCAGTAGATGACAAAGCAAAACCTACTATTGACAAACACTAAGAAAAAGTGCTTGGTTTGGAAGTAAGTGATGGGATTGAAAGACCAAATTTGAGAATTACATTAGGAAGGAGTATAATCTATGATATGAGGATGCTTGCACTAGCAAAATTAGTATGCCAGACACATTGTGCCTGTGAAGGTCTCAACATAAGTGCAAAGCCACAAGTTTGCATTTGCCATCCTCTCATGACACATAAATTTAATATTTGAACCAGTAAAATGGAAAAATAAAAATAAAAATATGAATCCCTACATGCAGCACCCTACCAAGAGGGAAAACACAGTAAACGACAATTCAAAACTAAGGGCTGGCCACCTTCTAAACTGGTTATTCACAAGTCAACCAAACAGGTTATATCTTTCTTTGACCATGTGCACAAACACTCCTATAGAGGAGTTACATTGATATTATCGATGTAGTTGCCTAAGCTTATCAGTGTCAGATTCAAAATAGCAGGCTTCCATGAGCAATTAGTATGTCAGATGCATTGTCTGTGTGAAGGTTTCCACATACAGGCACTGTCCATCCAAAGGTTTCCATATGCAGGTACATGTGGAGTAAATCAATGTCTTTTTGTTGTTTCTCACTTTTCAATTACGCAACAGGAATACTTATATACAAAAACACCAAAAAGCAGCAAAACCAAGTTATGGAGGTATAGAAGCCTCACTCAAATGGTCAAAAATAAGAAACAAAAAGAAAGATAAAAGAAGCATAAACATAGATGACTGGCAGCTTGACAGGCATATTAGCCCCCACAACACCCCAAGCCATCCACAAAATCAAGGAAAGAAACTCTCATACCCAGAAGAGCCTCTAGCCACAAACACAGCCAACTTAAGACAATATCTTTAGTTTTGGAGCTGAAAATTCTAACCTTCAATTAGGTTCCTTCCAAAATTCACTGGGCCTCATGGATTAGGAGTATTCTCCATGCCTACCTTCTCATTTATGGAAAATTTTCCCATGCCAACACAACAAAGCTGCTTCAGTGACTTTGATAAAATCCAAATAATCCTAGAATGAGGGGAAAAAATCACAGGAAAGGTCTCCAGCTACGGTACGGTGAATTGAAAGGTAACCGGAAGACACCTTGTCCCACTTGTACATCAAAACCAGTTTGAAAGGAACCTCTCTATGTTAAAGTTGATTAATAGTATGATCCTTTCCTAAACTGCAGGCCAAATGAAAACACCAGTTTCGACGGAAATCCCCATAAATAATTTACCAGATATTTTATTGATAATCATAAATGTATTTCTGCATATGGAACAGCAAAATAACTCCTTTCAGAACAAACATTTGGAAGAAAGAAAAATGAACACAGAGAGAAAATACATGTAAACTGGGGTTATAAGAAAAACCCACTTTTCATGGTAACAAATGGCATCCATGAGCCAGTAATCACATCAAATACACCTTTCCCACCTAAATACCACAGATGCAATATTAATTAAGAAAGTGAAGCAACAAAGGGAGGATTAACCACCACAGTTATTGATTACAAATGACATGCCTGATTGATTGAGGAAAAACGATTAATTTTAGACAGCATCAAATGCATGCATTTAACAACTAAGACCCATAAAATCTGCTAAATATGGAACATCACAATCCAACTCATCTCCAACATAAAGAAGAAATCACATATCTCTTAGACCAAAACAGGTGCATTAAATGAAGCAAATGCAAGTTATAGTTACCTCAAATTCCTCAAAGGTACGATATGACCCATTCCCAAGTTTCTTCCTCACTGTCGCGAAGTCCATTGGATGCTCAATCACATCATGATAATCAGGCAGCTATAAGAACCAACACAAGTTATAGACTCCAATGCAAATAATGTCTTCAAATTACATAAAGCAAATTAAGAGAGTATTTCAAACACCTCTTCAGGATCCACTGGTTCTGCATAAACACCATATATATCTTTCCTGCCACAATTCCAAACCAAAACAAATTGTATAATAAGCAACACATTATCTGACAAAAGATAACATTCATATAAATAAAGGAGTGCATCGCCTACTTCTGAAGTTTGTCAAGAATCAACTCCAGTGACTTCTTATCAGGCAATGGAATCCCAGATGAAACCTCTGCTGGCGTACCTAAACAAATCAACCACCCAAGATCAAATTCCAATATCATCGGAGAAAACCAAGCAAAACCCATAAATCAAAACCAAAATACAATAATAATAACAAACCTAGAACAGAGTCCATCCCTTTTGAATCCGCCTTTCGTCCTCTTTCCTGTCAAAATCCACAGAACCCCAAACTTAAACCCCACCAACGCAAACAAATACACTTATGTCTGAAGCAGGAAGAAGGTATGAGAAAAAAAGTAGACACAGACAGAGAGAGACAGAGACAGAGACAGAGAGAGACAGATAAGCAGACAAACAAAGAGAAATATATATATAGTTAGAGAGAGGGTAGAGAGAGAAAGGTGGTGGCGTGATCAGATTCTGTGGGGGTCGTTTTGACAGTTGACCCGACCGTTAAAACCACGCCCACCTCTCTCCCGACAGTGAGATTTAGAGAGAGAAAGAGAGAGCATTATACAAGTCCGGACCAATTACAAAAATCTCAGTGATTTCAGCTGAGCTGGACACTTCCCCCTCTCTCTCTGGCAAAGCCAATACTCAGAATCCAAACCCTCTATTGCTCAGTTCTCTCTCAGCTCACTTCGCATTTTCCCGCTTCCAGATCCGTACAATCATTTACCTCATCATCATCATCATCATCGTGATCGCCGTCGCCGTCGTCATCATCGTCTTCGCCGTCGATTCTGCGCTTTTTCAGCGGCTTATTCCCGTACTCCGATGACGACGCGGACACGCCCGACTCGTTCTCGTCCCTCCGGGTTCCACTCGGCGCCGACTCGCCAGCGCTCTCACTGTGTGGAAGCTTCAGCACCAGCTTCAGCTTCTTCTCTCTCCGCCGTTCATCCTCCTCGTCCTCGTCATCGTCGTCGACGAAATCGTCGTAGTCAATATTGTATCTGACACTTCTGCGCCGGTGGCTCCGGCGGAGGTCACGCTCGGGCTGCGCCCCCTCGGCGGTGCTCCGGCGAGCGAGATCTGACTTCGATGGCCGGCCCTTCTTCTTCCTCTTCACGATCTGAACCATTTTCTCTCTCTACTTTCTCTCTCTAAAATCCCTTCTCTCTCTTCTTTTACTCCATAGCTTCCCTTGAGGCTTGGTTTGGCCCTTTTCGAGTTAGCATCTGTGGTCCGAGCCTGAGGCTCGTCCTACGAGGCTGAGGCTAGGGGGCGTTTTCCGTGACGGCCAAAGACGGCGTCTGTGCTGCCCGTTGCCCGTATTGGCTTTGCGTGTCCGGTTGCGTGCTGCCCGCGCTGACGTCATCCCCGCTTTTTCTAGTAATATAGATATAACAGGATAATGTGCGCGTGTGTGACACGCCCCGCCGCTGTAGCCCGAAAATCAGGTGATTTTGGACCACCCTTCAACGATTATGGGTTGATTCGGATGATTTAAATTGCTAAAAATGGGAAATTGTAGGGAAGTTCAGGCAAAGATTTGGTGGTTCTCAGTGTAATGAAATGATTTCATTTCAGAAATATTGAAAGCAATTTAAGCGCCTTAAAAGGGTGTTTTGGTGAAAATTTTGAACCATATTTTATTAATTGCACGTGAAGTTATTTGTACCTAAAAATAAAAATACAATTTTTAAAAATATATAAATTTAAGTAAATTCGAGTATGGGAGAAATTTTTTGTTTTCTTTCCACGTCAGACTTTAATTCCATTATTTAATCAATTTAATTTTTGAAACAAAATATGCTCATTTATTTATTTTTTAAATTTCTCTATATTATTGCAAACGTGGCAGTAAATGAATGGAAAATTGTCCAATATTTAATGAAATTTATATGTCCGCCGTTCGGACAAAAAGCTCAATCAGCAACTTGTCGACACTGCTGAAGAGACGCTCCCCGCTCAGCTTCCGCGAGTGGGACAAAAATGCTCTCATTTTCAAAAAGTTTGACACTCGAAGTCTACCGCCGTGAACTTATTTTCCCCACTAGTTTGACCAAACTGGCCCCAAAAAATTGCCTTTCCCACCTCTCCAGTCAAGGACTTCCTGGTCATTTCACTTTGTCCTTTCCACTCACGTTTAATCTCCAAAAAAAACCACAGGGTTGCACGGAAAAATTCGGACGGCAGGATCCCACCTATGGACTCCAAGATGGGGCCAGCAGGTTCCGATGCAGTGATCCGACGGCCGAGAATGCATCAGGTGGGCCATAGTGGAGTATACGTGGCAATTTCGATTCCCATGCCTAGGGATTTGTGAGAAAGTGGGTTTCAGGTTGGGCCCCACTAGTGGTGGGTCTGGGCCAATAGGAGTTGGGCCCAGAATTTAATAATGATGCCTATTTTTGGTGGCCTCAGAAAGTGTCTCTTTTGGGTAACAGCCGTTCGATTGAGTGCGGCCGAAAAATGAACCAATCAGATATCGTTGATGTTGAATATGAGTGGGCTGGACTTTAAAAGCAAGTGGGGCCCGCCAATATGAATTGGCAGCCCACCCTGCAGTGACACGAAAAAGCATGGAAAACGACAAGTTAATTTGTTTGAGTAAGCAATGCGCCAAACTGGGCTGGGCCTACCATTCAATGTGTCTTCTTTTGTATGCACCTAAATAGGCCCATTATTTGGTGGGCCCCTATGTTCACATGGATGGTTTATTATTATAGTTTGAAGGAAATTTTTATGATAGGTTCTGTTTGGCTTTTGGATTTTATGTGAGTTTGATTAAATAATAGGAAAAAAAAATGGAAAATGAAGGAAGATGGAAGAAAATACAAGTGTGAATGCCAAGTTTCCTAAATTTTTTTAGAAAATAAAGAGTATATTTGACAATGATTTTAAGAAGTATTTTAAAAAAGGTGTTTTTTAGTCTCAAAAATTTTTATATGTATTAAAAATGTTAAAAATACTTTCTAAAATCATTGTTAAATATACTTAAAATCAAAATCAAACTAGAAAATTTTGAACTATTTGCAAAATTATTAAAAAATGACAAATTAACAAATTAGGTAATCCATTCATAAAATTTGATTTCTCAAATTTGAGGATCCGATCCAAGAATGAGGATGAGAAATTTAATTACCGAATTATAACTTGAATAGGTTAAAAAGTTAACTCTGTCAAACCCAATACCCAAGGTCAAGTTGGGGGCTATCATACGTAACTACAAGTTATTAAATAAAACAATTATTTTAAAGTCTATTAAACATAAGTAATATTATGAAATAAGAGATTAAAAACTAAATATCTCAAAGTCATAAAATAAATAAATAATTATTAATTTAATGTAAATAACTATTCATAAATTTAAACTTCATCCGCATAAGTTACTATAAAAATTAAAAATAATAATAAACTCATTTGTCTAATATAATTAAAAACTAAGAAAAATTAAACTTATTTCTTATTCTTTTTATTTTTTATATTTTAATAAATAATATATAATATAATCACAAATAAAAAAATAATGTGCAAGTTTGGATTTCAATGGGTTGCTCGAAACCTCCAACCAATGCCGACATTAATACTTTTAGGTTGGTATTTTTATGACCATAACTCATTCAAACATTGCCTACCCTTATCCAAACACTAGATTGGACAAATCGAACCTACCCAAGTTGTAGCCCTCTAGTTTCCTCAAATTTCGGAATGGGTTTCCCCAAATTATGATGAGGCCCATTCATACTATGTTACCCCAGGTTTTTGCTTAATGATATTTTGATAATTACAAATTAGGGTTAAGTAACTACTCACATTCTTAAACTCTTTGGTGTTAGTTCATGTAAAGATCGTTGTCAAGTTTAGAGTAAATTAAGATCAAGAAGCAATCATAAGAATATTAGCGTATTGAAGACACTTAGGATCATATTTTGTCAGATTGAATGCACTAGGAGTTCATTGCATATAATTTACCTTTAAAAGCACTTAATTCATTCAAAGCAATCCTAAATCTGCTTTTATTCATTTACAAATTGGTTGAAAGTTATTTGAATAAAAAATCAAGCTTAAAGTCATCTAAAATATTCTTAAAAGAGTTTTTCAAATGTGATGGGAAAAGTTTAAATGGTAAAATACCCTTATTTGAGTTTGAACTTACATTTTCTCAAAATTGTAAAATGAACAAAGTATCACTTAACCATCTAGGTTGATTGATTGAGGTTTTTATAACTTCTTACAACCAATGGTTAGTCTAACGATTGATCACCCAAGTCAATTGATTGAAGAAAGTGGGGTCAAACTCCATTTATTGCAAAGAGAGCACATTGAATATATCATTCATCAATCCTTAGAGCTATTACATTGATCATTCAATGCATTAAACAAAAGTTTGCATATCCTTAAGTGTATCTTTCAATCCTAGCTTCTTTGTAATCATTTGAGTTGATAATTGTGCTAGGATATTGTTGTATTGCATGTCTTCAAACTATAATCTCATAAGAGAGTTCAAGAATGAGACATATGTTAGGAACTTTGGTTCTCTCCATTCCCATGCCCTGGATTATATAAGTGCATGCAAACTATCTTAGGTCTCTAGATCCTATGCGATGGAAGAAAAAAATAAAATTTTTAATATTCTAGGATAATAATTTTAAAAAAAAAATCATTAGAAAACTTTACCTTTGATTTGGACGTTCCTAAATCAATTCTAGTCAATGAAGATGAAGCATGAAGAGTGCGAAGGTCTCGTACACCCAAGATATTTCATTCAATGACTTAAATCATAATCTTAACGCTCTAAAGTGTGGGCTTTGGAATGGAGGAATTCTAAGCTCTCTCTCTTTAGAGGTGAAAAACAATTGATACACTAAAAGGTTATATAAACCCTAACTCTTAAGGAGGTATTTATAGGGTCTCTTATTGGACTTAAGTGACTTGAGTCTACCAAGGCTTATGTTACTTAAACGATGCTTAATTGGTTAATTAACCATATATGGTCATCTAATTAATCAATTAACTCAATCTAGACAACTTATTTACTATCCTTTGTGCAACCTTATGTAATTACCAAAAAACCTTTATACACAAGAGCGAACTTAAAGTCAATCTAACCCTCATAAACCATGTCATCATGGTAAATGAACTTAAAGTAGGGGTCACTGTAATCCATAGGAGTATTAGTTCCCTTAAAATCCAATTATGAAGTTGATTCAACACTCTACTAAAGAAAATCAACCACACTCCAATACCTTATGTAAATAACAATGAGACGAAACTTGAGTTCATGACCCACTATCCATTGCATATAAACTCCCCATGAACTAGTGTTTTGTAATCTAACAAGGTAGTGTCATTACCTATCAAAATTACCTTTCTAATCCTTGAGTTACTAATATCACTTATTATGTGATCAATTGACATACTCTAACTCTAAGGAGTATATGTCAAATCACTACTAAAGGAAATGTCATGGTCATAGTATTTTAAATCACATGTCCTTTGGATTACCTAAGATGACACATTGTCTCAATTCCATGAGATATCATAATGTCTCTATTGAGAATACCTGTTATTACTAGTTTTCATTAGCAATGACCCAATCTATAGGGATATATGACTATTTTAGGGTTTCACTCACAACTCTTGTTGACTTTGACACAAGTTTGATATCCTCTCAAGGTTGAGAGTCCACATAGTAAAGTAGCTTGGTGAATCATGACAATCAATAGTCTTACATCGTGATTCATCGTAAGTCCTATGCAATGTGCATTACATATATTAGTGCACTCACCATAAGAAAACCATCTCGACAACTAAGACAAATCATCCCTCCAATTAAAAGGTAATGTACTATAGTCTCAGATAAATTGCCCAAATCCATGAATCGATTGTGAATAACTAATCACCCTGTAAAGAACTTATGACTTTGATTTTTTTATGTAATTTCTAATACACCTAAGTCATGTACAATGCAAGTGATGTGAAATGTGTATGTTCAAATAACTTATTAATGCAAAAATAATAATAAATGGGCAACCAAGAAACAAAAATAAATAATTTTATAAATGAATTTCTATCTGTTACATCATGTCATGCTTTATAAGGCTCAATCCCAATAAACTCTCACTAGTCCTAAGGCATGCTAAGAATATATCTAACCCCTAAGTTATCCCCATGACCATCAAAGACTTTAGTAAACAAAGTCTTCATGAAGGGATCCATTAGGTTCTCTACAAAAGAGATCTACTCCATAACCACATCTTTTCTCAATACTAGCTTTCGTATCAAGTGATACTTTTTTTTTTAATGTGCTTACTATTCTGGTGGTTTCTTAGTTCTTTAAATTGTGTCACCACCCCATTATTATCACAAAATAGTACCAGGGGTGATATTGCCAAGTGCACTACCCCAAGTCCCAACAGGAACTTCTGAAGCCAAATAGCCTTTTTTGCTACTTCAAAAGTAGCAACATACTCAACTTCCATGGCAGAGTTAGTAATACAAGATTCCTTCACACTTTTCCAACTAACTGATCCACCACTTAAAGTGAACACAAAATCGAATGTAGACTTGCAAGAGTCTCTATGAAAGTCTAAATCTGTATACCTAAGGGATAACAACTCATCGCAATGATACACCAACATATAATCCCTCATTTTTCAAAGATACTTGAGTATATCCTTAGCCATTGTCCAATGCTCTATGCCTAGAGTGGATTGATATCTACTCATTATTCCTATAGTAAAGCAAATATTCAGTCTCATATATAGCATCACATACATAAGGTTACTCATTGTAGAAGTAAAGGGTACTGTTCTTATGCAATCTTTCTCCTCAGTTGTCTTAAGATATTGATCCTGAGAAAAAGGCATTCCATGCCTGAAAGATAGTAGACCCTTCTTGGAGTCTGGTATCATATATTTAACCAAAATCTTGTCGATGTAGGTGGTCTAAGACACAATCTTCTTATTTTTACAATCTTGAAAGACCTTTGTCTTAAGAATATATTGTATTTCACCTAGATCTTTCAGCTAGAACTGAATAAATAATCAAATCTTGATTGATGACAATAACCCTACATCATTTCCAATGAGTAGAATGTTGTCAACGTATAAGACCAAAAACATCATCATATTTCCTTGCATCTTCTTGTACACACAAGACTCATTCTTATTTTGATCAAAATCAAGAGTCTTGATAGTTTGATCAAAACGTTTATTCCATGAGCAAGATGTTTACTTTAATCTATAAATGGATTTATGCAACTTGCACACAAAGTGTTCTTGACCCTTTGCTATGAATTCGTCTGGTTGCATCATATAGATGTTTTTTTCAAGATCATCGTTCAATAATGTTATCTTAACATACATTTGTCATATCTTATAATTGAGATACATTGCAATGAATAAGAGTATTATGATGGATTTGAGCATGGCTACTAGTGAGAAGGTCTCTTCATAGTCAAAACTAGGTTTCTAACTATAACCTTTCGCTACCAACCTAGTCTTATATATCTCAACCTATTCATTTACCATTCTCTTCCTCTTGTAAACCTACTTGCACCCTATGAGTTTTATCCTTTCATGCGTTTCTATAAGATCCCAGACTTTGTTAAAATATATAGATTCTAACTCTTCCTCTATAGCTCTTTGCCATAGAATAACATCATCACTACTCATTGTTTCATCGTAATCTGTAGGATCGGTCTCATGTACGTTCCTCCGAAATAGCCTTGAAAGACTTTTCCAAAAACATAAATCTATTTGGTTGTATTACAACCCTCCCACTACGATAAGGCACTGATGTATTAGAACTTACTAGAATGATAGGTGTAGGAACCTCTAAACCCATAGTCCCCTATGCTAATATGAGAGTGTCATCAAGTGTTTTCCAATCTACATCACATTTTGCCTTGTTACTCATCATATAACATTTTCTAGAAATTTG